>NW_026915724.1:12016666-13477500 GCF_034315485.1 Pezoporus occidentalis
GCTATTAAATACTTCACTAAATATTTAGTACGTATATTTGCCTCTAGAAACGCTATAAACTAGGAATTTTCTGAAAACAGTTTCTCCTTCTTCTGTTCCTGAGTTGGGTGTCATTCACTAACAAGCTATTTGCTTCAGTTGTACCTTTGAGACATGCCTGCATTTTAATTCTCTGGACACCACACTTAATTCAGGACTGAGATATATATCTTTAAATGTGTGAGACAAAGCTAGATTCTCCAGTGCAGGTATCACAATGTAGGAAGGCCTCAGTGTTATATGAAGACACTTTATACAAGTATTTTCATAACATTATCTCATAACTGAGATAACAAGATATCTGTGTAGGAAAAAATTATGTCTTATTAGTTTCAACTCAGCACTGTATTAATGTACCTATACAGTTTCTGAAATGGAGTCTGGAATGGATCTGGTTTGTATATGGACAACTCCTTTTGCAGGAGAAGAGATCACATCTATCTGCATGCAATCATGTCAACACCTCACTTGACACTGGTACAGTTATTTTTCAAGAAGTTTCTTAGTCTCTCAGTACTTTGGAAAATGAGACCGCTTCTTTGTAAGTTGAAATATGGATTTAAATGCCTGACTTTATATAGATAAATTTTAAAACATTGGCAACAGTGAATAAGTATATTAACAAGAGCAAAAGCAAAAATCTTTAAGTATTTCCTATTAATATATAATTTTTTTCCCTATTTAAGGTTACCAGTATAAAATGCTAGGTTTGGATGTAGCATTTCAACCGGTAAACACATTCTTAAGGGAAGATATGACATGCTTTTCTACCACTCATCACAATCAAACACAACAGCTGCATGTGTTTAAGACAGTTCTTCTCACACATAATTCTTAGTGCTACTTTTCATGGCCTGTGACATAAAAAAGAAGGTAACTGGGCCCACTCTCCTTTCTTAGGAAGAGACAACACTGGACAAATCAGTACTTCCTTCATGCAGCACTACTCTTAAGCATCCGTGTGTAACTTCAAGAGCACAAAGTAGTTTTTTGATTCAAACAGAACAGGCAAGGGGAGAATTTAGAAAATGAGAAAGAGGAACACAGAGGCATGCATCCTTTCTGTGCCCTCAAAACTCACACAGACAGCTTGGGATAGAGAGAGAAAAAAAGGATGGGTAATTTTCAGCCAATAATCTAGTATTTTACCATTGTCTGAAATCAGCAGTAATATCCTCATGGATTTTGGTGGGGCCAGGATTTCACTGTTTTCTCCAGACAGAGAAAGTCTAATGTTTTTCTAAATTAACCTCTTACTGGGGCCACTTCTCCCTTTTCTGACATTTGGGGCAGCCAAAGACCTAATTGTGCTAACAGCTCTTTGATGTGCCAGCACTCTACGGCTTCAAGGTCCATCCTGCCTTTGGGGGTCACACCTGTTCGTAGCCCCATGACTGAACATTACCTCTCAACACATCTTCCCTGCCTTCCCTACTGCTGGGAACACACAGACATCCTCTAAAAATGCATCTCGCCTCCTAAGCAGCTCTGAAGGCCTGCGGTGGGTCGGCTCCAGTGATCAGCTGGAGATTTTGTTTAGAAGGCTTCTTTATGCTGTTTATGTTGCTGTCAAGTCTAGCTCACCACAGACCTAACACTGCCACCTCTTTGTTTACATACCTCCACTCCAGGATGTTATAACCCTCCTCTACTAACACTGCCCAGTGTGTGAGGGTGCACACTCTTTTTTATTTTTATAAAGTTTGTTAACCACATTGCTATAAGATATTCATTCAAATTCCACCCAGATTGACCTCTTGCTGTCGGCATTTAATTATTCTTGCATTCCTATGTAAATAAGAGCGTTAGCCAAAATAGAGCCTATTCTAGAAGATAAGGTCAGGCACATCTTTAGAAGAAAAGGAAGCTTTGGAAAGTTCTGTACTTTTGACAAGAATAACTTTCTGAACGAAGAAAAATATGTCAAAAACCGAGCGTGTTCTGCTGGGGATAAATCACACTGTTGAAAGTCGTACTCTGTCTTTATATATCTTTCTTAGGAAGATTAAGAGGACTTATTTAATATGTATACATAAAGTATGTCCTTGTAAGACTACAAAGCCTTTTTATATTTCCCTTGAAAAATAATACACACTTAAGATCACTCTTTTTAAAGATTCACAGCTCAGAAAAGATTTCAACCAAGGTTTTCTCCCAAGCTGGATATCAAATTATTTGACAGTCTTCTTCTCAGTTTGGCTCACGTACGTAAACATCTGGAGAAACATTATGTTCTAAGTTTAACCACAGGTTTTATATCATAAGATAAGCATACATTTTACATCCTCATTTAAATCTTAAATACTGAGATCTCATAAATTCATATGGGTCCCCAGCCTTCCACGTATAAATGTCCATTTCCCTTTCAAATATGTTTAGAAAAATAACATAATCCTTCAAACCAAATTATTACTCTACTGTATTTAGATTGATGGGAATCATAGCAAGCCTTACATGATCTTTTCACAACAAAATGAGTCTTAACTCAGTTGTCAGGTTTTCTGTAAAATCCAATCTGGATTCCTGTGAAAGGTCACTCAGATCTAATGCAGTGGCCCAAGTTTTATTGTACCAGGACATTGTAGTTAACTGCAGATTCCCATCTAACATTCTCAGTAATCACACTGAGAGGTAGAACTGAAATCACACCGAACAGCTACAGAGCTATTTCCATTAAAGTAGCTGCTGAAGTTGAACTCGTGCAACTTTCTGGATGATAAGAAACTGCATCAGCTATTTCAGCTCTTGTTTTGGTCACATTCCATTCAGCTGAACAGGAATTAAGCATCAGTTAACCTGCTGCTGATCCAAAAATCTATATATAACACAATTCATTGTACTCAAAATGAGACTTGAAATGTTATTTTCTTGTGGCACATCTGTCTGGACAATACAATCACAATTTATCCAAAGGTTGCTATGTTTGTAGTAGTGTCAGAAGTGTCAGAATATTTTTTTCTGTAATAGTTTATATGGATCACCCGTGTAATAGTTTATATTGATCACCCAATTTCTTCTTTCTGAGCCAACAGTTGAAAATCAGAACAGAATTTGCTCACTGTTTTTTACTTGTAGACCTCTGGATACACTAAAAATATTTCACAATTAAGATAATAATGAAGCTTATGCAATTAACTCATTTTATTGCTGAATACTGCCCAAGTACTGCAATGTAATTCACGTGCGTTGTTTGACCTAAAGGTAACTTTGGCAGTTGAAGCTGAGATGTATTCTCACAGATCTGCCCTGTTATCTAACACTGTCTGCTGCTGCATTAGAGAAGTGTAAAAGTGATTTACATATAAATATAAAATCAATTTTATACAAAGCAGTCTGAACAAATGTCTTCCACTATATGGTTTAAAAAAAAAAAGACAATTTATTTGGCTGGAAAACCTTTGATAAATAACAGGTCTCATTGACTGCAACATAGAAATACTCTAATGAATTTTTAATAACTTTAGTTGTTTAACTGGATCTTATTACAAAGAAGCTGAAGACACAGAAGCATGATGTTTCCTCCACTGGCACATTTAAGAAATCAGCAGAGGCATGCCAAGAAAACGTTCTGCTTTCAAAACAAGGCTCCAAGACTGAACTCCAGGGAAAAAATAAAAAGTGTTTTGTCATGGTTTCTACAATTAAACTGCTGCTGTTGATTGGAAATCTATATTACCGTTTCCTCAAACTGCCTGCACTTTGTTCTGTCCTTAACCTCACCAGTGGTACTATCTGTGACTGTCTGGCAGGTGACACAAACTGATCACATTCGAAAACAAATTAAAGGTCAGAGATCTCTGATTGCACAAAGAGCAAAAGGGAAATTTTATTGTAATACATGTGCCATTTTCCCATGAAGTTAAAACATGATCTTCCAGATGATGCTGTGCTTCACTCATCGCTATCATTGCACAAGTCTACTGACTGCAGAGATCCTTCTGCTCTATTCAACAGCCCCGAACTGATTAACAAGATTGAACTGAGAAAGTTCGCCTTGAAAATCTTCCTCACGTCCTTCATTCATTAACAACATCCCCACTCTTCTGCAGGTTTTAAATCTCATCCTTACTGCAGTCCTGAGCAATAGAAACCAAGGCACATTAAGACAATAAATCATTACAGACTCCTCAAGCATTCTACTGTTTGTCTGGCAACCAACTCACTGTGCTTTGAGAAGCCTCCCAGCTTGCCTGAAGGCTTTCTTTGCTGGAAAAACCTATGTATTATCATC
Organism: Pezoporus occidentalis; assembly: GCF_034315485.1. NCBI lineage: Eukaryota > Metazoa > Chordata > Aves > Psittaciformes > Psittacidae > Pezoporus > Pezoporus occidentalis. The sequence continues at coordinate 12,020,937 of NW_026915724.1, forward strand.
ACCAGCAAAACAATGGAGTTGGCCGCAGGCACAGTGGTAACACAGTGCACAAGCAGAGGGAATAGCCCCATGCAGTGCTCTCAGAGCAGTGATCGTGAGGAGCGTAATACAATGAGGACTGCAGAGCGCTAATGCACATTGGGGTTGCTGTGCCAGTGATCCACTCAACAGGCTGCATCTCCTGGCAAAGTGACAGGATAGTATTAGCGCTGGTCAGAAAGCCAAGCTACTTGCTCAGTTTCCTCATCTCAGAAGAAGAGGAGTAATACAGCAGGGATAGGAAGAGCTTCAAAGCACGCAAAGGCATGAAAATTGTTTCCGCACTAAAAAAAACAGAGCTGCTCCTTCCTGAAAGTCTTTTTCTGAGCACAGTGAAGAAGGTCCCGAAGTTCACCTGCCCATAGATTTCCTTGAATGAGAAATAATATGTAGAAAGTGGGTGTCTTCTTCCCAGAATACACTCCAGAGTGTTTGAGTATGAACCTCATCTTCCCCCACATTTGTTTGTTTTATCCATCTGTTATTGCCCCATATTTGATTATGAATTGAAAGCATTCTCCCAGAGCTGCACTCTGAGCTTTTTAGACTGAAGTGTTTGAATAAGGCTTGTCACTACAGGAAGGATGTAGAGGGCATCACATTCCCCAGCTGCCTCCCATCACCCTTTCCCCCTCCCTGCATCTCAGAGCCAGCAAGCAGCACGGATGCAAACAGGGAGAGCTCTCAGCAGCTGCTACCACTTCCCTGTTTCTCCTGCTGAGATGCTTCCATGCAGGAGATGAAGAGTGGCTCTGTTGCTTGCTTTTAAGTGAGCTGAAGGAGCCTGAGGGCAAACAGAATGGTTCATTTGGCTCTGTCTAAGCCTACAGTGGCACATTTGTAAGAGGATGGATTCCCCCGTCTTACACTGCTTTCACAAGGAAAAGCAGACAAATATGTGAAAAAGGGGTCATGTAGCTCCCTGATTCTCCCTGCCCCAGTCACAATGCCTGGTTAAAGAAATTGTCCTAATTTTTCCCCCAGATGAGTATCCCAAGGAACTGCGCACAGTCCTACAATGCATTTCTTCTGGAAGGGTTTGCAGAAGTAGGATGTTTTGGCAATACTCTAATGTTGGGAAGTCCCCCTTTTCAGAGGACTTTACAGGAAGGTTCAACTGGGGGTGATATCCACTCATTCTGCACTGGCTGAAATAGCCTGTTGAAAGCATGGGCTGAGAAGGAGCTTCCCTGCTCCAAGTGTCCTGCAGAACAAGCTAGAACTTTTCTTGCCCTAGAGCATATATCTCCACCACTACTGGAGTGTGGCAAAAGCCATCACGCTGCACGGCAGCCAGCAAAGCTGGGAACATCTGTATGTATTGTGTACTGCTCTTGAGTGAGCAGACTATAAATCTTTTAAATGTATAGCCTGTTTCTTAAGAAGCTGTTCGGGTTTTTTTCCTTGAATTAGTCCAATAAACCATTTGCATTTGATAATTTAACTGATACAGGGGCTGTGTCAGGTAGCAAATTTGCTGCTTTGTTCTTCACAACATGAAGAAATTTCACTTTAAAAGCAGGTATTCAACTTCAAAGCTTTATAAGCTGACACAAAACACAACACGCACAAACCATCTATGCTTCGCATTTTGGCTGTCTGCAGAGCCCCAAAGTGACGTGGAGCTGGCTGACAGTAAGGGGGCTGAAGAAGAGTTTCTGTGTGAGCTTCTGCAGCCAGATTAGAGGAGGGAATTAAAGGTAGGATGTGGTTCCCACCTAGAATGCCTCTCCTACAGTTCACAGACCTTCACACTGTCTTATTAACGTGCACTTCCCTCTCTCCTTCCAAATATACAAACTGCACCCTCTCCCAGATCCCTCCTTAGCTTAAGGGTGCTGGCATGTTCTCTACTGACTTTCTGGAACCCAGGGATTTTCTATTATTTCCACATCTTCCTCCCATTTCTCTTCTGGCTGTGGTGCCTCTGGCTGCCTGCTTGACTTCCCACTCCACAGGTCTCCAAGGCAAGGGCAGAAAGGCCAAAATTAAGAGAGCAGAGTGATATTTGCACAAGGCAGAAGGGAAGAGGAACAAATAGAAATTGCCTGGGGCCAGAACTGCTTATTCTCTCTATCTTGCCCTTCTTTCCAAAAAGGCAGCCTTCATGTCTCCTCGAGTTCTTAAGTTTCCCAGCTGTTTCTCAGCTATCTTTATTCAGCATCCAGCTCTGTCTGTCTCAATTCTTAGGAAGATGGGAGTGTCTTCTTTGTCCTTAGGCACAAAAGGTTGCATCAAGGTGAGGTGCAGGCAGCATGTTGTATTAGAACATGTGGCCTAACACACTGCAGCGCAGCCAAGAAGTCTTGAACATATTGCTACAATGTTTGAAATTCTTGTGTTGTGTGACATTCCCCCCAGATCAAAAGTTGATCCCAATCTAGATCAGCAATTACTGTAGAGCCTGCACCTCAGGCCTGTGCATCTTAGCAATTCTCTTGCCTAGTTATCAGCTTGGCCCAACCATACAGCCCTAACTCACTCCCTTGTCTTTCCAATGCTTGTTTAACTACTCTTTTATTTTGCAATGTATCAGAGATACTCCTCACTCCATACCTTCCAGAGTAGAAAGCTGGTGGCTATAGGCAGTCTCCTCCAAGCCCTTCCCTAGCCAAGGCTACAAAGGACCTCAGCCCTCTTGTTTGCTGCAGGCACAACCGCAAACAACCCCCTTCACCCTGTTCCCAGGCCAAGTATTGCAGGGAGGGAAAGGGAAGGAAGGAAAAGGAGATAGCAAACTGAGTTATTGTTCACAAGAAGGGTGGGGGAAGCATAGAGAAAAGCTGACCTGAGCCGCAAAGCTCTTTTAGTTTCCTCTTTCTCCTGTAAGGACGATTTCTACTGTTCCCCACCACCACTCTAATCCAACTCCTACTCCTAAAGGAAAGCAAACTATGCCTGCCTTTTGCAGAAGTCCTGGCTTGATGCTTTTCTGTAGGAAGTCAGTCAATCAAAGTAGCACTTCCCATTGGCAAAGCTGAGAGTCTCATGAAACGCTAGGGTCAAGATACTGATTGCACTGTGGGTCTTTATATGCCTATGTATTAGATTGCCAGAATAAGATGGGAACTAAGCCTTTATCTGGTTAATTATTCCTTTCATTTTCTACAGTATTCCCATCTCAAAATCTGTATGTATACATTTGCAGGCCCTAATAATAGTATGTTTGTGTGATTCCAGCTGACCAAACAGCAAAAGTTATTTATAACTACAGATGACCGGGCTCTGCTGTATTTTCATTTATGTAATTTTCCTTAGATCATTCATTGGAAAGTGGTCGTACTTTTATGTTTCTCACATGCGGAGGCCCTGTAGGTTAGCACACAGGAGATTAACCTTGGCAGTCTGCACTGCTGGACTGCCTGAAGAGGAATGCTCATTGCAGCTGTTTGAACCAACAACCCACAGAGGCCAGGGGTCGGGTGGCTCTTCTCAGTGCCACACCAGGCAGCAGGTGGCTGCAGTGTCAGTACTGATGATTTTCAGATATAAAGCTTTGTAAAACTGGTACTGGTCTATGATTTTGTTCTTTTCTTTCATGAAGGCTTACTGGCACTGCAGTGGAACATTCAGTGCCTGAGAAACTGCAAAATGAGTCAGTGGGGTATTGAGAAGTGGCATTAATTAAACAGGATAAAAGACTGTAAGGTAAAGCGTCTTCCTCTTGAACAGTAAACAGAGCCACAGTATGTCCATCTGTGCTAACAGAGCATCATTTCCCATCCACATAAACTGCACTAAATTAAAAAGCAAGTTTAACATTTTCAGGTACTTCTGTCTGACCAAGCTTAAATGGGGACAGGCATGAATTTACATGATGACATCTGGGACATCAAATGCTACCTCTTTGAAGCCATTCTTCTCATAACAACCTTTTCTCATTATATGGAAGGCTTACAGCGGATAATGCACTTTCTGTAGCCCCTTCCCTAGATGATGATCCTATCCAAGGTAAATTTACTCAAATAAGCATACTACAACCAAAACAAACAGTCTGCAAAATCCCTTGTTTCTGCCTAGTAAGAAGGGCAGTTCTCCACAAGGCTCCTACAAGAGGACTGAAGATCAGAAGAGACAAAAGACCCAAAGGAAACCGCTATGCCTAAGGTCTCCTCTTAGGATTGTGCATCAAGATTCACAGCAGCCAGATAGAGACTGCAGCATTTTTTACAGTATACGCTGCATGAAATAGGCCTCACAACTAATCCCAGCAGACACATACCCAGCCAGGGCAGATCTACTAAATAAAGCCACAAGGTCTTTTCCTTAAAACAGAGAGTATTAAGGAATTTGTGATTAAAAGTACACAATAAAACTCATAGCTGGCAGTAAACAGGACTAAAATGAAGTCACTGAGGTTACATTCCTTTATCTTAAAGTAGCATAGGCATTCTTATTTGGTCCATCCAAAATACCAGAGAAAAATGGATTCAAATATTCAAAGAAAAAGCAAGGATCTTCTTTGTGGCCTTTAAATATTAACCTCCACTAACAAAGCTGTGTTTGTACAACTGAATAGTGGTGCTGTTCCCTAGAACAAAACTTTTGCCTACTTCACAGGGGGTTATCTTTTCCTTTTTATGTGCTTTTTTATTTATGGCAAATTAAACCATTTTCTGAAGAGTTCAGGAAAAGGAAGCCAGCTGGTATTGGGAATTCTGATATCACAGCCATGGAATGCCACACGCTTAATAGCCAAGTGTTTCCATCCCTCTGTATACATGAATCTTGCCTCAAGCTAACCATTTTCATAACCTTTTGCCCTTTCCATGGCATCATAGCTATTTAGTAATATTTACTTTTTTTCTCATCTTGTAAAATGTGTGACCCCTTTGCCTTGCTAGTTCGTGGCTGATCCCCATGTATATCAACCCAAACTCAGAGTAGTTCACAGAGTTTGTGTTCCCTGACATACTTTCTTCCAAGTGTGGTAGTCAATACCCGCTAATGCTGCCTAAGGAAAAAGACATCCAAGAGATTAGGAAGGAAGAGGAGGTACCGCAGCTTTTTAAAGCTGTTGTCTGGTGGCTTCAGTCTCAGGCACCAGTCTCACAACTGCGTTTTCTGGAAGAGCTTTTCTCTTTTGAAGCCCAGTGCCTTCTGGGCTAATACTGAGAACATGTACTTGGCACCACATCCAACATAGGGTTGTAATTAGCAGCCAGAATAGCACTTCTGTTGACCAAATAACCAGCTGAGTTTATTGCTAAAGACCTGTTTACAATATAATTATCTACTAAAACTAGGCATTATTGTAACTGCTGTATGGTCTAGGCCAGGTAAAGTTCTGTTCTCCTCTTCATGCCCACTCATAAGAACCATGAACAGCACCTAAAGTGCCAATATTTGTCAACAAGCTAAAGACTTTCTTTAGAGAAGAGCAGAAAAGATCCAGCTGCAGCTTACATCAGAAAGAAGACTGAAGATACTTTTATCCTAATCCCCAATGTAGAATGGCATGTGAATATTTTTTTCACCATATATATTAGAATGGATGACTGTCCAAAAGAGTTGTACCAATGAATCAATTTAAGTGGCTACATAGAAAACTATGCTACCTATTGAATGTTGAGAAATCATCTTGTAGAGAGTAATGATGATTTAAAACGTAGTTTGTATTCTTTGCATCCCGGAAAGTCTGTACTGAAAGGAAAACTGATTTGAAATATGCACACCTAATTTTTACTGAGTCCAGAACTATGTCTGTAACAGTATGTGCAACACAGTGATTATTTTGCCGGGAAACTTATATATTGCAAATCAGAAGTGTCACAGACCTGCCAAAGTTCCATGTGGTGCCATCAGGGTACCTCAAAAGCTTTGTGCTTTGAATCATCTCTCCTCAGCATGGAGTTGTCTGCAATCTGCACCTCTGACTAAGGTTCTTTGCGGCTCGTATGCCTCTAGCAAACTCATATAAGGGATCTGAAATACAGAAGCATAGTGTGTGAATAGAGCAAACCAGAGTAAAGCTCCTAATATCTCTCTAGTACATTGGATTTTCAAAAGTTTGAAAACTTTCTTAGAAATCTTACAGACTAAAAAATGTACAGAATGAAGTGCAATACTGACCCATAGCCCTTCTTTTAACCTTGAGCAGAAAAAGTAAAGAAACAGTCAGCCTGGGAAAGCTTACAGAGAGAAATGCATTTCTAAAATGTTTCTAAACAGTCTGGACTTTGAGGAATTTCTGCAGTCCTTGGTAAACTTCTCTTGGTAATGAGAGTCTCTATTTATCAGAAGTCCTATCATGGCAAAGCAATAATTGGATATTAACTGATTATGTAGTGAAATCAATACAAATGCAATAATTTTAATGGGAATGAAAAGAAGAAAATAATAAATGAAGAAATGCTACATCTGGAAGTCTTGTGTGCACATGGAGACACTACAGAGAATATCAGCAGTAGCCAAACAGCAGCAGGAGCACAGACTAATTGTACAGGATTTAACACACACACTTCCTTACCTGTATGGGATCTCAGGTGTCGAGAATGTAATTTTCAATGAGGTCATTAGTGCTGCTGTTGGGATTTGCTTTTAAATTTCAGCCTAGATTTCACAGACTTCTTTCCTGGAAAGCGGGAAGAGAAAAAGAGGGAAGGAAGTTGTACAGAACAGGACCTGTGTTCTCCTCCAGGACGCTCACACTATATGACACACTGCCCGCAGCATTGCTGCTAGACACATTCCTGAAAAGCCTGAAGGAATGCAACAAGTGTCTACTAAAATATGCAAGGATCTCTGCAAGATTCAGGACAAGCACTGCACTTTTTGTTCCTCCATTATTGCTGCCCTTTTGTTAGCTTGCTTGATAACAACTGTTGTCATTCTTCTCTGGAGGGTCAAAGCAACATAAAGACCATTTAGGCTGCCCATCATGTATAGGAAGCCTTGAGTAGGAGGTCTGCCATCATATTTGTGAAGCAAAGATGTGTGGATCCCAGCACCAGAAGCTAGAGGGGAAACTGTACAAGACAAGTGTTGTACAACTGCACAAGTGTTACAAGCTGAAGTATGGTTGGTCTTGTCTATCCCTCATCCACCACCAACGCTAACGCTGCAGATCTATCCAATTTGGAAACATGATTTCAAAAGCCTTCCCACTCTCTCACCTGATTTCCATGCAGCTGCTAATCTTGTGCTTGATATGTTTGTTTATGTTAAGGGTTTGGTGTAAACAGGGCTTATTTTGCATTGCTGCCTGAAAATATCCCCCCCACACACCCTTTGCAAAAATGGGCAAAAGTCCAAATTTTTGTGTGAAGCTTTTAAAATCCTATGGTCTCCAGAAGATGTTAAACTTTCTAAATCAGAATTGAACATCTTCAGAGAGTTCTAAAGGTTTCAGATAATCCTTATCACTAAACTATACTAAAAAGTAGAGAGGATAATTCTGCATGAATTCTGCAGCTCCAAATGGTTATAGGTTCCTTTAAAGATCTGCCTAACACAGACAACATGGTGTCAGTTCTTAGTAGAAACAAGGATTAGTAACAGCATTGCATGCGGTGATGAGTTTGTAATGTACCTCATATTTATTTTGGTCTCACATCCATTATGAGAAGGAGCTTGTCATTTCTTGATGAAGTAATTTAGTAAATGGAGAGCAGAGAAAGTAATTTAATTACTGGTTTAAAGAATTTATGTGATGGCCATGCAGATCTTTTATTCTCTTTTACACAATGTGTTCTATTTTTTATGTCTAATGCTTTAACACAGTGTGTCACATTGCTGAACCTAAGATGTGCAGAAAAGCCAGGGTCTCTGTGACAGAAAATCAGACTGCAAATGAATTAATTCCTCTTTGCTGCTTGGAATCAGGACTGGCAGCACAGCGTTTCCCAAGTTTTTTTCTCACCCTGAACTACATGAGTGTACTTAGACATTTTCTGCTGGGCAACACAGTATTGCAGCAACCCTTGCACTGGACAGTACGGAAGGACTCCAGAGATAAGGTGGGGAAAGGTTTGAGTTGAGTTCACCACAACACAATGAGAAACTTAACATGAGCTGGCTTCAGTGTGCGCTCGCAGCCCAGAAAGCCAACCGTATCCTGGGCTGCATCAAAAGGAGCATGACCAGCAGGTCGAAGGAGGTGATCCTGCCCCTCTACTCTGCTCTTGTGAGACCTCACCTGGAGTATTGTGTGCAGTTCTGGTGTCCTCAACATAAAAAGGACATGGAACTGTTGGAACAAGTCCAGAGAAGGGCCACGAGGATGATCAGGGGACTGGAGCACCTCCCGTATGAAGACAGGCTGAGAAAGTTGGGGCTGTTCAGCCTGGAGAAGAGAAGGCTGCGTGGAGACCTCATAGCAGCCTTCCAGTATCTGAAGGGGGCCTATAGGGATGCTGGAGAGGGACTCTTCATTAAGGACTGTAGTGATAGGACAAGGGGTAATGGGTTAAAACTTAAACAGGGGAAGTTTAGATTTGATATAAGGAAGAAGTTCTTTACTGGGAGGGTCGTGAGACACTGGAATGGGCTGCCCAGGGAAGTTGTGAATGCTCCATCCCTGGCAGCGTTCAAGACCAGGTTGGACAGAGCCTTGGGTGACATGGTTTAGTGAGAGGTGTCCCTGCCCAGGGCAGGGGGGTTGGAGCTAGATGATCTTATGGTCCTTTCCAACCCCAACTATTCTATGATTCTATAACACTGACATGCCTTTCTTCAGGTAGTTGAAAAGTCTGGTGAAGAGGGCCACATGCAGAGCTCAATCAGACCACCTAAAACAATGCTAGAGCACCTTAAGAGAATGCCTCAGGATAATCCAAGGCCACAGGTGTCTGGAATCTCACTTTGAATCTACCCATTGACATCATGAAGAATATTCATCTCCAGCATCAGTGAATCTGGCTTTGTTTAGCTCCAAGACCTGCAGACCCCACTGCAGAAACATTAAATAGCCATTTAGAGATTTCTGGCTCATGGCTATTCTTATCCTGAAGCACAGATTGCATTCAGAAACTCTTGTTTTTCAGGTGTTGAAAATCACAGAAGTTGAAAACCAAGGACAAGAAGAAATTACCTCTCTTCAAACACTGTATTTATCTTTAAGGTAGGGAAAAATGAAGCAGGAGACATCAGTGAATGAAGCCCCTTTACCTCTCAGAGAAGACTACATGAGAATTCAAAAGTCCTGGTAAAATTCTCAGATTCCTGAGCTCACATGAACAGCAGCAAAAGAGGAAAATTGCTCCATATCCTGTAGAGAGGAAATGAAAGGTATCAGGAAAAGAAGAATGTGCTGTGTGGTGCGAAAATGCTGTTTTGATTCCTGATGCTAAACATCTGCCATACTTTTTTTTGTGGAATCACTTGACTTAGTGAGAGAATAGCATCTTCAGGATTGTGCAAAGCCTGTTCCAGACTCGAGCTGTCTGAATTGGCAGCTGTGGGAACACCCACAGGAAGCATGGGACCCTGGAAGAAAAAGTGTAGGAGTGCATCCTGTGGGGATAGATAAAAGTCAGAGCTGGGCTATGGGAACCTCTTCAGAACAAACATGCAAATGCAGTTTCGCAAGTCAAAGTCTCAATTGTTTGTTTAGGGATTTTTTTGTTATTTGTTGCTTTTATTCGGCTTTCACAGAACAGAAACAGAAAAGAATCTCAAAAAGAGAAAAGATGAATGAAATCAAAGCTTAGATGTTTTCTTTATTGTTTGGTGTGAGTTCACATGCTTCATAAGCAGTGCCACAGCTTGCTTCATTTGCCTTGTGATAGAAGAGTGCCACAATATACCTATTTCTGGTCCACTGAGTTTGATAGTCTATGTCCCCACACAAGTGATGAGAGTAGAGCTAGAGCAGAGCTGCCTGTAATTTCTGTCATTGCTTCACAAACAAATGTCTCCTCTCATCCATACGAAATCTTACAATTACCAGCTATGAAATTGTTCATGAGGAAGAGTAACAATGGGGAAGAATTTAATCTATTTATTAAGTGCTCCCAGTCACTGAAATCAAGTAGAAATCAGTGCCATGTAAACAGATGGCTTCTCCTGAATACCAATAGGTGATCGAGAGACCCTCTGCCATAGGAACACACAATCATAGAATGGTTAGGGTCAGAGGGACCTTAAAGATCATCTAATTCCAACTCCCTTGTACTCCCATCATCATGGTAATATGTTCACCTTTCTTTTTACCTCTATAGGCCCCGCTGAATAAAGCTATATGGATTTATTTTTATCTTACCTGGATGACGTTTTTGTTTAATATTAGTGCCTGATGTTTTTCTCAGTCGTTCAGCCAACTTTCTGTTATCCATACAAATGATATCCTCCAAAATCAGTGCCCACAGATTGATTACACATTGTGTCAATGATTATTTCCTTTTGTGCCTGAATGTTCCTAATTCCTATATCACTGGGAAGGTTGAAAAGGAGTTGGCTTTCTGCCTGCTATTTCTTGAATGACACATGCTATATGTTCTCTTGTACTTTTTACTTTCCTGAGTGAATAATCCTAATCTGTTTGACTTCTTCCTACAAGGAATATGTAGGAAATTCTGCAGTTCTCTGATATTTTCACTACCTGCCTGGAGTTTGTTTCTAGTTCTGTGCCTGTCTTATTTTAGATGGGGTTATTAAAACCAAAATGAGGACACAGAATCTTAGATGCAACATGTAATGATCTCCATGTGAGTGTCTACCCACTTCTAAAACGCAGTCTAGTAAGTAATTATTTTCTGTCACACCCAAACCAGACATTCACTGTGTTGTCCAGCTAGAGAAAGAGAGAGAGGAAGAAAGAGAGAGAGAGAGAGAGAGAGAGGAAGAGAGGAAGAAAGAGAGGGAGAAAGAAAGATAGGAAGAAAGAGAGGGAGAAAGAAAGAGAGAAAGAAAGAAAGAGAGAGAGACAGAGAGAAAGAAAAGAGGAAGAAAGAGAGAAAGAGGGAGAGAAAGAAAGAGAGGAAGAAAGAAAGGGAGGGAGGGAGGGAGGGAGGAAGGGAGGGAGGGAGGAAGGAAGGGGAAAGGAAGAGGAAAAGAAAGAGGAAAAGAAAGAAAAGAAAAAAAAAGAGAAGAGAAGAGAAGAGAAGAGAAGAGAAGAGAAGAGAAGAGAAGAGAAGAGAAGAGAAGAGAAGAGAAGAGAAGAGAAGAGAAGAGAAGAGAAGAGAAGAGAAGAGGAGAAGGAAAAGAAAAAGAAAAGAAAAGAAAAGAGAAAAGAAAAAAAAGAAAAGAAAAGAAAAGAAAAGAAAAGAAAAGAAAAGAAAAGAAAAGAAAAGAAAAGAAAAGAAAAGAAAAGAAAAGAAAAGAAAAGAAAAGAAAAGAAAAGAAAAGAAAAGAAAAGAAAAGAAAAGAAAAGAAAAGAGAAGGAGGGGAGAGGAGAGGAGAGGAGAGGAGAGGAGAGGAGAGGAGAGGAGAGGAGAGGAGAGGAGAGGAGAGGAGAGGAGAGGAGAGGAGAGGAGAGGAGAGGAGAGGAGAGGAGAGGAGAGGAGAGGAGAGGAGAGGAGAGGAGAGGAGAGGAGAGAAAAGAGAAAAGAAAAGGAGAAAAGAAGCCACCAGCTCAGTAGAGGTTTAAAGAAGTAAACATTTTACAAGTTATCATGCAGTGTGGAGAATTGGTGACCATCTCTCAAAGCGCCTTTTGATTCCCCAAATGCTGATGGGAAATATTCTGGAGGCACAAATAGACTGCAGATGTTGGAGAATACATCTTAGAATTCTGCTGAACATATTACCCTACTGGGAGGCTGTTTTGAGTCTCTAGGGACATTCCTTTGAGAGCCCAGCTGATTGTCTCATATTGAAACAACATGTCCAAGATACATTCCAAGTAAAAGAAAATAGAAAAGGGGTACTCTGACCAAATATAAATCATGGGGCTAAAGGGCAGTTTATCTTCCTTCCTTCTGCCATTCCTTTTCTCCCCCAATGAATACTCCCCCCAGGGAAACAGACCACTGGGTAAATGACTGCCAAACATGATGACTCAGGCATTAGGCACTGTCCCCAAGTGCTTCACAGATGGTGTCTGGATGGGAAACCCAGAGCTTTCTGCACCATAAGCCTTGCTACTTTTTTTTTGCTCCCTTTTTTTTTTTTAAATTCACTGCAGCATTACTTCTGATCTCACATCAAGCCCTTACAGCACTGGTGCCCCCCACAATGAATGCTGCGCCTAACCTTACAATGGCCAATGTCATTGGCACATGAAAAAGATAGGAGAGGAACTGTATCAGACCTAGGGGAGTGGGAAAAAAGCTGAAATAAGTACATTGCTTAAAAGATTATCTTGTGTCTAATTGGGAAAAAAATAAATTCTAGAGTCTGCTGTAAAAGACAGGCATACTGCGAAGTACAGTACATTAGGACAATTGTGTAATAGTAGGTACTATGAAAGAAAATGTTCTCTGTAGTTTTTATTGGTCTGCTTCTTCTCATGGAATCCTGTTTGTTTCAGTAAAATCCTGTTCCTTTCAGTTTGCTTTATGTTCCCCAAAGCTAGCACATCTTAGGAACCACATCTGGATATGGGCAAGCCTGAAAGCGGTGGCATTTTTCTATCCTTCTCCAGTACTGTATGTTCACACTAGACACTGGAGAAGTCCTCTGTGAAAAAAGCCAGCTATTTTTCCTCCCATGAAGAGAAGCTCAAGAAAAGTCCTGCAAAGGCTTTCAGATTATGCACAATGAATCTAGCTATCACTACCCTAAACAAAACATATCATGGGAAATGTGAAATAGCCCTTCCTCTCTCTCTCCCTGTCTTACATACACACGCAAACACACACTCACACACAAACCCAGCTGCAAAGGATAAAAAAGAGGAATTGCACATTGAGAAGAACCAGGTCCAGCACATATTTTTTTCTTCCTCTTCTTCCCCTCCTTTTGTTTTTAAGGTTTACCATCAGTATCATCCATAAGAAACAAAAGAAGAATGTTGTTTACTCCAACTGGAGAGGAGAAATAACTACATCTTTTTGTGGGTTCCAATATGTTTCAAAGGTTATGCAGCGATTCACTGAACTTCTCTAGTTTACACAAATTCAGCTGAGCAGTAATGCCATTCAAATCAATGGATATATTTAAGCATTTGTATAAAAGAAGAGAGAAAATTCAGACATTTTGCCTCCAGATTCAAAGTAAAAGGTCCCAGAATTAAAAGCAGCAACCCTTAAATCAGCCGATTTCTCTGTTATTTAAGAAGGAGCATCTGACAGAACTTGATAGCACTATGCAGAGACAATTTCCATGAGCCCTGGGTTTTGTGAACTGCACGAACCTTTGCAGCACTGTGCCTGGTGGACCAAGCCAAGGTCACAGGCACTGACCACTGTAGGGCTACTCACTGCAACACAGTCACTTCAGAGTCATAACACCTGGAAATATACAGTTCTTATCAGCCAGTTGGTGAACTGCTAAGGAACCAGTGGTGTAAATCAGCAGAAAACCAGCCAAGTCTCTAAAATGTGCCTGGCAGGCAGTTTTCAATCCCTGCCTGGTTTTGGAAGCAACTTTGTCAAAATTGGACCTTCTCCACAAAGTACTTTGATGTTGATGAATCGGTAAATTCCAAAGAAAACTTGTTTAGTCAGAATTTTTCTGACCAGTTCTGCTTCCTCCTCCTGCCAAGATTATTCACTAATTCTCAGGCTTTCTGTGTGGCTCCAGGCGAAGGTTTTCTGCCAGGACCATCACAGCTACAGACCCCTGTGCTCAGGAGTCTACAGGCACAGATGAGTACCACCACTCACCTGCTGGGGTCCTTCCCTTTCGTGTCCCCCTGGGAGAGCTGCACTATGCAGCAGCACAGCTCACAGTCTCCCTCCCCATCCATAGCACAGCTCCATCCAGGCCTGTGTCACTCCTGTGTAACAGGAGACTTTGTCATGGTAACTACAGTACTCTTTTACAGCCAGAGAATCTGAAGTATAGAGAAATAACCAGTTAGAGAGTGTACAGCAGCATTAAAAGTAGACTCCCACTCTTGATGCCTCACCCTATATATAATCATCAATAGTTTGGGTTGGAAAGGACCTTAAGATCATCTAGTTCCAACCCCCTGCCATGGGCAGGGACACCTCACATTAGACCAGGTTGCTCAGGGCCCCCTTTCTACCTGGCTTTTTACACTGCCAGGGATGGAGAACCCACAGCTTCCTTCGATCAAACAGTCAGTAGCATCTATTTACACATTTGAATTCACAGCTACTGCTGCGAACTTGAGTCCAGCATAGATGGGAGTGAGCCTCTGCATAAACTGGGGAGGGAGACTGGGAGAGAATAGACCAAGATTCTATTAAAACATTTCCATCCCACAATGCCTTTGCTGAGAAGAGGTGTTATTGTCTGCTTTTAAGTGTACCCTCCCTTTCAAGTTTTTCTTTCTTAATAAAGTATCTGAGGTCATGCTATTGTCATTAGAGCTTGGCGAGTGCTCAGCAGCTGTCACCGTGGCAGCAGGAGTGTGCCTGGTGCCAGTCCCCTTTGTCACGACAGCCACAGCAAAGTAAGGAGAAGGGCCTTGCAGGATGCAGGACAATACTGGGAAGGAAAAGGAGGGAATCCTCGACCTTGGGCTAAGGCCTGATGGCAGACTATTGAACCCTGCGCATCTCAACAAACCACAAGAGTGAAAATTCTTGGAAGCTGCAAAGGTTGCAAGTGAAAACAAAAGATTCTATCGTGTAGGAAATTGAACAAAACACAGAGAAATTTGTTTTGTTTTCAGAGATAAAACAAGCAAACAGCACTCTGCGAGGGTCAGGAACACTGCTCCCTGTATTGCAGCACTCACAGCAGGGAGAAGGGCAGAAAAGCTAGAGTAAATCTGGAAGCAGGTTGAAAAGAGCTCTTTACCTTTCCAAATCTTGCACTGTGGGCAAGGGACACCCTCATGTAAAAATAAAGGACAGTGACACTCTACTAGAATCTAAAACAGTAAATCATCTACCCAAACAAACCCATGATGATGCAATGCAATCAAATAATTGTCTTTTGAGCCCACTGCTGAGGCACCTGATAGAAGCAAATGAATCACCGCTACAGAGCTATGCCAGCTGGGCAATCGGAAAAGCCCAATGTGGGATAAGTAGCATCAATTTCCTTACACTGCAGGTAAAGCAGGACTAAACCCCGCACCCATAAGTGGCTGCAGGAACAGACACTGAGGATGGTGTTATTGGTCCATGTAGACTTGTTAATAGGCGTTTCACAGCTGACACACTGGAGTATTTTGTCCCCTTTTTATATGTGTTACTATCAGCAACATCCAGAAGGATGGCCTTGCCTAGAAGCTTCTTAGTTGTTTCTTTCCTGCTCACTTCTCATCTGAAGACCCACTCCAGAAATACCAGCAATTGCTAACTCACACGTAGTAATCAGTGCAGCTTCTTCTGCACCAGAGATCCCAACATACTCTGTGTGAACAACTTTCATAACTTTGTGGGTGTTCCTTTAGGACAGGAACTGAAGAAATAAATCACATCCCAGTGGAATCGCCGGTGGAGCTTTGGGCTGGTGGGATGCTACCCAGGCTGCAATTTGGCTGGGATGCCTGGGCCAGCACCCCTGTATTTTGAAAAATACCGTGGTGTTCTGAATGACCACAAGTGGCCAGAACCTCAGCTTCATTCCTTACCCAAAAGAAAAATACCTTTCTTGAGCAGAAAAGCCCTGCAGCGGGTGAGCAGGACTCACAGTGCCACCTGCTGAAGCACCAGGGCTGCTAAGGGCAGCAGCCAACATCCCTCCGAGAGGCTGGGGAAGGCCTGGCTCTATGGCTGCTGCAACTAGCCTGACATTAGCACCAACTTTTCCTACTCATTTCCTACCCATAAAAATCTCCCCATGGACAAAACCAAATGCACCTCAATAGATGGGAGGAGAGCACAGGGTGCTGTGGCACTGTGGGAAGGCAGCAAGGGATTGCATTTTGTGACGTGAGAAAGATGCTCGGCTTTCAGCAAAGCTTTGGGTCACAGCAGTCTCTGTGCCAGCAGCTGGGCTGGTTATTACCCTGAGACAATGCAACTTGTTCTTTTTCTTTCTTAGTAATTTCACAGCTTCCAGCCCCTGCTGGAGTCCTTCACTCCCCTCCTCCTAGTCTGTAGATCCATTGAAAAAAGATGCTGGTAAAGCTCCCTCTTACTTAAAAGGGGGCAGTTAATTGCAACAGGCTAAGGACACATCTTTTAACCGGCTCTTTTTGCCTTTTTCCTGTCCTATCCCTTGTCAGCAGGGGACTGCAAGTAGATAAAACCTGAAAAAAAAAAAAAGAGCATCTGATAGAGGGTTCCTCCCTTCCTGATAGTTTTGTGTAGTCAGTCACCACCTCCTGGGAGCTCACATCCAGTAACAGCAGTAGGACCGACCTATATATTCCCTGGCAGCAGGTGCATTATTCCCCTGAGACATTTCCACCATAACAGCCCTCATGTAGGCTGTCCTTATCTAGTATGATACCATTATCTGAAATGATAGAGAGCTTCCGAAGAAGGGAAGAGTGTCCCTGGCCATTCAATAACAGAGAGGAATGACGCCAGGATGTGAATAAACAGGGATGGTTTTGTCTATGCTCAGGTATTGGAAGCCCTTCAAGAGAGCATGATAAAACCTCAAAAATGAAGCAGAAAGGTAAACATACAGAATTTTCCACATGAGGATAAGTAAATCGCAGGGATTATCTACAGAATAAACTGATGCAGGGAAAGAGGAGGTCCAGTTGCTGGGCAGCAGAGACATTGCGCAGTCTGAAATGACTTGAGGAACGTGTGTGTGGTGTATATATTTCCAGGCATGCCTGGAGCAAAGAGGTTCACAAATCAGCTGTCCTTTCCCTTGTACCTTGCTTAACCTTATTCATGCTTAACATCTTTTCCACTTTGTTTTACGTTACTAGTAAAAAAAAAAAAAAAAGAAAATGAGAAAAATCGTCAGAGTTTTCAGCTCATAAACTCTTCTACAACCTTTCTGTAGAGAAGAAACAGAAGTGGGAAGGGACGAGCAAATGTGGCATTGGCTCTGTGACTGTGGTTTTTGTTTCCATAAACCTTAGAGCACAAGAATGCATGAGATATTTACACAAATCTTTCCACAATTCCTGTGGCCTTTGGGAGCATTGCATTTGCATGACTTCACCACTGTGGCTGGTTTGTGCTTTCTCAGCAGCATTGCCTGCAACAGGGAGCAATCCTGGCCATTCCCAGTAGTTCTCCCTCTCCCACCCTCAGATACAATCACACCAGTGCATGTTTCATACAAGCTATGTTAATGTAGGAGTTCCTGTCCTGCTTGTTGTCCAGTTTCCCAGGGATGGTACAGGAAGTTTCCAAATTCATCTCATAAATACAAAAAAGAGAAGAATTTTATACTCAGATAAAAGGTTGGTCATTTAGATCTTGAGGGAGAGATCAAGGGATATGAGAGAAGGAGGAGGAAGCTTCTGAAAAGTTACTGAAGTGAGGTAGAAGTAAGTTGGTCAAACACATAAAGAAAAATGCAAAACGTAGCTTTCGCAACAGTAACTCTTGTTTATGCCTATTTGCCCTGCATCCCAGGATGGTGGGAAATCAAATGCCATGGAGACAGTGACTCCAAGTTGAACAGGCTACTGAATAAGAACTTGGCTACTGCAGCTCCATCCTCTGCTGCCCTAATCAGAGACTTCTAGCAATCACTTTGGTCTATCCCTCATTTTCTCAATCCCTTCTAATAAAGGGATATTGCTCAACCTTTGCAAAATACTTTGAGTCAGTGAACAAAAAATGCTGTGTTAGGACCAAGGCATTTTTCTCACTGAATGAGAATACTGGGTCACTCAACACACACACTATCAGTTGGAGAAACAAAGCCAAGACATCTATCTACAAGGCAAGGAGGTCTTGCCCATTCTCATTATTGCAGCTGTGACTATTTGGCTGTGGTAGCCCTGGCTTCTCCAGTGCTAGTAGTTGTCTTTAAAAGCGAGATGATAGCATCCTAGTGAAGGACAGCAGACATCAAAACACGTAAGTGTCAGGACTGTTGCGGTGAACTTTACAAGGCAGCCAGGTTGCTGGAAACCATGTTCAAAGCCATGCCGCATCTCTCTTCCTCACTCTGGCTGAGCCTGTGGGAGATCCAGCCCAGAGGCAGAAGTAATAGCAGATTCATTTGCAGGAGTTTAACACTTGATATCAGAACCAGTGTGCAATGACATAAGGCAGAAGCATAACCACAGACGGCTTGTAAAAATCAGCTATGTTCCTCACAAGCAAATCCATAATTAAAACTGCAACTATAGTCCATTGTACTTCTCCAGCAGGAGGACTCACTCCTGCTACCACTTGAGTCAGCAAGTTTCCCTATTTACAGTAATCCATTACTTTGTCTTTCTTGCATTATTATTAAAACAATTTAAAACTCTTTAATTTCAGCCAAATGGTGTTTCAAATTATATTTTCCAGGAAAAAAAAAAAGGGGAGGGGGGGGAAGAGGCAGTTGAGTGTTCAGAAGGGAACACTTAGTCATGTTATAGTTCAGCCTGAGACACTCTGGTGACTCTTAGAAAGTGTTGAAATTACAGGTTCATGACGTACACGGTGTTGAAACACCATGTTACTGCAACACTTGGTCCAACACGAACTGGCAATTTCAACACTTCCTAGGTCTTTTGTAAAGCCCCATAGCTGACCAGAATAAATGTAAATTCCCCCAAAAGTCTAAAGCAATGTGCTGTACAATAGCACAGAATGGAAAACCCATTTAATTTCCAGCACTACTGCCCTTACATAGGATAAGCACTCTCAAAGCACGTTTAATTTGTAAAATAACTGTCATCCAGGATTAGCTGCTCTCACAGCAAAATACTGGTCTCAGGGCACAACTGTTCTGATCTGGCATGGAAACGGTAACCTGTATTCTTCCAACTTGTTAACTTCTTTGCTGGTGTCACAAAAAAAACAACAGGAAAGTACCTGCCTCAGCCTAAGTAAAGGATACTCATCAGCGACCTCCAAAGTGTGCTGTCCTGGAGCTTAGCAGAGACCATACTGACAAAACATTAAACACAGGGATAAAACCTTCTCGACCAAAGGGAAGCTGCAATTTTAAAACACAGCAAAATTTGATATTTAAAAATACACCATGGCATTATTTCAAAATACCATTTGTTATACAAGCAGGAGGCAGCAGAGCAGGCAGGATCATGGCTTGCACAGTGTTTGTTTTGAAGACGAGGAGAGCACAGGATTTGTGCTCGACCTCCTCACAGGTTACACTTAGCTCATTCGGTTTCATTTACAAAGGAAAAGAGTTTTCACTCAGGGGAGATACTGAGAAACAGCTTTATGCCCTGGCTCCTGTAAGCAGCTCAGATCAGGAGACTCCTACACCTGAAGCCAGCAAGAGATGCAGCCACCTGGAGCGCTTGGCAGGACAAGGATACCTGGGTTCCTGCCCTGTGAGCAGGCAGGGGACCATCCATGTGTATCACCACTCAGGGACAGGGAAAGAGATCGAGTAAAACAAACCCTCAGGCTGAGAGTCCACACAAAAGCCAGGTCTCAAGTGGGGGTTAAGTGGGACTGGCAGGGATGTGTGCCTGCTGGAGGACTCCCACCCAGCACATACTCTCTTCAGCACTTATGCAAAGCACCCTCTAATAATGGAGATGAAATGGAATTTCATCTGTTAAAATAAAATGTATTTTAACAATACATTTCCTTTCGTTTATCTGGCTCTGTTCTGAATATTTAATGCTAGTGATAGCACTTGGGCAGTTGGGAAGGGGTAAAACAGAATAAACATGTTGTGCATACTGGGCTGTAAATATATAGCCCCCTACATACCAGCTTGGGTTTCTCTGCATCAATCGACCTGGTATAACAGCAGAAACAGCAGTTTTGGTGTTATGTACAACTACAGCTCTCATTTATTTTTAGAGAATATAATTTCTTAAAATAGCAGAGAGCTTACTTGGAAAATCATGAAAAATTATAACAGCCTCTCCTCTCCACAGGTTCTTACAGAAGCTGCTTTCCTTTGGACCACTGCAGTGTACTGCATACTAGGAAGAAGGTACTTATGATAGGATTTACTTGTAGCTGTGAGCCAAAGTACATATTGCCTTAGACGAGAGTCAGTATTATCACAAAGAGCCATGCCGGCTGGGATTTAATGAAATTGGACCGGGGTGTCAGATCTGAGCTTGGTGAAGTTAGCAGCTGGGATGAATTGGACCAGAAATGTGCTGTGTAACAGGATTTCACTGGAATCCTCGTGCACAATATAATACTAAGGTATGTGGAATATGTCATGCTAACAGTTGACAGTGTGGCTGCAACACCAAACATTAAATAAATAAATTCCATACGTAACACAGGCACAGAAAAACTTTTCAGGAAAGCGCCTCAGAGCTGCACAGCCTCGCGTCCATAAATCTCCATTAAATCAGCTTGAGTGGGGCGAGTGTTAGAGACAGAGCTGCCAGAAATAGCTCTTTTCCTGCAAGATGTAGAAGAGATTACAGCTGAGATTGAGACGGCGCGGGGTGGGGAGGGAAAGCAGAGGAGGGGTGGGGGGAAAGACAGGCAAAGGAGCTGGAGGAGGCGGGGGAGCTGTGAAAGGCATCTCATAAAAGTCCCATTTGTTGGAAGGCTGCAGGAAGTGGAGGCTGCTTTGGCACACGTGTCCATGGTGCTAAATTAACTGTTAACACAAATAATCAAAGTGCAAGGCCCATCAAGCCGCTGGCGCCAGCAAAATGAGGGAGCGGCCAGGTCAGCGCTGCCTCTCAAGTGAGCCGGCTAGCAGGTGGAGACCAACCAGGGCCTCGACAGGATGAAAGTGCTTACAGAACACGCTGACCCACTGACAGAGGAAAACACCGCTGCACTCCTGCTTTCCAGCTATTGTGTGAGGAGCCTCGTCTGTGTGTATTTTTATTTTGCATTTATTTATTATACCTTATGTAATTTTTTTCCTATTTTACTTTATTTGTTTCTTAAAAAAAACTCTTTTATTCTCACTGCAGTGGAGAGTTTAGACACCCCAGGGTGAGTTGTAGTACAGCTCAGCCTTTATCTGGCAGCACTGATGAAGATCTGAGCAGGATAATAGAGGAGTTATCGGGCACAAAAGCACCAATTGCCCTCCATGCCAAGGCAATTCCCTCTTCAGAAATAAATGCTGAAAAGCAGTATGGGCAGGGGCTTTTCTACCTGCTTTGTTCTCTGTCCCTTTCAGAGAGTCCACAGCCCCATTCTGTACTGCAAATATGATGCAGACACTTCGGTAGGTATCATGGCAAAGCAGCCACCTCAGCAGTGAAGCAGAGAACCCCACCACAGCCCACACTGTAGTGGAGGCAGACAGCAGGGTGGTATTTGTTCCCAGCGAGTAGAATTAGACTTGTAAGGAAGCAGGATTGATTCTACAATCAAATTTGGATATGCTGGGGTTCACTGAAAGTCTCAAAGGAATTCATTGTATTGTACTGCAGCTATCACCCTGCTCCGCTCTCTGTGAGATAGCTCAGTGGAAAGGCTGCCTGGGGAGAGGCTTTCACCACACAGAAACAGCTTGAGTCCTGTGCTGGATTCATCGGCTGCTTCACAGCTTCCTGACACAAGGCAGCTGTAAACCCACTTTCACTGCCCAGTAAAGCCAGGTTTACAATTACTTTGCATGACCAAAGCACTGAAAAGCAATCAGTGCAATGGTGAATCAGGCCCTGGAATTACCAAGATCTTTCGCCTCCCTGTCCAGGTACAATAAATACAGCTAGGTGCTATAATAAGCCACATGTATACCATATACATGTGCTATGTGCATACACATTTACATCACACACTGGTTTGGTTTGGCTTTTGTTGGATATACATATATTTGCTGCAGATACAGGTGCGAGAGCATATATTCACAAAAAAAACCCACAACACTTGTAGTTATAAGGTGTTACAATAAAAAGCATGCATCATTGTTTAAAATAAAATATGCTCCAGAAGACAAATGCCAGAAATGAGCACTCATCTCGAATCCAATTACTTATAACTAGAATTACTTATATAACAAGTAATATGATGCAAAAAAAGCATCATTTAAGTGAGGATACACATCTCCAGAGCATCTAAACCTTAAGTATGCTTTTAATTCATAAACGAAAGTATAAAAATCTCATGCATCTTTGGAAAAGCTCATTAAATCTCAGCCAACAGATAGCAAAATGACTAATAAAGATCTTAACATAGGGTATAGTCATTGCTTTTAGTGAAGAAGTTACTAATAACTAACATTACAGACAAAATCATCATTCAGTGTAGCAGTAATATTCACATATCTCCTAGAGAAAAATGTTTTAGTGAGGTTTAAATTTATAGAAATTATATGTAATCTTCCTTGTATCACATAGGGTCACTTTGACATCTATCAGATATGCAGTCAATGTAGATCCAACAACATGTCATAGTTCTAACAGTATTTTAGCTCAGAGCCTTTAATATAGGAGATCACCTTTAGCTAACTCTGTAAACTTTAACTGAACCATGGCCAGCTGCATGATCTGTACAAACAACATTCAGGAACTTTAGCAGCAGACATCTGATGTGATCCAAGGAGCAGGTATAAAGATAATTTGCTCATAAGTCAGTTAGATTTGTGCAGACTTTTACAGGACAGGAAAATGTAAGATCTCCCAGGAAAAGAACCGGGGAGAGAGACAAGAGACAGAATAACAGAGACTGAAAGAAACAAAGAGAGAAGAAATAATACCGTCATAGCCCAAAATTACTTATTATTACCCTCTGCCCCTTTCTTGATAAGGGCTAAACTAACTGCACTGGAACCTTCCATGTGTAAAAGTCAACTTAAGACAGAGAGAGATTTTCTACAAGGCTACAAGCACTGAGAGCTGTGACTTACACCAGAGGTTAGGTAGCCCCTGGTGTATGTGTGGCTTTCAGGGTTACCCCTATGGACACATGACGGCCTCCCTTACAGATACCATTGTATGTGGGTGGGTACATGAGTGTATCAGAGATGGCAAGTGCTATCACAGCTACCAAGTTAATGGAAAAGTTATAATTACTCTGAAAAATGGAAACCAAGCACTTCCTGAGTAGGCAGGAAAAGGGCAATTGCAATTTTTAAAGACCGGAGAATCTTTGTTAATTGAGTAAGAAAATTAAAAGAAAAGTCCATTAAACAGAATGTGTATGACTAAGAACCCTTCTTCTGACCCTAAGCCAACTTGGAGAAAGAATGTCATTGTCAGAGTTCGATAAAAATTATTGAAGATACAAAGAAAACAAGTCAGAAAAACAAAGTTCCAGACTTTATAAAGATGAGATCGCTCCAAACACGTCAAGATTGAGTAAAAGCTAACTTGGCTTCTGTCCTACAACCTATAAATCCAGCCAAAATTTGTTATTAAGAGTTTTCAGAGTATATTATAGTTAGCACTAGCTGTGCAATGTTTAGCATAGCCAGTTAAATGGCTATCCCTTTTCCAATACACCCATTTGTAAAGACCCCACAGCCTTAGGTTTGATGTTTCCTGGGGCCAAACCTTGGAGCAGGGCTCTCTAAACCACCTGTCTCTGTTCTGTGCCTGTTGCTGCTTGTGGAACCTGCTAAAGCATGCCACTGCTTCGTTTTGGCCTGGGCTTCCTTCCAAAGAACATTCTGGCACAAGAAGAGCAGTCCAACAAAAATCTGGGACAATAACTGAGCCAAACATCAATGAGAAAAGATGGGCATGGGGGCAAGGAGATTTTCCATTAAGTGATGCAACATATATTACTCTGACCCCAATGCTATTTACACTGGTGTGATATAAGAATGACACCCTCAACCCCCCAACATACTTGTATTTCTGTATTGTTTGTCCTTTCGTCTGTCAGGAAGGAATTTCTCCTCGCCACTGCTCAAAGTAAAGTCAACAAGAACAAGACCTATGCTTCTGTGTAAGAGAGAAGGAACAAAAATTCCCACTTCTCTCTACAAGGACCTTAGACAAAATAACGCAGGAGACTGCTGTAGATCCAGACTGGGAAGGAAACCAATCACTCCTTAACACATAGGAAAGAATGTCTCCTAGCCTGAAAGAATAAAGGTCAGATAAAAGGGGAAAGTGAGCCTGGGACCACTTGAAAAGCCTTAGCCTGGGGTTTAGAGGCTTTTTTATTAACTAACTTCTAAACATCAGGAACACCAAAATCTGTACATGAAAATCATAAAAATTCTCATTCCCCCAGTTTTTTCTGTTCTTAGCAACACTCAGAATATCCAGAATAGGAAATATTAGTGCAGTGAGACATCCAAAGCTGTAACAAACAAGGAAGAAAGAAGCAGAAAGGATTTACCAGACACAAAGTAGTAGTTGGGAAGACACAAAGTATTCTTTGCAGAGGTATGCTACTGCTACTACCACTCATTTGTTTAAATCATTTCTGTGTACCTTTTGCAAGTTCATTTCTAAATTCTCAAGAACCCAGAGTTGTAACTGGAGAACACACAGGGTAACGTGGCCAGTACCTTTGGGAATGACCTGTGACTTGGCCCTTATCTTACCTTATCTAGGTAAAGAATACCTAGTCTGTGCAAAAAGAGAGTCACCAGTCCCATATGATGTGTAATGTCCATCCCTAATGAAAGCTCTTCCATGTGATCACTGGCAACCAGGTTCTTGAAGCACAGGGCTACACAGACTGCACAAATAGTTAGCACAATTTGGGATGGAGGCCATCTACCAACACACTCCAGTGCAAACAAAATGCAGTGGGTTTCTGCTGCTTATTTCTGTGTTTAATCTCCTTCAGTCATTTTCCACACAGCATCAGTGAAACTTCTTCCTCTACAAGGTACTACAAGACCAGTGGCCTCCCAGAAAACACGTACGTTAGAACTAGAAGTTCTCAGACTTGTATTAAATCCTTTCACTCAACTCATCTAAACAAATGTCAGTTCAAAAACGTACCATCTAATGCAAAGAGATTTCTGGGTCTAGTTCCAAGCAAATTTTTGCCGCACTAAGTCAAATCCCACCAAGCAGCAGTCATGTTAGTACTGTATGACACCAAAGCAAACTAGCCCCGTGTTCTTCCCCCCACCCCTTTTCAGATCCTGAGTTAGCTCGCCTGAGGGACGTCTATGCTGCTTTACCTTAGATATATGCATTTTCATATCCCTGCCTTTTCTTACAGCCTATAGATGTAAACCTCCTCGGGCACAATCAAATTGTCAGATAATAAATCCAAAGAACATCAAGAGGTCTGACAGCAAGCTTCCACCTATGCAACTCACGTCTATGTGGTAACAAAGCATATATCTCATTTCAGCAAGTGAATATAACCATCATTTCTCTAGTTTAGTTTTCTCACAGCAAAGATGAAGTGACATCATTGGCACATCTGTACTGGTTCAGAAGTGGAGGAACAGAGCAGTTAGATCCTTCAGTTGATACAGAGGGAGGCAAAAGCTAGATTGAGATACTCAAAAGGCAGCTCCTGTCCCAGCACAGAGAGGCATACACCCCAGGGTACACTCGACACAGCTCTTATTTCCCTCAGCTCCTGCCAGGCTTTAAAATGCATTTCCTACCAAAGATTTGAGAATGGTTTGTGTTTGACCCACAGCCTTTAATAAACATGCGGAGGAACATAGCAGAATGGATTTAGGGAAGAAAGCTTTCCCATTGTTCTGAAATGGGTTAACAAATATAGGCTACAGCTTTTGAAGAATTTATAATTCCCATTTCGGCCCCATATCAGTACAAACAGTGAAAAGTGAACTTGATTTAACTTTGACTTCTTGTATCTCCAGTGGACGTCCAAGGAAAAAAAAGTCACCGAGAACAGTCACTGAGACACTATTTTCTAGAGGATTGGGTAACATGGCTGTTCCTGTGGGATTTCAGAGAGGCTGACTGCAAAACATCATTTATTTGATTTCCATCTTCAAAACAGGCAATCCTCAAACTCCTGACAAGCAAACCCATGAACTCCCTGTTTCATAGTGTACGTGTCCACCTACACTAATCTAATATGGTTTTCTGCCTTTGGTTTCCAGGCTACATGTGATCCTAGACTCACACAATAGGCAGTATTTAATATTGCCCAAGTGGCCTTAAATAATCCTTTCATTTTCAGTTGCCATTAATCCATGAAAGGAAAGAAGAGGCCGCCTGGACTAGCACTTTCTCAGTTTGTTCTATCGTGAACTGGTTTTTCTCAATGGGATTGTGCACACAAGCAGTAAAGATAGCTATGCCAGGAGAGGAGGAGGGAGGAAAGGAAAGAGGCTTTTTACCCCTGAGGGCTTTTCCACTTTCCTCATCATTTTCTGCATGATATACCTCCTCTTTTCATTGCCCAGCAGGGAATCCCAGAGGCCAGAGGCAAATTTTCCCTTTCGTCTTAGAGCATTCACGATGGATTCTTGTTTTAAGAAGAGGTTATTAGTTGTTTGCTCTTGAGTATTATATCATCACCATTACAGCAGAGCTGGTCTCATTCTAAATTTCGTTTATTCTTTGGCACACACAAGATATCTTGGGTTACACAGCTAACATCCCTTTGTGCACCAAAGTCAGTGAAACCCTTTCCATTTGCTCCAGTGGTGGCAGATGAAAAGTTGCAAAGTTGCTAAAAAAATTATCTATCTCCTTTGGGCTTAATTCTGTTTCCACTGGTAAAATTCCCTCTGGCTTTGATAGGAGTTGCTTTAAGTCCACTGATTTAAACAGCTTTTTGGAAACCATGAGACTCTTCCATTATCATACAAGCTTCTGCTTGATAAGGAATGCGCACAGACCTTGAAGTCTGTTTAGGTTGTACCTTGTTAGTAGAAGTTGTCACTTCAAATTATCTTGGCTACTGTTTGTATTTTCAGAACTTACACTATAGTCCGTACAAGTTACAGTAGAAATAACAAAAGGTACAATATTTCAAAGAGGTATGCGGTTCAGAACAGTACCTAATTCATTTTTTAAAACATTATAGTGTTTGCAAGTTCCTGATAAATAATGGAATATTGCTGATTCTGATTAGAAATTTCGCCAGTGAGGGCTTTTACATATATATTACCTTTCACAGCCATTTTCAGCCCATTTTTATATAAGTAAGTTCACTTCACCTAAGCTCATCTCAGTATTTAACTTCCCAAGGCTCATACAGCAAGCAAAAGATTCCTTTGATGCTCTTCCAGTTTTGTAATAACATTGATGTGCAGAAAAAGATCCATTATTTAGAAATACTCTGTAGTAGCCATATGCATGGATTAAACATTATTTTTATCATTTCTCTTTTTTTCCTCTAAGTCTTTGCTTAGTAAATTAAGACATTTAATCATGCACACAGAAAATCAATCTTCCATATACAAGGAATCTGGTTAGGAGGTGCTTTCTCTTTATTTGAGGTGGTTTTGTTATTGTCATGCCTGCAGGATTATTTTTCCCCATCCCAAAATAGTTTGTGTTATCATGTATTAACTTCAACAAGGTCAAGAAACTACAACCAGAAAACTCTCAATGTTCAAAGAAGAAAAAAGGCACCTTTTATCTTATCTGTTCCACACATACTTTTAATTCTGAGTCTGACATCATTGCTGGCAAAACCTTCATAGTTACCAGAGAACTAACAAGTTCACTATGGTAATGAGCTTCAAAAAGCAAACTTACCAAATCTCTGTTTACAGATGTCAGCATTGAAGAGTTTGAAAGCTCACAGTATTACCTGCTATTTCTTAGAATACCGACTTTAACTTTTCCACTCCCCATTGCTCTGTTAGCTCTGGAGATGGAGTGCAAGAACTCCAATACAAACGACCAGGCTTACTTTGTAAAGAGTTTCAGACCTGAATACAGTTCAAACCAGGCTAGCTCACTTCAAATTATTTCAGGCTTGCTCTGTATACTTGATAAAATTAACCAACTCTCTGTTCAGTTCTGTTCCCACCACCACTCTCTGGGACCAGAGATTCCAATATTCCAACATTTCAATTCATAGAGCACAACAGAAATGAAATGACATGTAGGTTCTTGAAAACAATTCCATTTTACACAAACATTTCAACAGCTCTTTTAAGATGTTTTACATATCTCTAGGTTTGCCACTTACACCAGAGCAGGATCTATCTTTGCCGCTGAGTTACCTGGATAGACTGTCCATATTTATTAACCAGCTAATTTTTGCAGTGAATGTCAAGGATTGATGCCTGATATTTAGGAATAATTGTCTCCACAGAACAAGGGCCTGCAGTACCATTGGATTTTCCTTTCAAGGTTAGCAGGATCAGGTCATTAAGGGAAGTCTGTGTCCTGTTATGCATCACAGAGCACTCACATCTGCTTTCTCTGCTTTTGCGCAGTATTCCTGTTCTCACACAGGTAACGCATACTCCAGGAGCCAACAGCCAAATATGCCTTGTGTGTTTATATCCCCAAAACTGTTTAGGCAAAATTCTCAAATGTGAGCACCTGCCATTAGACCAAGAAGATAATCATTTCCGAACACCTACTGAAGTGCTGGGATCATCAGAGGTGCCAGGAAGCAGTCACAAGGGTACATCTTACACGTACCCTTGGGCTGCGAGACAACCCTGTGCTGTCTCCTAACAGGAGCTAAGGCAAAGCAGAAGCACTCACACAAAGGTCTGCAAAGGCAGAATTAACAGCAGCCTCCAGGGCAATCAGGATGGCACTGCAAGAGAGAGCAGCAGGTGTTCAGCTTTTCCTCTCCTACCCCACCACAAAAGCTCAGTTTCTGTCTTTATTAATTTTTCTCCGGGTTAGTCGTGCTTCATCCTGGCTTTTTGTTTGTTTGTTTTGAGCAAGAACAAGGCAGCAACAGCCTCATCAGGTCTTCAAAACTGCCATTGCATGCCACAAGTGGGAAGGAACTGGTTAGTCAGTTGGAAAGGGAGCCACTCAGGGAGGAGGGGAGGCGAGAGGGGCTGTGGACAGGATGGGAGAAACAGGATGGCTGCCACTGCACCCCTCGAGGCCATTACACGAGCTCTTCTGCTCTCTCTATGCACCATGACCTTCTCTGTGTATTAAATAGGGTTGTTTTGTTTTCTTCGAGCAAGATGATTCCTGCCACGTATTTGATATTAGAATCTCTCTCTAGTGGTTTGCAAATATTTGATCCCCTAGGGCTTGCGATGCTGGATCCACTAATGATTCACACAATGGCATTAATGTCATTCATGGATTAAACCACATTTCCTTACCCTACAGGGTGAGAGCGAGATGGGAAGACTGTGGCTAACATTAGGAAAGGACTGGGTGGGAAATAAAAATTGAAGTATTCAGGTCAAAAGACAGTGGGTGGCTAAATAAAAATCCGTGATTTCTGATCATCTTGGAGGTGGGTGAACAATAGAGATTTCACCCTCAAATGCCTGAGAACCCAGCACTAAAAAAATATGGACAATAAATGACCCCCCAAGTGAGCAATTTAAAACCATTCTCTTTGAAAACAGTTCTTGAAAACAAGTTGGCAGAACAGTTGAATCTCCCCACAGCAATGCATCATGAGATCACGTACAAGGAAACAGCAGAAGTATCAAAGCATGCTTTACTAGAGCATGCCCTCAGTTGCTCTGCTCTCTGAAGCTAGGCAGCCCAGACTAGTGCCTAACGGCAGAGGCTGTGTGAAGAGCTAGGTAGACGTTGCCAGCTAAACAGTGGCTCAATTCCTTCTTGCCTTTGAGTGGTAACTGGGGCTTTTAATTTTTAATGATTTAAAATAATCACAGCAGACTGAAAGTAGGAACTTACATTTAATTGCAAATGTGCATGTAAATTCTGAAGGAACATTTCATACACTCATTTCCAGGGGAGCTTCCCCAGTAAATGGTATGAGGAAGGTGAGAAATAACACAGGAATGTTGGATAGTACAACTTCCAGGAGGACAGAGGGACTGAGCCAGCCTATTTAGGCTGGTATGCAGGAGCACCTTTACCCAGAACAAGACAAAACAATGCAAAAAAAGGCTGAAACAAAAGCAAAAAGCAAAAACCAGAGGTCTCTGAAGCAGTGCGTAAGAATTATCTGCCTGTAGGGGGATGCCAAGAGCACCAAAGCAGTCAACTCAGAAGAACATGCCAGAGAAACTTCCAGCAGAAAGGTCTGTTCCAAGGCTGGTTCAGAACTAGGTGACTCAGAGGGCCTCCCCAGCTCTGGGGTGGAAGAAATAGGACAGATTTCCAGTTCCCTGCAAGAAGAAAAACAACACTTGAATGAGATACCAGACTAATAATCAAGGTGCACTTCTTGTAACCTCAAAACATCCATACTAAGAAAATACATGTTGTTCCCTCATTAACAAAACACAGTAACTGGGGCTTCCATCTTGATGTGCGGGTCTGGTTTATACACAGGAGAGCCTCAGGTCCAGCTTCAGTTTTGTGGGTGCCAATCCTACCATTTAAGGATTTGACATCGGAGACAGCTACTCCTCTGAGCCACGCCAACTGACGTGATTTCCCAGTGCAGTCCCTTTACACCCACAAATCAGGTGCTGAAATCCTGTTGTGGGATAGTAAAAATGCTGGCACAACTGGCTGCCAATGTAAAATTATTCCTGAAAATGACAGGGACAGGTCAAAGCCCCTTTAAAGAAAACAAGTCTTGGTGGCTATGCAGAAAAGGATTATATTATGCTTAGCTAGTGTGTGGGTGTAGAGAACAAGGGACAGAGACAGTCTTCCTTAGTTCGCCCTCCCTGCAGCCCCTTGCAAGGCAGAATATATAGGCAATGTTTCAACCTCAAATCCACAAACAGATTGGGATACACTGGAGGAGAAAGAGACAGATTTCTTGTTTTTTAATAAAAGGTAGGATTAGGAAAGATGTAGGTGAGGAAGGTGTAAAACAAACAGGCAGGCAGTCCTTACTCAGCTTTCCTCTTACATTCACTGCTCTGAAAAGTGGACAAGCCTTAGGAAGAAATAAGACACATGGCTGTGGGTAAAGGGGGGGAGGAATTAGAAACTGTAATTCAATCTAATATTTGAGGCTTGGCAAATGCACCTATGGGATTTCATGAAAACCCCCGAATCTTTTTCATTTTGGAGCAATTAACCAGATCCCAGCATCGCTGGCTCCAGTGAGCCGCTTAGCTCTCTGTTTTATTACCCATTTCCTTTCCCCCTCGCCAGCACTAGCTCCCATCCTCGCACTTGGGGAAAAAAAAAAGGGGGGGGGGGAGAGAAAACCCCCACACTGTTACAATGCCACAAAGAGGCCACCACAAACAAGTGCCAGCCAGTGCATTTCAGAGCAAACACAGAACACACATAAATGAGGCTCACATTTGGATTAAAACGCTGTTGTGTTCAGTCATTTATGTGTGGCATAATTAAAAACATCCAGCCGTAATTTAATAGTTCCCACCAAGCACAGACATAAAGTCTAGCAATTTTTTCCCTCTGCATATTTAACCCTTAGAGACAGAAGGAAGAGGAGGCGGGTGGCAAGGGGAGGGAGCAGGAAGCCGGGGAGGGACAGAAGTTCTTTGAACACATTTTTTCCTCCTTCCTTTGTGTTATTCCAGTTTGCTTTTCACCTTCTCTGATCTTCTGCTCCTACAAAGAGAAAGCAAGTATCCTCTGTAGTTCAACAGCAGTATGGCTTTGTACAATATCCTCAGTTTGCAGAGGATAACATCTGTAGTTGGATGCACTGATTCACAATTTGTGAAGATGCCAGATATTTCAGGCTGAAAAATCAGCTACTAAAAAGACAGACTAATTTCACCACCATTACTCACCCTGAGTACAGTCTTTCTATTCAGAGCGGCCCTTCTAAATCAAAGGCAGCAGTGACAGGACTAAGTGCAGTGTTAGGACAAGAAGGATAATCCAGCATTTGCAGCACTGGCTAAGCATCCGGGACACCAGGGTGGGTTCAAGTCCCCGCTCTGCCATGTCACTGGTTTTCAGAAAGACTTCTCTAGGGGCATGTTTAAAAATGCCTAGCTAATAGCTATGACAGTGAGTCGTCTGAGTAAATTCCTGTCTGTACCACTGGAAACTGGCATGGTGTCAAGTTTTTCACCTCCCTCTATATCAGTTCTCTATAGGGAGATTTTGGAAGATAACATTTTCCTCCATCCCAAACTATGTTATAAAGAGAAATGTATTAAAGACTGGGATGTGCTCAAATCCCACAGCAAGGAAGAAAGTTAATAAAGAGCAGAAAATCTGCTTGGCCCTATATTTTTAAATACTGCAGTCTTCATTCAGGCAACAGCCCATTACCTTGACTCAGCTGCATAGCAGGACTTTGCTTGAGCAAGGAACACAGAATCCCAGCCCTATTCTGGAAGAGTGAAAAGTGAAGGAAAAGCTCTGCATAAGTTCCTAATCATGGTCAGCTGTGCCCCAATTTTCCATCAGCTGTGTATATAACAATTAGTCTAGGGCCTTAAATCTATTAATCTCCAGAGAGAGAAGACTACCTATGCATAAAAAAAATATAGTATTTCTATTGCTAGCTGTTCAGCTCTACCCTTTAAACATGTTCCAACCAACAGAAGATATGTGCAAAAATACAGAGAGAAGAAAGGAAAAGGACTTCTTGAGTAGTAATGTAAAGCAAGAAACTGGAAAACAAGCTTCTTCTGTGTGTATAGCTTTGAATTTTAAGATCACTCTGTCCTCTCTTCAGCCTTTCTTTGTGACATCCAGATCAGTATCTACTGGCCCAAAAGCCTGCAGAAAGTATATGTCAATCTTGCCATCCTGAGGAAGAAGAGGAAGCATTCAGCCTGTCCATTTGGGATTATGAAAGCTATCGATGCTGTAAACCTTCTCCAGCCAGGTCAGGAACAAGACCTTGACAGTTCTGATACCTAACTGTAAGTAGCAGTCAAGAAGCCTGGTGATGCTCACAGAATGGTTCATAACCTACATACAGAGAAAAGACCTATGGAAGGCAGCTTTCTAGAATACCTAAAATAATGCATGTGAGAAAGGTATGACAGGCTCATATATATCTTGCTTTTATTATATGTCTGCCAATAAAAGATACTACATCAACTTCGTCCTGAACCATTTCCTCAGCTGTACCACCAGGAGAGAAACACTGGTGTCAGTGTCAGCTACTGTCCTACTGTCGAGGCAGCCAACTAACCACAGCTGTGGGTGAAAGGAAGGATTGCCCAGTGGCTGCAGCAAGGGCTCCGGACTTGTGAAATGTAGTATCACAGGATCATACCTTCATTCAGGTTGGAAAGGACCTCAAGAGGTACATTCAGTTCCTGTGAGGTAAGTCACTCAAGCATATCTACTTTATAATTCAGAGCACCCAAACACTGACAGCTCTGATCCCCCTGGGCATCAGTTTTCGGCACTGTGGGACAGTGTGGTGCAGAGGCATGGAGAAGTTCTCATTCAGATATGGTGGCAGGACAGTGCCCTAGCCCCAGCACATCCCTGGCAAATACAGGTTTCTTCTTAGGAGGGCCAGTTAATCTGGTATAATATGGCACCAATGCAAATTTATTCCTACTGGCTTCAAAGACATTACTCCTATACCTGTATGCACATATACCCTTACCCCTCCACACCTCCCCTTCCCAACAATAAACCCTTCCAGGCTGCTGTGAGAAAGAACTAAATTTAAGACTCTGACAGCCTGTAGTACTCCAAAGAGGAGATGCGTGGAGGTGCCTAAGACAGATAGATGTGTGGGGAGGGGGTTAGGTAAATAAGTTCCAAATGAAATCCCACAGACTGCAGCTCAGGACTACTGAAGCGTTGTTTTTGATTGCCACTTTATTACTGCCTTTATTGCCTCTCAAATCGATTGCAGAGAGCATGGCATGCCAAGAGAGAAGAATGAGCCCCCCTGTCCTAGTAAAATCATGGGTTTCTTCCAACTAGAAATCCTAACCCTGATCTCTTTTTATATAAATAAAAGTCAGAGCAGGTCTTGCACTGTAGCAATTTCTTACGATGTCATTTTAAAAGTGCTCTGCTGCAAACCTCTCTGCAAATGAAAACAATCCGTCTTCCCAAGGCATCCTGTGGAGCATGTAACTTTTCAGGCAAGGCGGGAGTGGGTGATGTTGAAATGAAGATGGAACAGGGTGACACAGTACACCAGCACTTCATGAGATCTGTTTTCGAAACAGTGACTCTTATAATGAGAAAAAAGCTCCACTGTGCCTTAAACATCATGAAATTGCAGACAAGAACAACTAGCTGATGATGTCCGCCAACAGTGCTTCTTTTCTTTCTCTTTCCTCCACACTAAGCAGTGAGTGCTGTGCTTCCACAAGTAACATGGTCTAATGGCATGAAGGCACACAACTAGCCCAGCAGCAAATCTGACAGCCTGCTGCTTTTGGTGCTCCACTAGAATGATAAAGTCCCAAGCACACAGTGTTTTACATTGCAAGATACTACTGTGATAAAGTTTCCCAAGTGAAAAATGCTTGAAAGGCACCAAAAGTGGGGAAGGTCACAGGATGAACAGTTCTTATGAGTTGGAACTGATGCTGAGGTTCCAGCCAGTCCTAGCAAAAGAAAATCTTTTGTTTTAGTTTCAGTAATATGGGCAAAGTGGAAAGCTGCCACCTTTCCCATATAGCCATTCTGCTTTACCTTCCACACACCTTCACCATCCACCATCATTTTCATGCAACAGACTGAACCTACATATAGGACTATAAAGGTGCCAAAAATGTTACAAATAAAAAGAAAAAGCAAGCTTATCTATGTATCTCATGTCACTGCAGCACCCAGACATCACCGTGGTGAGAAGCACTTCTATCACACAAGCTGAACCAGCGGGCCCAGCTAACCTATTGATGTCAGTAATGAGGCTTCACTGTATAATTCACTTGCTGCTCCACAGATCTGCATCGCCACTAAAACTCAACCGCCTCTGGACTGGAAGTCATCAAGTGACTCATGTCTTGCTGCACAACGGTTGCTGTGGAACATAATTATAGTCAAGAACTCTGCAACAAACCACTACTCTTAGGAAAAAGCACAGCGGTGCTTTAATGTCCTCACAGAGCAGACGGGGACTGGGAGTCCGGCCCTGCAAGCCTGACTAAGCATATTGGTAAGGCTGTGAGCCACACCATGAAGCTTCCTGGCACCGTGCGGGCAGAAAGTATGACAGTGAGTTGTGAGGAGCTGAATTCACACTTAGAGCATGGCTCGTTGGCACTGTGGAGCCACAGGTACAACTGTAATTCACACACACTCGGAAGGCCCTTTCCCTTTGCCAGACTGGTAACAGGATAAACAGGACTCAGGATCCAGGGCTTGAAAGAATGAACCATTGTTTTTCTTAAGACCATGTTTAAAAAAAAAATAATAATAATCCCCCTATGTTTTTCTCCTGTGCTTTGCATGCTAGTCAGAATGCACTTTCCTGGGAAATGCATTACAATAACAGGCAATGTTTAGCATCACATTTGAAGTGAGCACATCCCAGTGATTAAAATCCAGGCAACCGAAATAAACACATCAGCAGGACATGCTGCATAGTACTGAACTGGGACTTCTTGGGTTTATGACTTTCTTGAACGTTAAATACTGTGTGAGAAAAACATTGCTCAAACTTAACCATCTGTATTTGGTTTCTTTTGAGTGCATTACAGTCACCAGTAATCAATTTAAGCCTAAAATCAGAAAACCTGCTTGCACTTGTGGGAGACTAATTGTGGCAGTAAAAGGTGGCTTATGTAGCAATAGAATTGTTTCATTCGTTTTTTTAAGTGAACTTATTAGAAACTTGTTTTTAAATGGGCAACTCCACGTTAAAGTGGCACAGTTCATTGTGTTAACCTAAGAGAAACCTGTTCCCCTGTAAACAGTTTTATAGATAACAATTTTGTTTTCCACATTTCAGAGTGGGAGGAAAGGTTTAAATTATTAACATTTTCAAAGCTAAAGACCTAGAGCAAAGCAAAAAAAAAAAAGAAAAAAGGAAATTGGTTGAGTTCAAGGCCAACATTTGGCTTTGACAACTTCAAAACATATTTTCAATGCAACTTAATAGGTTAATTTTCAAAACAAAAAGTAATTTTGAATGAGAAAGCTATTCTGACAGTTCCAAAACTTTATTTCCATAATAGTTTTCAACTCAAGATATTTGTGAATGCCAACCCTTTCCCACAAACAGTCTCAATTTCTGTGAATCAGCATGTTCTGTCTTTGAGCACTTTATTACCAGCCCAACACAAAGGGGACCACCTCATGAGACCTCTTCTCCGAGAGCCTGTTGCTCTTGCACTCTCCTGGGAGCTGCCACTGCAGTGAGGGTGCTGGGTTTGGCTTCTGCCCCTCACTGAGCGATGACACCCTGCTGCCAGCTGTGGCTCTCAGCAGAAGTCATCTGTCTGTCTCTCCAGCCAAATGCCAGAAGAAAACAGAGGGGAAGAGCATAAAGAGGTAATAGAAATGCTGCACCTGCAAGCATCACCTTGTAACTACATCTGGAGTAAAGCTTCAGACCCCTAGAAAATTCACATGGAGAAGATCAGCATGAAGAGGAAGAAGCTGGCCATGTCATCTGCAGCTCCTTGAGATCTCACAGCCCCCTGTATGGGAGTGCAGTAGTAGCCATCAAGACACTTGGTGGTGCCACAATTATATTTTAATTGTCCACACTGAAAAGCACTGAAATAGTCTCACTCATCATTTGTCTCACCTCACCAATCAATGTAATTCTGGCTTCCAGCTCATTCTCCGGCCATCTCTGGCCAAGTCCATGGTCACAGGGTGTCTGTTACCCCAGATATGTCACCTCGTGGCTCCCCAGCCTTAGCCTCAGCACAGACCCCTCAGCAGTCCTGCTTACAGCATCCCAGGGATCCTCTCATTCTCCCAGTTCCTTATTCCCCATACCAGCATTAGCAGCTGCTCTCATTGGTCTTGAGTTCTACTCACAGAAATCCCATCCCAACCAGAGTCTGCAAAAAACTGCCTTAATCCAGGGTTAAACTTCCTGCTCTACACATTAGATCTACTTGGGTGCTGATCAAGTGACTAGCTGGCTGGACATGCAAGTGTCATTCTGCAGTTTTAGCAGGTTAACCAGTTGAGGCCATACAAAGCAAAAGGCAAGCAGGAGATAGACACCTGTGTACCAAACAGGATAAAATCAAAACTTAGTTTCTAAACTGCATGCAGAAAGGCTGCCCACACCATCCCTCTCTTCCTTCTTCTAGCAGTCTTGGCATTTTGGGTTTTCTGTGTGACTTGGGTGATGAAAGCCATCCAACCTTTGGCCTTATGCCTTAGAACTCCACCCAAGGCATGTTGTAATTCCCTAGAAATGCACTGTTTGTCCTGTTTTTATTGTTTAATTACACTCTGGATTTACTTTGATACGTGTCTGTTTCTTGACTAGCTACATGTGAGGTTTTGTGCCCCTGAAGGAAAGACTGGAGCACAGATGCCCTGCAGCCTTTGCTGTTACCAGGATTGCGGTGCTCAACACCTGTCCTCTTCTATTTGACAGCCTTGCTAAGGGGAAAGCTAAGGTCCTACCACTAAGGAGAAGCGAGTCCCTACCAATTTGCCAAAGCAAAGTCTACTTTGTTCATACCTCAGACTGGACAACATTAGCACATCACATTGTACAACCCCAGAGTCCCAAGTATGAGTTATACTTTATAACACCTTGGTAATTGCTTAAACAAAAAGAAGTGAACAATGGAAGCAACTGAGCACTTCTTGGAAATGCTATCCTTTTGATGCAAGCAGGGAGTATTTTTCTTCATAGATATTTATTCTAAGAAGTGACATCAGCAGACACCAAATTGAATGAACACATCTAAGACGTTAATCAGAAAAAAAGGGGGGGGGGGGAAGATGAAAAAAGATGACTGATTTGGTCAGTCATTCCAGGTCTAGACCTCACCTGGAGTATTGTGTGCAGTTCTGGTGCCCTCAACATAAAAAGGACATGGAACTGTTGGAACAAGTCCAGGGGAGGGCCACGAGGATGATCAGGGGACTGGAGCACCTCCCGTATGAAGATAGGCTGAGAAAGTTGGGGCTGTTCAGCCTGGAGAAGGCTGCATGGAGACCTCA
The DNA here is from genome assembly GCF_034315485.1 of Pezoporus occidentalis. Lineage (NCBI taxonomy): Eukaryota > Metazoa > Chordata > Aves > Psittaciformes > Psittacidae > Pezoporus > Pezoporus occidentalis. The sequence goes on from NW_026915724.1 coordinate 12,058,969, forward strand.
TAGCAGCCTTCCAGTATCTGAAGGGGGCCTATAGGGATGCTGGGGAGGGACTCTTCATAGGGACTGTAGTGATAGGACAAGGCATAACAGGTTAAAATTTAAACAGGGGAAGTTTAGATTGGATATAAGGAAGAAGTTCTTTACTGTAAGGGTGGTGAGGCACTGGAATAGGTTGCCCAGGGAGGTTGTGAATGCTCCATCCCTGGTGGTGTGCAAGGCCAGGTTGGACAAAGCCTTGGGTGGTATGGTTTAGTGTGAGGTGTCCCTGCCCATGGCAGGGGGGTTGGAACTTGATGACCTTAAGGTCCTTTCCAACCCTAACTATTCTATGATTCTATGACATTTGTGCTTTACAGTCCTTGGAACAGAGTAAAAGCAGAGCAGCCTCATTTCTCAAGGCTTGGTGTAGCTGAGCACACACAGAAATCTGTGGTGATACTAGACAAGGCTGACAAGGTAGCATCCATTAGGAGGATAATTATTTCCATATCAAGAATTCCAAGGTCATTATTCATATAAATTTCCATGGAAGTCAGTTGAGCAAAAGTTTGAAGAATTCCCCCCAAAATACAGAAGTATCATAAGGGTATTTACAGTAAATTGCAAAATATAATCAAAGCTGTGTGGTATGTTCTAGAATCACTTTCATTCTTAATAGCCATGCTGATCTAATTTTTCTTTGCTCTAGTTTGATCAGTTGCAAGAAATGTCTTACCTAGCTGAGAAATCCTTTCAAATAGGAAACTGCACTTTCAGAAGTGCATAAGGAAGGAGGAATAACAGCAGGCCCTCTCTGCAATCAACTCTTACCTCCTTCCCTTTCAGAGAAGGGAATTTGCCATTTGGAGCAAGCAAAGTCTTTTTGTTGCCTGATTCTGAGTCCCAGTTGACCAGTATTTCCCAAAACACTGCTGTCTGAGAGTTGCATGTTAGGCATCTAGACATTCAACAATAACAGAATTCTTTCTCTTTTGGCAGAGCTTGTCTCAGTTTGGAAACTTTCAGCCTGAGCTTGATGTCACTTACAGCAGTCAATGTGCCCATCCAAAAAAAAAATAATGCTAAGTCAATAGAGTTACTTCAATTTCTGCTAAGGCAACAGACATGGCTATGTGTTTCCAAAACTTCTGGTAGTCCATGGGTAACAAGCAAGTGATACAGATTTCATTATATCTATCTGCATATATAGATATAATATACATGCTTATTTAGTTTAACTGATCCTTCTATTCAGGATTAAATTTGTGTAACAGTCAGATCTCAAGTACTGGGAAGGCCAGTTGTCCTCATTTCTGCCAGAAGCCTATAGAATCCCTGCTCACATTAAGGAAATAATAACCTAGCCCTTTTGGCTAACAGAAATCCTTCTGAGTGTTAAATTGCCAAACGTGAACCAGAATACTTTTGTGAGTGTCCAGTAAGAGAAGCTGAAACAATAACTGACAGGGTGTCTCTCCTATGTTAATTGTTAACTCAAAGGACTGCCCTAGGACATTGAAAATGCCCCTGCTGTTAACTGTTTATTGCAGAGGAAGGAGGGGGAGACATGATCCTGCCTCTTCAGATCCCAGAAAGCATGGATTGCAAAACGAAAGCTAAGGTAACTCTTAATAAAATCCTGGCTAATACACATGACATTTGAGTGACTCTACCCCCCTCACAAGAAAAATTACCAGTTTTTCACCTTGCATCTTCTTTCTCTTTGATCTCTAATAAAAATTAACATTGAAATAGTCTGTCTTTAAATTAAGGATTTGTACGTGAAATGTCACTTGCTAGAAACAGATTTTTAGGGTTAGTCTGTAACCTCTAATATAAAACATTATTAAAAATCACCCCGTATATTGCATGTCAAAAAATCCTAAGGATGTTTGCCCATTCAATGGTCACAACTTTACATGCTAGGAGATATTGAAGTGGCTCCATAATTACTGCAGGCTGCTCACAAGGCTGTTTTCCTAACAGCCTGATGTTTCTTAGAAGTTACGGTATGACACATCAATCATGACACTTTTAAGTATAGCCAGCTTACAGAATCTGTGAATCCCACAGCTGCAAGGGCTTGGAGAAGCAATTTGCAAAGTCATTTCAAAAAACTTGAGGGGAAAAGTTTCATGTAGACATTTTGATGCTTTTATCACCCTTTGAGCCTGCTTTTTTTATATTGGATTAACTTCCTATGAAATTAGTCAACATTTAAGTAAATGAACATCTGCTTACTTACAAATGGTTACGAACAACAGGAAATCTATCCTGTATTTAAACAAAGTCAGGGGTGGTTTCTGTTTAGTTGTCTGTCACCTTCCTATTCATTCCTAAAATTTATTTATCTTTTTGACTAGTTGTGAGCCAAAGTTTGCATAGACCTGCCTGCAATTATTCCAAGCTCTCTTCCCTGAGCAGTAACAGCTAATGAGGAGTCTAGCATTGAACAACATGCAGAGGCAGCTGGTTTTCCTCCCTAAATAGATTATTTTGGGTTTATTAACATAAAATTCCATCTGCCACTTCATCTTTCAGCCATTAAGTGTTGCGACCTTTTTCTACTGCCCTGCAAAGGACTTTCCTGCTTGAATAAGCCTACCTTGCCCTTCATCTTCTCATAAATACACCGATATAGGCCCATGTACACAGACTAACCCAGTAAGGCTTTAGTGGAAAAATCCTCTTATTCTGCAAACTTAACTTTTTATTTCTCATATCCTTCTCAGAAGGAAACCTTCCCACTTACTGAACAATATCATAATTTTATAAGAGGAGTGGTGATGGCAGTGGGTCATGTTTCTTGGAGAGACAGCACATAGTATCCAACCACCCTAAGTTGACTTCTTCAGAAAAATCAGTAGAATAGTGGAGCAGGGCTACAAAACCACAGTGGCAATTTTTCATGATCCATATCCCTCTGCCTCCTCCCCTCATCTTCATTACTTAGCTTCTAACAGTCTGCCTGCCACAAAGTCAAAATCTAGGCTGGCAATACAAACAGCCACTTCGGTTAATAATTTGGCAATTTTGTAATTGTGTCATTTAAATTCATAGGTAAGCAGCATCTGTCCTCAGAATTCCATAAAGATTGTGTAATACTCAGCCTACAACTATTCTGCCTCAATTTTAATATATTTCCTTGCCCCACCTCCTGCAAAAAGAAAAAAGTTGTAGTAGCAGCTCTACGTTCCTCCACACTGAGTATCAGTATAATGCTATAACATTTCTTCCATATAACATTTCTTCCATCTTCTAATGTGCTTGAAATAGAAGAGGTAATTTATTTGCTTTTATGTCTTTTGCAATTTTCTTCAAAATCTTTTTGGCGTACCTTACTATGGTTTGACATGCATCTTGTGAAAATGCGCTCTCTTTTGTATATTCCTTATTTGGAATGACTTCCACATACTAAGTCATGTCTTTTTATTTCTTTTATTCTCTCCTAATCTGTTTAGGAATGAATTTTCACAGAGAAAATTCACACTACCTATCAGAAAGTCCCTAATACCACCCCTTATACTTCATGGCACTTTAAGAAATTCAGCATCTTGGTGGGTTTAATTTTATTTGAAAGGGGCTTCCTCAGTTTTATCTAACAGCTCTATGGCTCTTTCACTCCCAAAAGAACATTGAGCTTCAGTATATGCTGATTGCTACTGTAGAGTCTCTTTGATAGTTCTTTTTTAAGCCATGCCAGCCACAGTAACTTGGACCTAAATTGCAAGATGTTGCTCCTCTTATTTGTTCTTTGGCCATGTACTCTAAAATTTCATTCATGGTGTCAAAAAAGAAAAAAAAAAAATAAAAAAAATACCCCACTACACTGTCTATACAGTTTTTCATTATTAATGTGATTTTTCACTCTTAGCATATCACATTGTTATTTGTCCAGCCACCAAGTGATCAATATTGTAATCACATTATAATATTCCTTCTAATTGGAACCAACAGGCATAGTGGGACACAATTTATTTCGCTTGTTTGAACCTGATTTTTAATGTATCGTGCCACTTCTCCACCAGCAAAGCCATTCTGTTATTCCTGTATGTTTTCTAGACTAGTATTATAGCTGCTTTAATTCCTTCTGCCTATTGGCATACTTACATTTATATAATTTCTAAGCATGCCCAGAACGAACAGGATGCTTCCAGAGTGCTGAATAAATTTAGAGCACTTCTTCATGGCTGATGAGGGGTGGTGTGCCAGCTCTGCCTACATTCCATAAGAGAGAAGCCAGGTCTAGTCCTGCAGCCATCAGAGCAGCACCAGCTAGGATGATGCCAGGTCCTTCCCATCTGGAAAGGAACACAATTTCACAAGCAAAATCCCATGCTATCATCACTGACATCATTCGAGAGATCCATTCTTGCTGTTTCCTGAACTGACAGTGTGAGAGGAGAAAGGATGAAGTCATTGGTTTTTGCACAGCACGGCATGCCCCATATCTGAGGTCAGGACCTGGATGGTTTAAAGCAAAGAGAAAGAGCTTTCCTCTCCTACCCTACAACCTAAGCAAAACCTCTCAACAGCGCAAACCAGCTTATTTTAATAATTTTTAACATGGCTGTTTTTCCTGAAGAGAGCCTACCTTTTCTCTTAAGAGTGAAATACAGTAAAAAACCCATATAATTTAACATTTATTATTCTTGTGAAAATACAACCCATTTTTAATAAGGCCTACTTGACATGAAAGCCAAGAGGTATTGGTAACTTTAAAAGGAGAACAAGCCCCTTCTTTGTCAGTGCGTTTCTGTGGTACAACCCAGAAATTCAACAGAAACCACCATCTCCATTTGGACCAGCCTCCTGATCACACAGGCTGTAACTTCTGGTTGATTTACAGTGTCTATCTTTTAGAAAGATACCCACATTTAAACACTTCCTTATGGACAGTCCACTAAAATACTTTAGCAATTTTCCAGTAATTACCCTCGCTAACTTATTTTCCATTTGCTCCCAGGTTAAATTTGATTAGCTTTGAATGTCCCGTGTTTAGATTTTGTCAACCCTCTTTGCCAAAGAACCCTTAAGTAAGCTTCTGCTCCAATACATACTTAAAAAATTAAGATCAAACCATCTCTAGTCTTTTTTTTTTTTTTCTGGACAGACCAAGTTATGATCCTCTCCTGCTGTTGCACTGAGGAAAAGAAGTGAGAAGCTAAAAGAACCAGAGCACAATCAAAGTGGGAATGAAGACAAACAGCGATGACACCAGAGTTGGTTTTCTCTTGTTTTCCTGAGGCAAGTACTGTCCCAGTGTCTTGTGATGCTGTGAGATGTGGAACACAACCAAACCCTCCAGCCACTTCAGTAAGTCCTTCAGGTATTAAAGCCAAAACCGACTCATGGGTGTGCCAACTTTATTAGCAATGATTCAAACAATAGAAGCTTTTTGCATGTCTGAGCAAAAGATTATTCGAAGACTTAAATCCAGATCAAAGACATGGACATCTTTGTTTTACTATTAACTGTTTGGCTATTAATAATTGCTTATATGATTCCACAAGCTAATTGACATAGGATAGGATAGGATAGAATAGAATAGAATGGAATAGAATAGAATAGAATTTTTAACATTAAACATTCTTTTAGTAAAACACCTGCAAAGCAGACATGCTTCTGCATTCAAGGAAACTAGTAAGGAACCAGGCAACTTCACAGAGCAGATTCTGGATATAAAAAGAATCCCACAGGATCTCATTTCCCCCAGTCCTACAGCACTTGCACAGGTGAACAGGACACCTCCATTCCACAGTCCATCTTTTGAATAAAGAAGGCATCTTTCAGCTGCTGAAGCCACACACAAGCCAAGTCAATAGTAGACTTTTTTGAACCTGTCAAGACACTCAAAAATACAGTCCCATACCTCCTTCTTTGGGCTTTGAAAGGAGAGTAGTGACTTTGCAGTCTTCCTTTGTTGCTCTGATCATCATACAAGTAGCCTGATGAGACTTCAGTAATAAAGCAAATTCAAAAGCATATCTGGAAGGCCTGACTGGTGATTTTGGCTTACAATTTCAGATTGTAACTGGACAAACAAGCACAGTGATTTCACCTGTGTTTCTCTAACAGACATCATACATTCGATAGAGCATAACTAGATTCCAAGAGACCATCTGCTGATGTCACTAGGACTTTTCTCAAAGTAAGGGCTAAATAGGAACACAAGACTGACCCAAGGAGCAAAAGCTGCAGATGAATTTAAGTAGGAATTGATGACTATAAAATATGTAGACTTGAGGAAAGACAAAAAAAAAAGGAAAAAAGAAGGTGGTAGAATATGGTTGGAAGCATACACCAAATGACAGAAATGTACCACAATAAACAAAAGAAGCTTAAGCCTGTTCCCAGTAGCAAAATATAAAGTGTACTTTCTTTCCTATCAGTCATGCTATAGCAACCAATAAATCAAAGCAGATAAAATGTCATACAAGATCTGCACTGATTTATTTCTTTGATTTGTTACTTTTTAGAAAATAGCCATCCACAAATAAACCCAAATCAAGTCTGCTATTGCTCTTCATCAGCAGGAGGGCGGAATGTAAGATTGGGAGTTTTTCAGATGTTATTTCCCTGCAATGCCGGTGGTCTTAGGTTCCTGCCCTTTTTAAACTCTTTGCACAAGCCAGACCAGCATAACAGAGACTGGGAAGAATTAACACCATTACAATAGTAAGAGTCCAGAGCATTGGCTACAGCTAAAGAAATGGATTATATTTCCAAGTCACATTGAATAACAAGAATATTTCATGGCAATGTGTAGAATCAGTTTAAACAAAAACCACCAGTCACCATAAAGTTGTCTACTGACTGGATGAAAATGTAACACATAAGAACATGAAATTTAGCTAAGCAAAAAATGCATAACCAGGGCTTTTGAAAACCTTCTTTAAGACCAACAGTTAATTTACAGAGCACGGAGATACTGCATTTATCTGTTAATTATCTGCTTATGAAAGCTTGATTCTGCTTGACTTCAGCATATGCAATTCCCACCAACAACAGTGCAGAGCTGTGAGCATACACTGAAAGGACAGGCAGTATTGTAAATAAAATATTGATAGAAAAGTTCAGCTTTCTAATCATTTTCCCCCTCAAGATACTAAGTTTTATGAAATTCTTTAATTGCTTATATTTATTCTTGGATATATGGCAGGTTTAAGGACTGTAAAAATATAAAACTAAGGAAATTAAACTCTTGAGCATAAACCATGTGTGCCAAGGTTGTAAGAATGATGTAAAAGATAACCACTGTGTACCAGTGCCTTACAGTATCACCATAATTTTGGGGCTGTCGCTTGCTAAGTATGTACTTCTTTCTAACAGCACATGCAGGTTATGTGAAGCAGCACTGCTTGTTACGTGCACTATATGACTCTAAAACTGCCATTTTATCCTGATTAAAATGCAACATCAGAAAAATTTGTTGTCACACTCTGTATTCCTAGACCTAAAATGATGGGCACTGAAATACGGATGTGCCTTATCACTGCTGCATGCACTGATGTCTTGGAACAAAGATGAAAGAATATCGAAATTATGTTTCAAATTCCTGGCATCCTAAACTGTAACTTTCTTCTCCACATTGTACAGGTTTACGTTTTAGGCAGATGGGATTCTGGCTTTTCTGTTTCAATTCATGCAAACTGCATATTTTCACAAGATTTATCTTAAGGTGTTTGACAAGATTTGATAAAACATCAGTAATTTCATCTTATTAATTATTCACAAATATTTTAATGACATTTCATTTAGGTGATTACTGATAGAAACTCATAACCTGACACTTCATTTTTGCAGTAATACAAAATTAAGCACCAAATGATTAATAATAATTAATTAACAAAGATTACATCATGCTTATGTTTTCAAAGGCTATTTAGAGGACATTCATACCGTCCCAACAGATATGTTTGGTTTACTCAGTTTGTTCAGAGGGCACCAGTAACTGACCCAGGTTTGGGGTTGGGCCACTCAGAAATGTACTGGCAAGCCTTCTCAGAATTTTTCTTCTATCCTTATCTTACACAAGCATCCTAATCATGTCATATTACCACTAAAAGCTAGACTATACTGAATTATTTTCAGCCCAACAAGCAGAAATAGGTGACAAACTACTCATCAGGACATTCTTAAGTCCTCTCTAAATGTATGCCTGTTCTAAACAGATTTCCATATTCAAACTGCTGATCATTTTTTATGCCTGTGGAAAGCTTCTGTCAATCCAGTGTATGGATAGTCCAGACAACCAACATAGAACAGGAAACAGTGAACACCACTGTGAAAGCTGGGAGAATAAAAATTGCATAAAGCCATATTAAATTGCTATCAGCCTAAAAACATTGCCAAATCTGGACTTGTATGCTACTTGCTCCAAATAAGGTAGTTTCTTCAAAAGGAAGGTTAAGCAGCAAATGCGGAAAGTTGACACAGGAATCCTCTGGTCTTACCACTACATCATCAGTGCCAGAGAAATGGTTTCACAACTGTCATGTCAGGAATATGAATGAATAATAGCTGTGTAGTCAGTAGAAGTGAGGCAAACCACAAAAGTGCCACATAAGAAGACAGATTCAGTGGAAAGCTTTTATTTTCATCATTTTCACAAAAATATTTGGGCTCTTTGGAAATTTCTTGGGGTTTGTTTCTTTTAAATACATAAAAAAATGTGCATCTCTTAGAACTACCTCTTCCTCTGATAATAAGAAACCTCAGACAACTTCAAATACACTATTCTAGTGATCACCTGCATCTAAGCAGGTATTACAACCTAATAATTAACTACATATATATATACACATATGCATATATGTAATGTAATTCTCACCATGTCCTCCCATCACCTTGTCTTCACCACTGCCTGGTCTAATCCTTTCTTGATCAGATAACTCATACTAGACTCCAGTCCCACAGGGGATGGGACCACCTTTGAGCTTTTCGTTCTGTCAGTGTTTACAGCACAGAAAATGCACTAGAAATAATAGTAACATTTCATTAAAATCATTTTCTATACTCCTAGACCACCCTGAGGGGAAAAATACTACAAATATTGAAATTCAGCATCAGACAAATGACATGCTTGCTTGTTCACATGCAAAGATTCACTGGATCTCTAAAGAAAATGCATCTGACAGAGGCCCTAAGCATCAGCAGGATCACCGCAAACACACCAGTTCGCCAAAGTCCTTGTAGAAGAGAGGGAAGTGAAAAGCTCCCTGTTCTGCTTTGTCTTTCTCCTCCCTGCTCTTCTTGACACCTCAGGCTTATTTTTTTCTGGATTAGACTTGGTGAGGCACAGCAAATCTTGCTGAGCTGCCTTGCTCGTTGCAGCCTCATGATTCCTTGGTGTGCTCTTAAGAGATCTCACCCTGGGTTTGAGGTCTCCCGGGCAGCTCACTACTGCCAGTTCTCCAGACAGGCTCCTAGGGCCAGGAGGGCAGACCACACAGGCTGCTGTGAGCACTGCCACAGCAAATATCGCCACTCTTGCAGCACACTGGATTCCCACGCCTGGGGAGCTGCTGGTCGCTTTTCATCCTTAGACCCTACCTCCGCAAAACATTTGTAAATAAAGAAGCACATACTTAACACACACTGCTGTGCCGCAAAACAACACGTTAAAGACTTTTTCAATCAGAGACTTAGTTGGAAGCAGGTTAAAGTTTCAAGCTTTTAAATTATTTTTTTTTTTGTGGAAAGATTAAAATTCAGAAAACAGAGAAAACGCCACAAGGAGAAAAAAATCCATTAAAATACACACAAAGACCCTTTTCGTCCAACCAGAGTATTGCAGTAATTATTTTAATACTGATTTAAATACTTAACTGGACATTGGGAACTGGTGTGAGTAGGCAGTTGGTCCAGTAAGCTTATCCACCTAAATTAAGCTTTAATTTGGGAAAATTTTGGCCATTCAGATGCATACCCTAAAAAGCTCTGGTTATACTGCAGGCTCAAAATAAATCAGTTCTTCATCTGTCCCAAGTACTCCTTGAACACCTTGGGTGAGCTGAAGGCAAGACTATTTGGTTTTTATTCCTGGCATTCGTAAGAGGAGACAAAAATCAAAATACTGATGTTACTTAACAATTTATGGTTTTACTTATCAAAGACTTAGAAGTACCTTATATTTGCTATATGAGGCCTTTCATTCTTATATATTTGTCTTATCATACACCACACATCATTTCACAGCTACAACAGCACATGGAATCCACAAATATCATAAACCATTGCTCTTTGTCTGCAAGCTGATGTGTGCCAACTACAGCATATAAGATAATGAAACACTTCACATATTATTGGCAAAGAATATGAGCTGTTAAGTATGGGACCTCACAGTCTTACAGCCAAACACCTGGCAAGGTTCAAATGAATTCCGCAGGTTTGGTAAAAGCTCATTTTTCGTCACTTATTCCGTGTCAGAGACATTTCGGTTGGGTTGTATAAAAGTCAAATATTTATAGTTCAGTGCCTGGGGAGGAGCATCTTTCCCATCAGCCTCCCCAAATGAAAAGCAACACAAAAAGCAACGTGTAACATTCTGCCAAAGTAAGCCTTCCTTGGACTGTGAAAAGATTTGGCAAGAACAGCATTCCACCACCAGCATTTTCTCTCCTGTTTTTGCCCACTCACTGAACCTAACCTGGATCAGCAGAACATCATTAAAAAGGTCTTTCTAAACACCTTCTGTTCAAAGCAAAACAGGAAGCTCTAAGTGAACCTGCTCATCTCTTCCCCTTTTCAGCCTGAGGAGTTCAGGAGACAGCCTGGATGGGCCTGGATGGGTCTCAGAGAACTTAAAGATGACTTCTGGAATATTCAACCAAACAAATCCCAAATTTCAAAAGTGTTGAAGCCTAAGCACCTGTATGAGCATTTCTTCAGTGAAGCTTTTTCTCTAACTTAAGAATGAATGCTACAAGGCTCCTTCATATATATTGACAGTCTGCAATTTGGACAGCCCTCTTTGCAGGAGCAAGTGGTTTGAAATACCCATTTGACTTCAGAAAGTCTGGTGAGTGCTTAACACAGGTTTTGTTTGCCAAATGCATACTAACCTATATGAAAAGCATTCATTTTCCAAACCAAACATTTCCAAGTCCATGGTATATTTTGCTGCACAGGTATGCTCACTCATAGCCCGCTGTCACCTTGAAAGCAGCACACATACCCATGTTGACAGGAAAAAATTCTGAGAGATCTCAGCTCATCTGCCACTACAGTAGCTTGTAATGCTGTCCTGGGAATCCGCTTTTCATAGTTTTATGATTTTAAGACATAACCTTGTACAGCATAATGCACCCTGTCAATGCTAATATCACAAAATCTCTTAGAGATGGGACACTAATGGATAGGAGATGCACAGAAGAACTGAATGGATCCATAGCGATCCAACGAACTCAATGCTCCTGTCTAATCTACTTGAGCTCTGTAGGAGGATAATATCCAGCACACTCCTGGGGGTTATTTAAAAGCCTAGTGAGGGACTGAAAACATATAGCTGAGAAGGATCCAGTCCAAAACCAGAGAAGTCAAGCAAGAGTAAAAGCATCCAGAACCTCCTGCATCTAGGACATTGGAAAAGACATGCGATAACCAAAGTTATTGCCATCTGACAGCTGTTCGGTAGCCTACACAAAATGAAACACTGGTTTCAGTGCAGTTGGTAGACAGATGTTTACATTACAGATGGGACTACATGGCAAGCTCAGCAGAGAAGCCAAGCAGTTTTGCTAGGCTAACACACAAGTGATAACGGAAGACAGCATCCGATACTGCTCACCCCCACTTGCTGTTCATGGGGTCAGTCCAGGTCACAGCCAAGAAGCCGTGCAGGAAGTGCTTACACTTCTGCTATCTGATCTGTTGGCAAATACAGGAGTCCAGACAACACAGTATTTCACAGACACTAAATTAGCAATTGTAAGCAATTTTTAAGTAATACAACCCTCTTTTAAAAAGAAAAAAAAAAAAAAAATCAGACCAAGAAAACAGTTACACATGACAATTGCTTTAGCCCCCCAACAATTTTATATTGCAATCTGGCTTTGAAACATGAACAATCCCAAAATCTCAGTGACCTTGCCGTCCTTAAGAGCCAGTCTTGAAGTGTGGACTAACCGTTCCTTACTTTTCCATGGATGAATGCACACAGACAGCTGGCTGCTACCGCATAGGGCTGTGTTCTTCAGATGATTTTGTTCCCAAAACCCATGCATGCATCCAATGCATCCATTCTTTTAAGAAGTATACCCTATGAGGGAAAACTTAAACACAGAAGGTTCAAAAGGGCAACACAGTCAACAACGGCCATTGAAATTCAACATCCGAACTACTTGGCCTAATCCATTTGAGGGCCACTTGCTGTCAATTTGTCTTAAAGAAGGATCATTCAAGAACCCCTCCAAGGAACGGAGCACTTGGCATCAGTCACCAGCACCTACCCCTCCATCACCATGAAATGACCCTAGTGCTGGTAGCTCTGCACTCCCTGAGGAACCTGGTTGAGTCCTGGCCAGTGCCAGGTCCCCAGGTCCTTGAATTCAATGGCCTTGACCAGCCTCACCAGGGGATGCTCCCAACCCTACCCATGGCCTTCAGCCTCATGTCATCACAGCTCAAGCCCCTCAGTGTCTGCCACAGCCTCCAGCTCCACCAACCCGTGGGGCTGGTGACCCAGCATGGCCCTCCCAGAGGTGTGCCTGACCCCGGTCCCCAGCCGCGGGCCCACTCCAGAGGAGGAGCGAAACGTGGCGAGCTGCCTGCCCCAGAGAACAACTCGAGTCCGTTCCCGAAGGGCAGAAAGGCGGCAAGGCGGGAGCCAGCCTCGGCACAAGGGCCGGGGAGGACGGCCCGCGCGAGGGCTGAGCGGGCTGCCACGGCTTCGCTGAGCGTCCGCCGCCGCCAAGGCGTTGGGCAGGGCGGCATCTAGCGGCCTCTGCCGGCGCCGCCGCTCCCTCACGCAGAGGGGGTCCGCCCGGCGCCAAGGCGGGAGGCCCGGCGGCAGCTCCGGGCCGCGGCGGGGGCAGGGGCAGAGGCGCCGGGAGGCGGCGGGCGGGCTGCCGGGACGGAGCAGGTGGCGCCGTTCTGCCCCGTCAGGCAGGAGTCGCTCGGTGGTCTCCCGCCCGGCCCCGGGTGCAGTCCGTCTCCTTTCGGGTCGTAATTCCCCGCGAAGTGTGACTTCGTCCTTTTAATGGGAAGCGACACAGGCACGGATGCGGCACTCTGTGAGGTGCCGTCTCTACGTTGTGGTCTGAATGGCGGCCTGAGGCTTGCGCTGCCGCCCCGATCCCACGTACCTTCCTCGTAGGCACCCCTGCAGACACCCAGTAACACTATTAACCCCAAAACAGCTACCTTTTCTTTTCAAGTATTATAGAAAATGACGCGTGTATAACAGGAAATTGCAGCTATTTAGCAACCATGCGAGAAAATTCTGGGTCAACAGCTAGGCAGTGGCCTCATCACAGAGCCTGCAGCACAGGGATGTGAAGCTAAGTACGTCCCCACACGCTGCAGAGAGGGGCAGTTGCAAAACACAGGCAGCCACGCTGGAGACCAGACCAGATGCAGGATCTGAAATCCATGCTGTCGAGCAGAAACGGCACGTAACGCTTAACGACATCAAATGGTCATGACCCAAGTTTGAAACCTCTTCTGAAGGCACAGCGTCTCTACTAATCCAGTTCCCACTCTGAGCACACCAGGGCAGTGTTTCAAGGATGACTCGGAGGGAAGGCTGCCATTTCCTGACTCACCATCCCCGCTTCCTGTAGCTCAGCCTTTCAAGTCTCCGTCCCGCTACCAGCTCCTGAAATGAACCCTCTTATCATGTGAAGTGCGATGAGGTCACAGGCCCCCACAGACTCTGTCTATACATACTTGCCCTCCTCCATGTTTTTGTCTGGAAATTTGTTGCTCATACTGTTCATCTGAACATTTTTCTCACTAAGATCCAAGTAAAATTATTCACAAAATGAATCAGGTTTGCCAGTAACTCTGTGAGAGTTGGTTATTTTGTACCTATGGATGCTCTGGTGCCGTGAAAGGGCTTCCTATTAGGTTTTATTCACAAAAAGTTGAAAACTCACCTGATAGTGCTCCTCCTGTCAAAAATGCAAGTAGAATGAAAGCAGAAGTATTTAGTAAGAAAACCTCCCATTAACAACAGCAGATTTGAGATAGGGATGCTACTCCCAAATGATAAAAAAGTATTCTGCACTATCTCGGTGATACAGTGCATGCTTTATCTACCTCCTCTAAGAAGACCTAAACAAGAACATATACCGAGGCATTTCACAGTGAGAGGTCAGGGTCTTTTAACTATAATCTTAACCAATTAGCCGTGTCTGTTTTAGTCTGTTCAGGCAAACCTAATTAACCACTTCAAAGGGCATTTCCCAAAATGCTAGCCCTAATCTTAAAATGTATAAATCACTAGGGAAAACTGCACATAGCCCCCAGTCTGCTGTGTTTATTTCTGCAGAGACCAAGTTCACTCAAATGCGCAAAACTCCAGTGGAATAGGTGAAATTCACCTAGGTGACATCTTGCCCCAGTGGGCTGTGAGCTTGCCTTGGGTAGCCTTAAGGAGATGTATTCTGAGCCCAGCTGGGCTGTACCTGCGCAGTAATTAGCAAACAAATGGGCAGGGAAGGCAAGGCATCCATTCTGACCATACCTGCAGTGCCAGGCAATGCGAAGCCAGAGCCCTCTGTTTTAGAAGTGGAAACAGGAGCACTTCAAGGCCTGGCACAAGTCTGGAAAATCACTTTGTAACAAGGGAAAACACAGAGAGATCAAAAGTGATTCACTGTCTATGCCAACATCCAGGTTCCAAAGCAAAGCAAGCAAATTTCCTGAATTTCTGCAAAGAAAAGGATTCTCATGCGAATCACTGAGGAAGAGGCAATCAGTAGCAAAGATGAGGAAATAATGCAGGAAAGGGAAAGGAAGGGAAGAGGAAGGGGAGGGGAAGAGGAAGGGAAAAGGGAAGGGGAGGGGAGGAGAGGAGAGGAGAGGAGAGGAGAGGAGAGGGGAGAGGAGAGGAGAGAGGAGAGGGGAGAGGAGAGGAGAGGAGAGGAGAGGAGAGGAGAGGAGAGGAGAGGAGAGGAGAGGAGAGGAGAGGAGAGGAGAGGAGAGGAGAGGAGAGGAGAGGAGAGGAGAGGGAAAGGAAGGGTAAAGAGAAAAGACACAAGGCGAAAACGGAGAAAGGGAAAAGGAATAAAGGAAATGAGAAAGGAGAAAAGGGAAGGAGAAATATCTGGAGAAAATAACACAGTGCGAAAAAGTGCCAATACAACTGCATTGCAACCAATACAAAACTAATAGGAAAAAAAAGATGCCACATGAGAAACAGCAGATACCCAAATATCAAAGAGAAAGTGGCCACAAATGAACTATGAATGGATGAGGCATTAAGGTGTCTGGCCTGCAGTGCCCAAGCGTAGTTTTACATCTCTACTGTCCATGCATCTATCCTAACAATATTCCAAGTCCGTACCATAGGAAACCTTAGTGAGCACCAACCCTACACAACAATTTGGTCTCGCAGGAAGGAAATACATGCACAGAGGCCAAAAGGAGCCTACAGAGCCCTTCCACCTGGCCTCCATCTATGCAGGTAGCTTGCTTTTCAGGGAAAGTGCTTTACTGTATGCAGATGCAGCCATAGGTCTGCTTCTTCTTGAGGTGGTCTCTAAGATTTTTTCTGGCTCTCATGGCTGAGGTCACCCTACTGGAGATCTCCCCACTGCTGCTTGAAGCCTTATTTTCCACCCTAGATGCGGGAAGGACCCCATTTTCAATATTTACTGTGGAAATCTTCTTTATTTTCTTCAGTCTCCAGTGCCACCAACATGCAAACAATTTAAGGAGAATTCTTTCTGGCTGAGGGAAACAACATAATAAAGCAGGGAATAATAGATACAAAATGAGTGTGGCTGAGAAGGGTTCCATGTTGGGCATGAAAACAATGGCAAACAAATACAAAATCAATTAACCCATACCAGAGAAACTACCAAGGACTACATGAGAAACAAAATGCAGAGGTACAAAGCTTAGCCTGTCCTGAGAAAGCCAGAGAGGCTGTTGACAAGTAAGTTTATCATTGTGTCCTGCCAACCTCCTGTAACAGCATCCAACAACCATCAGCCCACCCAAGTCCTACTGTCAAAAGAGCTGTATATTCTCACTGACAAATATAAAGAGTCATGGAAAAATATGTTCAAACCCCAAAGCCTCACACACAGCACCTTACATTTTTGACTGTTATAAAACCACCCTGAGTAATTTCCAAAATCATGGCCAGACCCCATGAATAATTTTTTCAAAACAATGTTGTGGATGTTTCTGTTAACATGTTGAGTGGATAATTTTAATTTCTTAATTTGGAGTTACTCTGTGCTAATAGGCATTATGTTCCTTTCAAGAGACAGCAGAGAACAATGCGGGTGCACTCACTCAGGGGGCATCTTCTGGAAGGAGGAGGAAATGTGCTTTTCCAAGAGCAGTTGAGCAACTTTTGGGGGAAAAGTTTCTGGAGTGCAGAACAAGTCAAACTGAAGAAATGCACAAGGAGGAGCCTTGCACAAATTGAGGCAGGAGAGCTCTGAGAGAGGCAGAGGAGACACATACAACCAAGGGCCCAAGCTGATGCAAATACTTCTCCCAAGTTGCTGAGAGGGGATTGAGAACACTTACAGTGCAGGAAGCCACTGAAAACTGTGGGCTGAGAAAAAGACCAGAACATAAGCACACACCACGTAATGGGGGAGAAGGCAGAAATGGGTTAAAAACCTTTTTCATTGTCTCCACGTTTCTTCTTTTTAAAAAAAAAGCATTGTTTAGCTTATCTTTTAATTAAATCATGTTCTCTTTGGCAGCATATATACTGAAGTTTGAATGAGATAGAGAAGATCAGCATGGTACCTGCACCGGTTGGTTTGGGGGTAGTGGGAAGGCTCCACAGTACAGGAAAAATACTGACATACTGGAGCAAGTCCAGCAGCAGGCCACCAGACTAGACAGGGGGCTGGAGCACTGGCCCTAAGAAGAAGCTTAGAGAGATGAGTCCATTCAGCTTGGGGAAAAGGAGGCTCAGAGGAGACCTGAGTACTGAAACTATCTGACCTCAGAGTTTAGAGAAGACAGAGCTAGACTTTTCTTGGAGGTGCACAACGACTGGCAATGGATACAAGCTGAAGCATGAGAAGTTCTAATTAAATATGAGAAAAACATTTTACCATGCAGTTGGTGAAGTACTGGAATAGAAGATGGGGGCTCTCCATCTTCAGAGACATCAAGGGCTTGACTGGGCATGGCCCTGAGCTACCTGATCTCGTTAGACCTCCTCTTAGCAGGGTGTTGGACTAGATGACCTCCAGAGGCCCCTTCCAACCTAAATTCTTCTGTGATTCTGTGAAACTTAGCTTTCTAGGTTCAAAGACCTGATGTTTTTAGATGTACTTCACCTTAAAGACAAGGTGCAAGAAGCATCTCTCTCAGAGATTCAACCCACCCAAGCTGATTAAAGAAATGTCATGGCATTTTTGTGAATAAAGTTTTATGTTTTGTGCTGTTGTTGGCGTTTCAATTGATCCTTATTTATATGTCCTGCAAGACACTGCTATCTTGGGCACTTGATTCGGCAATGTATCTTAAATACCTTGTGTCTGTTTTACCTCTGTGCCCTGTTCTCAACCTGTAACTTTCATCAACACTAATCCCTATCCAATTGCTTACTCCCTGAGGATTCAAAAGGTTTCTACAGGTAATAGTCTATCTGATTGTAGGGTAATGTAGCTCAAGAGGTATATAATTTGTTTCCCCTCTCCCATTCCCCCCCCCCCCCCCCCCCCCAAAAGGCAATATACATCCTCATCCAGTGCTTAGTTTGTCTTCTAAATTACAAATGGTAGCTACAAAACTATTAGGTTCCTTACCTGTATATGCACACACACACACACACACACACACCAGACATATCCAGTTGTGGGCATTTATTGTCTCAGCAGGGATTTAGTGTCTCAGTTGTGGTCATTTATCCATCTCATGCTTTCACAGAAACTCATGCCTTCTGCACTTGCAATGCAGTGATTCAGCAATGGTCCCTTCCTTTGCTGTGCTAACCAGCTGTACCCAATGTATCTCAGGGAGGCTTTCAAGCTTCATTCTCATTGAGAGCACTTACACAGGACTACAGTGCCTCCTGCCTTGTTGCACAGGCGGCTTTGTTCTGTGTGCAGAGGATGGCCCTATCACACTAGAAACACTTCTCTCCTGCATACCAAAGCTGACAAAATGTGAGCAGACATATGAGTCACACAAGTTACCATGCCATCCCTCAGTGCTAGCTTTTGTATCTACTTTACAAGTAAAAGATTACTCTTAAGCAGAAGTCAGGAGTCTGAAGTTCTGGTTTTAGATTTGCCACAGATTCACTCAGTAGGCTACTTCATATCCACGTCTCAGCTCCACCATATACAGGATGGGTCATATAGTAACATCACAGCAGAAGCTGTGGAACTTCACATCTACAGAGCTCTTTTCAAATATAACCTGCACAAAAATACAAATTGATTTCTGTAACTCCTTAAAAACAAAATGTGCAGAAACTGGTAATTCCTCTCAGTTTCTCTGCTGGCATGCAGTCAGGAGTAGCCTCAGTGGCAGAATGCCAAGTCTTTGCACACAATCTATGATCTTAGACAAGCAAGATTCACCAGTTTAATGAGATACTCCAAGTAAGTCAACCATTTCATTGCTTTGGCCACTCAGACGTGTACTAGGCATTGGTTACAATCATGTAGTGTAAGTTATTCTGGTTTGTTCAGTACCTCAAGTAAGCAGCAGTAACTCCTCGTGTGTTTGAAGTCTGATACTGGCATTCCCATGCCATACCGTGTTAGACATTCAGACAACTGTGCTGATCACATATTTCCTCTTACTTTAATAGGCCCTTCAGGAACGAACAAGCATTCCCTTGTATACCATGGTTCCCATCACTTGATGGTCACACTTAATTAACCACTAGTTTAGTAGAGAGCTGGTTACACTTCATTTCATTAAGTGATTTCATGATCACCAGAGGTACACTGACAGCTCTGTGAACTGAAGCTGTGTGAAAAGGGACAGCAGAGACAACAGTAACATTCTGCAGCACTTCCTCATCAGTGATTTTCCAGGCAGATTTTCTTGCAGAGTACAGTTAGTTACATTTCCATTCAGCTTTAGCATTTCGGCTCAAGGCTATCTCAGCTTTGAGGTAAGGTAGACCCTCTTTTTTTACTAGTACCTTTAGCAGTGTTGCTCCCTGCATCCTTAAAATCATAATTTTTATACAAAGTAGATACTAAGAATTTCTTCATCTGTCTTCCCTCCTTTAGGCTTTTCTGTTCATGGCCAGGAAACAAATGTGATTATAAGACAAGATCCCGTTGTTTCCAGAACCAGCTGGAAAACAAGAAGATGTTAAAAGGTTCCACAGGGTGGTGAACCAGGCAGTTTAAAAACACTAGGCAATTAATTCCAAAGTATGCAAGCGTCACATGACAGGAAAAACACCACTAATGTTACATACATTAGTATAAACACATAGACATTACAGGGTACCTGTAAAACCATACATTAAAGCTGCATACCACAAAAGCCTTCTCACAACTGTTTATGCGCATTCACGGCAATATATAATGCACAGATGGCTGAATGTTTCTAATGTGAAAGCATTTTTTCTAATTGACGGGGAATTTTGTGTGGCTGTACTTCAAATCTAGATCTAAAATTCAGTCTGCCTAAGTTTTATGCCATATTTCAGTTAAAGAGAGAAAGAAGTGCTTGGGAAACACATCAGAAAGGAGGATGAAAGAGGTGCAGATGCAAAGCATAAACCAAAAATAATGCCAGTGACTTGAATTTTGTTGGGAATTCCTTTGTCACAGAGATTTGCATTCAGAAGTTGTGAAAATTCATAAGCAAACTGTATATCAAAAATAGTATCTTTGCTCTATCCAGTCTTTAGTTCAAATCATACAAAGAAATAGCAGAACATTTACCGTTCACTATAAGCAGACAAGAAGAAAAACAAAAGTATCTTTTGCCAAAGAGTCAAATGATATGACTCCTTTTTACTGCCGTTCCTTGGAGACCTCTTCTATATAAGGATCATGAGAATCACAGATTAATGAAAAGCTTCCTACAAATTTCATCTGGTTTCACTTTCCTAGACATATTATGCCATTATGGTTTGTAATGAGATGGATTTGTCACTGGAGTCCAGCATATAAGGGAGCCACTTGTTTCAGAAAGTCCTGGGAGGAATTCTCTTTTGTGCGTCTTCCCAAACACACAGATATTACAAAACAAACAGAAAACCAACAGACAAACAAAAACCCCTCATCTAGCAATGGAACTACATAACAATGTATGATAAAATGCGGTTTGCCTTCCCGCACCCAACTCACAACACACTTATGAGAAGTTCCATGAAAATTGTGTGAACTTTTCCTTAGAAATTACACTTGTTACTGACAGGGGGCAGGGGAAACCAATCCCACACTGCTTTTTACAACTGGCCTGCACAAAATGTATGATAAATAGTTTATCTTCCCATAATGTCTTTCACATATACTCTTCACAGTAACTGTGGTGGATCTATATCACTGTTCCAACTTTAAAGGCGGAGTAAATGATAATGCCAAGCATTTAAGTGACCTGTTCAAAGTTGTGTAACAAGTTACAGATTTCCTGGCTGTCTCTGCAAAGTACTCCCCAACTACAGTTTGCACTGAGTCATTTAGCCACAGACACTGTAAGCAAAAAGAAATTACATTACTCAGGTCTTAGAAGGGTGATACTTTGTGTACTCAATAAATCAAGGAAAAGGAAATCAGAAACGGGCTTTGAACCAAAAATGCAAATTCATGGCAAGGTTATTCACATTTGGTTATCAAGAGAAGAGATTCTCACTGCCTTAAGGGGAAATCACATGGGGTTTCTAAATTAGATCTCTTGTTCTAGCACACAAACCCTAAGTCCTTCAAGAAAAGCTTCACATTTTTCAGGTAGGTGAGGCATAGCTCAATAGTGGCAATCTTACTAGTCTACTAATGAACAAAAGATGACTAACTCTAACAGGATCTAAATAAACATCCACCTCCGTGTCTCTTGGATGCATGATTTGCAAAGCGTTTCTCACCCTGCGTATGACATATTTTAACTGACCATTTAAAGAGCCTTTTTTAGGTACCTTCATTAAGTTTTTGGCCTGCCACCTTTTTGCATTGCCTGGACACATAAGTTTTAAAGTGCTGTGCATTCTCTGTGGTGCTACAAAAGCAGCATTATTGATAATAAAGACAAGATCTAGCAGAGAGAGGAGAAAATCCAACAAATCTTTTATTCATAGGGGACTCAAAGCTGCATGATTTCAAATACCAAAAAATCACTTCCAGGAATTTTGGCAAGTTTTTATAATCAGTAAATTATTACTCGTTTTCCTCAGTATTCATTAGAACAACATTAGTGGTGGATTCCTTCATATATGTTTGATTTTAATATCCAAATCTGTGGGAATCCCTCTGGCATTTAATAGAACAAAATTAAACATCAATTACAAAGTCATAAAAGGGAATTTAGAAGCTTCTTTATCCAAAAGATTTTTCACATTCATTTATTATCAAACAACACTTTCCAAGGTTTCAAACATTGACTCCAAAATAATGAAGAATTATTTAATTTGTGCTCAGTTTGGAAATATGCTGCTGTATACACAAAAACTACTCCCACAATTTATCATGTTGTTTCTCCATTATTAGAATTTCTCCATAACTTCACTGCACATGAACTTAACTTAAAATGTTATTGTATCAGGTGGAAGGAGAGAAAGAGAGCCTATTCTAGGAGCTGCAGAAATTCAAAGAAATGTAGGCAACAGAAAAGCATGTTAAGTCTCTGTCAATGGGAAGTGTGATGGGAACTTGGCAGGAGCCCCACAGTCAATACCTTTCTCTTACACACAATTCTCTCTTTCAATTTCTATTACAGATAGGCCAATAAGAAGGGCAAATCCCTTGTTCTTTTCAGTTGCCAACCTCTCTCAAGGTAGTACTTCCTCTCAGTTAAACATACATATTTCAACATAAAAAAAGCTGATATGTAAAGATTTTCCTTTTTAACATGCAGATACTCAAAGGTTGAAGATTTAGTTTGCACTAAAAGGCTTTGCCAGTGTAACTGCTGCTAATGATTATGACATTTTTTCATTGGGAAGTATAGACAAAGTGTGACAAAATTGTTCATAACATCCATCCTTCTCATCTAATTGTATGTACATCTTTGATAAACACATAAATTCTTACTTTGTGTCACAAGCATTTAAATTAATGAATCTTGCAGTCACCAAACAGCTGAAGAGACATAGCTCTGGGCTAAAATCCTGAATGTCTAGATACAAAAGCTTTTAAGCATCTCCTCCAGAAAGAATCAAGTAGAAAAGCTCTGATTATATTTTCCTGTAGAAGAACATGGGCTCAAAAGGAAGTAACAAAGCCTAAGAACACATCCATGGCCTTGAATCCAGGGGCTGCTCACCCACATCAGGGCTCTGTGGTGCCAGCTGGAGCCTGAGCCTCTCCTCCAGTGGGAAAGGCATCAGGTCCTTCCTGGTGATTACCCCGACCACTTGGTTCCGCGGATCAACAACAGTGAGGTGGCGCAGCCCCAGGGTGCGAAAGATGATGTAGGTGCGTTGCAGTGAGAAATGAGCTTGGACTGACATTGCAGATCTGTTTATATATGGCTCCTGTAAGGCAAAGAGAGAAGACATAGGGAGAACACAAAGGCATATGTGCATCCCTGCCACAGGGGTGGGAGGGAGAGGCAGAGGAAGGAGGCCAGACAGAGTGGTTGCATGCTTGAAACACAGGAGTCAGTAAGAACATTAGTTCTTCTCTCCTTGTTCTCCATCCCCAATTATATCTAAACCATCAGGAAATACCATAGTAAAAAAAAAATTCTGAACCATCAGGTTCACTCTAAATAAACTATGGCAACTGGAATGTACCCAAATCTCACAGGCTAGACAAGCAAATTGTCCATTGATATGGTCTGAGTTTTTACTTGGAAATAGTCAGTGACCCCAATGTTTATTAAGTCTAAAGATATTTTATAGCTGCTATTTCATTACACAACCATTTATGACATCCTGTAATATTTTGCAATAAATGCTTATAAAAGTCAATTCACATGGAGACATAGACTGAGAGGAAGAGGACAAAGAAAGCAATCATATGGCTTCTGAGAAGAGTGCCTACAAGTGCTAAACACTGGTCACTGAAAACTGTGAGGGCTATAACTGTTTCTTGATAGGAACAGGGCTAAAGACCATTTTATTGTTAACAAGGCTGGAATTTATAGCCTATGTAGGTGTTCACTTAGTTTTTACTTTTCACATAATTCTCCAATATCCTTCTTATGTCTTGCTCAGTTCTGTCAAAGAAGGTGTATTATGCTTCCCAAGTGTATCCTTCCCCAGACAGAGGAAGAATGAAACAAAGACAAGATAAAATAATATAAATAAGTGCACAGTATAGAAGGACACATCTCTTTTCCCTCTTTCATTTACATGACTGATGAAACATTCAAAGACATAAAAGGGGAAAAGAAAATAAAGGTAAAAAGGTTTCCTCTTTCTATACCACATATAATTCTGCTGCAGAGCTCACTGCCGCAGGAAATCACTACACCCAAAAACTTCACAATGGCTATTTCTGTGTATATCAGAACCAGAGCTTTCATGAGTCATAATAACAAGTTGTTGGAAGGGATACTAAACTTCAGGAATCACATCAGGTACTAAAAAGTTAGGTGTCAATGTGAAACTTAGTTGAGTGCAATAGGTTTCCCATCACAAAAAAGCTGTGTGGCCCAGTGGCACGAGAACTAGACTGGGTCTCAGCTGAGCTGGCTTCTACTCCCATGTATGACTTCCTGAACTTTGGAAAGTTATGTGTCATCTCTCCACCTCTGTTTCCCCATCTATTGAAAGAAAACTTTCAAACCAAACCAGATAATGGATATTAGGAGCATTGTGGGGTTTATAACTTATCTCTCCTTCTACCTATATTCTAGCTATATGAAGCAAAGAATTCAGGCTAGATGGATCTCAAATGCAGTTCCATCTTATTTACACGTAGGTAAACAGAGCAGATTTTATATCTTTTTTAATAAAATCCATCTGAATTGAGCTCACTGGCGTGGATTTCCTAGTGTCCCCCTACCTCAGTTTCAGTGCTGTAGACTGAAAATTCACTGAGGCAGAAACTACATTTATTTTGTTTATAACATATTTATTTTAGGCCTTATTCACTATACCAAACACATTATTGCTTTTGGACCCAGTATTTTAGTAAAGTATTTAGGAAATAAATGTGGCGATGTCATAGCAGGGATTAAAGGAAAAAAAAAAAGGAGGAAAGGGGAAAGAAATATAGCTTTATTTATAAGTTGATGTATAGGCACTGTACCGTAATGGAGCCTAAAATCTCAAAAGTGTTGCTTTATATTTGCTTTATATGACTATAAGAGCCAAATAATGACATTTAAATGATCTATTCCATTAACATTGTATCATTTTGTCAATCTGGAATGTATTTTAATCAGAAAGCCTCCTTGAAATGGTCTCCTTTGTTGTATTTTCTTTTTGGCTCATTTTATCAACATCTGTTATGTTTATACAATATGAATTAAAACTTGGGAATGCTGTTTGTACTCAGCTACTTTTGTTGAGAATGTAACGTCCCAGGATTGGCAGTGTTTATGTAAATCAGTGCGGCTGACACAGCCATCATAAACAAATGAGAAAATATAACAAACACATTGTTCATGGAGGAAATGTTTGTTTTTAGAGTTGGCTTCAGTCTTACCAGATTGATGAAGAGTTGCTGATACTGGGGATCTGTAGCGTAGCGATTCAGCAGTGTGGTTAGGCGCGACAGATTGGGCAGCTTCTCTACTGTTATCTGGAATAGGCAACAATCCATTTCTCTTTCTTTCTGTGCTGCACATTAGAACTCAAGGTTCAAAAGCTTCCCAGTTTGACTCCTAAGAGAAAGTTTTCTAGCAGAGCTACACTGGCACAGCTTGTACAAACTTTATACATTCTTTTGCCAATAAGGCTTAAATTAGCAATGTAAAATAAAACACTCTTTACTTACAAAAAGATTTTCCCCCCCCTTAGTGTAACTGTATCTCTATTAAGACAATGTAAATTATATTGGCTTAGGGGTGAGGTTTTTCACGCTGTGAAGATTCACACGCTAAGTGGTAATTACATGATAACATAGTGCAGAAAAATGCAACAAAACTGGTATCAGCCATCAGCTTGAGCTTCAGCCCTCTTCCATAGTGGTACCTATTTCTGTCCTGGCACCTCATCCCATACATAGTTGACATCAACATTCTTTTGTCAGCCGGATTCACATGTGCAGACCAAGTTTCAGTAATATATGATGACTTTCCAGTTGTGCCTGTATAAAGCTCAAAACTACACATTACCAGTCTTGCCTTGATAACACATGATTTTCTTCTACCGCACTTAATGTTTACTATTCCTAGAAATCGTTTAGTCATCTATCAAAGAAAAGAATGCTACATGCTTTTCAAGTTTGAAAGCTTTTATAAACACTCATCATTCAGAGAGGTGCCAATGCCATACAGAATTAAATATTATAATGATTCTGCTATCCATAGAGAAGTTGAGAGAGAGGACTGGAACAGCCTATCTGAACAAGGGAACTCTTTGCCAGCAGCCTTGCAGAACTTCCAGATTCTGAGTGGCATTACAGTTTATGACAGCTGTCCCTGAGAGGTTTCTGGTCATCCTGTAATTTAAATTGTATCTGACCACTTCTTTATCTCAATCACATATATTATGTTTCTTCATTCATGGAGAATTCATCCTAAATCACCCAATATACATGTTGATTAAACAAGGAAAGAACTGAAAGAAAAAAGGTTACCTTCTCATAGGAGAGAAGATGAGAGGAGGAGAAAGACTCGTCATTTGCCTCTGGTTCAAAGATGTGCTCATTCTCCAGCAACATGCACAGCTCAAACCTAAGGTTAGAGAAGAGGACTACAGTCATTATAAGGGACAAATTTTAAAAAGCAAGCACAGAATGCTTTAGCATCAGATATATGATGGTACCTCAAGTACTGTGGGCAGTTTTGGGCACATCAGTATAAGAAGAACATCAGACTATTAGAGTATGTCCAGAGGAGGGCGACCAAGATGGTGAAAGAACTCAAGGGCAAGACTTGTGAGAAGTAGCTGAGGTCCATGGGTTTGTCCAGTTTAGAGAAGAAAAGGCCAAGGGGTGACGTCATTGCAGTCTACAACTTCCCAAGGTGGGGAGCAGAGAGGGAGGTGTTGATCTTCTTTCTCTGGTGACCAGCGATAGGAATGAAGCTGCACCAAAGGAAACTCGGGTTGGACACTAGGAAAAACTTCTTCACTGAAAAGGCAGTCAGTCACTGGAACAGGCTCCCCAGGAAAAATGGTCATGGCATCAAGCCTGTCAGAGTTCAAGGAGCATCTGGATGGTGCTTTTAGACATATGGTTTAGTTTTAGATGTGCTGTGAGGAAGAGGTAAATGGACTCTGTGATCCTTATGGTTTCCTTCCAACTTGAGGTGTTCTGTGATTCTAGAGTATTAGTGGGCTGATCACATATCTCACCTTCCTAAATTTCCATCAGCAACAGCAGCATCACACTGCTGTTTTCTGCTTTAAGTTTGGCTAATTAGATTGACAGATACCATCTATCCTACAGGTTGTTCTTGATCTCACTCAACCTGCTTTGGAAGTACCAGCTCATGCACTGTCTGGTTTGCACGCAACAAGATACTAATAATGAGCAAATACAATTATCTGAATATAAGTATATAGCCTGTTGTTCCTTCCCACGTCCTTCTTAAGTAACATCTACATTAAAACACAAGGTCTGCAAAAAATTCATGTCGTATTTTAAATCATTAGCAAAACCTTCTCTTACAGTACTGCACTCTAGACAATTAATATTCTTGCTTAGTCATGTGAAAATTGATACTTTTATCAATTATTATATTATTTCAAATCTTTCCTTAGAGTTCTCCCCTTCTACAATGTACAAAAAGCCTTGACAAGCAATATATCTAAAATTATCATTTATAGTTTAGTGTTTCCTTGATAAATACACACACACTTCATCCACACTATCTGCTTCCAACCTTTTAATATACATTTAGATAACAAATACCTTGGAGACCACCACAAAGCTTTTTGTTTTGCAACATACTTAACATTGTGTTAGCCCTCATCTATGATCACAACTAGGAGCTACTACAGTAGTACAGAGATAAGCAACACACTGCTAAATGATGTGCTTGAGGGACCCAGGGGAGAGCAGTCACAATTTTCATTAGGGCATCAGAGAAATACAACTGAGGTACAAAGTGGCTTTTGTGACTGGAACACCAAGTATAAGCTGGGTATTTTTCAAATAAATACTACTGTATCTGAAAATATTGATCTGTTCAAACCAAAACTTGTTCTAGGAATTTACTAGTTTTAACATAATGTCTCCTGGGAAAGATTAGCCTGCTTCAAGGTGGGATTAACACTCCACAGCAGAGAACTTAACGCTAAGACAACATGCCTGCCAGATCCAAAAGGTGGTGGTTAGTGCCCTCCCTAGGGACAGGATATGGAAGAAGCAGGTTCAAGGGCTTTCTCTACACTTTCCTTCATAACAAGCACATTAGTGGCTATGTATGGCATGACTTAATTTCTCCTGTGGAGGGGTTCCATGCTGAATAAACACAGACCTGTACACCCAGCTCCCCTGTATTCCCATTTGCTGGCCTAATCAGCAGGCTATTTGCTGTTCTATTGTTTTCTTTCCAAACAGTCTCCCTTTCACTATTCTATACGTCTTTGTCCTGCATTTGATGAATCTGAGTCAAAACTGTAAAGAGTACAAAAAACCCAGTAAGCTTATTATGAAATACCATTGAGCCCTCACACACCAAGAGGTAATATTAAACTAGTTTCCAAAGTATTACATTAAACTGCAGTTTCACATATTTTGGGTCTTTTATATAATTCAACTTTTCTCCAACTTAGAATCAAGATGCTCTGAGAGCATCAACCTCCACATCTGAGTTCTGATCTGGAACACACAATTGAAGGAAGCTATCCTATCACTTCCACCTCCTGTTGGTTAGCATTGTAGAGCAGTCTCCTTTCCCCTGAAACAGCCAGCTGTTTCACTCTGTAGATCCAGTCTTGAAATCTGCATTTTGTTAATGCTGACATGGCTTTGGTCTCTCACCTAAAGTTCTCAAGAGGATTTATAAGTAAGTATGCCTTTGGCTGGGATATAGGTATCATCCTTGTACAGGTCGAGACCTGAGCACGAATATAACTTCAGGGAAAACATCAGTTCTGAAGAAAATCAGTGGCACAGCCAAGAATACTAGGAGACTGCCACCTGCTCCCACCTTTAAAGCACATCCCATTCATAGGACAAACAAGGAATTCAGTATCATTCATAACTATTGTCTCAATTTAATACCTGACTGGCTTCAGTTCTCATAAAATCTCTTTCAGATTACTAAAGAAAGCAAAACACAGCAGCAGAGCTAACGGCTGAGAGAACTCTACTGAGTAAATACTTTGCCCTGGGCTCACATCTTTCCTCCTGGGAAAGTCACTGGCTCACTAAGGCTCACTAAGCCTCTTGCCATGTGCATGCCAGCATAAGGACATGTTGTATAGGCAATTAATGGACTTGGGGTGGAGGACAATGATGAGAACACAGTAAGAACAGTATAGGCATGCTGCAACATGCAAGATCTAATTCTCCTCAGGCTACATTTGGAGGAACGAAAGGGAATAAAACACAATATATTCATAATATATTCACTGCAGCAGAGGACATAGCGAAGAAATAAATCCAGTCATGCTCTGTGAATTACTTTTGTTGCATTACACACCTTGTTCTGCAGGGCTGTCTAAAGGTTCACATTTTATGGTCCTTTGCAAACAGGTCTGCAATTATTTTAAGTGAGATATAAATACGCAGATCTAAATTCAGCTCCTAGATCATCATGTACAACTCCAAGAAGTAGACTTCAAGGACTATCACTGGGCCAAGAGTACTCTCATGACTTTAATCCTAACATGAATATATAGACATCAAGTGTGAAAGTTATAATCCACCCTGATCCTTTGCCAGACTCTGTATTCAGGTCCAAAACACTGTACAGCTTGTCCATAGTCCAGACTTCACCATTTTCCACTTGAACATCATGGGCTGGAATTAAAAAAACAGCAACATTCAGCAGGAGCTGAAAGAGCAGAAACATTTGCTCATCACCAATGGTTTGTTGGCCAGTTTTGTCAGCTTGCAATTTGCCCAGCACCACTCTTAACTAAACCCAGCAGGGAGTCACTTAACAGGGCTTTGGGAGGTGTGAGAGAAATTTGGCTGGTCAAAAAAACAAAGCACACACAAACACAATGAAGGGAATCATTGGAACATTTCTGATAAGAATCCAAGCCTATTAAAAACTGCCATATACAGGAGAAAAATGAATATACATTATTTCACTTGGACTTCCAGAAGTCATGTTTCAGAGGTATAACAACATCGCTCTTTGATGTTACATACAACATCCTTCCTATCACATCATCAAGCCTTAGAAAGCAGACGAAACATGTTTCTTGCACTATTTTGTGAGTTTTAACAGGAAGTGCTAGGATTCAGACTTGGACTCTGCAATTGTTCGTTTACTCTTTATTTATTTAAGAAGGAAGAAAACACTTAAGTAGGGAATATCATTTCAAAGATACCCTGGCAAGGCATTGCAGAAGTTTCATATGCTCTATCTGTTATAAAGCATGCATCATGAAGATACACCTAATTAAGATAACACATTATTATCCCAATATCCACATGTCAGATTTGGCATGGGAGTCAGGAATGAAAAGTATCTGACAGCTGATTGTGTCACTCTTGTTGTCAAGATGGCCAATTATCTGAGGAAACTATAAATTCTAAATACTGGGGGAGTGACATAAAAGGAACTGCAGCTCCAAAGTAGCTGCAAATGAACAGAAGGAAGATTAAAAGGTGGTGTCACTGGCAAAAGCATTCAGGGCAGGACTCTTCCAGACTGAATGGATAAAACAGCTACACAGCGGGCAAGGAAAGGAAGCAGGATTAGGGAACCTGAAGCATCCACTTTAGCTTGCTTCAGAAAGCTTTAGGCCTATTTCTTCTTCATTAATCCACCAAAAGTACCTGCATTGTTTTTCTTCTTGATCTGATTAATCTAACATTTTGGCCAAAATCCAACTCAGTCATTTTTCCTGACTTCAAATAGTTCTGTGCCTTTTTTAACTGTAAAAAAGAGTATTCTGCATTTGGTGAGCTAGACAGTAGATAAGGACTAGATCATCATATGCCAGGAACTATTTCTTAAAATCCACCAAATCTTCATTTTACACAACAAAACCTCAGGATTACAGGGTTGTTTCAGGTTAAGCATTACTGTTTGCTTATCACACCAAGAACAACAAAATTTGCATGAATTTGTGGCATTCTACCTACAAGATGATAAAAAGGTCATTATCAAGTATGGGACTGAGGTTTTCCAGAAAAAACATCAAATCCTGTCCATGCCACAGCATTTCAAAATTTATTGAATAAATATTTACCCTCTAGATCTCCATTTTCAGATTTACAAAACAGGGATTTCTTCCACCTCAGGGCTGTGTTTTGAGGCTAATTCGTTACTTAAGTAGCCAGCTGTCTGGCTTTATGGGCACTGGGGTGAATGAGCAGACAGTAAGACCACAGCCTCAACATGAAAATGCAATGGCAGCTGCTAATAAATTGTAAATGCAAACTTAGTATTTCAAACCTACACAAAGGCTAGATTTTAGAGAAGGATGAAGTCTTGGGTTCAGATTTGTATTTCCCTACAAGCTGGCTTGTTACCAGGCAGATTTTCAATTTCAGAGGAGCCTACCACACATTTAAACGACAGGACAAGGATGTGATCAGTCTTTCCATTCACACACCAGTTTTTCCCATGCCTATATTTGATTTCAACATTTAACAACACTCTGCACTTGCCTGAAAGCCACCCACATGCGAGGCTGCATACGTTTTTAATTTGGCTTTTTGAGTTAGCACACAGCCTCTGCAACACTCCAGTTTTCCCTCCAAAGTGCTCTGTCACAAAGTCCTACAGCACCTGCACAACTATTTGTGTGGCCAAACAGACCTACTAATTTTAAAAGTATCATACAATGTTGTTCTTTGGAAGGAAGTTTTTGCACTCTGGATGCGAAATAAAACCACTGCCATGGACTCTATAAACCTTCCTCTGTCTGTGCTATTCATAAGCTGCAGTGCCCCAGGACCCTGACAATACATGGGAGGATCATAACGTCAAGAGCTTTTGTTGAAAGTGCTGGATTCCATTTATTTTAATAGGCAAGATTACTGTATAGTGTATCACTGAAATTAACTGGATCAGTTTTTCAAAAGCAGGAGTCCGGACAGTAAAAACAAACAATGTGCTGACAGACTCTACTCTCTAACATGAAAACCAAGTAATCACAAAAGCACTTTGATATTGCCATCAGCTCCCTGGCCTGCACACCTAAAAATAGTTTTTAAGTCCCTAACATGCTCTCCCTCCACATTTTTCTTCTTTGATAGCTGAGTTTAGATGCAGCCTTCAAAACACTGCCAAAGGTGTTTCTAGCTTTGATCAGACCCGGTAGAATCACCATTGCCCAGAGTTTAGAGCAAAGCCATAGGGAGGAGGAAGGGGAAAAGCTACCCATGATACTCTAGTAAGAAACAAAATCTCATTTTTATCTCCATTTATTGCATTGACTTTGCAGATTTCTGTGTTTGATTGAGTAACTTTGCATTCCTGTGATCTAAACTTAGCAACCTCTCCACAACAGTGCCATAAGCAACAGGCTCTCCAAGAAGCTTCAGATCTCTCTCTGTTATTTCAAGAGTGCCAGCAGCAAGGCTGCCACAATGTTAAGGTAGGTATAGCTAAGCTTGGTAATTAATTTATGAATTAAATGTTCCAGGTCTCAATTCATCTTTAACTTTCCATTTGTCCCTAAGCTAGTTGCACTGTATTGCTTACTGAAGGCAAGTACTTCTCCTCTTACCAAGAAAAACAAAGGTATTGCCTTATTAAGCAAGTGTGTGTGGACTCTGTGCACACGTGCACATGCACACGTCTTGAGAACAGTGTTTCATTAGTCCCAACTGGGAGGGCAGATTAAAGAAAAATCCCAGAAACCTTACCTACAGCCTGACATACCCGTGATATGTCGCAATGCTACATCTCCTTTCCCACAGCACATATCAATATGGTATGCTCAGCTTTACTGAAAAGCTTGGCAGAAAGCATTCCTGACTCGCAACAGTTTCTGTTCACTGGACTGGCCAGAGGCGAATCATACCTAACAAAAACTGCCATAAAATACACATACATACACCACTTTGGATCAATAATTTCTCTGCTAAAGGATGTTACTGTGTAATACAGCTTTAAGTTTTCAACTTTGTCATATTTTCTAAACTCTGATCTCTTCAATTTACTTTCAGTTATGTGACATTCCCCTTTAGCAGAGTGAAAGCATGCATTAGCTAAACAATGTGGTTTGGATTTAGTGTTCCCATGCATCATCATGAAAATGTTTGTCTCAGCAATAGTGTCATTATTGTTACTGGGAACAGCTGCTCTACCATGTCTTCTGATTGTGGAAAGCAGAGTATCTTCCTTCCCATACCGGTTTACAAGCAGGGACCATCAAGTAGGAGGTTTATGGGTACACACTGTTCTGTACCTGGCTTCCTACCACAGAGAAAGCAGAAAGTGCAGTACAGCAAGAACAGCAGCAAAATCAATACTGCAAATAGGAATGTAGTTTGGCTCCCTCCACTGGCAGGTCTTCTGACTCCGGATGGGGGACTAACCTGAGGCAGAAAACCTCTCAGGTGCAGTTGTCTGGCAGTTCAGCTCCATTAGACATGACATCCTTTGAGTGAGAGTCTGCTGCTGATGAAGCGGATGTTTAATATGTCCCCTGAGTTTCTGAAGTGGAAAGATGTAACCCTCAGTGTTCTCACCAGCGCTCCCAGCCTCACTGAAGTGAGTTTCCACATCCAGCTCTGTGTGAGTGACGGAGCCCCACTGGGTTCACCAGGAGCATCAGGGCGGCGATGCTCTGCTCTGCAGGCCCATGCAGCATGGCTCTGGCCAGCTGGACAATCTTAAGGAAAGCTCACACAACTTAGAACTGTTTGTGTGATTACACAGGGGAGCAGGCTATGACTGACCTTTTAGAGCAAGATCTTCAGAAGCAATTACCTTTTATTTTAGGATGGACAAAATCTGTTTTCCAAAATATCAGACCTTTGAAACATCTGCAGATGGGAAGCTGTGCTTTCAGTCACTAGTATTTCTGAAAGCTCAAACTTCAGTAACTTTTCAACTACATGAAGACCACAGCTTTTGAATAGATTTCTGATTTAGAGAACAAAGTTCTATTTTTTGAAAGGATCTTAAGATTCCTAGCTTTGTTCCCAAAACGGGGATTTGGCACTCTGAACACTTCACTTGTAGCAAACAAACTTAGTTTGCGTAAAGCAATTACAGAGTCAATACACTCCTGTGTAGCATATCAAAATGTGTAATAAAACAGTTCAAACAAACATGGCAAACTAAAAGGGATTTTTGACAACTTTACCTACAATATTTTTATTGAAATTTCTTTTTGGCCCAAAAAAAAACAATTTCCATCAACCACAAATGCTGAAGTTTCAGCAAACTTGATGGGTGGGAAGAGATGGGGTTTCCTAGGTGAAAAAATACACACAAAAATGCAGGCACAATGCCAGAAATGTCACTTCCTGTACAGAAGTAGCAGAAAACCAAGTTTTGCCTATTTCTCCTTAGACAGATCTATTTTGCACAGTCTGCTTACACAAGTCAAAGACATTGTGGTTTCTGCATAATTACTTTCTCCCAATCAAATTAGATCAAGTGAAAAAAAAACAAACCACCTTCAGCTAAAAGATAGACAAACAAAATGCAGAGTAATGGTTAACAGCTGTGTAGGTAAGAGTGCAAAGGCAAAAACAGGGAACCCAGCCTTCAGCCTTACAACAGGAGAGCCAAGTATAGTACAGATCTGAGAGGTTCAGGCATGAACAAGATGGCTTATTTGTTATGGTAAAATTCCCAAACAGGCTGTTCAGTGGTATTCGTCAGCCCAGTAGTTTCTCCAGGAAAATTGTCTCATAGCTGTGTTCAAGGAAGAAATTAAGATTGCTGGGCAGCACTCCAGCTCTCTGCACCACTTCTCAAAGGAAAAGGAGGGGACAGATCCTGGCCTAACAAGACACCAACATCCACCTGCTTTTCTTCAGTGAATACTGGAGGATTTAACGGCACTACAGAAACCCAGATCCTTCATTTTCCTTGGCAAAAGCGAAGTAAAGGCAAGAAAAGCCACCAACACTCAGAACAGTTCCTGGTAGGAAGATGGTATTCATCAGTTATGAACATTCAGGAATTACATATAATAAGGGATAAAGAGTATCTCAGAAAAAAGTACCTACACAGAGAGCATACTCTAATCCATTTTGGTGGAAGAAATCAGAGGGTATGAGCATCACAACACACGTGGAAGGAAGTGATCACTTGTGGGAGGATATAGAGTGTGGCAGAAAAGACATTGCTGATGATCATGAGATATCATCACCCTCCCTGTTATATGCCAAGGAAAAGGAATTCATTACCTACAGCTTTTCTCCTCAAACTCTCCATGTCTCTGTTTTTACTGTGGTTTACATTATAAAGTAACCTCTGGCAAAGAAGATGGAGCAGCAAAACACAAGTGATGATGTGTCTAATCTCTTCATCATGTCAAAGAACCAATTCATTGCCCCACAATGGCCCTACACCAGTACATTGTAACACATGTAGCAGTGAAAAATAGATCTTTTTTCAGTTTTTTTTTCTCACAGAAATTAGACAGAAGCATAACTCTATCTTCTCCCAATGGAGGAAGGTCTGGAGCCATAGGCTGGAGCAGACAAGGCAAGAGAGAGCCAAGGGACCTCCCAACAACTCCTCAATATGCATTTACAGCCTCCTGCAGTGTCTCTGGCAGAAACCTCCTTGGAAGGCAGGCAGTGGTGCTATCCTCAGGTCTCTCTGAAGAATGAATTCCACCTAGCCAGGAGGGCATGACATTTACGCCATGACATTTACAGCTCTCAGCAGACTCTGGGCTAACACATTAATAGCAGCCCAGCTCCCTTCCTGCAGTCACTGGGGGGAAACAGGGGAGGCATTCCAGCTGCAGCACAAAATAATAGAATCATAAAATAATAGCTTGTTTTATTTTGATGTGCAAGTATCATCATTACTGTGAGAGAAATGAAGGGGGGAGCAAGTCCCTCAACTCTCTGCGTTGTACACAGTAAGTCAATCATCCCCATCAATGCCATGCATCAAGTTCACCAGCCACACGTTCCTCAAACTGAACTGCGAGGGTTTCCCAGGCATGTACAGAGCTCTGCCTATGGCAAAGTGTCAAATGTATTACTCTAAGGAGATCTTTGTTTTGGAAACTTGCTTCTCAGCTACAATTTGCTTCCTCTTCAACAATTTTAAAGCCAAGGAGTTTCTCTTTAGTAGTTGCTTTTTGGTTTAGACTCTACTACTTACTTAACTGGGGAAGATAGCAGCTTCAGATTTAAGTCACCCATGTAAAAATGTATTTGGTGATCTCACTAATGGGTAACCATACAGATCACAAAGAATAGGAGAAAAACCTGGCCCTACTAAGCAGATCTGGAAGATGGGAGAGGGAGGAAGGGCTTTGTTGGGGGTTTATGTAATAAAATTGGAATATCTAGGTGTTTGCTACAAGCCAGTATTAAGTTGCATTTGTAGGCCCATGCAAGCTCCAGCCAACATTGTTTGGCCACAATCCTTGCTTTTGTAAGAACTGACGACCTTTTCATAAGGTCAGAATCATTCGTGTGTATCACAAAACATAACAACACTTTGTCGTTGTACAGCAACTCTCATCACTGAAGTTTCCAAGTGTGGGCATGTACTGAATAGCTTTTACATTTGATCCAAATTTACAGCGTTTCATCCATGCTTATTTCATGAGAAGAAACGGTGCAGAAAAACACATAAATGAGAAACAGTATGAAAAAATTATGAGCTGCTGCTGCCTTCGTGCAAATTTAGCAGATTGTTTCTTTCCCTTCATTAGCTTGCTCCCCCCTTCTTTTTAATCTAATAACAACATTTTTGTACAAAAAATGACAACCAAAAAAACAAATCCCAACACTTTTGAGAATCAATAATAAATCATGCCCAAGGCAACTCTCAAGAAAAATATCATGGCAATTATTTTTTGCATCTTCCCCAAGACACCTTCTTTAAAATATGCCAGGCAAGCCATATTTTCTCCACTTTAACATTACTGATGTACAAGAAGGAAAAGTAACTTATCATTTTTCTGCCTGTGGTCATGTCACCTCCATATGGGATTACATTGGATCTCATAGTGTAGGAGGTTGAATATCACCCTTCTCCTTTAAGGAATTTGCAGTATTTCCCATCTTGGTCTGAAGTTACATGCTGCAAGAGCTGTAATTTTATGAGTAAGATGGAAAACTCAAATCCTAACTGCTTATGGTTATGCATACACTAATTCCATGACACATCACATTTTTGGAGGCTTGTTTCAGAGACGGCTGCAGAGCATTCCCTTCCTGATGTTGGTGAGAACAGCAGAACAGCAAAGTCGCCTATGGTCCCTGCTGGGGACAAGGCACTCAGAACTCATCATGCAAATACTCAGGCCACTGGGCACATTCTGGGGCAAGAAGGAGTGTTATCAGAGCACCTCAGAATGCAATTCTTGCTCCCAGACAATGTCTCTGTATGGGTTTCACTGGAGGAAGCAACTGAGTAGCCAGAAAAGCCATTTGCCGCTTCTTTGTCAACCACTGAAAATATTATCTTGGTTTTACTCACAGCAGCCTAACCACAGCTCATTTATGCTGAAAGCAACAGGGAAACAAACTCTTTCATTCATCCCTTTTAAAAGGCTCTATCAGAATGTATCATAAAAGGGCTCTTGGGATTAAGCAAACCACAAGCCTACCAGAATTGTCAGGTAGCATCAGCTTTTCTCTAAAGGCGCCTGTCTTTGGAATGTGCTAATGATCAGCCTTCCATACCCACTTTTTGCTTGCTCCCACACCACTTTGCTCTGCATTACAAGAAACAGTGGTATTTCCATAAACTCAGCATACTCCTCAACAGCCTGGGACACTCACTGCAAGCAGATTTGGTGAATTAATAAGGAAAAGATGAGCTTCTAAATTGCATTTAAAAGGATCTTTGGCTTTATCAGTTGTTAGTGTGCTTTCTTGTTTTATTGCCATGGACAGCTGAGAACTAAAAAAATCACACTAGTTTATGCCATACAGTTCTTTCAGATAGGTGCACGCTGCAAACTAACACTCAATTTTACGCTTTACTGCCTTAGCACAATTCTTATTAATAACCGTTATGATAGCATCACCATGAGGGGATAAGTATACATATCATCTAGAAGTACATGATACTGCACTTAGTGATGTCATTACTCATGCAAGCAACTGTGACCCGAGCAATTTCCACTGTACAATTGTCACTGCAAACAGATATTTTTCTTCCTAAAAGGCTCAAACTGTTTCACTTGTGAGTGAAACAAATTCATAGTTTTTACTAAATATTCACTCCCTCCCCATCTGTGTGCTCCAGAAGGGCAGCTGACCACACTGCTATGAGGTAAGTTCATG
Source organism: Pezoporus occidentalis (assembly GCF_034315485.1). Classification (NCBI taxonomy): domain Eukaryota; kingdom Metazoa; phylum Chordata; class Aves; order Psittaciformes; family Psittacidae; genus Pezoporus; species Pezoporus occidentalis. The sequence continues at coordinate 12,096,915 of NW_026915724.1, forward strand.
TGATCCAGCTGCCCGTAGGTCACCCTTGAAAATTTGTTATAAATCAAGCAAGCAGACAAGTCCTAACTAAATTCCCACTGATGATGCACGGACAGCATTTTCCCCCATCCAGATCAACAGAAGAAAATATTTTCTCCTTGTTTGCTCACAGATAGCTCCCAACCACTGCGCAGTTAAACCAGAAGTAGATAAAGAAACCTCTACAAGAAAAGATGCAGAATACTACAGTCATTCAGGACAAAAGACACCATGCAAATGATGAAAGATTACGATACTATAGTACAAAACTGGCCATACGCTTTTATTACAGTTATTGGAAGCATAATTCATAGGGCTTTGCTGTGTGAACTCCTATGCAGTAGGAGTTCAGTATTCATCTTCTCCTTTCCTCTAGGATATTCAAGGTGGAAATTAAGTCACTGCCTCTCCCACTCATGACCCACCACTCGAAGGACAGTGTTAAGATCCCTTCCTGAAAGGGTGAATTGACCCTTGTAGTCATATGAAATGCAGTACCATAAATACTTCCTTTATCAGGAGATTTTATATGCCTTGGGAGAATCCCCCGTATGGCAAGGATTCCTTTAGTCTAATTCTTGTTTACCCTAGCAAGTTACTTCCAGTGACTTTGTTGCTTATCTTGTCTGTGATATTATTTATGTTAACTCATTTCCTGTAAAAGCATACACTAATAAAATGAAAAAACTGGGAAGAAAGAACGGGAAAGCTCTGAACTGGCACGGAATGTTTCATGAGTAACTAGATTCAAATCCTTTTAAATTACTGTTTCAGTGAACCTTTAAGGCTTTGAAGAGCAATTCTCCTTTTTTGTACAGTTCCTGTAAGATCATTTATTTGGTGCTGTTTCAATAAATCCCTGATGCAATAATCTTATACTAGAAAGAACCTAGTTCCTTTCTTTAAAGGACACCTGCTGTTTGTGCTAAAGAAAGTAGGGACAAAATTCATGTCAATCCCAAATAATCTTCACAAACAGATGCTTAGAATAAAAATCTGATAAATGGCCAGAAACATCACATGACATCAGTTTGATAGCATTTTTACCTTTTAATAGTTCCCTGGAACACCCCTGGATCTTCTGGCTTCGGCCTGCAAACCACTGGGAATCCGCCGTGGCTTGTACTTGCAAGAAGCTGAGCCAAGGAGGCAACATTTTCCTTCAGGTGAAGGACTTTGACTCCAGGCTCCATCACATCCCTGGCAGAGAACAATTCCAGGTTCAACCTGAAAGACACAAAGCAGACAGCCAAAGGATTATTTAGTAAACAGGAAATGAGGCATACTGCACCACGTTAGTGTTTGACGAGTTTATAATGTGTTAGTAAATTACTTCAAGATGGAAATCAATCTGCTTTATTTGCAAATATAAAAAAATGTAATTACCCAATAAAAGTGCTTATCAAGCATTGTCTTTCCTTGTGTGAGATACATGATAAATTCAACCATATGCAGGACATGGTCATCCTAGACAGGATGTCATAAGACTCATTTATCTGCATGACTTTTCACATTAAAAAAAAGACTGCTAATCTGAGCTGAAATCCTCTGGAATTTTGGCTTATATCAAATAGTTTCAAGTTGAGCACTCTGGAAAAATTTAGGCTTATGCTTATCATTGCAATCGGGTTTTTTTTTGCAGCAGTAGCAGCTAGAAAGATAGGCCCTCAAAGACAGCTTACAAATCATATATGGATTTTTTTCTAGTATTTTCTAACACTTTTCAGGTTCTTTTCAGGCAAAGTTTCAGGAAAGAAAGAGGGACTCTTCATCAGGGACTGTAGTGACAGGACAAGGGGTAATGGGTTAAAACTTAAACAGGGGAAGTTTAGACTGGATATAAGGAAGAAGTTCTTTACTGTAAGGGTGGTGAGGCACTGGAATGGGTTGTCCAAGGAAGTTGTGAATGCTCCATCCCTGGGAGTGTTCAAGGCCCGGCTGGACAGAGCCTTGGGTGACATGGTTTAGTGTGAAGTGTCCCTGCCCATGGAACTAGATTATCTTAAGGTCCTTTCCAACCCGAACCATTCTATGGTTCTGTAAATATGAACATACAAATTGAAAAATGTGTACTCATTCTTTCTGATGGTAAGGTGAAATGAGAAATAAAGATACTTTCTGCAAAATTCAGAGATAATTTCCAGTGCAGTTACAGTAGGTCAGATTCTTAAAACTGAAGGCAGTGAAATGCTCTAGTTTCAAGCTTGTTTTATATTTTCTATTTTCAAAAAAATACATTACATTAACTATTCTGACTGTCATCTGGACACACCATAAACCAAAATCTCCTGTTCAGACACAAGCTGACAAACCACAGACAGAGACAACTGGAGCATAAATATGCCCACATCCTGTTTTACCAATGTACCTTTCATCCCTGTGGTAAAAGCAACTCTTTCCATATGCTGTTAATTATTGCCCTCCCTCCTGAGAGATACAAGATTGTTTTTTCAAGCCAGTTACTCTGATGGTTTCTGATGTGACCATCAGCCTAAAAGTAACTGAACTAAGAAGACAATGCACTTCATATATGGCACCTACACAGCTGTGAAACAAGTTTCTTGTTCTAAACTGGGACAGATTTAAACGACTCCTGGAAAAGAACAGTCTTATATGCATCAAATCACGTCATACCTATCCCCAGTGATATGAAACAGACTGCAGGCAATGAAAATTTGGAACACCATCTCATTACAGATCCACATTTCAAGGGACCAGAACATCAACTTATGGAAAAATTTACCTCTCTGAATCACATTTTGCTTCTGAGTTAAAATGAGCAGCAGTTTACCTTGCACAACAAAATGGCTTAGTATCAACTAGTGAAAAAAAAAACACCACCTAAAAATCCCGAAGAGATGGATGTTTTCATTCTTAATCTCACTGGGTGCTACCAGTTGATGCAGTACAAGAGATGGGACACAGTGGGAATCACAGATGCTGCTCAGAGTGAGCTGCTGTCAGAACTATGCCACTGTTGCTGTTTGTTGCATAAAACACTCTTCCAGAAGAATTTTATTTTTCCTAAATGAGTAGATTCCTGCTCAGCCCCTGCCTTTTTTCTAGCTCCATAGGCCAGGTAAAAATCTATATTTGCCTGCTTAAGTTTGTCTAGTAATACTATACACTATTTCGATTAAAAGCACTGTACCTAGCACAGTGGACACAATGCAAAAACATGACTAATGATAATAGCTACTTCCTGAATTACATGAAATATGTGCAAATCCCAAATAACTTTAAATAAGAGCAACGTGAATACTGTTACATTCCAGCAGTTTCTAGAGCATGTTTCTTTATGGTGTGTAGGTTTTCCATCTTCACAACTTTACAGTTTTGCTCTGTTGTGCAGAAAGCGTTTCCCACTATTGCAGAAGTCCATGAAACATCCTTAGGTTTTGTCAAATCAGTCACTTCAATGAAAGCCAGGGATAGCTCCTTATATGGTTCCGTGATCTTGGCTTTGCCTGGGATTATAAAGTGCCTGTATTGTCTGCATCAACTATACACCTTTCATTCTCATCAGACAGCTTCTTCAGGTGTAAGAACACACTAAGTACTTCGGCTGATTCCCTGCTCACTGTCACTGACATTTCTTTCAATGAATCTTCTGTCTGTTGCTGTAAAGTATAACCTTGCTTTTGTGGTGGTTGAGACAAGCAGGCGAAAGAGTTGTTTTATGAAAGACTGTTAGAAGGCCAAGTCATCTTTAAATAGAGTTGGCTAAAGTAAGCTTTTACCAATATATTGCTTCTCAGAAAATCAAGTTACTTCATCATCTAGTTGTTCAGCCTCTAAACTGTAACATCCTATCTTGGATACAAGAACATGATGCAAGATAGTGTCGAAAGCCTTGCTAAAGTCAAGGTAAATTATATGCGCTGCTCACCCCTCATCCACAAACCCACTAATTTCTGCATAGAAGGCAATTGGATCATTCAGGCATTGTTTACATTTGGTCAATCCACAGTGACTGTTCCTGATAACCACCTTCTCTTTCATGTGCCCAGAAATCTGTTCCAAGATGACTCACTTCATGATTTTCCCAGGAACTGAAGTGGGCCTATGGCTGCTGTCACTAAATCATGTTTCCTCTTCCATCTGCTTCCAGAGCACTAAGCCTATTCTCCCATTTGCAGGCTGTTACTAAATGGGTGCTTAACACAGTTTTACCAGGATCTGCTTTCCCAGCAGCAGCCAAGGTCTAAAGATGGCAAAGAAAACCAACCCCAGGCACCTATATGCGCACTAGCCCATGAATGGTGGTGCCAGCCACCCAGACTGTTCTCACAGCCCTCCAAGTAGTAGTGCTACCCATGGGCTTGTTAGGCAGCAATTGCACACCGTGCCCAGGCATCACCTCTGCAGGCAGGGTCCCCCCCACCGCTGGTGCATCTCTTCTGCTGCACAACTAGGAGCCTCACCAAATGCCTCCCAAGGATGCTTTGCTTAACTGTTAGGTGCCACTCCTGGTGCAACACTTGTGTTTTTAACGCAACAAAGCCCTCGGTTTTACAATGCAATTTCAAGCAAGGACATTCCATTTACCATGCTGGAAATGCCTTTTTGTAATGGATTCTATCAAGTAGATCTTTCTTACATGATTAGAATTACCTCAAGGAGAGGCACTGAGCTGCAGCTACACTAGTAAAATAGATCTAGCATGAATTCTTGTTTTATAGGAGATGTGAGAACATTTTCTCCCAAAGTGTAATTCACTGTAGTAATGTGTTAAAGTATTAGAGCTATTCCACCAAAGTTATAATAGCCAAGTTTCAGGGTCCTATAGAGAGAATATAGAGACTAGATATAACATGGAACGAAGACAATCTGCCTTATAACCTAAATATGACAGCCATTTGGTAGGAAGCCAATATCCCTGAATAAGAAACTGTCTTGAAATGATTCATGGAAATGTAGTTCAGGCCTTGTTGCTATTAAATTCAATGGAAGTTTTCCCACTGAAATAAATTGTTAAGGATCTAACCATAACAAATCTAGTCATAACGTGGAGGTTTCCTCAAACGACATGCAGTACAAGAGAACCTTTCTTCAAGTAACAGGATTTACTCTATGCAAGTTTCAGATAATTAAAAGGACTTAAAGGGCAGTGGGAGAGAAGCATAATCCCAACTCAAACACACTCCAAGGACTAAGGTGCACGAGAACATAAGCAGTGCTGCTTGCTTGGATTTATTCACAGATTTTCCCTCGTCTTTTTCAGCTGTTGCTCTTTCAGCACTGAGAATGTTTACCCATTGACTCACCACAGGCTGGCCTGCTCAGGACAGCCCTACGCTTTATTTGGGCTTCTTGTAAACCATTGTTTTATTGCCCTGACTGGCCATTGCATCTCATATAAATAGTTCTCAGGAGGTTGGTTTGGGGTTTGCTTGATGCTTTTTTTAGTCTGAGCATAGTCAGGATTCATCATCAGGTCAGAGGTCATTAAAATTACTTACCTGTGTTATAAACACCTTCAAGTACTGGAGCTATTCAGATCTAGCTTCTTCTAGTCATGCATTTTCTGAGAATAGGTAGTTCTTTCTTTTTTTTCTTCTTAAGTACCCTTCATTCAGCCAGAAAAACTGAACAAATTAATTTCATAATTTCCATTCTAGTACAGAAGCAGAAACACTACTATGGAGACCTGGAGCTGCTACTACATTATAAATACAGTTTATTTACATTATCTTTCTTTCACTCCGTTGTCTTTAAAGAAGCCCCATTGTAAATAAACTCCCAGTATTGCAGGAAATTGCTTACATTTAAATACAAACTTTTTTTTTTTCTTAAAAAGTTATAAATAAAGATCTCTACATACTAGCCACAGGCCAGCCAATTTTCTTTTCAACTTTTGGCAGAAATGAACTATGAAAAAGCTTATCCAAAAATTACATGCCAATATTGATCTCACTATATAAGAGAATAGCATAGATGTACTATAGAAATGTTAATCATGTGCAAATGACTGAAATCAGTAGTTTTGCAAGTGCATTCTATGAAAATATAGTTCTTTAAGTATGCTCAGAGAATGCCACTGAGATCAATAAAGCGAAACAAAAAGCTCTATAAAACCTCTCTACACTGGAAAAGGACACCACTTAAATTAATTTTAAAATTTATTTGCCTCAGTCAGTGCTAATCCCTGAAATAAAGACATTTAAACTGTTTTAAAGTTAAATTAAACCAATAAAATCACTGTGTGCATTGACAGAAGTGCATGCATGCCAATGATATGCTTTTGTTAAATTAGATCTATTTAAAATCAGTTTTCAGATGAATTTTGCACAGTAGACAAGGTCTACAGCTCCTTGGTGTCCCTGTTTTAGCTGAGCATTAAACTGAGTGAGGAATTGTTCTAGTTAAATCAGCAGCCAAAAGTTCGTCAGAGTTCAGTCTCCGTTCAGTATATCTACAAATATTTACATTGACTGCAAGATGACAAGCTTCCCAGCATTCCCTGGTCCTGGCTCCCTCAATATCCTCAACTGAGGGGACATTTAGCTACTCAGTCTAAAGGCCTTTTGATAGTACAGCACTTATTGTGAAATGTGTTGTTTGGGTTAGCTGAATGTCTCTGTCACTTATTTCCCAGAGAGGATTTGAAAGCTATATATGTTTAGCAACTACTGTATGCTAAAGACAAATGGATTTCCACAAGGTCTTATAATCTGCTGGGAAACTGTCTCTCGCTAATGCTTGAAAAATTGCAGAACAAGAGGGAAAGAAAGAAAACTGATAAGAAAGCCTTTGTGTTTTGGAAAAGAGATGGATTGGGAGGGGGGGGAATGTTGAATGTTTTGGGGGGGACCTGCCAAGAGTTGCTGCTTTTCTTTTCCTTTGACCCTAATGAAGTTTTTCCCACCAGCACTGTCAGTATAAAATACTGTTACAAAAATAGTGGCTCCTATCCACTTTGCATAGATATAGCTGCTTATACAAGGGCATTTAACTTTAAAAAAATTAATTAGGTTCTGCAGGAGACCTTGGGATAGGCAGGAAAAGGATCATGTGAGTGGATCTACGTACTGGAATTACTCAAACAGCAGCTTAAACACTATGGCTTCAGCTCACAATATGCAAGACCATAGGTAAAAAATTAAAGGTCATTGTTCTTGACTTAGTTTTCACAGTGCGAGTGCAAAAACAAGTTTACAAATTGTAAGTAGCAGCCTACTTTAGCCATATAAGTATTAAGGGGAGTACAAGCATCTAAATATTCAGTGCTGTTGGCAGTACCTGCTCATCACATTCACTCAAACCTTAAGGCATCTAAACTCATTTGGTGTTTCTGTTCAGAACTGCGTGTTTCCCCATGTGATTAGCAGTGTCTGTGGAAATGTCTCAGTCCAAACAAGCAACAGTCTGGCATGCACCTTCTCTCAGCCCTTACACGCATTCCAGCAGCACTGTGGATCCAACGCAAGGCACTGCACCATGGCTATTGAAGAGTGGCATCCAACAGACACGACCTGTAGAGGGCTACATTTGGTGGCAACAGGAGAGATGCAGAACGGGTTCTCACCTCAACTGTGAAGAATCTGAACCCTCACCTGGGATCTCCAAGACACAGGGGATGCTGCAGCACCCATGATGACAGTCCCTGCTCAATCAAAGGGCTGCCACCATCACCATATACACAAGGTGTACTGCCAGTCAGACTGCAGCTGTGACACCTCTCCCTACACCTACACAAAAGTTTCAAGTAACTGTCCTTGCACCATGATTAGCAAAAACAAAACTTTTGAAAGGAAGGCGAAATGTCAGACAGTGACAAGAAATAAAAACCCGAGGGAGAGGGTAGGACGAAGTTTTCTTGAGATTTCTCTTCCTTCCCTATAACCCAAGATATCATCCATACCACCTTCTCTTGCCACAGCCTATCCCCTAATCTGAGTCCTTGCTTTAGAGAACAGTTTGTCCCTGACAGCTTCAATGCTGATCAGGGTAGTAAGACAGAATACACTTGCTGCTGTGCCGTACTCTATAGAAAGAAAGGTTCTGCAAAAGAAGCAACTGTGTTCAAACAAAAATGTAAAATCTGTTTGAAAGACAAGCTGAATGCAATAGCTGAGGTACAAGTGTCACTTATGAGAGTAAGTACTACTCTTCCTACAAGATTTGCTGCTGCACTCATTCACAATGTATGCACTGCAAGAATTCAAGACTTACTAAATTTATCAGCTGTCCTTGCCTTTTCCAAATTAATATCTGAGCCTGTAGAAATCTTTTCTTTTTTCGGAAAGAGTTAAGCTTGTGTTAAATCCATCTGCCCTGCCATTATAACCAAGGAGAGGCAAAGAAAGTCATTTCTCAAAATGACACGAGTACAAGCTATTTAAATTCAAAGAAACATTCCAAACAAACTTCCACAGGAATAAAGCGAGAGAAGCAAGTACATTGAGGGCTAAATAAATACCTCATGATCTTGCTTATAACCAAACAAACACAGAAATGCATATTCTCTGGATAGATCGCTGATGAGCAATTTCACAAAACACTAAGTTGGCTGTTGCAGTTTGAATGCAACGATACGATGAGTTTCTTGCAAACATATGCCAAAGAAACTAATCCAAACTGGAAAGAAGAGAGGAAAGCTCCTATGAGACAGTTTTCATAAAGGCTCCATTCAGAGCCTCCACCCTCATGTACCGTACCAGCTACCTTAGCTTTTCCACTCTGCCTGCTCCAAGAAAGCACTGACTAGTATACTAAAAATGCAAGCTTTAAAATGCTTGGGAATGGACAGTGACAGCAGTGTATGTTTTAATAATCAGACACAGATTGTCAGATGACCTCTTAGTCAAAATGAGGTAGAGATTTAGGTCTAACAGACTACAAAAAGAGTAAACTGAAGTAATAAGGATGGGAGAAGAATACGAAAAAGATTTTAAATTGTTCAGTCCCTCCAAGAATCTGGCACTTTCAGGAATAGTGTAGTCAGGTTATTAAAACACAACGTTGGGTAACTGGAGATACAGATTGTAGCCTGTTCCCAGTGCAGTAAATAGAAGTTTTGACACTTATAACCAGGATTTCAAGCAAAAGCAGTTCTCCTTCCAGTTGTACAGTCAACAGGGAAAGGCATTTAAGCCATCAAAATTCAGCATTCCCATTACTTACATCCCAGTTAAAAATAAGATCATAAATGCTGGTATTATTTTTCTGCTTTTCCAGAAAATGAGTGGTGATCTCTCTGAACCTGACAGTGTACTTATACTGGTCAATATATGTACCCAAAATTCTGGGAAGAGATTTTATGTGTCTGACTTGCTTTCTCTTTCTCCTTCCTTATCCCAAACACCAGGACTCAGCTTCCTCCGGCGTTTTCCATCTGCTGTCGCTTTCATCTCCCACTCACCTACTGTCACAACTCCATGTATTGAATGGCAGCATCTAATAAAACTATATTCATGGTTTTGTGGCTTTTCATAAAACTACTCCATTCTATGCCTCTTTTTTTTTTTGCCTTACTTCTGGTGTGGGTCTGTGTACACTCAGTGTCCTGAAGAACTCCCTTGTGATTGTGTGAAACAGCAGTTAAAGGCCTTGCAAAACTGGTAAGAAAGAAAAAAAAAAGTGTATTTCATTTCTCAAACATGCTGAAATTCATTAAAGTATTTTGTGCCATCTGTTTCCTCTTTGTAAATAAATAACTCTTTCCATCATGGCAACCACTGTGAGAAGCTGCTAATATTTATGAAGATGTATCAACGCTCACAGAACAGAAAAAGTGACACATGTGAACAGCAGAGAGAATCCATTTCTGCTTAAGGTGACCTTAGAAGCAGCCCTCAGCACCAGAATAAAGATGATATCCCTATGTGTAACTCGGAAACACTGAGGTACAACTCTTACATAAATGGATGTCTGTGTTCCCATTTGCAGCAAACACCCATATCCAGCAAAGACAGGGGATTTCAGCCCATTTCAAGTCAGACCCACCATTCCTTGAATAAGTTCAAGCAGTTGTTCATGTCATCTTCATGAGATCAGCCGCCCTGCCAGCACAGCTGGCTTTCCGGTGGTGTTGGCTGGCTTTAAGTGGAAACTGTCAGTATCTGCCAAGTGGTGGCCAGACACCAGAGCAGACTTTCCAATTAGTGGGATACCCCATCTGATGGCTTGATTTGATTTCTGTGTGTATGTGCACACTCCACCTGCATGCTACCACATCTGAAGGCTGCGGTGGTACCCATACAGGCAGCTTTTCCCCCCAGGTGAGCCAAAAGGGAGTCAGCTTCCTCCTTGCCAGGCCAGCAGAAGCTGTTTCAAGTTTCCCTGCAGCTAAAAGTCGCTGTGTGCATGTTTTACCTAAGGGCTTGTAGGAGCCAGTGTGGCTCGCTCACTGCCCACCAGTGAGCTGTGAAACACAGGTGATTAGTTCCAGATGCTGCTTCAGCGCCTTTCCTTCTGCGGAAAGTGTGCAGAAGTCACTTCTTTCAGTTTCATGGGACTCCCCAGAAATGGAAAACACACAAAAGTCAGTGCGGATTTGTTATCCCTCCCTCAACATCAGGCAGGCTGCAGCAGTAACTAAAACATCTGTGGAAAGACTTCTCCATGAGCTGAAGGGATCTGCATTACACTTGCTATGGATCTTGCAGTGATTCATGATGGACCTTACAGCAAGAACCAGAACCTTATAATAAGTTCCCATCTGTCATCATGGCATGCCCAATACTTGCAGCTGGTTTGCCAACCCCGTGAGAGTCCTATTCACACTCTAACAGGGACCTTGCTTGTAACATAAACCACAGGAACAGGATAGCTGCTTCAAAATTTACTACATTTGATCTGCCTATTCATGACACCAGACTTTGTCCCTAAGGTTTTGACCAACTCACCAAACCAATCTTTCAGACTTCTTATAAGTTTCTCTTAAAAATTTCAGTACAGGAAAGTAATTTTTCTCACCACTTCTGAATTATAATAAAAGCAGATCATTTAGCTGCATCTATCTGATAATTTACAGTATAACATTCACTTTTAAGTTCCAAATGTTTTACTCTTAGCACACTGTGACCACAATCAGCATATAATCTTGATAGAACTTGCCATTTACACTTTGCATATTCAGGGGGCAAGGGAGAATCCAGATTTAATTGTTCATTAGAAAAGGAGAGCGATAGAGAAGCTGAGCCTGCAGTTTTCAGACATATCAGAAAATATAATTTCTTAGTGCCTGAAAACATTCCAGTATAAAACATTTTGGGCTCATGGAAAGGCAATTGTGCAAATATACAAGCCCTGTGTAAACATTAAAGTATTTACAAGGTCCTCCAAGGATTTCCATCAGACAGATTGTTGGCTTGTCTTCACTATCCTTGTCATTATATTTTTCAGTATTCGTGCTTCTATTGTATATACTTGGTTATGAGGGCTGCAGTAACCACCAATACACTTCCAAGTGCAGTAGGTCAGCAATGAGCCATTACTCAGTCTCCAGCACTTTCTATCAAAGGAGGGTGCTGCTGGCCAGACCTCCTCAAGCCCTCCTCTAAGTCTCCTCTGTTGCTCTGTGCAAGCCTGCAGCTCCTAACCTTGAGGGCACAGCGCCAGCTCTTATCCTGGACATTTTAGGAAAGAGGACGGTCAAGGGTGGGAAAGGTTTATTTTAGGTTGAAGGAAGGGTTATGTCTGCTGCTATTTATTGTAGCATGGGAAGAGTAATTTGTTTTATTTGTTCAGACTCCCCTCTAAAAATAAACAGTAACGCAACAGAATCTTGGGCATCTTTATATGGCTTTACCAATTTAAATAAAGTCATTTTGAGTCATGTAGTACCTTTAGGTAGTAGCTTCATTAAAGAGTCAAAATCAGAGCAGGTCAAAAATCATCCTCTAGAGTTCGCGAGTTTTGCCTTTACATAAGTCCCTTTGTTTAAGGACTTGACAATACTTGGCAAAGACAACAGATGCTGAAAGCCACATGAGGTATATAGGCACTGTTTTCCCTTCTGTAACTGAGAACGGAAAAATAAATCAGTTTGGCCAAAGCAATATAAGGAAATGGGACAGAATCCTGAACAGTGACTCCTCAGTCTCCTGCTTCCCTCCACATAGCCTTCCTCTTCCTGTCTCAAATGAATATTCATATTAATACAGTTACACTGTTTGCATGTGATTTTTTTCCCTAAGAGAAAAAAAATATTCAACTTTGGACACTGAAATCACTTCATGCTAAATTTGAAATTTTGGGTGAAATTTAATGGCAAAAAAAAAAATCTGAGAAAAGTGGTCTCTGATCACTGAAGATTAAGGCTAAAAAAGCCCAACAGGTCATTTCTGTAGGTCACTCAGTGTCACTGAGTCTTGTTTTCCACCAAAATCCTGTAGAGAGAGAGTCAGATCTCCTGAAAACTAGAAAGCTAAGTGCCTTGTTTATCACCACCTGTCACAGAGCAAAAAAATGCATCAATAACGTTAAGTATTGGTGTTAACATACAGCAGTAACTCTGCTCAGCTGGAAGTTCACCTTCCATTCATGTTCAGATTAAGACAACCTTCTTCACACAGAGGCATGTGCACTAAGCCTTCAACTTTTTTTTGTAGGAGCAGTTCTGGATAATTTGGAGCAAGTGAAGCAAGCTAGTATCAGCCTTTTGCCAGGTTAAAAAGATTGCACAGGGAGACAGGCTGGACTTTCCCACAGTGACCTGCAGGGAGCTGGTGCAGGGGCAGGAGGAAGCCATAAGTCCTTTCACTCATCCCACATCTGCACCACCAACCCCATGTTGACACCAAGGCAAGGCTGTGCTGCTGTTCTTCCACACACATAGAGCAACCTCTGGCTCTGACACGGTATTTGTGTCAGGGGGTCAATACTGCTATTTATGGCTCGTAGAGTTGCTTCTTAAGTCATGGGATCACACTAAACTCAAAACCCAGCACAGCACAGGTGAAAAAAAAAGGACTAAAAATGGCTCTTTGCCATATTTGCTTAAGCCTGACATAGAGGCAACTTAAAGCCCAAATGCAATTTTAATAATTCTCACCCACATCTCAACACCTTCCCCCCATCTTTTCTATAGCAGCCAGGGTTCTCCCCAGACAAAGTGTGGCATTGTTACAGCAGCTCCCTTTTTCCTTTGTGCAGCCAGAACAGGATCCAGCTTCCACCACAAACACTCTACAAAAGATGGGCTGGATGCCGTCTAATGCAAAAACATTGCCAAGTCCACCCCCTAATGATGTCTCTCAGGATGAAAGTGCCAAACAGCCATGAAACACACTGGCTTCTCAAAGAGGCGGGATAGGATGCACCACATGCATCTGGGTGAATTGTCTTTGAAGGAACACTTGTGTCAGCAAGATGAGTAGGGAATCTTTTAGTGTAGTAGTTGCTAGTCTAGGCCCAACCAAAAGCACCTCCCTTTCTCCCCAGTGTCCAGTGATTTTCAAAATCCAAAGCCTCATCTAAAAAGTTTGCTAATTATCCCAAATTTTACAACAGGCCAAACCAGCACCCTGGATCCCAAATGATCCTCAAACCTGGGTTAGCTCAAATTCTGAATACAGTGTCTGTGGTGTGGGCTTAGGCAAACGTAGAAGGGAGAAACAGAAAAAAAGGTAAAAACTCAGCCTTGCTCCGTGGATCTTTACTATAGGGCCACCTCTGATACATTTTAAAAATATATATAATGAGACCACTATAATATATATTCCAGCCAAAATTCTTGGCTCCCCAAAACAGCTTTATACGGTATGCAATACAGAAACACCCAGGAGACGCTGTAAGAACTTTGACAAGGCTAATATTAAGCTAGAACAAAACAGAACTACTGGCACCAGCTCCACTCAGCTCTTAAGTAAACTTGTCCCATTAAAAAGTAGCCTCTAAGATATTTTCTCTCTGAAGTGTATAGTAGCTTATAAAAAGCAGGAAGGATTGCCAAGTCATAGATGTGTTCAAGTCCTCCTTACCCTCATTAAAGAACATTCCCTGGCAGCCAGCAGCTTTGAGTGTTCCAGTGAAACAGATTTTATAAGAGGGGTGTTTACAGTGGTGTGCGATGTAGCTGGAAATCACAGTGCACCGTAGCAGCCCTGTACTAGATAGAGCTGTGTTTGGAGCCTTATCACCCAGGCAAAGGAATACAGCAGGCAGAGTGATCAATGAGGTTCCAAAAAAAATAAATAAAGAATATTAAGAAAACAAATTTTAAGCTCTGCTCCACAGGAACAAAAGCATCCAGAGATGCCAGTGCCTAAATAAAAATTGGGTAGTGAAATACCACTGAGGATCTAGGCCTCACTTCACCAGTTTCATGTGTCTTCATAGAGGTGTCTTCATAGCAAGCATGTACCTAAATTAGCCTCTTTCTTAATGTACCCACTGATTTCCACATCAGCTAGGAGTTAAACTGGTTTGTGGATCTGGACCTTATTGCCACCCCAACGCTGTTCATGTAAAGGCTATTTTCTCTTCTCAGGTCAGTGTCTAGCACATCTTCTGCCTGTAAAAGGAATCAACAAATGATGAAATACAGAAGGTCTTCTCATTCTGATGAAGATGAAGAGCTAGGGAAGAAAAGATCTGCACTTTCTCTCTAACAATATGAGTACCGAGGACATAAAAACATGCGTTCTCTTGTGCTTCTCCTTTTTCCTCCCTGCTGCCAGCCAGGCACTGTTTTCCAAAGGCCTTTCAAGTTTCAATTGAAGAAGGATTCCAATTTATATGGCATTTCTATGGTGTTTAAGCAAGCTGTTAGTTACCCAAATCTTTCACTCTGCATACACAAACATAATTTATCACCTGTTTATAAACACATGCTAGCTACCAGTTCCCACACAGCTGACCCCTGTCCCTGTTATGATTTGGGGAACGCAACAATGCACAGTTTATATATTTTGTGATCTCACAGAATAATTAATATTGAGCAAAGAGGATGTAGAACCTGCCACACACATAACTGTGTCAGCTGCAGTTTCCCAGAGCAGCAACGTGGTTGCAAACCCCCAACCAAGCTGACACAACCAGAGAAAGAGGTTAGCTTATGCAAAATGGTATCTGGGTGTAAGCACTTGAAGATAAAAATACTTCAGAAGTGTAGAAATAAATGGAACTTAAAAAGAGCAGAGCCTCACATACTCTGGGTGGTCACTCTGAGATTGTAAAAAAGACTAGAGAAGCAGATAGGCAGGCTCCCACAGCATCTTGGTAGCTGCAGGACCGGTCAGAGGGAAAACAAATGAGAAATCTTGGTCCACAGGGAAAACACATGGAAAGAAAAGTCATAGCAGGCACCTTTTTGTAGAATTCTGACTCAAGTTTCAAGGTTGCTCAGAAGTGATGAGGAAACAGAGATAAGGAAACATATACAGAGACTACTTGTTTGGGGGTTTTTAACTGTCTTGTCTCAAACTGTGTATTTTCATACTAGGTAAATTAATAGGATCTTTGTTTCTGGAATTCGTACAAAGACTGCACGTTAGGCTGAAGCCTTCCAAAAGCCTCAACATAGGTTCCAGCACGATCTGTTCTGTGATCTTTCTGGCTCAAAGGTGAGGGTCACTGGTTGGTAGTTCCTGGGGTCCTTCTTTTCATCCTTTTTATAAACTGGTGTGAAGTTTCCCTTTTTCCAGTCACTGAGGAATTCATCGGACTGCCAAGACTTTTCAGGTATGATGGAGAGTGTCTTAGCCACTACATCAGCCAGTTCAGATGTGTATCAGCCTATTCAGTCTAGGTCTAAAAGGATTTAGACTAAAACTTGGCAGCCTGTAAATTGTCTAGCCATAAAAACCTTTACCAAGCTGTGACACCATGTATTTTGCTTTAGAGTATCAGTATATCTGATGACCAAGTTATCCAGGAACTTTCCTTAACGTTACTGGAGAGGAAAGAGAAAGGAGTGGGAGGGAAATGAAATTTTATATATATATCAATATACATATAATTGTTCTTCAAGTGAATAGGACCTTATTTTGAACCAGGAAGGCAGCTATAATTCTTTTCATGGACTTGACATCTAATTGGAATACCATGGAAAATTTTATGGCTTCTTCCCCTCTGTTTTATCTGCCATGGTACATATAGAAGCCATCCATACTGTCACAGATTGTTTTTATTTCCTCCTACCACATTGCTGGCTCTTTTTCCTCTCATGTCAAATACAGTTAGATTATACCCAGCATTCAATATGCCTGCTAAAAACTTTCAGATATGGCTACATTTGGAGAAAGTTATAAAGTGTGGACAGAATGGGTTACCAATATTTTATTCTCCTAAAGTGTCACTTGAAACTAAGAGGTTTGTCCAGTAGACCTCAATACTGGGAGAAATGACAGCTAAAGTGTCCTGCAAGCAGTGTTGGCTGTGGTTATCTACTACCCAAATATGCCTTGAGGAAAACAATGTCTTTCTATGGTAAATAACTGACTTAATTTTTCCTTCTATTTCTTCACCACATTACCTAGTTCATTCCCAGAGAATACCATTAAGAATCAGCATTTTTGCTAATTATTGTATAGAAGACAATAGCACAGATTTTGTACTACCTACAGGTAAATGTAGATCCCAAACCTACGTTTAAGAGAGGAAATGGTTCTTATTACTGGTTATGAATGCCCGTGAACAGACTCAGGTTTTGGATGCACACTAGAAGATACACAGGACAGGTTGGATTAATATAAATTAAAGAATACAAACTGTATTTTTTTGCCCAAGCTATTCATTTAGTTTATAGTCAGTGCAAGTATTTCCAGAAGACACCCTGTGTGTCTTAGATTGCTACCATTGGATGGTAGGAATCACTGTCTGAAAACATACATCTTACAATACTAAACAGACAGGAAGCCCAGACTAGTCATCCAGAGGTTGAGTAAGGCAAACTTCACCATCAGGGACTCTACACACTCTGTTGTTGTTACTGTGTTTCTTGCGAGCAGATGTGATAGAGCAGAGTCCTAACTGTGAAAGTCTCTACTACATTCTCCATTGGACCAACTGTGCTACTAATAAACAGCATCCAAGTTGGCGTTATAGAGCACTTGCTGTTCTCAATGCTCTGGTAATGTTGGTAATTCAGATCCTACTGTAATCTTGAAGAGAAAGGGAGACTCTTTTGCTCTATTTGTACAGCACATCACACTGTGGGGACATTGTTCAGGATCAGGGTCTCCTTCCTCCTACCCTCCAAACTCCAGGTCTCAGAGAAACCACAGAGTCTCGGTACAGAATATGACGCAGGAAACTTAGAGATCAACAATGTAAGAGACCTCACCATTTTCTCCTGTGAGAGACAAAAGGTTCCACATCCAAGTAGGGAATGCACTTCAGCTTTAGGAGAGAGCTGTACAGGGATGCGTTGAACAAATCACCAACCATCTTGGCCACCATGACAGCCAGCATTATCAGTAGCAAGGACTGGACATCATTTGTGATCTCTACCTAAGGAGAAAACAGAACAAAGGACTTTCCATTTTTCATATACCCGGAGATGATAACAACGGTTGCACAGGACTACCTACTTCTTTCACGACAGAATGGGAAGCAATTCACTCTGCTAAAAGTGGAAGGGCGCTCCCCCTCCTTTCCCAGGGGTAAAGTAATCAATCAACACTTCCACTAGAGGGGCTTGGCTGATGCAGTGACAGCTCCCCCTCCCGTTCCTATCAGCTTGAAGTACTGCACTTACATTAAAACTCACATCTGATTCCCATATTTCAGGTGGCCTGTGATAATTTTGAAGTATCAGAGGAGGGTAAGTAGAGATGGAGTAGCCAGATTGCTTAAAATAGCTTGGCATTGTGACAAATATTAAAAAATGCAAACAGATCCAAATATTTTTTTTCTTTCTTGCTGAGCTCAGGAGATACAAAATTGCTTTCCCATACTGCTGCTTCCTGACAGAACAAACTCCTTGTACAAACATTGCCTTGAAGGATGCCAGAAAAGGGAACAAGAAGCTTTCAGCAGAAGTCCAGCTCTGGAGATCGAGCAGCAGGAACATCACACAGCTACCATGCAGAACAACATTCAGCAGTAGTGCAAGGCATGGTGCAGGCATTCCTGTCTGTATGATCGCAAATCTATGACTGTAGCCCTGCAATGCTGGTTGTAGAGAAACGTGCACAAAGCATGGTATCTCACCTAAACCATCTTTCCTAAGTACACTTGCACTTTATCCCTATGTAGTGAGGGTACAGTCAGATGAGTGACAAAGAATGTAGCATGTTTTAATACTTTATCCCCCTTTAGCTGCTTGGTTTTGCCTCCATGGTTGGACACAGCCACCACAACAGTACTATCAGCTCAATGCCGCACGAAGGTAGACTGAGTTCACTTGACTTACTACTACAAATGTCTAATGACTGTGGCAGCAGCAACTTACTTAACAAAGCACATCAATACAACCGCCTTTGAATAAAGGGTTCAGAGTGAATCCTCATACACAAAGGAGTAATGTGAATGCACTTAGTAATGTTTATGCTCAACTCACAATAGTGTCAAATATTTTTCAAAGTGAAAATGAATGCATGGAAATACTCTCTTCATGCTACCTTAACAACAAGTTTTAGTAAAAACTGCTAACACCTTTCAATCCCAACTATTTTCCCTACCATTGCATCCTATTAAAAAGGGATATTATCCTGGGATTAAATAAGCAAACTTTCTTCATAACACTAAGAGGCTTTTGCCCAGAAACTTCTCTCCAATTCAAAGTGAACTGAAGCACATTGCCATTTAATAGACGTCACTAGCTAGAGATTGTTAAGTACTCCAAGAATCTACATTCAAAAAATTCCAATAAGCACATTTCTGTCCGATAAGCTGTAGCAAATTTATCCGGCTCATACTTTCACCCCCCTTCTGTCTGTGTTCTGGGTTTGGAGAGATAACATCCAGAATGATCTACAGTATATCCCAACAAGGGACTCATATGGCACGATTGATCAACCATGTATGACAGGGTCATGCAACTGTCCTTTCTGCCTGGACATAGCCAGGGATTTTTAATAACACCACAGCATTCTTTGAATGCCCCTTTAAACCTAGGATTCAACTGTTTTATTTTAAAACACCAGGAATATGTCGGTTGAAAGAGTAACTGTGGGATTTTAAGAATTGCTTCATCATATCTGCTGCAACTCGTTCACAGAGATGGAGACTCCTTTATTGTGGATTCCTTTTAAGGTTTTTTTTAAAGTATCTGGATATGAGGAACTCTTTCGGAATAAAATCAGCATTAAAAATTAATATTAAAACACTCTAAAAAGCTATAAAAGCATGCTAAATTTAAAAACTCTTGAGACTCAGACTCTGAAAAACACTCTCAAGTGATTGCTTTAACCTATACAGAATATCTCCAGAACAGCAAGAAACAAAGCCTGGCTTTCCAGGCTCCCATCCTTGTTTTTCATCCCATTTTATCCCTTCCACCTACCCTCCTGTCCTCTAATGGGAACAGTCAAGCTGGCCTGGCCCAGGCCCTCATCCTTTATTGTGGCAAACATTCATCAGCATTTTACATCTCCTGCTGAGAAACTGCGAGGCTTGTGCTGATTTTCTCCAGCTCTGCAGCCCTTCTGAGCGCTGGGATCTTGTGGGGGGTGGGATTGCTGCTTTTTACAGCAGCACACTGAAAACTTGGAGCAAGTGTCTCTGGGTTCACATTGAACTTCACTGCTTCCAAGAGTTAACTCCTGCCGAGCAGAAATGCTGTTTATCCTTGGCAGGCTACTATGGCTGAGGTCATTAAGGAAAGACATGTTAAAAGCATTTTGAGCAATATCTTTTGTATGTAAGTGAATTTAAACTTTGGCTGAAATAGAGCTGATATAGGTGTCCTGAACTCTTACTGCAGATGGAAACAGGAGAAGCAATTCTTGTGATATGAAATTTTTCCTGGAAACAGGCAAAAAACAGAGCAAAAAACAAAGAAAATCTGCAGATTACTTAGAAAGCAATGACATATTTGAAGTATGAGCATGGAAATTGGATAAAATAATTTATAATTTTATAAAATATATTTTTAGATATTAAAAAATATATACATATTTTTATATCAAGAAAATTTCACATATTTAACCCATTATGTGGCCTCCAGGTGTAGCTGCCCCATCCCTGGCAGTGTTCAAGGCCAGTAGAGTAGGCCTTCGAGCAACCTGGTCTAGTGGAAGGTGTCCTGCCCATGGCAAGGGGGGGTGGAACTAGATTATATTTAAGGTCCCTTCCACTGCAAACCATACTATGATTCTGTGATTCCAAGATAGGGTGAACCTGTACACTAATTATAGATCAAGCTATTTCTGAAGCCCAGGATAAAGCAAAAGTTTTATATAAAAATTGTCTTGAATTCACATCCAAGTGTTTGGAAAACAAGAGAAAACCTTATTTCCTTCTTATTGGGGGTTCTCAAGTTTTGGAAGAACATTTATTAGCTATAAAAGCATATGAAATACAAGAAGAATCTCCAGCGATCCAATAAGAAATGCCGGGAAAGGTAATCTCATCAAAGAGAGATTCAAACACAAAGATGCAGTCACTTATGTAAGAAAATGTATGCCACCCTTGCTGCTAAAGAAAACAAAAGAATTAATCAAAACCTGTTGCTAAAACCCAAGTCCATTAATGAGAAGGATGATGGCAAAGCAGCAGCAAAGTTCTCATTAGGGTATCTGGATAAAAATCTAGGAAGCACAACTTAATCCAAGAACTGTGACATATTCAAGTCATCTTATACAAACATACTGACACACGCAAACCGACACACACGTATTTGTGCTCTTCATCAGGCTATATTAGTATTCCCTGTTTAGAGAAGGGCCATCTGCTCCCTGCTGAGAGAGACAAAGTGCAGAGCCTGGGGACTCAGCTGCAGAAGGAAGTTAGTGAACTTGGGTGTGAATTTACTGCATATTAGCTACTCTGCACTAACTGCCTGTTTGGGTACCCTTGGTGCCTGGGAAGTGAAAAACAACGTACTCCACCTTCAAAAAGGAGCCCACCTAACTCACAAGAAAGCACTCTTAAAGCTAACCTGTACAAAAGCGCTCTTAGTAGGTACTAGAAGCATCCACCCAGGGAGTTAGTGCCAAGTAACTAGCAGGCTGTAAATTCACGCTGGAGCTCCCTGCATACTAATTCTCTCAGCAGACAGGCCCTTGTAAGCTCAGAACAGCAGCCAAAAAAGCGCAGTAACAGCCCAGCACCATTAGGATACAAATGTGGTCCAGGGCTGGAAGGTTAGGCAGCCTCTCCTTTAAAAGCACCCATCTGTTCAAGCCAGTTCCTAAAGAATCCAAGAAAGGAACAAATTATACACAGTATTGCAGAGGGACAGATAAAATAAAGGTGACAAAAACAGAGAAAGGAAGAGAGGAAGTTGGGGGCAGCCACCAAATGCCTACAACTCTTCAGCCATTAAATGTGATGCTTCATTTATTGATATTCATTCCAAGCCTACATTTTAGGGGCTGCTCTTTAGGATGCAATTTACTTTCTGTGCATATTGCCAGATTTTATTTTTTTTTTTCCCTTTTGATCCTACGGGCACAGCAGGCCGTGCCAAAAACGTCTTTGCCTAGGGCACCCGTCTATGCAAAGCCAGCAGTGCTAATAGGCGCTGGAAGCACTCGGCGCTGACACTTCATACATCAGCAGCCTAGTAAATTGCACCTATATATTTTTTTCAATATTCTCTCTATATACAGAATCCTGAAAAATGTCGTTTACACACACAGAGACCACAATTAATTTATTAGCACAGTTATTCAAACCTCTTTAAATATCTTCTTTGTCACCAGAGGCACTTTTCAACAGCCCCCATGGTCCTGAGTTTCTCTGGCCTCCACATCATTATAATCTATTAGGCACCTTCATGTTAGCCCTGTTTTATTATATAACACATAATTATGCATTTCGTTAACAGCATCACCAGGCACAGTACATCAAAGGGAGAAAGGCAGCTGCTCAGGAAATTCAAAAACATGCAGTTTACTTAAAGCTCACTGTTAAAAACCCTCCCCCACTTTTCAATCAAACTGTGGCTAACATGTTTCAAAGGTTTTACTCCAGCTCAGATAACAGAGTCCAAGTGGCCTCATTAGACGCAAGGCTGCTGATACAGTGAATGTTCCCCGAACCCTTAATATTGCCAATAATGTAAAAGACATCATCAGCCAGCTACGTAGTGCAAATTGGTTTTCTATATTCCACTGAAAACCCATTTAGCAAGAGAACACTCTTGCTCTTGCAGCCCACAGTGACAAATGCAGGAGAGAGGGCCTATCAAAAAAGAAAAATAAAAATATTTATTTTGTAGTTTAATTCATTTTTCAAAATTTGCTCAAACAGAAAAGCTGCCTGGCAAACTGAAGAAACAAAAGACAAAATCTCCTTCCTTCCAGTGACATAAAGATCATCCTCCTTGGTAGAAGCAAACTTTGGAAAAACATTTGGCAAAAAACTAGCAGCTGGTGAACAAAGTTACAACACAATATGTCTGAGAGTTTAAAAAGGGAGTGGATGGGAAGGGACATGAAGTCTTGGTACTATCAGCCAAACCCAATAGTTTTTGGAGTTGAGGCTGCAGCTGGCACAAAACATCAGCTCTGGGCAGTTTCCTAGTCTCCATGCCACCAGATCTTGCGGAAGAGAACAAAGTCCCCCAGGAAAACACCTTTCATTTCTCTCACAAGCAGAACATCTCTCATTAGAAATTTTTCTTACTATTGATTAAAGACAGCAAGAAAAAACAACTTGTTCACAATCAACAGAACATTTCCAAAGGGTGTGGGGCTTGTAGCCAGCAGAAAGCTTTTGATCATTTTTTTCTTGGAGCAAATGCCAGCAAGGTTGCAAGCTGATTGCTTGACGTAAAGAAGGGCAGAAGAGAACAATTCCCTATTCACAGCAGTAAAAGAGCTGTTCATGCAGCTTTCTTGAGGATAGGAGTTTGTAGAAATAATGTCTCCCGGATTTAGTGATTTGTATTGTCACAGCCATTTCATAAACAATGCAGATATGCTTTTCCATTATCTTAATCTCTGGATTATGATCTGCTGGCCCTTATCAACCTGTGCATTGAACACTTGAGTCACTTTGCTTCCCACTTAATAATGTCCTTACAAACTATGAAGTGAAATGCCTTTATCATGGTCCACTATTTTCATCTGGGATCATGCCAAAAGAGGCACCTTCTTCACGTATCGATCCAGCTGAACACTCCCTCTCTGAACTTTCATTAATCTCTCACTTTAAGTAAAACATATTCCTTTCCTGTGCACTTCACCTTTAAAGAAATTCTTTATTGTCCTAGGACTACATCCATTAACTAAACTCCCTTTACTGTATCTCCTTACCGCTCATCACCATCACTGCTGGAAATTTTTGGAGAAGTGGGATGCTGCAATACAGTAAACATAAATCTCCTAAAAAGACACAATTGTAATGCTGGCCCTGAAAAAATATGCATTCAAGTTCCCTTACACTGCTGAAAATGATTATTTCTTGCAGCCTCAGGCACACGAAGCTGTGCATCACACTCTACAAAGGGAGGCACACCCAGCGTAGGTTCACTGTGAGGACGTCCTGCCAAACCCCAGTGCCAGGAGGATTGCACAATTAGTGGGATTCTTCCTCTTCCAGAGCTCAACCCCATTAACTATTCCAGGCCATTACAAGGAGTAGGCAGCCTCTAACACCCTAAAGCTTAATTACTGCCAAGACATAGCATGAAAAAATATCTCAGCACAGGGTGTGTGCTTATTCTCTTTAAGCAAAGAAGTTCTAATTAATCACACTCACAGACTGATTCTTCATTTACCTTAATTCGCAATGTTCAGTGAAATCTCGTCCCAGTTTTCTCTGACGTGGATTTAAATATTTGTGCCAGTTTCTCTGAAGCCAACCAGCATTTTGTTGACAATTTCCTTGTTAATAGAGAGAAAAATTTTCTCTAATTCCAATATGTAGTACAGCAGCAGCAGATTGCTAAAGAGAACATAGAAATACCCAGCACAGCTAAGTAATCCCTGGAAACATATCAAAATACTTTGAGCCTCAGCCCTTGGGAACTTGGATGGAAGATGCTATGTAAATGCTTGATTGCTTGTTTCAGTCCCTCCAGGCCTATAAATACACCTGTTTTGACAGGTTAAGGCAGTGGATGCAAGTGATATCGGAAACAGTATAGGTGATAGCAGTGACTCTTGCCAAGATCCCCTGGAAAGATATATATCAGTGATTTTCTGGTAATCCATCTCTTTATCTCACAAGCGCAGCAGACAAAAAAATCCAGAAGGAGGTTTCAAAGTTGTCTAAATCCATGTCTCAGGACAGTAACACCGGTGCGTATTGTGTCAAGTGATCCTTCTATTAATAAAAATAGCAGCATCGTCTAAGTGCACTGCTGAATATGCCTAAACATTCAGCAGGCTCATGTATTAAATCTTTTCAAAACAAATACTGTACTGTATAATAACCCAGCTAAGCAACCTTGTACTTTTTTAAGCCACGATTTTGCAGAATTCTCTAAGTAATTACTCATGACTATTTTTTAAATAAGATAAACAACTGCAATGACTCGCTGTCATATTTAAGCAGTGCTAAAACCAGTGCTAAACATTTATAGAACGCTATGACTCTCATGGCCCCAGCTCCTGAGGTTTAGAAAAGATTGGAGAAGAAAGAGCCCCATGACTACAGACAA
Source organism: Pezoporus occidentalis (assembly GCF_034315485.1). Taxonomy (NCBI): domain Eukaryota; kingdom Metazoa; phylum Chordata; class Aves; order Psittaciformes; family Psittacidae; genus Pezoporus; species Pezoporus occidentalis. Next base: position 12,121,597 of record NW_026915724.1, read on the forward strand.
CTTCAGACTGCACAGTGGGTTTATGGAGGCTATTTGATAAATGCTCTATGCCACAGGATGCAAACCTCATTTCATCTTTAACTTCAGTAAGAGATTAGACCTTAAATTTCAGAACAGAAAACTTACAAAAAAAAGCTTGTTGGTGTCAAAAAGAGCATAGGTTTGTTTGTTCTTTCACCGAGCTTCTAGATTCTCAAAGAAGTGTATTACAAAACCTGAGGCTCTGAAACTGCTCACCAGCCCCTTCTCCACAAGAGTATTATTTCACTTATTTCATTTTCCAGCCATGCTATTGCCAAAAAACACAGGGTGCTCTTCCCCTAGTTGGAACAAATTCAACAGAAAATAGTAGGACTTCATCTATTTAAAGTTTACTAATTATGCATTGTTACAATTACTGATTATGCGTTGTTACTCCAATTATTTTGGGATTTATTTGAGTAAGACTAGGGTCAGTACAACATTACTCTGAATCTACCCTTCCTTGTAAAAAGGTGACAACCCTTGCAATCACGTTCTGAAATAATGTTAAATATACCATTAAACACAATGGGTTCCTCCTGACAGGCCATGTAAGCAGGGTGAAGGCTTACCCTGTTAGAAATAACTGTAGGCTTGGAGATTTTGGGAAACTGTTTTCACTAGTGTTTAAACTCTTCATTAGAAAAAAATGAGGCAGCTTAGTAATAGAAAATTAGGCCCTGTCAAAACAACTTCTGTTAACTATCTCAGGTGTAGTCGCAAACATTAAGTGAGCCCTGAAGTACTTAGCGTGTGATGGGCTGATGTACTGAACAGCCCAGCACTGGAAAGAACCTGCCAAATGAGTTTCCAAATAATTAAGCGTTTCCTCTGCCCTCTTCCAAGGAAACATGTGAAAATCCTTGAATACTACATATTTGTCCCAGCTTCTGCAAAAGAGTTTCCTTTCCCTACCAAAATCACATGGAAAATCAACCATGTGGCATTCACTCCTGTGGAGTTAAAATGAAGACTGTGGCCATGCGGAGAATCCTTACCAAAGCTAGGTTCAGTATTGAGCAACCCCGATGGAGTAACTGTACTGAACTGGTTCTAAGCATTTAAGGAAAAAAGAATTTAAACCTGACTGTTGAGTGGGCACATACACCTTCCTGCCTTTCTGGTAAGGCCTCCATAGTACATATGTTATTAAACAGCAGCACAAAAAAGTGCTTCCTCATCCAGAACACATAGATGTGTACTCATTCTAAAGCAAGGGTCAAAATCTTCTCTCAAAATCTTTTCTATAGCAGCGCAGCATGACAGATGCTGATACGACCTGTCATGAGCTGTATTATTTTCTTACACAGGAATGGCTCTCCCAGCAGGCAGCTGTGTGCTCCTTACAATTTTCTCTCCAGAGCACCAGGCTATGTTTCCTCTATGAGCCCAATGTCCCTTTCACACGCTTCCATCTTGAACAAGTCAGAGGAAGGCGCAATCACAGATCTTCGAAGGCCTGTGCTGCCAAAGTGCACTGTGAAGATGTATTAAATTTTACAGTCCGTCTTTGCCTGTTCCCTCCCAAGCATTGCACACACTCTGCTGAACACGGAGGAGAAAGGGAAAAGTACAACTTGAGCCTTCCAAATAAATTTCTTTTCTTTGAACAAGGGTCAGGCTGAGGAACAGTGCGAGATGGGAGCAGCATAACCACAGTAATCCGAGGCCAGTCTTCATGCTGTGTGATCCAAAGCACCAGACAACTCCACTCCAGCTATCTCAATAGCTGTGCAACTTTGTCTTTTCTAAAGCCAGGCACTGCTGTTTCACAAGGCGTACCAGCAACTGCAGAAGTCACCCACTGCTGCACAACTCAGCACGGCCAAGCACCTGTGCATCACTGCCAGTTTGGGGTGTTTTCTTTAGAGATGCAGGAAGGCAGCTCAGGTCTGGCTCTGCAAGCTTGCTGAGACACAGCCACTAGGCACCAAAGCGTTCTTTCCATCATTACTCTTTCATATTTCAAAATGAGGCAAGAGCCAGCATTAGGACAGGACCCACCAGCTACCATTTCTGCAGTGCTAATATTTTCCACATGCTTTCATGGCTTTCCTTTCATGCCTGTCTCCATTCAGCCTTGCTCACAACAGCATGACACCTTTCACCAGCACTCCCACCACCAGCATGTGCATCCTGGACTGTCTTATTCTTTTTCAAGAGAACCAGGGAAAACATTGAAACTGCAATGACAAAACACGTTGTTCTGCTTGTCCTGAGCAGACAGGAGGTTGTGCGCCTCCTCAGGACCTACAGAAGGAGCTTCCATCCCACTGACAGCCCATGTCCAGCTCAGCAGCTGCTGGGTTGTGTAACCACTTGCTCCTGTTTCAGCTGGGCCCTATAATCAAACAGGGATTCCTGGCCCTGAGCCCCCATTCATTAGAGCACCCGGTTACATGGGGTTTTTAATTCAAGATGATAATAAACCCCTCAGGCTGGAGACAAAAGAGATAGGCTTATTGTGGTAGCTTTTGTCCCAGAGATAAATCATTTTCTCAAAATTTGGGAGGAGAAAAAAAAATGCTGTTGGAAACATTGTGAAGGATTTAAAGTTAAAAATATAACACAACTTAATGGTTTCTGATGCTTTTCATGACAATGTAACCAAAAAATGTTTTTAATTTGGAAACAAATTAAATTTGGCAAAGAATTAGTACATAAGACAGCCCAATTGCATTCTGTAATTAAAAAAAATTAAAACCAGATAAGATACTGTGAACTAAAAATAACTTCTGCACATTAAATTCTCATGAACTTTCATTAAGGTTTGTATTACATGTCCCAAATGTACAATAGTATGCTGTAATACACTAGATGGGTTTACTTATAAAATACCTTTAAAGCTACTGAAAGCTAGAGCCAGAAAAATGATTATATAAAAATGTTATCTTCTCACATTACAACTTCATTTCCAATGTGTGTATTCAAAACAGAGATGCAGTCTCAGTTTCAGTATTTCAGATGCACAACTGAACTTTCTGAAAGTTCAGTGCCAATTGAATCCATGTACAATTCAGTCATGTCTGTTTGTTTTACTGATAAAACCCTGATGCCAAAGCTGAAACAGCTATATTAGAGATAAAGCTGGATTCTCTTCTAATTTGTGAATTGCCTACAGACTAACCAACTGTCCCATAGTTGCAGCTCTTCTTTACAGATGATGAATGAATGAATCAGAGGAGACTTGCTCTGACTTTCTTGGGCTGGGTTCACAAGGCTACCATCCAGAAGGAAAAAGGGATTTCTTTTGGTTTTCCCTACAAGCATATATTTTTTATGGAATGTCCCAGTGACTTGACAAATTGTTTATCATCCCTGTACAGCAGTAATTTTTTTAGATTAAAACCCAGAAAGCTTCCATTTGGAATGCTATTTTGACATCTCTAGAGAATTTTAAGCTTGGATTCAGTTTGGTTTCTCAGATTAAACTACGTCTCCCACAATGCACCGTGTATTGCCCTCTCCTTCCTCAAACATACAACGAAAGTCTCTGGTGTTTCATGAGAAATACTTCACTCCTTACAGAAAAATGCTAACATGAAACAACAAAGACTATAGCAAGACATTTTAAATATTTTTTGCTTTATTTCAATTTTTCAGATGTTCGGATTTTCAATGAAATGCCCACGGATATTGTAGAACCAAATCTGGAGGCCTCATTTTCAGTCAAAAATAGAGTAGAAGGGAACTTTTTGAAACCATTCTAACTAAGGTGGTGCTGAAAAAACAAGCTACTGCAGATTTCCATGCTTTTTTCTCTCCCACCACAAAGCTAGGCACTGAAGAACATTTTGCTGTATTGACCATAAGACCATACTGATCTTATTTGACTTATTTGTTCATGTAAACAGAAAGTTGTGTATTTTGAATCAGACTGTTCTCCTGCTTGCTGGTACACCAAAAGCATACTCAGCACTCAGAGACATCTTCCCCTCACAAGTCAGCAAACTAGGATCTTTATCCAGGAAAGGATCACACTTTGGATGGCATTACTAGTTTGGAAGGAAACTTCCTTCTTTTCAAATAATCAGATGTTGCACCACATTTTTATGTGCCAAAAAATGAGACTGATTTCTTTTAAGACCAGAAGGACTCATTAAATCATTTAGTTTGAGTCTTGCAAAGTACCCTGCTTCCTTATGCTGTAAGACCTGCCCTGAAGAGCTGTCATGAACCAAAGTCCAATAGCCTCCATGTTCTTAAGCACACAGCAGAACAGTGCCACAGCTCTTGAGCCCTGTTGCTTTGCTGTCAGCTGCTCTTCCATTTGGGAAGAACAAGAAGGGCACCAGTACACAAGCCCAGTTTTGTGCAAGTGCTTATTTTGTCCATTTAGTAACCTAGCAAAAAAAGTAAGGCAACCTAGGTGCAAACTATGCCTTACAGAAAGACATGTGCACTTCAGCTGTGTTCTAAAGTCAGCTGTTTAAAGGGTATTTTTATTGTTGCCTTCTCTTACTAGATAAAGATCCAAGAAGACTGCAAGTACACAAACAAGTCCCACATAAGGCACGGGCTGCACTGAAGGCCCTTTGCACTTCTAAGTCCTACCAGCTCTGGAGGAGCACCTCCTTGAATAACACCCTCCTTTTGCAGGCTGTCCTCCTTGCCTACACATCAGTCCTGGGCACTCATAAAACAGAGGGAGACAACCCCTAGAGAATGGCCAAGCACCACAGCCATTTCATACCATGAGCTGCTTCTGTCCTTATGGGCCTGCTCAAGGAGCAGAAGGGAAGAGGGAAAAGCAAAAAGTCCACCCAGTGGAGGTGAAGGCTGCCCAAGGCAAATGGACACTGCTGTTTCACGGGAGGAGAAACACATGCACCACCAGAGCCATCCTTCCTCCCTTCTCAGGGACACCTTGCCCTGCAAGCAGCCAAGTAAAACAGTGGCAGGTAACAGGAGGCAGCAGGCGAGCTGGAACTGAAAACTGAGCAAAGGTTATTCATGTTCTGACAGATGTGCAAACATCACAGTCAAAGCAGCTCAATGGCAACTGAGCATTTCTACTAAAACACTCTCTGCTTCTAAACTTTAAAGATCTTGGGGAAAAAAAAAAAAACAAAGAAATAAAAAGCAGCATGGAAGTTAATTATATGCCCTCAAAATCACTCAAAAGAGTACAATACTAATAATTTGCAGAGGTGAGCAAGGAAATTCACAGAAATGCTTAAAGGTATAACCGGGTACCAACCAAGACCCAAATATGTCTCCTGGCCCCCAGCCCATGGCTTTCCAACACCACAGCAGAAGAAGCTGAAGTGGAAAATAACACTATCCAACTACACCCAGCATGTTGAAAGGCACAGCTGTACAGATTTACTTGCATCCATTAAACAAAAAGAAATCATAGAAGTTCCACCCATTAACATTTACATTTAATCCATGCCCAATGAATAACAAATTGTTGTCCAGTTAATGTGGTTTAGCCTATTTTGCCTGTAGAACAGAACTGCCACCCATTAGATCAAGCCGCACTCAGGAGAAATTTGATTTAAATCTATGAGAATTCCTGGCCCCCTGACGGTCTCTTTAGCTGCAACACAGACAAGCAATGCCATGAGCAGCCAGGATTGTTTCCGCTGTTTGGCCTTCAAGCACCAGCTATGAGATATTATCTGACACCCCCACTCAACAAGGAAAGATTCAGAATTTATATTTGACTTAGCATTTTCAAAACCACCCTTCCTGCCTGCATCATCATTACTGCAAATGGTTTGGAAATGCAGCATCTTGCACCCTTCAACCACTGAGCAACACAGCTCTCTCGTGGAAAACTTGCACTGGAGACCCAGCAGATTTTACATATATTCTAGGAGTCTTGTGCTTATTTTCCAAACTTCATGTATCACCATTCTGCTCTTTTTGTAGCTTCCCTCTAGTCAGTCAGATTGGATTGCTCTCTGTGCTGTATTCTCACATAACATCTGTAAAATAATGTCTGCCACACCTACAGTAATTGTCCACAGCCAATGCTCTACTTAAACTTCTTATGAATAAGGAAGTGAGAAAGGCAGCCACAGAATTTGCAACAATGCATCCTGCCTGTAATTTGAGGTAAGCACATTTTGCCTAAATTAGAAGTACTGAAGAAATACAGAAAGAGGAGAGAGGTTGGGGTTTCACTGTTACTACCTGCTGATACAGTTATTTTATTGCACTTATTCAAATGACCTCCAACTCTGCTGTGAAGCATGTCAGAAGTATACATTACAACTATGCAAAAAATAAATGTTCATTTTCATTTATTAATGCAATGTGTATAACAGATACACCAAACTCCCTAACTATAGGACAGTGGCCACATAGAGCAGTGTAGTTTATGACATACCCTCTGACAGTGTGCCTGTCTTGATGTAGGCATCAGAGAGCAGAACGCACAATCCTGATCTCTGAGCCTTCAATACTGCCTTATGAACCAGATGATTTTACATACAGCTTGTTATTTCTGCTGCATTGCAGACTTGGACAGACATCAACAAGCAACTTTTCATAACGCTCTGAACCACCATCATATGGTCATTTTCTTTCAGTACCAACATCATGCCCATTAGCACAAGCCACTCATTCACAGCAGCCACACCCGCCATTAGCAAGAGACTGAAGGACAGACCTTAGGCTATTTAATCCTCTACAGACATTTCCATTTGGTTTATATAACGACATTGCATTTCCTCTTCCAAATCCTGAGGAATATTCTGTTTTCTCCTTCAGTCTGCATCTGTCAAAAGCCTGATGTTTCAGTGTTTCACACTCAGAGGAGGGTTTTGAGTCTTAACCTTTTCAGAATTAATTGCATTCCCCATATCCATCAGAAGAGATTTACTGGAGAAATTAATTAGGCCAATAAACTGCTTTAATTCTGTTTGAACAGAGGAAGAAAGAAAGCAGGGAGGCTCAGGGCTATTTTCTGTCACGTGTAATAGAAAGACAGGCAACTCCAAGGACAAATGATCCAAATAAGTATATATCAAGCTTCTTTCAGCTTGCACACAGAGGCCTCACCAATACTGGACAAGAACACTAATCCTAGGCTAGCCCAGTGCCACCTTTCCTCTTTAGCCCTTGCAAGGCAGTGTTATTGAGAGGGAAAAATACAAAAGGAATGATAAAAATACAGAGAGACCCAGAGACAAAACACACTGTAGGAGATGCTATTTCTTTTCCCACATCTAGAGCACCCTGAGGCCAGCAAGCTCAGGACACATGACAGGGGAAGGCAAGTCATAAGGCTGGTCCTTGTACTTGCCAAGGAAAATATCATCGCATCTACTGTTTGGATGTGGGTCGAGTGTCAGCATGGGGGGTAGAAAGAGGCAGCCAAAACAGAAAAGGTGGGCAGATGCCTGTGGGGTCTGCCATGAGAAAAAAGGAAAGCATCTTACAAACCTGTTCACTACAAGTCCCACATTCATAACTGTTTCCAAATGGAAGGCTGTGTGAAAAGCCAAAACAAACATTCTCAATTCTTTTTTGAACCCATCAGACAATATAGGAAAAATATGTGCATTTTATGGTTTGAGGGCACAACCTTTTAATTATGTGTTTGCATTGTCATGTCCAAGGCCTTTTTTCTCCTCAAAAATTAATATTTCCTCAAGCAATGCAGCTATTTATTTTGGAGGAACATGAATTGAAACACAGGCTGCCTCTGCAGAAAGAGGCACAGAAGAGTAATAACATGACACCTAGGGGAATTCAGAACACATTGCAATGCAATCCTCGTAATTTTTCTAGTGCCTTTTCAACCGAGTTTCTTACAGCTCTCTTAACAGTTTCCAGCTATTGTTTTGTGTACGCTGTACATGCATGCTCACGAAGACGCTTGGAAGAAAAGGACAAGTGCAGGTAATGGGGAAGGTAGGAAGAAACTGAAGCTGATAAAATGTAGGCTTTTTCTCTCTACTGGTGCTGAATGAAACATAGTTCTGTCATCCAAGACCAGCAAGTGTTCTGGCACATAATCACCTCTCACTTCCCTGCAACAAAGCACAGCCTCATGAGCACAAAGCTAAGGAAGATGTCAGTCATCTGCTTTTGCCAGTAAGGACTTTTTATCCGCAGCAAGACCATAAAGTAATGGTTTACAAATTATACTTAAAATGTATTGAGCCACTGCAAGGTTGGAACTAGATGATCTTAAGGTCCTTTCCAACCCTAACTATTCTATGATTCTAAGAAAATTCAGGCTTACTTTGGAAAAAGAACATTACATTTTAGTGGTAATTGGGGCTCTCAAAAAACTTGTACCTATTGTTCAGGCACCAACTTTGCCCCCTTCCAGTCTTACAGACTTAGTAGCTGGCCAACAAATCATACAGTAACTTCCAAAAGATGCATAACCAATAATAGAAACAAAAATATGAATGCATTCATACTTAATAGATGAGTAAGTGCTGCAGTTCCAAAAGGAAACTGAAAGAGGAGTGTTCCCATAATCAATCTTATTGTTACTTCAGAATTTTTCCTACACGTACAACACCTTTCAAGCTAAAACATCAGAAAAATGCTTCTTACACAATTTACACAATGTATTACTCAAACTCAATTCAGAGCAAGTGCCTCTAAACAGCTACTTATTAAACACTGTGCAATAGCCTACTAGGAGGGAAAATCCTGGCTTGGTCACTCTGGGTGAATTCTGACATCTGCAAAGATTCTAATGAGATTGTTTTGGGCAAAACCAGCTGGGCAGCCAAGACTGGGTTTAGTCATGGGTGAAATGTCCACACACAGTAACACTCACAGGTCTTGAATGTCCTGCCATGGAAGGGTGAAAGCTCCCCCCTTGTGACCTCAACATCACTTCTCTGTTGACTAAGCTGAATTCCAGCTGCACCTTACAACTCACTGTTCCCAGGTGTTGCAACTGGGGAGAGCAAAGAACATCCTGTCTAATTATGAGTATTATTTGCAAATCCTTTAGCTTTCAGAGATTTGCCCGGAAAGCATTGTAGCGCTGACTCAAAATGTTCTGTTATAAAAGGGGAGGGGAGGAGGAAACAGAAATATGAAATGTGTTCCAAGTAAATCTGTAAATCTCAAAATTTTGAAGTCTATAAGGCATAAATTTACCAGAGAAACCTGGGAGGCTTCCCATTGCATTGCTTGCCTATACTACTGCAAATCCTTCACTTACTCCATCCAGAAGGCCATATTCAGCCCCAACATAAAAAGGTGCCTTGCACCAGGCGCTCAGCCACCACAGAAGTCAATTCACATTTTTTTTAATCCAAGAAATGAAAGATAGTATCTTCTGTTTTCTTGTTTGTAAATCACTGATGCTATTACCATTTCTGTAACCCCCAAAATTAAGAAAAAATAGGAAAACAAACCAATTTCTCAAAGTGTTATTTCCAAACTTACGCTTCCCAAATAAAAGATCCCAGAAAAAAAATAACCCTCCTCAGACAAGCTAGACATAGCCAGGCCAATAATTTATTTCTTTGTGGGTCAACGTGCACGGGACACCTGTGGTTCATTCAGCTACAGCAGCGAAAGCTCAATTCAACCTTGGCCACAAAAATACCTGAAAACACACTTACCATTATCACAGTGAGGGAGATGGTTAGTCTTGACACACCACTGAAAAAGGAGGCAGCTCCAATGGCAGCAAAGAGACCTGGATCAATCCATGCTCCATATTCGTTCGTTTGAACACCAAAAATAGAAACAAGGATCAAACCTATTATTCTGCCATATAAAGCTCCTGTGTACCTGCACCGAGAAGAAATAGAGAAATCCTATTGCCAGTGACAGTTAATTCCAGATTAATTTTGTTATTTTCTGTAGCGACTCCTTTCCCAAAGAAAGTTCTAGCATCCTCTGTATGTCTGAACATTTACTTATTGCCAGTCACTAGCATTAAACTGCCAGACTTACCATACCTTGAAGAAAAAGGACTACCAGCATGTCTTAATGTCCTTCAAAGCCAAATGAGAATGAACTTTACAGGAATACAGTTGAAAGTGTAGGTCACAGATACACACATTTGGATATTTCAGATAAGAAAAGCATTCTAGAGATCCAGCCTTATATAATTTCTTAAAATTAAGTCTACCTGTGCCCCATACACCTGGCAAGTAAAATATTGTAACCATAAAACAAATGGGCAAATGGAGTAATAGGTATCAGTGACCTGCCCAAAGCTAACTAGGAATGAAGCTGTGAAGAGAACCCAGGAGTCTTCAAACCAGCCACATAGAATCATAGAATAGTTAGGGTTGGAAAGGACCTTAAGATCATCAAGTTCCAACCCCCCTGCCATGGGCAGGGACACCTCACACTAAACCATGTCACCCAAGGCTCTGCCCAGCCTGGCCTTGAACACCGCCAAGGATGGAGCATTCACAACTTCCTTGGGCAATCCATTCCAGTGCCTCAACACCCTTACAGTAAATAACTTCTCTAACCTGAACTTCCCCTGTTTAAGTTTGAAACTATATGCTACACTGAAAAGCAAACCCAATATTTAGGCATGTAATTGCTGGCATGATACATAGCATTTCATTCCATATGAAAGGAACTAAATGTACAGATTCAAGTATCAGCCAGTGAACTGTATTTGTACAGACATTCACCTTCCAGAAATGGTGATTCATTATTATTTATACAATAGCCAATATATGGTATATATAAATGGATTTGGGAAGCATCATCATGCACCATTGCACAACTTTTTTCCTATTTATTCATGAAATTGGTTAACTTTATTGATGGATGGTGTTCTAGTAATTTTAGAATGGCTGTAAAAAATGAGGTTATCTGGTCAGAAATGTGGGTTCTGGCTGAAAAATTTGCATATCAGCCAAGTATGCCATGTTTCAGCAAACAATGAATATTACAAATTGATTTAAACAACAGTTTGGGGAGGGCAGAGGTGAGTACTCGGGGATAGGGCAAAGGCAGAAGGTTGTACATACAACTATTTATTTTATGATTTTTTTTTTTATTTGAATTGCGTCAAGCTGGACACAGTTTCTCACTCTCCAGCCACAGAGAGTGAGAGCAAACCCACACTCCAACCATGACTCTTTGCTTGCCGAACATTAAACCTCTCAGCATTTCTGTAAGAACTTTGCCTCAGTCTACCACAGCTTTCTAAAAGGTACAACAAAAGACCTAACTGCAGTTTTCTCCAAAGTCGAGGGTGTTGATGTCCAAAATTAAGATTCAGGCTATTATGTGTATAAGAAACAGACAAAAAGTCTGGAACTGAACCTGTATTTCTACAGTTACACATGGAGCCAGCAGCTGAGACTCTCTCTGGGTCCTCAAAGGATTCAAATGATCTGTGCTTAGAAGGTGCACACTTTTGGCTATCATCCTTCCACAGCTACTCTCACATGATTTTTCTTCATTCTTTTCCATAATTTTAACATCTCTTTCCAAGCAAACCATCTTGTTCCACGTATATAACCTCCTCCAAGCAATTACAGCTTTGATATTGCCAAGTCTTCAGATTTACAATTCAGGCTGCTGCTCCTCAACACAGACCTTGCGTATAGAAAGCTCAAACCAAGATAGATGAAGCTTACAGCATAGGAATAACCACACCACTGGCAACAGCAGAACCTGCTGTCCAACAGCTGAGGATGAAATAAAATGCCAAAGCAGTGCAGAGGGATGAGTATCCAAATTCTTCATGAGTCCCACGTTTAAAAAGATACGTGATCCCTTGCTTCCCACTTTCAACTAGAAGCGCAGCAGCTGTAACACAGAGGAAGAGATGTGGAGAAATACAAAACGTTAAAAGGATCCTTTACAAAAATACAGTTTGTGGTAGTTGTCATTGGCCTAAACCTGACAAAAACATCAGCAGAGTACATAGAGCAGCTAACTGGAGTTTATATGACAGCTTCAGCACCTGGGGCACCTTCAGGAAAAGAAGAAACATTTGTTCTGTCCAGTCTGGTCTGTGTGATGTTAATGTTGATCTAAACAAGGAGAAATGGCAGCCATTTAAGCCAAAGAAATACAACCATACTACTTCAGCAGGGCTCCTTCCCCATTCCTTCAGAGATAACAACTCAGCAACTTCCCAGCATATTTTGCTCAAATAAAGAATTTAGTTCTGATATATCCCTCAGAATGGAGCACAACATTACTTCGAAGAAAACCTACATTATGAGTAAATATACTTGGAGATCACCTCAAGTTGCACAAATTCCACTTGTTCCCAGGTATCAATCACTTAGCTCCCCTTACCTTGATTGAATGTTTGATTAGAATATCTGATTCCATCTGGACCAATCCATGTGTTTGATGAACACCTATATTCTGAAATTTCCCTCTTGAACTGATTTATGCTTAAATATTAAAAACAAAACAAAAAATATTAAATGCATGAATATAACTTACCATAATGCCTGTATAGAATGTGTCTATTAGATATAAATGTTACATAAAAACCCTACTCTCACTTACATCTCCCAATTAAGTGGTTTCATTAACTAATAAATCTAGTTTACTAGATCAGTTTATTAATTATTCTACCAAACTAATAAATCTGGTTTATTAATGCTCATATTTTTTAACATCTGTTTAACATCTTTGTCGGCGACATGGACAGAGGGATCGAGTGCTCCCTCACCTCAGCAAGTTTACCAACACCACCAAGGTGTGTGGTGTGGTTGACATGCCAGAGAGAAGGGATGCTATCCAGAGGGACCTTGACAGGTTTGAAAGGTGGGTCAGTGCAAACCTCGTGAAGTAGTCTGGCTTGCTGATAGTCTGTGCCAGCACTTTCTGAAAAGTAAGTCTCCTGTAAAGGCTTTATTTTGGCCACCCAAAATAATTCTTAACGTTTAATGTTTGAGAAGTTTGGCCCTACAGGTTTGATGAACAACGCTGAGTGTCAACATTTTGTGTTTCCCATGATAGGACTGGGAATGGAAAAGTTACATAAATCAACTCTCCTCTCTTGCTTCAGCTCTACCTTGTAAAAAGCTTCTACTGTGGTATTCAAAAACCAGAACAATTCACTTGTTTGCCTTCATGGTTTTTAGCAAACAGAAGGTTTGAGAGGAGGGCCCATGTGAACCTCGTGAAGTTCAACAAGGCAAAGTGCAAGGTCCTGCTCAAGGGTTGGGGCAATCCCCAGCACAAATGCAGACTGAGTGGAGAATGGATAGAGAGCACTCCTGAGGAAAAGGACTTGGGGATCTTGTTGACAAAAAGCTTAACAGGACCCAGCAGTATGCACTCACAGCCCAGAAAGCCAACCGTGTCCTGCACTGCATCAAAAGTAGCATGGCCAGCGGGTCAAGGGAGATGATTCTCCTCTCTGCTCTCATAAGACCCCACCTGCAGTACTGCATCCAGCTCTGGGGCCCCAACACAAGAGGGGTTGTGGAAATGTTGGAGTGAGTCCAGGGGAGGGCCACAAAAATGATCAGAGGGCTGGAGCACCTCTCCTGTGAACACAGGCTGGGAGAGCTGGGCTTGCTCAGCCTGGAGAAGAGAAGGCTCCAGTGAGACCTCAGAGCAGCTTTCAGCACCTAAAGGGGCCTACAAGAGATCTAGAAAGGGGCTTCTCACAAGGGCAGGTAGTGACAGGACAAAGGGTAAGGGCTTCAAACTGAAAGAAGGCAGAGTTAAAGGAAGAGATTTTTTTACTGTGAGGGTACTGTCTCACTTTTCTGTGAGACATTGGAACAGGCTATCCAGAGAAGCTGTGGCTGCTCCATCCCAAGTGGGAGCAACCTGAGCTGAAAAGACTTAAAGATTTCCTCTTCCACAGCAACACAGGCTATACCCAAATGAAACCTAAAAAAAAACATTTGTCCAACACATTCTTAAAGCTCTCTTTTGGCAAATACTGTCACCAGCTATTTCAACATCTTGCAGCTTAGCGTACCGGTTATCATGCTGCCCATGACCAGCCTTTCTGTATAGCACCACTATTCCTGGACACTTTCTCAATCTCTGGAGCAATTGCACTCTCCAGACAGCAGAACTGACTTCCTTCTTCCAGTTTGGAAAGCATCCAGAATAGTTTGGATGTCACCATAACCTAAACTGTAACAATATGAATGCTGTTTCTGGAACAAAGAGCAGGCACTCTGTGGTATTTGACCCACCTGATCCCCACTCAGAACTACAAGGAAAACTTAAAATGCGGCCAACATCTAGTGCGAGAAAATTTCTTCCAGACCCCCAATTGGCAACCAAAGGAACACAAGATACTTCCTAATCTTGTATTTGCTTTTTACATTAATCCAACCACTCAAACAGGAATATATTCCAAATTCATAATGGTCAATAAAAATTAAAATACTTATTTGCTCCACCCTGCTTTAGAAGTCATACGATTGTGCAACTTACTTATAGCAAAGCCTCAAGTTCTACACAAATGTCTTTACTACCAGTAAAAGAGTGCACACACAAAAAACAGCACATCTGAGAGGCAATTTGAAGCTTGCAGCAATGCCAAAATAACAGAGAGAGAAACAACAAAAGAAAGGGGGTTTTTACAATTAAAAGACATAGTTGAGCAAGAAGAACAAAGCAGAGAATGGAGATGTAGGACTTGTTTGCACACAGGGTTTTGTACCACTAACTCTTTCTGTTTGAAATCAGTTTATTTGAGACAGATTTCTCCCTGGTGCCAATGGGAGGACTTCACTGCCACACCCCATGCTGCAGGAACACGTGCTGTAATGAGACCTGCTAATGGAAGAAGCCCATCTCTTCTGTACCTCCTTCTCCTGCCTCCCCACTATCTCCTATTCCTCCTTTTTCCAGGAATATCAAGGCCTGCTGGAAATGCTACAAACACTACTGAAAGCACTGATCCAATGTAAATTTAAGAGGATAAGCTATGCTAGAAGGAAGCACTGTCACACTGTTATAGCCACATACAGCCTCACCTGGAGCACAGCCCTACTACTGTCATGGTTTAAAAGAAAAAAACGTACACTTCACCAAGCTGGATCAGTGCAAAAGCCAAAATTAAAACATCTTGATTTTTTTTTGTGATACAATTCTCACTGGATATTTGAAAGTAATGATGTGCCTATTACTAACCTGCTGAATCTCCAAAGGTTCATGACATATACCTGCCTCTGGAGCACTGAGTAAGAATCTCAGATTACTCTGAAACGAGCCAAATCTAAATGATCTTAACTAAAATCTCACAACTGTAATCATAGTTCCCTTTTAAATTTCTAAGAACAGGAGAACAGTGAACAAGCTTCTTTTCCACATTTATTCTTGTATCTTATTACAAGCTTACTAGAGACATCATCACCACCTTCAACATCTGCATAGCCTTGCAAAGTCCAGGACAATTTGGTGCTTAATTCTCTTCAGATCTCTTTAGATCTATTTTCAACAGGATGTACTCTTTATAACTTGTAGCCACACCAAATAAAAAAATTGGCACTAAGGCCATTTAGCCTCTAGGCTGGATCAGACTGACTATTTTTGATTCAGACGCAGACAAAAAAAAGCCATGAAATTATCGTGGTTTCAGATGTTTTTCCTTTAAAGCAAAAAATAGTTTTGTTTTGAAGAATAACATTTTGCAATAATTTAGTCCCTAAAATGAAAAGGATGTCAGGACGAGGAAAAAGGATTTTTCTGTGGCAATCCAAATGGCCACAGTTTGGATTGGTACTGAGTGACAAAGTTTGCTTTTATAAAGAATATTGTAAATACATATTATAGGAAACAATACTGAAGCAGGTATTGCATTTTGAATGACAGTCCAGAATTGGTGACAAGAATGGTAAAGTGTGTCTGTTTTCCATGTACTTAAATAAGCTGTTCAGAGTCCAGTCACGAATGGCAAGTTACTCAGTATTTACAGCTCATATTATGCAATATATATGACACTGCCCACTTGGAAGGAGGAATTCATATATTATACATTTATGAATTAGTAAATCCACAAGTTGGTAGCAACCATTTGCAATGACTGTGAAATTAAACTACCATTTACCTTAATCTGAGCAGTTCTGTTTTGATTCCTCATGGATGTTTCTTGAGAAAGATACTTGGACTGCAAAACCTATATCAAATTCAAGGAACTTTGCAACTGTGTCACCCATAAAAACCCTAGCCACTCTGCCACGTATTCCCTGCCTGCTTATTAACACAGTATTTGTCATTTTAAGTACCTGGATTACAGTTTGTTCTGTAGTGACATAGTGTGTTACTTAATTGGTGATCTTATACAAAGAACTGATCAAAGCATGTACTTCAGACAAGAGTAGCTGACTGAAGCTGAGGATAACAGGTTTTTCATCAGTTTCCAGTTCCAGCTTTCCAGTTAGAGCACAGTCTGTCTCTAGGTTTATATACATATCTACAGGCCTATATACATTTTAAAACAAAATTAGGATTTTAAGATGAAAAAGTGCTTGTGTGATACATACAGCCATGTTTCAGGCTCTCTTCATTTTTAACTCCCTTTAGATTTTTACTTTTCCCTTTTATTTTCTCTAATTTGACTTGATGGCAAATGCCTCTCACTGGAAAAGCTGAAATGTGATTAAATTTCATTGATTAAAAGCTTGTGATTCTTGTCTCTACATGAATTCATTTTAAATGTTCAGCTCTGATGAACCTTTGAATTTTTCCATCCTAAAGCCTTGTAGCAACTAACTGGGATAAATGGTTAATAATTGTATTTACATAGACATGCTTTTGATGACTCTCCCCACTTACATTTCAGAGTTGTTTCTCACGCTTGTGACTGGAGTGCACGGAAAGAAATACGGTAAGTATACTGTAACAGTCGTCGTACATACCTGCAGGCATTAAAATAGGTAAACAGACTACTGTGAGATGTAGGAACAGACAAAAAAAAGAAAGAAAAGTGCCTAAAAATACTAGTGCCAGCAGTTACCACAAGGAAATTGTCCTTCTGTCTTGCCCACATTTCCCAGGAGATCAGCATTTGCTCATAAGCAATGAATAAGGCTCAGATTCATCCCATTTAACGTCAGGGATTTGACTGTTGCAACTAGGTAACTGGTCTCCAACTTAACGGAGGAAGTTATGAAAGGACTAGCATTCAGTTAATCAACAGAAAGAAGTTCCTAGGCATCCCAGCCATACTAGACAGCTATAATGCCTAAAGCATATTACATGCTGTACAGTAGAGACACAAATATTGCAAACCGAATGGATGAAGAGATTTTGTCAGGTCCTTCTACTAGTTTTCCATATACCCATTTTGAAGTAAATATTGATAAAATCAAAACTGTTGCAAACAGAGCAAAGCAGGAGGTGTTTTCACTCTCTGCTTTGCATTCACCAAAAGCAAAGTAAGTTTTTACATGAGACGACTGTATTTCAATTATGCATCTTTTTCAACATAACATAGTTAAATATAATAACGTAGTTCTATTTCTTTCAAAACTAAGGTTATTTCTCTTAATTGAGATCAACTTATATTTCTAAATAAATGAAGAAACACTTAAAAAAAAGGTTTAGAAACAATTTCAGGAGGCATCTGGAGAAAAATTACTGGAACACCCAACTATAATCATAATACATTTTCCAAGCACAAGGTTTCATGCACTCTGTGGATTGTTATAAAACAGCTCAGATAGCACACTTATAGAAACCCTCAAGCTGAGATTCAGCTGTGTGCAGTTGTGACGATTTGTCAGACAATTGTATCTTAAGCCTTTGTTTCCCTGTGTGTCAAAGATCATAAGCTTATGGGCAGAGCAAGAGATAGATGAAACTGGGAGTAGTTCAGTCTTCACAGAGCTTAGGTCAAGTTTTGTTTCTGAAAACTGCACTTTGGGACAGTTCAAACCCAGGTCGAGTTTCTGCCAGAGGCCCAAAGTCCAAGGGGAGCTAGAAGGACAGCTAGCCTGGAGCCAGTGGCTACACATTTAAAGCAGTAGCCTATCTTCAGGGGAAAAAACACCCTCTCAAGCAACCTTCTAAAGTTTTGACAGCTCAATATGTAAGTATATACCCTTAAATTGTCCACCCTCCCCATTGAAACACTGAGCTTTTGGAACAGAAGCATTAGTCAGTGTGATTAAAAACTTAAAAACGCAGAAGAAGAAAGATAGCTCTGTCAGATTCTTGGCAAAACATTATCTACATTGTGATTTCCTCACAGAGAGAAAGGTGATGAATTGAAGAGAATCAAACACAGGCCAAGGGGCAGGAGGGCACTTAGGCAGACAGCTTCACCTAATCTATGGGCTGAAGATTAGATATTCAATTCCAGTCAAAGGAATGGTACTCCGGGTTATGTTGTGGGTGTGGAAGATACAGTGATGGGTTCCTTCCAAGTTTAAATGCAAACTGGTTTATACAAGATTATTTTTGGTTAAAGTCACTGTGACACGGTTTCTTTCAGTTGCCTGATTATGTGAGTTTATATAACAAATAAAATAAAAACCACAGGGAATTGTATGGGTTTCTGTCAGATCAAACAGTTTCTTTCCTTCCGCCTTTTTGCCAAGTTATAATAAAATAA
Source organism: Pezoporus occidentalis (assembly GCF_034315485.1). Classification (NCBI taxonomy): domain Eukaryota; kingdom Metazoa; phylum Chordata; class Aves; order Psittaciformes; family Psittacidae; genus Pezoporus; species Pezoporus occidentalis. The sequence goes on from NW_026915724.1 coordinate 12,140,075, forward strand.
GGACTATGACCTGAGCAGGATCTTCCAGAGCTAATAAAAAGGAAAAACAGCCTGAATAAGAGTTCATGCTACAAAGCTAATGCAAAAACACAGGTTGTTTTTTTAAAAAATTACAGGATTAGGGCAAAAAATATATCAACATAAAAGTTCTTGTAAGCACCACAGCCCTATGAAACACATGCTGTTCTCCTAGTTTCAGGTATGATCTGGCAAGGTGCTAACCGCTGCATGAACTTGTGGAGTCAGTAAGGCACCACTCCTAAACAACATAAAATAACTCTAAGGAGGCATTTTCTTTATGTCTGACTCTAAATCTCTGCTAGCTGCTCTTAAATTTAATCCTATACATCTCCTAACATACTGGGTCTTGCTGACTGATGTTGTGGCTTGTTTGGAAGGGGGAATGTTCTGAAAAGTCATAAGGAACTGTTTGGGGTTTATGTGTTTAAGTAGTTTTTGTAATGTACTAAGAGAAAGACAAGCCTTTCCCAATAGCAGGGGAAGCGGCTATCAAACACAGAGCACAGAGTCCAAATTGTTAGAGCAATAATTGTTACAAAGCTGACCTCTCACAAACAGAGGTCCTTTGGAAAGCATGGATTTTACACAGGACACACATGGGGCTCTACTCCTCATCCTGCTGGTCTGAAGACTAGATTTTTGTTAGGATGTCTCATTGCAGTGCTCATCAGCACAAGGTCCTGAATCCATTGCAAGACCTTGAAGCAAACTTTTAGCACAACAAAAGAGGGCTGGGCAGCAGCAAGACACTCCCTAGATCTAAGAAAACCGGTTTTCTCTACCTAAGCTTATCCACTCCTTCAAACGTGGCAGCAAAAAGCTTCAAGTGAATCTCCTCATGGTGTCTTCCCCCCTCAGCTAGCTGCTGAACAGGCACGGCTGCAAGCTGAAGAGCCAACATCCTGCCGCTAAGAGGAGCCCAAACCCAGTTGTCATCGATAGCATGGACCTACTCCAGCATAACCCCTTCAACGTGGATCCCTCCTCCTTCTCCTGCCCATTTTTCTCCACCCGGAGGTCAGATTTCACCTCTGATGTGCCAGCAGAGAACCCAACAAACAGATTGCTGCTCCAAGTAATGAGCAGGACTAGGCAGAGGAGGAGCTGGACTGCCACAGGATACATAGCTTTCGAGGACCAAATGAAATGCACTCCTGATCCTATGGAGAGGAAAATAGTGCAACCTACGGGAAACAGACACATATCTAGACCAATTTGTGGAGAGTTTGCAGAGACTTGACCACGTCCCTCGACCTATGGCTATTCACACTTTCAGCTCCAAAAGTTTCCCTTGTCATAGTTAAAATACTAATTGCTTTCCACCTCGTATCATTCAGGTCGCTGATGCAAACCGTGCCTGCTTTTTCCTGAAGCTTCTGATGGCTCCTGAAGTATTTCTGATGGCTCAGAGTAGCAGATGCTGAAGGCATGTCTGGGCTGATGGGCAGTGAGCATCTATATGGCCACTCACTGGTCTACAACTGAGCAACCCTCTCTCCAGGAGGGAGGGAAGAGAAAGCAAACAATAGTATATATAAAAAACATATATGGCATACATAAAACATACTGGCAAGTCTGCCTAAAAGAGGGCAGAAGAAAGGGGCTTTGGCATGCACCAATTTCCCTAAAGAAAGGTCATCTCAACACTTAAAAGGTCTGAAGGAACCCAGAAACACTTCCTCAAAAATGGTGAGAAAAAAAGGAAAATTATGATAAGCAGGTATTCACCAGAGAAACTTGCAGGAAAACCACAATTTGCAGAGAAAAGCTCTGAAGGTTTATTTTTCCACATTTAACAACATACTTAAGTTATAACCAAAGCATAATATTGAAAATTGTGAAAATGTGCAAAATACAGGAGCCTTGTGTCTATACCCTTCATTCCAATGGCATGACTCTTCCCAAAGTCATACAACGCCAAATGGAAACTCCAAAGCCATTATATCTTACCATATCAGGACATCTGAGGCTCCAGGCTGACCTCCATCAGTAACAGTTAGGGATAACTGACTCCGGATACACAGTTAGCTCCAAAAAGTTTTCTGTACCTATCCTTAACTTTTAAACCCTATATAATACTTATTCTTCATGCATCTGTTCTTCTAAAACAAAGATATCCTGTGTGGTCTTCAGGCAAAAATGCATATAGTTATGGTAATGGTTTCCTAATTGTTCTTTCCAATGTAACTGCTAAAACAGTGCCCAGGTACAGAGGTGTCTGCCTGGTTCTGCTACATGAGCAAGCTGCGTGGGGTAATAAGAGAATCAATCACTAGCAAGGATGAGTGAAAATGGAGAAAAATGGATGAAATCTACCTGTGACAGCCCTCCATAGACTGCAAATAAATGAAAAAGCACACCAACGTAACTGCTACATGTCACTAAGCTGATGTAGTGTCATCAGAGTAGAGCAGCAGGAGAGCAACTCCACAGGTAAAATACTTCAAGCATTAAAACACAAAACAAAACACCAAACCAAAACATATCTTCCCATTCTTTTATACCCACCATCATTGAACACCTATATGTACTTTGGAAATTCATACGTTTGCTGTAATCTGTTGCACGTTATCAAGTACCAGCAGGTCAGATTCACTTTTCTATCCAGTCAATTTATGACCTGCCTTCATTAGCCACTGTAAATGTGATATAATCAAGAGAAACACAGTTTTTACTTACAAGGATGAGCACAGTTTCCAACAGCTTGCTTATTTTTCTAAGGGATAACTTTGGAATTGAATTAAAGAACTGCATACGTAATTTATTGATCTTTATATTCAGGGAAACAAAGAGAGCTCCCAGAAGACCTCCAAGCATTCCAAGGAGGATGGTCGGAATGAAGGCCAAGACGTTCAAATCCAGCAAGTTCTTAACCTAAGTCAAAGAAAGGAGAAAAAATGTTCTGAGCATCCTGCCAGACATGAAATACTGCACTCTCTCTTACAAAACCTGATACCACAAAGTAATTTCCATACAGGAAATAAATCTTTCCTTGTGGTTTAGGCAGCTCAGCTAATTAATTTAAAGCTGATCTCATGACAGACAGTGTATTCTTCTTGCGCACCTCACAGGAGTGGAACCAGCAGGTAGACACTGGCGTTGGCACACATACAGAAACATTCATGATGCACTGTGTTACCAGTAGCCCTCAGCTCTTCAAGCTACATCCAAGTAAGTTGACATGACAGCCTTAATGAACACTGAAAAGAACTGCTGAACCAGAGCTTTGCTCACTGTTCGTTTATTAAGTGTCAACTTGCATTCATGTGCATTTAGATCATTTATAAGTAAATTTACTTAAATAAAACTGTGAAAATTGATGCTGATCTGGAACAACTTGCAGCAACAAATCACAAATGCAGAATATAATCTGGCAGCTGGAATAGTAATTGAATTTTCTGCTTGATTCCTCAACAAGCAGCAAGGATGAGAGCAATATCATGTTTTAATTTTATCTTCCAGCCAGCATGAAGGGGTCAACAGATTGGCGCCAATCTATTAAAAGCTGTGAGGATATTATTTCCTTAGCTCAAGATTAAGAATTACACAGCTTTTTCACAAGATTAGGATCTGGACAGAGTAAGAGATCACAAAATGCTCAAAAAGCTATCTGGCAAGAACATGTAAAGGGTTGCCTGCAAAAAAAACTGGTATAATCTTTGGCAGAGTGGATAGGAGAAACCGTTAGCCTACCTAACGTTGTTTGAGCAAGCGCACAGGCCCTCTTACTGTTCACACTCTTTTTTAATTCCTCCTCATCTTCTTGTTAACCCTAAATTTTATTCTTGTTCTTGCTACAACTAGCCTAGACTTTAACAAATCCACCAGGTGGCTGTACTGAACAGTCATGGTATTTCCTGAGATGAGGAATGCCAGGGTCAAAACCCAGCCAGGCTTAAAGAGTTGGTCCATAGGTTGTTGCAGACTGAGAAACCAGGTCTGGAAGAGGAAGAGCCCTAGAAGCCATTCCCAGGCAAAAAAAGCCCAACACCTGCAGAGCACGCTCACAGGAAGTAGGGAGAGAATTAAGGTGTATCATGCCTTACAATTAGGACTACAACCATCACATATGTAGGTAATCTATGTACTAAACAAAACTTTAATAATGCTATTTTCACCAACAGCTGCAACAAAATCCATGTTTTTCCAAAGGTTTTAGAGAGATCCAGTGTTTAGGAAGTTGAAATTCAGAGAGAAGTAGCTTAATTTGAAGTAGTAAAATTCTATTCAAGGCCAGATTCAAACATCTTGCATTATATTCTACTTAATTCCAATCCACTAAAACTAAAAAGGGATATACATAGGTTTATTGTTTTCTCTCCTTAACTCCACTTTTCCTAAGGGAAAGATAAACTGAGATGTCTGTTTTAAATTAACACATGCACATTGCACTGCATGTGTGTGGCAATGGAGGTAAAGTTGAGTGAGGGCTCTACATGGTGGAAATGAAAGGTGGCACAGTGTACTGTTTGGCTTTGTGGTGGTATCAGCCACAGAGTTTGGCCAGTCATCAAGAAAAATCTGTTACCTGCAGAGCAAATTTCACCTTTACAATTAATCTATGTAGAAATAAAGTGAACCTTCCTGAAAACCTCATGCTCTGGAGTATCATAAATTCCCCTTGTAACATTATGCCAGGTAGAATGAAACTAAAGAAAACAAATAGTTTTGTTAAGAAACATAACCCACAAGCTTTCAACTCAGAGTTTATCCATTGTAAACTGTATTGGTTAACACCACAAAACATGAAAGCAAAATTTCCCCCGAGAAAAACATTCAGTGAAATGGAAATGTTTCTAGCTATCTGTACCACACTGAGAGCCAAAACTTGAACCCTGCCAGAAGTCACGTTGATAATAATTTTAGCTAGTTTTTCCCTCTAATGACACTAAGAGAAGATAGAAGGAAACAGAATCCACTGCTGTCTTCAGAAAACATCCTGAAAGGAGTGTTAAAAGGACAATCTTTTTGTAATACAACAATTGACGTGAATCCACTCTCCCCTGTGCATGCAGCTGTGCATTACACAATACTTTCGCTTCAGCAACGAATCTGGCTTCAGAAGGCCTGACCTCTTCCCTGTCCACGCAGTCTCACCTTTCTGCCACAAAATTTTACCTTCTTGGTTGCGTCACTGCAGCTGTCTGGGGGACTGCACTATCAGTTGTCCACAAAAAGGATTTGGGTTGAAAAGCAATGTCTTCTCCACCTGCCCCAGCTAAATTCGTGGTGAAGCAAATATACCCCAAATACTTTTGCACAGCATATGCAAAATCATTATATCAGCACGCACACACACACAAAAAAGTTATCTATTTTCCCAACCAAGGTATGCCTACATGTGACAAATTCCATAATCTCTGGTTTCTGCATTGCTAGAGAGACATGAGCCAGAAGAAATGCAGAGACTGGTGACAGTGATCAGGGAATTACCTTAGGAAAGATTTACTTAGTAGCAAAAAAGCAGAATGGAATTCAGATGACCAGAGGTTTATTCTTTAATTGATCTTCAAGTCAAATATCAAGAAGGATATTTAGGCAAGAAGTGAACATCATGATACTTGCAAATCACTAGTGAATCATCTTGCAATAAAAATGAGTGAAAGACATGATAATAACAGCAAGTACTTTTGGGTGGACACATGATAAAAACTCAAAGATCAAGGTTGTGTTGTGCTGGAAGGAATAAAGGTAGCTGAGGCTGAAGGTCACCTCTGTTGTGCAACCAGGAGCAAACAGTGATTATACATTTTTGAATGTTTAATCTGTAAGCACCAAGGAACAGGGGCACAGCACAGCAATGCCTGCAGCAACACAGAGCTCAAGGCAGCTACAGAAGGATAGGACACCCTATTTAAAAGCTCTTTGGCTTTTTCTTTACTTTGAAGTATCCCTCTCCTACCTAGCACCAATACAGAAAGTTAACTTTATAACTTATAAGCTTAGCTAATAAACAAACAGTAGATGTTACGTCTCCTTGTTATTTAGGACAAAACAACTTCATGTTGTATCTAAGTGACTACCACATGTAAAGTGTGATGGCTTCCACATCCACATTGACAATTGCACAAATACCATCCCTTCCTCCTTCTTAGTCCCCCTTTCCTGCTACTCTCACAGCTATAATGAGGAGAGAAACATGCTTAAAACCCTGCATCTACTTCCTGCCACATCCACACAGTACATACCCAAAATATAATTCTTTTCTCTGCTTCAAAAAATCCAAAGTGACCTCTGTAAACGAACCCATAGAGAGAAGAGGACAGTAAATCTGTGGTGAAGGTAGCCATCAAGCAGCAGAAGAAGGTTTGCCAGGCCAGCCTGATGTCCCAGAATGAAGACACTTCTTCAAATGTGAACAAGAGCCCACCAATGGGGGCACGAAATACCGAAGCTATGCCTGCTCCTGCACCAGCCGTAATGAAACTGCGCCTGCAACAGGTAGAAGAATCAAAATTTACGTAATGGGGGGGGGGGGGGAACAGAAATGAAAAAACTCCATAAGCGTCACTTCCTATTAAAGCTGGGTTTATGGGACTGAATTTAAAGACATGCTGGTTTATTTGGCAGTTATTATAGTGCCTTGCATCTCTAGATTTTGAGTTCAGCCCTGTCCATCCTGACCTCTGGCCTTGACAAAACTTTCCATCCTGTAACATCACATGGGGACCACCGCTCCACGCCAGCAAGCAGCTGATCCAGCAATGACCAGCCTAATGCCAGGCAGACATAACACTTCACACCCTGGAAGCAGTGCAGCCACGAGGGAAATACTGCAGGAGGAAAAAGGTAATGAAGTTAGGGATCCACTAGAGAATGAGAGTACTGCCCTGGAGCCTGTAGCCTCAACTTGCTGCCTCATTCTGCAAATGTCTGAGAAATCCACAGGGAACATATGTGCCTTTTCTCCATCCCTATAAAAGTCAACATACACCCCAAAGGGCAACAGAATTCTGTTGCTGTAAGCTGCACTAGTTGCTCAAATGGCAGAGATCTGAACTGTGAGACAGTTCTAGTAAAGAGAAAAAAAAAAAAAGAAGGAAAAATATAATTATAATGTGGTAAAGAAAGGCATGAATGGACAGTCTTCCTTTATACATTTATTATTAGTCCTTTTCTCACACACAATTCCTTTTCTAAAGCACCCATTTTATTACATGAAAACAACATCTTGCATCAGACAAATGTTACATCTGTTCCTTTCTACAGAAGGCCACAGTATGCAAAGCAGAAGGGAGGATATGGGAAGAGGAAATAAATTATGCTGGAATTCTGCCTTAAAAAATTAGGTTCAAGTCCAGTCTGCTGGACTGGGGCACACAAGGGTGATGCTGATACATATAATGCACTAATCACTAGTGCTCACCACCTTAGAAAACTTACATCCTCTGGATATGCTGAGACCTCAGAGATAATTTGCAGAAATGCTGAGCATTCAGTAGTAACTGAAGTTAACAGGCGTACAAAATGAGTATTTTTAATATTAAGGAATGCCAAGTTCAAGGATGGGTGGCAGTGCGAATAGTGGACAGAAAATAAAAGATTAGAGAGTTTATGTGTCAAAGCCCTTAACAAAACCCACTATACAAGGCAGTTTTATGTCTGATATTTCCCAACTCACAAATGCTGAGCTAGACACTCTTGTGGATGGCTTTTTGCTTACACATTGTACCTTCACAGGGAACTGTGTATCAGTTGCATCTGCAGCAGGGAACTCAAAAGGCGCTGCACACCACAGTAAAAGCTGGGCAAGCTCTGCTTGGACATCTCCAACTTCCTGCTCCAGTCAGTTGTACATGTCCTATCAGTAGTATCAACAATGAAACTGGGCCCCTCCTATGCCTCCATTACAGTGATGGGGGGGATGCCTTAAGATCCTTCAACATCCCAACACTTGCTGAGTTACTGCTCTGCCTGTGACTGCACTTGAACAGGGTACATCTCCTGAGCCTACCTAACTCTAGAAGATACAGGGGAGCAGGAGTCTTGCATCCTGGTCTTTGTAGAGAAGCAAGGTCTTGCTTAGACTGAAATTTATCTCTGCTACTCCCCAACAACTCTCTTGTGAAGGGTACTTCCACACAACCCGTCTCTCCCACGATGGTTCCTGACTGCAAGCTAACACTTCTTTCTAATTATACTATAGCTGGATCCTGCAGAGAAAAACAAGAGTTCTTGCTGCTTCACTTACCACCATCACTGATTTCTTCCATGACTTACATTTTGCTTAACCAGCATGCCGCAGATTTATTTAAATGACTGATCTTAAAAGACTAAAGGCAAAAGAGATCTCATATCTTCCCTTCAGTGCTTTTTTATTTTCTTTCAAGTTACAGGTAGCTCACAGTGGCTCTTCATTTGAATTCTCTTTATTTATTCAGGAAATTAACACATGGGAGTCATTACTATTTCCTTGTTTTGGAAAAACAAAAGGTACTGTATAGGGTTTTGTATGTCAACATGACAATAGATACCATCCAGATGACATAAACTGCTTTTTCATTTCTTTTTCCTGGAAACTTAATGTCATTAATTTCAGTAGAAGTGTTCACGAGAGGGGCCTTACTGGAGTTATCTCACAGACATGCATGGGCAGAGAAGTGCCAGATCTACAAAGTGTCACAAATAAGTTGTGCAATCCCCATTGTCTCTTTTTTCCTGGGCCAGCAACATTAATTGGAGGACAAAGCTCATGTGTAAAAATTCTTCATTTTTCTCCCTCCTCATACAACCCAGAAGGCAATGGGAACAGGTCTTCGGTATTAATGTATTATTCCACAGGCATTCAATAAAACAACCTGTAAACTTTCTTTTAATTAAAGAACTTTAAAGCTGTTTAATTAAACAGCTTTCTTTTAATTAGAGTGGGTGGCTTTATCCCCATTCCAAAGTGACGAACAGCAGGAAGGCTGAAAGTCTGCTGGAGCAGCATCTTCGTTTCCCTTCCAGATGCAACAGGCTCACCAGCAGCTTTCTGGACACCCACAGAGTCCCCTCAGAGCCCCACAGCTCTGACCATCACTTACTTATCAGCTGAATTCCGAAACCTAGTGAAGATCGGGAGGTGCACACCAAGGATGTCTGACTGCAGCTGGCTCAGGCCACAACCCAGGAGAGCACTAAAAGTGATGTTGTATAACTGAGAGCACTTTTCAGTAAATTATTTATAAGTCAGCCGTAGTTAAAGGCAGGGGAGGACAGAGCCTTAGCTGGCATGCAACAGCAAAGCTAGATTGACTTCAGCAGATTTAAACTTGGAAAATGTTGAACACAGCTTTTAAATTTGCAAAGTCCCGTTGACATAAAGAAGAAGGCTACTAAAGACTTTCAGATTCTTGTCTCGGAGACTTAAATGTCTCTTTTGCAAGGACGTGTTGTGATGATAGGCCATGAAACGCCTTTTGAAGAACTGCATGTTAACATCTGCCCAAGTGTGCTGACACATCAGGCTATATAGCCCATCATTCCAAGCATGTGTTTCCAGGTTAATGACCATGGCAGCCAGAACAGCCCTACTTCTAACAGAGGATGTGTAATGATTTAAATTATTACAGTGTGTTCCCAGGCAGCACTTCAAACTACATTTAAATGGGGAAAAAAAATTATACAAACCCTTAGTGAAATGAAAAACCTATTCATTGTATAATCTTGGAAGACTTTTCTACAAGACTTAAATTAGGAGCCTTAACCAATCTCTCAGAGGCTTTTAGCAACTTCCGCGTGTTTATGTTTAATAAAAATGGTGGAGGGTTCCAGCTAAATTAAATTAAACTAGCTCTTAATTCCCATGTTTTGAAAAGGCATCACGTTAATACTGTGCTGACTTTCTTCATGGAAATACGATTCAATCCTTTGGCTCTCACATCACTGTTACCAACACAGCACAAAGAGAAAAGAAAATATCACAGCTGCAGTCTCTGAGCTCCTGGAGACAAATGTCTGAAAGCAAAGAAAACAAAAGAAAGCTAAAGGGAGAGCCAAACCTTGGCAATCATTGTCTAGAAGGTTCATGGCTGCCTCTAACCATGCACTCCCATGGTTAGAGTCATCCATGAGTCATCCCCTAGGGTGCTGCACCTCTGTGTAATTAAGTAAATAAACAAATAGATAGATAAAGATAAACCCACAGAGTAACAGAAAATGTGAAAGGGTGCTGGGGAGGAGGATCAGTTTGGTCAGGGCAGTGAAGTGGAAGAGAGCAAAACTCAAAGATACATACTTTCCAAACCCAAGATGGATCAGAAACAAAGCAGCAAACCAGCCAAATGATCCCTATCATATTAGCAGAGACCAGTCTTACCAGCTCTACTCAAGACACTGTGTAATAATGGTAATAAAGTAGGATTCTCCTCTAAATTGTGGGAAAAGGAAATTATGTCACTTAACAAAATAGAAAAGCCCAAAATCTGGCCTGCAGTTACAAAATCTGGCTGTACTGCAACATAGTAAATTTTAAGAACAGCTCTGACCTATAAAGTGGGGGCAGGCAACCCTCCTCTCCTTCTCACAAGGCCCCAAGACCACTATAGGATGATGAGGATTCTCTTTCTTTGTATATAGCAAGGGGGTATAAAAACATTACCCTTCCATAAAAATCACATTTTCCCTACCAGAAACATAGTATTCCACTACTGCACGAACAACAAACAGCTCTAACCTGACTCACAATCCACCATCTGCAGAGTTTGGAAAGCAGTGCCTGGTTTCTGTGATCACTCTTAGCTGGCACCATGTTTGTAACCTGGAAACATGGACCCCAAGGCCCTGGCTGTCCATCACTGTGTGCCTTGTATCACCATGTACAACACGTCTGCAGGTGGATGTAAAATTGTTGTCCCTTTTGTGCACAGCCACTTGAGACTGGCTTTATTTCTATACAGACTTTGCACAGGTAAAAGCAGATATGAGATACAAAACAGCCCCAAAGCGACAACTGCAGGATAAGTTGCATTTCAGGAACAAGCTGTCCAGCTAACTGCTTGCTGAGCCTCACAATGAATTGTACTAGGGGACCAAGCCAGTACTTAAAACATGCAGCATAAAAACATTTTTCTTCAGGAATAGTTGTGCTAATGCAAAGGAGGGGACAGCACAGGCAAAAAGAGCTCCCAATGCAGGGGTTTTCTAAACCAGCACTGCCACTAATACAGACATTCCAAGCCCACACTCTCAGTCTGATAGCTTTAACTTTTGCCTGCTATTTCTTACCCCAAATGGATCATGGGACCTTCTGGTCCACAGAAGAGCCCAGAGGCTACAGCCAGCACGCATGAGACAAACGTCCCTAAAAAGGTCTTAATGTTAAAAAGATGTCGAATAGAAGTGCCATTCAAATAGCCAATGATTTCTGGCAAGCCAGATGGTAAACCTGCTGGGCAAAAGAACTGCAAAGGAAAACAAAAAAGAAAAAGAAGAGAAACAGAGTCAATAACTATTAGACGTTGATGTGTTGGATGCATCTTACGGACACAGTTTTTAAGTCCAGCCATCACCTTGCTCTGTTCAGGAGCAAACATTCTCAGAAGTAACAGATGACATAGAGATGATACACATATAACTTCTGGCTACACACAAGAATTCAAGCCGTTGCTTGAATGTTGCTGCATGGGTTACCGTATGCATACTGGGGTAATGAGAGAAGAAAATGACTGAAGGGGACCCCTGCCCCATCCCCCAGCTGCACTGCCATCCCCCCAGTAGCTGAAGCCCACCAGTCTCTTGCCTTTGCACAGGCTGTTTGTGGGGCAGGTCATACATGTGAACCTGCATGATCAGTTTTGAATTAAAATGGTTTAAAACTGCTCGGTTATTAGCTGTAATAAGCTCCCTCTTCCTACTATTGCTCAATTTGGGGGTAAGTTCAGTAAAACACTCACTTGTTCTCTCACCTATGTTGTTAATTGCCTGTCTATAATTAAATTGAGCACAGCGGGACAGTAAATGACAGAAAGGCTCAATGGTTTAGCACTGCTGCCTCGTAAAAGTACTGATATGGGCCACAAGTGATACACACATAGCACAGCTAAATGATCAATCTAAAACCAGCAGTAACTTTTATGTGGACCGATAGTCCTTGGCTTAGACCCCTTCCAAACACCGAGTTTTCACAAGTTACACCAGCTGCCACTTGTATTTATTTTATAAACACCACATGCTAAGTGTAAATTGCCCTGCCACCACCACTGATTTTACCCCAGACACTTTTATACAAGTTATGGGTGGTGGAATCCAACTTTAGGCTGGAGGCAAAGAAAGACCTCTCCAATTGGGTTGTATAATAGGTGGGAGGGTGGTGGTGTGTGGGGTGGGTTGGTGGGTAACAAAATACCAAATTAACCAGAGAAAGAGATTTGGTTTATAGGCTTGTTGCACAGGAGGTATAACACTTACCAGCACTGAGCCTGAAGATAAAACCACCATGGCCAGCCCAAATGCAAGCACACACAGCCAGGTCATGTGGATGTTGCCATCCTGTCCGGTTGACAAAATAGATTACTACATCAGCACTACATCAGGTCCTGCTTTTCAATGATCTTTTGTCCCACACATTTCTGCAGGCAGAAGGTGTACCACAGGGAAAAACCAACACAAGCAGTGCAGGCTCTTTAGGAGGACAGGGGGTGAGTAGCAGTAAGGTCAATGATGACTCTCAGAGTCAAGTAATGCATTTTTTCCAGTTGTTGCCAATCTCTAAAAACACTAAAAAGGATATGTTCTTACTCATCAAGGCCCTTTTCACGTCAGAGGCAGAGCTAAAAGACCATATGAATAGGCACAAGAAAACACTAAATGAAAAACAAAACACGAGAACACACTAAAACTTCAGGAGACATTTTGCCTGAGTGAAGGCTTCAGCCTTACACCAGTGACCACCTTCATGAATTTGCAGCCATTTTTAGTAGACAGAATGTATGTGAGCAAGCTCTTTCCTGCTTAACTTTAACCCAAAGGACATCTCTCAGACCAGGCCTTCTCACACTCGAAAAAAACATTTCAGCTTCTCTTGTTCTGGGGTTGGTTTGTGCTTGGGCTGACTGCAGCCATGCTGTCTCCAGAACTTCTCAGCTCCCGCACCCTTTGCCACCTTTGCAGTGCTCAGCTGTGACTCACTGTGTGTGCAGGTCAAACACATCTCTTGCATTTAAGGTCAGGGCATTACAGCTGGCCACCACATCCTTCCTGGCAGCATGTCCAGTCAAGACTTTTGTAAGTGCATTATGCAGTGCAGCCAAACAGTAAAGCAACAAGCATGAAAATGAGTTTTGCTCATCCACAGCTGAAGGAGGTATTTAGATGGGAAGGCCTTCCAAGGCAGGAATTACATGTTTGTACTGATGCCAGAGCCTGTGAGCTTACCTCCTGTCCCCCTGGATTAGTTTAATACAGTGGGACAAATATTATAATATAGCAGTACCAACAGAGTGTGTATTGGCTGTTGTGATATCCTGGAGTCAAACTGTGGTTCCTTTCTAGATATTCTTTATTTATACTTTGGTGTGTATATATATACTCACATGCATGTATATACATACAAATCATATATACAAGTATGCATGTAGATTCAACCACTGTTTATCTATTTTATAAACATACACATATTTCACATATAAGAAGCCTCAGAGGAATAATATTCCAAGAGCATTAGATATGTTTTCCTCACAGAAAACGTGAACTTGTTCACTTCTCAGATATTCCCTCTGATATATTCAGCTTCCATCGATTCCACAGAATTAAGTATTCTGTTACATTTCTGTGAGGTGACTGAGATCTGTCCTTCAGCAGCTGGCAGAATTTATTATCTTGATTTCACAGCGTAGCAGAGGACACATCCATGTCTCCCTTGTACCAAAGGGGCCCAGAACTGGACTGCATACTCCAGATGTGGCCTCACCAGTGCTGAACACAGGGGAAAGATCACCTCCCTCAACCTGTTGGCAACGCTTCCCTTAAGACAGCCCAGGAAGCTGCTGGCACCAGTCATCTGGTCTGTCAAGCTCTGATTCCTTCCAGTTTTGCTTTTGTCTGCAAGTTTACTGAGGGTGCACTCTGTCCCATCATTACATCCACATCATTACTGAAGTTATCCAACAGAGTCTGACCCCAGTATTGACCCCTGTGGTATACCTGTGGTGACCAACCTCCAGCTGGACTTTGTGCCACTGATCATAAAGCTTTGAGCCCAGTACTTCTGCCAGTTTAAAATCCATCTCACTGTCCATTTCTGAAACCCATACCTCATCAGTTTGTCTATGAGAATGTTACAGGAGACAGTGATGAAAGCCTTGCTAAAGTTGAAATAAAGAACACCCACTGCTTCAGCCATCTCATTGTAGAAGATTATTAGCCACTGTAAATACATGCTGACTACTCCCAGTCACTTTTTTGTCCTTCATACAGTTAGAAGCGGTTTCCAGGATTACTGGCTCTATCACCTCCTATTAGCCTGTCAGGATGCCCAACCTTCCCTGGTCAGGATTCAGCTAGAACAAAAGCTCAAAACCCTATTCTCACAAGCTCCCCTTCAATATTCATACTATCTACCATAGATGTCACAAGACAGATGTAACTTTCACCACCTGCTTCTCTCTACAGGTCAGAAAAGCAAGTCAGGGTCAGAGGTACCTTAACATTTACACTGTTTTAGCCATTCACTGATTTTTACCAAAACCATCCCAATTATCAGAGATCATGATACCCACCAAGGGCAAATTAATAATTCCATATTAAACTACTACAACATTAGCAAAAGATAGCTACCCCAGAAATAGAAAGAACTAACATATCTGATATCAGGTCCACATTCCCTAAGTACCCTAAAAGAAACTCAATCCTTTCCCTTGGACATCAACAATATCTAAAGCAGCACATACCCTTTATGTACAAGGCGGAAGAGGAAGATCACAATATTTTAAAGACTGCCTTCATCAATCCCATGATATGAACACCATCAGATATTATACTACACTATAAGCTAAATTGTAGCAAAGGACAGCAAAGCATGCCTACACAAAGCACCGCAGGGTATCTGACTTCCACTCACACCAAGACAGGTAGCACCTCTAGTCAATTCAAACTTTACAGTGTGGATTTTCTAATAAACAGACATGGAAGAGAGCTCCCTGACTTTCTCTTGCTCACCTGCAGGTATTTTTCCACCAGGTCCCATTTCAGTTTGATGAGATAGTCAATTACCTGATGAACCAAAAACCCCAGCATCCCAACTGCTGCTCCGATTAGGCCCATCAGCAGCCATCGATCCCACTCTTTTCTAGAAATAGGAAAACACAGTTATCTCTCAGCCTATAGCACAGGCCTGTTTGCCATGCTTCCTCTCACAAACATGCATGTTCCATTTTTAGAGCACTTTGATTATTAACTGTGACTGCATGAGCAAGAGGCTGGTTTTGCCAACATCTCTTTAGAAACATGTACTCAACAAAACTCTACCTTCAAGTGAAAGCCATTTCCATTTGGGTAATAAACATAGTTGAATTTTGGGGGTTTGTTTTTGGATTTTTTTTAACCTATATGTAGCAGTGTAACCTACTTTCAGATGCTGGATTGTTTGATGCCATCTCAAAATTCAATTATGTGACTCAGTTATTAAGCTTCAGTAGAGCACTCAGAGCTCGTTTCTAAGTAATTCCTGCTTTGTTCTACTGCAACTAATGCACTGAGCACCTCTCATATAAATGTGCAAGTCTTCACCTCTAGTTTCTGTCTTTCTAAAATCTGTAATAATTATGTACCAACAATAATTACTGACTTATTTCAAGTGTCGCCTAGGACTACAGCACCCCTCTTCTGAGATTTAAACACAGTATTTCCTGTAGATTACACTAAGAGGCAGCGAATTTCAAGAGAAGTCTCAGGAAGAGAGCATTCCCCCAAACAAAATCTCTTCAGTTGCATACATTGGGTAGTTAATAAATTTCTTTTTGCATATTCAATAATTTGTCAAGAGCAAGGGCATAAGCACTTTCAAAAAATGTTTGTAACCAAAGCTCCTTGCTGCCTGTTCAACTTCTACATTCTATTGAAGTATTTTCCTATGTACAGAAACAATAAGTAACATTTTCTTAATTCCTTCTGGTAGCAGGCATCCCACTGGATTGTCCAAATTACCCCCAGGTTAAAGATAATTTAATAGCATTTAAGCTAAGTTTACCTGTATGTTTTCCCTTGCAGCCACTTCTTATAAACTTTACTGTGTGAAGGCAAATAATCCAAACTCTCGTGGTCTATCGTATGTTCTCTCTCCTGCGCCTCACAGTGATAATATGCTGAACTGCTTCTGCTGATGCTGCATTGCCTCCTAAGATCCTGAGAATTAATCAAATCAGGCCCACAGTCTTCTGCCATTAACATCACCTCTTCGTCATTTCCCATGTTTGTCCTATGGGAAAAAAGTGATGACATTACAGTGACCCCCAAGAACCTTTGGGGTGCCAACAAGAACAACCTGAGCCCAAGATCAGTCTCCTTGAGGCTAAAAGAGAGAGGAGTAAAAAAACCCCATGAGGACGGAGCAGCTGTGGCACAGAGATTGGCTGGTTTGTGTTTGGCCTTGGTTTGTGGCGGCCGCATGGACTCAGGAGAGTCAAAGCAACAAAAACTTGTCTTAGCCAGAGCTGTCTGGTGAAGAAGTCACTCCAAGAACAGACCAACTATTGCAGCAAGATTACCGCACCAGCTCCCTGCTGACTGTTCAGAGGACAGGGATGTTTAAGCCATAGGGGCTTTGTCTGTTTTGAAGGGATGATCACTTAGAGTCATAGCATCATAGAACAGTTAAATTTGCTGTGCTTTGGGCTGCCTGAAGACCTTGACCCACTAATCTAATCACACAATTAAATAAAACAAAATCAAGGTTGCGGTGACATTCAGTTAAGCACTGAATTCTCAGTATTATAGGCACCCTAAAAAAGCATATTCTCTAACACAATTTGCATGCCAAATATTCTTAGATAAAAAACATTGGCTAGACTACTAACCTCAGTACAGCCTGGATACTTCATCCAAGGTAGTTTGCAAGTTGGCAGTCCACTCAAAGCAGAAAGAGACTTAATGCATGTCAAATATTTACTGTAAAGAGAAATCAGTTACATGCTGTGTTTCCTACCTCCAAGGTGTATTGGTTTTAGTTACCAAAGACGGAGGAGAGAAAAATTCCGCTGCTTTCCGCTTACTGGCATGTGGACCAATGTGGAAAGGCCTCATCTCAAATAATGAGAAAACGTAAATAGTTCCTGGTTGACAGTTATTGACTACTAAATGGCAGGAGAGGAAAAACAATTATCTTTACACAAGCCACATGCAAATTATCTGAAACCAAGCCTTTTGGACCTATGGCTTTGCACTGCTGAAAGTTTCCTTGTGGACCACTACTCACACTTCTCAAAGGTAATTAAACACATCCTCAAGGCAATGGTGCCTGGGGCAGTGGGCCACCTTCAGATCAGCATATAGCAACAGCCTAAATCCAATTTCTTGTACCATGACTGTGTTTTTGCCAGCTCAATCTGGCACTTCATTCCAGAGATTTCAAAAGTTCTATGCAAATTCCAGACCTGCAACTCTCTCAGAAAAAAAAAAAAAAGGAATTAAAGAAAATAAATAGAAATAAAAAACTTTAGAAAATAATTGTTGCTAGAAACTGTGTGGATGGCTACAAGCAACAGTAAATGCATTAGAAAAGTTAACGTTACTTTCCTTACTGATGTAAGGAAATAAATTTATCTTTGCCACCAATATATCCATAGAGAAGTTATTTCACTGTAAACACGTGTGATCAATTAAATCACTCCAATCAAGGGTGAATTGAGGACTGACCAGGTTCTGACTCTGATTTTGACTTTTCTTGTCTTAAAAGCAGTAAGTGCTTTATCACTTAAAACTTAACAGGAACTATTTATGTTTTCTCATTATTTGAGATGAGACCTTTCCAAATTGGTCCACATGCCGGTAAGCGGAAATCACTTAAACACAATAGCTCAGACCTTAACTTTGGGTTTAAGCACAAAAATGTTTCAAGATTAGGGTTTTAATTTGTGCTTGTACAAAAGCTGGGTTTAACTAGTCCTATTCCAAGTTCAAATGAGCAAAGGAGAGCAGAGCCCAGACAAGAAAAGCTGATTAGAGCTCATGGCTGGGAATCTGCTGCTGCTTTGTGCAAGGATGCTCAGCCTCGCTACTGCAAGGGCTCCATCTGGCTCAATTCTATAGTACTTGAACATGGGAACTTGTAGGATGTCAATTTCTACTTGTGTTAGATCAAAGAGGTATAGGTGAATAGATCTGGGTATTATAGAGATTGCAGCACAAACAGAAATACAAAATCCACTGAACAATACAAAAATAGTAAAAAAAAAAAAAGAGGAAGAAACTAAAGCTACCTTTCTAGGGGAAAGGGATGAGGCTAAGTAACACTGCTCACAGACAACACCACAGGCATACCTCACTCCACATCACAATGCTTTGTTATGCAAACAGGACGGCTGTTTTTCCTCAAACAGGAATACCATTACTATCCACCAGAGCATACCTGAGCATTTGCCTTTGCTGTCCCTAACTGACCGAAGACCAAAGCCAACAACTCCTCTTCCATCAGACATGAATCCAGAACAGTCTCTGCAGCAGCCCCAGCTGTACTGCAAATTTTCACAGGCACCCACTCATGCATCTGAATTTAAAATAACGAGTAAGAGCGGGTTTTCAGTCTCTGGCCCCTAATTATTGTTATTCCAGATTCCACTATAGTTAACTTAAACCCACCAGTACGCTTGCTTATCTGAAAGACGTTTCATGAACCTCTAAGAAGGAGTGCACAAACGGCCAGGTTTCAACAGCTTGAAGGCAAAAAGTTGAAAGACATTTGAGATCACAGGGGGCACAGCTGCTTCCCAGAGATGCAGGAGTGGGACAAGTTTAGAGAAGCCAGACAAGGCCTTACAAAGTATGTACACACACAGGATGTCATTCACTATTTCACAATGAAACCTGAAGACAGTTCCCCCCCTGGAAATAACAGAAAAAGTTATTTCCAGCATACTTAGATGAAGGTGGCACATGCAGATCGGGGTTGTAAAAAAACTCTTGTACCAGAAATTCCTCTGGTAGAAATACCTATTGCTTAATTACCATATCAGAATTTGACCCAAAACTATGCATTTTGGCTGTCATCGTTAAATATATTCCCATACACACACCTCCCAGTGCTGAACATGATTTTTCATTTTTAATCTACAAAGCATTTTGGAGGATGAATTATCACTACTGTAAAGCCTGTGTAAGGATTGTCCTGCTTTCTGCAGCAAGTTTCATCTCCAAACACCATACAAGGTTATATCTGTTTATCCGACAGCTTCCATAACTCAATCTGGCCATTGATAAAGACAACCAGAGGCAATGATCAAAGAATAGCCTGTTCCTAGGTTTTCCACTTGTTTCTGACTTCAACACCTGCTTCTGCAAGGCTTTCAAACTTATAACTGTTCTTACCTTGGAGGGATCACAGCCTAACTGGGAGCTGCTGCTTTGGAGACAAGGAGAGAAAAGGGGAGCCTATATTCAATGTTCATCAGCAGAGAAAGCTAGTAGCTACACACTGCTTTGAGTAAATGCTTTAGGATTCAAGAGATAAATTGCATTTTACTCAGTTGGGGGAGAGTTACAAAAAACGAACGTGGGGGAAAGCATGCGTTCAAGCTGCCAAGACCCTGTTTGGGAGCCAGAGAGCTCCTTGATCCATTTCCAAGCAGCTTCCATGCAAACTACGGGACTCCTTGCATTTGGGTCAGCAGACACTGGGACAGGGCTCTCCATGGTAAGCATAAGCAAGCTGAGCTAGGCTGCCTCCAGTTAGTAATTGGAAATTTAAAAGATCAGCAAAGGTGATCTGGATTACAGGTGAAGTGTGGTGAACAGAAGAAATGCACCTACTAGGATTGACAGTAGCTGGGCATTTCAATACAAAGTTTTGAGCTACAGCATCTAATTCCTCTCCCACATAATTGAGAGAGTGAGCAACACAATTCTGTTTGCCTAATGTTTTTTAAGTGTGAGAGTATCGGCATGCATGCACATGCATGTGTTCTGTACCCTTTAGAAGACCTGGGTGGAATAATCGCTACTAATACTGTGAAAATACAGAACAAATATTGCTAACTTACAAGCCACAGCAAATAAGAACCACTCACCAAACAGTATTAGCGATACAGCATGAATTTAATACCAAAACATTTTGCCACTTCTATTTGAATAGTACAGACATAAATCAGATTCCAGCTATTATACATAAAAACACCTATAACACAATTCTAATTCTTGCTATGGTCCTACTAAACCACTCCTACATGGACACAAATTAACTGTCACCTGTATACCTAGGTGGCTACATACTGTATGTTCAACTGTGTATTAGCAGGCATGTAAAATCCAAGCAAATACTTATTTGGCACCTCCATTTTATGTACACAGAGAACAACGTATTTTTTTAATAGTATCAACAGTTGTATATACTTATATTACATTAATTCCTTCCCTCTCCACTGCCCCCTTGTCTTCAGCTACAGGCTTGTTAGTGCAGCATATGAGATTTGTGCAACTGTCAAGTAAAGTAGCATCCTATTTTTGCTGGCTTCTGTTTTAATGCTAATTATCATACAGATGGTATGGAATCATAAAATCACAGAGTAAAGCATTAGAGATTGAGAGTTAAAAGTTGTTACACTGAATAACACAGCAATTCCAAACAAATCTGAAGGTAAAAATGAAGAGTATTTTAAATGCAAGGAAAAACCTTTACTACACTAAGGAAGATCAGCAATTCAGGATATTTATTAACTGAGCAGAGCAGTAGAATGAAGAGCTTCCAAGGACATCATCCCACTCTGAACATCACAAGCATTATACTAATTGAGGCAACACTCAAAAGATTTTAGCTAATGAGTGTTTCATACACAAACTGAGTAACAGTTCAAGGAAGCAAATAATTATCATAGTGATTGAAAAGCCATATAAAAATTGCTAACTTCATGGCCATAAATTTTCATTTCACATTATTTTAGTATTTCAAAGTTACAGTGGAAGTATAGTATTAACACAGCAAAATTCTGCTATAAATGCAGTGACTTGTACATTTGATGGTGACTGTAAGGACACAGATGTTTGAAACATTTTCTGATAAGGCTGTAACAAATCTAATATATCATTAGAGGTTAGTAGTACCATATGAGATCATAAATTTAATCTGTGAATCTTCATACAGAAAAAAAAATATGTACATATGACAGGAAATGGATTTCAGAAAACACAAACCAAGACAACTATGACTATCTCCACAGGTCCTGAAACTGCAATGTTGTGGCAAGGAGTTATTTCAGAGATGTCTCAGAAGCAGATGGTCCTGCAGTTCAAAGTTCAGCACTCAGAGATGAGAAATAATGCTCTTTCCTGAAACTGCAATCCAGCAAACAACAAACAGTGGAAGAAACTGTTAGCCAGAAAAGGCAGGGATCAGGATTGCTGGCAATTCGCTGGATACCACCAAAAGCATTTAGCATAGATTTTTTCCTCATTAGTAGTACTGAGTTTATTAACTACATACACATATCTAAACTTCAAATCGTCATCACTTAGATTAACCTGGGAACTAAACAGCCAGATGTCAGCATCCCACACATCCATGCTTTTGGTTTACACAGCTCCTCGTGGTGGCAAGCTTTGCATAGCAAAACCTAAAAGAAACGGAGTCATCTCAGCTTGCTGTACTTCACCGTAATGTTTAATGAATACACAAATATTCTCTCCCCCCAAAAGGGAGAGATTTATACAACTGGGTTAAGTCCTGTCAGGATAAATTTAAGGAGCTCCAAGTGCTAGTTCATCTCTAAAAGCCATGCTGTGAGGCTCAACCCTCTCTCTCATATGAACCTAACTTCCATGACACTGCAAAGATCTGCTAGAAACACTCTCCCCCACAACCTTTATGAGGTAACTTCACTGCTTTACTGTTTGAGCTGCTCTCATCTTAATTGTAACAGTTTTTATTCCTGTGACAATAGGAAAAAAAATTGCCATTTTTTCATTATCTATTCTCAAGTCTATAACAGATGTGTTTACCTCTACCAGATTTCTTCTTGATAATTTTTCATCAGTAGAAATTGCATATGGAAAATAAACCCTTCCCCCCTTTCTCATTCCTGCATGCTTGAAATTATAATAGCAATATAACTAAACATCAAAACTACTAAATCAAAAAACTAAAATCAAAACAGCTGATGTGTTAAAATGAGCATATCTACACAACTATAATAATCATCAGTGAGGAGAGTAGGATTGCGCATAATGCAGCTGATGAAAACCTTGTTTATCTCTGCATAGCAATTCCTTCAGTATTTCTGAGTTAAGAAATATAGTTTGTTGGGGTTTTCAAACCCAAACTGCATAGTTTACACATTATAAACCCATGTTTACATTTTGTCCATATTGCATATATTAAAAGCAGAAGGTTGGGATGCTTCAATCAAGAAACTGTGGACAGTCATAAATGAGTACAGAAAACATGCATTACATCAAGAGATCCCAAGCACTGGTTATTTGTGCAATATCCCAACATCATCCATTAAGTTATCCATTTATATTGTTTGGCACTAGTATAAATGATAAAAGGCCTTTTATATTTACCATTATTTTAAAATGGTAAAGGACTGAAAAAATTCATGTAATGCTTTGAATATGAGAATGCTACTTGAGAGCTAGTATATAACATGTATTTTATAGAATGAAATTCACTGTACATTCACTTACAACTTTATCAATTCAACTCAAGATACACATCCATTTAAAACAAAAGTTATAAACCACATTTACACTAAGGTAATGTAAAAAGCTGGTATTTTAAACACTGAATGGAATACTCATTCCTATGGAATTTGAGATCATCTAGTGAAATGTGTCCTTCTGAGGTTTAGGGTATTTTTTTTAAGCAGCATGAGTAAGTTATTTTTGTACTTCTAGCATTACACAGAATACATATATCCTTCATATTATTTTAGCCCATGATCAGTTGGGTCTGCAACAGCAAATGTGTAATACACTGTTTTAGGAAATAACACAATAGTCAGAAGAGGAAAGAACAAACCCCTTTCCCACAGTTGCTGCATTATGTAGACTTCACACAGATGCATTAAAATTTGTAAATTATTATTTTATTATTATTGAAGAAAACAGGCATTCAACATGCTCCTCCAACACCTCTCCCACGTCAGAAATCCTCACAGGCATCACAAAAGACTTGAGAACACATCACTGAAAGTTTGAGAAATTATTTTGTCCCACTATTCCATTTCTACCTGGAATTTCATAGAAGACCACCAGTAGTTTTAAGTCACCTTTTTTTTTGCTACAGTAATACATATTCAGACTTGCTTAATACCAGTTTATTCCTCCTCATCTAGCAGCTGAGACTTGCCACAGCAGGGGCAATCTGGATGTTTTCAAAAACTAGAGATCAGACCAAAAACAGTAGTCAGACATCCTGCCTATCTCATACAATTACCAGGTGTAATAGAGAAGCCTTCTGCATCAAAAGGGAGTGTAAGAGAAGTGTAATAAATACTTCTAAGCCCAGGATTATTGTCCTGAAAGCTACTGAATAGGAAATACATTTCTACAAACTCACCATGTACACAAGCATGTAAAACACACACACTTGCCTAAATTACACAGTTTATTACTATTATTATTAGTGTTGATCAATTGTCACTAAAATTTTAATTCAGTATCCCCTCTACAATAAAAAACATTTAGGAGGAATGTGCATTATGCATTTATTTTGTAATAGTTAAGGGATTGATTCCTGACTGTCTTGCTGCATGTGAAGTATTCTCAACTTGCTTTCAGGCGATGAGCACCATCAAGGTAGGTGGTAGGTGCACACCCTGCAATATGTTATGGACTTTATTATCAATGAGTAAGGCACAGTTTTGGTAACATGGGTATTTCCACAAGCTTGCTCGTTCTGTCTTAAGCTTTACAAAGCATGAATTGTACCATCTTTGGGGTTGGTTTTTTCATTGCTTCATCCCTCAACCAACCAAAACACAAGAACTTTGGCAATGCTTCAGAGCAGTTAGTTTAAATCCCAGTTGATGTCCACCAACATGATACAAATTTTCAAATGCAATTTGGTAAAAACATTATTTTTAGAACTTTTGCACTTTGCCCCTCACACAATCAGCTTAAAATGGTGCTCTACTTTGCAAGATGTACAAATACAGTTTTGAGAAGAAAAAAAACCCCACATTTGCTAATAACAGCAAATCCAAACCTTGCAGAAAGAACATAACAGAAATACTCTTAAAATTCTGGCATCTAAGTAGGTTACCTAAGAGAAACTACAAGAACATGAGAAAACAAATTAATAAGTAAACACCGATCAGCCATGGACAACTGTAAAACAATGTAACCTTTCTGGAGGAGAGCAAGCGGCAGCGCTTCAAAACCTTCTTCAGGTAATGAGAGCATTTTAGAGGAGGCTCTCAACTTTATGCAGTAGTCATTTTAAATTTCATAATTAATTACACTTAGTCTTGTTCCAGTGTGAGCAAAATGTGGAAGCAATATATTTGAAATCACTGCAGAAATATTTTTATAGTAATCCTTTCTATTAAATTCCCTGGTGTCAAACATCAGGTCAGCTCCCTCCACCACCTTTTTCCCCACCTTCCACAAAAGGCATCTGCTTACAGCTGGATATGCAGATTTTCACAAGATATAAATGGTGAAAGAATGGACAAGGAGAAATAACTATTGTGGGACCAACTTGCACCACATACAACCAACAACCAGCCCTTTTTCATGCTCTGCGAATAAGTCAGTCTCTTAGATTATGTTACCAATCACATAATAGTCTATGAGTTATTTCTCATTCTCTCAATAGTTTATGCTGAAACGTCCCCAAAAATTCACATCTCAGAACTGTACAGTTCCATTATTTTAATTGATTAAATATAGATTAGCAGTGTTAGTGTAAGAAAAAAAGATTTAATGGCATCAAAATCCTTCAAATTAAATGAAGTAAGAAAATGCTGCAATGCACTTCAGCCAAACCGTCACAAATGATATGTTACATAAATACAGACACGAGGTAGCTGACAGCTACAAATCCACCAATTCTGGAAGCGTCAAATCTGTCTAAAAACCATAAACTGACAAATACTAATTAAACCTTTCCATTAAAAAAAGAGAACACCTAGTTTATTGCTTTCAAAGATTTGTTCTTTACATCAGACATAGGCAAAGGCGTATCAATGAAAGTTACCTGGCTGTTGATGGCTTTTGATTATATTCACTTTTTCAAAAGAAACACTAAATAAAAATTTGAATTCAAATATTTGACTCGCTCCCCATGTTACATGTTCTCACAAAAATGAACAAAGGCTTGTATTTTCCAAGGGGGAAAGAGGGACGGGAAAAGGTATCATTTCCAAAAGAATAGTATTAACTACTTTCTCATGAGAAATCGGTAAGAGAACTAAAATCACTGTTTGCACTGGACAGACTACATTGAGAAAACCAGACCAACTATTGCAGGAGAGACAGAAAGCACTCTAGCCACAAAGACAGTAGCGTCATGGCATATGATACATGGAATACAGATGGACATATGACGATCTGTACCACAGGTGTAATTTTTATTAAAGCTTCCTGAATTTCTTTACGTGTTTCAGAAAAGGCAAAAGTGGAACAGACAAGGAAGAAAAATAAATACAAGAAACATAAAAGAGGAAAAGATGCAAGAAAGCAAGAATCAAGGCAGTAACTGCAAAAGCAAGACAGAGGGCTAAGAAGTAAGACAGACTTCAGCAATGTGGTCCGAAAACTGCTCAGAGGTCAAGTACGCAAAATGAAAGTTATGCACATTTCTCAAAAGAATCTGGAGGGCATGTGGATAGGCAAGGGTTTCCTGGTTTTATTTTGGGGTTATTGTTGTCTTTTTTTCAAATATATGTATATGTACACACACACAGCGTGCAAGCTTGTCTAAAGAGGTGATAGTATAGATGGAAGAACTTACTCCCTGCAACAAATAGAATATCTTGACCTCTCAAGCAAATTAAGCATACAAAAGCGGTAAGAATAAAAGGTGCACGTAAAACCAGCAGCAATATTATGTTTGGCTTTCCACTGCTTCTGCAAGTTACTGTACATATATTACATCACTATTATAGAAATGGCACAGCCTCAGACACTTTCCACATTTTATTTACATTTTAAGACTAACTTTAATCTCAATCACATATCCATACATTTCCTTTGTTTCACTAAAACTTAAATGCATGGTTTATTAGAACAAAGACTGTAAACAAATATTTACCATGTCCGATACATGTAACACACAGGAGCTGCTTAACAGAAATTAATCCCCCCCCATTTTATAAATACAGGTATCAAAACAATCCTGAACATACTTTGTGACACTACTAGTAGTCGGCACCCACACCCTTGCAAAATTAAACAGGATGAGCAACGGTATTCACTGTACCTGCTACTTTAAAACAAATTTAACTGCAGCTCTTTTACTAAGCAAGATGGATAAAGCATGCCATTTATATTTTGCCTTCTCAAGAGATTATTTTCAGAAACATATATTATTCCACAGCAACCTGACACTTTCTGTCATGCTTTCATCTTGTAAAACCTGAATTCCAATTTTAGGCTACTTCAGGCTTATGCTTAAATGCAGTGCCTCAGTAAGAGAAAAAAATAATTGTGCTGCCTTTTTCTCCCATAGTGCCTGAAAACATATTGGGCATACATATATTATATATATTCTTACAAATGTCCAGGTCATGTATACCAGCTGAAATTCTTTTAATGTGTGGGTGTTTGCATTGTGAGATTTAATCAAGACATTAACATGAGTAGAAGGTTGTTGTTTTAAGACAGAAGTTTGAGAATCAGCTAAAATTAATTGTTGTAAGTTTGTCCCTCTGGAGGTTGTGGAAGCTTCATATTTTCTTTGGACATCATTAGACGTCTTAGCTCTTGAAGTACAACTTTAATGCTATAAGAATTTTGCCATTTTGCTAACACTGGTATGGTCCGTGCATCCACCTGGAAAAAGAAGAGAGAGTTGTAAGTTATGATGAAATGAAACATCTCTGCATAAATAACTGCTATTAACTTAATTGTTCTAAGAAAGGGCCTAAGCATTCCCTGACACTTTTTCTGTGGCATAAAGTCCCTGTGTTCATAATATAGTTTAAGGAAAACAATCATATACTTACACACAGATACAGATTCTGTAATAAAATCCATGCAGGTGGACCCTTCCATCTGCGCTGATACTAATATTAGTGAGAAGGAAAGGGGTGGGGGGAGAGGAAGACATCAGCCAACTTTTCACTGCAAAACTGGAGCCGTAACTTGTAAAATACATTAATTTGTTTCAAATTATCCCCCAAAAAAGAAAAAAGTAATCGCCTTCATTATGCCAATATATACACTTGGGTTTTCCTCAGTTCTTTAAAAGAACCTGTCACACAGGAGTCCATAGCATACCTTTCTAAAGGAAAACTTCTCTTGTTTTTCCCTTGCTACAAGTATCATCAGTGATTTACTTCATATCAATATTACATGATGCTTCTGATACATTAAGAGTCACTACATACACTAAGAAATGGCTTGAAATACTGGGATAACTGTTTCATAATGTTTGGACACATCTTAGTTCTTTGCATCCTTCTTACAGTAAGTCATCTTACGGAGCTGTGAAGATTACTGTACATCACTTACCAATTTGAATATGAACTGAAAGGAAAGGACATGGGACTTCTCCTATGCGTTTATAAAACCTGTGGGACAATTTACACAATTATATTATAACAGGGAGTTTTCCATAGAAAAATTAGCAACTGAAAGTCAGCTTGGGAACTGTTTTTGGCAGCAGGTAACTCCTGGCCACCCAGCCCCTGCAAGGAGGAACTTAAAAAGACAAAGGGAGCTACAGCTGTACAACTGCAAAGAAGGCCCATGGGCAGGAATAGGGCTATTGCATGCTACTAAACTTCACTGGCAGAGTAGCACAAGCAGCCCACACAGGTATAAAAGTGCTGGAAACCACTGCTTTATGATTTAGTCAGCACAAAACAAGAAGTTTCTTATCCCATCTTATTTAGGGCAAACAAAGAAAAAACAACACTGGAACCAGAAACATGAACATTAACACAGATGGTTTATTTCTAGATTGTTTGAAGTGAGGCTGTCTATTTTCAGAACAACAAATGAGACTAAACCTTTTTGTAGGAGGAAACAGGCCAAGGTTTAACAACATGCTGACTTGGGCAGCAATACTAACCCAAGAGACTTCTGCTCCCCCTCACTAGGCACTTGTTCCTTTAACAGCCCTACTGCTTATCAGCTCAGGTGAACCATGAAATCTATGTGGATCTACTTTCTGACCTGAACTGATAGAACCCACCAAGTTCAAAACCCAAAACAGAAACAAGAACACCTTGGAAAGAAGTCCCTTATCAGGATCTTTCATCCAATTCACATCTCAGCATTATAAGCATTTCTCTTCACGCAAATAATGCTCTGCTCAGAGCTGGGAGCCCCTTTAAGTCAGTATAGTTGCCAAAGACTGCCTAACATCAAAGCACAGTACAAAAGGCAGTCAGATTATTTAATAATTACTGCAAACATTAATAAATTAGGAAGGAAAAAAAAGCATCAGAAGAAAAGCTCCATTACGCAGCAAAATTGTGCCAGTTTAAAATACACGAGTGTATGAGGCAATACAGAAAGGTTTTGAAAGTAACACTAGTCATCACTCTAATTCCTGCACCACTACTACATTTTAAAACGTATTTGGTTTAATGTGGTAGATAAGAGGTAATGTCAGAAGAATAATCTTTGCAACTGGAAAACAGGTTCTCTTCTTAAAAAGCAGACTATTAGATAAAACCAGGAGTGAGTAAAAGGTAAATTCTGATAAAAGATCACCCACATTATCAAGTAGCAGCTTCAGTAACGCACCATTTAGCCTGAATCTTTGTTCTGAGGTACCAAGCTCTTAAAGAACTTTTCCTCTCCAATCCTTCTAGATAAGGTTAAAGAACACTCCAGCATTTCTATCCAACAAACTGGACCTAGCAAACTAAGGAAAACATTAATCCTTTTTGTAAGTTACAATAGTAAATATCACAGTACTCAAAATTGTCTTCCATATAGAAAATGCCAAGAGACATGTAGAGACAACCATTTTCTCTCATGGGATTCTACAGAAAGAAGAAAAACTTCATGGTGGTTAAGGATCATGATAACAAAAGCTATAAGGGTTCAGTTCTTATGTTCACTTAGCATAGAGCTGCAGATGTTTAAGAGCTTATTTTCTCCCTCTTACACACAGAAACACTTATTAACATTTGCTACTACTTCTCTGCAGCTAACCTGACATCCTCTTCAATTTGGCAAAATGTGTGAGTACCCCCTGAATGCTTTGGTAAATGTTCTTTGGCAGACCAGCAGTTTAGAAAATTTCCATGTTAATCAATCACAATACTTTCTGCTAAAGTAGCTGAGATCACATGTGTCACTGACCTGCCTAAACAAAACAAAAAAATCAATGTCTCCCTGAAAAAAACAGGGGGGAAAGAAGCCACAGTAAACGACTATCAAGGACCAGGTAATGGTTGCAACATAAGATTCCCAGCCAGGAAAGATGTGCACCTGGGGGTGGAAGCCCACATGATGATAAAATGGTTTAGAAGATCACTGGTAAACCAACATCGGTAAGAAGAAAAAAGTAGTTTTAGACTTCAGTAGGTTTGAGAAAGAAAACTAAGTTATCTGTTCAGACAAAGACTGCGTTAGTAAAAAAAACATCTGGAAAGGCAGTTGCTCTGGGACTCTTTCCTTCTCAACTTTGCCTTTGCAGGCCCTTTTAAGTTTGGAGATCTACCTCATTTACAGCACACAGCAGTCAGTCACAAGTGCTGTTCAAACAATGCAATTCTACATATACCAGCTGTACTTGGATGTGAGACATGATCACTTAAAAGTAAGCTCCTCCAGCTTTTCATTCTTAGCTGGGAAATTTCAACAGACTCACAGACTGTAAACTCTGTTTTAAGTGTTACAAATGTTTTCTGACTACAGACTGCTGCAACATGACATTTTTGTTGCTGTTTATCTCAAGTCCCTTTTCTGCAAGTCACCAACTTTTTTCATGACATCTTGCAGCAGCAAAGATTTTGGCTCAGGTTCTGTTTTGTGTGCAGAATTTATCTCCAAGTTAGTGCACAATAAATTCACTTTCTGCAGAAAAATGACAAAATATTTGGAAGAATGACACAAACTGTGTTCAAATCACAAAAGCATCGGGTAAGATTAAAGTACACATTCTGGAAAAATGGGAGAAATTTCAAGGCCACATAAAACCTAATTAAGCTGAAAACTGCAGCCTGTAGACTATCTTATTCTGGGGGTGCGCCACTGTAAATCCTTAACAACAGCAAGAGAAGCAACGTGTATAATTCTTATTTTTTTCTAAACAATTGAAATTATTTAATTTTACACAATGATGAAAAGTATTAAGTGTTTAGAACATTCCCAGTATCTTAACTTCAAGAAGTAGCAAACTGCTTAGTTTACAATAAGGATACTCAAGGCAATAGCTGAACAACAGTACACAGGTTTATAGCTGACAGAGTCTCAAGTCAGTTAAAAGAAACAAGTATTTCCAGCTGTGAATGGTATCTAAATGTACAGAAGTGATTGCAAATCCTGAAAGACAGACTAAAGAAGAGCCCTCATAAATGCAAAAATCAGACATGCTCAAAAGACCACAGGAAAATGAACAGCGTGTCAGAATGCAACTTGTGTTTATCAATACAGGATACACAAGCCCCCAAAAGGAAAGACCCTGCAGCACTAAAAATGATAAAATACAGTTTCACAATACCAATGCCATTAGCACATAAAGGCATTTTGTCCAGCACTGTGTAAGTGCTTGGACGGGTGGTACTCTAATTCTGTATACACATTAACTCTATAGCCAAATTGAAGAGCAGAAAAACCACAAAAACTAACCTGCAGAAAAGGAAGACAATTTAACAGGGTGACTCAGGGCACCTAAGTAGTCTTTTGAGATAAAAAACTGCTGAAGTAGCTCTCTCCTTTCCTGCACTAAATTTATCGAATAGTGACCTCTGGAATCCCTGACACGTGCTGCTGATGGAAACGTTACTTACAAGCCAAACTGCACTCTCAGAATAATCAAAGAGTCAATAAACTTGCAAGCATGAGTATCAATAAATTCATTGCACATGTGCAATTTCCATGCAAAGCATAAAGGGACTTGTAAGTCAAGAAGACTGAGAACCACTGCCAAGAGGGCAGTGTAAGACCAGCTTCCTTAGGACCCCTTGTAACTCTAGCACATATCCATCTCCCCCCTCCACTATTTATACTCCAACTCAACAGAAATTATCACCCTCTAAACTGATACTGGGGGCCCTGCTTTTCCTCAGGTGTTAACTAGCACACATCTCCTGTAAAGTGTACCTTAACAATGTTACAGATGTTTTGAGCAGTATGATAATATTGCTATGACATGATTTTGGCTGCTGTTTATCTCAGGACTCTCTTCTGCAAGCCACCAACCTTCTCATGACATCATAATCAACGCAATCAAAAGCTGGCCATACGTCAAAAAACAGGGTTCATGCAGAGGCATGGGTAGTAAAGCTTGTCTGAGAATGGAACATTATCATTCATTCAAATAACGCAGCAAACCGCTTGTGATCTATTAAATGAAAGGCGAACAGAGAATGGGAGAGCAACTTGAAAGAAATAAGAAGGCATTAAAACAGGAAGCAGCAAAATGAACTATTCCAAAATGCTGAACGTGTCCCCAGTTTATCTGACAGATTCTAGTGAGCACAACAGCGCTCACTAAATAAGCTAAAACGCGAGACACCGGGACAATGGGCACATTAAAAATTACATAATAAGTGTGTTTAAAATTCAGTAGTTATGAAAACTGTTTTCATTAAATATATTATCTAGTCCTATTTGAAGCCATTTACAAAATAAGCTACGCCTCTGCGTAGCAAAACCTTCATAAAACATTAGTTTACAGAACTGTTGGGGAAAAACTGAATGAAGGTTTTGCATGAGCTTATAATCTTATTAAAATCAAATTTTCCTGTAGCAATGACTGGATTTTAACACTGCTTTTAAAAACACCAGGTCGATTTCCTGTCACCCTGTTCCTCAGCAAACTGAGGGAGTGTACCCTTCTCCAAACAGAAGACAAAGTCAACTGGCTTGGTAAACATAAGCCTACAAGGCTCTGTAGGTCTGAGGTTCTGCTTCTGGAAGCCAGCACCTATGCTCTCAGACATGCATAGATGAAGCAGCAACAGCATAATTCTTTACTGATTCAGAATCATTTGACTCACCTCTAAGGATTACCTTAATTCAATTACTTTGTGTTCAGTAAAGACAAACGTACATTCAGACAAGTGTAATATATTACTGTATTTCCTGCTAATATACACATATACCACTGTAAATGCAAAACAGCTCATGCCTCTTCACTGAGCCATCTGGTACCTCAGACCTACTCACAGGATTTGCACCTCTCCTATGAGAACAGGCTGAGAGAGTTGGGGCTGTTCAGCCTGAAGAGAAGGCTCTGGAGAGACTTTAGAGCAGCTTCCAGTGCCTAAAGGGGGACTGACAATAAATCTGGAAAGCGACTTCTTGCAAGAGCATGTAGGGACAGGACAAGTGGGAATGGCTTTAAGCTGAAAGAGGGAAGAATTAGATTAGATATTAGGAAGAATTTCTTTATTGTGAGGGTAGTGAGACACTGGAACAGGCTGCCCAGAGACACTGTGGCTGCTCCATCCCTGGCAGTGTTCAAGGCCTGACTGGATGGGGCTTTGAGCAACCAGGTCTACTGGAACATGTCCCTGCCCATGACAGGGGCAATAGAACTAAATGAGCTTTAAAGTCCCTTCCAACCCAAACCATTTTATGATTCCATGATTAAAGTACCTACTGAATAACGGCATAACAAACTTGCTTGAGCTGCTGCCATTGCTCATGTATGTGAACTCATCACACCGTAAGTGTGGAATCAATGAAAGTAACTTAGTGCAAATTGATATTTAAAATAAAAGTGATTACCATCTGTATCAAAAGATTTTAACGCTGAAGCTCAAAGTCACCTTGGATTTGAATAAACCCAGTACAAAGAAAATAAGAGTTTAAATACACTGGTTCATTACAGATAAATTACTACATCCTGAGTGAGACTCATTATAAATAACCTCCATTTTTAACTAACAGAAACATCAGATAAAGTCTGTAATAATCCCGTTACGGTATGAACCTAATCCCCTTTTATGAGTGTATTACAAAGGAAATACCTACACACAACCATTCTTTTCCTGTTCAAAAATAAAATCTTCAGCTTCATTTAAAATAAACTGGTTTAATACTACAAATAATGTTTGTCCCACTGATAAGCCACTAAGAACCACTAATATACTGTAAATAAAGATGTGAAATAGCAGTCAACCTATTTTTTTTAATCGACGACAGTACTTATACTGTAAAATTTAAATATGAAAGCTCTGTCCAACACGCATATTCCTCATTTGGGTTTTTCACAGAATATATAACACAGATCAGTAACATGGTTGATCTTACCATTTCAACTTACCATTCCATTGGAATTATTTATTCCATTCATATTAATTTTAGTTACAAATCTAACTGTAGGAGGTGCTTCTGGATATTTAGGTCCACACTCTACTTTCAGACTGTATATTCTGTTTTCATAGTTTGTCTAGAAAGCAAAAAGACAGACTAATGCATCTTACTGAAAGCTGAATAAATATTAAAAAACCCATAAACAAAATAAAACAAAGACAAGAGGAATATAGATTAAGAAATATGAAATAATTATAAATCTGTTAATATTATGTACCAACTGATGGTCTTGGATTACTGATCGATATTTCACTGGTTTAGTTATACTGATTACTTGATGAGTATGTATAAGCTACATTACTTACTGACTATACCATACAAAAGTTTAATACAATTCTTCTTTCAATTCACATTAACTCTTCCCTTTTCCAGGCACCTGCATTCCCAAAACAACTTTGGGACAGAGGGAGCTGAAAGAAATTCAATAATCTTTAGGAAAATTACTGCCTTACCCTGTAAAAAAAGTATGTAACACTGCAAAGAACTGGAAATGGAGAAAGACAAAGATGTTAATAACCCAAAAGTTAAGACACAACCAAGAACAAGATGAAAATAGTATTTGCAAAAAACATGTTCTGGAAGTAGTTAACACTCCAGAAGGTGTCTAAGACTTCCATAGCTGAGGACTGCTTGGTTTATTAAACAATTTATGAACTTTGGACAGTGAAGTGATAACTAGTTTGCAGAGATGTCACCCCAGAGTGACCATGGAAGAGATCATTCTAAATACAAATACATTGTGAGAAAGTCCAATTAGAAATTAATACAGTTCTATCTTCTTTTAATCTTTTCAAGCAGGCCATGCACAATAAAAAGTATCAGTGGCTTTGCCAGTCATTGCTTCTCTGTTCCAAAGAGAAGATAAACCCAGTTTCTACACCTTTCAACTGGCACAACAGATACAGCTAATGCAAACCAACAGTAGTAATACACCTGTAACTTTCCAGAAGCACTATTTCTACGCTGTTCTGCATCGGCCAGCTGTCATTTCTCCAAGTAGAAGTATCGACCACACAGTCAAGTTAGTCCACTCTGTGGTCAGTTTAAAAGGCAGAGTGGAAATCAGACTACGGAAGCACTCTGTGTCCTACAGTTTCAAGGAGCCACACAGACTGAGCAGCAAATGGGTCAGAAAGAAACAAGGCAACGCAGGACATCCTTTATTAGAAAAATGGTTTTCTATTATCCTTTCCCGTTAAAGGCTGAAGGCTCAGTTAAGTAATCTTGTCCTGCTACAGGTAACATAACTGCTACTACAACAAGAAAACACAGTAACAAAAATTCTCATTACTCACTCAGATAAAACCATTCACTTGCACACAGAGGGATGCTGTCAGTTACAGTAGAAATAGGCCAAAATGTAAATACACTGCTCACAACTCTGAAAAAGCCTAAGGAATAGCACTCCTCCTCACTCCCTTCCTTCCTACCTGTGTGTCTCCTCAATTTTGCTCAGTTTTTCAAGTCACTGTTTTACTGCCAGCCAACCCTCCCAGGCCAATTCCCCCAAAAAATCATTTCTGGGGTATAAGGAAGAGGGGTGGGTATTAAAGATTTTTCCTTTAATCCAAAACAAATCTTCCCTTCCTCCCTCCACACTGGTTCAATGAAGCAAAAACACTAAACAAAGCC
Source organism: Pezoporus occidentalis (assembly GCF_034315485.1). Taxonomy (NCBI): domain Eukaryota; kingdom Metazoa; phylum Chordata; class Aves; order Psittaciformes; family Psittacidae; genus Pezoporus; species Pezoporus occidentalis. The sequence goes on from NW_026915724.1 coordinate 12,175,520, forward strand.
TTGGGTGGCATGGTTTAGTGTGAGGTGTCCCTGCCCATGGCAGGGGGGGGTTGAGTTAGATGATCTTAAGGTCCTTTCCCAACCCTAACTATTATATGATTCTATGCAAGAGAAAAAAAATTATAGGGAACCTTCGCACAGCTCTAAAGAAGCCACGTATGTAAAGAACTTCATGCTGTGGACAGCATTAGCGACTTTCTCTGTGTTCTCCCTAACTGCACGCTGCCTATACAACTCAGCCAATTCCAAAACCACACACCTTCTACAAACCCTGAAACTGGATATGCAATTCTTCTCAAGGTGCCATTACTGGCTTTGGAGCTGGTGGCCTTAACTTTATACAATGATTGCATACTGCAACACATTTTATTAGCAGACTGCAAGTCTCTGAAATGACCCAAAATATTACTTGCATGCACTCTTTCATAAAAAGCAAATAAAATGACAGCAATATAAATAGGCTAGAATTAAAAAGTATCCCAGGTTGGTTGAGGATTTTTAAAAATGTATGGGATGCTACGTGATGATCACACCCTTCAAAGACATATTAGGCATCTGCCTTAGGCTGAACCAAAAACAAGTCACAGGCAGTTCTAAAGGCTCTTTGGAAAGTCAAGGAGACACTACCCGGGTCACATTTGAAAATCCTTCTCAAACCCCACAAAGCATTACACTTACATCTGAAACTGGTTCTCTCTCAAATGCACCCAAATTTTAGGAGCTCAGCACAATTATGCAGATGTTCAAAACAGTCTGCTGCCAGCTGCAACTCTGACTTCCACAAGGAGCTTGAATTACACTGAATCTAGAACTCTCTTATTGTGAAAGACATTATCTGAGGCTAAGATCTGATCTCTGTTCTTGTCTTGGATAGTTCTTTCAATATGCCTTGCAGCACTGAAGGACATACAGCACAGAAACCTCAAATTAGCAGTGAAAGACATAAGCTAATTTTGAGCTACGTGAAATATACTCATTTAAAATTCTCACTTAAACCGTGATCTTTTGTATCACATATTGTAACTCATGAGAAAGCGTACACAAAAGTCAAGTGTACATTCATCTCTGATGAGGCAGATACTCAAGCCACAAGAGATGATCACTTCTCTTGCAGGTTTTACCAGTCTAGGTAACATCCTACAGAACTTAAAAGGTCAGAAGGGAATGAACTTTGTGTACATATTTCATCTCATTAGAGGCAATTAAAAACTGCTTGGTCTTTAGGCATGATTCAACTGAAATGCAAAAACTGCTAGACTGAAAGACTATTTAATAAAACTTGTTAAAGTTCAAAATATATTGCCAGTTTACTACAGAACTGAAACCACTAGGCACACAGGATAAACTGGAAAGACAGTTACCCTGTTTACTGTACTATTATTGTACACTTACATTAAATAATGGTAGAAACACAGACTGAATATATTCTTAACTCAGTAAGAAGTCTCAAATCACAAATGGTTCATACAGACAGCTGCAGAAACATGTACCATGGGAGGCTAGACTGAAAACACTAACACGTCAGGAAGTGATGAACTCTAACATGAATATACAGTGTTTCTACAACTTCATACATTGAATTTTAACTGATTTCTTTACACTGTATAAAAAGTGACTTTTTTTTTTTTCATTTTGTATTGCCTACAAACTTAAAACCATTTTGATTCATGACACTCACCCTCGGTGGCCCAATAATCATTCCTGTCCATCTGGTGAGTGTCATATCTTCATCATCTTCAAGGCCCCAGCTTACTGTACCATCACCTACTCCTTTCTGCCCTTCTTCAAGTTCTTCCAACAAGCGAAAATTACGAGGTACTTTAACTATAGAAAAGGGAAGAATGTAATTAATACTGCTCACATTAAGGAAAAAGTAAGCCATTTCAATGCTTTTATATGTTATGCACTAGCAAATGTTAAATATACTTTCAAAGCAGAACAAATACTTCTTGCTAATTTATGTACCACTCAAATTGTTTTGAGGCAACTAATCACTCCACCAGAAGCTCGTTGCTACCAAGTGACAGCAATACAAACTATAAAAAAGAAAACAAGAAAGCTCTCCTTAGTTTGCGATGGCTAAATTCCAATTCTTTTTCCTAAGCTCAGTGCTGTTTAAAGTCAGTACATTTCAAAGTCAATACACTGTCTGTCAAGTTCTCAACTAAAATCCACATAAAATTGATATAGCAAATTGCCTCCAAAAGTGAAGAATGCAACATTTAGCACAAATTATCTTAATAAATGTAAACTGTAAGAGAAATATTGGAACATTTTCACTTGATTTCACTTGATTTAAAAAAAACCTTTAATATATGAAAACAAATTAAAAATCAAGTCTTTTCAAACTAGAGATTATTATTCCCACTTAACAGAGAAAAAAAAGGCACAGAAACACTGATTAAGCTGTAAAAAGAGATAATGACATATTCACAACAAAATGTGAAGATGCACTGCCTCTAATGAGAGTCAAGTAATACTCACTTACTGAACTTTAATTATTGGATTTTGATTATTATACATGAAAACAGACAGATATTGATAGGTATTAAGCAAGTGGATGCTTAACTGCTTTGTAGCACAGAAGCTAAAATGGTATTTCAGCACTGATGAGGGGAACAAAGCTAATCAACACTTGTACATGCCATCACGGTATGTGTTTATTTTCAAATAAAATACGCACAATGATGTAGTAACAATATCACAATACAATAAAACTTCCACCTTCTTATAGCTGCTTAGAGTTACAGTGTTTTCCATTACTTTTACTAGAGATTCTTTCTCATACAGGTAGTCTAGAAAACTAAAACTCTAAGACTGGGTACATACAAAGTTGTTAGCAAGGAATACACACTATGCAAGTTTGAAAATGACACGGGGTTAGGCTGTCAAAGAAAAATGTTTTTCTTAACAGTTACTTAGCCACTGAGATTTCATTCATAGTCACCTGGGTATTACATTACCCTAGTCTGCATTCCAAGCTGTCTCTATGCAAAAAAAATAAGTCCAATATTATACAATATGATTATTTAGTGAATAGATATGCATATAGACCAGCATAGATAAACACACCCTTCAGCAACTACACAGATATCTTGCATAACTATGGTTTCTCTTACCTGTGCTAAAACTATTCATTTTTTTTTTTTAATAACACAGACAAGGGAGGGGCTCCTAAAAATTACAGAAGCAAATGCCTCCAAGTTCTCCATACTCGCAGAGAAAAGCATTGAGTATAGAATTAGGACAGACACCACAAGGAAATTAAATCAGTCATTTATGGTCTCACCTCCCTTCTGGCTTTGGTACTGCAACTCATCTGAGCCCATAATGAGCTACTTCAGCCTGCTAACTGAGCAGAAAATCACACATTTTGGTTAGTCTCCTGACAGCTTAACAAACCAGCCCAGCTCACAGGGAGATCTGACAAGTATTAGCATGAAAGCGCAACCATGGCAGCAAAAATTCAGACAACTTCAGTGTAAAAATACAGTGTTTCTGTGGAGTTAAACTACTCAGGAAGCTTATCTTCACAGGTTAAGAGTTCACATATGACTGACTGAAAGTATTAGCACAGTACACAAACGAGCAGGTAACTTCTCAATACTTCAGAATAGATCTTTCTGAAAAAATTCATTGAAATTTATTTGCCCATTCGTCTGGTCCCATCCTGACTTGTTATTAACATTATATCTGTACATTTACGTATCTATGTATACCAGGAAAAGGGTAATGCTTATCTTTAAAACAAACAAAAATTTAAACCAGCAGGATAAACTTCTGCTAAATGTCGTTTTGCATTATATGACTGAGTAGCTTCTCACTGGTACCTGGAGCCTTAAACAAAATAAACCCACAAGCAACTCCCACCCCCAAAACCCCATGTATTTTGGCATCCAAACATTATGTTAAGACTTTTCCAGTGGCTTACAGCCACAGTTGCTCACCACCTACCAACTGATACCCAGCCCAGCCTGAGCAGTGATCTCGGCCTTCCGGGTAACTCCCACCAGTTTATATACTGCACATAAAGTGTTGTGGTATGGAATATCCTTTTGGCTAGTTTTGGTCAGGTGTCCAGTCTCTGCTCCCTCCCAGCTTCTCATGACCCTTCTCACTGGCAGAGCATGAGACTGAAAAGCCTTTGATCAGAGTAAGCAGTGCTCAGTAACAACTAAAACATACGTGCCTTACCAGCACTGCCCTCAGACTAAAGCCAAAACACAGCACTGCACCAGCTACTAGGAAGAAAATTAGTTCTATCCCAGGTGAAACCAAGACAAAACCGAACCAAAAAAAAAAAAAAAAAAAAAACAACAAACCAAACCCTTATCTTTATAATTTCAGTCTTAGAAGCTATCAGCAAAATGAACTGGAATTAAACACTCATGCTGTCCTGAATGCCCACTTGGGCACATTACTGCACTCCACATGTTTGCTTTGGTCGTGCCATAACCTTTACATAATACCTATCTAACTAGCTCGAAGAATGGAATACATTACAACATTGCACCTTCTTTCCAGTAAAACAATAGCAAGCACTTCTATGTAGAAGATCTGGTAACAGTGGTCTCGCTCTTCTGGAAATTAAGTCTGCTTCTAGTATAAGGTAAAGAAATCTTGTCCTTCTCACTATTTCATGTATTCCAGAATGCACAGTCTAAATTGTGTGTTAATGGTGTATAACACAACTTGCAGTTTTGTCTTTAATCCAGGCAACAAAATTCATCAAATATTTGCTAAAAACTCAGAAATATTCCTCAACAGAATCTGAGAAAGAATTAGTATTTCATTCACAGAATTCGGACAATGAAACAACATCCTTCTGTTTCAGTTTGCAGCTCATAAGCAACAGGAGATAACAGAAACCACCATCACTCTTCAGCTGACTACCAGACCTCAAGTGTACCTTCTGGAACAGGTAGTGGCAATTAAAAAGAGAAAAGCCTCTAGCTTTTCACCACCATGGGTCTGACAAATATTGTTCTATCTGGTTCCACTTGCTGATGAGACCACTAACCAGCTTCAGGTAAGTGCAGACAAGTTGTTTTTACTGCTTGTAGCAGGCACCCCCCAGCTAATACCTCACTCTTTCAAATGAATTAAAGCAGTCATTTGATTTTATCATTGGCAGAGCCATAGGAATGGCAAGCTCCACTCCACAGGCTGCGACTAACTGCTAGGTACAACACTGCATCCACCACAGCTATTCGCAAGGATGGACTAAGGCTCTCCATGTGAAAGTGTAGAAAGTATAGCTGGGTTCATCCAGATATAAACAAAAACAAAAACAAAACAAAACAAACAAACAAAAAATAAAAAGAAACAAAACACAACAAACCACAAACCAAACAAACAACAAAAACAAAACAAAAAAAAATGCAACCTGGCCCCAACCTCTTTTAAATTTATCTGCAAAGCTTACTTCACTATGAATTTTACTGACAAATACCTACCCAAAACCATACACAGGAACTGTCAAACAGCATTCACTAATTTTTCACAAAAAGCTGAAGTAAACGTATTTTACTTAAACGAACAGCACTTACTCATGCTTACATATAGTATTAGTTTTTAATTTGGAAGTTTAATTATTAAACTGGACTACAGAAGCTGGTACCTATTAGAAATACACAAAATTAACAGTGAATTTAATACCTTGGAACAATAAGAAAAGAATAAAAGCAGAATCAGCAAAGACTTAAATTGATCAGGAGGGTTTACTTTCATACACATGGAGCTACTTCAGACATCACATTCTAAACCACTGAATTAATAGAAACAAGCAGTACACTGTCCCACAGGACACATTAGAAATTACAGTTACGCTTTTATCCAGAATCTGCGTAACTTGAAAAAACATTAGAGAAAGAAAAAGAAATCTTCAGTATCCTTTAGCAGGACCAACAACTTTCACTGAAGCAATAAAGGGGAACTGCCCGGATGGACCTGCTCTTGCTAGTACATCAAGACACAGTTCCACAGTTGGCAATGCCAGATCACCCACTAGTAGAGATTCCATCAGCATCAAGACACAACTGCACTTACGTCAAATTTAACAGAGCACACTGATTATACTAAATCACATTTTTAAACAATTCACATGGACACAATCCTTCAGTTGAGTCCAAGCTCCCCACACATCAAACAATTATTTGCAATCTAACAGGAAAGAGTGGGATAACCTATGTTCTTCTACCTGTCAATTATAAAAAGGAGCCATAACCCTAATTTTTCATAGATTGGCTCAGACCCTGAAGTGTGAGGCTTTCTGTTATATTATAAAAATAGTTTCAGACAACTGTCTATTACAATATCCATACCAACATACCAACATTCAGTTTCTCTTAAAATCTTTCTTAGCTCTTGGCTTGAATCATTCCTGAAAGTTATACCCATACAAGGAGTCCCATACTGCCAGCACAAACCCCAACACAGCCATGAAAACAAATCTTACTATGGACCCAACAACAAATTATATCAGTAAATTATACGTTAACACAGCTAAGATACTGTCAGGGATGCTATTCTTCCTGATTGAGATAGCTATGTCAGGAAAAGTCTGCAGTACAAACTACCAGGAACGTACGACTTACCTTTTGCCCACTTACTTCTGGCTAACAGAAACTGAAGAAATATCAATAGCTTGATGTGGTGGTTTACTCCCAGTCAGCACTAAGAAACTTAACCATATACCAGCCAAACCCACGACACTTGGTAACAAAAAGAAAGGCTCTCAAACCACAATTAACAGCTTCAGGCTAGCAAAAATGTTTTTAATTACAAGGAAGGGGGAAAGGATGTCAGCTTTGCAAATTTTAAGCCGTAATACAATTTCTTTTGGGGCAGAGAGGGGAAGAAATAAATCCAAAGAGAAACACATTGAAAATAACAGGTTCCTTTCCACCTGAACAATTCAGAAATTACCTTGCTCTGAACAAAATAAAGAGAAAAACTGAAGTAGTGTACTAATACCACCACCACACACCCACAAAAAGCATAAACCAACCAAAGCCTTGAACAGGCCCTGAAAGGGGCAATACACAAAAAAAGAGGAAAGAGAACTGGGGCATGTGAAATGATTCCATTCTGGATGAAAAAAAAAAAATTCCTGGGGGATTAAATTTGTGGAAGACACTCTTTCCTGAGGGGAAAAAAAAAAAGAAAAAAAAACACCACAAAACAAATCCTAATGTTTTAAAAAAAACATGGTCTATATTTTTGTTTCCCAGTTACTCTGCTCACATCACATACCCTTTTGCCTAGTAAAATACTCTATGAGTACACACAAAACCAGTGGCTGGTTTACTACCAAGAACCTAGTATCGAGATGTATCTCTAGGTTTACTGCAATTCCACTTAATTATCTGAGGTTGATCACAGTAACCTGGCTCAAAAAAAAAAAGAAAACAAAAACAAAGTATTTCTAGTATCTTGCCTATTAATGAAACTGGACATTGGAGTTTTGACTACAAAAGAAGTCCATTGCTACCAGTAGTAGTGGGATGCAGCAACTCAATAGTGAACTTTTTTGTTTTAAATCAATAATGTTACTACACACATAGTAAAAGCACTGTTTCCAACAACAGAGAACAACATGATTCTTGTTTAAAGCAAGTAGACATTTTCAGTGAAAAACAATCTAATATTTCCAGTAACTACAAAAGCAGCCAGTTGTTGCTGCAGAACTCTATGATTGAGCCTGTACTGAGAAAACTGTACCTTCATTAAATGGGTTTGATACATATTCCTGCTAATTAAAACTTCTGCTTTCTCAGAATTACAGGTACATTGCACTTCTTTGAACTGCCTTCCAACAGCATTTTGACATACTTCAGGAAAATTCAAATTTACAGTTCTGTACACTAGCAGTATTCATACAGCTACATTTACGCTATTTTTCTCTACTTTTCTTCAGCCGGTATGTGCCAAAACAATGAAATTCAAACAACAGAATATTTTCCTTTAACTGTTTTGAGTTTAAATTTGGAAAGTACTATGTTATCTTAAATGGTGAAATTAAGCTATTTAGCAGCAATATGTAGCCTGCACACATTGATCAGGATGGTGAATAGGTACTACGCAATTCTAGCATGTAGGAAGCAAACATCCATATAATGCAAGCATAATATTTTCCAAAGGAACATGCCTGTCATCACTGATTTTGTCATGTAACACCAAAGAGATGCATTTCTATCAATGGTAACAGAATACAAAAGGACATTATTAAAACCACCTGGTACAGACAGATGACATAAAAAGACGATAGAGACCTCAGAGCACTCTGTGCTTCCAAAACTAACCATGGGGAGCTCCTCAAAACCAACAGTGATCTTGAATGCTTTCCTCTCCACTTTGCTAGTATCTGAATTATGCATTGTGTCAGACCAATCAAACAGTGCCTTGACATTACTGTCCACAACTGGCAAAGCTGCAAGCAACAGCAGTTTAGATATGCAGACTCATGAAAACTAACATAACTAAGCTAATCTGCAGACAATTTCTAGGAACAGAATTTCAAGAGGAAAACAAGTCTGACATAATCAGGTAAAAATCCATTTCCACATAAAATTGCTCAACTCATAAGAAAGAAACAAATCACCAAGATTACTAACTTTCTGAATTAATAAGAAAAGAGATGAGCAGAAGGCAAGTTTTTATAGCTCAAATAAACAGATGTACATCAATGAACAGATACGGAACAAACAGCCATTTATGCAATGTGTTCAACGTTTATCATAATTTAGAGCCGGTTCTGATACAATCCTAAACATCAGAAAGCTGCCATCTTGTAAGAATTAAAGAAATCACCTCTACTCAACAGAACTGGTAAGAACTGAATTTATTGGCAGGACTAAAACTAAATATACATACACATACATACATATATACTGATATATTTGACTATGTAGGAACTCTGTAACTGGTTCATTTCATTTGCCTTTTACAGCATTAAAAAAATTGAAAGCTCACAGGTTGCAAGACTTCAAGAAGGTGCAATTCTAGGAACTACATTAAAGTTAAAAGTATGCATTTCATCAGGTTTTGGATTTTGGTTTTTTGAAGACATGTCACTTGCCAAGGAATATTTCCCAGCAGGAACCAAAAAACAGTCACAACAATGTGAAATTTAAACACTTCCATGTTAAAACCTGCTTTTCGGTTAACGCTAACTAAAGTAATATTCCTTTTCAGAATTATACTGGTAATAATTTCCATTTATTTTACTTACATGAAATATTACATTTGTTGGTTTCTTAATAGACACAGTTCAGAACTTAAGTTAGGCTGCATGAGAACAACTTCCATAGGAGTTTCCTTTATATTTAAGTCTAGTGACAACCATAAACGTTCTATATATAGCTCACATTAAGAAGGCAGCTAATGAGAAACTGTGGTAATACAGCAGAAGCCACAGACATTTATTGCAACCCAGCAAGCACATTTTGACTGAAGGGAAAAGGTTGGGATGGGTGTAGGAATATAAATATCTTTAGGGCACAAATACAGTATTTAAAAAAACTCAGTAATTTCACTGAAGACAGAACATTGATTTACAGAAGCAGATGTCTCCCCCCCCTTACTTGCAATTTCATCATGTCTATTCACAACATTAAGATACTGATAGTTATTTACTTGCAATAATTAATGAAAACTATAAATTCTAAACAGAATGATACTTGCACATCAACCTGTTGCTTCAGTAGTAGTTCTAGCTGCATTGTGTTAAAATATGCATTTAATACAACTTAAGCTGCTCCATCTCATACTTTGAGTTCAGCTGCCAAATTAAGTATAACAGGTCTTCAAAGGAAACCAGAACTTTATACTTGCACACCGAGAGGCAGGCAGACTTCTAACTTGGAAAGGAAAGGCCATAAGAGCAAGAACGGCCCACTGTCTGTCAGCTCCCACTTTCAAGGCTTACCCCACCTCAGAAGAATTTGGTGATATCCAACTCTCTCATCTACCTTTCACATCCACCTTACCAGCTGCACTTACAAAATAGAGAACACAGTATGCAGTGATGGACAGCCTCACAAGGAAGGAGAGGTGGTAATACCAGTTTGCCTTACAAGACCCAAGCTTACATTTGATGTAAAAGAGTAATTTAGACATCATAAAACTTTAAATTTATGAACAATATTAAAGTTTATTTAGTTTGGGGAGGTGGGAAGGGAGTAAATTAATTTCTACAGATCTAGGCATTAGTAGTTGGGATGTCATGAATGCATATCTGACATACACATTAAAATGGCTTAAACCACATGATGCTGGAGTAACAGACCTCAACATATCAAAACTATAAAAGCAGTATCAGTTTACTCAATGTGTTTCAGTTGCTGTTTCACACTAAGAATGAAGAGACCCCAAACCTGACTGCTCCAGCAGATGATCAACCATTCCAAATGTGTAACTTCACAGGCAAGTCTGTGCAATTTTAGGTGTTATTAATTACATTTTTAAGTGTGAGAAATTACTACCAGAACAAATGGCTTCATTGTAAAGGCATCTTAACCCAAGTCCTCCTTTTATTACTATCGCTATTTTGTACAAAACAATGTAAGCCAGTACAGAGGGTTTAGAAAAGATATCTGTCACTTAAAAAACCACCAGCAATATCAACTGTGATTTACAAGTCTAAGGAATCAAGATTTCATCAGATGAAGAAATCTTTCCAATTTCTCTCAGAATCTAAAAAAAAAAAAAATAGTTTTAAAAAAAAACCACCCATAAAATACAAACAAACAAACACCCAAACTTGTTCAGTTAAATTAACTCCACTATTAAAACCATAAAGCTACATAAAGGCAAAAAAGGCTAAAGGAAAGATATAATGGCACAAGATAGGATCAATTTTTGAAAGTTTCATTATAAACCTGATACTGTTTGACAGAGAGGAAAAAGGATTTCAAATACATATTTCTTAAGCTCTCTTTTAAAATATGATCACACAAAGAAACTTGTTTTAGATAAAGTGACAGAAGAGCGGGAGAATACAGGAACTCAGCAGAAGCTAGTATCTCTTGTCATGAAATGGCTTTCACAGGGACCACTTTAAAAGTAATAATACGTGTGACCCAGATAAGAGTAGCATCAAGGATTTAGTTTAGCAAAGCTGTAAAGCTGTCTAAAACGGGTTACAAGTCATTGATTAGCAAATAGCTGTTCTAAGACTTTCATGAAGGTCCTTTCCAACATGACTCAGCACACACCCCCAGTCCAAAGAATCAAAATCCTTTATCTATGTGAAACAACTCTGTTGTTGTTCTTTCAGTTATACACATAAGTAAATGGATATAACCAACGAAGGTACCAGTCACCAAATATTTAATAACAAGAACTGCCATTATTTGTCTACATTATTTTTGGGATGGTCATATTTCAGCCTGCCATATTCTATATGCCATGGCACTCAAAAGTCCAGTTACATGATTACATATTCCATTTCAGTGAGAAGAAAGCAAGCTTACAATTTCTTCTATGAAACAAAAGTTCCAAGTTATAGGAATATAGCTGGACATTTTACTCAATCTATACTGCTACCCTAAGTAAAGAATACTACTTTTACATGTATTGGGAAAATGGTTTTGAGTTATTCACGCAAATTGCAAACGTACTTAACCAGATATGAACAGTCACAAATGAAATTAAATGAATGTGATTTTTTTTAATTTGTGCAGTTTAACTATGTATAACGTGCAATTTTTCACAAGAGGGATACTGAGTTTATCTAGATGCTAGATGTTATTTTCCTAACAAACGTTTTTTTAACTCTAGTTGAAGCATCTCATCTTTCTGAAAAAAGGATTAAAGCTCTGAAGTTCTAAGTGTTGAAGATTCTATTTGTTCCAAAATGCTAACTAGAAATGATTTAGAGTCACATACTTGAAGCACCACACATTTTTCAAAAGGCTGTAAAACAGAAGCTCATGTTATTCAGAACCAGTCTGGCAGCTTCACAGTCATAAGTTTTTGCACTGATTTCATTCAAAATATTGTTTGAATTGTATCTCATTAGTGTCTTCCAAATGACAAATACAAAGAAAAACAATGCTTTGAGCAGGATAGCATATAGCAAAGCCCTTCTGAGCACAGCTTAAATCAGGACGATTTTGAATGCTTGCCCTACAGCACCTTCTTGTCTTTCCATGATCTATGCTGAGGCTCGAACAGACTAGTTAAGACAGCAAGGCAACAAAACCTAAATGACGTGAGTAGCTGAAGATCATCTAGTATGTTACATAAAGTTTTGGTCAGGATGAAGTACAAGCTATAGACTAGGAAAAAAAAAATAAATATGTAAGAGTAGCAAGAGAGAGGAGGAAGGGTCTGTATACAAAATGAAGCTGGACAGTTTCAGAGCACATACTTAACACTGCCTTTGGAAAAATCTTCCATAAGGCAAAACAGAAGCACTAACAGAGATGTATCTAATTCAGCTCCATCACCTACTCATAAGACTTGGAAATCTAATTCTCACACATGAGAAGCCTTATCATCTGTGCTTAGATTTGTATTATGGACCATCTTCCTCCAACTACTGAAAGATGCATCTTCCTGAAACTGTGTATTGTACCATCTTCAGGCTAAAATTTTCCAGGTCTGTACAGAACAGTTTAGAGGATGGGCTGTAATACTATGCCTGGCAACATCTCTGCATTTCAAACAAATTCTTAAACAAATAGAGTATTACAAAGTAGGCCACTTTTGCATCTCAGAAGGTGTTTAATTCTGCAAGCATACTCTTACGTAGCTATTGTGGGAGAAAAGACTTAAGCTGGGGCTTGTATTTAGAGAGAGTTGTAAAATATCAGCAACAAAAACAGTGTGGGCAAAACTCTGAGAAGAAATAAGAGTATCTTGCCTATATATGCCACAAAGTTAGAAAGAACTGATGGTCTATATATAGTTTAAAAGTCATCTGCAAGCTAGATTGTTCCCAACCCAGCTGAAGCACCTCTATATTTGTGGCTTGCCAAGATGTTTTTAAGCAAGCAGAACAATGATGGTTGCAATTCCTTGTGCACAGGACAGGATGGAAAAATGCCCCACACAGAGTGCTCACTGCCTCACAGAATACAGTATTTTACTTCTTTTGTTTTGGCTGATTACTTGCAGCTTCAAGAAGTCTGTGCTTAGAGAGCTAACATTAAATACACAAACTAAAATGAACTAAAACTGAAAGGGCTGTAACATTCTAAACAGCTTTTTAAACTGACTTCTTGGACAGGCTCTGGATAACTGAACTGTATGATGGAGACATAACAGAGAAAAGTAAGGGGAGTAACAAATCCTTGAAGGTAAAACATACTATTTAAGAAATAGATAACTGTTTCCTCTACAAGGGAAAAAAAGAGGGAGGAAACAGACATCCAACAGGTCAGAGGAAAAGAGAAGCCTACCTGCGCAGAGTTTAACACTCAAGACTTCTAGATACAAAGCTTAAATTATGCCATCTCCTATATGGGAAAAAATAGTCTTCAGAACATTACTTCTACATCCCACTTATGAATAAACTTCTTTATTACTCCTCTAAACGGCTCTTAATATCTAAGAGTCTCCACACAGGGTATAGTGCTCCATCGATCCCTATCCCACCAAGCACAGGCCAGACATTGCCTTAATTTGAAATGGCGAAGAGTTCAAAGGCTTTAAGGGGAAAGTATTACAAAACTCCATCCCACATCACAAAATCTTTTTCAATTTAGTATTTTGGCAGTGTAAAGCTTTGAAAACAAAAACAAACCCCCAGTCACTGGCTAAGATATGGTCAGTCCTTCCTTCACAGCTCAAGGAGTTAGGCTGAATGCACTCAAGGCCACTTACAGACCTTCATTTTTAATATCAGCTTCCTTACATCTGCAGTCACACGCACTTAGAACTGCTTTCACCACCACGAATGTTTGCAAATAGAAGTAAAAAAAAAACAACCCAAAATTAAGAAAACAAGGCACTGACATTGAGCATTGTGCCATTTCTTCTAACAAAGAATCAGTCATATATGAGTTCAAAGGGAAAGATATTTTTGCATGGGCAACGTAAGTCACACAAAAAAGCCAGCTCATCCTAAAAATCAGAGTATCTGGAAATGAGAAGTATGGATTTTACAGGAAAAAAAAACAACTTATTTTGGATCCAGCTGTGCTCCTTCAAAGACATGAAGCACACTTTCATAAAAGGTTGCTTGCAATTACATACTAGAAGTAAATCAGGAATCTCACACATAATTACTGACTGTAGATCGATGTTTTTCCCCAAGTGCAGAGTCAAAACAAGGGGAATTTTCATTAACTTGGCCCAATTCACCCTCCCCCAAGCTACTGAAGCCCTCAGTTGAAGAAATGGGAGACAAAAGATTTAGCAGCCTATAGTTATAGAACAGTATTAGACACTGCTTGCTACCTTAACTGCTACCATCTTTTCACACGTAAGTTCTAACCATTGAGTGACATGATCCCTGGTTTTAGGCAGATACATCTATATCCTATACACATAAGGTAATTTTAAGTAAACCCCAAATTATGGAAATGCAGAAATTAACTCCTGAATTAACTCATTTTAATCTTTTTCTTGTTACACAAGATATTTTAAATTATATGCTTTGTTAAATTATTCCTTTTAACCCAAAACTATGTTCAATTACATCTTCTGCTTTGTATTTTCAAAGAGATTAACAGAATGAAAGTCCATCTAACCAGTAAGACATTGGCTGATTATATCAACAGCCCTTCTTTAAAAAACGGACTTCTTTTTCCCCAGACCTTCAGCAGTATCCACATAAACAACCTAGGTCCAGCTTCAAGAAGGAGCTGCAATATCATGAGGTCAATCCAACTGCAGCTTACAAATGTCCATTTCTTGGACATGCAATATCTACATGTAAAATAAGTCAATATAGGTGATTTCAGAAAGCAGGTAAGACACTCTACAGCAATGTAATGTTGACAGTTTCTTTAGCCCACATTAGAGAACAGCTATTTTCAAACTAAATTATCTGTTGTTAAAGGCAAGTATTTTCTTACATGATTGTTCAAAGAACTAGCGAGCCTAGGAGAGCAATTTCTGGGATAAAACTAAGACAGTCGATCTTAGTAAAAGTTTTGCTTAGACTTCCTTGGGGCTAGAATTTAATTCCGGGGACCTTATGCAACCAAAACATTCATTTCATTCATTTTTTCTGAAATAAATAAGGATTAAGTTGAACTTCATAGCAAGAGCAGATTAAATCTGCAGAGTTAGGTAGAGTTAAATCTTATGTCTATGGCAAATCATTCCCTTCCCTCCCCCACAAAGGAGTATAACACAGCTTCCTGACAAGAGCAGCTCTTCTAGGTGAAGTCTTAGAAAGCAAATTCCTGTGTATTATGTGGAAAGAACAAACATACTACATACCTCCAATCTATGCATATATACTAATAAAAAGCCAACAGTATTTTCTCCACAGGAATTAAATCTTTTGCTTTAGAAGCTCTGAGTAATTTTCCCAACAATGCTCTTGATGATTCTAACTGCTCATTCCATTTTACTGGAACAATCTTATTTCTTGAACAATGCATACATGCAGTACTATCACTTTACACTTTCTGGAGCAGACAGATGTTTAGTTTTCTACGTCTCCCACTTTTTTTGAACTTTAGGCATGGCTATATTTCTGACACAAAACCCACTACACTGGGTAAGTGTATATATGAGACCTTAAAACATGACATGTAAAACTGATAAAAGCATTTATATGAGTAAAACTAAGTAAGTTTAGTAAAACTGTATTTCTTCTTATAGAGCTGAATGCTCTGTAAAAAGGAAATAGCTTTTTTTTTGCTACACAAGTTTTTAGTAAACTGATATTCTACACTAGCCATACTGAATGGACTGTGATGCCAAACAACAATAGTCAGTACACATGACCTAAACCAACTATACTTCCTGCATTACAGGAAAACCCAGGCTGGAGCCAGATAAAAGTTTAAGTCTTTGCAAACTGCTTAATAACAAAACTAATAGTAAAATCCTTATAAACTTAGACACTAGGAAATGAGAAATAAATTTTAACAAAATAATACACAGCTGAGTAAATACTTGAGTGTATCAATTCTAGCTCAGTTTATCATCGGCAACAACGTATGTTTTTGGACTGCTCTTTCAGAGTTGCAAGAGCTGCTCTATGCCCCAATTTGTTGTAACCTTATCAATTCCACTCTGCAAATCCCACATCCCCAAAGTCACATTACCAAGTGGAAAGGACTCTCCTACCCCAAAAAATCTGCCCAAGCTCTCCTTGCAGAATCAACACTAAGGTATCAAGACAAGTTTTGATACACAGACATTTCTTCTGTTTTGTTATAGTCTCAATCCCTCAATGATCCAGTGAATTAGGAGCAGAAATAAACTAGTGGCCAATGCTCACCCCAGACTGACCACTGAGGTCAATTCATTCCTCTGTCCCAAGCTCTCTCAATCCCAATTACAAAGTCTCAAAGGTAGAGAGAACATGAGGCCCTGAAGACTTCAGATTTTTGTACTGGGGAATGGTCTTTTTATATATCAAGCCTCTTATGAAACAAAACTGAGCCAGTATAGTTGCGCTTCTTAAATTTCTGTATTATTTTAAGCAATATTCTTGTCTTTTTGTTTGCCACCAACTTCCACAGTATCTGCCATACAAATGCTCAACACATGCTCTACTGGTTACTGATACGGGACTCCCAGGATGACTTGCAAGCCTTTGCCCTTCATTTCCCTATAAGAGAGAGACCCTTTGGTTCCAACGGCTAAGGAAAGAGAGCAAGGCGCTTCACTCCTCCTCCCCACCATGCGGCAGTCACCACCAAGCTGAACTACATTTGCCCGAAAACACAAGGCAGGCCTCACCCCTTGTCCCCTGAATCAAGAGAGGAAAGGGACAATTTTTTAATTCGGATACTGCTACAGCACGACTTATACACTCACCAGATAGTACAAACCTTTAACACAAATATTTTTTCTCCAACATTTTCACCGGGCTAGTGATATCTCCTCCCTTCCCTATATACACACACACATCTCCACATTCCTGCCTCTCAGTAGATAAACTCTTCCCCAGCTCCCCTCTATGTTAACTGCTGACACCGGCGCCCTTTCAACCACCATTCCCCCCTCAGGCCAGGTTCTCACGGGGATGGAGGGAAGACGGGAGGGTCGCTGCCTTACAGACGGGAGGTATTGTGCCCGGGCCATAACTTGGCCGGGCGCGCCTGTTCTTCCCTTTTCCCCTGTCAGAAGGTAACTCCTCCCCACTCCGGTCACTCCCGTCAGGGGCAGATCATCCTCCCCCCAAAGGAAACACCTCCGGCCCTTGCGGGAGGGCCCTCCCCAGCCCAAGCCTTATGCCCGTCTCCCCGAGCCGGCCGCAGGCCCACGGAGCCCCCCCCCTCACAGACCTGTGGATCCAGCCATCTTGTCCAGACCCCCCCCCACCGGCCAGGGCCTGCAAGCTATGCACGTCACTTCCCCATGACGCAGCGCGTCACTTCCCGCAGGGAAAACGCGGCTCTACAGCGCGGGAAAGACAAGGGGCGGGGAAGCGCGCCAGCGTCGGGGGCGGGGCCAGGGCCGGAGGTGCCGGGCACCTTGCCGGGAGCCGCCGCAGAGTCGGGCTGTGGCTGTCGTGCTGCTGGGGGCGGCCGAGCCTGGAGCGCCGGAGTCGAAGGTGTCGGCTGCCGGAAGCGCCTTATGCCTCCTACACGGGAACCACAACGGCAGGCTGGCTCTGGGCCTAGTGGCAGATCGGAAAAGGCGGATTTCTCCCTTGCAGGCAGCGAGCTCGGCACCAACGGGCTCGGCAGGAGCAGCATTCGCTTGTGACCCGTCACCGTTCACACAGATGCGAAGGAGACGGTCACCAACGATGCCAGAAGACTTCTATGGAGCTTTCTATTGCCACAAGTTGACTGAGTCCAGAGAGGGCTCCTGAGGACTGTAACACTTTTCTCTCAGGCTTCATTTTAACAAGCATTTAGCAGCCTTAGAGCCACCACGCCTCCTTCTCTTCAGTACATGGAGAATACAATACAAAAGAAACAAGCAAATTAAATTTCAATCCCATTCATCCAGAAGTTAACTCCTTTCCTGTCATGCCGTGGAAGGATCTCCAAGCTCCCTGACTCTCTGCAGGCACTACCTGCACATCCATGCAGCACAGTATCTCCTAATCCCTTAATTTGAAATCCAACTCGCAGTTTTTGTTTGCTGGTTTGTATTTGGTTTAGTGTGTACTCCCAAGATCCTGACTGCACAACTTCAGTGTATATACAGGAAGTACATTTTGCTCGTTTCCTCATGCTGTTTCAACCTGGAAGTATAAGCAGTTTAAATACCTGAATCAAAAAGTGAGAAAATCCAATCAGAAAAAAAAAATTAAATATATATATATCTCAATCTCGTGAAGACTTAAAATGTGCCAGCACAGATTTACAGAGAACATTTCCATGATACTTCACAGATGTGAAAATTCAGGAGCAAAGGACACAATCTTGCTATCAAGAGTAACAGAATTATACAAAATTCCAGCCCCGTTTCCAATAGCCTACAAAATCCAAACTGGAACAAAAATAATGATTATTGCTCACAACAGAAATACAAAATTCTGTTCATTATACACTAAGCTGTAATATCAAATACAAATTTAAATACTGACTGAAAGCATAAAACAAAGATTTAAGGGCACATTAAGAAAAATAATTTGGTTTTCTCTATAAATTTGTTCATGTCTGTTATTAGTATATTAAAATGTCAGTAAGTTTTGTTATTTCATGCAAAGATTATATTTTTTTCCTCTGTATACAAAATAACATGACTTTGAAAAGGAAAAAATATTTAAAACAATGTGTTAGGGGTTTTCATCTTAAATTTTTTTTCCCATTTCTTTACACGGACATAAGAAAAAGTTAACTGTAAATAGGAAATATTCTCAAATGCTGCTGTTTAGTTTGTAACAAAATAGAGTTGAAAAAGTACACTGGAGAATGCGGGCATCGATCCCGCTACCTCTCGCATGCTAAGCGAGCGCTCTACCATTTGAGCTAATTCCCCACCTGAAAAAAAAAAAAAATCTCTGAAACTTACAGTCACTGACTTTTGACCTACTGAAAACTACACCACCACTATATTTGGTGATAAATCCATTGTTTCTTGCCGAGTCACTCTTTCCACACACCAGCAACTGACTGCAACTCACAGCTGGAATCGTGACACATCTTTCCGCATATACACTACCAGAATCATCTTATTCATCTCTTTTATAACACAGGTACTTGTTATTTAGCTGTTCTCATACAAGAAGCTCTCCAAAAGATAGAGTTATTTACAAGAAATTTAATATTATTTAAAAAAATAACAACACCAAAACCACAAGCAAAAAACCAAAACAAACCCCAAATCCACAACTTCAGTTGAACAAGGAAACCCATGTTCTTTCCAATTTTCAAGGCATACACATGAAAAACCTGATTCAGGAAATGCTTAATGAGTGAAAAAAAAAAAAAATATGCTTAGTTGAAACAGTTTTATAGTCAAATGATTTAACCCAAAACACAGCTCTAGAGCTGTATACTTGGGAAAAAAAAAGCTTCTGATTGCACAAGTCCTCCTGCCGATATCTGTCGGAAAGCTGAAGGAACTGCACCAGCTCAACCACCACCCCCCCAGCCTACCGCACCGACTGCCACCCACCGGCTCGGGCAGCCAGCTGACGCATGCGCAGTGCTCTCGCCCCAGCCAGCAGTTATGCCCCCCTTCCCTGGGGAGCCCGGACTTCGCAGGTCCCTGCGGCAGCCGTGCTTCCCCCGGGGAACCTGCCTAGGGCCTCGCCTGCTGCTACTTTGCGCCTACATTTGCTTCCCCGGTTCCTTCGAAAAGCCCTCTCCCCTTCCACAGACTCTGGCCCTGGGATTGCCGACGCACCTACCACCCGCTCCCTCGCTGCCAACTCCTTCCCTGAAGCCAGCAGACAACCTGAATGGATTACAGGAGGGGTGCGATCAGGGTTCAGGAGAGGGATTGGAAAACTCTCCTCAAACAGCCTCAAACTTGAGCTCAGTCATGATGTGAAGAAGCACGCATCAACTTGCACATACACATAGTTGATTAATCCAGATTTCTTGAGCTCAACCAAACCCAGGCTGCGTTCCACTTTGTATCTTCCCCCTACATATTTGTAACCCTAGAAGCTTCTAGGGTTATCTCTGAAAAACCTAAGCTTGCTACCATGTACAAAGTGACATACCCAGCAAGAGAATCAGGACTCTGGGTCTCTGGAGAGTGAGAAGTTTTACAAACTGCCCGGTATGACATGGCCCTGTGCACTTGTGCTCTTCTCCATAAATTCTGTATAGTGTTCCACATACAGCTAAACCATATAGCCTGTAATCTGCCCGATGGACATTTCAACTGTTGCTTTAACATCTTCATTTACGTAGTTGATTGTTCTTGTGCTGTGTCGGCACTACATCAGATACTGACTCTTTGCAAAGGTAAGCCATGTTCCTCACTCCACAGAAGAACAGATGTTACTCATCACATTCAAATCAGACTAAGGGGAAATCAAACCAGAGCAGGTGAGGAGGCAAGATCATGACCTGACTGGTTTCTAACCAGCCTGGCTTGCTCTTCATGCCATCTCACTGGCTTCTGGTGACATAAGATCCATTAGCCTTGATGTAATGGATTGCTTTGAGCTGCAGTACACACACACCGAGTTGTTCCCAGAGCTGGATTCTTTGGCAAGTGATACCACAAAGCAGGAATAACTAAAAGTAACCCACTGTCTCTACTCTGTATAGCAGTATTTACCCAGCTCTTGACAAGCTTCAGCATTGGTTTGCTACAGATCTTCTGATGGTGCCAACCACAAGAAAATAGGAAGGGGAAGAAAGAGTGATATTTGGTAAAAAAAACAAACCCATAGTTGTCAGCTCCAAGAACATGAATTGTGCAAGCAGGAGTAAAAATCAGAAATAAAGCTGCTGTGGATTTATGTCCATCTGTAAGTTTAAGTCATGTTAGTGTTAACATCTTAGTTAACACCAAAGCTAGTCTTCACAGAGCTAAAAAAAAACAAGGAGTATTTTGGGTGGAGTGAATGAATATATATAGTCTTTTAATGTTTGTAGAACGTCCTAAAGATTAAAACCAGCATGAAATCGATGTATTTGTAATACTCATATCTTTGCCATATAAATAATTCAGTTTTCTATGGCAGCTGCTAGAACATGCACAGATGCTTCAGCCTGTTCTCTGTGTTGAAAACACGAGGTGGAAATCATTATAGTTTTCTGTGTCTCAAAAGCTCACTATTCTTTCAGACAGTTGATCAAAACAGTTGATCAACTACTGGAAACAAAGCTTAAGGAGACCCTTGAAAGGCATTGTCTGCTGCACAGATCTATCTCCAGACTTAAAAAATTCAACCCAGAAGTGAAGTCTTTGAATAATTAATGCGGAAAGCTACAAATGCTGCAACTGTATTACTCACTTGGGGTAGATTTCTTACCACAGTCATTTCATTTGTAGAAGAAACTATGATACAAAATCCAGCTGAAGTAAGAAACATTTTTCATGTGACCTTATTTATACATCATCAAGCACACCACCAGACTCTCCTCTGTGCATGATGCACCTGGTTACTTGATCATCTGTAGGAATTTACAGTGAGGTAGCTAACCAAAACTAATTATCCCATAGTAAAAGCCAATGGTTTGGGTTGGAAGGGACCTTAAAGCCCATCCAGTTCCATCCCCCCTGCCATCACCTTCCACTAGACCAGGATGCTCCAAGCCCCATCCAACTTGGCCTTGAACACTGCCTAGGATGGGGCAGCCACAGCTTCTCTGGACAAGCTGTGCCAGTGTCTCGCCACCCTTGCAGTGAAGTGCTTCTTCCTAATATCTAATTTAAATCTTCAGTAACTATTATTACTCTAAAATTAAAGGGGTTAATAAAAAAAGAAAAAAAAACAAACACCAAAACCAACCAACAAAAAACAAACAAAAAAACCCAACCACCCCTGAACCTAAGAAAGAACCCACAGCTTTTGTTTTTAATTTCAGAAAAGGTTAACATTTCCTCGAAGTTTTTCAGAGATGGCAACTATAAATTCAAATGCTGCTATAATCTTAAAGTACTGGTAAACAATTCACGTTCCCACTGATCTTACTTCAGGTTGTCTCATACCATTAACCTTTTTTTCATATCCTTTTATTTATTTCAGAACTGAAGTACCTGTAATTTCTCTGACAACATTTAGCAAAAGGGGCACTCATGCTACAGAAAGGCTTTTGCCATCAGAAAATTACAGAATCATAGAAAAATTAGGGTTGAAAAGGACCTTAAGATCATCTAGTTCCAACCCCCCTGCCGTGGGCAGGGACACCTTACGCTAAATCATATCACCCAAGGCCTCGTCCAACCTGGTCTTGAACACTGGCAGGGATGGAGCATTCACAACCTCCCTGGGCAACCCATTCCAGTGCTTCACCACCCTAACAGGAAAGAATTTCCTCCTTATATCCAATCTAAACTTCCCCTGTTTAAGTTTTAACCCTTTACCCCTTGTCCTATCACTACAGTCTCTAATGAAGAGTCCCTCCCCAGCATCCCTATAGGCCCCCTTCAGATACTGGAAGGCTGCTACGAGGTCTCCACGCAGCCTTCTCTTCTCCAGGCTGAACAGCCCCAACTTCCTCAGCCTGTATTCATAAGGGAGGTACACCATTCCCCTGATCATCCTTGTGGCCCTTCTCTGGACTTGTTCCAACAGTTCCATATCCTTCTTATGTTGAGGACACCAGAACTGCCCACAATACTCCAGGTGAAGTCTCACAAGAGCTCACAAATTAGCTCAGCTCTTACTGAAATGGATTTCTGAATACCTGCTTTTCCTTCTTTTACTTTTTTTTCCAGGAAAAATATCTATAATACACAAAGATAACAAGGTTACAAATGCATAGGAGATGTGTTACTGCCGAAACTGCAGAGACTCCAAGGAACCGAGAAGGAAGGGTGCAAGTTGGAGGAGCCTAACCTATATTATGACTTCACCAAGCCTGCTAGCAGGATAAATCACAGGTGAGTTTTCCCACCAATAAGACAGCCTTTTCTTGCCAGCAGTTAACCTGATCCAAAGGTTCAGAAGCCAGGATTTTTTTTGTAAGATGAAAAGCTTTTACAGCTGCACACACACATGAAGTTTTACAGCCTTTTTTGTATTAAGAAGTAACAGAGAAAAGATATATTATATAGTCAAGTTATTTAAAAGCCACGCTCTCAAGTACTAGAAACTTGAGGAACTTTAAGCACAGATCAACAGACGTTTTAATTAGTTTTTTCAAACCTCCACCCTCAAAGCAACGCCTAGAAAATGCATGAGCATAAGCCTAATTACAGAACTCAATTATGGATTTGCATTTTGGAAAAAAACATAAGTTTATTTAAAGGCACACACACTCAGCTATTATTTGTGCAAGTTATGGCCATCATATCTGGGCCATCTAAGACAAAATCTGCTCTTTCCAATGTTACTTTCCCCCTCTGCGATGATACAGAAGATAACTTTAGCAGGGAGCAGCTCAGGAAGGACCCCAGAGCCAGCCACCAAGCAGCTCAACACATGGGCAAGGTTTTTCTTTTGAAGGCTTACCTGCCATCCCTAACAGAGTTTAAGGATTAGGAGAAGACCCAGCTACAACACGACAAGCCTCCAGCACGGCCTGATCACCGCGCCATCTACATTTAAAGATGGAAAGTTGGAGCAGGGAGCTGCTCCAGTACACTTGCCCATTAGGAAAGCGGTGGACAGGGCGTGTGTAAGCACACTTTGTAGCAGAAGGTTCTCGCACCGGGTGGGTGGAGCGGCCCTGAGGCGGAAGGCGGGAAGAGGCATGGGAGCGGCGGGGATGGTGTTGTCAGGCTGGGGGGTGCGCGCTGAGGACTTCGAAAGACAAAGCTGGAGGAGGAGGTTGGTTTGTCAGTCTCTTATTAAGGGTTTTTCTGGTCGTGATGGCTGTCTGAGTGGGTCTCATGAAATTTAGTTTTGCAGTTGTGAGGGTGCTTGCTTGAAGGAGGAGGTGCCGTGGGTGGTGCTCCGCCTCAGGAATGAGGGGGAATTGTGGATTCTTTTGCGGGACTTCCCATGGCTGTACGGGGCTGCTATGACTCGGGCTCCGCCTCTGCTTTATGGCTGTCACAGAACCATGGAATGGTTTGGGTTGGAAGATGCCAACCCCCCTGCCATAGGCAGGGACACCTTTCACTAGACCAGGCTGCTCCAAGCTCTGTCCGACCTGGCCTTGAATACTGCTAGGGATGGGGCAGCCACAGCTTCTGCTCCAGGGTCTCACCACCCTCACAGTAAACACCTCTCAACACCAGTCCAACATCATATTAGTCAAAATTTAATAGCAGTTGTTTTTATTTTCTGATACTGTCAGCCAGAGCTCACTCAGAGCGTATCATTGAGCCAAAGAGAAAGCAGGAGAATCAAATCACAGGGTTGAACTGTTGAAGTGGGTGTTAACTTAAACTTTGCATGGTTTTAATTGAGCTTGGCTGTGATGTTTTTGAGCTGTATCTGTATTCTGAGTACACCGTGATCAGGAAGCTTCATCAGTGAGTGCAGCTCTTCTACTGACAGGTCTGGTTTCCTTGTTCCAGTTCTAAAATGACTGTTTAGTGTGGTGGTGTATAAATTCGAAAAGAGTAGCATAAAATGATAGACTTACTCTGAGCTGAGCTCTGCGCTCACTGTCTTCTTATTAGTGCACGGATAGCACGACTTTAACTTAAATGCCAATCTAGTAAATACACACAAAGAACGTTACGTCTTTGTACTTCTTACAAAAGAAGCATATTTAATATGAATTATTTGGGCCCTTGCAGGTTTCTGTGGTGGCTGCTAATGCTAGCTGAAGTTACTTAGAACGATTGTCAAAGCTTTTTCCAACGTTGATTCTTTGATTAATTTACAGAATTTTCCATCTCCTAGGTGGACTGCCCCAATATTAGTTTCCTCAAACAAGTTAATAGTAGTGGCAGTTATTACTGAAAGTAGCAGATGTTTCTAGTTTGGTGTTTGTTTTTATGGTTTTGGGGGGGGGTATTTTTTTGTTTGGTTGGTTTGGGGGGGGGGGTTAGTTGAGTTTTATGTTTGGTTTTGGTGTACTTTTTTTTTGGTGGTGGTGGTGGTTGGCGTCTTCTTAGCATGTTTTTGTCTTGTGGCTTGGGTACAAAATGATGAACAATGGTAAAATGGTGGCAGAATTTGTGAGCAAGCAATAAAATTTTCATCAACAAATCAAATTTTACTGTGGTCATGAAAAGCAGAACTAGACCTGGAATTCTGAGAGGAGTCATCTTCTAGCTCATGATATGTCTGCTGTATGGCTTTTTATGTAATTTACATTATGTTGGGGTGGGGCAGGGAAGCGGTTTTGTTTGGTTTTTTTTTGGGGGGGGGGGTAGTTGCCTTTTTTTACTGCAAAGGGGGGTTTTGATTTTATTGCCCAAATCTGTATTTTGATACTGCTTCTCAGTAAAATTATTTCTAAGATTCAGAGCACATTTCCTTCAATGTTTTAAATAGATATTTAGATACAGAACTGGAGGTGTATTTATTTATTTAATGCTAAATCTATAAACTTGATGATTAAGCTATTCAGAAGAATGAATCGAACCTACTGTAGCTGTCCTTAGGTTATTTTACACTGCTTAATTCATATAGTTAGTGCTGGGATTTGTGTAAGTAATTTTTCCCCTACTTGCTGTGTTAAAGCCTTAAGAGTACTAGTGCTTCATAGCAAATTGAAGTTTCATAGGCAGCAGAACTTCCCAGTTTGTGTGCAGCTGTTAGCCTGCTTGGGACTTCCGTTAATTAAGCAAGTAGGTGTGTTTTACCAGTGAAAACCCGTGATGAAATCCTCTTCCTGCCTGTGCTGCGTTCATACAAACCTAATACAAATACTATCAAAAGGGTTCTGTTTGTTTCTTTGTTTTGCAACATACGTGGTTTTAAGACTTTATGTGGAAGGAGTACCAAGAAAATTAAAAAACACCCAAACACAAATGAAAATCTACAAGAGTTACAGTTGTTGAGGTTTGGTTTTTTTGTTTGTTTGGGTTTTGTGTGTTTTGTTTTTTTTTTTTTTAATTGTTTTTAATTACTGTGAAACAGCTAATGCGAAGGTTAGAATTGCTTATTCCTGTTTGGAGGAAAATCATGGTTTTAGTGAGTGAATTTAGGTCACCTATTTTTTTCAGTCATACAGAGAGCAGAAGGCATTATAACTAAAACAAGGTAAAATATTAAAGTGGAATTTTTAGTAATCGACTCATTTAGCTAGTAGCTAGTGTACCAAAATGGTAGTGCCATAACTGGCATAATTCTGAGTCACTTATGAAAATAGGATTTAGTCATTCTGCTGCTCTGGAATGTTTTTATCATAACTAAGTGCTGTGTTTCTAGTTACTATATGACTAAGCAAAGGAACTTCTGGGTATTTCAGAGCTCTGGGTGCAAAAATCCAACTGGTCATGTGAAAACATCCCAGGGCAGAAGGAGCAACAAACTTGCTTACTTTGCCATAGTGACTAGTGGGGTTTTACAGTCAGGCAGTCGCTTAAATATCTGCGGTATCTGCAGAATAATTCCAGCCATAAGAACTTAATTACTGTCTACAAATTAATTTCGGATGCTTCTTTCCACATTGATTAGGTTTTAATAAGAGAAGAAGAACCATTTCCTAAATCCAGCTGTTTCAGTGGGAGTAAAGGAGCAGGTAACAGGATACTGGAGCTTAGTGGGAGAGTGTGTACAAGACTTCTGGTACTGGGATTTGGGGTTAGACCAGTGGTCCTCATCATTTAATCAGGGAATTGGCATCTTGGATGCTGCAGCAGCATTTCACAGTTTCAGAAAGTGAGGTTAGCATTAGTGACATATCACTAATGGGAGTGCTAGCTTGGGAATTCTGTCTTTTTTCTCTGGTCAGTGATACTTAGTGTTTTGCCTCTCCTTTACCTCTTTAGTTCTCCTGCCTTTTCTAGAAGATTCTGTTTTCTATTATTTTTGTTATAATAATTGGTTTACTATTCCTACAATAATAATATTCCCAGAGTACCTTTGGATAAAAGAAGTGCTGGATTTGTCTTAAAATGCTGCTGCTGTTGTGTTTTTAAAGTGAATTTGCAACTGCAGGCCTGCTTGGGCTTCGCTTAGTTAAGCTGTTTGGAGGTTTTCTGTGGTGACTTTTGAAGTACTGCATACTTTGAGCCTCACTGTGCTGTGAGGTTCCTAAAATTTGTTGTCAGACTTTAGGAATTCCATGCACTTGGTATTCAGAAATTATAGATACCATGGTGGACAAAGGAAAAACAAGAAAAGGACTTGTATTACTAAAGGATAATGTAGGTTGCCCAGACAAGAAAAGATCTAAGTTGGAAGAGCATAGTGGCAAGGAGCTTGATTCGCAAGGTTGAAGAGGTGGGGGAGTCTGGAGGAAATGCCATATGAATAGTGTTTTTTGTGTGTTAAAGTTAGGGTGGTAAAATATTTTTAAAGAATGATTACATAGAGGTTGACTTTGAGGGATTTGATACTGTTTCATAAACCTCCACTATCTTTAAATATGTAACTTTTGATTACAGCTAAATACTGAATTGTTGACTACTGAGAACTTGACTGTTGAACACAGGCATGATTCTTGAGTTATATATGGCATGGCAAGAGCTGTATATGCAGAGTATGACTTAGGATATATTCTTTAAGTACTTGGCTTAGCAAAAGTCTCTAAAATTTGATACTTTCGTTTATTTCATGGACACACATAGAATGCCAGTTATAAAAACCCCTCAAATACGTATTATTTGGGTATTAACCTGAATGTCCTGCAAAGACTGGACTTTGGTTATTGTACTTTCTGAAGTTACTGAGTCCTTACAGAAGAGCAAATTGAAAGATCTTTATATGTTAGTACAAGTCATGTGTCTTAAAGGACCTTAGGTAAATCAAGAAATAAACTGTAAGAGAGTTGTTTCTAGAGTTAATTATGAAATTTCATTTTCTTTTTTTTTTCCTTTTTCCCCAGAAAAGCAGAGATGTACTGCTTTTACAATATTAAATAAAAGTTCACAATTGTCTCTTGCCTTTTTTTTTTCTTAGAGTCAAAACAAAAGAATGTCCCATACTATTAGGAGACTTCTGAAGGGCTCACTCAAATCCACCTTCCTCTTTTTACAGGAAAAAGAAACATGATTCCCCAAAGTTCCTTATCTTAGGGTTTTAATAAAGTCAGTTGTGTGTCTTTCCATTACAGCCTGTTATTTCTTCTTTTTATGAATTTCAGTGTTATTTTCTGACTAATCAACAATTGGTTTGATTAATAGTGTACACAAATTACAGTTGTTTCCAGCAGTCTGAATCAGCAGCTGTTTGTGCTAATCTTAAATATGCTAGGTAGGCTTCAATCCTCCCAAGTTCAATGACAATAGATAGAGGTTGAGGAAGTAAGCTGAAACTTACACATGAAGTATGTGTTAATGTGGTTGTCATGAGGTCAGTCACATTATGTCAACAAATCTGCATGTTTCAGTTCTAGCAAAGTAGATCTCTTTTGCTTGATTTCTGTTTTATGATAGAGTGAAATCATCAGCAGTTTCTGCTTTTTGTGTGTGTGTGTGTGTGTGTGTGTGACCCTCTAAATGCCATTTTCAAAGGGTGAAGACTCTAGTATATTAACAGGAAACATTGGAGACCTTACTTCCTTTGTATTTTCTGATTCCAATCTTCCAGTGCTGAAACCAAGCCACTGAACAGAATTTTCACTGCTGTTTTATTATAGCCATGATTTTTTTAAACATTTTAATCATGCATTCTTGATTTTTATATGTATGTGTGAGAGTGCATGTCTGTCTGGTGATACAGCCATACCTTAAAAATACCTGAGATTTAAATAGATAATGTGAACTGTTACTTTGTTTCCCAGTATTCTGTTTGCCTCCCTGCTGCGTTTTTTTACCCTTTTTATAACTTGGTCGCAGATTCCATTGCCACAAGAACAACTAGAAGAACTCTACCTATTCAGTCACATCTATCACATTGTAAAATGTGGAAATGAGTAAAGTCATTGAGCTGATTCTTTTCTGCCTAGGGATTACAAAAAGGAAAAATCTATTAAAAAAATACGATCTTTAAATATATCCAGGTTTCTCTTGACAGTCATAATTGTTTGGTGTGAATATAAATCTGCAATTGCTAGGAAGCACAGACCTTCTGTTATCCAGATGTAGCTCAACTGAATAAAACGCATCCTGTTACATCAAGGAATCCAGATTTCATGTTAGGCCAAATTCCCACTGAGGCTGTCAAAAGTAGTGTGCTTTAAGGAAGACCTAATTGTTTCTTCATTTCAGTGAGAAGTTGTGTTCTGTTACTGCTTACCAGTAACTTCGGTAGGGGATTAGAACTGGAGCAGTGGACGCTGACTGCCCGGCTACTGTGATTTTGGGGGAGAAAGTTTTGTTTGTATTTGAGACAGCAGATCAAGTTTCAGTATAGCTTTTGGGAAGTTAGTCGGTTACTGGGAAAGATGGAAGTAGGAAGTGACAGAAAAAACAGTCCTGCTGTTATGTGGGGAATTAGCTCAAATGGTAGAGCGCTCGCTTAGCATGCGAGAGGTAGCGGGATCGATGCCCGCATTCTCCAGTGTTTTGAGACGCTGAGAACGCATGTGCTGCTTAAAAGCGTTAAGTGTCACTTTTTATAGCTACTGCGAACAATACTTATTTTTTTCAATTGCCAGTTGTATTTTTTTCTGCTGGTTTTGAGATAAAGCTGCAAACCGCAAACAAAAAGAACCTTGTAAACTTGTTTTGATTTGTTTTGTTTTGTTTTGGTTTGGTTTTTTGGGGGTGGGGGGTGTGTTTTGTTTTTTTGTAAAATGAGTGTAGGTACCTGTGCAAAAAAGTAATAGGTTTTAAAGAGTGAAACAAAACCACTGACAGCCACACAGTTTCTTCTGGTTTTTGTTGGTGATACAATTTTAGTTCCCTGTTTATACTACTGTGCATTGTGGGGCTCCTTTAAATTTAGGTGCGTCTGTAGCAGTTTTTTAAGGATTAAAAATATGCAATTTTAAGAAGCATATGCACACCATGAATGATTTAATTTGTAAATGTTGATCAAAGATGAGCATTAATTTTTAAAGTGCCAATTATTTTCTTATAATGGGTTGAGGAAGAAATTGAGTGAAATTGGAGAGATTGTAAATCACTGAAAACTCAGGTTAGGAGTAAGTGTGTCAAGCCCATCCTAACTACAACAGGTAGCAGGATCAAGGTAGCTGGAGAGGCAATAATTCTGTGGTGAGCTGATTATTATATAGACAACTATATACTTTTACATTTTAAACAATTAAAGACTAACTTTTCATATCATAAAAAAATGCTCATATTAAAAGACTTCATAAAGGACAAGTGAATTTTATTTACTGTACTACAGAATATGAACATTAGTATTAAATGCTTTTGTGAAGAAATGATCAGTTCAGAAGTGTAGTCTGCTAATTGAGCCTTCTGTTTTATTTGCAATGTGAAATTGTATGTTTGTATACTAATTGTATGTTTGCTATATGAAATCGTATATATTACTGTTTATTTTCTTTCACAAACTTGACCAATTTATGGAAGAAAATCTTTACGGTAGAGATCTATTCAGTGTCTCAAAACACTGGAGAATGCGGGCATCGATCCCGCTACCTCTCGCATGCTAAGCGAGCGCTCTACCATTTGAGCTAATTCCCCATGGTAACAGGCTGTATGGGTGAAATTACTTGTGCTGAATCATAGCTTGGCTGCTTCAGCTATAATTAGTTTGTTGAGCCATGTCTGTTTAAAAACAATCATCATTCTGTTTATTTGAAAAGCCTGATACTTTAGAACTCAGAATACTCAACATACAAGAAGCATACTGATACGTTTTCTGCTGTGTTACTTTAATAAAACAATACTTACTTTCATAAACAAAGCCTCCTCTAGTGTTTATTCAGGAAGGAGAGGCCGGTTTTTGTTTTAATCTCTGTTACTATGCAGATCTTGAAAGACTTGCAGATCTAGAAACCATACTGTTAGAAGTCACTGAAGGGCAATGAGATTTTCCTTCTTGTTTTTCGGTTAGTTTTCTTTTCCAGCTTTATTTTCTAATTAGCTGTATGCAAATGATAAATACAGTGATTTCAAAGTTCACATTTATCACCATCTGTGGAGAGAAACCATTTATATTTTCTTAAGTTAAATTCTAGGTATTTCTACCTTTTTGTGTTGATTCACTTAAAATAGTATTGCATTTTAATTATATGGGGTTACTAAAAACATTTCACAAATTCAGAAATTCAAGTATAGTCATACTGACTGACTTCGCAGTAAGAAGCACATTGGCAAAGCTCTGTTCCCAGGTTATTAAATCAAGGAATGTTTTCTGGATTCAAAGAATGAAAATATGGTTTACAGTGGGAATGGTTACACTGAAAATTATATAATGAGAGATTTCTCACTTTCTGTTCCAATACAGAAGAGAAAGTTCTGTCAATAAAGGAGAATGTCTGCAGTAATACAGTAATACATGTATTGGCGTTTTTCTCTAATGGATTTAACTTGCTGGATGACAGCATCCAGCCAAAAGAACATAAATTACAAAATCAAGCATCAGATACTTGCAACTAAGGTAGCACTTCAAATCTATCACAATCCAGATCAAGGCCAAGATGTGGAACTAAAAACACAGTATCACTGTGAACATTCTCTTAGAATTTAAATATTCTCGTGCAGAGACTGAGGTAAGGCAGAACAGTAAATAAAAAATTGTTCTTAAAATTTCATGCACAATATTGTAACTGACTTTACCTCACTGAAGTTAACTTGAAGGGGAAAACAAATGTACAAAAGTGGTTTCAATCCTCCTCACAGGCAGACATCATAGGCTCTTAACGGCCCACTGCATGTCTGCAGCTGGGATCTTTTCTGTATCGTATTTCACAAGGTTCAGCTCTATGTACGGTTTTCTTTATCTAGCCTAGGCAGCCAGAGTCACTATCAAAACAGCAGATAACCTCTCCCTGTTTTTCACCCCCAAGTGTCACTTTGCTGCCACTGAGAAGGCCTAAAGCTTGGATAATTCAGCTCACAGAAAAACAATTAATTTGATATTAAAGTCAGATAAGGGTGAGGAAAGACCTCTGCAATAGTTCTATTTTCACTAATTAAAATTCATATTTCATAAAATTGACAGCTCATTGTTTTGTGAGCTTGAATTTGTTGCAAATTTTCATGTAGGATGATGAGTAAAACTTTGTAATTTACCCACCTGGTTGTGAAAATTTCCTTATCTACATGGCTGGAAATAATTCTGAATTCCAGGTTTTCATTTCTCGTGGATTTTTCAGCTGTGAAGGGTTTGTGTCCACATACTTTCATTTAACACACATCACTTCAATGCATCTCTTCGGCAGCATCAGTATGAACTGCTGCAAGGTAATTTAATCAGGTTTGATTTTTGCTTTTTCTTAGGGTATGTCAGAGCAAAGGTGAGTGCTGTATTATCTTCATGCTGCTCCACTGCACTGCCTGTGATGTGACTTCCCTCAACATAGAAGAAGTGGCAGTCCTCTTCAGAGAAGGATAAATCTAGTGTGAGTTGCGTGGCACTGCAAGGCTTCAGGTGGTGAGTTTATTGTGCAAGTTAGCATGAGGTGCCTTATTGTGTTACTTGGGAGTTTGTCCTCTTGGACTCATAATAGACAAAACTCAAGGTCAGATGGTACCAGGTGTTCTGAATGACTGCCCTGGGGCTACCACCTATGATAAAGAAGCAGGCAGTAAAACAGGTAGTTATTATTTGTGGTTGTGACAATCTATAGTTACAGGACAGAGAAGGTTATTGAAGGGGGGGAATTAGCTCAAATGGTAGAGCGCTCGCTTAGCATGCGAGAGGTAGCGGGATCGATGCCCGCATTCTCCACTGTTACATTTTTTTAGTGGTGGGATTAAAACCAGGTTACTATAAAAGATGCTTGCATGTACTGAACTGGAATTTTGGAGTAAAATAAGCTTATTTCTTATATGTACATGATTTATTTCTTAAATGCTGCCATATATTTGACTAAAATAAAATAACTCATATTAAAACACCAAAACCGACTTTGGGCAGGTTTTTTTTGAAAAAACAAATGCTGGAACATATTTCCTCTCATGAATTGCAAGTAATAAAATATTACTCTGTTTATTTTATTCACCTGGAAAACATGTCAGTTTCTGATTTGTCTTGTTTCTTACTACGTCATTTGGAAATGTTAAGTAAAATATTACAAATTTATTATTTGACACCTGTTTTGGAATCGAATGTACTGTCATTTCTGAATAGACCAGAGCAAGAGAAAAAAATTTATGTGTGGAACTCCAGAGTTTTGTGATCCTGCTAAGAAAGAGAGGAGGGGAATTAGCTCAAATGGTAGAGCGCTCGCTTAGCATGCGAGAGGTAGCGGGATCGATGCCCGCATTCTCCAGTGTTTTGTTAAACAGGAGTTGTTACACCTAGAAGTATTTCTTCTAAACAGGAATTCCTAAGCAGGAATTGTTACACCTAGAAGTAGAAAACAAAATATATAACTTTTTTGATAAAATGTTGGTTTTGCTTACATGAGGATAAAGCTGATTTTGTCCTTTTCTTCCTCAGTGTGTTTTACTACCAAAACCAGGATTTTGTAACTGTATATGTTAATCCTCTGTCACAACTGTTGGCTCTTCATGGCTCGTTTAAAGCAATATAATTAGTAGGTCTTCAGATTTTATCAACTACTGTTTTTCATAGTAGCAAATACAGTGCTCTTGTTTCCCTGTCAATTTGGAGTCCAAAGGTGCCAGTCAGAGGGGGAGTCTGGTTGTGCTTATTGCATAGACAAGCTGTACTTTTGAAACCTTACAACCCACAATTAACTAACTTTTTTATCTTTTCAAGCATTAAATTATGCAAGCTGGTGCCAGGCTGTCTGTAAACTTTATTGTAAGGTGGCCATGCAAACTGAGAACTGGATGACAGCCTCCATATTGACTGTTGGTTTACCTCACAGATGATGAATCCCATGCATTTTAAGTCAACTACACATGTATTTTTACAAGAGTACATGTGGTCTTGTAGGTGTCAGAAAAAATACAAAATGCTTACTTTCTTTAGCCCATATCGCTGCATCCAGACAGCAAGTTACATAGCAGCTCTAATTATGAAATCAGATACAGTGCAAAAGTGGGATTGAATCACTTCCCTGACAAGCTATTTGACATGCAGTCTTTAGTGTACTCTCTTCTTTTCCTGAGATAATCCTGAAGTCCTGCAGCCTTCAAGGAAGATAAAATTGCAATTCCAGAGTGACTGCCAAAAATAAAGACTGAAGTTTGATAAGGCCAGATGGAACTCAGTCTCGAGGAGTATATGATCTCAGTTATGGTAAGCATAGGATTATCTTGATAGTTGTTTCTTAGGAATTTACATCTGTTCCTACTGAAGTACCTAACAAAACTGGGGATGACTAGATTGAGTCACTTCTCAGACAAATCTGTGCTTGCAGAGAAGTGAAGTACAAGCTCTGAAACCAGTAACAGTGGTAGCAAATGACATCTTTTGGTCTATCTTGTACTGATTCCCCAACCACCCTGAGTAGCCACTGATTGTATTTTGTGCTAGGAAAACACAAGAGTACCATTCTATTTCACTTCACCAGGAGATTCTCTTTAAAACAAGATAGCAGATAATTTCAACTGTGGTCTCTCAAAGTGACTTACAAACAGTTTTGCCAGTAGGCCCTATAATTTCTTTTCATACCTTTTGTAAAATGTATAGAAGACTTTAATGCCTTTTTTCTATGTTGCTTCTGATGTTAAGCATCTGAAGTTTCTGGCAGGAGTGCTTTCCCCTGGTTGCGTATTCCAGTCTTTAAATGACTTGAGTTGTTGTTTTTTAAATGAGCTTACTTATAAATGCTAACAGCATAGTGTAAATACAGCAGTAAATTGTGATACAGAGTTTGAGACTATTGCATAGGGTAAGGAAAATATTCCCAGTTTATTACTTTAATCTTTTCCTTTGTGTACAGTTCAAATTAGCATATGGATGGTGAAGATCTTTTACTCTGCTTTTTTTTTTTTTTTACAAAAATACTGTTTATAAGCATTTCCATTCTGTCTACCTAATGATATATTGGCACTTGCAGTCGTTTCTTATAAAAAAAAAAAACAAAAAATCACTATCAACTACTATGTACAGGCTTTAAGAGCCACCTAGTGGGGTTATTCTGCAAATAACCCTGTAATCACTAAACACAGCAATTAGCATATCCATTTTTCTTTAAAAAATAATCAAAGAACTAGAACATACAAAGAATCAAATTGAAAGGGAGCTGAAACCCATTTTACACACAAAAACTTTCTTCCATTTACTAGAACACTTGATTTTTGTGTCTGCATGATTCAATAGGCACTTGAATTTGCAAGTAGATGAACGGCCCAATTTGTTTAACAGTAATAGTTTCCATACTGACAGGCAATTTTAATTTGAGGAATTTTGCTGATGTAGCCAGATGCATCACTTTTTTTTTCTTTTTTTTAACCACAAAATCAAATTTCAAACACATATTTAAGAAACTCTCTTGGTGCTGTTTTGTCTGACAAGAGGAGGTACCAAGCAGTTAGGAAGGATAGTCTTGCTGCAACTGCAAGAGTGGAAGAACAGGGGAGATATATGTTTATGAACTGAGGTAGTACTTCAGGTACCAAGCAGTATGAATTAAAAAATGTGATACTTGTCAAGAAGCAAAAAGCAACTGTGAAATAAAGGTATGTTACAGTTGGCAAAGAAAGAGGAGGAAGTCATGAGATGGCTGTTTCATGAGCAAAATACATAACTAATAATATGGCAGCAAGAAAAATGAGATCCTATAAGATAAGAGCCATAGAGAATCTGATTCTGCTATTTAAGGGAGTTTAGAATTTTCACAGGTTTTTAAGAGAGGCATCAAGCTCCCATCTTACCAACTTACCTATATCTAACTTTTAAGCCTTGAGTAAGGGAACCTAGACTTATATAGAGAAGCACAAAATGAACTACATCCAGTCCATGAAAGCCAAGAAGATGAGGTAATAGTGACTTGTTTAGTAATCAACAAGACTGGGGAGAGAGGGTTGTATCTTAACCTGATCTTTCTGATACATGCTGTATTTTTAACTCCAGGATAGACTGAGTTCCTTGTACTAAAAAGCAAATCACTGAAATTTCAACTACAAGTAAATGGTATCTTGCTCGTACAATGAGCCAGTAGTAAGAAAAATTAGGTTTTAAGGTGCTCCCCTTTCACGTGGAGATTTTCTTCCCTTCTGTTGGAAGCAGTGGCACAGAAGTACTTACTTCATTTTAAAAGGGCTAAGTGAGCTATCTGTATCTCTTGAGTGGGACGCCTCTTGGAGCTGGTGAACTCTCAGGTTTGTTAAGTTTGGAGGACTGTCACTGAAAAACTGACAACGGGGCCTGGACTGAAGATTGCCCATTCCTCAAGGCTCAGCCTTTGCCTGTTAAAAAATTCTGAGATGTTTCAAGTGAGTATTTCACAGAACTCCAGGGAAATTTTTAACAGGTATACTTTTATACATATGCGTCTTTTTGTGCATGTGTGTAGATGGATTTAGATACCCTGTAACAAGTATAGCATGGATGTTGTCCCTTCAGACCTGTAATTAAGTCACTGCTGCTAGATCTTGTGATCCACCTTAAACTGCAAATAACCTTAGTCGACTTCTAAATACAGGCTTCAAACTGCACAATGCTGGTAGGTCACAAGGCATGTAAAAATCACATCTGTGGTAAATTGGTACTTCTACAACATCATACTAAGATCAGTTTTTGCTGGTATCTTGGATAGTGATTCTTTAGGCAATCCTAATTGATTACACATGTAACCCTTTAGACATAAGCCATTGTCCAAGTCTGAGGCTAGGACTGGACCACCTAGTTGCACCTAAACTCCAGGAGTTCAGAAAGCAAGGGGGGTCCACTCTGAACCTTGTGACTTAACAGGAGGGTCTCCCTTACCCTTTTGCATCTTTAGTCTGTGTACATCATTAAATCGATTCTAACCTGCCAATGACACCAAGCTGTGTGGTTCAGTTGATACCCTGGAGGGAAGGAATGCCATCCAGAGGGACCTTGACACTCTTGTGAGGCAGGCTGATGCCAACCTCATGAAGTTTAACCATGCCAAGTGCAAGGTGCTACACCTGGGTCACAGCAATCCCAGGCACAGCTGCAGGTTGGGCAGAGAAGAGATTCAGAGCAGCCTTGAGGAGAAGGACTTGGGGGTGTTGGTTGATGAGAAAATGAACATGAGCTGGCAGTGTGCGCTTGCAGCCCAGAAAGCCAACCATATCCTGGGCTGCATCAAAAGGAGTGTGACCAGCAGGTCGAAGGAGGTGATCCTGCCCCTCTACTCTGCTCTTGTGAGACCTCACCTGGAGTATTGTGTGCAGTTCTGGTGTCCTCAACATAAAAAGGACATGGAACTGTTGGAACAAGTCCAGAGAAGGGCCACAAGGGTGATCAGGGGACTGGAGCACCTCCCATATGAAGACAGGCTGAGGAAGTTGGGGCTGTTCAGCCTGGAGAAGGCTGCATGGAGACCTCATAGCAGCCTTCCAGTATCTGAAGGGGGCCTATAGGGATGCTGGAGAGGGACTCTTCATTAGAGACTGTAGTGATAGGACAAGGGGTAAAGGGTTAAAACTTAGGGGAAATTTAGATTGGATATAAAGGGGAAATTCTTTCCTGTTAGGGTAGTGAAGCACTGGAATGGGTTGCCCAGGGAGGTTGTGAATGCTCCATCCCTGGCAGTGTTCAAGGCCAGGCTGGATGAGGCCTTGGGTGATATGATTTAGCCTAAGGTGTGCCTGCCCATGGCAGGGGGGTTGGAACTAGATGATCTTAAGGTCCTTTTCAACCCTAATTTTTCTATGATTCTAACTCTATTTTCCTTTGTATGTTTAACCCATGTAGTACCTTGCCCTTGAACTTTGCTAAGTTGCCCTTTCACAAATCCATATTAAAACTACTTTTGCTGGTATCTTTGGTGAGTCTTTGAGTGAGTCATTTGTGACACTGTACCAAAGTGAATTAGGGAACTGTTCTGCTAGCTCAGCTGTAAGAACAATAGCGGCCGTTGATGTACAATGGCCAAGAACATCTACCCCAGCTAGAATGTGGGAAGATTCTTCAGTCATGCGCTACTGGACCTTGTTCTTTCAGGACAAATTATATGACATTACACCCATGATGGGTATCTCAATTTATCCTGTTATGCTTAAAATTGAGATAAGAAAACCTGGTTTCAAGTAGAATCTATCTGCATTTTTTACATTGAGGGTACTACCGAAGTACTCTCAAGTCAGACAGATGAACAAAAAAAAAAGCAAAGCTCCTTTCACGTTCCCACAAAGAACTTCATAGAAATCACAGAATTCTAGATGTAAAAGTGCTCATTTTCATTTTAAAAGGCTCTTTAGCATTCAAGTAAAATAACTTTATTTCAGATTACAGCAATACTAATAGTGAAATTGCATTCACTAAAAAAAAAAGATGAATTTTTACAATTCAACTTGAAATATAACCTTGTTCGCATGTTCTACAAAACCTCATAAAAACAGATAGCACTCAACACATTTAGTAATTACATGGAGCTAAAATGTAAATAGCTTCATTCACCTGAGGACTTTCTAGGTCCTCCTTATGCTAGGAATCTTGTGCTGATAGAAGTGCCCCATAATCATTGTTAACACTTGTCATAGCAAGTGCTAGCCCCAGATCTTAATCTTGCAGACAGGCAATATTGTAAGGCAAAGTAAAGCCATGACAGCTGGCTGGCAAGGAAAAAAGCTGTGCTTGCCATAGCAAATGATAGTCCCAAATCTCAAAGATCTTACAGACTGACACCATTTTAAGCAAAAGCTGTGACAAGTCAGTGCACAAGGAAAGGCTAACTTAAAGCAGTCTAACAGTCTTCCCAGTCACAGTCAAGAAGTCATCGTCAGCCAAGGCACGAAGCGCTTCTTCAAACATCTCCTTCGTGACAGCCTTAAAGAAAAGGAAATCAAGTAAAGATGAGATCCAGGTAGGGGATGAAATACTTCAAAGACAAATAGAAATGCCTTAAATTCTGCCAATTTTCTTATCTTTTTTTTAAGGTTTAGCTTCTTTTTGCAATTTGAAATCTGGCTAGGAATCCTGAAGCTGATTTTGCAATTCCAGAAGCCAGAATAAGCTACAGTACAGCAAAGATGGAACTCATTTATCTGCAGTAGAACTGGTTTTCTGATAATGTCAGCTGAAAAACTTAGATGTCTCTCTCCCTCCATAGTGTGGTTTTAGGACAAGAATATTGATTTGGAGGAACACCGTGCTTTTAAAAATTAATGTAAAAATGAAGAAACTTACTGTATCAGACTGTGCTCTGAGATCATCAAAAAGCTGTTGGTACTTCAAAGCTGGTGTTTTACCCTTTGACTGGATAAGCTTCTTTAAGGCTTGAGCCAACTCCTCTCTCCGCTTACGAGCTGTTGCGCTCATTCCTGAGAAAAGGAATGAAAATACCTTTCAGAAAACAACTTACTTAGGAGGACAGGTTAAGTTACAAATGCCCAAGAGCACCCCAGATCTAACACTATGACATCACAAACCTGTAGTGAGAATGGATATGTCGACAATTCCAGTCCTCGGATCAGTAGCAGATTGTTTCAGTGCTTCCCGATGGAGCCGTTTTGCTTCTTCTACATCGACTATTTCAACTTTCTCAGAAAAGCGTACTTTAGCATGCGCTTCTGCCAGTCGGATCAGAGACTCAAGTTGTCGAGGATATGCAGAAACCATTCCCCTGCCACTCCCAATCTTCCTCATGTCCACATATGCCTGAAGAGAAGTCATTAAATGTTTCAGGAAATCCAGTTATATTCATTGTTTTCAGACTCCCCTTCATCCCCCACCTGTGATTTCAGAATATAAGCAATTCCAGCTGCCATTCTAGAGAATGTATTTTGCTCAAATACTGTCACAATTCATAGAATCATAGAATAGAATCAAAGAATAGTCAGGGTTGGAAAGGACCTTAAGATACTCAAGTTCCAACCCCCCTGCCAAGGGCAGAGACACCTCACACTAAACCATGTCACCCAAGGCTCTGTCCAACCTGGTCTTGAACACCACCAGGGATGGAACATTCACAAAGGATGGATGACTGTATCACGTATACTACTTCCTGTTATAAAGCAATTAAGCCATGATGATGAATCAAGTTTTGAATCACTTTAAAAATGTAGGACTTGTCATTACAGACACAAGTATTTAAGATGTATATATTTCGTTCAGTAGAACTTCGTTTTTTATGTGATGGAACCAAACCAACACTTTGGAAAGCTAAAGATTAGAGTGCAGAATGACTTGTATACCAATCCCTCTTTTAAATTTTTAGAGATTTTTTTGAAGGATCTTACAGAAAAGTTGTATGTAAACAGACTAGGGGATTTTGCCATTTTTGAGAACTTGGGAAAGACTCTGACCATTCTTAAGAGCAATTCCTTTACCTCAATAAGGGTTTGGCCTGCTTCTTCACTTAACCTGGGATTTACATAGCTACGAGCATATGCAATGTAATCCCTCAATACTGCCATATCCATGTAGTCCTCCTCCATCTTTTCTTCAGTTTGGTAGTACAGTGAAATCAAATGGCGAGCAAGACGTCTGTCATAAGCTTCATCATGTGGATCCAACATCAAAAAGATCAAGTCAAATCTGAACGGGATAGGAATCCAGTATTAGTGTGTCTGCTTCCTTGCCATGGAAAATAGTTTGTTTGAGGGGTCTTGACTTAACTACAGGTAGGAGTTACTTGACTATTAATTCCTGCTCTTAAGTAGGAGTTGCTCTATTAATCTGAAAGGTTATTTTTTTCTAGAGTTCTGAAAGTGCAGAATAGCACAGCGGATTTGCTTTCATCCTATGGACTTGAAACGTTGGAAGTGAGATGTTCTGCAAAATTCTGATCCCGTGTTCAAGGCTGACAGCTTTTGTTTTTAAAAAATCAACAAAACCCAACCACACACACACAGAAACCCCCTACATAAAACCCCCTACACACATACCAAATACAGAGGACAAACTTGCTGCTAAAGCAACTACCCTGAAAGGCAACAGCAGACAAGGCACATATCTATGTAGTTATTTCATTGATCTAAAAAAACAAAGAAAAACATAAATAAATGAAAAAAAAACACCAACAAACCAACCACACTTCCTGAAGTGGTTCTTCCAAAATCCTGAAGAAAATGGTTTATAATTTTACAAACAATATGCTCAACTATACTGAACTACAGGCAGACACAAAGAATAGATTTTTAGCCAATCACATATTTTCATAAGCTTAAATCCAATAAATGGTAGAATCTAGACGCTAACTAAGCCTAGTTTCATTCAGTACACCTGCACCAAGGTACTATTTGTCACTAGGTGGCTAAATTAAGCAGCTCTTCATTGAGGTCTAAGCTGTAAGTGCAGAATATTCAGTATACCGCTGTACATCAGATTTCCAGTTAGTGTGGGAATTCTTCACAAGATGCAACTGCAGCACATCATTTAATCTTCTATCACCAGACATTAAATGCTGCTCTAAAAGCTATTGCCTGCCACCTCCCCAGCTGAATTTAACAGAGCATAAAGCAGGCACAATCTTCAAAATCTGTCACCTCTGCTGCAAATTCCCCAGTGTCAGTGTTTCACTTCAAAAGTTCCATGGAGCCAAGGAAAACATCCTGAGTTTTTTTTTTAATTTAACAATACTGTAAGTTTCAGAACAACTCTTCTAGGAGATTATTAGGAATCAACAGAAAACCAATACCACAGAAATAACGAGAGATCCTACAGATCTCATTATAGCTTTTCTTCAGTGTGTAAATACCAAAAGGCAGTTCTCTGCTTACACAGAAACTGTAAGAAAAGCATTTACAGTAAATGTTATAGAAGGTTTCCACTACACTACAAAGAACAGAATTATTCTGTTCTATTACATTTAATAATTTTCAGAAGAGGACATATAACATCTCATAAAAATGGGATATGCAAGCAGAAGCTCAGTACCTTGACAACAGTGTATGAGGAAGCTGAATGTTTTCAATAGTAGTCTTTTTTGGATTCCACTGTGATTCTATAGGGTTAGCTGCTGCTAGGATAGATGTACGAGCATTCAGTTGGCAAATAATTCCAGCCTGTCAAAATGAAAAACATTTCTGAAACCAGCTGCAACTGTGTGCCACCAAAACATTCCCCCCCCCGTTTCATAAGATCATCAGTATTATTAAATGGGTTTTGTAGGAAAAAAAAAACTGCATTGCAAAAGCCTTTTGGAGTAAAGCAAGAACAAAAACATCTGGAAATACTAGAGTTTGCTATGAAAGCTGTATTCTTTTGTAAATGAGTTTTTACATAATCTAAGACTGACAACAACAGAAAAGGATAATCCTTTGTTCTTCTGGTAACTTTTCAGTTTCAGCTGCATAGCATATACCACATACTACATGCTTTGTGGAAAGAGCACGGAACTAAACACTTACCTTTGCAATGGAGAGAGTCTGTTGTTCCATTACTTCATGCAGTACTGATCTTGTGCTTTCATTCATTTTATCAAACTCATCA
This sequence comes from Pezoporus occidentalis, assembly GCF_034315485.1. Classification (NCBI taxonomy): domain Eukaryota; kingdom Metazoa; phylum Chordata; class Aves; order Psittaciformes; family Psittacidae; genus Pezoporus; species Pezoporus occidentalis. Next base: position 12,218,313 of record NW_026915724.1, read on the forward strand.
ATGCAGCAAATGCCATTGTCACTGAGTACTAGAGCCCCTGTCTGAAGAACCAGTTGTCGTGTTTCTGGATCCTTCATCACATACGCAGTAAGACCAACAGCGCTTGAGCCTCTGCCAGATGTATACTGACCCCGAGGAACCAGGTTATGCACATACTGGAGCAGCTGTGATTTGCTGGTACCAGGATCACCACAGAGAAGAATGTTGATCTCTGCACGAAAGTTGCCTCTTCCTGTGTGAGTGAAATCCTTTCTTGATCCCCCAAAAAGCTGAAGCAGAATACCCTATAAAAATACTCTTCTTTAAAAATCAGAACATCACCTGTTGTATAGCTCACAGAGCAAATCCAACTGTGAACCAAAACATCTAATCAATTGGAACACTAGGAAAATTAACACAACTCAAACATGAAAGAAAACACTTGAAACTGTAGAAGTCTTTAAAAGGGTTTGTTCTTTATACATATCCTCATTTCCAGTTAATTACAAACATACAGTTAAACTGCTATGTCCTACAAACTCAGCTTTTAATTAAAGTTTTAAATCAGATACTTTCCAAATCTATTCCAAAAGTTATATAATCAGAATAAATTATTGCTTTTCCTAAGGCTATATTAATCTAGGACCAAAGTACTATTACCTCTTTTTTACCATTAGGTGCCATTTTTATCAGCTGCTTAGCCAAGGCTAGTTAAGTATAATTTTCTTTTCAAAAGAACTGTTTTGCTGCATTCACAATGTTACTTAAATAAAAGTTCCTTACTTGCCCATAAAGAGGAAGCTTAAGGTGTTTTATTTCATTGGAATTTACCAACACTTCCTTCTTTATATTTCCTAAAGAAAGTATATGCTTGCAGTCTTAGTAAAGAAATAAAAGTAGTAACTTGCAGTATTTTGAAAGTACTGGAATTATTACTTTAAACATATGCTTGTAATTTTATCAGTTAGCCAGAGTTATCAGGGAGGATTCTTTTTTCCCCTTTTCAAATTCACTAGATTAAAATTCATTATTTCCCAGTATTTCCATTTCAGAAGGAAATCATTGTATGGTTTTTAATTCAATTTCTAGCCATTTTAGAAACCTGTGAACCAGGATAATATATAAATCTATAAATATACTTGAAGAGTATTGTTTGGTGTCTGACATAACCTTGAGACTGACCACAGACTGTAGTTTTTGCAATGATAAAGTTGTAGTACCTCAGTTGAACATATTATTCAAACAGTCCCTTCTTGTATATATCTAAATAATTGCTTTGCCATTCTGGAAGTTGGGGTCAACCAATTGTCATTTTAAAGCTATTGTTCTCTTGTGGATGTCTCTCTTCAACAGTCACTATGTGCTTATTATAGTACTTATTCTTTGATCACCACCAATCTGAACATTCAAGAAACATCCAAGATGCATCCTGCAACTTAAGTTTTCCCAGTTCTGCTGCTTTCCTACCTTTTTGTTACCTTCCCTCTAATTAACACTGCTTAATACTGTGAAAAGAGTTACAATGCACTTATAACTCCATCCTGACAATACCATGCCATTTTAAGACTGTTAGTTTTCTCAATTTTGAAGGCTTAAGTCATTTTTATAACAAATAATTACAAATGTACTTGCATATAAATACAAATCTTACAAGAGAAATACAGAATTTTCACCTTTTTGATATCTTCATGCTCGTAGATACTTGGAGCCAGTGCTGAAGAAAGTCTGTCATATATGTCTATTTTTTTAGAAAGCTCTTTTAGCATTGCCACACGTTCCTCTGTAAATGTTTTTTGCTCTGCTTCCTCATCAACACCATGCAGGCGTTTTGAATCTGTTTTGCGATAGTGTATGACATCAATGTGCGTCTTATAGACGGATTTTACACTGCTGACCCTTGGATTAACTCGAATTGGGACTGCCCTGTAGATACCTAAATACAAATTTTAATCACAGCATTAGATATGAAGATCATGGTAATTCCAAAATCTGAGAATTTTACATGTTCCCTTGAGAAGTAAAGCTTTTCAAAATAGCCTAAATACTTTATTTATTGTATTTATTTTATAATTTATTTCCCGGTACAGATAAATCATGTAGAAACCAATGGAACATATTTAAATCATCTAGGCACTATTTTTGCAGGTACATGTAACATTCTTATCACAAGTATTCTCAACAAGGAAAATTCTTAAGCATTTTTGAAAAAAATTAAGGCTTGATGCTTTTGAAAGTCCTGCTCCAACAGCATCCCCCCAGTTCTAAGTGCCAAGTTTAGTAATAGTCTTCTAATGCATCTCTAATAGCTAGTAGTACAGCAGTTGTTTAAAAACAAAATTGTTTATAAAACATGGTTGCAGTATCACTAGACTTCCTCTGTGTTACCACTTTTCTGACAGTAGACACCATTTCAGATACTGCCTCTTCCTCACCTACATTCTCAGAATACTGAACCATCAAGGTCAGACAATTCACTCCAGTATGTTCATGTCTCCCTTGGAGAGGGGAGTCCAGAACTGGACTGCATACTCCAGATGTGGCCTCACCAGTGCTGAACACAGGGGAAGGATCACCTCCCTCAACCTGTTGGCAACGCTTCCCTTAAGAAGCCAGGAAGCTGCTGGCACCAGTCATCTGGTCTGTCAAGCTCCAATTCCTTCCAGTTTTGCTTTTGTCTGCAAGTTTACTGAGGGTGCACTCTGTCCCATCATTACATCATTACATCCACATACATTACGCTTTGAGCCCAGTACTTCTGCCAGTTTAAAATCCATCTCACTGTCCATTTCTGAAACCCATACCTCATCAGTTTGTCTATGAGAATGTTACAGGAGACAGTGATGAAAGCCTTGCTAAAGTTGAAATAAAGAACACCCACTGCTTCAGCCATCTCATTGTAGAAGATTATTAGCCACTGTAAATACATGCTGACTACTCCCAGTCATTTTTTTGTCCTTCATACAGTTAGAAGCGGTTTCTAGGATTATTGGCTCTATCACCTTCCCGAGGTCAAGATTAGGTTGACTGGTCTGTAGCTCCCCAGGTCTCCTCCTTGCCATAGGAGCGACACTGGCTGTCTTCCAGTATCTTAGCCAGTTACCATGACTTCAGAGAACTGAGTGGCCTTACAAAGACAGTGGCCAGCTTCCTCAGAACTTGCAGGTGCATCCTGTCAAATCCCTTTACAGACAAGATCAGTGAAAGAGGAAGAAACACTCAAACCAGACTTTACCTGTGACATTAACTCTGTCACCTGGCTGAACTTTATCGACCAGGTCATTGTGAGCAAATAGGACAACTGTATGTGGGGTCTGTCCTGCTGGCATATCTTCAGGGGACTCCTGCAGTTTGACCTAGCAAAAAACACTGTTTTAGTTTCAAGAAATAAATGCTTTTCCGCAAAACATGCAACAGAATCTTGTTTAGCAGGGTCTCCAGAATAATTCTGAATCTGGAATATCACTCAAGAACAGTATACCCCCATCCAAACAGCAAAACTGATTACTAATTAAAAGATACGATGAAAATGAGAATTCTGCTAATTGCAACTGGTATGGCTAAAATACTGTTACAGACAATGCTTAATCTAGTCCAGGTACAAGTGGACATACTATATATAAAGGCGTTTCCATATGGAAACATCCAGATGTTCATTTCATCATTTTAGGGTATTTCTTCTCCAAAGTATACTGATACTTCTACTAAGCTGTTTCACCCATTTTCATGTTCCAAAACACTCTTCCCATTTCAAAACATTCAGTCTCAAAGATACGTATGTTAATGCTGTTGATGATACAGAGGGGTGAGGGAGCAAAAACCAGAAACTTTCTTTTTAGTCACTACCTAAGCTCAACGTACCATCTGTTTGTCAGAGAACATGGATCGGTTGTGGATGAGCGCCATACTGTGCACTGTGTTACAGTTCTTGCATACTGATGGTTCAGCAATCCTGCCACGATCGATTTCTACTCTGGTGGTGAAAGCGCAAACCTGGCATTTAAAGAATGCTTCTTGCATCTCAGGAATTAACTGGGAGCTTCTGATGATCATACCACTGATGGTGATAAGCTGATCGATATCTACAAAGCATTGAGACTTGTGTCATGACTTCATACGCTTAAAATTTAAAGTAACCTTCAAAATTACATGTTGTGTTAACTTTTAGGTGGCAGGTAGATATTCAGTTAGGTACTAGTATTTTGCCTAAGACAAAGCAAAAAGAATCATAAATGGGTAGTACATATATTCTAATTTACAGGAATATTTATACAAATGAAAGAATCCTTCACTCTCACAGAACTAAGAACATGAGCAGAAGCTCCAGGGAGACTTTGTAGCAGCTTTCTAGTACATAAAGAAGCCTACAAGAAATCTGGAGAGGAGCTTTTTACAAGGGCATAGAGTGACAGGATAAGGGGCAATGGCTTTAAACTGGATGAGGTAGATTTAGATTAGATATTAGGAAGAAATTCTTCAGTATGAGGGTGGTAAGACACTGGAACAGGTTGCCCAGAGAAGTTACGGATGCCCCATCCCTGGCAGTGTTCAAGGCCAGGTTGGATGGGACTTTAAGCAACCCGTTCTAGTGGAAAGTATCCCTGCTTATGGCAGGGGGGTTGCAACTGGATGATCTTTAAGGTCCTTTCCAACCCAAACCGTTCTGTGATGCCAGGAAAGATTTCCTTTACAGATTGATTATTTTGCATTTGGGCTCTAAAGCATTTGTTTCTGAAACAGACATAAACACAAGACACTGGTCTGGATGGACTACAAGTACAGTTTTATACAGTCTTCATGTAATTTTCTGTTAATACTCAATAAGTCTATACAAACCCTTAGGATTATTTTCTAACGCAGTAATCAAAAGTTTACCTTCAGGGTTTAGATTTCTCATATCTGTAGTCTTCAGTGCATTATATGGCCTTACTTGAATCTGATGTTCTAATATTGAATCAGGGTAACGATCAAAAAAGATCTCATTGGCAGCCATGTCAAACGTTGGGATAACTTCCTGTGTGAAATGGTTAGAAACAGTTAAGCTTAAATTTTAAAAAAGTAAATAAATCACAGAATTAAATACTTTGCATAAAAGCACTTTACATGCTGATGATCAGCCAGGAATGACTAAAAGTTATCCCAGCTGAGCATCTTCCTATGTAACAGAAGACTTGCTGTTTAGATTGGGTTTATTTATTTGAGTATTGCAAAGAGGGGAAAAAAATAACAGACGAGACTCTGAACACTGTAGCACTGTAGTTTACCAGCTAGTTTTGCATGCATGAGGTGCCCACTACAGTATCTATGCTCAACCATTAGGAAGACATTTTGCATTAAGTAGAATAAAGAAGCTACAGAGATAACACTGAACATACAAAGCACACACTGCATCTAAACAAACAGATCACAAGCCAGAAATAATACAGAAAGGCCACTTGAAAGCCAGAAAACAAGCACACTACTTCACCTGAGGGTAGCAGATGAGTTGCCTGTAAAGGTTTTCATCAAATGATCTTAGATGGTCACAATTTACATTCAGGAATGGTTCCCCAATCATATTAATCTGAAAGACAGTTGAAAAGAAATCTTTAGCTCAATGGTACACAAGACTAAAAAATGAAAAGTTAAATTTCACTGGGTTACAAATACCTCTTCAAGTCGTTGCATATAACGGGGCTCATTGAGATCCAAGCCAACGTCTTCATCCTCTTTACCTACTGGATCGATGAAGCGCTGAAGAAATCTCTGAATGTCAGAGGTAATAAGGAGACAGACAGGAAAGGTGAGCAGAATTTAGTAATATGAACACCAACTTTGCATCGATGCAACTAATACTTGCTTAAGTCAAACTAGCTTTTCATTTAAAAAGAGGAAAAAAAAACCCAAGTTGTTAACCTACCTGGAATTTTTCTTTGCATGAGGCTACGTTAACATCTGTTCCCCAAATGACAAGCTTTTGTCCAAGAGATTGGTCGGTTGCTGTATCTTCAGCCAGCTGCATGGAAACAAAATAAGCATACACAAATATTGTTGTCAAAAAGAAGTTGTCAGATACAAAATCCTAAGACATCTACCTACCCCATCTGAGTGTAAATCGACTTCTCTGGCTTTACGGACAGACCCGAGATCTGGCCTCTGCCGAACTGGAGTTCCTCGGATACCGCTTCGTGGAGTACCCTCCACCCTGGAGCTGGGTGTGCCATATGTCAGAGGTGAACTGATATCGAAGTCAAGTGGAATAGCTATTAGAAAAAAAAAAAAAAAGATTATCAAGACATTTTGCATTATCAAGACATTCAGAGCAGACTACAATTCAGCCTCTGCATTTGTCTCGTCATTCTTTTAACTCTACTGTCATAAAACAAGTAGCATCAATCAATTCCAGAGTCCTGTTAAAGCAGAAACAGTAAAAATGTTGCAAGTCTACCTAGAACTTTGCATTAACATCTCTTCTGAGAGACCCCAAAGCTCTAGGAAAAGGAGGGAAGCTTAACTAGAGAGCTTTAAAGCGGTACAGCATTTTACAACTACACTGGTGTTCAAGCATAACAAGTCAAACGGTAGCATTTTAGATGAAGTGCATTCTTCAGTATTTTGGGGCTGCAAAACAAGTGTTATAGCAGTTACCAGCTACTGCAATGAAAACCAGTCCTGTTTATAGAAACAAGAAAGGCATTTTAAGGCAACGAGTCAAATTATTTCTGCATTCATAATTTGACTGATTTATTGTATTCTAGAAACACATGAAAACATAAGGCATAACCCCTGATACATACTTCCCAAGATGGCTGAAAGCTACAACAGCAGATCTGCACCTTTGACACTGTGTTCCTGCTATGTTCGCTATGACAAATTCAAATCGAAAACTTGCGACAAAACTATTTTTCCCACCCCCTTCCTCTTCCCCACGACTATTTTTCGTTCTCCGCACCGGCTCGCTAGGCAGCAGCAGCGGAGCTGCCCGAGCCCCGGCGTACTGTACCGGAGTGCTGGAACTGCGGAGGGCTGGAAAAGAGCGCATCGGGGCCGCCGGGGCTCTGCAGGTCGGCGGGCGGGGAGGTGGGCATGGGCTGCAGCTCTCCGATGGAGGTGGAGTCGTCGGTCCTGCGCTTCTGCGAAGGAGGAGACCGAGCATCCTGCGCTGCAAGACACAAAGCATAAACGGAGCCGGCGTTTAGATGGTCGCCCTGCCGCGTAAGGCGGACCGAGGAACATGCACGGCAGCGGACGAGAACGCCTTTCAGCCAGCACCCACCCGCTCCCTCAGGCCCGGCCGCCTTACCCCCGTCCCGAGTCGACCCCTTCCCACTGAAACACTTACGAGTAGACGGATTGCTGCCCCGGCCGCGCTTGCTGCCGCGGCGGCGGCTGGGGGTGGAGGCGGGCGACGACATGGCGCTGCTCCGGCTCCCGCGGCGGTCCTACCTGTGGGGGTCCGACAAGCGGAAAGCAGCTGCGGGCGCTCTGCTAACAGGCCGAGCCCCTACCAGCGGATTCTCCTCCCTACCCCTTCACGCACAGCGGATAAACAGACGGCTAGGGACACAAGCCGACCACACCGGGACAAACGTAGCGACACCGGCAAATTCCGTGCCAAGAGACTCGCGTGCGCGCGCGTTCGCGGGCTTTCTGGCCAATGGTTAGGCCCGATCGCAACGGGAGCACCCAACAGAGACAGGAAAGGGGGGATCCGGAACGGAGAAAGAAAGGAGGAAGGAGATAAACTTTCCGGTCCCCCGAGGTGAGGGTCGCGCCGTGCTCGACCTCCTACAGTAAGGACAGAAGTATACTTGCAGCGTACTCCCTATGCTACGAGACGGAGGGTATCCTCAGCAATGGCCCACTATACATCCCTCCCACCCCTAAATAAAACCGCCCACGCCAGAACGGATTTCGCGGCAAAACTAGGCCCTATGTCTGGCAGGGAGGCGTGGGGATGTCGGAGCAGCCCATTCTCCGCAGAGGGGGGATGTCTACTAGTGTATTGCGTCAATTGATCCGGTCATGCGGCGAGACACATAAAGATGCCGCCTGCCGCTGGCCGTTAGACGATCGTGCTGCCTCCTTCCGCTCTGAATGGTGTGGCTGAGGTCTACCCACTCTTCTCCTTCCTCCGAGTTTACCAGTCACAACGCCACAGCGCGTCCGTCCGTCCGTCCCCACCCCCCCCAAGCTGGCTGTGTTGGATGCGGCCGGGGGCGGCTCCTTGGCTCCCGCTTCCGCCTGTTTTTGTTGGGCGGCCCGCGGCGGGGCTGGGGCAGGATGGTGGGTGTCCATGAGTATTTGCTCCAGCTACACCGTTGCCTGCAGCCCGGTGATGCTACCAGCGCCGCCCTGCATGGATATACCCTCCTCCGCAGCCTGGGCGAGACCTGTCTCACCAGCCTGGAGAGTGACGAGCAGGGTGCGCACTCGGGCCCCGGGGCGGGCGAGGGGACAGGGGTGCTTCAGGGCCTCTGAGTGGGGCCGTGTGCGGGGCCTGCCCGGCCGTACGCTCTGTATTGGCTTCGAAACACCCCCTCGTCTTGGGGAGGGATCGCTAATGGGGGGGTTGGGGGGGCGGTGGTGGTTACACAGTGCATCAGACCCGTGGTCCTGGGGGATGGCCTTGCCATCCCTCAGTTCTTCACTCGACATTTGAGGGCTGCTGGCCTGATGTAAAATGCTTCATTTCGGGGGAGGGGCAGTTTCTTACCCCAGGTAACCACTTACCTTGGTTCAAAACACTTTAGTGCATGCCCCTCTCTGCCCACCTGCGCCCAGGTTGGCTTTCCCCCAGCCCTGGCATGAGGTCAGAGTCACAGAACCTATATTCACATCCATGTGGGGGTCAGAAACACCCACGTCTAGGTGTGTTTTTTCTGATCACAAGCATCAGCCCAGTCCAAGGGGGTAAGGCATCGTTCTGCACAAAGTGATGGGCTGAGTGGTGTCAAGCCCTCCAGCTCTGCCTGCTCTAGAAAGTAAACCAACTGCCCATGGTTTGTTTGCTTCCCTGCAGCCCTGCACCTGTCCCTCGTGTTTTCCCAAGAGCATGGCTTACTCGTGTTTATCCACAGGTCCCTCGGCATTGAGGAGGTAAGTTGGTAAACTTTAATTCATATAATAAAAAAGTCATAGAATGGTTTGGTTTGGAAGGGACTTTACAGCTAATCTAGTTCCAACCACCCTGCCATGGGCAGGGACACTTTCCACTTGAGCAGGTTGCTCCAAGCCCTGTCCAGCCTGGCCTTGAACACTGCCAGGGACGAGGCAGCCACAACTTCTCTGAGCAGCCTGTGGCAGTGCCTCACCACCCTAACAGTAAAGAACTTCTTCCTAATGTTTAAATCTACCCTCTTTCAATTTAAAACCATTAATTTTTAAATGTAGAGATAGTGCTTGATGAACAGCACGTTATATGTATTAAGACTAGATGTTTTTTTCTTTTAACTTTCAGTTTCGAGATTGCAGGGAAGAAGCACTGAAATTTCTTTGTGTCTTTATGGAAAAAAATGGTGACAAAGTTCATCCTTATGCCTGCCATATTAAGGTGGGTAAAAGAAAATTGTTTCCTAAAGGTCTTTGCCAAATGGTTGAAATAATTTGATCTCATACTCTAACAGATTCATAACTATCCTTCTCCCCTTCCTGTATGCTTTATTCTTGTCCAGCGTGCTTGTTAGAGCTGGAATAACTTGATGAACATAAAGTATAATTCATACAATAAAGAAATGTGGAATTGTTTCTTCAACTATAGACTTAATTAACTTCTTTTTATAGAACATAGTGGATATTGATTTTGAAAATATGTTCTTGATATTGAAAATAATATTTATAAGTTTATTTATACAAACCAAGCACACTAATTAAAGTGTCACGTCTTAATATTTCTATAGGTGGTGGTTAGCTTTAGATATTTTTTAAAAAATTCTTCTGTGAAGTTGTTACTTTTGCAATATGTACAGAAATTGGTGGAAAATACAGTACCTCTAAAACCAACATTCTTTGACTTTAGGTTGCTGAATAATATTGGTCTGTATAGACAAGCTCAGCTGTACCAATGTACTTTCTGTTCTCAAGTCAGTAGCTATGTATTGTAAGGAATGATAGTACAGAAGTGGAAAATTTGCTACGTGTGTCTGTTATTTCAGAAACTGCGTTTTCTTTGCTTGAGCTGGGATTTGTTTTTTTGTCAGACTATGCTGCAGTGTTGTCAATGAAGCTGCTTTTGGGACTGGACATTTTTATTGTTTTAGTCTTTTTTAAAACCTTAAGCTTGTTAGGAACAGATACTTTGAAGAAGTAGATTAATACATTGTTATCTTTGAATTCCTTTCTCTGTTTGTATTATAATCTCTATTTTCTTTTCTATCTAGCAAACTTGTATTAGTGCTTACACAAAAGAGAGAGCAGCAAAATGTAAAATCCCAGCTCTGGAACTCCTGATTAAGGTGAAGGCATTTTATAAATATCTCTTGCTTCTAGAAAAAAAGTAGAAAACCTGTAGTATTAATATGGTTACGCCACATCATGCAGAAAATCTGTACTCTGCAGTAGGAAGAGAATAGTGGTAGTGTAATATTTAAATGTTAATAAGAGATACGTCTTTACAACAGATTGTCTTCAATATTTCTCCAGTTGATTGCTTACATATGAACATGTCATTCCTTAATCTACTAGCACAAGACACAGTTGAGACAGTAATTTCAGAACATTCTTCCTTAGAATGCATTAAACCATTGTTTTGCAAATGCTTTTGTACCTACTTAGTTTTTTTTATGAAAACCAAAACTCCCTTCTGAGTTATTCAGTCTCAGTTTTTCTGTGACTTGGATTTGCTTTATAGCAGCAGGGAGAGAAATACAGTATGATAAAGGCTACTGTAGACTTGCTAAACCTGTGCTTTCATGGGGTTTTTATATATAAATATAAAAATCTACTGTCTGTAATTTTCATGTAGATGATCTATATCTGATATGTATAATATAAATTAAAACCTATAAAATTAATACCTATGTAGGAAGGTAATTTGTTGTTAAAGTAGATTTCATGCCAGTACTCTTTCCTGGACCAGTCACCTCAAATCTATTTTATTGAATAGCATACTTAGGCTGAAGTTACACATACGGACTGTGGTTTTATTTAGATCAAGTAGGATTGTAGTATCGATATTAATGATTTTCCTAAATTATATATTTTTTTATTGTAGTTACTTCGAAGTTTACAGCGTTCCTGTCTGATGGAAGAAATGAAAATTGGGGAGATATTTAATAAATTTTATGGGGAACTTGCCATAAAAAGTAAAATTTCTGATACAGGTAGGCTTTACTTTTTCTACCAGTGACCTGTGTTTTATTTGCACTCAGGTTTTGTTGCATTATACCCCAGGAAAATGTATAAATGCTATTCCAATGGCAAGTGTGCTTAAAAATAGTAGCTGTTGGTGTTCTGGAGCTAGTAAAGTTTGTTCAGGTCTTTTGATCATGATCATGCAGTTAGCTGGTGCTTCGCAGGCCTGTATATATGTATGAGCTAACACGTGTGAGAAATCTTGTAACTGCATTTAGTTGTGGCAGTTCATACTGAATTTAAGCCAAGGTCTGGTTTAGGATTCCTGACATAAGAGAGTACCTGCCACACCTTGAATGCTTGGTTCAGTTTTGGGCCACTCTACAAGAGAGACACTAAGGTGCTGGAGTGCATCCAGAGAAGGGCAGCAAAGCTGGTGAAGAGCCTGGAGCCCAAGTCTGATGAGGAGTGGCTGAGGAAACTGGGGATGTTTAGCCTGGAGAAAAGGAGGCTCGGGGGAGACCTTGTCGCTCTCTACAGTAGTGAGGTGGGGGTCGGTCTCTTCTTCCAACAAGCGGTAGGACAAGAGGTAACAGCCTCAAGCTGTGCCTAGGGAGGTTTAAATTGGCTATTAGGAAAATTTTCTTCACAGAAAGGGTGGTCAAGCATTGGAAAAGGCTGCCCAGGGCAGTGGTGGAGTCACCATCCCTGGAAGTATTTAAAAGACCCATAGATGTGGCACTTAGGGACATGGTTTAGTGGTGGACTTGGCAGTGTTAGGTTGACTGTTGGACTCAATGATCTTAAAGGTCTTTTCCAACCTGAATGATTCAGTGATTCTAAAGCTCTTTGTAACCTTATTCCATACCTGCCCAGTTATGTCCTCAGAGCTGCAGTTTTACTGAGAGAACTGCTGCATCAGTCACCCCTAATATGAGCTCATCAGTTCCTCCCTTGCTTAATCATGTTATTTATGATGTTAAGCATACTAATATGAGCTCTAATTTGATCTTCTTAGCTAGTTGCAGCTGAAATCTTGGTTTGACAGGTCTAACCCTTGCAAAACTTGCTGTGCCTGCATAGAACCCTTCAGTCTGAACTCAAGCCTAAGTTTCTGCTAGCTATTGGCCTTAACTGTGGTGGTACTTAAAAGATTCAGCATAACCTGAAGGCCAGGAGCTGGTTTAGTGGTATATGCTTCCTCAGTGGATATGACCTTTAATCAGATTTCTAAGCCTTGTTTGAAAGAAGTACATGTGTTTTAATGTGAGAGGAGGATGCACCTCGCATCATAGGATGTAGGTATATATATATCTGTGTACATGATAAAGAGCTGCCTTTCTGCCATGCTGATCACCAATTAAAATTAAACCAACAGGGATGTTTTTTTCATGGTTGCAAGTTACATAGGAAAGGCAATGGAAATGTCAAAGTAACGACTTCAGTAATTAATATTTAATAATATTAAATAACTTTTTAGTACTGGAGAAGATTTATGAGCTTTTGGGAGTTTTGGGAGAGGTCCAGCCTAGTGAAATGATTAACAACTCTGAAAAACTATTCCGAGCTTATCTGGGAGAGCTTAAAACACAGGTACGATTGAAATTTCTTTTTAGACTCTTGCATTGCTTTGTTTTTTTTCCCTTTGTGTGTGGCACTGTATATTGGAATACTATTGTAACTAGTACAATTTGTAGGGATTTAACTGGACAGTCATAAATGCTTCTGTTGAAGTTTGTTCTCTGGTTTTGAGAAGCTTTCAAAGTAAAAATTCAAGGCCATCAGTGACAGCAAATTAACTAGTTTACTCTGAGAAAAGGTGGCACGTGGTTTTCACTATGGTAGTGCCTAAGAAAAGTCATATTGCTATGCATTAGTAGTTCTGTTTTGGTTTCTACTAGCTACAGAATCTTTGCACTTCAGGTAAATATCACACTTCTGCTGAACTTTACTGTATTCTGCACTTTTAAGACATTATGGTGTGCTATCTAAAATTTCCTATGGTTGATCTTGGTGGAACATGTTTTATGCTTTTCAAAGGATTTCTTATGCTTCTGTAGTTAATCTCTTTCCCAAATGATATGAAACTGAGTAGGAGATGTTTCTGTGGACTTGCGTTCATAAAGTTAAGTGCTGACATCACCATATTAAGTTGTAATATGTTATTTTATCTACACTTCTAGGAACTGGGAAGCCTTGGTGTAAATTCATTTTAGCTTCAGGATAATGGTTTTTTTCAATTCCCTATTTTTTTAGATGACATCAACTACAAGGGGACCCAAGCTACCTGTTGTAGCAGGATGTCTGAGGGGACTGGTTGCACTCATGTACAATTTTACCAAATCTGTGGACGAAGGTATGGTCTTACTCTGTGTGAAAGACAGTTATACAATTTTATATATTTTAGTCATTACACTGCCAGGAAACAGTGCTGTTTCATTCTGTGAACTCAGAATGAAAATTTCCCTACTGGCAGATAGTTTATGCAAAAGCAAGGCCTGTCGAACTACATGGGTCTTGTAGTCTGTGTTAGTGTGGAGTGGCTTCCTCAGTGTGTTTGTGTACATAAATGTGGAAGTGCTGTTTTCTAATCAGAGATTGGGCAGCTGAGCTGGAATGTGGTGTATAGAGAAATGTGTTTCCCTTAGAAATCCATGTCTGTTAAAACATGGGTATTTGGAAGAATCAGTGCATATACACATACAATTCAATTTTAAAGTATTCCATAAAAAAGCATCTCTGCCTCTTAGAATGATGTATGTGAAGCTTTCCTATATTGCTTCTGCATGCCAAGCTTTGGATAAAAATATCTTTGTCTTCACTCTACCTCTTGTGTCTCAATAGCAAAATACTCATTATTGGATTGTTTCACAGATCCTCAGACGGCAAAAGAGATTTTTGATTTTGCAATGAAGGCAATCAACCCACAGGTAAACCTGCCACATGCAAATTGTTCCACATAAATGGATCAGCCCCGATGAAGAATAAATCACATGACAAACCTTTTCTGGTATTACAGGTTGATCAGAAGCGATATGCAGTACATCTGGGTAAGACTGCAAATTAATTTGGTTCGTGTTGAGGTGGATACCATACATACAATGGTGTCTCCTGTCATTTATTCTCTACTGGCTGTCTTCAGGTGGCTCTATTCTTCAATCTTCTAAACTCATCAGGGGGCAAAGCTGGTGTACCTTAAGTTGGAGTCTCAAGAGTTAAACGTGTATTTGGTTAAACTAGGCAAGGTCTAGTGAGCCAATGAACAACAGCATTACACTTGATGCCATTTTCCCTTCAGGAGTAGTACAAAATCTTCATATGAGAGAGGAATCATCGTAGGAGTAGAAATAAGACAGATATCATACAGCAAATTAGGAGAAAAGAAAAAGATGGGGTTAAAGGAAAAAATAGAAATAGAAGGGTAATTTCACTGGATGGTGAAGGAAATTAGGAACAAATGAATTTCATTAAGAAAATGAGAAATTGGCCTGTGAAATGTGAGTGGTTTATGCAGAAATTGCAAAAATGCAACGTTTGGGTACTAGGCCCATGGCAACTGTGAAGGCTAAAACCCTCTTTAAAGATACTTTGCTCTCCCCCAGATAATTCATGAAGGGTCTTGAAATTTCATTTATGCTTGTCTTTGGGGTTGTGAAATGACCTTTATTCCGAGTTCTTTATTTGTCTGTATCACAGTTTGGTGGAGGAGGGGACCTGAGCATAATCATGACCACAGAAACCAAATCTTTGTGAACTGTGTGATTATTATTATTTGTAACCAGCAGAATCGCTCCCTTTCTTTTTCACTGTTAATGTAAATTACTTGAGAACACAGCTGTGCTTTCCATAATGGTGTACATCAAATAGGATTTTGGGGGGTTGTTTTAATGCTTAAGTTCTTAATGTTTGGATACTGATACCATACTGGCTAGAAGAATACATTTTTCACCCTCCAGTCATTGTAGGTATACCTACCTAAAATCCTAATGTGGACTTTGATAGTCTGGTCTGGTTTTGAAAAATGGAATATAAGACTTTTAATGAGAATTGTTATTAAATTGCAGCTGGTTTACAGTTGTTCAGCTGGCATGCTGCTCAGTTTGGTGCCTTGCTCCTGGACAATTATGTCACCCTTTTTGAAACAATGTGTAAATGGTGTGGCCATGCAAATCAGGACCTGAAGAAAGCCAGTCATTCGGCACTAGATTCATTCCTCAAGCAGGTACTGTAACTTCATTGGGATCTCTTGACACTAAAGGAAAGTTAAATTTCTTGAAATAGTGGGAATACTTGGTGCTTAGAAGTTTGGTGAATCTGATTAATAAATAATTGCTTGAAGTGCTAGGTATTTTTTAAGACTTACTGTAATTTTTGGTGGCTTTTTTCGTGTTTCTGGAAATGCTGAATTTTTTGCTTCTGCTTTACAGATGTCTTTAATAGTAGCTAAGGATGCAGAGCTACACAAGAGCAAGTTGCAGTTCTTCATGGAGCAGTTCTATGCAATCATCAGAAGAATGGATTCAAGCAACAAAGAGTTATCTATTGCCATTCGTGGATATGGGCTTTTTGCAGCAGTATGTGCAGGAAACTTGTTCTGATAAAGGCCCATATTGAATGGATTTAAAGCTAGGATTCATATACCATTCCTTTTACAACTCTAGGCAGCTTGTTACATAGGGAATGCTTATGTTTCTGTATTAAGTGTTGAACTTAATTAGTGACACTGGTTGAAAATCATTGACATGCACACTGACTTTAGCGGGAGCTCTGTCGATGTGTATTAAGATTTTTTAGAGTAGGTTAGGAAATGTGAGAGTCTAGCTGGTTACTAGCTGAATCTTCTCTTTTTGCTGCCTTTAGAGCAGAGTGCATTTGCTTTGTTCTGTGACATGAGCTAGAAAGGAATTGTGTTATAGGTATTGTTTCCAGAAAAAAATGACATATATCAAATTACTGAATTGAAAAAAACATGTTAAAAATATCTCATTACAAAACAAAATAAGTTAATTAAAATTGCATAATATAAACACTGACAATAATACTGCAAATTTTAACAGGAAAAAGGGATCCTTAGGCTCCAATACTTACAAATCTTTAATATATTAAGACACACTAATAGTTGCTAGCATGTTTAGACCAAATCTTGGCCAAGCATCAGATGCTAGGTTGTGAGGCAGTGGAGTCTTGCTGCTACTGCAAGTAGTGGCCTTAAACTAAACACAAGTTCAGTGATTGATTCAGTTTCACGACAGAACATTTCTTTTACTTTCTAATCACTGAAATAAATTGATACTTATGGTTCTACAAATGATAAATGGATAGTCTTAATTTTGTCAGCATGTTTTTAGCCAGACTAGGTTCAACCTTTAGCCTAACTCTTGTATTTTGTAATTACCTAAATCAGTCCATTCTTTTTCCATGGGCAGTTCCCTACTATAGTTCTTGCCTGTGACCTGGTTCCTGGTTTCTTTTCATAAAGATTTTTTTTTGTCCTAATTCGTGCTAAACACTGTGATTTACAAATCATTCTATAGAAATCCTGAAGCATCATGACATAATCCTGTAGTACTGTTTGTGGTGCTTTCCACCACTTCATTAGTTTAAGAGTAGTCTGTATCATCTATACAGATCCCAGTGCAATGAAAGTTCAGAACTCATGCTGCTGGGTTAAATGTTAAATAGTAGTGGATGATAATTGGTTAATCCACATTAAGATCAGCCACTTCATATTTTTATTCAGCTAGGTCAAAATATAAGTGAGTAGTATTATCCACAGTGCCATACATAAGATATTTGCAGCCAAGCTCCATGCATTTCAGACTAGATTTGAATCATGACACTGGAAGTTCAAGTACTCTTACAGTAAATTGCATTTCATCAATCAACTGTTATTTTAGTTCATTGCAGGTACCATGTTTCTAATACATGTAGAAAGTGGAATACCTAATTTATTCAGATATGTTGAGTTCCTGGAAAAAAAAGATGATTCTTACTATGATTCAGTGAAGACTTGGCTAGGGTTTAGTGCTACAGCATATGTTTGCTTGACTGTTCAGAGTTGTGAAATCGGGATTTTATTTTCTCTCCTGTAAGCCCTGTAAAGCTATACATTCTAAGGATGTTGACGACATGTATGTTGAGCTCCTTCAGCGTTGTAAGCAAATGTATCTCACAGAAGCAGAAACAATAGATGACCATCTGTATCAGTTACCAAGTTTCCTCCAGTCCATTGCAAGTGTGATATTCCATATAGATACAGTAAGTGGAGTATTTAAAGTACCAGTCATCTTGGTTTTGTAATACAGGTAGAGATGTGTAATGAGGTAGTACCTGTGAACCAGTGACAGAAGGTGTGTTTTTTAGCTGAAATACGATGACATTTAGCTCCTAGGGCATGGGAAGAATTACTAGGAGAATGCTTTATTGGATTTTATTTGAAAAAAAAAATGCACAGAACATACTAAATAAAATACTTCAGTGCATTGTAATGAAAACCAGTTATGTAATGATAGCTAACTATGAACAGTTTTCTGTTTTTTGTGGGTGAAGGTATTTATTTGGACCGAGCCTTACCCTTCTTTTTATGTGTTTATTACACAATGTTGCTGCTTTTTCTTTCAGTACTGATACTTAGAGTGTTCTAAGAGCTGTTACTTTGATTTTCTTCTCATGCAATGCTGTGTGTGTTCTAATGAGAGCTTTCTGGATCCTAGCTGGAGCTGGGAAGCAAGGTTGGGGCAGAGAAGAGACTTTCACCTATATTCTGTACTCAGATTGTTAAGGATTAGCAGATTATACAGCTGTGTTATTATTGTTTAAGTAAATTGGTGCTTTTCTAAAGAAGCTTAAAACTGGTTCCACTGAAGCACTAATCTATCCAGGAGCTACTTTCCATAATGTGTTCCAGGAAATTTTATTATTGTGCGTGTTCGGTTTGGTTTGTTGGGGTTGTTTTTGTTGTTGTTGTTGGTTGGTTGGGATTTTTTGGTGGTTTTGTTTTGTTGGGATTTTTTGGTGGTTTTGTTTTGTTGGGTTTTTTTGATTGGTTGGTTTAGTTTTGGTTGGTGGTGGTTTTTTTTTTTTTTACATCTAAGATGTATTCACTTGCTAAGTGTTTTATTATTCTCGGATGGGTCATGACAAAGAATTGTAAATTTGAAATGGATAAATATGAAATAATTTAGCATAATTCTTCACATTGATACTGAGTTATAATCATTGGCTTTGCATGATGGATGTTTTGTTTTCTATTTATTCTAGATTCCTGAAGTATACACACCAGTTCTTGAACATCTAGTTGTGCTGCAGATCAACAGCTTTCCACAGTACAGTGAAAAAATGCAGGTAGTCTGTTGCAGATCTATAATAAAGATATTTCTTGCCCTCTCAGGAAAAGGTCCAGTTCTCTGGAGTTTTGTTAGCACTGTGGGTGAGTCTGTCACATTAACTTTGTTGTGGGTTTTTGGTGGGGTCGTGGAGCCTTTTTTGTTTGGATCCTTTTTTTTTGTCCTAAAATGTTTAACTGATTGTAAGAGAGATACGTGGAATAGCCCTTTGGGGTCAGAGATAAACCTTTTCCCATCTTCTAATAATGGAGATTTAGGGTTCTCATGTTTTTTTTTTTTCCAATATCCATTGTTAAATTATTCAAGTAATATGTTGAACAACTGTTTTGGATGATGCAGTGGCTGTCACCAAGGGCAACAGAGTATATTTTTGTGAAAATCTTTTTGAACATAAAGACTTATGTTCCTGCTCTGAAGGATTATGGGGAGAAGGGGATTTCACAGAAAAATGTACAAAGCTCTGTTCAATACCATTTCACTTACCCCTACAAAATTTCACAGAAATGAGGGTGAGCGTTATCTGTGTTAGAAATGAAATCTTTCTATGATCTGGAACTTGCACATAGAAAAAGAGAAACTTCCAAGTATGAAGTTAATGAGATAAAGTCCTGCAAATGTAATAATGTCAACACTGGGACCTGACAATTCCAGTAGCCTCCAGCATGCTGACATTTTATTATAATGACTTTCAGAAGTTTTTTTAATTTTATTTCAGTTATTTTCTGTGGCTTTTCTCTGTTGTGGCATTTTCATTGTTTTCTATGTTCTTGGTTTGGGATGCAGTGCACTCAACCACCATGCCAGAATGGAGGTCCTAAGTCCATGCCTGTTAGAGTTACTGGGAGTTGTTGCCTTTTTCAGTATGGGCATTATGAGGAATGCCTTGGTCATCACTGCTTTCAGAGTCAGGAAAAGATCAAAGCAGTATTGAAAGAAAGTAGTAAGAAGCAAGTTCAAAACTGGTTCCCTGTGAAACATCCTAGAATAATTCCTCTGATTTTGGCTATATTTGTCCTTAAAGGATCAATTGTATTCTTTTTCCTCTCCCTCATCATGACAGAATATAGAAAAGAGAAAATTCATTTTTAACATAGTGAGTGATATGGATGCTGTGCCTCTTTAAGTCTGCTCAGGAAATGTATTTTTGTTTGTTTGTTTCAGTGCATCAGGGATTAATCAGAATTTTCTCCAAGCCAATCACATTTTCAAAGGTAAAATAGCTGTTTAAACATATTTATTTGATCTAAATTCCTAGAGAACACATTCCAGTACTTGATGATGTAGCCCAGTAAAAAGGGGAAGGCCCAAAGAAGCAAAAATGGTGCTGCCCAGTTTGAATTGTGGCTCACTTGTTATTAGTCTGTGGTCCACATAATGAGGACGTGGCTCTTGTACTGAATGGAAAAAATGACAGGAAATAGACTTTTGTTCTCTACAGTTCTTGTTTGATTGGGTTGTCTTTAACCAAGTAGGTTGTAATTAAGGTCATCCAACTTTCTTCCAGGTTAGCAAATTTTGGACATGTTAAAAGTTGCACTGAACGTTAAGGGAGGATGTTAAAGCTTCTTAATCCTAGGCAGCCGGATAACTATAGAGCTTCTCAAGTAACCACTAGAAGAGCTTTAGAGATTTTTGAAAGGAGCTAGTTAGTTTGTGTTCTTGTCAGACTGGCTAAATGAGAAAGCTGAGCATTTCTTGTTGGCAGAAGTAATTTTACATTCTGTTCTAGCTTGGGCAGGTAGACACTTACACAGTTGTATTGGGATTTGGCTGAGATGGAGTTAGTTTTCCCCGTAGCAGCCATTATAGTGCTGTGCTTGTATTTGTAGCTGGAAAGGTATTCATAACACACCACTGTTTTGGCCACTGCTGAGCAGTGCTTGCAGAGCATCAAGGCTGCCCTCTCAAACATCCCCCACACACACACTTGTGTTTTGGAAGAGGACATAGCCAGGGCCCAGACTGACCAAAGGGATATTCCATGCCATATGAGGTCTGCTTAGCAATAAGAAGATGGGGGAAAAGAGGAGGAGGAGGGAAGTGACATCCACTGTTATTTTATTTGTCTTCTGGGACAACCACTACTCCTACTGAAGCCCTGCTTCCCAGCAGTGGCTGGACATTGCGGATGGGAAGCAGAGAAAAGTCTTTTGTTCTCCCTTGCTTCCGTGCATGGACCTTGCTTTATTAAACTGTGTTTATCTCAGCCCACAAGTTCTTTCTATCTTATTTTCAGCCCTCATATCCTGCTGAGGAAGGGAGTGATAGGGTGACTTCATGGGCACCTGGCATCTAGACATGGTCAACCACCACAATTCTTTAAAGAACTGTGTTCTTTCAGGGTTCTTTTGGAAAAGAAACTGGATCAGAAGAATCCCGTGAAGATGGAGAGGTTGGGACACGGAGATGGAAAGTACCAATGTATAAGGACTATTTATATCTCTTCAGAAATCTACTGAACTGTGACACAATGAAGGTAAAAGCATAGTTAACATGGAAATACTAAAGGAAACATAGTCCTGAGGCTTATCACTCCTTTTCTAACCCTAGATTTTTTCCAAATGTCATGCTGTAGAATTACTCTTTTTCTGGGTTTAATTGTATTCTGTGGCTGATAAATGACTAAAACAAGGATAAATTTAGGCTTCCATAGCTGGATTCTCTAGATCAATCAAATCTTGGTTTATAAGTACAAGAAATAATTGTCATTGGAGTTTTGAAACATGAACTTTTTTCCTCCTGCAAAGGATTGTGGTTTTGAAGATGAAAACTTTCTTACTGCAAATTCATCACTGCAGTCCCTGAATCGCTTGCTATATGATGAATTTATAAAATCTATTTTGAAGATTATTGAGAAATTGGACCTGACTGTTCAGAAACTGGATGTCAATGAGCAGGTGAGACCTGAGGACTTGTCCATTAATTCCTGCTGCTGTAGGGGAACCAAAATCACATTCCCTGTTTTCTTTTCATTATGCTTAGATAGCAACTTGTAGTGTCCTTGAAGTAATATTTGTACTAAACAAGATGTTTTAAGTCATATTCCTGAATGTTGCATAGCAGTGCTAGGAGATGGAAACGTCAGATTCTGTGAACTTGTACTAATTCTATTATTTTGGACTCCCTGCTCTCGCATCTAGTGCTTTTCATCTTTGTACTTGCTTTCTCTTTAGAAGCCAGGATCTCTTACTATGTTTTCAGATCATTGATGTGCCAATGTCCTGTGTGTCAGACAGGTTGTAGCAGCTAGAAAAAGAAGAGACAGACTGTTTATCTGGGAAAAAAGTGTAAGTGCTTTCTGTGTTGTCACAGATCCAGTGTTCTCACTTCAATATATTTATTTTCAGGATGAAGATGAAACTGGCAGTGCTTTGATTGGGCCTACTTCTGACCCTGCTTCAAACCTTCAACCAACAAAGCCGACAGACTTTATTGCCTTTATAAATCTAGTGGAATTCTGCAGGTATTAATATGTTTTTATGTAACTTAGAAGTCACAAAATAGTTGGAAGAAATTTGAAGTGAGATTTATTTAAGATGGCTGCTTCTGATTTGGGATGTTATTCTGTATTTCAGAATGCACAAGGTGATTAACAGGGAGACAGTGTTTCAGATACCTGGGTCATAGGTAAAAACATAATAGCTCATCAGCTCAAGTTTTTTTGTTTTAAGAGTACAGGAGACAAGTAATTCACTTTCTTTATTCAGGTGCATTTGTCTTTCAGTGTATGCTATATGTTTTGATATCATAGAATCATAGAATAGTTAGGGTTGGAAACGACCTTAAGATCATCTAGTTCCTAGCCTCCTGCCATGGGCAGGGACACCTCACACTAAACCATACCACCCAAGGCTTCCTCCAACCTGGTCTTGAACACTGCCAGGGATGGAGCATTCACAACCTCCCTGGGCAGCCCATTGCAGTGCCTCACCACCCTTACAGTAAAGAATTTCTTCCTTATATCAAATCTAAACTTCCCCTGTTTAAGTTTGAACCCGTTACCCCTTGTCCTATCACTACAGTCCCTAATGAGGAGTCCCTCCCCAGCATCCCTATAGGCCCCCTCCATATACCAGAAGGCTGCTATGAGGTCTCCACGCAGCCTTCTCTTCTCCAGGCTGAACAGCCCCACCTTTCTCAGCCTGTCTTCATACGGGAGGTGCTCCAGTCCCCAGTGATCCTCGTGGCCCTCCCCTGGACTTGTTCCAACAGTTCCATGTCCTTTTTATGTTGAGGACACCAGAACTGCACACAGTATGCCAAGTGAGGTCTCATAAGAGCAGAGCAGAGTAAAGGGGCAGGATCACCTCCTTCGACCTGCTAGTCACGCTCTTTCCGATGCAGCCCAGGATGCAGTTGGCTTTCTGGGCTGCGAGCACACACTGAAGCCGGCTCATGTTCATTTTTCTCATCAACCAACACCTCCAAGTCCTTCTCCGCGGGGCTGCTCTGAATCTCTTCTCTGACCAGCCTGCAGCTGTGCCTGGGATTATTCCAACCCAGGTGTAGGACCTTGCACTTGGCATGGTTAAACTTCATGAGGCTGGCATCAGCCCACCTCACAAGTGTGTCAGGGTCCCTCTGGATAGCATTCCTTCCCTCCAGCATATCAACCACACATCTTGGTGTCATCAGCACACTTGCTGAGGGCGCACTCAATCCCACTGTCCATGTCAACGACAAAGATGTTAAACAAGACTGGTCCCAACACCGATCCCTGAGTGACACCACTCAGGTATCGTACTGACCATATATCCTAAATACTTCAGAAACCAGAAGCACAGTCTTCATAGAGTAGTATTTAGGCATGAAGTGAAAGGTAACAGCATTGTTTGCCTGTGAAGGTCCAGTTGATTTCCCCTCACAATACTGCAGTAATGAAGTGTGATATGTGAGTATATGTGTTTGTATAAAATCAGTAGTTAAGATACAATGAGGCAGAGGTGGCTTTGCACTGTAAAGCAGAAAAAGGTATTCTTCCTGTGCTTGCCTTAGAAGGCAGCATGTAATTAGTTCCTCACTGTCTCTGGAGCTGTTCTCTTACAGCAATGCTTCTCTTTCTTCTTCCAATGTGAAAGCTTGGAAAAAAAAATGAAATGTTTTATTGAGTTTCTTCACACTCCACTCCCCATATGTTTTCTGTTTTAGAGAGATACTTCCAGAGAAGCATGTTGAATACTTTAACCCTTGGGTATATTCCTTTGGTTATGAGCTTATTACACATTCAACAAGACTACCTCTTATTAGTGGATTCTATAAGCTGCTTTCTGTTACAATGAAAATTGCCAAGAAAATAAAATATTTTGAGGTGAGATCTCTTTTCCCTGATGGAGGGGTAGCGTTGTATTGACAGTGGTACATTCCTTTATATATACTCTCTTATGCACTATGGAAAATAGTTCATTGAAACTGTTACCCAGTTGTTTCAAATGTTTATAGCATCTTATGCCTCTAGTTACAAGCACATAAAAAAAAATTATGCTAGAAGCCCAGTTTCTGAAGAGACACCATCCTTGTCATATTTTCAGTCATATATGTCTTACTTGAGTAATATTAAGTCTGTTCCAAAAAGCAGATCCTCAGTGCACTTTATTAATGGTAGTTTCTAAGGTCTGAAGAAACAGACATACGTTTCAAGTTTTCACTGAAGCTAGTGTCATATTGGACAGTGATGTATGTATTCTGACTTGAACTTTTGCTGCATGTTTGTACTGTGTACTACGGTTTTTTAATGCTCTTGACTTGTGATTTCTGTTGGTAGAGTGTCAGTCCGAGGAGTCTCAAAACATGTCCTGAAGACCCAGAAAAGAGCTCTTGCTTTGCACTGTTTGTAAAGTTTGGAAAAGAGGTAAGTTATTTTGCTAGCAAACTCTCTTAGTCAGAATATAAACACACATAATCAAAATTTTGTCTTCTGAGAAATCTTGCATCTGTGATAGAAGTATTTCAGCTCCTTGAATTATGCAGCATAGTGTGGGTTTAAGATCTTTTTCTGTCTGTTTTTTACTTAATGTCAAAGAGGTGTATTGATCACCTATTCATGTACGATTGAGAAATAATTGTATAATTGTACATTAAATACTGTCTGGTAACTGTCTGCAGGTGAATGAGATTCCAGTATTGGTTTTGAGTTGTTTATTTTACATGACTATTAATATAGCTAAATCAGTATCTTAAAAGGTTTATGATAATTCTTGATTTATTTATCTGAATTGTAGGTTGCAGCAAAAATGAAACAGTATAAGGATGAGTTGTTGGCATCCTGTCTGAATTTTCTGCTCTCTTTACCGCATGACATCATCATGCTTGATATCAAAGCATATATTCCTGCACTGCAGGTAGGTCAAAGTGATGTACTGCTAACAAACTTTTTTCTGGAAAGCATACAAAAATTCTGGAGCAAGCTTAGTATCCTGTTGAGCAATTAAAAGAAGTATTAAGCTTTGTGTGTTTTCCATGAGATAGAATACAAATGATGTTTTGAATAAACAATTAGATTGTCAGAATTTGCTTGTGCACTAAGCTGACTCTGTTAGTGCCTGTGTTGCAATATAATGTATATCTCCTGTGCTGATCTTGAGTGAAATGTTAAGTAGACAAAAGTTAATAAGAAAGAAGATGTATGCTAAATGCTTTCAAATATGTGGGGCTTTTTACCTTTAAATAACAGTAATAAACATGAAAGTAATAAAAGTCTGAAAGTAATAGTAATAAAAGTAAGAGTAATGAAAATGAAAGACTGATTGTTTTACATTTAACACATAGAATGCATTTAAACTGGGCCTTAGCTGTATCCCAATGGCTGATCTGGGACTGGATGCTTTGGAAGACTGGTCAGCTCACATCCCCAGACATATAATGCAGCCTTACTACAAGGATGTTCTGCCTCTTCTTGATGGTTATTTGAAAAACTCTACGTCTACAGGTACAAACAGGCAAAAAGTTGTTAGTCTTAAGGGAGAGGAAATTTTTTTTTTCATAGTTAGCCTAAAGATATGGATATGACATACTTTTTGTCTGTATTGTGGGCTTACTGTGGTTGGAACAATGTAACTTCTCTTACACCCCAAAATTTACCTTTGTTTTAAACTAGAATTCATTTGCTGCTGCTGGACAGTCATTAGTTATAGCCATTTTTATATGCCACTTCTTTGTGGTTTGTTCTTTATATCCCTAAATTAGCTTAGTTTTCACTAATAGAAACTTATTTTCCTCAATAAAGATTTTAAATGAAGGAATAATCATCACATCTTAAAAACAAAATCAGGCAAAATCAGGATGGGTTTTTTCTTAAAGAAACTGAGTAGGTGCATGAGGTGCTGGTACAATAAACTAATATGCGGGTTTTTTGTTCATCAGTTGAATCCCAGAACAACTGGGAAGTGAGGAAACTTTCTCGAGCAGCGCAGAAGGGATTTAATAAGGTTGTGATACAGCGTTTAAGAAAAGCAAAGACTTTTTCATTGGTAAGATCACTGTTTCTTTTTCGAGTTAAATGTGAGTTAATCACTTCCCACTTTCTCTTCTTTCACTGCATGCATACTTTTTTTTTCCTGAGGATTATTTCTACCTTAGATCAGTTCAGTGAATCCTGTTCTACAGTGTGGCTTTAAAAGCTGTTACATCAGTGCAGTTGGAAAGATGTCATATTTGAGGGTGAGAATGGAAATGAAGCAGGGAAAAGGAACTGAAGAAATCCTGTAAGTCAGCATCAGTGCTAGACTGATATACTATGGAAACAAAAATTTAACTCCTACACCTAAAATGAGGTCCAAGCTTAACAGTGGTGCAGTGTGCAAATACCATTTGTAAATGTGTAATGTTACTTTTTGAGGGTTTGGGATTTTTTTTTAGTATCTTGAGGATAGGTTTATAGTCTTAGACATCAAGTATGCTTGTCATTTTGACCAGTGGCTTCTCAAGTAGCTCAAGAATAAGTGTTTGTCCCAGTGCACAAACTAACTTGAACAAACCTTTTTTAGGCATGAAACTAAGTTACTCCTATAAATACGTAACTCTTTCCAACGCAGTGGTCTTCAAAATGAGTAAATTTTACATCCCATACAGGCTGCTTATGAAAATCAGTTGGCTGCTTACATACAGATACAGGATCTAAAGTTTAAATCCTGGGATTAAAGCAAATGAAGAGAGTAATTTTTACTTTAGATTTCTTTCAATTTTTTAGGCTATTATGTCATTCTGTAGGTATTTGTTATCTGCGATGATAAAATTTTAACCCTTACATGAGAAATGGCAATTGAAAGCCCACAAAATGTGATAAAACTGCCTTCCAGTCTTGCCTTCTTCTGCTTATTGAACAAAATCTGTTCTTGTTTGATGCAGTTCTTCTCCTCGCATGTTCTTCATTTTGCCTTTTTCATCCATATGTTAACAAGAGCCATAAAACTTTCATTCAGTATGTAAATCAAGTTACTTCTATATAGAAGTAACCCTTCATTAATATAAGTGTGTTGAATTATTTAGGATGATAGCTCCTCCTTGGAAGCAGTAAGGATTAGAGTAGCATGCCTTCTTGGATCATTGGGAGGGCAGATCAACCACAGCTTGATTACAGGTGAGTGTGTCAGTGTAAATAAAAATACTTACATGCTCTTCTCTGTTCAGTCTTTGAATAAGCATTATAATTTAATTATAAAATACATAAATTTAATTTTTAAAAATGGACAAGTATAGTGAAATTACCTGACCATGAGATTTAAGGGACAAATACAGCACAAAATTTAGTCTGTGTGAAAACTAATGTAGTTGTATAGAAGTTTTGTTCATTTCTTTTTGTGCCTGTGTTTTTTTCTGCCTTTACAGTCAGTTTTGTTTCTGCCAAGTACTTTTCTGTTGCTTATTTAGAAATACTATGGGAAAGTAGCATTTTTCCCGGAAAGCAAATACAAAGTGTGATTGGGCTTTGTTAACCACATTAACAAACATGGGAATATAGGCAGTTTTCCCTGGAGGACATAGCCATAAATGTAGTCATTTTCTGTGCAACTGCAGAAGTATGTATGTTAGAACTGATCTTCTGTTATAAAAAATTCTTGAAGACAAAAGTAGTATATTGGGTGTCTTAAAGAAGTATTTTAAATCGAGTGATTCAATGTCTTCTGGGTTTATAATTGTCTCCAAACTTACCTGTATTGAAACTGTGGAGGCTGCCTCAAATGTATGCTGAAGTGTTGGCTCCAATTATTTTTTCCATTTGGTGGCTAAACATCTGTTTGGATCTTCAAATAAAACTAGCCTTCTAGCATACTTCTGGTACACGTAACATCCAGTAATTTATAAAGAATTAATGTTGTATGGCAATCTAGCTGAAGCTGGAAGATCACTTTTTTTTTTTTTTGACTGAGCTACAGAAATGCTCTATGTGTTACATAAAGCTCATGTTTTGTTTTGATCTTTTTCAAATGCGTTAGCTACCTCTGCAGAAGAGATGATGAAGAAGTGTGTGTCCTGGGACACTGAGAAGCGTCTGAGCTTTGCTGTACCATTTGCAGATATGAAGCCTGTCATCTACTTGGATTTATTCTTGCCTCGTGTGACTGAACTAGCTCTTTCTGCAAGTGACAGACAAACAAAAGTATTGATATTTTTTATGCATATTTTTCATGCTAGCTGATAAACACTGCACAAAATAATGTCTTCCTTGTTAAGAAAAACTTGTTTTAATTAGTTCCAACGTAGTAGCAATTGTTATTTTGGTGCCCTTTCATGGTGACATTATTCTAAGTGTTTAAAAACTGAAGGGCATAAGTTGCTATGAGACAGCAGTGTGTTTTGAGAATTAGACCTAACATAAAAATGAAAATTTTAAACTAATTAATCTTCAGTGTTGTTTGGCCACCTCCTCCTCATGCCTAGCCTATGCACTTGTGGACCCATTCCAGCAGAACACTTAAACAAATATTTTGCTGCTTTGCTGGATTGGGGTGTTGATATCCAAAGAGTCCAGAATGGAGCTATCTGTGAAAGTACAATGATGGGTGACTTATCCAGTGATGAATTTTCGCCAGCTGAAAAGTGACTGCCCATGTTAGAAACTAAAACACTAGGGGAAAGGCCAGTTAGAATGTGTGTAAATGATTTCCATTGATGTGATCTGTTCCCAGAATGGTGATTTAGCATAGATTAGAGTGATTTCTCAAGTATTCTTGTGACTCATTCTCTGCTGCCCATGATTTTGTCTTCTTTGTGAAGGTAATGGATGCATAAGCAAAGGGATTTTTAAATTTCAGGTTGCTGCATGTGAACTGCTACATAGCATAGTCACATACATGTTGGGAAAAGCCTCTCAGATGCCAGAAGGATGTCAGGGTCCCCCACCCATGTATCAGTTACATAAGCGAATATTTCCGGTGCTGCTTCGTCTTGCTTGTGATGTAGACCAGGTAAACAGATTCATTCATAAGCATTTTAGCTTGTTTAAAATACGTTTTTATGTGAGAAGTAATTTATAATGGTTCTTTGCTTCATGTTATAGTATGACAGTATTCAGTCAGGTTGGCTTGCAGGTAAAATTGTTGAAATCCAGGAAGTTAGAATAATGTATTTTTAAACAAGCACTGCTTTTTATTCTTACCTATTTTGAATAGCAAAATAGCATGGAAATTTATTAGTGCTAGAAATATAGTTAATGTTTACTCTTTTCAGGTAACAAGACAGTTGTATGAGCCTTTAGTCATGCAACTCATTCACTGGTTTACCAACAACAAAAAATTTGAGAGTCAAGATACAGTGGCATTCCTGGAAGCTATCTTGGTAGGTCATAAGTCTTTCTCCTCTTTTTCTCTGTGCCATGTGACTTTATTTTTTACTACTGAAAGAATCAGGAACCCGTGGACAGATATAATGTCTCCTTATTTGTCTGAAAGAAGGAAAAAAATTAACAGCTTACTTTTTATGACCATCTAATATTTTTTTACTGAGATTTTGATGATGGATTTCTCTATTTCTTTGCAATTCTTAAAATGTAGGTGTGGCATCTTTATAGGATTAATGAAACACTTTTTATCATCAGTGTATAGAAGGAACTACAGAAATACTTTCACAATCCCCACACTTCTCCAAATGAAAGTTGTTTTTATGTGTACTTAATTTTTCTCTAAGTTTCTTTAAAGCTTTTGTGTCTGGTGAAAGCAAATTTAAAACTGGCTTTGACCTGAAGTGGTTGGAAGCAAGGTAGGTCAGGAGGTTTTGCAGTACTTTTTGTAAATTAAAGTCAGTGTTTTTGGTTCTAAAGCAGAGGAGATTGGCTCATCCGGAAATGAAGTGACTTAGACAAGATTCCTAAACTGGTAGCTGAGACAGGGATAGAAATCCATGTGTTTGATGCCTAATCCAATCCTGTGAAGGCTAGAAATAACTGCCTTTCCCTTGGATAATAGTAATTTTGAAGCTTCATTTTTTCTGGGACACTTTGAGTTTTTCAAGTTACAAATACTGTCTAAATAAGCCGTCTAATACTGCACTGAGACAATGGCAGGTTTTGGGGCGTTTCATTGTGGTAATGAAATACTCTTGTGCAATTGCAGAGTGGCATAGTGGATCCAGTTGACAGCACTTTGAGAGATTTCTGTGGTCAATGCATACGAGAATTTTTGAAATGGTCTATTAAGCAGACAACACCAAGGCAGCAGGAGAAAAGCCCAGCAAATACCAAGTCTCTTTTTAAACGTTTGTATAGTCTTGCTCTTCATCCCAGTGCTTTCAACAGACTGGGTGCAGCACTTGCTTTTAACAGCATCTACAGAGAATTTAGGTGAGCAAACAGAGCTTGAAACACTAACTAATTTGGAATAAAGGTTCGAGGAGATAAAATGAATTAAATGTAAAATAGTCACCCACTGAGACTCATTCTATTAATATATATGCCAGCTGTAAAATTGAGTCACTTGGCTTATTTATTTTTAATTATAATTTTGTAGTTTGGGCTTTCAGAAAGAAGGGAGCATATAAATCTAAATTTCTATGAAGTTTGTGGGAAGTAATTTATTCCATTTAAATGTGGTCAGCAAATTTCATTGCTGTTTTTCAGAGTGATTTAAACGTATTTTCTTTGTGCAGACATCTTGTGCAGTTTATTTCTACAGTATTTTAGTTTTATTAATTTACTTATTTATTTATTAAATTAGAATGTCACACTTAGTGCTTCTTCTACTCAAGTTTCTTATCAAATTTATTCCTGATTTTTAAAGGGAAGAAAATTCTCTGGTGGAGCAGTTTGTGTTTGAAGTGTTGGTTGTATTTCTGGAAAGTCTGGCCTTAACCCATACAGATGAGAAATCATTAGGTGAGCTGTAATTAATTGACTATGGAATTAAAAAAAAAGTCGTCCTCTTGAATCTTGGATTAGAAAAGAAAAACTGCTATAACTGCAGGAAAAGTAAATGTGCTTACTTCTGCAGCAAAGGAAGGATCACTTTTCATTACTCAGAGAGGTTATTTGGTACCTAGTTAGGAACTCTTTGAATCAACTTCTTTCAACGTAAAAAGGTGGAAGATTTTGAGCCCAGGAGGAAGAACCTTTTCACGTTCGATGACTCACAGTTTTATAGTAACGCTAAAAATGCTACTGGTGCTTCTGATTTGATTCCTGGATTAGCAGTTACACAGAGTAAAAATGTAAAGTATGTTCTTTTATAACAAACAAAATGCCCCAAAAATTAACATTTCTGTATATTCTGTGGAAGATTTCCACTGTTTTGTAGTAACCTTTCCTGGCCAACTTGTCCTTCTTCTCTGCAGCAGTTTGTAGCCTTATGAAGAATCCATGACCTCTACCATTGTACTAATGATTCTTCAGTAAACCTGCTCTTTTATCTTCTTTTTTTTTGCCCCCCATGTTCTGACTTTCATCCATTAATAGTAATTAGAACGCACACACAAAAAGATGTTACAAAGCTTTATTTCTTACTGAGAAAACAGTTCAGGATATGATAAAGTGTTCCCAGAAGAAATAGTAAAATGGGAAAATTTTGTAGTTTCTCTGTGCATGATCACAGAAAGCAGAATACACTGTTTTACAGTAGATGCCTGATGTTTGGCTAAGGCCGTATTGGCCTGACTATTTTGTAATTTTATTCTCTGGCCTTGAAAAATTGCTTGTAGAAACACAGAGCTGATAGACAGTATCCTGTAAGTCTCTTGCATCATTTTTGTAGTGCTAATACCTCAATTGGTTTAACCAAGTTACTAGCATTTATTTAATAGATGTCAATTCTCTCTTTCTAACAGGTACCACTCAACAATGTTGTGATGCAGTTAATCACCTGAAGCGCATAATCAAGCATAAAGCGCCTTCTTTGAACAAGGAAGGGAAACGGCGAGTACCACAGTCAGTAATTTGCCATTCTGGGGGTTTGGTTTGTTTGTTTGTGTTTTTTTTAATACTGCATTTTAATTAATGATGTATGTAGTTCCATTCAACTCTTGGGATTCTGAATGAGGAATTCATCCTGTGGCTGTTGCTGATGCAGATCTCCTGATACGTCTGTTGAACCACTGATGGGAAATGCTGGCCATGATTTTTACAAGATCGTGATGGTCACTTTATTCCAGCATTGTGAGCTTGCTTTAGTTTGGCAAGGACAGGTGGAAAAGAAAAGCAGATTTCCCTCCCAGCGGTGTTCATAATAACATTAGCACTGGTGCTACAAAGCACTTGGAGGAAGCTCCTTTGAAGTCTTTCTTATTGCTTTTAAGTGTTAGCAGAAGTAGGACAAATGGCAATAGAGTGATGGTCAGCAATTAAAGAGGGCTATTGAAAAAGGTAGAAGAAGCAAGAATGGATTCAGTATGAGGCTGGATGAAGCTGAGTCTTGTGGTCTGATCATATAGCTGACCACTAACCCTGCTTTGAGCAGGAGGTTGGACTAGTGACCTTCTCAGGTCCCTTTTTACCTGAATTATCATGTGATCCTAAAGAAACAGACAAGTGAAGTTTGAGAATTATCTCACTGGTATGGCATTTGGTAAGTTAGCAGAGTGGATGATTAGGGATGAGGAGAGAAACTGGGGGGGCTTATTTAAGCTTTAATCTTCATTTTTGTTTCTTTGTTAACAAAGAGAAGGGGAGGGACCTGATTCTGATTTTTAAATTGTTGCTACAAAGGCTACAATCTAGGGTTCCAAAGTAAACTGAGGAGAAGGGAAAGCAATGCATGAAATGCTTGTAGAGGAGATGGGTTGTGCTTAGATAGGTAAAAGGACATTGATACTGCTCTTAGAACATTGTGATTTATTTTTTTTTTTAACTGGAAGACACTGGTTTCTTGGTAGATACCAAGAGGAATTGTTAATCCCTAATAATTTTGTGCAGAGGATTTCCAGCTACTAAGTCAGTGTGTCTTTTGGACATTGTCATGTGGCTGTTA
Source organism: Pezoporus occidentalis (assembly GCF_034315485.1). Lineage (NCBI taxonomy): Eukaryota > Metazoa > Chordata > Aves > Psittaciformes > Psittacidae > Pezoporus > Pezoporus occidentalis. The sequence continues at coordinate 12,251,293 of NW_026915724.1, forward strand.
AGGCAGTGTGGACGACCTCAGACAGAGTGCCGACATAAAGCCATGGAGCTCTTCTATGAATTTGTTCCTTTATTACCAGGTATTTTAAATCACAATGCACCATTATCTTTCCTTTCTAAACACTCTGCACAACTCCCCTCTATGTTTTCTGTGCAAATGTCCTGGGTTCCGCAGTAGCAGTCATGTTTTTCCTTTGTGTTAACTGGTACAGTGCTGTGTTTTGACTTCCAGTTTGAGAACAGTGTTGGTGAAGCCGAAAAGTGATGTTTACCCTGACCAAGGACTCTGTGAGGCTCATGCTCTGCCAGGGAGGAGGGGAGGCTGTGAGGAAGCAGAGACGGGGCGCCTGACCCGGGCTAGCCGGGGAGGTATTCCATACCACAGCACGTCATGCCCGGGGTGAGGGGTAACTGGGAGTTACCCGGAAGGACAGGGGTTTTCCGGGTGGAACTCGTTTCTCTTGGCCGGTGGTATCGTATTCTCTTCCCTTGTTATTTTCCCTTATCATTGTTGTAGCTGATAGTAGCGGTGGTGATTTGTTGCTGGACTGTTTTTGTCTCAACCCGTAGGAGTCGCACTCTCTCGATCCTCCTCCCCATTCCTCCGGGAGCGGGGAAGGGGAGAGCCCCGGTGCGGGGAGGCGGGGGGGGGAGACGGACACGGACCTCGATTGTTGTCAGCTCGGCACCACTCACTGGGAGTGAGTGAACAAGCTACCTGACTGGGTTTAAACCACGACAGCAAAGTATTAATTACAAGAAAAAATATTTTTTAAATAAATGCCTGTTTCCTCAGTGCTATTAAGCAGAAACTGAATAGTTGCACATATTGGAAATCAAATACCGTGAGAACCTCAGGGTTTGTGGGATATTTGTGGGCATAGATGAGGGTTTTATTGTGAGCTTCCTTCTAGCCAAAAAACAGAACTCAGAGGCCCAGAGCTGCTGTTGTATCCACCTATGAAGGCAGTATTTGCTGAGTGGGAACTAGTAGGAGTGTTTCAAAAACTGGCTGCTTCTTTGTGAGTAATTTTAAGTAGTATGACCAAAGCTACATCAGAACCAACACCTCCTGTGCTAGAAGATCCAGTTGAAAACACAAAGTTTGGGCATGTCCATCCATTTGCTCTAATTCCTTCCTACTTTGAAATGTGTTTTTTCCTAGAGAATTTATGTTTCTGTTTTTATTTCTACCAGGAAACAAGTCCCCGTCTTCTTGGCTGGCTGATGTTCTAAAAAATCAAGATGCTTCTTTCCTCATTAACAAATTTGAAGGAGGTGGCAGCGATGCTAAAAGTCCATCTGGGATCCTTTCTCAGCCGACTCTCCGTGGTATGCAGGAGCCCTTCAGTTTACAGACTGTAATGCGATGGATGGATATGTTCTTAGCAGCACTGGATTGCTACAATACATTCTTTGAGCTGCGAATGATCAAACCTCATGAAATACTGGGTGAGTGAATAACTGTTGCATTAGGCTCTTTTCAAGTTTGTTACACAAAGCCCATCCAAGATGAGTTCCTAACTAGGACTTTAAGCTTTATTCTTAAATTCAGAGTTGATGAATTTGATAAACTCTCCCAAAGGCTTCAGTGACAGTTGTAGTACTAGGATGTTTTTTGATGAAGAAGTGCTTTGTTAATAGTGCATCTTAAAATGTTTCCTTTTAGTCTTAGAGATACACCTTTACATTTCAGTCTCTCAGTCATCTACTCACCAGCAACTTCTTTTACTCTCCCATCTTCAAAAATCATTCTGTACAGCCAATTTCCCTTTGGTAAGGAGAGCAACAGATTATGTATATATGTGTTTGCATGTTTATTTCCCCTCAATCATTCCAAACCTGTTTACCTACTCTTTATTAATGTCTGGAGAATAAAGTTACCTTTTCATTTCAAGCCCTGTACATTTTCCCTTTCTTCAGTTCCTGATGCTTCACCTGCATCAGGTCCAAACCCCTTGTATTTGAATTTTGATTGGGTGCATTGTCATACCTTGTATAGCCATAGGGTCTCTCGAAGAGTTTTTCTTTTAATTATTTATGACAGATTAAACAAAATGCTTTTTTTTTGTCACTAATAATATACTTGGATAGTTATTTTACTATGAAGTCTTGTACAAGTTCCAAGTTGTCTGTCAGTGTCGCCTCTTGGTTTAAAACCATACTGTAAGGTCATTGTTGGATGCAGCTAGTATCCAGTTAGTTGAGAGCTGCTGTATCATTTCAACTTGGTCTGATTCTTCTTAGGTATAAATGCAGGATCCTCATTCTTGGAAGCTGTGCAGTTCTTCCTGGAAACTATTGCTTTGCATGATATCAGTGCAGCAGAGCAGTGCTTTGACTGCAGATCAAAAGGTAGCATGTTCAGTCCACAAGAGAGAGACATGTATAATTACAGCAAGTGTACCATTATAGTCCGAATCATGGAGTTTGTCACCATGATCCTGGAAACGTGCCAGCAGGATTTCTGGAAGGTAGGCACTGAAATCTGTAGTGGATAAAGGATACAAATTTTATATGTAGTTAAAGATTTGTGTCTTCATTGTGAGGTTTGTTCACTGGAGAGCATCATCTTTCGTGGTGCTTTAATTGAAATTGATGTGTCGCAAACTGTTACGGTCTTAGCATGTAAGTGAATAGAATTGTACTGCACAAATGAATTTTACTGGGTGATGTAGTTTTGATTAGAGGAATTAACGTTTCCTGTATATTCCAGTTCCTATATGTTGACTGTGAGATTGCTGTTTAGTATGGAGTATGGAGTACTTGCCGTGAATATTTCCCCCATGACTCCTAATGGCCTTAAATGTGTGGAAGTGATAGCTGCTTAAAAGTCATAAAGTCAGATTGTGGCAATTCTTTCTTGAATTCAGTATAGATACTAGGTCTCTCAGTGTGCCTAGCTTTGATGTAGTAGAAACTCTTACTTAACTATATAAAGTATAGTACTTGTAAGTCTCTTATGAAGTTTACACTGCCAAGTTTAGTTCTGAGACTGTGACTGTAATTTTCTGTAAATCTCTAATAGTGTACAGACGTGTACATCTGGATTTCAGAGTGATTACAGGTGTATAATCAAGACTGAAACAGGCCTGTGTGGACTTAAAAGATCTTCTGTGCAGTTTGATGAGATAGCATAAATGCTGTGTATAATTTTATAGATACTTAATTTCTGTGGATTAGCACAATTGAAAGTCAAGACATTTCATAGAGTAAGAGAATGTCAGTGAGAATAGTTACTGTTCCATATTTGGCTTCATTTTAGGTAGAAGAACTAATGATAAGTTATGGAGAATATAATAGGGAAATCTAAACTAATTTTTAAATAAAGCTTTTGTTCGATGTGTTATTCTTTTTAGCTACTTGAGAAGGAACTGCTTAATGCAAATTTTATAGAGCTTCTCGTGATGACAGTGTGTGATCCATCGCATGTGGGCTTTAATACAGCTGATGTACAAGTCATGAAAAATCTCCCAGATATCTCAGTAAGACTTATGAAAGCTTTGATGAAATCTCCCTATAAGGAATCTTTGAAACTGTGCGTAAAAAAGAGAATCACACTGCAGAGGTAAGTGGGGATTTTCTGGTAAGCATGAATCAAGAATAAATGCCACCCACCATGAAAAAATGGAAAATATATAACATGGCTGCACGTGGAGCTCCCCACCAACGTAATGTTCCTGCTTCTCTTTTCTCATTAGCCTTGAGGACCTTTGTTCTGTTGATCTGTTTAATTCAGAGGCACGTTTTGATCAAGTTAGGTTTAGTGCTGTCCTTTCTGCCTGCAAGCAACTCCAGAAATCTGGCCTGCTTCATTCTGTTCTTCACAATCAGGTAATTGTTTATCCAGAAAATACAGGTGAATATTTTTATACAGTAAAGGGCTTTTCTTGTGTAGGATGCCAGTATGACAACAGAGAACAGGTCAGATGAAGAAGTTAAGTAAAATGAGATCAACCGTGAAGGACTGGACTTGAATGGGACCAGAAATAAATGTTTTATGTTTATACTACAAATCTGAGTGGCATAATACTTGAGGTTTGAAAGATCTTTGTAGTTATGTCTTTCTCCAATTTCCAGTTTCCAAGATCTGGAGGCAACCAGAATCTACCTAAAACTTCCTTTCACTGAACTTCACAAGACTGAAAGATCAAAAAATCAGGATTCACTGTCCTATAAAGGAGACATTTTTCAACAGTTTTTAAACAGAGAATATTCAAAGTGATGAGAAAGATAAGAAAATTAATACCTTCTGGCTGATCAGAAGCAATATAGTGAGTCTGAGTTGCAGGAAAACAGGATAGAGAGTGGCTGGGGGATGGGGATCCAGGCTATAGTTCTCAAATTCTACTAAGTTTCTGTTTGCAGTAAGTCTCTTTTATTTCAGGCTATACGACAGCCACAGACAGAAAATTTGTCTATTGGTGAGCAAGGCTGTATGTAACAATTAACAAAATATTTAATTTCTATGTGGGTGTTTGTCATCCATCCTTTATGTCTAAACTAAAGCTAGAGCTGTGATTGTAGGAAGGAGCTGCATGGTTTACCTTTTGTGGCCCATCCGGTTTGACTAAACTGTTCATTTTACTTCTGTAGTAATAGTGTTACCTGAAAAAAAAAAAAAAGTCTGGGGAGGATTAGAATCTTTTGAAGAATTCCCAGTTACTGTTAGCTTGTTCTGAACTTTGTACACAGCAAGGTTGTGTCATAAAAAATCTTGTTCCTCAGTTAGAAAGGTGCCTCGTCATGGTATATTTGCATTACTTTATAAGAAGATGTCCTGGAGTTCAAGTGTTTTCCTTAGCTATACAGATGGATTGGAAGGCCCTTTTGTTATTTTTTTTCAGTGTATATTAATTATCACTTGTTTGTTTGTTTATTTCCATAGGATGGAGGGCCTCCTTTCTCAGTTGGCTCTAAACTTCTTTCAGTTATTTATAAAGGCATTGCACCTGGAGGTGAAAGAGTATCTCTTCCACTGTTAGACATCAGCAGTAAGAAACTAGCTGATAGACTCCTGCAGCTAGCATTTGATATTGATGACCAGGTAGGATACAATTCTCTAGTTTCAATACTCAATCATCGTTTAATATGTCTCATCAGTAGTCTTCTACCCATATTTTTTGTAGCAGAGACTGAGGTTTTATTTATTACATTGCAGAGGAGCTGTAACAATTCTCTGGCTTAATTGAGTGACAGTTGTAGATAACAAGAATTTCAGTGTTCTGTTTATACTTTATTTTTGTGCTTTCTGGTAACATAAAAGAGTTTGGGATGGGAGCTTTAAAAAACTCATATGAATGAGTGGAATTTAATATGTTTGAGGGTAACTGTCTCTCTGCCTTAATTTTCCCAGTGTGAGGAGCTAGTAAGTCTGCTCTTGAACACAGTAGTGTTATCTGTGCCGCTATCAGGAACATCACAGAAGAACCTGCTCAATTTCTGTCATGGACAGTATTTCTACAGCCTGTTCTCAGAAACCATTAATCAACAGCTGCTGAAAAACCTGGATGTGATCATAGTCCAGCTTATGAAATCATCTGTCAGCAACCCCCAAATGGTATTGAACTTGTTCTTTAAAAGGGGATTTTTAGAATATTAGGAGTAACACTTTGTTGTTGTTATAGGTAGATGTAACTGAGTGTGTTGTGAGGTATTTGGTTGCACTTTGGACAGCATTGCATTGATAGGTTTTTAGGTTTGGTGCTTTTTTTTTTTTTTTTATCATGGCCTGGTGGCATCTTCATGATCTCTGGCAACTTGACATAGGCTGTCTCATGTCAGACTGAGTGGAAAGTGCTTACATATTACCTATTATGAAATTTTTTGATTTCAGGGTTTCTTTGCATAGGACTTGATGTCAAGAATGTCCATTCAAAACAAGTCTGGTAGTCCCCCTTTACTGTGCATTGATTTTCATTGCAGAGTGGTCCCAGAGATGTAGACTGAATTTGTTTTGGATAAAACTGAACTGGAAAATTAACTTCAGCTGCTAAAGGGCATTTAGTCCATAGGACAAGAGCAGGGCTAATATTAAAAAAGTATTAAAAAGAGAGAAACACATACACAACTCCCTGTGACCTGAAATACATACAGGGTAGTTGTCAGGTACTCATTCTCGGCACCAGTTGTTTTTCTCAACAGATTTACTCCTGTTGATCCATACTACTCACTCAGTTGTGTAAGATGTACAGCTCATCTTCAGATCCACAAAGGAGACGTGTTATAATGGAGAAGCCTCCTTTCAGTGCTTCTGACAAACAGAAGGCTCATAAAGAAAGATCAAAGGTTCACTTTCCCTTTTGCTTAAAAAGATGCTCAAGAAAGCAGAGAATCCTTTTAAAAACATCTTTTTTAATCCAAGATGTTATGCTTAAAGGTGTTACTTCCAAGGAATGCGTTAAAAGACTGGGCGCATACTTTTGTAATACCAGGAATTGTTTAATTTCATCGTAGAGAGTTGTATATATGTTGTTTGAAAGGCTATTTCTTGTGATTTGCTTTTCCTTCCAGGTTGGTAGCATTTTGAATGGCATGTTAGATCAGAGTTTTAGGGAGCGTACTGTACGCAAGCAGCAAGGAGTGAAATTGGTGACAGCTGTACTAAGAAACTGGGAGAAACTGGACAGTTGGTGGGCCAAAGGTTCAACTCCCGAGAGCAAAATGGCAGTCTTGACCCTGCTGGCAAAAGTTCTGCAGGTATGCATTGCTTTATGAACTTCAGGTAACTTTTCTGATGCTGTAGGAATTGTGTCTTGTTTTCAAGAAATGCTGTTACATTCTAATGATTTGTACTGGGGGGAAAAAAAGTTGGAGAATACCAGAATCTGATTATTTTATTTGCAAAGTACAGAAAAATATTTAGACAGGCAGAAATTTCTAGATTTTGCACCACCCATTTCCCCACCCCCTTTTTTTTTCTTTTGTGACTTCTGTCATGTTTTAGCTGCCTCTTTTCCCTTTGGAGAATTGCTTCAAGTGCAGGGAGTAAACTTTGAAACTGAGCAGCTTCTGATAATATTGTTTGTCATGTTGGCATCCAGAAAGTCACAATGGAGGAGTTCTACACATACCAGCAAACTGCAGAAAGATCTTCAAAAACCTTTGCTTTCTGTTAAATTGGTGGTTTGGTCTTTTTTTCTTTCTCTGTTGTGAAAACATAATTTATCTGCTTATCCTTTGGGGGTTTTTAGGAACTTGCAAAAGTAGTTGTATGCAAGTATACACAAAGATTACTTACTGAGGATTGTTTTTTTTATATAATTGCTTCTTTTTAACTTGAATTGTTTTAAAGGCATCTGTTAGGACACAGCATGTGAGCTATATTGCTGTATTAGCTGGCAGTGAAGTGACAAGCAGGAAATCTGACTTTGAGAAGAAGCTTAATGTTTTCTTGATCTGGAAAATACCCAACATTATGATTTTGTTTCTAGTGTTTAGGTGGTTTTAAAATTCTTCTTGGTTTTAAAACCAGAATAATTCTGTGTGTGCTTTTTGTTAAGTCAGTGTATTTTTGGAAATAATCCTATAGCTTATGGGGGCTTTATTGTTCATTAATACAATGATCTCTTTGACTAGTGAAAAAAAAAAACAACAACCTAATTGTCTCGTTTCCTGTGTCATTCCAGATAGACTCTTCAGTTTCTTTCAATACCAGTCACGAAGCATTTACAGCTGTTTTTAATACCTATACCAGTCTACTGATTGATCAGAATTTAGGCTTAAATCTTAAGGTAAATTGCTCACTTGAGTGGTTTCTCTGCCCTCCCCAGACTAGAATGTTAGTTGTTCATGAAATTCACTGTTATTTGGCTTAAATTTTACCTTACTTTGCACAGTAACATGAACACTACTTCCTTTTTTTTCTTTCTTTAATGCATTGTTGAACATCCTAAAAATTGCAAATTATCCTTTTCATTCTTCAGACAGAAAGCAGTATCGCAGTTGTCATGCCTTGGGTTTAGGTGCTCTTTTGTATTCCTGCCCAAATGAAAAGACATGTAATTTTTAGGAAAAAGAAAAGTGCTGTCAGTTGCAAATTGTTTAGAACTCTATAGTGTTCATTTGAGAAATGACAGCGTATAATAAGCTTTTAGCAAGGAGCGGCATTTCCTACACATCAAATTACAAATTTGCATGATTTCAATGTCCATGTTTGCAAGTGTGAGACCAGTACTAGTGGATTAACTGCTGTACGTGGCTTGGTCAGGAGAGGGAGATAAAGTGCTATATACATATTGAAAGTGGAAGTTATAAAGGACCATGGAGCTTAAGGTTGGGACTAGAAGATTAAAAATTTTGTACTCATGAAACAGCTTTGCATGTTTTCTGCTCTGCCAGCCTGACTGTAGCTAGACAGGGTTTTGTACTTTACAGTGTATTCAAAATAATAAAGTTGAGGATCTTGGTTTAGCTGCTGTGTTGCACATTAAATCAGTGACTTGTATGAGAATGGATGCTTGCTTAAGAGAACAGTGGGGTCTTATTCATAGCCATGTCAGCCATGAGATATTAATTAGTTTTTAACTCAAACTCAGTAGTGACCAAAGCTGTTTCCTGAACTGGCACTTGAAAGGTGAGCAGCTACATAACATCTCTTTACCAGTACACCGAACCATTGAATCAGTAACCACAGCCACTGCTGCTATATTGTGGTCCTATTTAGATTGCTTCATAGTACGAGAATAATACAGTTTTTTAGTTTGAAATTACTTGTTTGGTTTTGTTTGTTGGGTTGGTTTTTTTTCCTCAGGGCCAAGCAGTGATAATTCTCCCTTTCTTCACTAATTTGACTGGAGAAAAACTTCATGACCTTAAGAATGCTCTTGATCAACTTGTGGCTTTCAATTTTCCTATGAGGTCTGATGAGTTTCCCAAAGGAACCTTGAAGCACAATAACTATGTAGACTGCACTAAGAAGGTCAGTATTTCTAACAAGTATGTAATTAAAAGTCTAAGTGAATTGTGTCTAGAAACAGTGTTTCACAGGATCTGGAATTATGCAGTAGGACTCTCAGTTCACAGAAGAAAATTAGCTTTTTAGTTTCTGAGTTATATCTATCCAGAAGTTTAATGTACATTAAACAAACATATCCTTCTGTGTATCTGCTTCTGCTTAGTATTGAAAAATGATGACATAATTTCATTGAATTTATTTCATCCAGTGTGGCTCCTTTTGTTATTCATTACTTCTTTTTCAGTTTTTAGATGCATTAGAATTGTCTCAGAGCCCAATGTTGTTGCAGTTGATGACGGAAGTTCTCTGTAGGGACCACAAACACTTCATGGAGGACTTATTTCAAGCCAGCTTCAAAAGAATTTCCAGAAGGTCAGTCTGTTGGATTTTGCTCTTGTTCTCATTGAATTTTTGCAGAAGCAAATGTGCTTCCCCTCTTGTGTTGTTCTTGCATTAGTGATGATTTACAGCAAAAAGTTTTACATAATAGTTTTAATCCAGATTTTGCTATCGTCTTCACATTTCCAAAATATTTCTGAAGTATGAACAAGTAGCACCAATTTCCAAATGACACTTCCAAAGCCTGAGCAAATTTTGTAAAGCTTTCTGCAAATTAGCTTTTCTGGCAGATTTCAGTTGAAGATAGTAATTGTTTGTGATACCTATATTTGCTCTCCGTGTATAAGTTGATAGCACTTAAACTGACAACGAATTACTTTGTTCAACCCCTTTGAAAATACAATAGCACATTTATTTAATTGAATATTTCCAGGGTGCTAGATTGTAGGCACAGATGTGCTTTGTCCCCCTGTTTGGTTTGGTCTCTTCCAAACCAAACATTTCCGATTCATAATGGGTTAGTAAGTAGTGACTGTTCTGGAGCATGTAGTTTCCTGAACCAGTTCACTTATCTTATGCCCAAATCTCATGTTTGAAATTTTAGCTTTTATAAAATTATTCATAACAACAACAATTTATCTGGTAATGTGAGGCTTGATAGGCCATAACAGTAAAGTCTCCTTGTTTTTTTCTTTCTTGTTTGCCTCTATCCTTCATATGCACTGGTAAACTTACAGGATTTTTAGGTTGTTCAGTGAAAGGATCTGAGAAAGCTAATGCTTGCTTTTGAATTGAACTATCAAAAGGTACATAAAAAAGTTTACCATCTGTTGCAGAGTAGGAGGCTGACATTTTCTTTGGCGAGCTCCACAGTAAGTGGTGATTAAGCCTGATCTTTCATGTCTTGTAGGATGATAACCCAAGAAGGTATGAATGCAGGCAGTAAAAATTGTAAATGTCGCAGGGGTTTGAGACATAAATGGAGCCTGGTAAAAGATTTTTAAATTTGAGATTTCCGTCTTGTTTAGGAGCACCACTGACAAACAAGTGTTATTGTTGGACACTATTCACAAAATGTTCCAGAGTGAAGAACTACTTTCAAATACTACTCGTCAAGCATTTATGGATCGTTCTCTCCTCACTCTCTTATGGCACTGCAGCTTGGATGCACTGAGAGAATTCCTTGTCAAAATTATAGTACAGGCTATGGATACACTTAATTCCAGGTTTACAAAGGTATTAATTCTTTTTTTTTTTTTTAGGGTTGGGGAAGGTCTAGTAAAATGTTGGTGTTGGTATGTACGTTTCTCTTAGCTTTGAGTGAAATGTTATTTGCAAGTGTTTGATTTCTAGTTTTCTAGCAGAATTTTGTGCCAGTTACACAGTTCGATTATTATTGAGAAACTTTTCTTTATTCCTCAACGCGCTTTTCTTTTGAAGTTCATGTATGTTTGCATATCTACTGTGTATAAAAATCAAAGTTGAAATTATATATATATATATATATAAATAAAGGGGTTTGAAGTTCTGTCAAAAGCAAAACCCTATTCTGACTTTGAAATATAAAAGCTTTATAGAATTATAACCCGTTACTACATTTTAGGAGAGAGATATTCATCCTCCATAATGAAAGCTCTTAAATTGGGTGCTTCACTTCTAGAGAAATAAATACACCTTCTCATCATTGCAAAGATCCTTCAGCAAGGATTTAAGAACACAGATTTCTTTTCTCTATTTACAGCCTATCTTCCAATTTAGAGTATAGTTAATGCAATGAATTTGTTGTCAGTGGAGGTCTTTGCTGTTGCTGTAGTCCCACCTGTAGTTTCTGTTGCTATAATTATTGGCACCAAAGGAAGGTGCATAAAGAAACTTACAAATGATACCCAGTATAGTAACATATATGTACATTTTGTTTACAGGTGTAATAAGTCTGAGCTGTTACTTGTTCTGCTTATTTTACTCCAATATCACTATAATGATTTAGGCCAATTGTAGTTAAGACAGCTCATCTAACAAGGAGCAGGTCAACGTAGTTTGAATACCTGTGTTACACAGAGTCTATCAGTGTTTCAGCAGCAGCAGCTCTTTTCTCTGTTTTGAAAGGTAAAAGTAAGCAGAAGGCTGTTTAGTAGAACCTACAATAACTGTGGAGCTGCTTAGGAAGGGCACGATCCAGAAATCTTCCTGAGGGTTTGCTTATTTGTTTCCAGTCTAATGAACATGCTTTTGACACACAAGTCACCAAGAAAATGGGCTATTACAAGCTGCTAGAAGTGATGTATGTGCGTCTTTCAAAAGAGGATGTTTACTCCAAGGACTCTAAAATTAACCAAGCTTACCGTGGCTCCATGAATGTAGAAGGAAATGAACTTACCAAGATGCTAGTAAAGTAAGACTATTATTTATTTTATTTCCTTTTGATTTCTAATTAGGTTTTGGACAGATAGGTTTTTAAGTATGCCGTATAAAGCAGAAGATTGATTTGTGCACGGGTAAATGTAATCTGTCATGTAGCTTTTGATTTTAAATGGAATACACAATATTGAATTTGCATTGACAGAATGATCTCTAGTGGAGACTACAGTGCTGTGTCAGGATAACTTTTCCTCCTGATTTTGCCTTTTTTTTTCTGTTTGTTAAGCTTGTGCTTTTATTTTTGCTTTTCAGTATGATTCTTGGCTTTCAATTTGTATTTTTATGATTTTGGTTTCAGTGTACTTCCACTTTTATGTAGAGTATGGTTATGTGTTGTAAACTGGGTATTCATATGATTGATGAGAAGATGGGATGGGGTTTCATTTACATTTCATAATACAGTGGCACACCCAGTAGGAGTAATTTGGTTTAATCACCACTGCAGAGGAGGACAAAAGATTAATGCTTGAATATATATGCTAATGAATATTCCTTAGTTCGTTTAATAATCTGGGAAAAAAAAAGGTCTGAATTGCTGTTCACTTTTTTTTTTTTGTTTAGTTTTATTTTACAGTACTGTGTCCTGTGAGGATGTTAAAGAATTTCTTGGCTGTGGTTTGCAGATCTATGAATGGCTATGGGCAAAAGACCTATAGAAATTGCATCAGAACTGGTTTTCTCTGGCTAATCTATAGCATAGGTTAGCATGCCTATCCATTCATAGTTTCTTGGGAAATTACCATGAGAGAGATTTTATGTATATGTTGAAACATCTGTGTCTTATCTGAAAGTGGCCTGTCATCATATTCCTAACATTAAGGACTGCCTGTGTAAATACTTTGGGAAGCTGTCTTTGCCATTTTAGCACAATATACCTGTGGAAAACCTGGTTTAATCTGATACTGCTATAGTAACAAAGATTTCTTGAAATTCTGTTGATTCACTGGTCTCTGACTGGGGCCTTTCTTGTGCTGCTCAGAACAAGATTTCTGATGGTGTTTTCTTGCTTTGTATTTTAAGGTCATGCTATGATGCATTTACAGAAAACATGGCAGGAGAGAGTCAGCTGCTGGAGAAGAGGAGACAGTATCACTGTGCAGCATATAATTGTGCTGTTGCTGTTATAAGTTGCGTCTTCACTGAAAGTAAATTTTACCAAGGATTTCTTTTTACAGAAAAATCAGAAAAGGTGAGAAGCTGTTATTGCTGTAGAAGGCTTGCAGAACATCAGACACAAAGTGACGTTACCTGATTACAATAAATCAAAGAAATGAACCTGTATTATATGCAGTTTTATTAACAAACTACCCAGTGAGGCAATGAAAGGAGTCATAGCTGACTTCCGTGCATTCTTCATGCAATTTGAATTGATGAGGAAGGTTTTAATGTCTGTTTAGAAATGCATGAAGTAGTAATACATTTGCCCTATTTTCCATCCACTCTCAGTCAGTTTTCTAAAATATGAGAAAAAAACCTGTTGTTTAAGTTATCCAGTGCTTGGAATATACTTAAATAAGAGATACCCTCTTTACAGAGCACATTTTGCTGTGTATTCTTGAGTAGTTCAATAGCAAAATTTTCTTTAGGGTATTGATCTAGAAGTGAAAACATGCCGTATTTTCTATATTGTGTAGGGGGCTTTTAAAAGAAGAGATAAAAAACTTTCAGAGCAGTTGCTACTGTGTGCAGAATTATAATTTCGGTATTTCCAAACATGCTTTGCTTTGCAGAACCTGCTGATTTTTGAAAATTTGATAGACCTGAAGCGTCAGTATACATTTCCTATAGAAATTGAGGTGAGTGGAATTGCTGGGCTTTAGTGTTCCTAAGTAAAAATTTAGTATGGCTTCAACAGAGTAGTCATTGTAGGCCCAGTCAGTTCTCACATAAAGAGGAAGAGGATTCTGTAATGAATAAAAAATTGAGTACTCATCTTTTAAAATACATTTTTCTGAGAGAAATCCAGACTTGAAATTTAGAGCACACCTGCAGTGTAGTTAACTTTAATATACATTTTAGCACACTTAGTGTTGCAGTGAATGGCTGTAGGAATAATTGCTCTTGGTCTGTAGCATTAATTATAACCATGTACAACATGGGATTTCTCTTGATGTTAAATAGTCCTGATTATTTTTGGCAGTTCTGTAAATAATTGTAAATAAACTGTAAATTAAAAAGTAATAATAATTATCAAACTTTATTTCTTGCTGTTTAGGTGCCTCTGGAAAGGAAGAAGCGGTACATTGCCATTAGAAAGGAGGCCAGGGATGCAGGGAATAGCGGTCAGGGTATGAAAGTCACGACTATGAAAAAAATGCCTTCTTACCCTTTCATGCAGTGTTCATTGATGTGTTGTTAATTGGCTTCTATAGTAGAAGGAACAAATAAAAGCATTCAATGTGCTTAATCTAAAAACCAATTTCCACCCACCCTCAAGTTTTAATGGCAAATAAAGGCGTGCTTCTTGTAATTGCCTTGATTAATGGTCTATTCTTTTTCCTATTTAGATGAACCCAAGTATTTAGCTTCTGCATCATACATGATGGATAGCAGTTTGAGTGAGGAAATGAGTCAGTTTGACTTTTCTACTGGAGTCCAAGGTTTTTCCTATAGCTCCCAAGATGTTACAGCTAGCAGTGCTCGTTTCAGGAGAAAGGTAATTTTTTACTGATTTATGTGCTGTGAGGAAGAAAAGTTTTATGCCTTGTAATAATTACATACATTTATTTGGGTTAAGAAAGAAAAATTTCTAGTCTTCTGTGTTTGTTCTACTTGACTAAGAGTGCATTCCTCCAGAAGACGAGGGAGGGGACTTGGAGCTGTGTTGTGTCAGTCATTTTCTTCTTCCCTTCTCTCTGGAGAAAAGGAGTGCCCTGCCTTGGGTTTCTGAAGTTGAGTAATGTGAGTGAAGTCCAGCCAGAGTTGTAAAAAGATACCTGTAAAACAATATACTATGATGGTTGTCTCCTCCCTCGTTCTGGCAGGTAGTAAAGTCAGAGCTAACATGAACTTGACATCTGTTGGCACGGAAAGTAAGAAGATGTGCATGTCTATGGGAGGTGCCTGTTTGAACAACACATCTAATGTATTCCCTGTTGCACACACTGAGCATATAGTCAAATCTGGAAACACAGATAAGATCAGAATGACTCATAGCATTATCATGATTTAAAAAAAAAAAGTATTGTTGCTAATCATAGTAACACTTTTTTTTCTTTCAGGAGCCCACAGAATACATAGGTTTAAACGATGAGATGGAACTTGAAATGGATGAATTCAACCAACACGAATGTATGGCTTCTATGACCACTCTGATTAAACATATGCATAGGAACCAGATCACACCCATAGTGGAGGAGGCCAGTATTAACCAAAATATCAGCAATTTTTCACTAACTATACCAAGTATAGGGAATCATGATTGAATCCATTCATTTATTTTCTTAACTGTATAGTGAGACTTGTGTGCTTGAGCTGGTGGCTTTTTGGCTGATAATTCTGTTTGATCTGTAAAGTGAAATTATTTTTGCTCATTTCTTTTAAATTTCAGGGTATGATTCCAGTAGATCTTCCTCTATGGATGAAATTTCTGCATGGCAAATTAGGAAACCCGTCAGTACCACTAAATATTCGCCTCTTCATAGCAAAACTTATTGTTAACACTGAGGATGTGAGTAATTTTTTTGTCGTATGTTTTTCTGTTAACAGGTTGTATTATAATATCAACTGTGTAACTCTTGTGGGGTAACATATTTCAACAGCTGAGATTTTTGAGTCATTCAGCTTGTTCAACATTCGACTAGTTCAACATTAAAAAAGGGAGTGCTCTCATAGCCCAAAATTCCAGATAGTGCCAGTATTTTGAATGTAATATAGATGCTTTTTCTCCCAAACTCTACTTCTCTAAGTAGAAGGTGTCCACAATATGTGTCTTGTGTAAACTATAAGTAATGATTCTTTGGTGCTGAGCAAGGGCTGATTATATTTGCCATCTTTGCAGTTTTTTTTAATGGTCACAGGTAAGTCTTATGGGAACCCTTTGAGCTAAATGATATTCTTGTTGCATAAACATACTAAAATAGCATAACACATCTTTGCCTGAAAAGAAACATTTCCTAACTCTCCTTGCGTGAAACATTCTCGTCCTATTTCATACAGTGATTTTAAAGTATTATGTTTCTGTCTGGAATGTTCCAAATCCAAAAAGACTGAATTTCAGAATTAATTCAAGCAGTTTTATACCCATTTAATGCTACTTTAGTAGTAAAGCTATCTGAAGTGGAAGGATAGATGAATGACATACTTTTGAAAATCCTTTAGGGACAGGTTTTCTGAGTGAGAGCCATATTAAGTGGGCCCTAGTGAAATAATTAACTATATGTGAATACTTGGTAAAGGTTTATAAGCAGAAGTGGGGAATGTAGTTATGAATACTTTTTAGTTTAAAGTTGTTTTAAAGTTTTTGTGATTGTTGCTTCAGAGGTTAAGGGAAGTGATAAGAGGTTGATTTAGTAGTCTTACCTGTAACGATTACTGAGTAACGGGTTAATTAATAGTTGGATAATTTGTGTTTGTACACCTATTCTCCTGTTTTCCATAGGTTTTCCGACCTTACGCAAAGCAGTGGCTTGGTCCATTGCTGCAACTTGTTGTTTCTGGAAATAATGGAGGCGAAGGGATTCATTATATGGTAGTGGAAATAGTAGTTACTATCCTTTCCTGGAGAAGTGTAGCCACTCCCAAAGTAAGGAAATATGAAATTCATTTTTATTATTGTTGTGACTATTTGGTGAGGAATGAGTGAGTTTGTTATGATGCACTTAGAATAGTTTTCTACATCAGTTCACCGTTAAATTCAAATATAGCTTTATTTACCTGCTTGTTTTCATGAAAGAATAACTGTCTTCATGTTTTAGTTACTATGGGTTTTTTTGCTACTGTTCATTGCAGGGAAATATTAAGGATGAGATTTTAGCTAACAGATTGCTCGAATTCTTGATGAAGAATGCCTTTCACCCAAAAAGAGCTGTGTTCAGACACAATCTGGAAATCATAAAGACAGTTATAGAGTGTTGGAAGAGCTGCCTCTCCATACCTTACAGGTAAGCATTTGGAAAATTGCTTTTTTTTATTAGTATTTCAAGAATATAAGTGAACATCAGCAAATGAGATTAAAAGATAAAATTACCTGCAATAGTAAACTTTTTGTCCCTAGATTTGACAGTGGAACTTTAGAACTGAACTCTAGCCAAAGATTGTCACTTAATTTGCAAAACAACAGGGAGAGAGACAAGGAAAACAGGTAGATTACAGCAGCAATAACAAAAGCAGAGGTAATCTCTGCAAAGACTTAAGTTTTATTTAAAATTTTGGGTATTATCACTGAATACTGGTACACTCTTCCTGAGACTTGTGTGATCTGCTCCTGAAGTTGTAGCCAAGAATTTGTGTGTGTTTACAATGTTTTCTTTCTGCAAAGACTTTTTCATTGAAGCTAAATACTTCTTTCTGACTGTATGCTCTCTGCTGGTTTTGGTGGGAATGGTTATGCATATATGCATACTTTCTGCTGCTTTTGATGGGGTTGTGTATATATGTATCTATATACACAGAAGGAGTGATTAATGGTGTGTATATTTGGGGTTTTTCATGTATATCATTACCTTTGTGTTTTTATCCAACAGTTTAATATTTGAGAAGTTTTCTAGTAGAGACCCTGATACCAAGGACAATTCAGTGGGAATTCAGCTGCTGGGAATTGTTCTTGCTAACAGTTTACCTCCTTTTGACCCAAAATGTGAAATAGAGCGTGTCAGGTGAGAAATGCACCCTTTGGGTGAATGATTTTGGTAAAAGTTTAAGATGAAGAGAGCAAATCTTACTTCTCAGCATGAAATCTGCGAGCTGGATTGCTTGTTCAAGGGAATCCCGTCATCCCTTTACTGTTGTCTGTCAGACAT
This sequence comes from Pezoporus occidentalis, assembly GCF_034315485.1. Lineage (NCBI taxonomy): Eukaryota > Metazoa > Chordata > Aves > Psittaciformes > Psittacidae > Pezoporus > Pezoporus occidentalis. The sequence goes on from NW_026915724.1 coordinate 12,268,965, forward strand.
AGTGCTTTTCCAGCTGAAAACTGCAGACCATATTTTTAGAAGGATGAAAACTTTCGTATAGTGGGTGTCTGGGTTTTGTGGGAATTGAGAGAGTCAGGAATTGTCAAAGCAGGGATTTGACACTGCACACTGCAGGTGGAAAATCCATGTTATGCTGTATTAAACTCTTCAAAAAGCAGTCAGTGTTCCCCTAGGCAGCTCAGGCAGGTTTTTTGTTTCAGTATAAAACTGAATGCTGGAGTAGTGGCTTACAGTAGGTCTACCTTTTGTGTTAGGTATTTTCAGGCTTTGACCAGCAACATGGGCTTATTAAAGTATAAAGAAGTTTATGCAGCTGCAGCAGAAGTGTTGGGTCTTGCTCTTCAATACATTGCTGAGAGAGAAAATGTAAGTGAACTGTATTGTGTGTTTGAGCATTCCTGTCTTAATTCTATGTACATCTTTGGTATGGCTACTCAGTTCATCTCCAAAAATGAATGTATTTAAAATTCAGCAGTGTTTTTCCAACAGTTTGAATTAAAAGTTTAAACTATTACAGGGAAAAGAATTTGAGAGCAGACTAAATGTAGGGTTTGTCCTGCTGTTTTGGCATTACAGTGAATGGTTTTGTTCAGCTTTTGCAGATCAGCAACTCTGATTGGCAAAACAGATCACTCGCATGGTACATTTGAAGGGTTTTTTTGTTTTTTTTTTATTAAAAATAAAATAAAATTACAAGTTGAGAGGTTTGGGACTTTAGAATATCTGTATCTGAGTATGTTTAATAATTTGCAAGTTTTGATGTAAAATTAAAAATAATAATAATATACGTATTGTACTTAATTTTTAATCCAGTTATTTTCTAGGTAGTGAATAAGGTGAATGCAAAACTGTTACTCACCAAAACCTTCAGTAGTAGAACTAGGGGGTAATGCTTGATGATCTTAGAAGTCAGCTTGGAACAGATGGTAGAAGTACTTCTTTACACTGCAGTTAATGAACTACTGGAATTTATTGCCAGAAAGGATTCTAGGGATAAGTAGTATCATCAGTGTCAAAGAGAAATTAGCCACATTCATGCTCCAAAAAAAGCCCCAAACCATTAACAGGTTCTAAAAACAATAGACAATAATGTACGCTCTAAGATCCTTCATTTGATGACAGATGCATGTTGAGTTGTATGAGATAAAAGGAGGACAAATTGCAGCCAGGCTCATGTGCTCCCCATAAATACCATTCTGAAGCTACTTTCAGACACAAAAATACCAAGATATTGGCTAGGTGGATTATTAGCCTGATCTTTTAGGTTATTCTTACTTCTCTACCTACCATTCTTACTTCTTACCTACTGTTTACTTAATTGCATTCTGCTTCTTTCACACTTTGTGGAGCATATTTCATAAATTGAAATTCTGTTTTAAAGTCTTCAAAGTTCCAGTAAGAGCAGTATTTTGAATAAATGAGCAAAGATGGTGCAAATATCTTTATCCTACAAAAGGTGACATTAAATGAAGGTTGCTGAATATTTTCCACCTTTTCACAAAAAAATCTATGTTTTTACATTCATTAATTGGAAATCTGCCAAACCGAATTAGAAGCCACTTAGGTTTTATTATATGTATTTTTATATATTACATGTTTTATAACATATTTTATATAAGCATACTAAACACCTTGTATTTCAAAATAAAGGTGTTGGTTTCAAATTGATCAAAGGAGCCTCACTAAAGTATTTAAACAGGCAATCGTGTTTCAGCCAGGCATAGCTGTACAGCAGCCATGAAGCACCATAAATGTCAATGTGAGGTGGGTAGATCTTACCTAGGAAAATGCATTAGAATTAAACATTACAGCAGCAGAACTGTCTCATTAAGGTGATAAGAGTTTCATGGCTGTCCTTGTCTTACTGTCTCTCTCATTTTCAGGTACTTGAAGATCCAGTTTATGATTGTGTCATAAAACAATTAAAACATCATCAGAACACCCAACAGGATAAGTTTATTCAGTGCCTGAATAAAGTTGTTAAGAATTTTCCACCTCTTGCTGACAGGTATGTCATGATTGACATGGTATGTACATTGTAGATCTAGAGGAATAATAGAAAGTAACTTGATTTTCTTTGTGGGTTCTGGTTATGTTAAGGTTTATGAATGCAGTATTCTTTTTGATACCCAAACTTCATGGTGTGATGAAAACTTACTGTCTGGAAGTAATAATGTGCCGGGCAGAAGAAGTACCTGATCTCCACTTGCAGTTAAAGGGTAAAGACTTTATCCAGATCATGAATCATAGGTGAGTAGTCTTGTGATTACAAATGTGGATGCATAGTCTAAATTTCTTGGTAACACTTTCTGTGCTGGCCACAACATTTTTAAATACAGAAGCATTTATAATTCATGTTCACTTTTTAATCACTGCTCTCCTAATTTGAGCTAGTGGAATCTGGGAGTTAAGTATTAGAATGGTTAGTTCGCTGTGAATGACAAAAAACCCTAAATAGCATTATGGTGAACCAACACTGGGATGAGAATTTCTGTAGTATGTATTAGTTTAGTTATATTCTTACTCTTACATTGAACTCAAAAGTATTTACCTAAAGCTCTTTATGCAAAACTAAATATTATTACTAAAATCTAAATAGATCTTCTGTTTCTGTATGTAGCTGTGAAAAGTAATATAACTATTATTTTTTTTTCCCCCACTCTCTTTTTAGGGATGATGAAAGGCAAAGGGTTTGTTTGGATATAGTGCACAAGATGCTGTCTAAACTAAAGCCACTAGAACTTAAAGAGCTTCTTCCTGGAGTGACAGGATTCATTTCCCACCCTTCTGTAATATGTCGACAGCGCATGTATGATATCCTGATGTGGATTTATGATAATTACAGGTGTGTATTCACTGCAGATGTTGTCTTTCAGGCAGTGTGAAAGTGTTTGAAACACTGTCTTCCAACAGCTTGTCCCTGGGATTCTTCCAGTTCTCAGAAGGATAGAGCCTATGGTTTGCTGAAGTGGCTCTGGCCTTTTGCAGCAATTCTGTCCATTGCACTAACAGACAAAGACTTAGACCTGAACTTTAGCCCAGAACTAGGATGCTGCATCACCACAGCATGATGGCATAAGAGGTCTTAGCTCTGATGCTCCCACTCTTTTTCTTGTTGCCAGAATTTATAACTAGTAAGAACTGTACACTAAAGAAATCTGGTAGAAGGTATATCATAGAATGGTTTGGGTTGGAAGGGACCTTAAAGGTGTTCTACTTCCAACCAGCCTGCCATGGGCAGGGACACCTTCCACTAGACCAGGCTGCTCAAAGCCCAATCCAGCCTGGCCTTGAAACACTTCCAGGGATGGAGCATCCAGAAGGCCCTTCAGTATGATCTGAATCTCTTCAATCTGGCTGTATAAAGATGTTCTTTCTGTTTGACGCCTTAGAGTATGAAACAGTCATGTTCCCAGTTTGACAAGCTGGTTGCTGTTAAATCATCTTGGTTGTGTTCTGTTACTTTTTTTTTCCCAGAGATAACTGTTGAATGGATAATTATTGTGATGAAAAAGCACAGGCAATTTTAACTCCAGCATCACGTGGGATAAGTTAATTCTCTGCCTCTCAGCTCTAACCTTATGAACTCAGAATTATTTCCGTTTGGCCTTTGTAATAAATACCTAACATGTAATACTTCGCTTTCTGATTTTTTCTTTTCTATTTAGCCGAGACACAAGAAATTTTTGGCAATTAAGATCTCATGTTATTAAAAACAAAATAAGATGCACTGTTGTCATGCCAAATTGAGATTTTTGTAAGAGCATGTTCCTGCTTTTCTCCTACCATCCTCATCCTTGTATTTTATTATGAATTGTTTGAGAGAAGTCATTAAGAGACCTTTTTCTCCTACCATTAGTGATCCAGAAAGCCAAGCAGATGGTGATTCTCAGGAAATACTCAAACTGGCAAAAGAAATGCTGCTTCAAGGACTAATTGATGAGAATGCTGACCTGCAGTGAGTAAACAGTGGTAAACAGTGTTGTGATGACTGTCTGAAGTCATGAATCCCTGAAATGCCTGCTTTGTTTATGACAGAAGAGTAGGTCCTTAGAGGTTTTATAAGTATTTTAGTGTAAGAGTAGCAGCGAGATAACATTATTTCCTTTTCTTCCAATAAGCTAATTTATAAAATTGTGTCTGCAGATAACTAAGAATAATTTTATTCCTTGCCTTTACAGATTAATTGTTAGGAATTTTTGGAGTAATGAGACAAGGTTACCCACAAATACTCTTGATCGTATGCTGTCATTGCTAAATTCTTTATATTCCACCAAGATTGAAACACAGTACTTGAGTCTAATCACAAATTTCCTGCTTGAAATGACTAGCAAGAGCCCAGATTATTCCAGAAGAATATTTGAGCATCCACTCTCTGAATGCAAATTTCAGGTGAGTTGCAATATGCTACCCTTTGTGCAGCCGTATGACAAATTCTATTCGTAATGTAGTTACCACTTGGATAGGAATGGTGTAGTGAAGGAGAGTTTTGCAAGAGCATTTTGTGCTCCATAACTAACAACTGCAACAGTCATGGGTTATTAATATTATCAGAAGTTTGCTGATTTTGGGGGCATAATAATTTTGCTTTCTTTTAAAAAAAAGAATTAAAGTAATTTTATATATATATATATGTACACACACTTACACCAAGTGTGATTTGTAGACTACTGAAATACCTAAAAGGAGGGTAGTGGAGAGAAACATCATAAGGAGAAAAATTGTGAATGGGAATACTGGTACAAGAGCTGTAAATCAGTCCTCAACTGACAAGTCCAAATTAATGAGCATTTTTGCTGAGCCTGTAGAGAAGTTTGATGTGTTTGGGGTTTTTTTAACAGTCAAGTTCTGCCCCTGGGATGATGTTTTAAATTCTGTAATTTCTGTTATCCTGTCTCAAGAAAGCACGGCAAAAAGGCTGCATTCTTACCGTTCTCATTAAAACGTTTTTGTATTCATAGGACTTTGTAATTGATTCCAGTTGGCGTTATCGAAGTACTGTGCTCACGCCTATGTTTTTGGATACTCAAGCTTCTCATAGCATCCACAGGAATTTATCACAAGAAAGATCTCTTTCTTCTTCTGGGTCAGTCGGTGGTCGAGTGAGGGCTACCCAGCGACAATATGAATTTACACCTACACAGCATGCCAGTGAGTCCAGACCAGTGTCTTCTGAAATCTTCTTGTTTGCAGTAGGAATGATGTAACTCCTGTTGTATATGAGTTTTTAAATGTAAAAGTGAGAATGTCTCTAATATTTTGTTTTCAAGGACTTTTTTCCTGTTATGAGAAAAAAACATCCAGCCACATTTGTCTCGTAAGAAGTTTGTTTCTTAACAGCTTCAGATCTGTTCTGCCCATAAACATATTTCAGGGGGAGAGAAATAGATCTTTTCACTTGATTTATATGTGGATATGTTACAGATTTTTTTTTTACCTTTTTTTTACAGGTGGTAGAATTTCTTTTAATTGGCTAACCGGAAGTAGCATTGACACTTTGGCAGAGTATACAGTTCCTTCATCCTCTGAATCTGTGTCTTCTTCCATGCTATTGGTTAACAAACGGAGTGAAAAATTTAAACAAGCAACATTTAAACCAGTGGGGCCAGATTTTGGGAAAAAAAGGTTGGGTTTGCCTGGAGATGAGGTGGACAGCAAAACTAAAGGTTTGTAAACCTTATGATGCAATTTCTATATAAATATTACATTTTTATAGACCATCTTTGTCAGTTTTGGCTGGCAGTCCGTTCTAATTGAGGCTCAGTTTGAGAGATTTTGTTTCCAGGCATGTGTGGCAGTACATAACATGTGGCAAAACGTTAGAGTTGTGCTAGGAACTGCAAAACTATGTTGCTAGATGAAATAACTTTCTGAATAAGAAACTGGCCAGTGTGATGTTTGCATTCCTATCTCTCCTTAAGATAATTGTAACATGAATATCTGAAAGTTCTGTTCCTTCTGTTTTAAATTTAACTGCTTATCTCTTTAAAAAAGAGATCTCTTTAAACATATTTTTTCCAAACTATTTCAGCTGTGCTGACACAACCTACAGCATTGCCGTCTGTCGTTAGAATTACCTGCTATTTTCTAAGGATGCTCCTTCATCCACCCAGTCGATAACTGAAAAACATTGGTATTGTCCTGGAATGTGTTCTGGAATGGCTTAGGCTCCTTCTCCCTGTTCCTTCCCATTTCACCCTTGCCTACCTTGTCATTAAAATTTTGACTTGAAGGATAAGAGTAGGAGTTGAGGCAGAGAGCTATAGACTGACCTTTTCAATACCGGAGAAGTGCTCCAGGGCAGTTCTGAATGGACTGTGCTGAACTACAGAAACAGAGGTCAGTCTCTGGGCTTTTACCAGGAAAGTACCAGCTGTAGTGTTTTGGTTTTGTTAACTCACTTTTCTTTCCTATGAAATGGACTGAACAGTCTGTAAAGTGGCCTTTCTCCATAACTGTCCTGATCAGGAATTGATCCAGTGACAGTTCTGTAATAGTAACTTTGAAAATATAGTACTATATTATTATTACTCAATCTTTGAATATATTTAGCACCTCTTTTATGTAGGGAGCTGTACACTTTATGAAATATGGTGGAGATGCCATGCTTGGCTTTGAGCACTTAAAATGAATGTGTCATAGGAGGCAAAGTTGTTCATGATTTTTAATGCTTTTCACAGTACAATAGTTTGACCCTTATACCTCATCCACATGCTAAAAGTTTTTCTATAAATTTTTATTACCTCTTGTCCTAAGAACAACTTAATTTGTTTTAATTGCTGTCTCTCATTGGGTTGTTTGATACGAAATTTAGGAGACTAGCTGGTAAGCTAGTAAATAAAAAGGTGATGTTTGTTATTGTATGATTCTCCTGCCTTAAATGTGAAGTTTGCTTGAGAAAAGAAAAGCTGTGGACATGGTTGTGTGTTCCCTAGGTATAGAAGAACGAGCAGAAATTCTAAGACTGCGAAGACGTTTCTTGAAGGACCAAGAGAAACTCAGTTTGATTTATGCTAGAAAAGGTGTAGCTGAGCAGAAAAGAGAAAAGGTCTGTCAATCCAAATAAGTTTAAAATCTTAAGTCCCAATGCCATTTGCAGTCTTGTATTTCATCTGTAGAAATAACTTTGTGAAGAAAGGGCAGGTATAAGATACTGGTTGCTGCTTTAGGAACTTTAGAAGGTTTTATTTGGAAATCATGCTATTTATGAGCTTGAAGCTAAATGATGTTACTTATCATGAGTGAAGAAAGAGCAGGATGGTAAAACTTCCAGTCTACCACTTAATGTGTATGAAGTGGTTTTACGTGATGGAGTCCCTAAAACTCATAGGAAGCTTTTTGCAGTTGTCCTACTGGAAAGTAGGAGCCTTAAAACTACAGTATGCTGCTGAAATATTTGGCAAACATTATCCAGTATCTGAAGGTGAACTCAAAAATGTGGTACAGCTGATGGACTAACCCAAACAGGTGCATAGTTTTAAGCTGAAGGACTGCCAGTAATAGTCATTTGCTGAGTGTTTATCAAGACCAGAAAGTTAGTCCTACATGGGTTTCCTGATTGTGTTACATACAAATAAGAGGTTTGTGGTTTTAAGCTATGTAAGTTTTTCATAGGTTAATGTTACTAAAAATAACATATAATGTCATACATAAATGATAGCAGTTAGACTAAGAGCAAAGGAGCCCAGGACTGAAAGCTCCCAGTTTAAGACATTTATAATTCTTTGCAGCTGCAGACGACTGTGTAAACAGAACTTATGTCTGGAAGAACCGCACAAACACCTATTTTAGCCAGTTTATATTTCCTTACAGGTTAAAGCTACCATTTCATAGAATCATAGAATATTTAGGGTTGGAAAGGCCCTTAAGACCATCTAGTTCCAACCCCCCTGAACAGCCCCACCTTTCTGAGCCTGTCTTCATAAGGGAGGTGCTCCAGTCCCCTGATCATCCTCGTGGCCCTTCTCTGGACTTGTTCGAACACTTCCATGTCCTTTTTATGTTGACACCAGAACTGCACACAGTACTCCAGGTGAGGTCTCACAAGAGCAGAGCAGAGGGGCAAGATCACCTCCTTCGACCTGCTGGTCACGCTCCTTTTGATGCAGCCCAGGATACGGTTGCCTTTCTGGGCTGCAAGCGCACACTGAAGCCAGCTCATGTTCATTTTCTCATCAGGCAACACCCCCAAGTCCTTCTCTGCAGGGCTGCTCTGAATCTCTTCTCTGCCCAACCTGTAGCTGTGCCTGGGATTGCTCCGACCCACGTGTAGGACCTTGCACTTGGCATGGTTAAACTTCATGAGGTTGGCATCAGCCCACCTCACAAGTGTGCCAAGGTCCCTCTGGATGGCATTCCTTCCCTCCGGGGTATCAACCGAACCACACAGCTTGGTGTCATCGGCAAACTTGCTGAGGGCGCACTCAACCCCACTGTCCATGTCAGCGACGAAGATGTTGAACAAGGCTGGTCCCAACACCGATCCCTGAGGGACGCCACTCGTTACTGGTCTCCAGCTGGACGTTGAGCTGTCCAGCCAGTTCTTAATCCACCGAGTGGTCCATCCATCAAATTGGTGTCTCTCCAATTTAAAGGATGTAGCGTGGGAAGTGTTGAACACTTTGCACAAGTCCAGGTAGATGACATCAACTGCTCTACCCCTGTCCATCAGTTCTGTAGCCCCATCATAGAAGGCCACCAAATTGGTCAGGCAGGATTTCCCCTTAGTGAAGCCATGCTGGCCGTCACCAAACACCTTGTTGATTTTCATGTGCCTTAGCATGCCATCCAGGAGAATCTGCTCCAAGATTTTGCCAGGCACAGAGGTGACACTGACTGGTCTGTAATTCCCTGGGTCATCCATTTTCCCCTTCTTGAAAATGGGGGTTATATTTCCCTTTTTCCAGTCATCGGGAACTTCACCTGACTGCCATGATTTCTCAAATGTGATGGACAGCGGCTTAGCAACTTCATTCACCAGCTCCTTCAGGACCCGCGGATGGATTTCATCAGGACCCATGGACTTGTGCACATTCAGATTTTTAAGATGGTCTCGAACCAGTTCCTCTCCTACAGTGGCCGTAAGGTCTTCATTCTCACAGTCCCTGCATCTGCCTTCCAAGACTTGGGTGCTTTGGTCAGAGCCTTTGCCAGTGAAGACCGAGGCAAAGAAGTCATTCAGAACCTCAGCCTTCTCCAAATCCCATGTAGCCAGTTCTCCGGAGAGCTTCCTTAGGGGGCCTACATTCTTCCTAGTCTGTTTTTTGCTATGTACCTGTAGAATCCCTTCCTGTTATCTTTAATACCTCTAGCTAAGTTTAATTCTAACTGGGCCTTAGCTTTCCTTACCTGGTTCCTAGCTTCCCAGACAACATCCCTATACTTTTCCCATGCCACTTGTCCTTGCTTCCACTTATTATAAGCCTCTTTTTTCAATTGAATTTTCCTCAGGAGCTCCTTATTCTCCAAGGAGGTCTCCTGGCCCTCCTGCTGCACTTCCTTCTGGTTGGAATGCAACACTCCTGAGCTTCTAGCAGGTGATCCTTGAATATCAACCAAGAGTCTTGGGCCCCTCTGCCCTCTAGGGCTGTATCCCATGGAACCTTCCGAAGCAGATTCCTGAAGAGGCCAAAGTCTGCTCTTTTGAAGTCCAGGGCAGTGAGCTTGCTGCACGCTCTTCTCACTGTCCTGAGGATCTCAAATTCGAGCATCTCATCATCACTGCATCCAAGTTGCCCTGGAACGTCACATTTCCAATGAGCCCTTCCGTGTTGGTGAGCACGAGGTCAAGCAAGGCACCTCTCCTTGTCGGCTCCTCTATTACTGCAGAAGGAAGTTGTCTTCTACACAATCAAGGAACCTCCTGGATTGCTTGTGCTGGGCTGTACCGTCCTTCCAACAGATGTCAAGGTGGTTGAAGTCACCCATGAGAACAAGGGCCTGTGAGCGTGAGGCTTTTCCTATCTGTCAATGAGTGCTTCATCTGCAGGTTCTCCTTGGTCAGGCGGTCTGTAACAGATCCCCACAGTAATGTCTCCCATAGCTATATTCCCTTTAACCCTGACCCACAAACTCTCTGTGGACTGCTCACCTGTCCCCAGACACAGTTCCGTACTCTGGCAGTTGTACATGTCCCATCAGTAGTAACAACAATGAAACTGGGCCCCTCCTATGCCTCCATTACAGTGATGGGGGGGGATGCCTTAAGATCCTTCAACATCCCAACACTTGCTGAGTTACTGCTCTGCCTGTGACTGTACTTGAACAGGGTACATCTCCTGAGCCTACCTAACTCTAGAAGATACAGGGGAGCAGGAGTCTTGCATCCTGGTCTTTGTAGAGAAGCAAGGTCTTGCTTAGACTGAAATTTATCTCTGCTACTCCCCAACAACTCTCTTGTGAAGGGTACTTCCACACAACCCGTCTCTCCCATGATAGTTCCTGACTGCAAGCTAACACTTCTTTCTAATTATACTATAGCTGGATCCTGCAGAGAACAACAAGAGTTCTTGCTGCTTCACTTACCACCATCACTGATTTCTTCCATGACTTACATTTTGCTTAACCAGCATGCCGCAGATTTATTTAAATGACTTATCTTAAAAGACTAAAGGCAAAAGAGATCTCATATCTTCCCTTCAGTGCTTTTTTATTTTCTTTCAAGTTACAGGTAGCTCACAGTGGCTCTTCATTTGAATTCTCTGTATTTATTCAGGAAATTAACACATGGGAGTCATTACTTTTTCCTTGTTTTGGAAAAACAAAAGGTACTGTATAGGGTTTTGTATGTCAACATGACAATAGATACCATCCAGATGACATAAACTGCTTTTTCATTTCTTTTTCCTGGAAACTTAATGTCATTAATTTCAGTAGAAGTGTTCACGAGAGGGGCCTTACTGGAGTTATCTCACAGACATGCATGGGCAGAGAAGTGCCAGATCTACAAAGTGTCACAAATAAGTTGTGCAATCCCCATTGTCTCTTTTTTCCTGGGCCAGCAACATTAATTGGAGGACAAAGCTCATGTGTAAAAATCCCTCATTTTTCTCCCTCCTCATACAACCCAGAAGGCAGTGGGAACAGGTCTTCGGTATTAATGTATTATTCCACAGGCATTCAATAAAACAACCTGTAAACTTTCTTTTAATTAAAGAACTTTAAAGCTGTTTAATTAAACAACTTTCTTTTAATTAGGATTTAATTAGGATTTCCCCTTAGTGAAGCCGTGCTGGCGGTCTGTAACAGATCCCCACAGTAATGTCCCCCATAGCTGTTCTCCCTTTAAACCTGACCCACAAACTCTCTATTGACTGCTCACCTGTCCCCAGACAAGAGTTCCATACTCTCCAGCCTATCCCTAACAAAGGGCAACTCCCCCTCCCCGCCTGCCAGGCCTGTCTTTCCTAAAGAGCCTGTAACTTTCCATTCCAACACTTCAGTCGTAGGAGCCATCCCACCATGTTTCTGTGATGCCTATTATATCATACCCCCCGTAGAGGTGCACACATCTCTAATTCCTCTTGTTTGTTCCCCATACTATGGGTGTTTGTATAGAGGCATCTGAGCCGAGCTCCAAATGAAGCCGGCTCATTGGCTGGAGAGGCTGGAATATCTCTACATCACTCCGAGCATTTATTATAGGTGCTGGCAACTGACTGGGTGTGTTGGGATGGAATGATGCCCCCCTCCCCCAACACATCTAGTTTAAAGCCTCCTTGACCAGCCTGGCAAGCCCCCTACCAAAACCGCTCTACCAGCCCCCAGTAGACCTGGCCTCCTAAACTGAGCCCCATGTTCTAGATACCCAAACCCCTGACTATGACACCACCCTTTTAACCATTTATTAACCTGGCCAATCCTCCTAGCTTTTTTGAGGTCCTCCCCTGTATCCTGAAGAATCGACTTAACGACTGTCTGAGCTCCAGAGCCCCTAAACACCTCTCCCAGGGATCTGTAGTCCTTTATGTTCTCTGGGCTACTGCCCTCTATATCACTAGCACCCACATGGACAACTAGAAGTGGGTAAGTCAGTGGGATTTACTAGACCAGGTAGCCTCTCTGCAACATTCATGATCTGAGCCCCTGGTAAGCAACACACCTCCCTTGAGAGTGGGTCAGGCCGACAGATGTGTGCCACTGCTCCTTACAAAGTGGAGTCCCCTACTACTATGACCAGCTGCTTTTTGCTGTCAGCACCAGTAGAGATCTTCTTTACCAGTGCATCAGCCAGTTGTTCATGTAGTCAGTGTGTTTCCTCCTTAGCCCCACGCAGAACTGCAGAGTGGTTCTGTGTGGGGACATCAGATTTAGGAGGAAGCCCCTTGCTTTTAACTGTTGTCTTTCTCCTTTTTTTTATTGGTTTTTTTTTTTTTGTTACTAGTTCCCAGCTTCCTGGGTTAACGGCCTCCTTCTTTCCTGCATGAGCTACGATGGATGCTTGAGGCCACTGTGCAGTTTGGGCCTGGAGCAAGCAGTCTGGCTTCCTCTCAGATTGCTTAACATCTTTTAGCCTATTGACACTATTTCCTCCCACTCTGCAAGAAAGAACCTGTAAATACATTCTGTATGACAGTCTAAGGTACAACCAAGAAACCCCTGTGTAATATTCCACAATAAAGGACCATAGGAGACTGAATTCTCCCAGGACCCCTTAAACTTTTAAAGAGATTTATTGAACATAAACGCACACAGAACTCAGTGGCTTGCATTAATACTGTACCTGGTGGGGCAAAACAGGAAAAAGTAAGCAAGAAAGTCTTTGGAAACAGCTTTTATAATGTCTTAATTTGTCCCAGCATTTTTCTTTTGCAAGCTTTTTGAAGATTATTCTTTTGAAGTTATGTAGAAGAAAAATGGGCTCAAACAGGAAAATCACAAAAGGTTTACGGAAAAGGAAGAAATCTTCAAGCTTTCTTCTGTTTCCCTCTTCTACCAATCTATGTACCTATACACCCACTGTCTGTTGGATTACCTGCTAATAACAGTAGTTAAAATCCCAGCATCTAAACTTGACCATTTATTTCCTTACAGCATATAAGTGCTATGAGAAGGAAGAAAGGCAGAGACAGGTTTTCTTTATATCTGGTAGTAGTAGCTCTTTTTCAATTTCAGTGTATTTCTGCAAGCCTCAGCAAAAGGCAGGGCAGCTATTTAATGACTGCAATTTTCAACAGTTTTACTATGGTTTGGTTCAAGTTCAAGGCATCAGTTCTACCAGGTTCATCCTTCTTCCTTCTCCTCCCCATCCCACTGTGTGAAATAAAACACACTAGCTTTAGGGACCTCATTTTACTTTGCACCTGGGTCAGGCTGAGAACCATCGTATGATGGACTGCTGTGGTTCATCTGGTAGGCAGTAACTTTTTAAACCAGAGTAGCTCACTAGCTGTCAGTCATAATCATTCTCTTTAAAAGTGACTTAAATACTACCCTGTATGGAAGCAGAAACTACAAGGTGTTAAATGTTAGTGGCTGAAGTAAGTCTATGAACAAGACTTTGGAGTTCTGAGTTGACTAAGTTAATCTGGGTTTAACCATATTATGGCTCTATAGAAAATGTATTTGTTAATTAGCATGACAGAACTTATAAAACATGTCAGAAATACCTGTGCCTATTTTGTCCTATCTAGATACAGGACTAAGTAACACAACTGTTATTTTTATTAACATGAGCAATGTGTTTCAGGAGATGAAATCTGAGCTGAAGATGAAATACGATGCCCAGGTTACCTTGTACAGAAGTTACCGAGTAGGAGACCTTCCTGACATCCAAATTGAATACTACAGTCTCATTGCCCCTCTGCAGGGCCTTGCCCAGGTCTGTCTGCTTTTCAGAGGTCACTGGTCAAGTTTTCTGTTATTGTGAGGAAAATGACATTGAAAAAAGCCTTAAAAATATCAGATGGAACCATCTGTCGGCACAGACAGTCTCATCTGTCTGTGTTAGCTGCCTCAGTGTTAGGTCATGGTCCTCTCTCACATTGATGTTTTCTGTTTTTTCCTGAAACCCTCTTCACTGGCAGTAGTGTCCCTAAGATGGTATCAGGTGTCTGATTCCTGTAGTGGAAACTGTGAATATGTGAAAATTGTAAATTTCCTCCTTTTCACCAATACTCTGACCTGAAACCTACATTGTCTTGGGGGTTGTTTGTGTATAAGAATTAAGATGGGGTTTGAATGGGTAGTACAGTAATTCCCAGCATAGGTGGGATGCATGCCAGACTAATTATTCCACTCCCAAAGACTGTCCACATAGGGATTAGGTACAGGGTGGGTCATATCTCTTGAGTTTTATTTATTAGTTTATTGTGTCACAGCAAAATTCAGTGGCCTTATTGCTTTTGGTGTAATTTGCAGAAAGATCCAACATTTGCCAAGCAGCTCTTCAGCAGTTTGTTTTGTGGAATTTTTCATGAGGTAGAAAAATCTAAAACTCCTTCTGAGAAAAAAGCCATCATCCAGAAGCTGCTGAACAACTTCAATAATTTCCTGAGTATGAGCCTGTCTTACTTTCCACCATTCATTGCATGCATCCAGGTAAATCCTGCTATATGGCATGAAAGTAACTTGAGTATAATGTCTTTGACTGTGTGATAAACCCAGTGGTCGTGAAGGTTAAATACCGTTATTGGAATTTAGACGGAGATGGAAAGAGAATTGTTAATCAAATGGATATTTCAAGTGATTCTTGTTAAGGTGAACAAGGTAATTTATGCCTCTGAAGTGATTTTCTAAGGCTTCTACAATTTCTGATTTGTAGAGTTTGAGTCACCTTTTAAAGTTCTAATTGCATCAGCAACAAGAAGAGACTTGATTTGAAATTAAAGGCACAAGAACAATTGAAAGGGATATGTGGGTGTGGTGCTTATCTCCCTGTTTCTGGGAAGTGCTTACTGATGGAATACTTTGATGTCTTGAGGATATCAGTAGCAGTTAGAGTGTTTGTTGTTAGCCTCTTACTTATTTTTGAAACTTTGGCCCTTGAAGTAGTTGTCTGCAGGTTTTCAGTAAGGAGGGAAGGATTCACTCCCACCAAAGGACAGGTGGGTGTACCACAGCCGTTTCACTGGAAAGAAAACACAAGCCTTTCTGCTATGGGAACATACTGTGCTATTGAAACGGATTGTGAACTTCATGTTTTACCCCAGTTTTCAGGGTGCTTGTCCAAGCACCTGTTACATACCCGTTTTCATTATGTTTAATGTTTCACATCAACTGTGTTGCATCTGATCTGTAGCTCTCAAAATAATCTTTCTTTGAGTGGCAGGTGATGTCTTCTTTCTGTTACGGAAATCTAAATAGTCTGTGACAGTAGATGTCATTTGTAATACAGGAGGAGTGTCTGGTTTGGACTAGCTTTTTAAACAATGACTTTGCTTCTTAGTACTTGTATTTACTCATCTGAGAAGATATAATTTCTTGTTTACTTTTTTTCTGTGCAGCTGCATGAAAGGTCAAATGCAATGGGGATTTTTTTGGCCTATCTTGGTATTTTTTTGAGCCAGTATCTCACAATAGCTATCTGTTAATATTCCCTCTAGGCGTTCCATTTGTTGGTTCTCTGTCTTGGTAATGTTATTTGTGTTGAATTATGCTGTCTGCTAGAGCTTATTAATAACACTGTTGTGTTAGCTACTTTCTTTTTTTTTTCTGGATAAATGTAAAAAAAAGACTCAATAGGTAAGTTACAATTAGTCAAACATGTCATTAGTCAAGAGTGATAAGAGCATCTCATTACCATCCCCATTCAATAACAAAAGAACAGCAGCACAAAGGCAAGCCTCAGCCTGTGTAATTTAGCATCCTGCATAACAGTGAGAGGAAGTCTTGTGTTGATCAAGGGAGAGGGTGAGTCTTGGCACACAATGCCAAGGCTATCATTCAGCTCACAAAGGCTGTCCTAGTGTCCTGGCCATTGGAAATACAGCTTCTATTTCCTATATGCCAACAGTATGAGAAATATGGGCTTTTTTCAGAAACACTTCCTGCTTTTGGTTCCTTGGCAGGTTCAAGTCCCATCAAGAGAGTAACTTGGTGATAAAAAGAGTTGGGTTTGCCTACAGGTATAATCTTAAAATTTAATATGGGGCTCTGGTATTGGCTTTCAGGTCAGATTGAAAACCAGATGAAATACTGAGAAAGAAGTTAACTCCATCACAAAAGTTTACATAGACTCCATAGTGATGCCTGGCCTCTGAAAAACATGTATTGCCTTATAAATACCGTAGCTGTCAGGCCAGTTTGGATGCCATTCATCCTAATCTTTAAACACATGGTGCAAATAAAGTGCATACAGAGCAAGAAACAGTCCCTCTGCTTTCAAAAGATAAGTTAATGGTCACAAAAATGCACTAAATAGATCTCTCATTTGATGTGGGATAATGTCTGTAAACTGCGATTTTATATTCATTCTGTGGACATTCCACTACATTTACACAATTCTCACACTTTTTCCTAGGCATCCCTGAGAAAGGGCTTATGGTCTTACCTTAGCCAAGCTGTTCTTACGGTTTTAGATTGTGCAGTTGTCACTGTGTCCCTGACATAACCCCTAAAAGTTTGCAGTCAGGGAATGTGTGCCTGTACATAGAAGTGTCTGGTGCACATGCTATTTCAGCTGCTAGTTGAAATTGCCTGAACAGCAGGTGAGCTGTGTGCTTAACCCTTCATCAGGAAGCTACAAGAAGCTGTTTGTTTATTTTGTTGAGTACAAATTTATTGGTGTGAGAGTCTCAACTATACAGATTGTGTAATGAGTTTGCTTATGCCAGATGCCTATTCTGCAGGGTTTGTGGTGGCTGCCATTTATCAACCAAGTGTAGCTTGGTTGTTCTCACAGTCTCTTGTTGCAGTTTCCAAATAGCAGGGTTTTTTTCCCCACTTAGTATTTTTGAACATACCATGTTGCAAGAATCAAACTTTAATTTTTATCCTAAAACTTGGTGATGTTTTTCATAATGAAAAAGAATTTGCAGTGTTTAATTTTTATAATGTTAAAAATTTTCTTTTTTTCTCTCTGTTTGGTTAAGCTATTATTGCAGCTTTCCTTTTGGTTCTTAAGTGGAAAAAAAAATTGGCTTTAATAAACTCATATCTTGCTTTCTTGATATATTTACCTGTATTTGGGATAACTGAACTATTTAAAAGAACCTTCAGGTGAAGAAGAATGTTTATCCCTGAAAATGAGGTTATTCTGTATTTGGACTAATGTTAAATATGGTAAAGATCTGTTAGGAATATTGTCATGCCTTTAAATCAGGCAGAACTAGATGAACACAATACTAAACGAATCTAAAAGGAAACAGTGGTATGCTAAAACTGGGAAAGTGTGTGGAAAGAAAGCCTCCGGCTCAGAGTAGACATTGTGGTTAATCTTGCTTTTCAGCTTATGGTAGAAACGCACCACTCAGTATGTTAAGTGAAATGCGCTCTCCCCCACTGCTCATGTGTTTCAGTTGAGAGTTGTCCTGTGCCCTGAAGACAGATGAAGTAGAGGAGTTATTCTCTACGGTTCTCTGTCCAAGCAGCAACAGCACAGAAGTAAATTATTCCAGTTGGGGACTTGGAGATTTAACAGCTTATTTCCAAAGTTTGCACTGTAAGAAAAAAGATACCAAATACATGATCTCTAAAAGGTAACTCAGCATAGTTTCAGACCAGGTAGATGCTTGTTGGTTTGTTTTGTTTTATTTTATAGGAAATAAGTTACCGGCACAGAGAGCTATTAGAACTGGATTCAGCTAACGTGAGCACGAGCTGCCTTGCAAGTTTACAGCAGCCGGTGGGCATCCTTCTTCTGGAGCACGCCCTGATGGCTCTGTCCCCTGTGGAGGAGCCCCCACCCAAGCGGATGCGCGGGAGGACAGAGCTTCCCCCAGATGTGATCAGATGGATTGAGCTTGCCAAGTGAATTCTTGTTTGAGATAATTTACTCCCATTTAGGTTTGCTTTGTGACGACCTGTGTCTTTATGGCTTATGAGATTTCTTTTTTAGTCTTTCCCTCTTTGAAAGTTAGATATGCTTTTAATTTCTTGTCAGCTAATTACTGTCTTTCAGTTAGAGCAGTTAGACTTAACAGTTGTGCACCCTGATGATGCTATCAGACTGCTGAAAAACATATTGTTCATAGCTTTTCAACTGCAGGAGTTTCCACAGTTCAGGTATTTGCCTGCAAGGTGAAGTTTCTCTATTTAAATGTATATTTCTGATCTTTAATATAAGAGATATATTTTTTTAATTACAAGCCAGTAGTATTACTGCCTAATGAATTATTTCTTTAAATGGCTTATGTGTGCATTGATACACTTCTGTTCAACCAATTAAAGTATTTCCTTTTTCAATTTTGTTAGGCTTTACCGATCTCTTGGAGATTATGATGTCCTTCGTGGCATTTTCAGTGGTAAGATTGGGACTAAGGAAATTACACAGAAGGCATTGTTGGCAGAAGCAAGGAGTGATTATGCTGAAGCAGCTAAATACTATGATGAGGTAAAAAGACAGCAAGATTTTATTGTTTCATAAATCTCTTGCGACTTAAAACTAGTAAGTCAAAATTAAACATTTTGGGAGCAGCATGTTGTTTAGAATGTTCTTGTGTTTTGTTTGATTGGTGGTTCAGTCTGCAAAGGCATGAGAACAGATAAGCAGTCACAATAGAGCAGTAAGCATGATACTACTTACTGTTTGTTACAAAGCTTCACATCTGCAATCACCTAGACAGAGAAGTAAAACACCGTGTGCACACTGCCACCCCAAATGAACAACTGCCAGTGTTCATGGCAAAGAAAATCTGAGACACAGTGGGTAAAAATGAAGAAGGATCTCTTTAACCTTCTTTTAAAGTCTTTGCTCTTTAAAAATGCAGGTTTAATAAAGATGGCTATGTGAAATGAATTTCTGTGTAAATACTGATAAGCTTGGATTTTCTGCATTTAATGTTGCTGACACATTCTGGTAAATGGGTAGATATTTTTATGAGACTTAGAATTGAAACTAGTGTCAGATTCCAGCTGAGAACTTTCCTCCCCCTCAAATTCATTCCCTAGGCACTCTCTAAAGAAGACTGGCAAGATGGAGAGCCAACAGAAGTGGAGAAGGACTTCTGGGAACTTGCATCTCTTGAATGCTATGACCACCTCACAGACTGGAAGTCTCTGGAGTATTGTGCTACCATTAATATTGATAGTGAAAAACCGCCAGACCTGAGCAAAACATGGAATGATCCATTTTTTCAGGTTTTT
This sequence comes from Pezoporus occidentalis, assembly GCF_034315485.1. Classification (NCBI taxonomy): domain Eukaryota; kingdom Metazoa; phylum Chordata; class Aves; order Psittaciformes; family Psittacidae; genus Pezoporus; species Pezoporus occidentalis. Next base: position 12,288,228 of record NW_026915724.1, read on the forward strand.
AGAAATAACTTTATTGATACTACACTATTTTTATCTCTGCAAGAATGTCCTACGGTAATGTAATTGTGGGTGGAAATCAGTTGTTATTTGGATTACTTTACTGTGGAAACTACCACTAATTGACTCAGTAACTTCTGCTGTTTTTACAATGTTTAGTTTTTACCTTGAGTCTATGGTTGATTGTGTAGGACCAGCTTGTGTTCTTGCAGTGTTTTTGTTGGTTTTATCACTTCTATTTGTTTCATGTTTTAAGAGTTACCAAATCGCTGGATTTGAAACTGGTAGAATTTGCTAACAACTTGTGGAGCCTATGGGACAAGGCTGCTGTGATTTGTCAATAAACTGAAATTTGTCTAAAGAAATACATTTAAGAATACTGTTCAAATACTTTAATACTTACCTGATCTGTCCCCGATAACATAAAAAAAAAAAAGTATCTAATACTCAATTCCTATAAGTAAAGACTATATTTTTACTTTTTAGGAGATGTATTTGCCCTATATAATACGCAGTAAATTAAAGTTACTGCTCAGTGGGGAAAATGACCAGACTTTGTTAACTTTTATTGATGAGGCAATGAAGACAGAACAGAAGAAAGCCATTATAGAAATGCATTACAGCCAAGAGCTTAGTCTCCTTTACATCCTGCAAGATGATTTTGACAGAGCTAAATATTACATTAGCAATGGAATGCAGATCTTCATGCAGGTAACAGTCTCTGCTATCTCTGATACGATTTTTTTTGTATAAACTTCAATTCACTGCTTGCAATGATGAGGGGTGAGCCAGCCAGTGGGATGTGTCATCCCATTCTAATTTGTTTCATTTTGATGATTTCATCTATTAGACATTTTTCAAAGTAATTGTGCAGATTAATAGCAGTTTTCTTTCATTCCTCTTTTCAGAAGCCTCCTGGCCCCAGAACAAACTTGAAAAGAGTATTACATTCAGAGGTTACAATTTCCATCCATTACTAAATTTTTATTAGACTGTAGGACTACCCTAAAACCTAGGGTAGGAACTGGAGCTAGAATATACCTCTATGCTTGTCCAAAGCAGAGTTGCTTTCAGATTACAGGCTATTAAATCACTTGGAAAAGATTTAGTTGTAGGGCATAATATAAAGCAGCATCACATGAATAGCATGTAGAGCACTGAATAGAACCATGCTGTAAATTCTGTATGTGAAATCTTCCATTCTCTCCCTTTCTTTTCAGAGCTATTCCAGTATAGATACTTTGTTATACCAAAGTCGGATGACCAAACTGCAGTCTGTACAAGCTTTGACAGAAATACAGGATTTCATCAATTTTATGACCAGGAGAAGTAAACATTTGTTTCATTTTCCCCCCTCCCCTTAATCAGCTTTCATTGTTAAATAATCACAGTTTCCTAAAATTTGAATGGCTGTTGCCACACCTGGATTACCAAACTCCTGTTCGAAGGAGCGTAAGTCTGGAATTACTTCCAGTTGTCCTATTGACAGTAAGAACTGCTGCAGTTCTGCAGGCTTGAAGATACTTCTGTGTCCTATTGCGAAGTTTTATTAGCCAAGCTATTGTGATAAGAGTTAAGTATCTCATTTAAAAGTATAAGTAATAGTTTTAAACTAAGATTTTTTTTTTGTTGTGCCGCTTTTGTGGCAAATAGTAGTTAGCAGAGATAAAAGATGGGTGTGGTATATATGTTATAGCTCTTGAGGTAGGCATGAAATACAAATTTATGATCATAAACTGAATTATATATTAAATTCAGTTTACATTTCCGCTGTCTTCCAGCATATTCCCATACGGAAAAGTACCTATACAGTGGTGATTCCCAATAACAGTTGACACTGATGTCCTTATTGAATTTCCTGTGCTTTAGCAGTAAACAGAAGGCATATGATTACCAAGTAGTGTATTAAATGCAAGTGGGTTGTTTTCTTGCAGTTTTCTGATTTGAATGTCAAGACTATGTTTGGTTTAGTCCTTCCTCACGCTGTTTGGATTTAGATGCATTTAAAGTATTCTTGATTGATTTCTAGGTAATTTAGCTTCACAGGCTTCCCTTAAGAGACTTCTCAGAATTTGGACAAGCAGATATCCAGATGCTAAAATGGATCCTATGAACATCTGGGATGATATCATTACAAATCGGTAAAATCACATTCTTGGGTTAGTTTTAGTTCTGTCTGCCTGTTTTGTTCTGAAAGATGCTTTTTTGTAATGCTGCTGCTGTTAATCTAATGTATGACTTTTTTTAACCATTGTTGTAGCTTTATCAGTGTATCTGTTTTTTGTATGACTAACTTGTGGTGAGAAGCAAAAGGAGGTTGGGAAGTGGCAAGAGAATAAATCATATTTTGATAGTAAAACATAACTGTTAGAACTGTTAGTTTAGGGTTTTTCTTGTATCACTGTAGCATCAGTGCACATGCACTGTGCAAGTTCGCCCACCTCAGCAGCTCTTGAAAACACCCACTTGTAATTGGGTACATTAGCCACAGTTAGCTCAATGAAACACCACCTAAAAAGGGCAGTGTGTTATAAATAAAGATACTAACCTATTTTACAGGCAGTTCCAAAGCTAGGGAGTGTACAAAATAAGCCCAGCCCTGTCACTATCAGTGCTTCGTGTGTTTATAGGAAAGTTAATGACCAGTGCTGTAATTAGAGATGTCTGCTGTGTGACTGTTGCTAGAAAGAACAAAGGTTCTCCAGAGATTAACTCCTAAGAAGCTGGAATGCTTTTTTGAGTCTGAAGTTTTCTGTCCTCCCCATGGTATCTATCATCATCCAAATCCATTCCTGAAGTGCAAATTGAGATTCTTTCTCCTTTCCTGGAGGACAACTTCTTCAACAGCTTTGCTGATACCCAGCATGCTCTGTAATTTATTTTATTATCTCTTAGTATCAGGGAAGCATGACTACAGAAGAACTTACTGCAGTTAAATATTAGGCAAAATACATAGTACGGCTTTCTCCTTTACAAAGTTTCAAAACATTTATGAGTTAAAGGGTTGTCAGTGTCTTAAACACACATATGCTTTCAGAAAACCTTTATCTCATCTTAGATTGGTGCCAAATGATGTTCCAAAACCCACTCCAGACTACAGTGCTATCCTCTGCATTGAATAACAGTCTACGTAATGAAAATGCTATTAGATTAAATAGGACTGATTGTAGAATGAAGATGATTTAGTATTGGTTCATGGCAGTTCCCTTTCAAAAGTAGATTATAGTCTCTGGTCTTTTCTGCAACACAAATGTCAGTGTTTACATGTGTTGGTGTGATACACATTTGAATTGCAGGTTGACATAAAATACAGCCTGCCATGCTATGTAATTGAGACTCCTGTTTGCACTTCTGACAAGTTATGGCTTGGTGAACTGAGAGGTTGTAGCTATGATTTTAAAAGAACAACCTAAGAAAAAATTCCACTCTGTTATGGACATTTTCTAATACTTAATCATGCCAATTCAAGATCCTAGAATGCTCTTGGGGTCAACCTGGCTCTGTTATAACTTTCCAGACTCTGAGGACTATGTTTAGCCTTTGCCAAAGGTGATTGCTATAGCTTCCTGTTTTTTGTTAGCTTTGTTTACGGTCAGGTAGATCAATTCTTTTGAATGTTCATTCCCTTGGATGCATACCAGGGTGATTTGTACTCCTGTTGTCATTGTGCAGGTGTTTCTTTCTTGACAAACTGCAGGAGAAACTTCTCTGTGATCAGGCCAATGATAGTATGGAGGTGGATGAAGAATATGGTGCTGGGGAGCAAATGGAAGTGGATCAACAGGGTGAAGACATTTACTCAATGATTAAAAGCTGCAAATTTAACATGAAAATGAAGATGATAGAAAGTGCCAGGAAACAGGTGATTGTACTGTCTGGAAGCTTCCTGTTTTTTTGAGAAAATATGTAGAAACTATAGCTGGGAAAGCCTCTTAGGTGGTGTTGGCCACCTTTTTGCCAGAGCAGACCTTGTCTCTCTTTGACCCTGCTGCCCAGAGCATTTTGAAAACTCAAGAAAGTCAGTTCCACAGTGAAAGAAAAGAAATGGATAAATGTGAGTTACAAACTTGTCAATAATGTGTCATTACTGGAAATGTGCCTGAAGACCCCTTTGATCCGCAGATGGTTTCTGGCACTCTAAAGGCCAGATAAATAAAGTATTTTAAATGCTTCAGTCTTAATGGAAGGGATGCTTGCAACCAAACATTACACTTGTCATTTACAAATAATCTCTTTTGTACAAGAAAACAAATTCAGATTGAATCAGTAGAATTTAGTTAGCAATGATGAAGAATTTTATGATAGTATTTTTTATGTTTTTTTTAATGCTGTTAGTTTAACACATACCTAAAGAACTCAAGCTGAGTGACTTGGGTTTGGATTTGGCTGTTAAAATGACTGAAACATAACCTTCTTTGATGGTGGGCCTTCGGTGTTTCAAGCTTGAGACAAGATGAACAATATTGAAGTCAAGGTTTCCCTTGTCTGAAATGCTGCAGAAATCTGCAGTCACTGACAAGACTTTATTTTAAGCACTGTAATAACCAAATATAATGTTATAGCCGTGTTGAGTGACTCTTAAAGGAGTAATGAAAAATAAGATTTCCTTTAACGTTATTTACATGAAACTTTTCATCAAAACACAAAGTGATTTACTTGATGGTATTATAAACCAAGTTACATTCCCAGTGTGTGTTTGTACTGCAGAACAGTTAATGCCTGTTTAGTCATGCAGATAGAATTATTTTCATTTCCTCAGTTTGTCCCTCTGTTCTTCTCATTTTCTTCTCAAATTGCTCCATTAGCACAGATCTGATTTTGAATGAGACTCGGCAAGCAATGGACCTCTTTTCATCTTACACCTTTGCTTGTCGCACCTAAATCTTCTCATCCTTAATTTTGTTGCAGAAAGGTTTTATTTCCTCTTCAGGTACATTATGTGAAAATTTTGTCTTAAATTGAATACAGAACAGCCTCTCGGTTGCCAAGAAGCTTCTGAAAGACCTACGCAAAGAAGCCAAAACAAGGGAAGACTGGCTGGTGAGGTGGAATTATGCCTTTTGCCGCTTTACACATAGTTGCAGCCGGAACCAGAGTTGCCCTGAACGTGTACTCTCAGTGTTAAAAACCATCTCCCTGCTTGGTAATGACCTTCTCCTTGCTTCACATTGTTTATTATACAAAGCTACCTTGTTGTCAAATTACCAGCTTTGTTTTTGAATTCCAATAGAAGATACCAAATCGGACTATCTTTGCAAGAACATAATGGCCTTCCGAAACCAAAATCTTCTTCTGGGTACTACATACCACATCATGGCAAATGCTCTTAGTCAGGACCCAAGATGCCTGGAGCAAATTGAGAAAGAAAAGGCTGGAAAAATATCAGCCCTGTCAGAGGAAAGTTGTGAGCGTCCTGAAAAGGTATATGAGAGGGAAAAAGCTTTTTAGGTATTTGAGTATTATAATCACTGCTTCAGTAGGTACTGATAGATATGGATAGATACACACTGCTGTTAGCAGTGATTTATCCAGGAACACCAGCTAGGGAAGAGGGAGGGGGGGTAAGCTGTAATTGCTGTTTTGTCTGGATTTTGCTCGACTGAAGTTCTGCACCACTGTAGCTTTTTTTTAATTGAGAGACTTACGTGTTTCTCTGTTCCTGCAGTTTGTGTGGAGGGGAAAAACCTAGTCGTAGCACCTGCGTGCAGAGTGGCAAGACAAAGCTTGGCAAGATGATCCTCAAAAAATGCCTTTATTTCAGTTGAGCATTTCTGAGCTTCCTCATGCTGTCAGACTCTTACTAAGATCTTTATAATACTGATAACAATATTAATACACTAATTTTACCTAAGCAATTTTAGTGATAGAGGGTTTTAAAACAGAGCATATGCAGGTCATCTTTGCCTGTTTTGGGGAGGTGCACATTTGAAGAACACAGTGACAGTCCGTGCTGCATCTGAAATCATATGTGTTGTGAGTTGTCCCAGCACTGACTTCTTGTCTCTCAAATTAGTTGAGTAAGAATTTGAAATACCACTGTTGACTTATTTCTATTAATTGCTAAAGCCACAGTGAAGACCCTTAGATACAAACTATATGAGTATAAAACAGGAAAAAATTATTCTTAATTTGTGTTTTTGTGGTTGTTAAAGAAAAGCAGATGAAGAAGAGGTTCCTGCAAGAAAGATTTTAGGTTTTCAGGTGTAAAGAAACTCAAACAAAAGCTTAAGCTTCATTTATTAGCAAATTATTAACAGAATTCTTCTTAAGGAAATCTAAAAGATGAGCAAAACTCTTTTTGTTCAGATTGGGATGCCAGATATTTCTATAAGACTAAAGAACCTTAGCCTTATTTTAGCTTAGTATTAAGCAGTACTCTGACCCTGGTAGTTTCCCTCCTCCTACCTGAAATTCAAACTATTTAATTTTATTTACAGCATTTTGCAGTTGTTCCAGCTTGTTCTGCAGCAATTTTATATATTATTTAATAACTACAATATCTACAATGTCTGAGGTTGGTAATCTTGTTGGGAATATGAGAACATATGTACTTGATTTATGAACATTCAGTTGTAAAGGGTCTTGTCAAGTCCTTCATTGCGTCAGCTGCATTAGAAACATATGATCAGTATGACAATGTTTGCAGTAGGGAAAAAGACATCAGATTTTAAATAGCTTGATGCATGATTTCTTATTTTTTTTAACACAAATTCTAACTGTTAATGCAGATGTTGTAGATATAATGTCTTAATAGGAAAAAATAACATTTTTTATTATGTTTTCTGTTAACTGTTTGCAAAACCTCTAGTAACTTTCTTTGCAGTTATAAAAATTACACATAGCATGTCCAAAGTCTAATGTAAGTTAAAAGTGTATTTTATATTTTCCCATTGGAAAGTCTGGAAATCACTGCTTGATGTAATGTCCCTTTTTTTCTTTTCCTTTGTATCAGCTGCTCAAAACATTTAATACAGTTAAAGTTTTACCCAGTCAAGATTTGCAAGCAAGTTCTGGTTTCAGAAAGAGTTGTTGAATGCTACTTGCTAACATGTCTTTTTTCTTTCCCTCTTATGGTTGAATTTCAGGTATTGACAGGCCTGAACAGAAAGGCTTTTCAGTGTTTCAGCAGTGCTGCAAGGAAGTCTGAAGAAGAGGTGCAGTCCCACTCCATGGAACGTGTAGATGTGACAGGAGTTATTGATGCTTATATGACCTTGGTTGGTTTCTGTGACCAGCATCTGCGTAAGGAAGAAGAAAACTCACTTGGTGAGTCAGGATTTCTCCTAAGCATGTGAGGTGGATTTATCTGTGATACGTGACTTTTTGTGATAGCCAGGAGATGTCCCTGAGCCACGCATCTTGAATTTAAATGGAACAGTTTGTCCTCCAGTTAGTCAGTTTTTATATTCCCTTCCCCCCCCCCAACACTATTAGTGATAGCTTTAGTACTAGTGAATCACTCGTAGTCTCCCTCTCACTTGTAACATATGTATCATACCCAGCAGATGTTTCCCTTATTCCTTCCCAGACCACAGCAGTGCTGTATTTAAAGCCAGCAAGATACCAGGAATGATGCAGCTTCCTGATAAAGATAATCCTTACAGTTCCTAAGTACATGTGTTGCAGATGTGTGCAGTTTAAACAGATGGGAAGGAGAACAAAGTAAAAATACGATATACACTGAAAATTCTGAATTGTAAAGATGAATGTTCCAGATGATCAAAGACAAGTGATGGTGTTTCTGATAATTCTTGTTTAATGTCTCTTGGCAGAAATTAACACTGCAGATCTACAGCTATTCCCAGCTATTGTGGTGGACAAAATGATAAAAGCTTTAAAACTGAACTCCAGAGAAGCCAGGCTGAGATTTCCTAGACTGCTGCAAATAATTGAAAGATATCCAGCAGAGACATTGGGTCTAGTGACACGAGAGGTTAGTTGCTTCCATTTTTCTGGCAGCAAATATTGCTATAAATCAGATTTAAAAGGGGTGGAGGTTGGATGGATAGAGAGGTTAGACTGGTAAGTTTTGCTTCAGGTAAATCAGATAAATTTTATCCCATCCTTGTTCCTTGTCTTTTCTCTAACTTGCTGAGTCTAATTCATATGGACAGGAACTTTTTTCTTTTCGTTTCCAAACATTAGTTTGAGAACTGCTGGAGAAAAACTGCGTTGTGAGTTTGTTGGGTTTTTTTCCTTCAGAGCAACCTAAGTGGTCTGATAAAGGTGTCTAGTGTTAGGGTGTGGATTGTAGTCTTATTTCCGTGGTCTGTTTCCTGTATGCAGGGAGGCAGCAGCGTTTCCAGACTCACTTTCCACATCTCCCACCTCTTACTTCAGAAGTCACTACAGCTTCTTCCTCCTTTGTATTTCCCACTTCCTCCCTTCCGCTGCCCATCCCTCCCTTGCCATTCGACCGCAGGATACTGTGAGCCATGCTTACCTTCCCTGCTGTCATAGGACAGATAAGCTGAGATGTCTGTGACTCATGCCTGTATCTGCCTCAGTCTGCCTGCCTTTTCAAGCCCGTGTTATTGTGCTGGTGTTCGCAGAGTGCCAGGCACTGTCAGAGGAAGAACTCAAGAGAGAAACATGGCTTAGTTATCCCCAGAAACTGAGGAAATAGCAAAAATGGCTGAGGTGTGCGTGGTGTGGCCACAGTGAAACTCTTCTGGTTCAAACAGAACTTGACACCTGATCCAGTTGACAGATCTCACTCCGAAAAGGGGTTCAGCAGGCAGTTCTTTGTCCTCTCCTCCGTCTTTCTGTGAGATAAATACTGACAATCTGATTTTAAACTCTATTAGAAAGGTAGGAAGGGGTAAGACAGGAGGAAAGGATTTGTGAGTCTGGCCTCTGGCTATCACAAGAAAATATATTGTAATAGTCCTTTCAAAAGTGATACAGTTTTTGAAGGGGAGTGAGCATGAAATATACTGGGAGGTGTGCTTTACTGAAATTAGTATCTGTCAGCAAACCGAAACCTTTTGAAAGTTGAAGGAAGGACAAAACAGTGGTAGAAGTTCCAACGTTCCCCTGCCTGCCTTTTTTTACTCAAACCAAGACTTCAACCCAATAGCGTTTGAACTATCCCTTCAGATTTTTGAGTTGTTTGTATATGGTGATCAAAAATTGCTATATTGAACCCAGACAGGAAAGCCACAAGTTTGAGTGTAAAGCCTCATCTTGAAGAACAAGCTGCAAGTCTTCATAATGGAAAACCTATTCAGCAGCAGCAGCAGTGGGTGGTGATAGTGGTAGTAGTAGTAGTAATAATAATGAAATCTCTGCTTCACTGGGGGCTGGTTTGTGCAGCTTAGTTGACATTCTCTGTTTCCTTTTCATGTGTTTCTGTCTGACAGGCTGGGCACAGAGCAGTTTTGTTTGCTTGCTACGTTTTATATTTTCCAGGAGGATCACAGTTGAAAGCAGTGTCTGTTGTTTTTGCAGCTTTCTTCGGTTCCCTGTTGGCAGTTCATTGGTTGGATTAGCCAGATGATGGCACTACTTGACAAGGATGAAGCAGTAGCCGTACAACATACTGTTGAAGAGATTGCAGATACCTATCCCCAGGCAATCATCTACCCTTTCATGATCAGCAGTGAAAGTTACTGTTTCAAAGATACTGCAACTGGTTGGAAGAACAAGGAATTTGTAGAAAGGTGAATTTGCAATCAGAGGAGCTGTTTTGTATGGTTTTTATTCAGGAGTGAAGAGGTTGATTTATTTTTCCTAAACAAACTTTTCTCTTGGGTGGGCATGAGGATCATTAGAGGGTAGTCCCATGCACACTGTGTTTTCATTTAAAGGCCCAGGGAAAAACAATACGTAAGTCTTAGTATTAGACATACTCAGGCTGGTGGCCTTAATACATGCTGAAGTACTGAGTACATACAGTCCACAGGCTGTGGGAAGTTTTTCCAAGATAAAACAAAAAGACCACAAAGAAGCAACCCCTTTCTCTTTGTAATTCTGTGGTGGTCAAAGTTTCTTCTTTTTTCTCCTGCTCTTCTGAGGTAGAAGGGAAATCTGGTCATGATTAGGCTCTTTCTGTAGCAGACTTCACAGCAGCGTGAGTCAGTATCCATCAGAGGTGAAGATTAAGCTTGCTTAGACATTTACGATCTTTCTAATGCCAAAAGAAAGCAGAAATGTTTAAATAAGGTAGGTGCTCCTACCAGACTTAAGACAGGGCCAGTGAAATGGATGCATGTTATCTTGACTGATAGCTCTTTTGTGTTCTTCTCTGCTTCTTCAGTTTGTAGCATGCACCTTCCTGTACAAGCCATCCCCTGCCCATTTTGCCATGCGATAAAACCCGAGTTAATCTGCAGGCAAAAGTTAACTTTTACCACGCAGTGCTGTAGAACCACTAATACAATTTTAGTGGTCTTTCTGCCTTTTTTTTTTTTTTTTACTCTCTCATACATTTGCTGGATTTCTTTGCTTCAGGTAAGAAGATAAAGTCTTGTGCTTCACAAAGTATCGCCCTTGAATAACTGTTGTGACAGGATGTATAGTCTGGTTAATGCCTGTTTATGTTACAAGGACGTTTTCCACTTCACCAGCAAGCTCCAGTTTTCATAGTGGAGCACTTAATTAAGAAACTGGGAGCTGCATGATAAGGACAGTCAATATATTAGCAATCGTGCAGTCCCAGAGAGAATTCTTAGGGAGTCCTGCCTACCTATCCTTCGATTATTTTACCAGATTCTTGAATATGGCAGACAGTCTGGATCATTGCTTATCTGCATGCTAAGTGGTGATGGTAGTTCTGTTGAATTGTGATGCGCTTTTTTCTCTTAAAGAATCAGGAGTAAGTTGGACAGAGGAGGAATAGTTCAAGATTTTGTTCACTCCCTGGAACAACTCTCTAATCCCATAATGATTTTTAAGGTAAAATGTATTTGGCTTTTTCCCTCTCCCTCCCTTCACTTTCATTACCCTTTGGCAGGGTGCTATCAGCAGCTTTCACTGGTGTAGTCTCCCTCCCTTGTGCCAGCTGGCTATTTTGTGCTAGCCCTTTTCAGCTTTTGCCTTCCAGGGTGAAGGGAAGTATTTCCATAGCCTTTTGATTGCTCTTCTGATTGTCAAGACACACTAATTAGCTATTTGTAAATAAGGAAATACAATCTGAGCAGGTTACCAAAGAGCAAGGGTCAGCAAACTTTTTTCTCAGTACTCATCTCTTTCTTTCTGTTTGCAGGATTGGGTTGAGGATGTCAAAAACGAGTTGGTAAAAGCTCAGAGAAATAAAAATAAGCTTAAGGAAATGTATGAAGGAATGTACAAGAGTTTGGGAAATTCAGATGCTCCTGGCCTTGGATTGCTGAGGAAAAGGTTTATTCAGGTATGTGTGATTACTGAGTCATGTTGGCATCGTGTGCTTTTCTAGAAGGCACCTGAAAGTCAAAAGAGGAAGCCAGATTACAGCTTTTACAAGTGCTGCAGGACTTGATGAGACAGAAGATCAAGTTGTTAGTACTGGACTGGGATTTCTTTGCTAGAAGCTATGGACTTACTATAGTTCAACCTCTGACTGCCCTTCAGGACTAAATGTTCCCTCTTAACTCAGCTTCTGCCTTCCCCTTCCTGCACACTGCCAGGTTGTCAGGGCCTAGGCCTCTCTGACCATCCAGAAACATGCACAGGAATCTGGCCCTGGGTTTTTGTTTTCCCTGCTGCCAAGGATACATGAGCATCTTAGGGTGTTTTGCTATGTTATGCTACTCAATTTTGCTGCTTATACTAAGTTATTTAGGGTAAGTTATTCAGAAGAGTTAAGACTATGAAGAATTACAGAAAGGACTTTTCAGAAGTAGAAAATAGCATGGGGCTCAAGGAAATGCACTGAGAGTTTTTACATAGAAATGCACACTTTTGGGTCCAGAAATCTCTGAGCTGCAAATTGCTGGAGGCCAGGAGAGTGATAATCATGTAGAATCAGGGCTGTATGCTTGTATAGTATGTGCATAGGCCATGACCAGGGCTAGGTGGATCCAAGTTTCTCCAGTATGGCCATTCTTATGGCACATTAGCATTAGATAAACTTACCAAGTGTCACTAGGGAGATTCTTTTTCCATGAGCAGGGAAGGTGGAGGATGAGAGTAAGGTGGAGTTGAAAGGAGGTGAGGTGATAGAGCAGCAGAAAGGGCAATTAAGAGTTTAGGGGCATACTAGCTCCTTGAATATGTTGCTGCAAGATAAGCTGGGTCTCTGATGATAATGACTTTACACTTAAGAGTATGGGAATAAGAATTGGCAGGATGTGCCACTTTTGGCTGGGAGCAGAAGGAACAGAGCAGCTGTAGGTTGAGCCATACAGCAAGGACCTGTCAGGCATGAGGACAAAGGCAGTCTGCATTTGGTGTTAATGCAGTTCCTTTCTATAAATGAACCTCAGGCTTTTGCAAAGGACTTTGACCATCATTTTGGAAAAGGTGGCTCAGTACTGTTGGATATGAAGATTGGTGACTTTGATGCAATTACAACATCTCTTCTCTCAAAAATGAACAAGAACCATAAAGAACCTGGAAACCTGAAAGAATGTTCACCATGGATGAGTGAATTCAAAGCCGAGTTCTTGAGGAATGAACTAGAAGTTCCTGGTAAGTTCCTCGTTAGTTTCAATGGTGAACTGGCCTTTACAAGAAAGTTGCTACTCTTGAACTCTACTCCTTATGTTGGTCATATTGTCCTTTTTTCTGGCCTTACGCAGAGGAAGATTTCACATGAAATAACTGTTCATTCATCATCTCTTAATTCTGTTCTTAAGCTGTAGTCCTGATTTTTAGAATTGTTTCTAAAATTATATTTCTTGCCTAAGTAGTTTTTAAAGACTCAAGGAAATCTGATATATAAATCTAATGTACGTTTAAATCTGTTTCAGAAACAATGTGTCCTTTGAAACCATTAACCATGCAATTCTAGCAGTTTAACAATGAAAGAATATTAGATTAAATCCTATTATGTATATGATGGATTTTAATGCATTTTAAAATATTTTCTTCATAGCTATATATCCTACCAATTGGACAAAATATTTGAAAGTGTGTTCTGTTCTTAAATACACTTAAAAAAGTAAGTCTATGTAACCTTTTTTCTTTTACTTTTTTCTACTACCACTTCAGGTCAGTATGATGGAAAAGGGAAGCCAATGCCGGAGTACCATGCAAAAATCTCTGGATTTGATGAACGGGTATGATTTTAAGTTTGAGTCAAAATCCTTTATGGTATAAATTTATGTCCATATTCCATGTGAAGAATTTGACAGTAGCAAGGCTGCTGCTTGTGTACACATCTTGCAGCACATAAGGGAAAGTCTGCAAGTGGGCATTTGTTTTTCTAGTAATAACTGAGCAACTTGATTATGCCATCCAGGAATGATGGATATGCTTAATCTCAGTGATGATCCTGTAAGGCTGAGTCTTCTGTCACAAATATTTTGCTTTTTCTTGTCTTTTTCCAAGATAAGTGTAATGGAATCCTTGAGGAAGCCAAAACGCATAACAATCCGCGGTAGCGATGAGCAGGAGTATCCTTTTCTTGTCAAAGGTGGTGAAGACCTGCGACAAGACCAACGTATTGAGCAGCTGTTTGATGTAATGAACATTATCCTTTCCCAAGATGCTGCATGTAGGCAAAGGAATATGCAGTTAAAAACTTACCAGGTCATCCCCATGACAACAAGGTAGGCATTTCTTTTTGAAGGGAGAGAAGTCCTTGTGTTAACATCTGTTACTTTTGGGATGTTGGAAAGTAAGATTTCTGTGTGTGAGATTCTGGTTCTGGTGTTTTGTGTCTTGGCTTTTTTATTGTTATTTATTTTTCTTTTAAAGAACATTGAAGTTGCTTTGTCTGGAAACTTTCAGAGTATATTTGAATATCAACCTTCTTTTAGCAGGCACTAGAATGTGTTGCTTCCTGTTTGTGGTGTTCCTCTGAAGTTCAACTCTGAGCTACTTGTTCACATCTCTGAATAATTTTTTTCCAGACTGGGGCTCATCAAGTGGCTGGAAAATACTTGTACTTTAAAAGAATTTCTTAAGAATAGCATGTCTGAAGAGGAAAGCATCAGCTATAACAGGTGATGCTTGTTTAGCTATCTTCTCTATTAGAGTCCACTACTAATGGGCTTTTGATATGGACAATCTTGAGGCAGCATTTTATTTTTTAATAAGAATGAAATAAAAGCACCTGTAAGTGAGGAGGCAGTTTGTACTTCCTGACCCAAATTAGTAATTAGCAACTGTTTGTTTAATGAGTACCATTGTACCTGGAATATCCTCCACCCAGGTTGTTTAAACAAGAGGCTTATAATTATAATCACTTGTGACGTCACTATCATCACAATTTCCTTATCAGTACATTGATTTTACAAGCAAAGGATTTTGATCTCTTGATTTGATCAGGCAGGAAATGGACGTAGGTCAGTGAGGCGGGGAGCTGAGCAGAGGGAAGAGGAGCAGAGCAGAGACAGAGCTATTCAGGTTCTAGGTTCAGCAGTGAGTCAGTGACAGAGGAAATTGTCAGCAGATGCATAAAACACATCTGTAAAAGAACAGTCTGACTTTATAAAAATGCTGGGTTTGAATAAGTTAGCTTTCTCTTGATTGTAAGTGGAGGACTAATAATTGTAAAATTGATTTAATTCTATCATTTCAGTCTCTTTCTGTGCTGGAATTTAGACATGTAGTTTTATTTACCAATGTTGTTCTTGGTGCATAATCTCTGTTTGGATTTGTCGGAGTGTTGCTGTCACCATTTATTTTTACAAGTCCTCTTGGTTATGGGGCCGGTTGGAGTAGCGTCCAGCATGGAGGTTCAACTACAGAGAGTCTTTATTTCTATAATTACTGAATTTGTGAGCAGTTCAGGAACTGTTACAGTTCCTGCATTACTGCAGTATTACTGCAGTCTGCTTCACTTTTGTGAAGAGCAGCGGTATTACGTTAGTCTCAGTTCATTGACTGGAAAAGTGGGGGACTCCTCACAGGGAACCACCTCATGAAGGGGGGAAATTTCTAATATACTAAATGTAGAAGATGAGTGTCTTTCTGAAAACAGTTGATTATTTATCCCCCTCCAAAATAGCTTTATTTTTGTATATAGGCTTTAAATACTTACCCACACTTTATCTTGAGCTATGGTTGAATGATAGCACTCACAAAGGAAAATTCTGATTAAATCCTTGATGGCACTATTTTTGTTGGGGTATGGGGCATACCTTCCTGAAGTTTTGACATCCTTTTCTTCATCCCAAAGTGATGGTCTCTGCAGTCTATAAATGATAAATACTTACATGGAAAGGATCTCTATATCTCAGAACATGCTTTGGAAGGGAAGGCAGGTGCTCTGCTAAGTTGCTTTCTCTCTGGAAAAGGAGTTTAATGTCTAGTATATTTAGTTAAGATGGGGGAAAAAAGATCAAATTCTTCAATAAGCCCCCATTCCTCCCCTCTTGTACACAGTGAGGACTGCCTTCCTGCATTCCCATGGACAAACAGCAGCATTTGTTACATACCTACTCCTGTGATAGGCTGCATAATGCCTCTCAGATGGATGCAAGACTGTTGAAAATATCTTTCCTTGCCTGGAGAAATTATTCTGGGTCTTTCTTGTCAACACAGTATCTCATTTTCACAGTGCCTATTGACAAGTTAACACCTTTGAGGATTCTAATCTTCTGACAAACATGGCTGAAGTGCATTCAAAGCTAGGGGGAATGAGATGGATGGATCAGCATATGCACTGATTGCGTAAACTTCATTTCCAGAGCAAGGCTAAGATTGATGTAGGCTGCAGATACCAGACTCTTCCTGTGCATAAAAATCTCATGGGTCATAGCAGCACACAGCCTGCAGGTGTTCAAGTACAGAGTGGTAAGGTAATATAGGGAAATCATCAGCTTTTCTTTTTTGTCCCTAGCAAAAAGGGACCTCATGCTACCTATTCTGAGTGGCTGTCCAAGATGGGTGGGAAAGCACAAGGCATTTCTCGATACCAGGTTATGTATAGGTAAGTATTGAGAACTGCATGTAAAATATAGAAACTAGAGTGTGCACACATAGAGTTGTAGAAATTCCAGGAAAAATATGATCTGCATTATAATTTGCAGGCTAGATCTGATTTTTTGCTCATTTTACTCCTTTGTCTTACTGGCGATGCTCTGCAGGAGGAGTTTAGTGCCAAAATCCCCCCAGAGCACGGGAATGCTTCCAGAAGCTTGCTCACTTCTTTAAGGAAGTGTCTAGTTCAAGAAGAGCATCTGCTTCTTTATTTTGTAGGTGTCTTGTTCCTTCCTGATTATGCAGTTAGGTAGTCTGCCTCAGAGCCAGAGCACCTGCTGAAGCTGGACAGAGAAAATCACTGTGATTCCCTGAGAATTTAAGAATATTTGATGGTTCAGGTCCCAACTTGAGCATCCTCTCGTAGGAATTTCCACACCTGCCTAGATCGAGCACTGAAGAGGGGGGGGAACTAGAGTTTGCAGTGGAGCATGATGAGCTCATAACCTGCTTAAGCAAGCATCTCGCTTTTTAAAGGAAAACTTTGACGCCTTTAAATTAGTGCATGGGCATTAATACTTGTATTCAGAACCAGAATGTGCTTTGGAATTCCCAATCGCCCCCACTCATCTCATGCTAGGCTCCATTGCAGAGCTGTACCCTAGTACACAGTTTGGCTGCTGTTTAAAATGCAATTCTCTATATTCACAGAATGGAGAACCTTTAAGGTTCATCTTGGATACTAGGTTGGTAAAGGGTGGGTTTTGTGGAATGTATTTTATTGCTTCTTTAAGTTATCCAAAGCTATAAAAGATTACAAGAGATGCAAAGGTAAGAAGGACTATTCAGACATTCATATTCTGGCCTAGTTCTTAAATCCAGCTGCACCGAGATACTCCAGGAGTCAATATTTCATGAAGAAACTGGTATCTGGGATCTTGTCTCTTTGGTCCACACTAGTATTCGACAGTTCAGTGGTACTGCCCAGTGAAGCTGTGTCTGCCCCATCCGTGGCAGTGTTCAAGGCCAGGCTGGATGTAGCTTCAAACAACCTGGTCTAGTGGAAGGTGTCCCTGCCCATAGCAAGGGGGATAAAACTTAATGATCTTGAGTTTCCCTTCTGACCCAAACCTTTCTATGATTCTGTGTATAAATTTGAACTTCTAACACCCAGTGGGCTGTTATTTCAATAGCTAACATTATTCCTTCTTTAATTTGCAGAAATGCTAACCGTACAGAAACAGTTAAGTCTTTCAGAAGCAGGGAAAGCAGTGTTCCAGAAGACCTGCTACGGTAAGTGCACTGTTAAAGGCTGCAGGTTGTGAAACAAATGTTGGTGGTTTATCTGTATGCAACAAGAGATTTCTGTTTTAAGGCGAGCCTTTGTGAAAATGAGTACATCTCCTCAAGCTTTCCTGTCCCTGCGGTCCCATTTTGCCAGCTCTCATGCACTGATGTGCATCAGCCACTGGATACTTGGTATTGGAGATAGACATCTGTCCAACTTCATGATTAACAAGGAGACAGGTGGCATGGTGGGAATAGACTTTGGATATGCGTTTGGCTCAGCTACACAGGTATTTGCTTTTCTAATTAATTTATTACAGCTTTTATGTGCAATGACACATCTGGTCTCAGTGCTAAATTTAATTGCCACTATTCTGATGCAAAATAATATTTACAAGTTATTTCTAGTTAATAGAAGAAAATCTGTGTTTCCATATATTCTCAGACAAACAAGGAGCAGTAGAGTTTCATGGAGTCTATGTGGTATGGTGGTATATAATTCAGCCATACTTTTAACCACTGTCTCTAAATATTCATGACTAGAGCTTTGATGGTCCTGCTCAGCCGTGTCACACATTATTTTCAGTTAGGGGACAGAGAGGGTTTCAAAGCTTGAAAAAAAAAAAAAAAAAAATCTATTTCTAATCCTTCTGTTCCAAGGCTTCTTAATTCTTGTTTTGTTTTGACTGTTCCTCCCCTTGGCTAGTTTTTGCCGGTGCCAGAGTTGATGCCTTTTCGTCTGACTCGCCAATTTGTTAATCTGATGATGCCAGTGAAAGAGTGGGGTCTCATTTACAGTGTGATGGTACATGCCCTAAGGGCTTATCGTGAGGATCCAGATCTCCTCATCAGCACGATGGATGTATTTGTAAAAGAGCCTTCTTTGGACTGGAAGGTGGGATTTTTCCTCTTTCCTTTTTTTTATGTGAAAATTCTTAAACTGTATTAAGGATAAAACTGATCAGAAAGGGAAGTATTTCCTGATGTTCACTCAGTGTTCCTCTTATCTTTTTCTTATCTGTCTTTTGTTTTTCTGAGTTCTCAAAGAAACTGAACGTAAAGGATTTTAAATGATCAGTGGACAAAGACAAGTAGCATATGTCTGTGTTATCATTGCAGTGTTCTTTATCTGCATGATAATCCTAAAAATGTGGGTATCTCTTGATCATGTTATGAAACTTACATCACAGCATATATATTTTCATTTTTTTGTATTCAGACTCTTAAATTTATGTAACACTGTATGGTTCAAACTAATAATTACAGAGAAAAAATCTGAAACTAGTTGCACTTCAGTAACTCCAGTTGTAAATTAAATTTTGAGTCACTGCCTGGATAGATATCATCACTACTTTGCCCTCTATTGCATTTGCACTTGAGCTTGACTTGCTATGATTGGGCAGCTTAAAGGGCTTTTAAGTATATAATTTATGATAAATAGGGCAAATTTGTTTTCTGTTTAGAACTCTGAACAAAGACAACTGAGAAAAGGAGGTACATGGATTAAGGAAGTAAACACATCCGAAGTAAACTGGTACCCTTTGCAAAGAGTCAGCTATGTCAAACGAAAGCTTACAGGTGCCAATCCAGCAACAATCACTTGGTAAGATACTCTCCTGCTTTCATCTGCTTCAAGAGCTTTGGCAGTCTCCTGTGTCAGATTCCACTCCCTTCAGATAGACTGGCAGCTAAGAAAAGAGACAGGCCTCCTGTCAGAATCATTTGGTCCACATACAAGCCCTCTGAATAGCCCTATCAGCCAAACACCAGATAACTCCCCATTAGTGTTCCTGCTGCAGCTCAGGCCTCCTGAGCAGTTTTACTGTTCCTGGCAGCACACACAACCCCACCCTGTAAGCCTGCTTAACTTCTCACTCCTCAGACTGCTGTTCTTTATGTTCGTCTCCACGGCTTCTAGTCTGGGGGTGGTATTTAAATCAATATGCTTCTGCTGGACAGTTGCTTGAAATGGAACCTGAACCAGCTGTATGGGAGGCATGGAGGTATTGCTGTTTCCCAAAACCACCAAATTCAAATCTGATGGCATTCCCAGTTTTTTTATGTCAGTCTAGTCAAGTCTGGTTAAAGGCAGAATGTCTTTAAAGTTCAGTTAAAGTACAATTAATCCCTTCCATCCTCTTTTAAAAAGACATTTTGGATTAATCAAGAGGGGGGTTGAAAAGCAAAGAAAAGCCTGTTTTAAAACCATCCAAACACTGAAAAGTGCAGGACTTGGGAGGAGTCCCTATTGTGGTCAAGGCTGTACTGGAAAAGGCAGCAAAATATTCCTTGCAGACACAAATCAGTAGGGCAGGTAGGGAGATAACAGCTCAGATGTGAGCTGCTGCTGTCTTTCATTTAGACATCTTTGACAATCTTGAAATATTCATGGTAAATATTCACTATAAAGGACACCTGAAATCATCAGTTGCCTTCCACAGCTATTGAATAGTTTCCACGTCTTGAAAAATAAAGCTGCAGGACTTGTGTTCGAGTACTGTTTGGTGTTTAAAAATCCATCACAGATGTTTTTGCTTGTTTCTTTTAGTAAGATCTTACTTTTGTGTTCTCAATTTTAGTGATGAACTGCGCCTCGGCCACGAGAAGTCACCTTCTTATAATGATCTTGCAGCTGTGGCTCGTGGTAATGCTGATAACAACATCAGAGCCAAGGAGCCAGAGGATGGCCTTTCAGAAGAGACACAAGTGAGATGCCTGATCGATCAAGCAACAGATCCCAACATTCTTGGCAGAGTCTGGGAAGGATGGGAAGCCTGGATGTGAGGGGCTGCTCTCTAAAGCCCAGGCTGCAAGGGAACGTATACTGTAATGCACAGCTGCAATCAGATTAGAATTTTAAGGCCAAAAAGGAAAAAAGCCCAAACTCTTAAACGATGATAAACATGGTTAACTTGGCTAATATAGAAAATAGTATTTTTTTGTATTAAAGCTGTATTCAAAAAGTGACCTTTTTTAAATTGTCTTTTATCACTTTTATCATTCTGATTCTCTGATGTTGGCAGGGATAGAGCCACACCGTCAGGTAACCTTGATGGCAAGTGCAGTGCAGCACAGATGGCAAAGGGGAAAAGAGTTCTTTCAAATATTACAGTTCTTTATTACCCAGCGTTCATTGTAGGAGATAGTTTCCGTTGGGGCTTTTAATAATTATCATATAAGGTATAATAAAAATGAGTCCTTGCCCTTTCACTACCTGCAGTCTTTCCTTCCTGCCTCCATGGTGATGGGGCAGGCCCAGTCTCACTGAGGTCCTTGAGTGCTGCTGGCACCAGGCATGAATAAATCTCAGCTGGAGAGCTGGGAATCTGCCTCCTGGATACAAGGCCAGGGAAGACTCAGGGTGGGGAAGATTGCTCACTGGGGTCTAGTGGATAGCGAGGGAGCTCTTCTGTTTCAAATATTTCCAGCAACAATTACTATTTGTTATCTTCCTCTTAAACAACTGAGCATATTTAGTAGGTCAATAGTGTTACAAATCAAGACATTCAGAATCTTTTTATCAGATTTTATTAATTTGAAATATTGTTCAGCTGTATTTTTGTAGAGGAAATGTCTGTTGAAGCTTTCAGATGGATACCTCATTTCAAAAGTTAATTCAGGGCTTTTTAATCACAGAACACACCCACACCCATTTATAGAGACAATAGCTGATGAACAGTGGTTATTTTTTTCATAAGCATGTGTGATACAGTCTATATACACTTGTGTAAGGTGTCTTGGTGCATTTCATTCTGTTCATGGCTGGTATCAGACAAGACAGCAGCAAAATGACTGTCTTGGTTAGGGTTAGGTGAGGTGCCCTAGCTTTCACCTTGCCACTCTACAAATAAATACAAGACAGTTTAAAGCACAATAAAAAGCTACATGACAAGGCAAAGGGGACATTTGGAAATCAAGTGGCCACTCGTAGGAGGTGTTAATTTCACTTCTGGCACTTATCTCAGATACTCACTGGGTACTTTGACCTGTGCTGGGGAGGACAAAGTTTAGGTTTATAGTTTAACGAGGCTCTTCTGTAGGACTTTCAATACCTTCAGCAACAGTAGATGTTTGTGTGCAGGAAGACACCATCCTTGGCCTTTGGGAAAGGAACTGGGGTGAACCCTGGCCCATGCCCTGTTCTCTGTAGCTAAAAACCCTCAGCCCAGGGGTGAAAGAAAGACTTTTGGACAGGCGAAAGTAACCTCGGTGGTGCAAAAGCACTTAGAACATGCCCATGACACTTAAAATAGTTAAAAACTCCATTTTGGCACAAAAACAAGTGCTATATGTGGAAGCCTCGGCTACATCAGTGCTACTAGGTGTGTATTTGTTGAGCTCAGGTGCCAGCTGATGAGCAAAACACAGCTCCTGAGTTTTCACGAGCAGAAATGCATCCTATGTGAAGCAAGCGGAATCGTCCTCATGGAGCTTTCCTTGTGCAGCTGAATGAGCCTGGAACCAGCCTCCAACATACGTGAATCACAGCTGCTGTCCCCAGTCCTGACTGAAGGGCGCTGCTCTCAATAAAACACGGCAGTTGAAAGGAAAGGGCTGAAGCCAGCCTGTGAAGCAGCAAGAAAAGTTCTGATACAACGCAAACCTCAAGGCGCTGGGCTCTGTGCTTGATGGGGTGGGCTTGTTTGGCTTCCAGAAAAGAGTAAGACTATCAGGGTTGGAGACTGCTTCAGGTCTCCTGGTGCAAAACAAAACTGAGTGGCTTTTCACAAGTACAGCAGGCTATTTTCTTCTCAGATTAAATAACGTGCTGTGCACGCTATCTGAAATTCCCTGGTTGCAGCTAAAAAGCTATGCACAGCATTAGCATGGGTTCTCAGGAGGTTCTTCTTAGTGTATAGAATAAAGTAATGTTTAAGCTAGTGCTTACCACCTCTGTCAGTCTTCCCCGTAACTCAAAGTTACAACCCTGCTGAGCACAGAGGAAACCTCTGCTGCTTGCAGTCTCCTTTCCCAGCTGATAAAGAGGTTCCTGCATGGGGCTTGTCATAGCATTTTCCCTTAGTCCCCACCACTGCCCCCCAGTTTAAATGTTACCTAGAGGTGTCTGTTGAGATGTGGCACAGCTCCAGCACATGTTTAGGCTTGGGAAGGAGCCTATGAGCTCTCCACAAGAACAATGAATGAGGCTTGTCTTCAGCTGTGGAATAAGGAGTTCCCTACCGCTTCATGCTGAAGGCTTTGGCCAGCCACTTCCTCAAGTCAGGTAAGTCAGTGCCTACATTTAGAGACGCTCCTCCCCAGACTTCATGTTTTTCAAAATCAGGGACTTAAAATAAGCATTTATTGTGGTTACTTTAAACCACTTTCTCTTTCCCCCTCCCAAGTACTGAGGATGAGGGTCTGCAGGGTCACTCCATTAACACCATACGCTTCAGCTGGAAATGACCTGGGGTTTAAAAACTTCAAGCTGCTTGTGAGAAATGGCACCTGTGCAGAAAGGCCATGCCCTGGCAGCCACCCACAGCACCGAACAGTGCCTCTGATCTTGTAGAAAAGCTACCAAAGAGCTACCCCCCTTACATTAAACCAACAGAGCCCAGAATAAGGGGTTTAGAGATTTTCTTGTTGCAGACAGTTCAGGAAGGAGTGGCCTGAAAGGACTGGAACAGGTTGGGTTACAGTTTCCACTCTATTTACAGTGGGGGTGTTTTCCTTTCTGGTGGGGCAGGAGAGAGGAGCACTCGCTATACCTGTCCATTAAACCCACAATAAATGATACTGTGCAAGATTGCACTTAGTTAGGCAGAAGATGTAGCTGCAAATTTGAGCTCATGAATCTCATCCCTAACGGGACCTCATGCAAAACCCCTTGACAGGAAAGGTTCAGCGCGTCCACCACAGAGCATGAGGAAACAAAGAGCGCAAGGTCTGAAGCATTTCACTGCGGCCTTTCGGGAGCCCAGGGTGGAAGATTTAATTCAGCAGCTACAGGTGCCGCTGAGCAACCTGCAGGCAGTCAGAGCACAGGCATTAACCAAGCTAAAAGGAAGAATCCTTCCACTTACCAGCAAGTTCTTCATTCCCTCGGAGCAGGGGGGCCGCAGGGTGAATTTGCAGTGAGCTGACCCGAGTGAGTACAAGGGCTGTGATGAGCAAAATACTGCTGCAGAGACCGGAGACACGAGAAAGGCAGGAGCCTCGGCAGGGGTGGGATGAGGGATAGGGAGGGTCTGTCGAGCAGTCACTGTGGTACCTAATGAGAGCCAACGCCAGCCTCAAGGAGGTAGTGTCTCCCTAGGAGAGTGTGGCAGCTTTTTGACTCAAACAACTTGCACCTCCTCATCTGCATGTCCCATTCCCGGGTCAGCCCCCGAGTGCCGGTCCTGGCTTCTGCCTGTTGAATTGAACGATCATCACACACCTGCTTCTCTGTGGGGGGAGGAGAAAACCGGGCAAACCGCCTCTGCACCTTTTCCCCATTGTCAGCATCCTGCCAGCCTTTCCCTGTGAAACCCGGTGCTGGACTGAGGATAAGGCAGGTGTCCCTCCTGCGGCTGCCTTGCCCGAGGCCATGAATCCCCCGGGAGCTAGCTCCCCTCAGCCCTGTAGCATCCCCAGAGCAGTGAAGGGCTCTTTAGGCTCTGCAGGACCAGCCCAGCCTCGGCAGGCTCCCAGCCCTGCTGTTCCAAAAAGTCCTGCGCTTCTGGCCAGAGATGAGCATGCAGGAAGGAGGATGGTGGGGATTAAAGCCAGGCTGAAGTGTTGGCCTGATGATTCACCTTCCCTGAGTGGCCTGTCCCTTGTTTATGAGGAAAAACTAGTCAGAAGTACAGTGTGATTTAATTCCTGTACCTGAAGGACTTGCTCAGGGTCCTGGTGCTGCTCTGGGCTCACTGCCAGCTCTCCAAGTAATGTAAGGTTTTGTTCTTTCTATGCAAAGGTTTCTTTCTAGAGAAAGGGTTCTTGTCCCTTTCTGCCCAGGTTTAAACGCTCCTCTCGCCTTCACTTGGAGCAGGAACCCCAAAGAGGTTTTAAAGAAATCATTCTGAAATTCAGATGCTCAGAATGTTTCTCACGCTGTGTGAGCTTACAGGATCCCAGAGGTAAGCCAGAATTCGGTGGGTCCGGTACTCAGCAGCGTGGGTGAGGGAATCAAGGGCTTGTCTCTGCTTCTCCGCTCATGAAAGTACTTGTGCAGATGGGAACAGATTCAGGTGCTGAAGTGCCAGACAAATCCATCCAGGAAACAGCAAAGCTTGGATGGATATCAACCTGCCTTCAGCCCAGTGCTTTGGTAAGTGACAAGTACCACCTACTCGCACACTCCTGGGTGCCTTGCTGCAGGTGTTACACCACCCCAGGGCCTCGCACCCTGCGTGGCACGTGGGGAGCCCCTCAAAATGTGCTCCTGAAATCACGCATCTCCAGCCCAGCAGCAAACACAGCCAACTTCAGCCTTCCAGGGGACGGTTTTGGGGCAGGGATCAACAGGTCTGACCATGAGCTCTGAACACCCCTCCAGGTCCTGAAGACACTGGAAGCAAAGCTGCACCCACCGAGATAGGCTCAGGTGTGACAGGGCTGGCAGATACTGAGGCTTACGCAGGGTGTCCGTGCCCAGCAGTTGCTGCTCTCCGAAGGGTTTTGGGAGTCTGGTTGCTGTGTGGCAGGGTGCCCAGCGGGGCCGGGTGACCTGGCTGGGAATTGAGTCTCCTCTGCGGAGTAACACATGATGGGCATTAAATGAGGCTGCCCAGGCTGGCACAGTTGCACGCCAACACTGATGAGCAGCTGCCCTTTGGGGAGAAGGACTTCCGGAAGCTGAAAGCACAACAGAGTTCCACATAAACAGCAAAACGAGACGCTGTCCATGACAAACCATCACTGCATGGCTACAGCAGGTGAGGTGATACCAGACCCTGTCACAGAGCAGGGAGGGAGTCTGCGTGTCAGATTGCCTTCCCTTTCTGAACTACCTTCCCATGATTTTCCCACCCGCCCTCCTACACTTCATGCAGAGAAAAAAGTTCAGGAGCACTATGCTCCCTGCAGACAGCAGGCCAGGAGCAGGTGGCACAGAGTCATGCAATGTGAATATACCCCAGTGCTGAAGGGCAGAAAACAACATGCAAAGCTGGGCTTGGGGGAATGTTATTTATTGAAGATGTGGAAGAGGAAAATTGTTTCCACTTCTTGCATCACTGTCAGTGCTTAATGCTGTGGGATGAGGCTGCAGGGTCAAACCCCTGATGAGCAAAGCAAATCAAGTCTGTTTATTTAACAACGTAATGTCTCTGCAGGGTTACTGCAGCACTAGAGCTGAGAATAAAGCCAAGCCCCTCCACATGAAGCTTTACCTGCCAGATGCAAAACCTCACCTGGCAGGCAGAGAACACTTACCCAGATCCCACAAGCTTCCCACAAGGAGTTCAGAGCCAAAGGGAGAGTGCAGATCAGCCCTGTCCCAGCTCTTCCTGTTAAAATACATACCCCTTAGAGAAACAGCTGTGCCACGGCAACAGCTGCAGGACCGCCGGATGGAGCCCTGCCCAGGGAGATGCCATGGGCCCTGCACATACCCACGCTCCCCAGAGAGCCACCACCGAGTGTCATGGCAGAGCTTCATGTTTCATCTGAGCTCTAGGCTGGGAAGCCAGTGGCTGCACTGGACATAGAAACATGGAATGATTTGGGTTGGAAGGGACACTCAAGTTCATCCAGTTCCAGCCCCTGGTCATGGGCAGGGGCACCCTCCACTAGACCAGGTTGCTCAAAGCTCCACCTAGGTTGCTCAAAGTCCTGCTGGTGTCACAAAGCTAGCCAGGTCTTCTGGGGAAAAAATAATAAATCTTAAAATGGAATTTTTAAAGGGTTTTTCATGTGTTTTGCAATTCAGGCAGCGGAGCACCTGCGGGTGATGCCAGGGGGCTATAAACTGTTAAGTAATTTGAAAACGTAGCTATTTCACACACTTACAATAGTTCCATTTCTCCTATACTTGCCAATTTAATGGTAGTTGTTAATCAGATGAAAGGGAGAGGGGTTGTAATGACTAACCATAAGTTTTTAAAGAGGTTTAACTTCACGCAGGCACCCTGAAGTAGCTAAAGATGCCTTAACAGCCCTTTTCCCACGGGAGCATCCTGCAAGATGAAGTCCGAGCAGCCACCCTGTCACTGGAGTGGGGGTGTTACAGCTCTCCTCCAGCGGGAGGAGCGGAGCCTCGGGAGGGCGCTCGGGCGATGCACAGGGACATGCGTGGGATAGGCAGCATCCTTCCCGGAGCGCTTCATCCAAGGCGCCTCTGGGGAAACGTGTGCGGAGTGGGTGCAGCGTGTAGGGGGAGCGGTGAAATGAGCCTTTTCCGCTGCCCCGTGTGGAAGTAAGACAGGAAAAGGGTAAATTAACGCTCGACCGGAGCGCTGGAAGGGGAATGGGGGGACGGGGTGGTCCGGGGAGGCGGCAGCCGCCCAACGGAGCGAAGGTCCGCGGGATGAAAAGTCTAGGCTTGACCCCCCGGAGGGAAGTCTCCCCCTGCCCGCGGCTATCCTCCACCGGGAGGCGGCAGCTCTCCGCTGCGGGAGCCCTGCCTCCGCGGCCGCGCACCCCACCCGCTCCCGCCCCCGGTCCCCGGGGGTGCCGGGAACACTCGAGGTTCCCCGTCATTGGGGCAGGAGGCGGGGCCGGCGCCGTATAAGAAGGGACCGAGCGGGCGTTTCGCTCCCAGGTCCAGAGACGCCTTGTCCCATACCCGCTTCCTATCGCCGAGCGCGGCGTGACCCGAGTCCGGATCGATCCCCGCGGGGAAGCGAAGCGGCTGCGGGACCGCAGCAGGAGCACCGGTACCACCACCACCAGTACAAGCAGCAGCACCAGCCCCGCTCCCCACCTGCCCGTGGCGGAGACTGGAGCTGCTATCACCGCGGAGCGGAGGTTGGTGCCCGCGGTCAGGCGCCCCTCTGCCGCGACCGTGCGGCGCCTCGTCCCGCTGGCCGATGAGCGCCGCCACTCTCTACAGCCTGGACTCCCCGGCATGCTATAAGAGCTGGTGCCTGGAGCCCGCCAACTTCTACGACGCCAAGGTGGGCAGCGGCGGCGGGCCCGGTCCCGCCTGCAAGCTGGGGGGCCGCGGCGGCTGCGGGATGAGCGGCGAGGAGGCAGGGGGCGGCCTGGGGGGCAGCGGCACCAACCTGGCGGAGCTGAGCGCCGCCGCCCCGGCCATGTATGAGGACGAGAGCGCCATCGACTTCAGCTCCTACATTGACTCCATGTCGGCCGTGCCCAACCTGGAGCTCTGCAACGACGAGCTCTTCGCCGACCTCTTCAACAGCAACCACAAGCCCGAGCGGGGCGGGGACTACGGCGAGTACTTGCCGCCGGGCGGCGGCGCCGGCCGCGACCCCGCCAAGGACCTCGGCGCTGCCATGACCACCCTGCTGGGCGCCGAGCCCCGCACCGCCTCCTCGTCCTCCTCCTCTTCCTCCTCCTCCTCCTCTTCCTCCTCCCGCGGCGCGCTGAAGCAGGAGCCGGACTGGAGCGACAGCGACCTGTCCTCCTCGCTGCTGCCGTCGCAGATCGCCACCTGCG
Source organism: Pezoporus occidentalis (assembly GCF_034315485.1). Classification (NCBI taxonomy): domain Eukaryota; kingdom Metazoa; phylum Chordata; class Aves; order Psittaciformes; family Psittacidae; genus Pezoporus; species Pezoporus occidentalis. The sequence goes on from NW_026915724.1 coordinate 12,316,068, forward strand.
CGCAGACCATCATGAACCTGAGCGGGCAGCCCACGCCGCCCACCTCGCCCGAGCCGCCGGGCAGCAGCTCCCCGTCCAGCTGCAGCACCCGCTCGCCGGGCCCCGCAGCGCCGCTGCCCGGCCCGGGGCAGGGCGTCCCTGCCCCGCCGGTCCCCGGCGGGAAGGAGCGGGGCGGCAAGAAGTGCGTGGACAGGTTTAGCCCCGAGTACCGGCAGCGCCGGGAGCGCAACAACATCGCCGTGCGCAAGAGCCGCGACAAGGCGAAGCGGCGCAACCAGGAGATGCAGCAGAAGCTGCTGGAGCTCTCGGCCGAGAACGAGAAGCTGCACAAGAAGATCGAGCAGCTCACCCGGGACTTGACCAGCCTCCGGCACTTCTTCAAGCAGCTGCCCAGCGCCTCGTTCCTGCAGCCCGGCTCGGGCACCGACTGCCGGTAACCGGGGCGGGGAGCGGGACGGAGAGACGGACTCCGGGTGACTGTGGATGATAAATAAATACCTCAGCGGCCGCGCCGGGCCGAGCAGAGCCTATGCGGAGCCGGGCCGCGGCGTTCCGGGCCGGGCCGGGCCGGGCGCGGGGCAGGAGACGCGAAGCCGCGGTGAGAGCCGCCGGCCGCTTGCGGAGCGTCGGAGCGACGCGGGGCCGGGCCCGGGTCTTGCACCACGAAACTTGCAAAAAAAAAAAAGAAAAAAGCTAAATATATATATATATATATTTTCTTCTCTCCCCTTAAATTATTTTTGTAATGGTAGTTTTCATCTTTTCTACATTTTACTCATACCGATGCAGCTATGGTACATCTGTTAAAATGATTCAACCCCACATGTATCTTAGGGAGTAGGATGAAAACCCAGAGAGACTGAGCATGCTCGACCTTTTATATCAATTTTTACAGCATTTCTAGGAATAAAAGAACAAAAAGCATTTTAAAACAACCCTGCTCTCGTTTGCTCTGTACGGTGAAGGCGGGGGAGGGGGGGTAGCCCTCGGAAGGGGCTCCCGCAGCCGGAGCGGGATGGTGAGGGCGAGCGGGGGGGCTCGTTTGGTTCTACAGCAGCCTCAGGGAGGTGCAGTGGTTGGCGGGAGCCGCTGAGGCTCTCGCAGGTGGTGGGTACAAAAGTCTGTTTGTCCCGGGAGCTGCGCGGCTGGGCCGAACTGCTGAGTCAGCTGCTGGCGCTGAGCTGTCGGGGCCGAGTAGTGGTGGCACATGGCACAGACCATGCTATGGGGGCTGCCGTGGCGCCGGGACCCCTCCAGAAACAGAGCATTAATGATAGCAAAAAGCCTACCTGAACATAGAGCACTGTTAGTTGACGTTCCTGCTAAGAAACCTCGAAGCATTTTTCCGAAGCTGCACCTCCACTAATGCTCCTGAACATTACCACTAAGCTTGAACCAGATGTGGGCTCAAGGGAGGTGGTGTTGGGTCCATGCACTTCAGCCCGCTGTGGGCTATTGCGAACTGGCCACTTTCACTGATCCCTGCTAGTGAAAGCGAGAGCGGGCAACAACACCGAGTAACTGTTACAAAGGGTTAAGCAACTTGTCTGAGTTTTATTAGTGCATGCACGAAAGTGACAGCATCTGCAGGGCACTGGCACAAACATGGCCTGGTGGGACCAGCACCTCCACAGCCAGCACTTTCTGAGAGAGGAACCTTGCTGGCTTCCGAGGGGTGACCCTGGTCTTGGACAGAGCAGTGTCCTCTCTGCAGGAATGGGCTGACATCCCCTTTTTCCTTATGGGGAGGTAGGTAAAAGACCGAAACAGACAAGAGGGGAAAAAAGGGGGATTCAAAAGCTGGGCAATGGTGACGTATGTAAAACTTTCCACTATCGGCCACAGCCGCAGGAATGATCAGTGCAGCAACAGGCTTGCTGTTCCTTTTCTGCTGGGTGATCACATACAGGATCTGTGCAAAACCATTCATTCTTCCTCCTCTGACCTGTAAATGGGTTTTAAATACTGTGGAAGGGGAAGGGGGGGGGGAATCTAATGTCTGACTGGACTCTCATATCTCCAACAATGCATACATAGGAAGATTTTGGTATTATTTATCTGATCTGTAATCCCTGTCTCTGTACAGTCTGGGTGAGGATATATATGTGGCCTACAAAACAGTTTGTTACCCATAAGAGAAATTATAATGAAACACCTGCTCTGTGGGAAGCTACAGATAACACGGTACTTCTATGCTCAGAGACCAATTAGCTGTAAAACATTAACTTTATATGTGCTTGACACTTCAAAACATAAGCTTTATTCAAATCTCCATTTTTATAACATTTATTGCAAGGTGATAACAAATGTTACAACTCAGAACTGGTGCAGCCAGCAGTACATCTGAAAGCCACTGATAAAACTCAGCTTAGACCAATGTTCACTGCCTATAGCAAGGTATTTATTTCAAAAATATCAGTAAAATATATTCCCTCTACACATAATACAGTATTATAAAAAAGAAAAAATATTCACAACCATTCAAACTTCCAAGTGAGTTGGTTTACACACATCAACAGTGAACACACCGAAGAATGGTATTCCTTAATGCTGAACTGATCCAAAAAAGCAGAGTACAGAAAGTTGAACAGATTTCTTTTGTATAGGTATTTCTCCAGGATTCACACAACGTGCTTTGTAAATCGCAGTTTTAATAAACTATCTGAATACTTATCATGCTTGCTTTCTACATTATCGGTGGCACTAGTTAACAGATAACCACATTACAAAGTCCACAGATAGTATAATAGCTGACGAGTTCAACTCAATGTCTTGCTGCTGCTTCCAGAAGAACAATTTCCTCCAGTGCAATGCAGTTGGGGTGGCTGGTTACGGAGCGGACGTAGCAGTTCAATAACCCCACCTCCTTTCCCAGCACGCTCTGCACCTCATAACTCTGCAGTGATAAAAGCATGTTGATTAAAACAAACAGTCCTGGACATTCTGTTCCAAGCAGCATTCGGCTGGGAAGATGCAGGGTGTTAAGGTCCTCTTCCAACAGACAATTTTTTTAAGGACTCAGAAAGAAAGGTGCATTACAAGTGACAGAAAGGATTTCATCCATTAGATTTTCAGTAACTAGATCTCCTGCTTCACGTGCTGCTTCCCTACCAGGCTTTTAAATATGAGCTGGTTAAATATAATAATAAAGCAAGCTACTGTGAGCTTGAACTCGAGTTTGTTGAAGCATAACCTACATGTGCTCCCTTTACCTAGCTTTCTGACACTCACAGAAATGTGCTAGCAATGTGCATGTACAAACTAGATATCAATTACCTCAGGTAACAGAGCCACCAAAGGAAAAAATATTTTGTAACAACTCATTTTATGCACCCCTACACACACACTTTGTCCTGTACAATCGCCAGCACCTACATGGTCCCTGCTGTTTAATGACCTGACTGGCAGTTTACCCACATGAGTAGTGCCTGAGCAGATCCGTAGAGACTGTACTCTGTCTGGAGGTGAGGGATGGGGTGATTCCTCTAAAAGGAGACAGCGTGTTAACAGAAGCACTGGCAGCAATGACAGCTGATGCTTGGCTTGAGAGGGTTTTTTAGATTGCAGGTTATATCCATGTAAGCCAATCCTATGTTGGGCTGCATCAAAAGGAGCATGGCCAGCAGGCTGAAGGAGGTGATTCTCCCCCTCTACTCTCATGACACCCCACCTGTAGTACTGCGTCCAGCTCTAGGGCCCCCAACACAAGGGATGTTGGAGCACGTCCAGAGAAAAGCCGTGAAGATGATCGGGGGGCTGGAGTGCCTCTCCTATTGGACAGGCTGAGAGAATTTGGCTTGCTCAGCCTGGAAAAGAGAAGGCTCTGGGGTGACCTTAGGAGCAGCCTTCCAGTACCGAAAGGGGCCTACAAAAAATCTGGAGAGGGACATTTTACAGGGGCCTGTAGTGACAGAACAAGCGGGAATGGCTTTAAACTGAAAGGGAGGAGATTTAAATTAGATATTAGAAAGAAGTTCACTATGAGGGTGGTGAGGCGCTGGCACAGGTTGCCCAGAGAAGCTGTGGCTGCCCCATCCATCCCTGGCAGTGTTCAAGGTTGGACAGAGCTCTGAGCAACCTGGTGGAAGGTGTCCCTGCCCATGGCAGGGGGGTTGGAACTGGATGATCTTTAAGGTCCCTTCCAACCCAAACCATTCTAAGATTCTGTGATTTCTTTCCTCAATGGGACTTGCCTAAAACTGGCCTCTGCCCATGCCTCCACTTTCATCTGGGCTGTGAATCTGTACAGGTATGGGATAGCCATGCCTGTTGCCTGCTTCAAGGTATAAACATACCTTTTTTTATTCCCCCCCGTTTATTTTTACCCCAGACTGGTTCTGCAGTTCAGTTCACCACGCAGCTGCACAAACAGCTATACTGGTGTAACAGATGGGCTGCCACAAAGTAAGGAACAAATGGCCAGGGCCACTGACAGCTAAAACCAACCTCCCGCCCAAAAGAAGTGATTACAAAACTACATCCTTAGAAACTTTAGCATCAACGGCAAAAAAAGTCACCTCAAGTGGTATTTCTTGTGATTCATCTTTGTTGAGATAAAATGCACTGGTTCAGAGATGGAAATGCTTGTGAAAAAAAAAAAAAAGGAAAAAAGAATATTCCTGCATTTCAGCTAGGGGAAAAAAATGTTTCCAAGTTGCCAACTTGCAAATACTAGCATTATAAAAACTGAAACATGAAAAAGAGGTTGGTTGAATTCTAATAACTCAAAAAAGAACTGTGTTTTGTCAGTCTGTAACCAAACCAGACACATCCCGTACAACTTAACTGCGTATTAAAAGAGCAAGCATATTTGGGGAATTTCTTGTATACCTTTGCTTAAATGAAATGCACACCCTCCAGCATAAGAAAAATAATTTATCATTTCAGAGCAAAGTTCCACTTTAAATATTACCATTAAATCCATTAAAAGCACGGAGCATGTAATAGCAGCATGCTAGAAGACTGTGTAAGATGGAAAGCAAAATGACCCCAATGCGTCATCTAACTGAAGATGTTTAACTGGTGTGATTAAACATGACGAGCTGCCCTTTGCTCCCTTCCACATGCAATGGAGAGGGGGGAATCTCAGCATCCTAATTGGACTTAATCACCCTCTGAAGGTGCCACTCCTTTGCTGCTGACCATCCGGCAGCCAATGCCAGCCATTCACCTACCCAGTGCCTCCCTCACCTGTGATAAGTCTGGGTCAGTGTGCCAAATGTCAGGGTTCTTCTGATATCTCAGATGAAAGGAATGACTCCTTCGCGATTACCTAAACTGCACTTCAGCCCATAGATCCCCCATGGTTTATGTGTCTTTCATTCATACAGTTATAGAGCATTTTCTTGCACGCATTTTGCAAATTTCTCCACAATTCCACCTGCCAATAGTTGTGCTATTAGACAGTAGTTGTTATACAGAGGTTGGAAGACCAGCCCCAGAAGGTGGGATGCTTGGACTGTATCTTTGCTGTCTTTGGATCCTCAGCCAGAAAATGAAGCAAAGCCCAGCATTGCCCACTGCAGCTCTGAATGTCTGGCCATACTACTGCTTGCAGTATGTATCTGCATCTGCAGATCTTCAGCTGAACTAAAGTTGTCTACACAGCCCATCTGCAGCATCCCTCTTCTAAAAAGGAGGGTGTCATGTGATAGCAGGTGGGAGGTGGCATTGCCAAAGGGCCCAGGCGGCTCCAATCCCAGCGTGGACATGAAAAAAGTAGTTCATTGTTTCTAGAGAAACCTCTTGCCACTCTTCGTGCAGTTCTGAAACAAGCTGCCTGGAAAGGCAGAACCTCCATCCCTGGAGGTTTTCAAGACCCTACCAGCCAAAGTCACAACTGACCACTGGCAATAGCCCAGTGTGAGTGCTAGGTCAGACAATGACCTCCAGGAATCCCTTTCGTTTCTACGATTTGAGTATCTTTCCACCCAGTTCATGTCTCCTGCCCTCTGCCTCTACAGTAAGTTATGATGTAGTTTAACTTTCTTTCACCAACATTCATTGTACCTACCCCATTCTCACTGGCAGAGGACATCAGGAGGGAAGAGATTGTCTTCTGTAACAGCTGGAATGAGAAAATGAACAGGTTTTGGTCACGACAAAAAAAATCCTACATATGCAGAGACATGCTGTTCACAGGTTAAAACAGTCACATTGAACAAAGATTTATCATTTTAACATAGAATGGTTTTGCTTCTCTGGCCAAGAAAGCAGAGGAGAGGTGACATAGAAGATGTTCAGAATGGGAGTCTAAAAATACACATTCCTGTAGGCTGTGGAGACTGGCCCAACCCAACAAAGCCCTTCAGCTGGACCATAAACCAGTTTGCAAACCTCAGGGTGGACTCAATGACTGTATTATTTGAGTAAGAGCTGGGAACTGGGTTCTTAGTCCAAGGAAACACAAGTTTATTATCAGATTAAATTATGGGATACTCTTACGTCTTTTAATTTTTCTTCTGACAGAGCTGTTTAGAGAACTGTGGCTTAAAGTACCTACATATGTGGCTTTAAGATCTATGTATCCAGTCTCACCATACTCAATACACCGAAGCTCATTTCATGCCATACCTTCACTTTTACTGTACTTTGAGGTCGGGATGAACAACTCAAGAAGACTTCCAGCTGCATTTTCAAAACTGGTGAAATGACAACTTCAGAGCACTGGCTGCAATACAGCAATCCTCTGAAATACACCAGTGATGACGGAAAAACAGAAATGGAAAAGCTATCAGCTGTAAATGAAAACACACAAGAAACCAGCTAGCTTATTCTCTAAAATACTTTGCTGGTAGACTGCTGGTAGGAAAGTCCTGGTAGAAATGCAGTTGGTAACAGCAAATAGGGCTCTCTGTTGGCAGAGCTAAGTAACTGTCTTGGAGAGAGACCCAATCTTCTAGCAAAACGATCTTCCTTTTATACGTTTTGGCAACATGGTGGGAGGTTGCTATTTACAGTCACCTCACTTAAGCAAATATTAATCCCATAACCTTCTAGAAGTTATGGCAAGAGAGAATGTGTAGTATAGATTTGGCCCAAGTGACTTATTGATTTAGGCCCTTGTTCAGCAAACATTCAACATTTTCAGCACATGCTTAAGTTATATGCATAAAATAAAGCTCAGCTCTAAGTGCTTGTTGGAATAACTTCTTAAACAAATATTGATGGTACATTGTTCTCCAAACGAAGCAGAGAGTCCTTCACAGTACAGATACTTTTTTGTTAAACTACACTACTATGTAAGCATACATCTTTATTTTTTTTGCATGATAGTAGAATATAGGACAACTTTAATTTTCAGCTTTCCCCCCCCCAGGCTATATGCAACAAAGCGTAAAAGGCAAAGCTTCTCATATTTAGGAAAACGTTATCTATTTCAGTGGAATCAAACATGACAAACTTCTCCTTAGGCTTTTTGTGGGTTTTTCCAGTAGAAAGAAGCCCCCTTTCGTACTTTTTACTCTCTCTAATCCTCTCATGCTTTTACTCTGTCAGGTATCTCAGACTCTGCAAGAGCAAGATGGCTAAGCAGCTGAAAGGGAGGCTTTCCAAGAGCATGCAAGCGTGATGCAGGTTTAGCATTTTGGGTGGTAACAGGTCCTCCAGGATCAGTCTTCACGTCTGGGACAGTTGTACTCCCAGACCCATCTGACATCCTTTTTAGAAAGGTTATCAATTTAATAGGTCTGAAACACAACACCTTCACACTTACAGCAAAGCTCACAGTTCAGTATCAAAGTGAGGTGAACTGGTGGTACACAGGGGGCAAGCTACGGTAGACAAACACAAAACACGACTTTTAAATGAGCTTAAAATCAGACCTACCATTTATGTGGATGTTTATTGAAACTAATATTGTAATGCAGTGGGCTATGAAATCTGTATGAGTGATACTTTAAGATTAGCTTGAAAAAAATGTGATTCAAACCATTTCATATCTACTTGTATCTTTTTTAATAAGTTAATCTAACCTTGCAGGCTTTATCAATTCATCAGCAATAAAAATACTACATCTTAGCTCTAGGAAGGAACAAAGTGCAGCCTGTGCCTGCAGGAATCATTGCATCACCTGTTGCTCTTATGGCTACATCTGCAAAACAACTGGAGTGCTCTGGAGCATGCTGACTCTCACCTGTCCTGGGGACACAGTTCCAACTTTCCATTGCCACATCTGTCACAGGTAGGCCAGGAGAAAGCAGTGCTCTCATTAACTCCAACAACAGTACCTGCAGAACATGAAATTCTTACAAAACACATGGGTTAAGCTAGCAAACACAGTCACTCCTGGCTTCACAGCAGGTTTGATCTTTTCTGACACTCAGCTTAAGGCTTGTTGGAGCAAGCATCAGCTCTTCCAACAGTCTCACTCGTCCCTCGAACAAGGGATGACAGTACTGCAGAGCGTGTTACATTCTTAAAGTATCAGAAGGCAGATGATTGATAATTAACTTTCCAAACAGGTTCAGCTCTTTTGGTTTGGGGCTTTATTGCTTTTCTGATCTGTTTCTGTTTGTTTGTTTTCTTTCTGGTTCTCTGATGTTTCTTTGGCAATAAATAGCTATAAAAAAACATCAGGTCAGATAGCTTGATATTGATATTTAGGAAACACAAACCAGTGAGAAACCCAATCCCTTTCAAAAACAACGATGCAGGTTAAATTCCATTAACAGTGGAGTTACTCTTCATTTTTACTGATTTAACAGAGATCAGATCTGGCTTACAGACTCAAGTGTGTGCCTACGCAGGCTATGCCAAAGATACTTTTGACTAATATAAGGGGCCTTGCTAGTTTTGGCAAGACAAAATACATTCAGAGTTTTACGAGAAGCCAATAAAGAGTGTATTATGTTTTATGGTAACGATACGCTGAAATTATGAATATTATTTGGATATATGGAGAAAATATATCTAATATTTTGAAGCATACAAAGTGGATCACCTGTAGGAATGAAGTTAAATTAAAATAAACCCTCACTGGTACAACAGAAGTACAGACTAAAAATTCCAGCTCCTATTGAGCAAGAATCTTAGAGTTTCATACCACATTCAATAAAATAAACCCTTGGAGACTAAGCGAGCATTTATACAGTCTGGTCTGTAAGACAGGGTATTAATCCCTTGCTTCCCTGGTTCTACTGGGGCAAGGACTGACAGAAAGAAGGGAGCTACACATAAACAATGAAACTGTAATTTTCTTTGGAAATTCAAAAGACAGCAAGTCTGAATATCATGAAAGGTACTTCTCAAATACAACATTTACGACCCAATTTCTATGCATGCAATGAAACAAAGTGGATTTCACTGATGGAATAAACAATTCTGTCATAACAAGTTACAAGAATAATGTTGGTTCTTCAGGTTTTGTGATAATTGGGAGTTTCCACCAGTAGTTGCTACTACAAGGTAGGATTGCTTTATGCCACAGCATAGGCATGCTTCTCTTTGAATTGAGTGAATGGTGAATGGAGTTAAATCCAGCTGGCGCCTAGTCAGCAGTGGTGTTCCCCCGGGCTCAGTAGTGGGGGCAGTTCTGTTTAATATCCTTATTAACAGTGTGGATGAGGGAATCGAATGTACTCTCAGTATATCTGCAGACACCAGGTTGGTGGGAGTGTTGATCTGTTTGAGGGTAAAAAGGCTTTAGAGAGACATCTGTAAGAGGTTCAACAAGGCTCAGTGCCAGGTCCTGCACTTGTGTCACAACAACCCCATGCGATGCTACAGGCTTGGGGAAGAGTGGCTGGGAAGCTGCCTGATGGAAAAGAACCTGGAGATGTTGGTCGACAGCCAGATGCACATGAGTCAGCTTGTGCCCAGGTGGCCAAGAAGGCCAATGTCATTCTAGCCTGTATCAGAAAGTGTGGCCAGCAGGACCAGGGAAGTGATTGTCCCCCTGCACTTGGCACTGGTGAGGCTGCAGCTCAAATACTGTGTTCAGTTCTGGGCCCCTCATTACAAGAGAGACACCAAAGTGATGAAGCATGTTCAAAAAAGGGCAGCAAAGCTGGTGAAGAGCCTGGAGCACAGGTCTGATGAGGAGCAGCTGAGGGAACTGGGGTTCTTTAGTCTGGAGAAAAGGAGGCTCAGGGGGGGACATAATCGCTTCTACAACTACCTGAAAGGAGGATGGAGCGAGGTGGGTACTGGTCTTTTCTCCCAAGTAACAAGCAATAGGACAAGAGGTAACAGCCTCAAGTTGTGCCAGGGGAGGTTTAGATTTGATGTTAGGGAAAATTTCTTCACAGACAGGGTTGTCAAGCATTGGAACAGGCTGCTCAGGGCAGTGGTTGAGTCACCATCCCAGGAGGTACTTAAAGGGTGTGTAGATGTGGCACTTAGGTACATGGTTTAGTGGTAGACTTGATGATCTTAAAGGTCTTTTCCAACCTAAGTGATTCTGATTCTTGCTCATGGAAAAGCTACCAATTAGTTCACTGAATATGTTTCCTTCTTCATTAAAAAATCATTTTATAAACAAAACAAAATCCCCTTTTCTGACAGATCTGTTTCTTTTTAAGCCTTTTCATTTTCCCCTAGTTGTGTGCAACTGCAGGATGCCATTGCACAGGTAATATAAGTACATCTGAAGAAAATCAATCAGGATCATACTGATGAAATTATGTCTAGTGGTTTATTTTGACGACAATGTAGAGTTCCCTTGAGAAAACCAACAGAAATCACTGAAGTCAGAACAACTCAAAGCAGCAACAAGTCTAACAATCTAGCTTGTCTTGCACACAGTAATCTCATGTGTCCTGCAAAGGGATTTCTCAAGTTTAAGCTGCTCAACTGCTGCATATCTTTGTCAAGACTCTAGATTTTGCTTGGCATTCACAAACCTTTTGGTATGTTCCCAAGATTCTTCTTTTAAATGGACATGCATGTAGCCAAAATTCAATTTTACTTCTAGCCCATTTTTATGGGTTGTGGCTGACATCATTGAGAAGAGACTGATAATAGAACAACACCTGGAAAAGCAGGTCTCTGGTGAGGAGTGCAAAGGAGGGCTGAGGAAAAAAAGTAACCCTTTTTCAGCACAATGGTTGAAACTTTCAACTTTTTCATTTTCTTTTTCTTTTTTTTTTCCCTAGTCGGCTACCCTGATTAATGGACAGGAAGGGGAAAAGTTCAATCAAAAAGAGAAACCCAGGTAAGCTGATTGACCCCATTTTGTTCACTCTGTTAAGAGGGAAACTGCAAACAAAAACCCACACCCCTGAATAAGGGCTTAAATATGAAAATATCCAATGTCACTGGTGGTGAGTCATATACTAGGCAAATACCGTTAATCAAGTAATATTCCCACATAACATGTGGTATGGACTAACTAGAATTTCCTCTTAAGCACAGTTAAGAGGAAAAACAGTTCTGTGCAGTATGAACTGCACATATGTATGCCAACAGTATGTCAAAATTAAGGCATCCTGTCTGCTGCTATACAGCAAAAAAGAGCTTAGACATTAGTCTGCAATGCATAGTAAGAAGAAAATAAGCTATTAAGCCTGAGCTCACAGGTGAGAACCACAGACTCATCTTTTAAAGTATAAACCTTCCCATAGAAAGCAACCACAGGTTTTCAATCATTTTTTGAAGAGCAACACACTCTATCCCAGGGCTGATATGACTGGACTTCCCTGAAACAAAGATTCCTGACAAACTCAGTGGATCTGCCTGGACCACAACATTGCCCTTCTTGATGCGGAAGGAACCTCTGAAGTTCACCCAGTCCAAACACCTGCTCAGATCTGGGTCCACTATGGAGTTGTACCGGGTTCCTCAGAGCCCAGCTGGGGGGTTTTCTACAAGCTAACTTATCCCATTTATACTCCTTCCCCAAAATGACTGATCTATCTAAATCTGGGCAGGCAGCATGGCAGTCCTGGCACTTCTGGAGGCTCTGACACTGTGTCCAATAGCGGTACCTGAGGATGGGGACTTGAATGACTACCTGCAGTTTTCACTGGTTAAAAGTAAGATTTTATAGGGAAGGCTCAGCCTGCGAAATCCCTGAGAGCCAGGAGGAGCAGTAATGACTGCAAAGGAGCAGGAAGGAGCACTACTCCAAAAAGGGGTGGAGCAAAGCCTTTGTAACCTCTTTAAGGGTTAGGTGAAAGGATGCCCAAGTACAGCATACATAGGTGTCCAAAACTACAGGAACTGAAAGGAGGAACAAAGAAAATTAATGAGGTGAAACTGCTTCTTATTGAAAGCCAATTAACATCCCTCTGGATTAAGAGACAGAGGCAATGAGCGAATTTTAGAGATCATAAACTTTTCCTTATGGGTTACTCCATCAAATACATATTCTCCCACCAATAAAGTAGCGTTAATGCTATTAGTTTCACTTCTTTGGTAGAAAGGTGTAGACACTAATTGAAATGGTGGATATATATCTTAAATGCTATTAAATGATTTTATTGACACATAAAAGTGAGAGTTATCATTTGTATATAGCATTAGCATAGGTTTAAAGAAGACACGTTATATTTTATGTTGGTACCAAGGTGTGGGAACATACTGGTAACAGCTACCCTGGGCAAATTTTGATTAAGCAATACAAACTTGTAGGATTAATTTCTCCTTTTGTCATTCTTCCACCTGTAATACAGAACAGGGAAAGCGTGACACCTCCCATGTGGATAAAGTAAGTACTTGTTTACACAGCAGATCACAAACGTGTATTTTCTTTTCAAAGGTGGAAAAAGGACAGAGAAAAGTTTTATTTATCCTACTATGTACACTGTCAATAGGACAAAAGAAGATAGGCACTTCCCATACTTAGTTATAAAATTAACAGAAGTGACTAATAATAGCATAACTATTGGAGAAGTTAAAAAAAAAAGGCAAGAAGGGATTTCACACCCAGTGACAGAAATATTGTTAAAAGTAACTCACAAAATCAACGTGAGATGTACATAACAACCAAGGCTTTGAGTGAAGTGCCTCTAGTTTTGCTTGGTTTTCATTATGCAGTGTCAGAGCTCCAGATTTGTCATTGCAAGGTGCTCGTTTATTAATCACAGAGGCATTGCTAACCTGTGGCTCTACCACAAGAGAAAGTATTTTTAGTAACAACTTTGCGTGGTTTCAGACTAGCTTTGCAGTGCATCATGCTATAGCTGGAAGGATTCATTTATAACATTTATTTGCTATTACTTTAAAGCTCATTTCAAATGCTCCAGTGAATACTTGAAAGTGTAAATGTCAAATAGTACCAAGAATTTTCTACAATGGCTAATGGAATCATTAAATTAAAAAAGGAAATTCTCTTTAAAAGCCAAGAATTACTGGGCTTTTAAGGACTTTTCCCTATAGGCACTCTACAACTGGGAGGTTTAAGAAGATGACTGGACAAAGTATTAGAAAATACACTGTAGGAAATATTTCTGCGTGATTGGGAAATGATAGAAAATACATTGTAAGAAATGTTTCTGCATGGTTAGTGGTAGAACTGAAATGTTAGAAGCTATGATCTGAAGTGGCCCGTGAGCAAATACTGGCCAAGTTATGCTTGATGACTATGATGAAATATTAAATTGCCCCACTGCAGAAAAGCTCCAGGGAAATCAGTAAGTAACCCACACCATCCAGGATCTGGCTAATGTGTCTTATCCATCTGCCTAAAAAATACTGGTATACCTTATTGTTGCCAACATCAACAACGCTGGTGTGAACAGAAGGCTCCTGAAAGAAGACAGTGAAGGAAGGACTATAATATAACAGATGATGCATTAATTTGGGGTATGAATGAGTGGGAGCAGAGCTTGGCGAGCAAAAGGCAAACAGAGCCTACAAAGAAGTATAAAAACTTAAATACCCTAATGACCCTCAGCAACACTGTGCTTTTTTATCCCTCTGCACTGTTCATAAAAGAAATCAATACAAAGACATAAAAGATTAAAGTGAGCACAAATAATTAACTGCATTCACTTCAGGAAAGGCCATACGAACCTCTTACAGCACAAATGGAGTTGGCCTGTGTTGTAGAATCCAGCTCATCGAGTCTGACAGGGCCAGTCAGCTCACTGAGGTCAGCAACGGCAGCCGAGTACAAAAGAGGCTTTTGTAATAAGAGAACAGTACGTTCAACACAAATAATCCTACCTGCCAACAAAGACATTTCAACTCAGTACAGTAACAAGGAAAAAGGTGACCATGATAACTGCCATGGCCAATAATGACAACGATATCTGCCAGCTACTAAACAGACGGATAGACTTCATCAGGTTTTCTCAATGACAAAACATTTTGCTTTCAGTGATACATGCATCATGCTCTCGGTACACTTTGCAACTCCCAGGGCAAAAAAGAGTATGATTCCACCTGCACTTCATCACACCATAATCCCTGCAAACACAATGTTACCATCTCTTCCCTGGTAATAAGCTTGTGCACCCTTTCAGGTGGTCTTAGTTTGTTTCAAAGATGACAAAGAATAGGTGCATGCAATGTTTTATTCACCAAAGCAGAGAATTTTGCTTCAGGACACACAGCTTGGTACTTCAGTTACTCCATCAAATATTCACTTCCACATTTTGGAAGTGACTGAAGGTGTGAGATGTGAACTACCCATCCAGGCATCATACAGAACCATACCTGAACCTCAAAAAAGAGTGACTAGAAATGAATGTAAAGTGAAGTACCATCATTACATGATTTGTATGGTGGCGAAGGCTCACAGCTAAGATTGTACACGGGAGTTTATAACATTCCTATATTTAGGGATGTGCAAGCCTCTTCTAATTTTAGAAGCAGTTAAGGTCAATAAAAGTTTCTGCAGGAATATCAAAACAAATAAACCCAAGTTCCTTAGTATTTTTGAGTCTTCTGACAGCTAGAAAATTTATGTGACACTGGTCATCAGATTCAACAGTCATCAAGGAAGACTGACAGTAATACTGGTGGACATAACAGCAAGATCACAGAATTTCTCATTTACCTTGGAGAGCAACCCAAAACCACAAAAAAATAAATCTTACTGAAAGTTCTAATTAATTACAACCCCTTTCAAATTTCTTATCCCAAAC
Organism: Pezoporus occidentalis; assembly: GCF_034315485.1. Classification (NCBI taxonomy): domain Eukaryota; kingdom Metazoa; phylum Chordata; class Aves; order Psittaciformes; family Psittacidae; genus Pezoporus; species Pezoporus occidentalis. Next base: position 12,331,097 of record NW_026915724.1, read on the forward strand.
TTGTCTCATCTTCATCTAAAAACAAAAGTCTCTGTAGGTCACATATTGCAGTGGCAGAGATTAGGAAGCTATTTCAGTTTAATTACAACTGCTTCAAGACCATGTGGAAAACTTACCATTTCCCCACAGTGCATCCTTGAAGAAGACAAGCTGTGAGGTAACACTGAGGGCTTCTGTGATTTCTGCACTGAGAACACATGAGGCAGCGACTGACACGGCAACAACTTTTGGAATCATATGAACCACATTTTGCAATGTCGAGTCAGTCACAAACAAACAAATTTCTCTTTGATTTATTGGAACTCTCTGCTTTGTCTACAATTTCCAAAAAGAAAAAGAGATACAAAATTGGAAGGCAGTTGTTAATTTTCAGTAGAAGGAAAGACTAAAACAACATCCTCATATTTAAATAACTGATAAAACTGGCAGTAACCCTTACATTTAGGGTGTGTACAGGATAATGAATCAAAGCTTCATTGAATTTGACGTTACTCCTTACTGCAGATACAAACATCTCTACCTTAAATTAACTTTCCAAGGCTGACTTTCCCGGCTTTACCTCTACCAGTTATCACACTTTATTATAACTCATTTGGACTGCATAAGGGATCTGAAAATATATTTTATTTTAAAAATGTATGCAGTATCTATACACTGTATATTACACATTTATATTACATATATAGTATTTATATCAGACATATGGTGTGTATATATATATATAAAGTTAATTGTCTGGTTTTACGAAAATAGACTTCCATAATTTTTGCCTTAAAAAAAAGAAAAAGAAAGGCTATTACTACTATTATTATTTGCATGCAAGAGAATTTTCCATGTACTGTTGTCTGGTTCCAATAGGAGCAGTCTTTGGCTAATAGCCACTGCAAATTACAAAGCTGGAGGGTTTTTTTCAGTTGAACAAACATCTCTAAATATTTGAGTGATGCACAGAAATAGGGAAATACATAACTCATAATTCAGAGAGAGAGAAGTCCTCAATGAGAATGTCAGTTTTCTGCATAAGAGAGGTATAAAAATATCATGGTGTGACATAAATTAAGGTACATCACAACTACTGATGTCATAACCAAAACATTTTGTCTCAACCTCCAAATCTGAAAATAATGATCAGAAAATCAGTAGTGTTTTTTAGAATTTTTACACTGGGTTGATGAACAAGACAGACTAAACAGACACATCAGTGCTTATTGCAGGGTCTCTACCAAAATCAGATGGGTTACAGTTTGACCATTCATGCTCTTGTCTCTCTTGATTTTTTGTTTGTTTGGTTTATTTTTAAACACAGCTTTTATAATATCTGTGTGCGTGCGTGAATCTTGCCATACTTTAGAAAAAATGGGTTTAATAACAAAGCATATTTCACATTCACCAGTTCGAGCAACTGGTAAATTTTAAGATTGTAATATTTGAAAAAAATTAAATAAGAATAAATTACTTTCTTAATTTAAAAAGGTTTTGCTACTATTTTTGATTAGACTGCCAATTAAAAGTCCTACTTGAAACATTTAAATGAAAATGAAATACTACAATGACTGGAGAGACACATATCATATAAGTATTTTCTTGAGAAGATGCATGTCTCTAGCATAAGGTAATGCAATGAGAACCCCAACTTTTTGTCTTCAGTTGAATTCAAACCTTGAAACCATTAATAACCATTAATCACGCTAAAATTAGCTTTTTGTTCATGCTAGCAGCTCATAGAGCAAATGCAGTAATTGTAAACAATGACTAGGAAAATTCATAACTCAGATATTATGGTTATGCCTTAACACAATATGTGCTGCCCGTAGCACTGACGTTGTTTCATTGCCTAGTAACTACATACATTTGAGTACCTCCTTTGTGGAGATAGGATTAGGACAGCTTCAAAGAAAGAATTTTTACAGCTGTCCCACAAGAATTACTAACAACATTAAAAGTTGGCTTTCAGAAGAATCATCCAAAAAGTAAATAATAACAGCAAAAATCACAAGTTAGTATAAAATCATCATCTTGCTATGTGTGACAATTTGTTCTGAACAGAGAGGACACACCAAATAGCAGCAGGATTGAGTTATAAGGACAGCTCCTTAACCACAGATGGAATATATTTCCTCATATTCCTTCTGTACCACAGTACAGATTCTGAGTAATAATAAAAGCGTATTTCCATTCCTCTTTCACACAAATGAACTATCTCAGAATACTGTGGCTACATGGAATAAATACTGTTCTTGAAGTACATCTGAATTAGCTCACATAACAGATTATCTAATGATAATAGATCAGCAAAATAAACTAAATCATAGTCCCTTCCTCACTTATTGTGACTGGATGACTTTTCATGCGAAGGATATGAGGATATGTCTTCTTGGCAAAGGCAGCTGCAGTAAGCAAGCTGCTGTTCATGTTCTTCTGGGAGGATTAGGCAAGCAGTACAATAAATGCAGGTAAATACCCTTACATTCCTACAGCAGTTATCCAGAAGGAGAAGAATAATATCTGCTATTGCTTTTCCAACATTACTCTGAAAAAAAATACGAACACTCATGTTGTTCACTTATGAAAATTCAATGCCTACAGTTCAGTAGTGAATAGCCACTAAAAAACCCAGCTCATAAACCTCCTAGTAGCATGAAGAAATCATAGACCTTTTTTTTGCTAGTTTCCATTAAAATCACATCTGCTTCTGCATGCTTCATCTTTTCTCTAATTTCGTGAATGAAGTGCTTCTACACAAGAATACTGATGACCCACAGCATCTCAGATGTAGACATTCCTGAATACAAAAATGCTTGGTTGGGTTACCACTAGTCTGTAATTTTAGTTTATTTTTGAACAGGGCAGGTTTCGTGGAAATAGAAGTTCATGCATGCCTGTGTCCATCTTTCTGTTAGCACCCTAAAGATCCCATCAAGCCAGCCCTAATTTCATGCTTGCAAATGTTCTGTTAAATTCTCACTTAGCATGGAGAAAACACAACAGATACCCCCCATCTCGGGAGTTAGAAGTACTCCCTGCCTAAAAATCAAATAATAACTCACTGGCTTTTGAAGCAAAAGGGCAAGACCTAAATTAAATTTATGTCTCACACTGGTGGGAAGCATCTCCTGCTATTTTGCTGGCCATTTGGGAATTCCTTTGTCTTTCGTTCATATGCTTTGATTCACACTTCGTTTTTTGCGGAGCTGATGGACAATTGCAAATGATTTTCCACCAGAATTCAGTGCTGGCTATACTGAGGATCCAGTCGCCAAAAAAATGTAAATAAAACAGCAACAAAAAGTTCCTTTAACTACTGAGGGAGTTAGCAACATTTTGAAAAAGAACTGTAGCATCATTCAGAAACAAATAAATAAACATTATTATAAACTTTCCCACATGGTATGGATGGCAGATGTATTTACCTAAGAGTTCCTACCTTCTGCTGACTGGACCATAAAAGCCAAATTTGCCTGAAGGGCTTCTACTGAACTCAACAAAAATAGTCCACTCACTTGCATGCAAAGAGCAAAGCTGTGTTTTCATATAACCATCATTTGTTACATTCTATCCTGAGACACTCAACTGAGAGCTTTTTGCTGTGTATGTAAGGATAGCATTTAGCTATAAATTGAGTCTCAACTAACTTCCTGCAAGCTCTCTTACAAGGGTGCAATATTATCTCTGGTTAGATAGCAATTTACTCAGAAACAATTCACTTTCTAGACTGGACGGCACTGAAACTGGAGATTTTGCCCATCCACAAGCATTTTAAATCTGGTGCTAATTCTGTTCGGACAACTGTTGAAGATAATCCAGGAAGGGTTTTGGTTTTCCCTTAAACAATGCAAATACTGGCTTCTTAATGTAAGCGTTATATAGATTTTATGTTGAATTCATTGCTAAGTGAAAAGATTACCTGCAGCCTTAGATACAGCACTTGCGCCCAAAAGCTACAACGTTTATTACAACCGTCCATCTGAAAACAGTACAGAAACAGGCAATGAGACAAACATGATAGCAGAAATCCAGTGGTACAAAGTATTTGTTATCTGACTTGTAAAGCAGATTACCCGAAGAATTTCCTTTAAACCATGAACAGCTGGTGGCTGGTACAAATTAGAAATCTGTTCTTCCTCATCCACTTCCACATGTACTTCACCAGACTGAACAGTAAGAATATAACAGAAGCTGGGAGGAGCAAGATTAGTTGTCATCTATGAAAAAGTAAGAAAAAGAAACGTGACCCTAAAAACGGCACTTTAATTTGGCCAGTCAGGTTTTTTAATAATAGCCAGAACAAACCACACAATTTACATTTTAAGAGGGATGGGGAAACAAAATTACATGGTTAATAACAATGACTCTCTGAAGAAGAGACTGAGTTAATAAACTGACATTCACAAGTTGTAAGTGAAATCAGCTTGAGCGTATCATTCCTTCCATAATCTGACATTGATCTGCATCACAAAAACAACTCATGATCTGACACACTTGGCAAACACAGCGACTACGTCAAGGTGCTGCTTGTGGTTTTTGCTTTTTTTTTTTTTATTACCTGCTAGAGAGTGTCCTGATTATTTATTTATTTTTAATATCCATAACTTTCCTGATATTTGGGGACTTTTGCATGTGGGTGGGTTTTTGTGATAGTGAACAGCTGCCAAACTTTTAAAGCTGCCAAATTAAATCCAGGACAGCACAAGGAGATAATGAAGAACAGGAACACAACAGCTACAAGAACTGCTCCCTTTGTGCTACGCCAGATTTTAATTTGCCCCTTAAAAGGTACCATGAATTAACAACATTATTAATCACCACTTAGAGAGGTCCCAGGCTAGAAAAGCTTCTTAGGAAAAAAAGGACAATGTTAGAAAATAATTTTTATTGTGGATATGGTACAATATTCTTCTATCCATGTTTGTTATTAACAAAGCATTATATTTAATAAAATAAATATGAACATCTACTAAAGACGGCTGCCCAGCCATTTAAAAAAATCTGCATAGGGAAAAAAAAAAGGCAAAAGAAGCTGATACCCAAATTCTGTTTGATCCTGGCAGCACTAAGGAAAGTATTTAAACGTACATATGGCTCAAAAGAAACCAGTTCCACAGACCTCTTCCCAACAACAGCATTATTTAGCTACCTATGCATAAAACTGCTTCCATAAAACTGTGCATAAAATGATACATGAAACTTGTATCAAGAAAAATGTATCTCAACTGAAAAAACTCCACTCGGTCAAAAATCTGCAGCAGCAAAATGCAAGGTGCGATCCTGCGTGGGATGAATTAGTGTTTCAAACCCATGACAGGGGTGTAAATTGCATGATTAAGGAAACTTCCTCCATTTTTGGTTGCTAATAAAAATAGAGAAAATGAAGAACAAATGAAAGTCAGAACAATGCTAAACAACATTTAAGAGCTTTGCTCCATTGGTCGGTATCACCATTCTGTTGTCCACAGTAGTTTAATGCATTCTTCTGAGAATTCCAAAATGTCTAGATGAAAGGGAGAGTCAAGAACACAGCCATTTCACTCAGTTTCAGTTTTGGTTTTATATATAACCAAGGTCTGAACGTTTATTCTTCAATGTAAACCCCTGCACAATGCAAAGCATGCCATATTTCAGGGAAAAGATTCTTAGACTTTAGAAATAACCAGTAATATCCACCTTTAATGTCCTCTGGTTTTGAAACTTATATATTTCCAGCTTTTTCTTCTTTTGTAGAACTTGTGCTCTGATTGACTCCCCTAGGCTCGAACACCAGTTTTTAATACCACAACCAACTTCCCCAAAGAACAGTGTACACAAGAACAGCAGGACAGTGCAAGCACTTGGCTACAGAAGCTTCTCAAATGACCTCATGTTATCAGAATGACACTTGATACGACAAAATACAAATACAAAAGCTAATTAAAGGGAAATTAAAGATATCATTTTAGATTTGCAAATGTGTAAATAAATACTTTAAATCCACTAAAGTAGCCCCCCATGCCCTAAAATCACAGAAACATTAACTACTTTTTAGTAGACTATTTTTGTGTTCATCCTTCGATTTTCTTCATAGAAGACAAGTATCAGTCAAATTCATCTTAATGAGTAAGAGACCTGATTCCAGCAGTCAGTCTGTCTTCATAGAAGTTAATCTTTGAAAAATGCTTTCAAGCCTAAGGCTGAAAAGTGCTTCAAAAGAATGAATTAATACCCTTGTACACAGATTTCTTAGCTGGCTCCATGCTATCTAACATATCTTTCTTCTTGCAAGGAAAGGAACAATTTGTCTGTACATTCTATCATTCAAGTTCTAGAAGACTAATAAGGGGCTAAGTGCATAATTTTTGAAACATTCTGCAGATCCAGAGGGCTTCAGATTAGCCTAGGAGGTTGCCAGAACCAGTAAACCAAAACTCTGGAGCAGAAGAGAGGGAGAGAATGTGATTCTCAAAGTAAACATGAATAAAATACCAACAAAAATAGTAGCTGTAAGTGAAAAAAATTAATTTCCAGCATAAGAAGACTTACCGCTTCAGACTCTTGACTTTGTCCAGGAACTTTTACAGGCACTACCGGAGGCCACAGACTCTCTATCAGACTAAAAAGTCCTAATGCCCTTCAAAAAGACCAATAAAATCAGGTTTAAAATGTTTTCCAGTGTTATATGAAAAAGATTCATTAAGAAATATAATTGAAACCATTGCATAATTATGAAAACAATTTTCAATCATATTTAGTTTTGGGGAGCTGGTTTTGATTAGCTCTAATTAAATCTCAATCGTTTCTGCTGCAGGGTGGAGAGGGAGGGAAGACATGTATCCCATTCAGTGACAAGCAAGTCGTATTCACTCCTTTGTCTCGAACAGCATGCTACCTGATACAATTCAGGGGAACTGGGGTAAAAGTCACCTTGGGAAGGACTCAGATATCATTATAACTTCTTTAAAAATACAGCTTTTAACTATTTTAACTGATAGTTTAAAAACCCATGTTTTGCTTCTAACATTTATTATTCTTGTTTTCCTCTTAACAGCTGACTGTAACTGCTTTCAGGAAAACCAGACATTCTCAGATACATAGAAACAGGTGAGATTTTGTTATCTTACGTATGTGTGCAGAGAACAGTCTCCTGCCTACAGAAATGCTCATTTAGTTATGATTTGTATTTATTTATTTTGCAAGTTTCCTACTTTTACTTTAGAAACAAACATAAAACAAACAGTCCAGCATATTAAGGTAAAATGCTGCAGACTCTTTAAGAAGCAAAGCTACAATTTGCAGCAGTTCAGTGGCTGCCTTGTCAGTGAATATGGCACCCTTGCTGGATGGACAGGCAGGAACATCTGAGGGACAGGCCAAGAAAACAGCTGAGGGAGAGGAAATAGCTACAGATAACCAACTTGAAGCAGCATGCATTTCTGAGTTAAAGCTCCCAGTTATCCTGTCCTTGCTCTCAGTTCCATGTACTCAAAACACAGAGATGTGGATTTTAACTCCACACTGCCTCTATGAACTAGTTGTCTGTTCCTCCAATTACGAAAGCCACTGTTTCCAAAACAGCTCTAAAAAATTAAGTCATAAACTTGCTAAAAGTAATACTAGCTTCTAAACTCAACTGTTTAGAAAGAAACGGCATACTCTGGTATAGGGATGCTTCTCTTCAAGAGGTCATGGAAACTTTCCGTTTTAAGTTCTGCTTTTAGCTCACTTCTGCTTAAGCTTATTTATTTCTGTATTTCCCTAGTCTATCTCTGGATCCTTAACTGCTTAGACTTTGGGTGTCTACAGACTGTGAACCTCTTCCCCTGTTTTTCATAAAGTGCCAGGTATCATCTATGATTCAGTGTCAGTAGTGATGATGCCTTTGGATCAGCACTGTAAGAAGTTTTATGGATACAAATCTCAGAGTGTATTTTGTAGCGTAAAGCAATTCACCTAATAAGCAGGGAGATTACAAAGATGATGTTGCTGCCTGTAGCTGTGCTCTCCACACTAATAAAAAGACCAGAAACACAAACAAGCTGCTCTTTCACAGAAATTAACTTCCTGACTTGTGTGGCATCATTGCTGAGTCTGCAAAGGAGAATGCTTAGCTCAGAGGCTGGTGTTTTAGGGTTTCTTTTCTTTTCTTTGTTTTAGGGTGGTTTTTTTTGTTTTAACAGAGAGAACATTACAACATAGAAGGCAACTCTTCTTAGGTATTAAAGAGACTCAACAGCAAATAATTGGCCACTTCTTGAATCCTTGATCAGGGCAAGATTTTTTTGCTTGGATCATATTGAACAATATCCTCACAGGAGGGCTAATGCCCAGAGGAACAAACTAGTCTTGCTAACTGCGACATGTAAGAAGGAGGGTTACAAAAAGAGAGCGTAGCCTCCTGTACAGTTGCAACAGTTACAGAAGTGACCTTCCTCATACGACATGCAGTATGAGGGCAAGGCCAGAACACAGATATGAATGTACCACAGACTGTGTGTGTGGGTACAGAGATTGCATATTTATCAGCTTAGAGCAACTAAGCTATATTGTTGCAGTGCACATACAATCACAGCTCCACACCAAAGTTACACTGATCCCACATCTCTACTTTCAAGTTTCCACAGGAGACATGATGTAGTCCCTTCTGCTTTAACTCTTCCAGCTTGCTACCCCATATCAGAATACCTAAGGCATACAGTGCATTTTCTTTTATTACTCCTGGCCTTTGGAGAAGGCCATCTACTGCTTGAACTAGGAGCACTTAATTATTAGTAAATGACAGCATTTGTTTAGAAACAGGCAGAGGAGCAGCGTTGTGTGGAGTGTCTCCTGAACATCTTGGACCCATCCTTTTCTTTGACAGTCACCCGAAGGATCTGCAAGTTCCAGATCACACCCTACCGGGATCCTGGTCTACCAAAGGGGATGGATGTTCCCTCCTGGGGCTGTCACTGTATCAGTCAGTATCTCTGGTGAGGAGTTTCCCTCTTGCTGCACTCATTTATACACCTCCAGGAAAGCTAAGTCTCTCTTTACATTTAGGGTCTTTGACTTAGCAGAAGGAGAAATGAGGTGGGAGCAATGACAATAGAGAAATGGCAAGACGCTGTGTCCTCCTCTGTAGAAAATCACTATCCTCATAGAAAGAATAAAATTAATACATATATATTCAGCCAATAAAGAAAATTATATACATATATGTATATATATATACACACACACCACTTCAATCTGACTTTAAGAATGGGTGCATTTTATCCAGAATGTGTACCCTTCTTCAGCTATAGAGTCAGGCCAAGAGATGAACAGCTGGCTCTGTGCCACAGCAAAGGGACATGGTTAGCTCCCATGTGCACAAAGAGCATCTCTGGCTACAGTTTGCTCTGTGAATGTAATTACTGGTCATTTAAAAAAATTTAATCACAAAAGGACTTCCAAAAAAGAAGTAGACTAAGAAGCGAGATGAAACCGGCCCAAGGATAAAAAAGAAAACAATCAACATGTAAGGTATTTTGAATAACATTTTTTATATATTTTTTACTTCAGAGACAAGGACTCTACTGTAATATTCCATAACCTTTCTTTAAAAATAGAAAAGACTGAACCAATTGTTGGAGAAGGACACAAATCACCTATTGGATTCTAAATGACAGACTCAACACCCTACTTGTCATGCCAGACTGAAATCTACATTTGGTAAAAACTTTTTTGTCCCATACTAAGTATCTAGATGTCTGCTGCTTATCACCAACACAATAAGACCACCAGTAACTCCAATGGAGTGTTACAGCATAGTATTCCATAGAAGCAGGGACTTGCAACAGGCAGTCCTTTACATACAGGCCCTCTGGAAGTCTAAGGTGGAGGTTTTGCTGACCTTCTTCCTGAAATATTTAATCTTTAAGGGATCTTAATATTTAAGGTCCCCTCCAACCCAAACCGTTCTCTGATTCTATGATTCTGCTTCTAATCTTTCTAGGTTGTTTCACCCTTCACTGCAAAGTCAAACAGCATATATTCATGTATGTATACATGCATTTACATGTTAACTCTATGATTTCTGATAAAAACAGCAAATAGAGAGAAAAGCCATTGTAATTATATTTAAGCATCCAGTAAAGTGATAAAGCAGTATCTATAGTATCAGCACATCTACTCTGATCCTGTGGAAATGTCATTCATTTCATCCTACAAGCTATAAGACAAAAATCAAACAACTTCTAATTTTGGTTTTTCGAAACTGTTTCACTGACTCTGATCTGACAACTTATTTTGTAACTTAGTTAAGATGGTTTTGCTTATTTCTCTCAGAAGCATGAATGAGAGAAATCTACAGTTCTGGTCTACGAACTTTGTGTGTGACCTGCCTGATTCAACTTTTTAACATCACTGTTTATAGTCTGGGGACTTTTCAATTTTATTAACCATACCACAGGTTCAGCGGAATATTACTACAGGGAGAAAATATCACAAATATCAAAGAAAACAGAAGGAAAACAATGCCTATAACTAGGCAAAGAAGAAAGTCTAGGTTTACAGTAGGGGGACAGGAAAAAAGATGATAGGATTCTCCTCCAAGGTCTTCCATGGCTTTGCTCTGAGGACTCCAAGACTTCCCTGTTTCCTCCTCTCCTACTTTCTTATGTTTAGTCTAAACCAAAACATTTTTCTTCAGGCAGTTTCAGTTTCAATTATTAAGAAGTCAAAAATTAAGCAATTCATAGCCCTCTGTGCAATCTCTCCTTACTCAAAACTAATAAGAAATTTAGTAATAACCACCTAGACTGCATAAGCTTCAAGTATCAAAAGACAAGCAATCCAAATATAAAGCTAATACTGTAGGCTACCTCTCCTTTTAACCGACCTGTTAAGATCTTGCAGTGCACAACCTATGCAACACCGTATTTTCTCAGACTCAACAATAAAAGCAACAAAATCATAAAGTAAAAATCTAAGCCTACTAAATCAGCATCTCAGTCAAAATGCAAACAGAAGTTACACATACTATATTAAAGCACAGAAATTATAATATAAGAGTACTTTTAATTCAGTATGGATAATCCTATGTTATTCTCCAAGGCTGGTAACTAAAGAGATTCCTGACAGAAGCACTGAAGGTACAAGCAGCAGTCTATGCTTGCTAAAGAGAAGAAAACCCATGAAAAATGCTAATTTCTGATCAGCAGTCATCAAAAATCATAAAAAAGTAATGCAAATATTCAAAACTTCAATGTGATTACTGAAAATATGCTTTAAATGGAACTCTATTTTAACCACAGCAATTATCAAAGTGTTTCAGGACCTCAAAACCTCAGAGATGTGGGTGGCTCTTTCAGATGGCAGTCTTTTTGGAGGAGGGAAAACCAAAGGAAGGAAGTTACGACTTCCTTGCTCTGTGGAGAGTTCTTACTATTATATTCCCTGTCAACGTCTAGCACTTGAAACACTTTCTTGTATAGCAGTTAGCAGTCCTCTCTTCTGAGTGTAAAGCAAAAAGAAGAGAAAGCATATGATGAAGAGGAAAATGGAGAGAGATAAAGGCCAGAGAATATGGGACTTAAAAGAAACAAAAGGAAGAAAGAAAACCTCAGACACAATAAGTGACCAACACTACAGGCAAATACAGGAGATTTCACATGTCAGTGCCTAAGATTTGAAAGTTTAAAATGACAAGTAACAGAAGCCAACTTCATCAGAAAATGCAGACATTTCTCAGAGAATCATAACACTGGTTGATGAACTCAATATTCAGAGTCTTCTTACTGTAGAAGAAAATGCAACAGATAGTACAGTCTGCCATGAATTAAAGATTAGGTCAAGTGCCAAAGCTTATGAGTTGCTGTACTCTTCAAAACGTTCTACTCTATCCAACATATGTGTGGGTATTAGCACTATCCATGCAGCAGTTGCATCTCCCTCTGAAGCTTGTTAAGCATTTTTTCAATTTAGGGACAAAATTCATACTGACACCCTGCATTAGTTGTGTATTAACTTAAAAGCATTTCTTCCTCCCCCCTCCATTTTTAAATTGGTGCCATCCTTCTGTTCTGCTGGGTAGAAGTTCTTCGTGTTTCTACCATATAAGAAAGCATAAAGAGAAGAAGCAGACAGGTCTGCTATACTGGGCAGGAAAACAACTGTCCTTGGCAAATCAGGCGAAAAGACACGAATTGTCAAAATCCAAATTATTATTCTATGTGGAACTCCAGACACAGCTAAAAACATAAACATTGGTTTTTTTTTTCAATACAGACAGATACCTAACTACAAAGTTTATCCCAGCTCATTGAAACTGATTTCTGATAGGAAGCAGCAGGCTATGACAATTTACAGGCTATTTACTCCCGAGGCATTTTAGTGAACGCTGAGTCTCTGCATTTAATTGCATCCACTTAGTTACTGGTTATACCAGACATACCTGAAACATGCCTGGGATCTATTAAAAAAGGGGGATTGCATGTTAGTTCTACTGCATACAGATTCTTAACCAAAAGTCCTGCCTCTAGCATTACACCACCAAAACCTCACTTCTTTCTCAAGGGGCTGAATTTATAAGGATGACATATGAGCAGTGGGAGGACAAGAGAGAGAACATACACCTCTAAGGAGCCAACAGCACCACTGGCAGACCAATGAACATTTTTTTAGTCTCTCTTTAAACCACCATATATTTCTTTTTGGCTGGTACTAAGTGTGCGGCTCAGGGAACAGTTGTAGAAAGGCTAAGAGACAATTATGAACGACAGAGTGAAGAGAAAAGGTGTCAAGAAACAGATACTGGACATGGTGTTAATTTGGCTGCTACAATATTGGTTCCTACCTTATTCAACAGCCTCATGAACAGACCAGAAGAACTGCTAGAAATAAAGACACTGAACAAGCCATGAAAACTTTGATGTGACTCAGCCATGCCCATGGACTGACAGAAATGTCAGTCTGGACTACAAAGGGAAGAATTTCTTGCAGAGATGGTTTTGGAGAGTATGTTTTATGTGGAGTATGGGACTTCTTCTGAAACCCACCTAAATCAATGAAAGACCTTCAAATGACCCTTGTACTTGTTAAAAGATATTGATACTGAAAAGCAATATTCAACATTAACAGTGTTTCCCTCAATGTAAGACTACCAGAATTCTAATTTTCACAGGGTTGATCTTGGTCAAGACAGGACTTGTTATGTAAGTTCTTATCCCACTTGGGGTTTTTTTTTGGAATTCAGTGTATTCTTACTGGGAGAAGAAAAGGGTTTAGTTTCTTTAGCACATCTTACAGTACAGGTTCATTCCAAAGACCAAGTCAGATTTATAGCCAAGTTTTCAGCTGGATGTAAAATACCTCTTCTTACAGGTTTTTAGTCCTTGAAAAGTAATTTCAGCTCACAACAGTGATTTATAAATGCATTTACTGGAATGATGTTAAGCAGTACTTTACATTATGAACTTGATAATGAGGATGGATGATGGACTTGAAGTTTTTTTGAATAACAGGGGTCCACTGATACAAAAACCTTGAGAACCTCTAGTATCTGTTAAAGACAAATCTCCTCTGTCTCATGGAGGGACTGAGGAAGCACTTTGTTGCTATAAAAAGAGGTTACAATCCGAGTGACTGTGGGACAACATGCATATAGGAGATCTTACTAGCCATTCCTGGCTTTCTCCAGATCATGCACTTCAAAGGCAAAAAAAAAAAAAAGAAAAGTCATTACTTTTCCCTCATACTTCCTATATTTTATTCCCTTTTATCCTTTTTAAAAGCCACTGTCAGACTCCAGAAGACAGTTTCAAAGCCACCTCCTTCCAAAAAGTAATTTGCACTCTCAAAAGAGAAAAACAAGGCTGCCGTCTTTCTTGCAAGGCAGACCACATAGTTCTTATTCGCTCATGTGCTGCAAGCCAAGATTGGGCACTCACAGGCATATCCCATCATGTGCTCAGATATACCACTGGCTCTGGAAACCCATTTACCCAGTGGCAACGAGTTCTACAGTCTTAATTATGCTCTGTTGGAGTAAGTACTCCCTTATATTAATTTCAGCTATGGCTTTACTGTGGTTTCCATCACACCTAGAATGACTTAACAGTAATAAGAAGTTATAAAGCAGAACTTGGGCTTAAACAATTGAGAAAAAAAATGAATCCCTGAACAACTCCCCCACCCACCCATCTTGTACAATGAAATCACGTTTTAACCACTACGCTGTCCTTGAAGCTACGCTAGCCTTTTTCTTTTAGTGTTTCCTAGCAGGGTTACCACCAGCACAGCTCCAGCTGAGCCACAGGCATTTTCAGCAGTGTGTCTTCTAATCGTCCTCAGAATAGCCAGAAGTAAGTTACTGCTGCTTTGAAACAGAATTTACACTAGAAAAAGTCTGTCTCTTATTAGCTAGGCAGAGTACTGGAAACACCAGCAGCCAGTTGTAAAACTTCATTTGTATCCAGAATTCCAAAGCCATTATTTAATTTGTTTGGAAAAAATGTAACTTGGAAAAAAAGCCAACAAAATAATTAAATAAGAAGACGTGTTTGTTATTAAAGATCCATAAAAATGCAAGTAGGCTTGAAATCCAAAGGATCTGAAAATTAACACTGCAAGTACATAAAAAGAAAAGCGTACTGAATAGAGCTGGCTGGAAACCAGCAATTCCATTTTGCTAAACATTTCAAAGCTTTGAAATTTGTTTTTGTTCCAATATGAAACAAAAATGAGACTTTCTGAAAGTTTTCATGAAATGAGAATGAGAGAGAGAAAATTCACTCCTTCTGGACCTGAAAAAAATCTTCCCAACAAAATTGTCTCCAAAATAGATAATGTTTCCAAGAAACATTCTGGTTTTGATGAAACAGCATTTTTCACCAAGAAAAAAAAAGTGTCAGCAGAAATACTATAGCCATTCTAATAGCAAAGGCTTATCTAGATCGGATGCTTTTATGAGAAAATTATGTTGAGAATTGAGCCAATCTAATTATATTTATATAGGTCCCTATGTGAACAACATGTCACTTTCCTTAGAAAGACACTCTGCAAGATACGTGATCTATTTGATTTTTTTCTTGATTAAAGATATTTTATTTTATTCAAAGAATGTAAAAGGAATCACAGAATAAGCAAAATCTGAGAGATACCATAAATCAATTTGTTATTATCTGGGAGGATTTTCTATAAATCTGTGGACATTCTTATTCCAAAATAAGAATGCCTTTAGGATTTACAAGAATTTTTTTTTTAAGAAGCATAAACTGTGCTTCCAAACCCATACAGAATCAACTGAATTAAGCTCTCGAACACTAAGGGAAAGTCTGTGCTTGAAGCTTCATCCCATACTGGGTAGCACTGTAGAAAATCTTACTGTAGCAAACATTCTGCAATGAAAGGGAGGCAAACTAATGTTCTTAAGTCTTTGGATCTACTGAAGAGAAAGAAAACACTCATATTTTATGAAATATTGCATATGGTCACTCTTCACTATTCCCTTCTCTGCTAAGCATGTGTGCTAGCTTTGGAGTAGGATTGGCTCAAGTACTACTGATGCCCCCAAAATGGCAATGAGGACTTTTAACCGAACAAAGCCAGATTCAGTCGTTCCAAAGAATATTGATCACAGAAATAAACAAAAAGGCAGATCACAGCATGCAATATGTTCTCCCATGAATTGTTCTCACCTTCCTCTTGTAGTTCTTTGCAAAGTTTTCATTCCAGCTAAGCAGCAGAATTTTCCTTCCCATCTCCTGCAATACTGCTCAACATCATCCACAGAATTCAGGGGCTGCAACTGCACTTCACTGAACATACCATAGGCATCCTGGACAAGGAGGCACAACCTGCAAAACATTCCTCTGTTACTCACTGTCAGCAGATTTTTGAGAATTATATTACAAGCTTCAGGACAGGGCTTATCCTCCACAATATCTGGACTGGAGAATTCCTACTAAGTAACATATCAATAAACAAACCAAACATCATTAAAGGTTTTCTCACGTATATTTTCAGGAGGTAACAGGCTCATGAAATAGAGAAGCATGACTGAAAAAAAAACCTAAAGAGCTTGCACTGGGGATTAGATAAATTAACTGCTATGAACTTTGTAGTTGCAAAGAAAGAAGGTTGAGTTTTTGCCTTACTTGAGGTGAATTCCGCAACGCAGAAGGACCAATGGTGCAAACATCTATTTGTGTGTATAAATATAAGAATTCTGCTTAGAAGTAAATAGAGTCTTTCACAAGTAATACCAACACTGAAACTGGCAAAGCAAGCATTAAATTTTCCATAACTTTTTTAAGAGAGTCCTAAGAATGCAAAAAAGAGAGTGAAATGTCATTTCTTCTTAAAAAAAAAAAAATCCCAAACAATCAACATGAAACTGCAGATTAGTGTATTCAATACTGGGTATGAAGAAGCCCAGAGGAACTATTTTAAGGAGGTAATTAAGAAACCTGCTAAACAAACAATTTGATTTAAGCAATCTATGGAAGTAGGAGCTGTAGGGCTGGGAAGTATTGCTTAACCAACTTGCTGGCATTTTGAGAAGATATTACTGTCATAGCTGATAAGGCAAAATCAGTTCATGTCATACATTTAGATAGTAAAAAATGCATTTCACAAGATTCTGCACCTCAGATGAGCAGCCACGATAGCATGAGTCACGCAGAAGAAGGAGGCTGCTGTCTACGAGATTGATTTAATTGCCCCAGAAAGAGACAGTTAAGCATGGAAACTTTTCAAAGGGAGACAAAAATTACCTTTGAGGGTAGCACATGCATCTTTACTTCTAAATAAAACTCAGAGGTGCACTAGGCAGCAGAATTCAGTTCACTTCAAAGGCACATGCCAAAACTACCTTTCCCAGAGCAACACCATTGTTCTTAGCAAGCCAACTCCAACTGCTTTTGGAGCACATCATGTAACATATATGCACCCTGAAAGAATTCAACAGTCAACGTTTTAAATTAAATGAGTTCCTACATTTTTCTAGAAGAATATGTATTTTCTTTGCAGGATGCTTAGGCACATGGAAGACCATTAACCACAGTTTCCTTGCTCACTATGAACTGCCTAACTCTGGCTTACACCCTTAAGAGGGCTGAATTCAACATAGGATACAACCCCAAAGGCTTTCAGTCATCAGCTGCTGTGCAAGCACCAGCTTACAGTCTTCATTTTCAGATTCTAGTGCCGTTTTAAGGAGCCTAGCTACAAGGATACTGCACAGAGCCTTCACCAGGCAAAAAAAGCTTAGGCACAATTCCTCCACAGCCTGCCAAGGTTAAGAAGTCCTTCAGAGCCATGAAACACTGCCTCTACCCTGAGCAACGACAAATAAGAGGAACCCAAACACTGTTGTGATGTGTAAGCTGGAAGGATACATACCTCATCTCTGGGATGAGTGGTGCTCCCAGGCTAGGAAGTGTGACTATCCTAACAATACAAACCCATGTCTTCAACAGCTCTGTAACTCTTCTGTGTAAAACAACCTGTGTGATGCCTTCTGGATTCATACCACAGTATCATCTCCAACTCAGCAGATGAAAGACCGATGTGCTATAAAAAAACAGCCTAGAAGCAGATGGTTGCCTGCCACTTTCCATGTTAGGACCTTGCAATTAGACTCTTAGGACCTAACTCTTCCCAAGTTAGGACCTTGCAATGAAGAACTCTCTCAAGTTTTAACTGATGTGACTGAAACTAAACTCATGCTTTTGCTTTGTTTGGAAAAACAGAGCTAATGTGCTCGGGATATTTCTGAAAATCAGATCGAGGGGAGCAGGAAAAACAAAGCAAAGCAGTTTTGCCTATGGTAAAACATTCAGTGACTGATTTGTGAAAAATTAGGCCTCTGTATCTTACAGCAAGCAAGAGCCAAATAAGTTAGTGTCTCAGATCTGATCAGTTCAGTAGTTTCTTAACTGATCACTGGCATTTCTCATATCTTTAGTGAGACATAACTGAACACAAGTAAGTCTCAGACTAGCTGGCACCAGGCTCATATTAAGTCCTCTGGGACATGTTAATTGCCCAAATAAAATTAGCTTGGTTGGTGCTGAAGACATCAGTCACTACAAGGGCATGTTCCCAGTCTTTTTAAGTCAAGCAAATAGCTGTCTGCTGTCAGACACAGGAGTTTCAACTCCCCACATCCCTGGCTGCATAGTTCCATCTCTTTGTGGTGGCAGCATAAATGGCTAGGACAGGAAACTGATCTGACCAAAAAAAATACTGTAGCCAAATAATTATCATCATCAGGATCAGATCCTTAAAAATTAACACTGTAGAAGTAAACTCTGTTTGCATGAAGTACTACTTCTAGACAAGGATGTATTTTCTAGGCAGGATTAGGAGCCTGAAGCTCCCACTCCAGCTGTCCTGTGTATATAAGACAACATCCCAGGTCATACAATGAGAGCATAGTCATCTTATGACCCAGCTTGATAACCAGAAGTAAAGGAAGAATGTGGGTCTTACATTGCTAATGTTCCCATTCCCACTAGTAGCGCGTTTGCCATAATGAAGAAATGCACAGCAGCAGAACCTGTTTCATCAGACTCCAAGTACTTCTGCTGTTATGAGCACACACCTGACATCCACTGTACCACGCTTGTTCTAACAGTACCCAAAAGGTAGTCACATTTCTGAGCAACGTGAATTTACAATGAAATACATATATGTTCACCTACTTGGAAGACAGAATTTCACTAATAACCTTTGGATGCCCAATTTCAAATGTCCCAAACTAAAGCTATGAAGAGAACTTTGAACATATATTCCCTGCTTTAGCACACTTTTAAAACAGTATGAATGAATGACGACAAAACCTACTCAGCTGAATCCCACAACAAACTCAGTGATGTGTTGGAAAATTGTTCTCATGCTCTCTGAAACCAGTTCTGCTCCTATGGATTTTGCACATGCTGTTAGCATAACTAACAGTAGCAGCTCAGCTGCTTTCAGAGACTGTTGATTCATGGCCTTAACTTCCTTCCCAGCACTGGATTTTTCCTTGATTTCACTCTATTCCCAGAAAAGTGTGTTTGTATTATTTTCCCATGTTACAATGTTGCTCTCATATTGCAGTAAATGTTCTTGCAAATAAAGTTTTAGCAGCAAGTCTAACTGTGATTAAAGCAACTGCTTGTCCCATGATTTTTCCCTGCTTTGAAGCTCACTACCAGGATGAAAACCCAAATCTAAATTACGAGACAAGCTGCAAATCCACAATGAGCATCTGCCCCCAGGAATTTAGCATTTATGTTTTGGGCACATCTATCACAAGTACTTTTTTTCTTGTTCCATAAAATGTGGTATTTGTACTGAATCAGTTCATCAGCTTAAACATACCTTGTCAGTATGCATAGTAATGGACTACTGGGAAAAAAAAAGGGCAACATCTCCATTTTTATCAGTGGTGCTTGTGCAGAGAGTAAATAAAGGCCATCTTTACTCTTAGGAATAGGATGTAACCTTGTGTAAGACCTGAATTTAAAATATGGGTTTGGAAAATGATATTTCTCATGCAAAGGAGCAGAGAATTCACTGCAGGAGCGAGGGGCGGCAGGAAAGCCAGTAGAGGAGCGCATGTGGGAGAAGCAGACTAAGGGAAAGGTGAAGTATGACTCACTGGTAGTAACAAAGGGGGCGAAGCTAGGGAATGATAAGAAGTGAGGCAGAGATTAGCCTTTTTTTCCCCCCTTCTTTAAATAATGACACAGTAGGTCTCAGGCAGAAGCTTGGGAAGATTTTGCTAATTTGCGAATAGCCAGGAGCAAGGATGGGGGCTGGGGGAAGATGAGACTGATTACTCTGCATTATTTCTATGACTGTGCTGATCTTTAGGACAAGATGTCTCCCAGTAGAAATCTGGAGAGGATTACAGGATTACTCTGCCATGCCCTTCTCCTACTTAGTCACTCCTCATGGGTAAAGGGTAAAGCCTTCTTTTACTATTACTTTTTTATGCATGAGAAATCATCTCTCTCCATACTGCTGGCTCATAGCTGGCAGCTGACATTCTGGAGAGGTAAGGATGACAATCTTCTTCAGTTTTGGTCACCTCCAGCCTCCCCTGTGGCAAGCTGAAAAGAATAAGAAGTTCTGCCTGCAGAGATGAGAGCGCACAAGGCCAGAACTGGCTGATGACACAGGGATTACCTTTACTGAGTCTTGTGAAAACAAGCAGCAGAAATTTGTCATTAACAGATCTTAACCAACAAAATAATTGTTTTACCCTTGGTAGAAGGACAACCATGTGTCTCACAGCAGCCCTTCTCTATGAGGAGGTAAGCTGTGCAGTACAGCATGAGAAGCCAGCCAGGCAAATGCCACTACCCTCACAGTGCTTGGCAGGGACTTCATTAGTTACTCTTTCTTTGGGAAGGAGGGAAAGGGGAGAATGGGGAAATGCCTGAAAACTAATTGAGTTGTATTAGCTCTGATATTGGCTCATTCTTTATCTTAACCATCCAAGAGACAGCTGGTGCTGCTTTGTTTGTCAGAAGGATGTCTTATCTCTTTGAGGTGCGGTCCTAGCAGAGGCATAAAGTACACGTACATAAACATACATAAACAAAAACCCCCTCTCCCTTAATCACCAGAGGCACAACACTACCTACACAACTCTAATTCAGCAACTTGTCTGGTCAAGTCTCAAGGTGGAGCTGATTAACTCCTGCTAATATGGCTCAGATTCAAATTGTAACCTGCAGGACACCACCCTACTGGGATTTAATTTATCCCTACCTTATGCACTCCTTGCATTCACCATACCCATATTATCTCTGAAAAATCAAAGCTCAGGGCATAGGTCTAAACACACAGGGCTAACCATCCACCTCTCCCACCCCCTCATAACACTAGCAGTATTTTCCTATTAAAAGCACTGTATTCGCCACATTATGCACTGCTTCAAGTTCCCTTTTGAAAAGTAGGTACCTGCTGTAGCCTTCTTTAGTCAGTAGCAAGATTCAGAGTCACCTGCTTGAAATCCACAGTATCTGCTGTCTGTCACTAAATAGTGAGTGAAGCTCTACAGAGTATAACTATGGGTTGAATAATATAAGTAAAAAATAATGATGATGATAACTAGCCCCTTCTAAAAATAGGTTGCAGAGGTACACAGGTAGAGAGGAAAACACAAGCACAGCTGTTTCCAGTTTATAAAGGGAATGCCAAGCTCAAAGAAGAGTTCTGGTCATAACTCCCTCCAAGTATAGATATTTCTAGGACCCTGTCTGGTGCTCTGGTTTGAATCACTGAGACGACCAAAATAGCAATCATTTGCTTTGAAAACTGGAGGTTAAAAATCACTGAAAGGCTGAGTTTGTGATCATACATGTCATTCTGCAATTGTGGAAGGCCCCAGAAGGAAAGAAAGGAGAAAGCAATTCTGGAGTGCTGGACATGGCACACATGGGAACAGAGAACACAGTTAATACCAGACACTTCAGTTCCACACAGCAAAAGACAGGCTGTCCTTGCAGAAGTATTGGTGGAAACCGCACATGTGACAGGAGTGTCACCAGGGGAATGAGCAGTCTTATCTCGGCATCTTAAGCAGAAAAGGTGTAGCAGAGGCCTCCCCAGTCTCAGGAAAGGAATTCTTTTTTTGCAGGCACTTCTTAGCATGTGTGTAACAAATTATGTAACATACTTTGCAAATAACTCACTACAGTAACTATACCAAACCCACCATTTTTTTATATATGTTAAAAAAAAAGGGAGAAAGAGGAGAGCAGTTACAAAATAACTGCTACTTATTTTTATTCACTCCCTCAAATAAACACTTCAATACAAACTAGAAAATCAAATACAATTGCCACAAAGTCTTTCATGAATCCCCACCTACTGATTGCTTTTTCAATTTCTTCATTCAGGTTAATCCTTCCACCTACTATTTTCTGCCTATGAGCTGAAAAAGCAGCACTCCTGTGGGAAACGGCTGTTGTGCGTAGGAGGAGACCTGTATGAGCCAAACATATCAGCACGGCTACCTTTTTTTTTAATGCAGAACATGCATGTAGAGAATGGAGCTCCACAGCACTGTAAATGCTCCCACCCAAAACACAGACCGCCACCTGCCTGGTGGGAATACATACAGCTTCTCAGAAATGGAAGTAGCACAAAGCCCAGAGAGCTTTTCATACTTGCCATAACAACTATGGCTTCACACGTGACAATTTTTTCAGCATAGACCATTTCTTCTATGAAGTTTTCATGCCCCCCCCCGTAAACTTTTTTAACTCTCCATGTGACACTGTCTCTAAGTGCACTTTCAAATTAAACTGCTGATGCATGTGTTTGATTTGAATTTTACTCAACAGTACACAAAACATTTAAACCCATAAAAAGACATTCCTGACATCCCCTCAAACACAGTATGGAGCTATAATTTCAAGCAGTTAGAGTTGCATTTGAGAAAGATTTTCAGTATCATCCAATAGCTTCACTTATCTCAGATTCATAAATGAATATTGAAGTTGTTCTATACTGATAGTTTAAATCCAAAGTATATGCCATGTAAATAAAAATCTATCGTGATGACTTGCAAGACACAGAAAGTTAAGAAAAAAAGAACTTCCTAAGTGCTGCCTAGAAGTTTGTATAAAGGTTGAGCTGCAGAAGAAGACTAGTAAGGCCTTCCTCTCTCCAAGATCCCCCAGGCACCTCCACACTAAGCTGCACGTAATCTATGGTCCTTCTGCTAAGATCCATTCCATACAGCTTGTTACATAAATAAAAACAGTTTGGGGTGGTAATAAAAAAGCAAGCACATCAGATCATCCCAGCCTGTTTTGGACTCACTATGCTGTTAATTGTAGTTGGTAAAAAAAAGTAATGATGCACACACTCCTCAGGTTCTTACTGTACCATTACTTCAGCATGGAATTCCATTACAATCCCTTGGTTATTTCAGTATACAGTTCAGAGAAAGTACTATTGTCCTCTATGTCATGATTTACTAATCCAGAGTAAAAATCTACATTTAAGAAACTTACAGTCTCAGCTGAAAACTGCAAGTCTTTCTAATGGATGATCCTCAACAGAAAATTCATGTTCCAAATATAAGGTGTAATTACCACCCAGCCATTTACAGTACTTATCTATGAATCTGAGGAGGGGTTCTTTGTTTATTTTTTTAATCTCAAGACTTGTAATTATTGTTTTGGCATTCAAGAATTCCAAGTCGGCAAAGTGCTGCCAAATGATCTTCTCTTGCAAGGTGCTCAGCACCCTCCTTTCCAAGGAAAACAGCATTTGGTTGCTAGTTCTGGCAGCATTTCATATCATCTTTGCTGCACTATCTTTTCTCCACACCTCAGTTCCTTACATGTAAAAATTAGAATAAAAGTCCTGTCTTCACAGGGTGATCTGAAAGCAGTAACTGAACAATATGATTGTCTCTAGAAGGGCAAGTCCATAAAGTCTGTTCTTTGTGTTAGATCTCATTTGAGTTGGAGTAGGAAGCTATATATATGTATTTGTACATACATATATATAGAGAGGGCTTCCTTGCAGCATCAACCCATTTCTTTCATGCTACAGGGCTTACAGAATTCTCAACTGCCCATGCAAAACCCATAGCAAGGGCTTTGCAGCATCTGGAATGAGGCAAGAACACAGTAGCAGCAGTACTGGGGTCCCTTATCTTTCAAGACCATATTATTTGTGGATTCTCCAGGTTTACTTCTGAACCACACAGACTGTGAATGGTTCACTAGAAGGTTTGACTTAAACCAACATGAATTCAGTATTGAAAAGAAGAATAACTGCCCATTTCAGCAGGCACAGAACATCCTAAAACACATTCTTGGTAGCGTAGCATTGCACATATGCTTCCCCAGTGCATGTGAAAGGTAAATGAAATATAATAACACTGTGGTATTTCTTACAGCACTGTGTCTGTATTCAATAAGACATTCCGCTGTTTCAATGCCACATCACCCAACTGAACTAATAGAAAAATATAATATTCACCAAAATAAAGGGCAGTACAAAGAGCAAAGCAGAAAAGCAGAAATGAAATCTTGCTGGGGCTCCTTCCCCAGCAGAAAGGCAATTTGGCACTGTTTCTTGCAGGGTCTGCTGACTGTTTCTGTTTTCCACTCATGCTGTTTTTCTTTACTCTGCTTTGGTGGCTG
Source organism: Pezoporus occidentalis (assembly GCF_034315485.1). Lineage (NCBI taxonomy): Eukaryota > Metazoa > Chordata > Aves > Psittaciformes > Psittacidae > Pezoporus > Pezoporus occidentalis. The sequence continues at coordinate 12,355,192 of NW_026915724.1, forward strand.
CCTTTCTTCCCTAGGTGTGTTTCTAAATGAGGGAGAGGGAGCGTGTTTGTATGTGCACGTTGTATGTTTACAAGAGTTATGGTAGCAGTTCTCAGCAGTCCGCCGAGAGTTCTAGGAAATGGCCCCTGTTATTTTATTCTGGGTCAATGTCAGCTCATGTCAGGCAGTAAAGATCACACAGGACAGCTCGCTCCATCGCGCAGCCCTGGCCGGAGGCCTCAATGGGAGAGGGAAGGGGAACGAGCTGCGAGTGGGCGGAGAGCCTTCCCAGCACTCTACCAACCACCGCAGGAGGAATTATGATAAACACCACTCTGGAAACCAGATACAACAGTACATTGTGTTCTTCTTCAGAAAAACAACCAGACTTCGGCTCACTTAAAGTAAACAGTTAATCCTGTTTATCTTTTTCTATTTTTTTTTCCCCTTTCTTGATGAGTTGTTAACAGAACAATCTCTTCTGCAAAGCAAATAAAAGATCCTCCCCTTAAAATTCGGGCTCATTTTCTCTTCCTTCAAGAAAAAAAAAGACCAGTTCGATATGTAAACTTTCTACTATCGGCAAACAGTGTGGAATAACAATCTTTCTTGGCTTAAACTGACTTAACAAAGTGATGCCAAAACTGAGTGAAACCTTTCCCTCACTTACATATTTTATTTTGGAAAACTGAAGTCCCAAACAGAGTGTTCTATTAATCCCTTTTAACTATTCCTTTTCTGACAAGAACAAGCAGAACTGGTTAAAACAAACAAAATCAGGATGTGTGCTGTCCTTGCAGGTGCCTGGGGAGCACAGATTAGCTACTGAGCAGGGGGGTGGCTATTCCCAGGTTTTCTCTCGGAGGTGGGAAGAGAGGAGTCAGGGTGATTGACTGCAACTGAAGTAACAAACTGTTAGCCTCCTTTGCAAAATAAATGCTTACTGTGCAAATTCTTGATGTCCCCAACTTTCAGTATTAAGGGTGATTAATTAGAAAAGCAGATGGAATTGATTATCTTGTTTTGCTGAAGTCACCAGTCTATCTATTAACTGCTTCTTACTGGGGACTCCAAGTCAGTCCACCAAAAGCTATGATTTTTTCCAAAGGGAATTATAATTTTTAGCACTTGGGAGTTGAAACAGTTCCAAAAGTCAACAACAAAAGTGTGCTTAATATCCCCAGTGAGTAAAAGTTTGTTGATTTAGCTATTTATAATCACAAAAATACATGATCTGCAAAGCTGAAAGAGGGGAAGGAAAATATTTCCCTCTTTTATTTTTACTCCTTTTGGAACCTCCAAGATTCTGGGCTTTCTATGCAATTGATGTCATCAAGTGCAAAAATGTCAGTTCAGGTCTGCAAGTGAATGTCTGATTTGCAGATATTTAAGAAAAAGAATACCTTACATGTAAAATTGTCCCGGTTTTCCCGTTTCATTTTCCCTTGAGATTTTGATTTATTTTGCATTTGTTTTAAGATCTTTCGCTGCAGTTGCTGAATTTACATTGCTCTGACGAGCTCTGCTGTGACAAAGCAGGACAAACCAGTGCTATTTCCCACTGCAGAAGCCAGGCTGGGGACGCAGCTATCAGTGGGCCAGAACCCCAAAGGAGCAGCCTCAGGCCTATGCCCCCCTGTTCACCACTTAGCCCACCATGGCCTCCAGCCAAGACTGGAATAGCCAGTATTGGTAGGGCAGGACTGCTGTCGAACATTTCATCTTGCTCCAAGTGCATCCTGTCATTTAACCCTCTCCCTTCCAGTGCTGCAATTGCACAAAACCTGCATTGTTCCTCTCTTATGATCGTGAGTTTGGGCTGCTAAATTTGTCTCCAGATTGATGGACAGTTCACAGAATTATCTGTGAAGGACCCAACTTATGCTGAGGTGCTGCAGCTCTGAGCAGAGAGGTTATGAGCTGTAGTAATGCAAAGAAGCAGCAACATATTTTGGTAAAACCTCTCTCCTGGGAAGCCAGAGGAGAATGTGGCAGTCCTATGGTCTCTGCTTGTTGGAGGAACTCCTGAGTGTAGGAGAAGAATTAATAAACTTAAATGCTTAGGGTGCAGTTATAATCCATGTACAAAAGAGGACTCCCTTTAGCTCCCCAAGTTTTGACCTTATGGTGGCTAGCCACCATCACACCCTACTTCAGGAGAAAATGTGTCAGCCAAGAGGAATGCAGACGAGAGGTGAACTGATGGGAGATCATTAGGAGATGAGGCAACAGCAGGTGGAAAACGTGGAAGATGAAGAAAACAAAGATCTGGAGAAAATGTTCTCATGTATTACCTCTTTTCCACTTCCTTTCTTACACCTTGCTGTTCTCCATGTGTGGTAGTTAGAGATTAGAGGGGGAAATGCTGGTCTGTGGTAACACTAGGATAATCCCAAGGATAATCTACAAGCATTACTGATGGGAGTGCTTTCCCCCCACACATTCAGATTTTTTACATCAGAAATTATGGACACAACCAGTGCTGCTGAAAGTCTGGTGCAGATGGCAGTAGCTTTCAAATTGGAAAATAAAGTTTTGCTACCCTTTTAAGCTTCCATTTGAACTTTTCAAAATGAGAAACCCCATTTTCCATTATAGGTCAAGCAAAGCTTTGTAAATTATGTTTAAATAAGCAGTAGGTTTGGGCCATTATCCAAACCTCGCTCAAAGTAACACCTTTCCATTGATTTCAATGAGCTTCATGTCATACCATATAGCAGGAAGAGACAACACCTAGGCAGTAATGTCCCTCCACCTTGATTTCATTCAATCATAAATACAAATTCCATGCTACTCTTTTAGAACTACCTAAACTGAACACCATCAAGGACCAAACACTGAAGTAATTTTATAAACATCACACAATTTTCTGTCATTTCAAGGAATCACTTTTAGCAGGATCAGAATTTGGAACACATAAAGAAGAATCTTAAATCTGCCATATTTTGGTGCTTTGTTTTGTTTTCATTTTTTTTTTTTTGCATTTCATTGGGTAACCTTAAAAAATGTATAGAGAACTTCTTACTTCTTTCATCACTTTATTTATCTTTGGATGCATTGTATGCTAGTGGGAAAGTGTCCTAAAAGAATAAGTCTCTACTACTGCATCTTAATCACAATTACCCCACACAGATTACAGTCTTTATTTTATATCTCAGGCATGTAGAATACTATCTTATTGTAATGACATAATCAGTCATTACACTGGATTTCATATAATAACCCATGTCAAATACTGAGAAACTCTACATGTGATATACTTGGCTCTGATTTTCCTTTCCCCTGTAAAAAGAAAACAGTACTGAAAGTAAGAATCTGTTCAAATATCAGTAGAGCATAGTTTGTTCTCATTATTTATATTCTGAGAAGAAAAAAGGAGGACCCAATTAATCAAAAATACAGGAAGAGTTTAGAGAGACAAAAGATAATCATGTAAATTAGAACTAGATTAGGGCCCTTAGTAAACCTATCTATTCATGCCAAAAGTGGTGATTTAATATTCTGTGGTTAAGATTCTGGTTTTGTGTCTTATCCAAAAGAGCATCAACAATAGCACATTGTTCTCCTACCACCATGCTGGTGTTATAGCCTCTGATATGATTCAGCACAGACTTGAAGGGAGAGGCACAACTAAAGTTTGGATTTTCCTAAGCACTGCAGGCCAGCAGGAGATGTAACATCACAGCCAAGATAACAAGATACCTTTTGTCTTTAAAACATGCAGTTTCCTGTTGATAGTATTCTGTATTGTCACACTTGTCTCATCCTCTTTTTCCTGACACAGACCTTCCTCAATTGAGACTCCACCACACCGTACTGAGGAAACATTAGGACAGGGGTGACTTCTACATGCCTGTAGAGCAACTGAGACTGTACAATCCCTGCTACCTCATTGGAGCATCAGTGTCACAAAACCAGATCAAAGCTTTGGCATGGCTGCTTAAACATCATTTGCTGCTGCTTATCCTTCTTAACCACAGGCAATAGGGCTAGTACTTGTATTTTCAGAGTGCTGTCTGCATCTTAGCAGTTGCATTTTTCCCTCTGAGGCTCTCCACTGTGTAAGATCTCTCTGCACTGAAGGGTTTCAAGCCAGATTGCTAGGCTGCTCCGCCAGCCTGGCTTCATCCCCATCCCCAGAAAAAAGCACTCAGGAACCATCAGCAGGAGGCTTGCACGTTGTGCTTCAAGTCAGCTCCTTCCTACTGGACATGTGATACAAGATGCAGAAAACCACCAGCATATAAAAATGATGATATTTTGTACCAATATGGGCCAAATTCTTATGCTTGTGACACACTGTGATGTTATCTCCACTGCCAGGTAATGTCAGACATCCCTGATCATGGATCATGTGACACTATGCAACTTACATGCTCCTAAGGTGAAGTATAAAAAAAAAAGCTTAAATTTAAAACATGGGAATACACTAAACCAAAATGGACAAAGCCTCCAAATTATATTCACAAGGATACAAAATGTCAACATTTTTAATAAATGTGCTTTCTGACCAGTCATTTTTCAAACATCTTTCCCAACTTCCACCACTGCAAGAAGTGAAAATATCAACAAGACAAAATTACAGTCAATGAAAACACAGTAAGTGAATCCCATCTAGATCAACCTAAACATTTTGGTTTACCAATTTAAAAAAACCCTAACTTAAAAAATCAGAACTGAAATGGACTTTCTAAGGCAGTGGTTTCAGAGTAGGAAAATGGCATCGTTTCAAATCACAGCTTTTCAGCAATTTCACAATTTTTCAATTGCTTGTACAAGCTTTTCATAAGAAGGTTTCATTTTTTATTTTTTTTTTTACAAGAGGATCTGACAGAAAATTATTTCTTAGAAAAATTCCCAACCATTTTTCCTAGAAATATTTTTCAAAACTGTCACGCAGTAACTCTTCATTAATTTTCAAGGCTTTGTTTTGACAAAACGTAATTATGCAGCAGACTGAAGAATAATTATCCAGTATGCCTGAAAGTAGAAGCAATGCTGAACAGTGAGAGGTGGAAATGCAGTACACGGATTCCCCACCCGCCTCCTTCTCTCACAATAGCTGTCAAACACATTTGAACATATGTGCATGTTTTGGCTAGGATAGATTTCATTTTCTTCTCTATTAAGAAGAGGTAGCTGGTATGGGCTGTGTTCTGAATTTGTGCTGGAAAGAGTGTTGATAATACAGAGATGTTTTTGTTATTGCTGAGCAGCGCTCACACAGAGTCAAGGCCTTTTCTGCCCCTCACACCTTCTCACAAGAAGTTGAGAGGGGACATAGCCAGCAAAGCTGACCCCAACTGACCACAGGGATACTCATGATGGAGCCTTGCTTTCCTGGGGATGGCTGAATAACTGCCTGACCATGGGAAGTGGTGAATGGATTCCTTGCTTTGCTTGTGTGCACAGATTTTGCTTTACCTATTAAACTGTCTATTTCAACCCACGGGTTTTCTCACTTTTACCCTTCTGATTCATTCCCCCATCCCACCTGGGGGGCGTGACTGAGCAGCTGCATGGGGCTTAGTTGCCAGCTGGGGTTACACCATGACAGTCCTTTCTGACGCCCAAAGTGGGGCTCCAAGGGCTTAAGATAATGACAGGCTTGACTGGAATGTGCTAGATTGAATCCATAGCTGCTATTGCTGTTTAGCTATTGACAGGCTCCTCTGCTTGCCATGGGGCTTGCTTGCCTCACTGTATTTTAGACTCCAGCGCTTGTTAGTGGCCACTTTCTGCTTTCAGTGCTTTGCTGCACTGCTGTGCTGCTTACTATCTTACTCTGATGTGCCAGGGAACATTTATTTGGTAACAGCGGTGGTGACGTGCCTGGGCTGGCAGATGGCCAGGGCATCGCTGCTGTTTCTGTGCTGCTGTACTGGACAGGCTGGAACTCCAGCGTGAGCTCGAGTCAAAGGGTCTGTGACCTGCGATAAGTCCATACAGGAACAGGTACATCTCAAAGCGTCTGTGGCCATCAAGATGTCCGTGCTGCAGCAGGTACACCTCCAAAGGGATTGTGGCCAAAGGATAAGTGTGCTGCAGCAGGTAAACCTTGACGAATCTGTGGCTATGGATAAGTTCATGATGCAGCAGGTTCAACCTGAAGCAGCAGTGGCTGTGCATGAGGTCATGCTGGAGCATCTCAAAGCATGCGGCCATGGATAAGCCCATGACAGAGCAGGGATGCCCCTGAAAGGACTGCAGGCATGGGGTAGGCCATGTTGAAGCAGATTTACTTCTGAAGGGACTGTGGCTATGAGTAAGGCCAAGCTGGAGCAGGTATATCTCTGAAGGCATTATGGCCCGTGGATAAGGCCACACTGGAATGGGTGCACCTCAAATGGACTATGCCTGTGGATAAGTTAATGCCACAGCAGGGAAAACTATAAGAAAACCTCTCTTGTGTGCACATTTTCAGTTACGGAACTTTTCTTTAGAAAGGCTAATGCTTTCCCAGTTGCCAGCCAGATCAATGCTGCAGATCACACACTGCATATTCAGTGTTTTTAAGAATTAAATTGTTATACTCCATTAACTACAGACAAAATTTGTATTCTTGTAATCAAATGTAATAGCTGATTTGGTGTCCAGAACCATGACATTTGGGATGAGCCACCAAGAGAACACTTAATTTCATCCTACAGTTGTTTAATTTAGAATCATAGAATAGTTAGGGTTGGAAAGGACCTTAAGATCATCTAGTTCCAACCCCCCTGCCATAGGCAGGGACACCTCACACTAAACCATGCCACCTAAGGCTCTGCCCAACCTGTCCTTGAGCACTGCCAGGGATGGAGCATCCACAACCTCCCTGGGCAACCCATTCCAGTGCCTCACCACCCTCACAGTAAAGAGCTTCCTCCTTATATCCAATCTAAACTTCCCCTGTTAAGTTTGAACCTGTTACCCCTTGTCTTGTCACTACAGTCCCTAATGAAGAGTCCCATCCCAGGCCCCCTTCAGATAGTGGAAGGCTGCTATGAGGTCTCCACGCAGCCTTCTCTTCTCCAGGCTGAACAGCCCCAACTTCCTCAGCCTGTATTCATACGGGAGGTGCTCCAGTCCCCTGATGATCCTCGTGGCCCTCCCCTGGACTTGTTCCAACAGTTCCATGTCCTTTTTATGTTGAGGACACCAGAACTGCACACAATACTCCAGGTGAGGTCTCACAAGAGCAGAGCAGAGGGGCAGGATCACCTCCTTCGACCTGCTGGTCATGCTCCTTTTGGTGCAGCCCAGGATACAGTTGGCTTTCTGGGCCAGGAGCGCACGCTGCTGGCTCTTGTTAAGTTTCTCATCGAATTTGAATTTGTCTTCCCCCATCTATTTCCCTTTTCTTCCCAGTTTTCCATACTACATATGTTTTTCACTGCTGCATGTACTGAACTTTGTACACATACTAGCCCCAAATTTCAATATTAGCTATCAATGAAGGATTCACAGTAATCCTCATTTTTTCATTCCACACTGTGGACACATTAGGACTAGTTTTAATCCTAATGCTGGGCTGTTAAAGCATTACAGCTTTTATATAAACAGTATGTTCTTTGTATATTTTGTATTACAATTTCTAATTATTAAGTTGTTGTAACTGGTAGGAGCTGGGACAAATCTATTAAGTAAATATAAGAGCAACATCCAACTGATGAAGTGGCAAGATGTTTTGCAGAAGTCAGTTAAAATTTTGCCAGTGAACAATATTGTTTTCTAGCTAAAATACACCACTTAACAAAAGATTATTTGGTGAGCAGGGTAGGGAAAAAAAGTGAACAGAAGTTATTTCTTGTTTACATGCACAAGTCAGCAACAGAGGAACAGAAATCTTAAAGCATCAACACAGATCTGCCCTGGGACTCTGGTTAACTTCTCCAGCATCACTGCTTATAAACCTTGGTTAGAAAGCAAATGGCAAACACTGTCACAGTTATTCCAAAAGGAGGTTGTAGGAGCAGCTTATCACTTCCGAACTTTAACATCTAGGCAGAGGGTGCTGATGCTGGCCTGGAAGGACATACAATTGGGGAAAGCACTGTCCCCACCACCTGTATTTTGCCTACCTGAAGAGCAACAAAGACAATTCATCTACCTCAACAATGCTTATAAGGTGATATTTATTCAGGTTTAGAAGCACACAAATGGAAACTACTGTTATAACTGTTAAATTGTTACAATTACCACACTGATCTTCTTGCTCTACTGACTCAGCTTACTGAAGCTGCCAGAGAAGACTGCCTAACCCTGACCACTGCGTTAAGAGTTATGAAGTGGTTTAAACTCTGGGTATTTGCAGTTGTGGAAGAGGTTGCATGATTTCAGTATCACAATGGGTGAAATGAAATATGGGGGAAAGGAACCTCTGAATTTTATATCCTTTCTAGTTTTCCTACCTGCAGGTTAACTTGACTAACACTGCATAACAAACAATTTAATTTGTCCTGTTCACTGTGCAAAAAGGGACCAGGCAGCACAATTTGGGAGGAATAATTAGTGTTAAAATACACTCCAAAATTCATCACACCAAACTTCATGCTTTCCTTGCTTTGTATGTTGGTATACAGGTAGACGTTGTTCCACTACAGAAACCTCCTCAAACTCTCATGCAATTTACTTCATGTAAATGGAGGTTTCAGAACAATTTATCTGAAGCCCTACACTGGGCAGAGATACAAGTACCACATATTAACATGTAACACAAAAATGACCTAGGATCTTATCACAGCTGCTTACAAAGCGATTCTCCCAGAAAGCAAGAATATTCTCTCTCAGAACGGCAGCAGCATTTTAGTGTACAGTAAGAAACTTCCACAGAGCTTTTTTGTACTTCAACAGATTTAGTCAGAAGTTTTCCCGAGACACAACCGTGCCAGCAGAAGGCAAGGAATGCCTTTCTATTGTCTTTCTAAGTCCTGGCCAAAACCTTTATAATCAGATCAAAATACCATGATCTGTGACAAGACCAGTTTGCAGTATGTGGGTAAGACACAGACGAATGCCATGTGAAAAAAAAATAAGGACATCAACTGCCTCTGATGACATAAGGCTGTACTAATCTAAGTAAAACTGCTCAAAGAAAGCAGAAATCAGAATTTGCAATGCTCAGAGTCAGAATACTTGGTCTGCCTAGAAACAGACAAGATTACTTCCCATGTTCAACTTGCTTTGTGTAAGATTCGTGACATTAAAAGTGGTTTTGGACTGAAATTTACCATAGGCGATTTCAGGACACAGCAAACTTTTTACATTGTTTTAAAATTCTAGCTGAGTAATGAAACAAGTATTAACATCTCCACCTACACTTCCCCACAAACTAAACTTTTTAATGACCAGATTCTGCTAGGAAAACGTCCAGCTTCTCACGACATGCATTAGAGCGCTCTAGATTTCAAGATAATTTTTGTTTTCTGTAGCGTATCTTCATTACTATGACTTGAAATCATGTCCACTGAAGGATTTTTCTGTCAAATCATAAAATTCTGCACGTTTCATACTCCCCAAGAACAGCAAAATTTTAAACATTTTTTCCATATGCAAATATATATATCTATATACACATATCCATATCTAGCCTGCAGAATGGAAATATGTCAGCCAGTATCAACATTTAACATCCACAAACTAAAACCCACTTTCATGTCTGGAAATATTCGGTGGAGATACCAAAGGAATGTGTATCAGCCCTATGCAATCAATTCCCCACTCCTAAGCTGTAGTATACTGTCCCCCCTCCTCCCTAATAACTGATGGCAAAACAGGTTGAGGCAGCATGAGAAATCAGATCAGGGAACTGATTTGGCTTTAACAAACAAACCTCAGACATAAAGTTATTTACCTGGAGTACTACATCCAGCTCTGGAGTCCTCCCTACAGGAAAGACATGGAGCTGTTGGAGCAGGTCAAGAGGAGGGTCACAAAAATGATCAGAGGGCTGGAGCACCTCTCCTATAAAGACAGGCTAAGAGAGCTGGGGTTATTCAAACTGCAGAAGAGCCTTTCAATACTTAAAGGGGGCTTATGAGAAAGATGGGGACATACTTTTTAAAAGGGTGATAGGACAAGGGGTAATGGTTTTAAAGTAAAAGTGGGGAGATTCAGACAAAATATAAGGAAGAAATTTTTTTATTATGAAGGTGGTGAAACACTGGAACAGGTTGCCCAGAGAGGTGGTGGATGCCCCATCCCCGGAAACATTCAAGGCCAGGTTGGATAGGGCTCTGAGCAACCTGATCTAGTTGAAGATGTCCCTGCTCATTGCAGGGAGGTTGGACTAGATGACCATCAAAGGTCCCTTCCAACCCAAACCATTCTATGATTCTATTTTTCTTTTGCATCTGTTTGCTGACTTAGCATCACAAACAGCTGTTCCAGCTCAACTGAACAGACACCCTGGCATGTAGTTGTGACAAGACAGCTCACCCGGGTGAGGAGACGTGGGGAGATGGATGTGGAGTCAGACTAATTTTAAGCCACTTCAGAGGGATAGAGAATAATTTATCACAGACTTCCTTGAAGAGGGATCACAGCTTTGGTCTCAATGGAGATGAAGCAGAAAAACAAATGGGCCTTTTGCCCCTGGTGGAAGGTCCATCACTACCCTCCTGCCTGAAGTGTTTGTTCGTTGGCTTGGTTTTGATGGAAACATTGGTCTGAATCCCCCACCTTGCAAGAATGACTCTCTTGTAAGAATAATTTTTACACAAAATATTTACATAAACGATAGCATACAATGTTAACATCAGAAACAACATCACATTTTACTTTCATAGCTGCAGAAAAGACAGACCAATTTAAAAGTGTAAACTACCTAATAGGAACAGCAGGAACACTTCAAAACCAAGGAAAGCCAGTCTAATGGAAAACATGTTTAAAACCCTACAAAAAGTTTACTTTTTTTGCATATTTGAAACTTCATTTAGTCTTTTTGTGTGCCAGTGTGCATTTACAGCTATACCCTACAAAACCACACAAACATGCCACCTAGTTTCCCCTAAAAGAATTAGTTCACTAACAACCAATATTTAAAACACAGTCTTCAAAAGTGCAATCCAGGCTTTCAAACTCAAATTTCTATTTGTGTCCAAATGCTAGCCACTATCTCATATTTCTTCTGAAGTATCTTCTGTATAGCTCACAGAATTTGCTCAACTTACCTGCAACTTCAAATGCGGGTGCTGTGCAATGGTCTGCTTGACTTGCTTTCTGTTCTATTTATTAAAAAAATATTAAAAATTTGTTTAAAAATTTCCTTTAGTGATATCTGCAACTACTGAAATATACTGGAATGAAAAACTGTGTTTAAATTAAGGTATTATGTGTTTAAATTAAGGTATTTTTCCCTGCCCACAGCAGGGGGGGTTGGAACTAGATGATCTTAAGGTCCTTTCCAACCCTAACTATTGTATGATTCTATGATTCTATTTAGCATTTCCTTTTCTCAGGCTGGGGCAGATCAGCTGGTAAATGAGACTGTTGCAAACACCATTTCTCTTCGTTTATCACTTTGTACTTGCAAGAATTATGGACAGTTGCATTTTTATTGTATTTTTGCATAATAAGCAAAATGAACATTTTACAATCAGGAGGTAGTGACAAAACCAGCAATATCTTTCTCACTGATTTAAAGGGGGGAGAAAAAATAAAAGAAACCATGTTTGCTGTTTTTAAAGAACTGAATGGATATAAATTGTCAGGCTCTGGGTCATCACTAAGCATAGGCCAGAGCATTGGCACGAATGACCGTGTTGTGAAGCCTACAAGCTTTATTTGGTTTTTAGTTCACATTCCTGTAGAGTGAGACATTCTTAATTCGGGAGAGCTACGGGTAAACATTTATGGGAAAAAATTATTAAATATTTCCTTTCACAAAGGTAGCAGGCAAAATAAAAACATAAACACCCCCTGAACACAATGCTAAAGGTGCTTTTTAAGTTAAAATTCATCAAGGCAAATGAGGTATCCATGTTCCTTTCTGACAGGCACTTGGAGCTTTTATTATTGGGAGACTAATATTCCCTCCAGCAGTTATCCTTCATGAACTCATACTATGTTTATTTTCAGATAGGGACAACATTATCCATATGTGAATATGCATATCAAATGGGCTGCTCCATCATATGGAGATAACAGTAATTATTTGGCCCCTATGCACACTTGCACTTAAATTTAGCATTACAGAGGAAGTGAAAATACTTACAAGAGTAATGATACTTGTTACAACACCTGATGTAATACATAACTACTGGTCACTTCCCAAACCTCTCACTGAACTCCAATAGCCTTGAGAGCTGTTTATTGCAATTCGGTTTATGACACAACGCTTAAATGTTCTTACTCCAAAAGGCTCTTGAAAGATGAAGCCCATCTGAAGATTTTCTCTCTAAATATGAAACATTCTGCTTGCAGGATGTTTCAGAATTTTAAACAAATGCAAAACACAGTTTATTCACCTTGGTGAAAGAAGTCATTCTGCACATGGGTCTGAAGCTTGAGAGGACAATATGCATAATTGTAACGAAAGCAGAATACAGGTTTTTCTCCTGGCTTTAGCCCTCGGCACTACAGCTCATTCTTCTAAGTCTAAGAAATCTACAGGAACACCTAAGAACATATATCAGATGTGTTTTGATCCATGTGCACAGAAAGCAGAATCTAACTCTACAAGCACGAACATGTTGGCCTGACTGTATGTGGGACGTCAAAGCTCTCTTCCTCATCTGGCCAAAGTAAGGTACAAACTTTCCCTACAGAAAATTCAAATGTACCCACACCACCCCTGCTGCACTTGAAAATGTATGTGATTTTTAGCTATTAAAAAAAATTAGAAGCTCACATCCTTCTCTTCCTTATAGCTACAAAACATGCATGCCAAATGGCTCCTGAACTAGGAGACTGAATGCCATGTCCCACTTTGCTGGGCAGGCAGATGGATTCCATTATGACTAAATTAATGGCTTTCACATTATTCCAGGATTAAACCTGCACCATTTACACTTCTTGACTTCAACAACTGCAGGGTAAGACCCCCATGAAACAAACAGACCTATTCCAAATACAGTTAACCCAGGAGCAGTTCCTGAATGCAGAGCACATGGTATATACCACAGAGCATATTGGTTTCCCCAGCAAGTAATTTCCAAAGCTGCTCTTCTCTGGCTTCTTAGGAAGGGTGCTCCTCTCCTGATCTCTCTCTGCATGTCAAGACTGAAGTCAAAAGGGTTTGCACTAAATGGGCAAATCTCCAAGAGCAACCTGGCAGCTTCTCCCAGTCAGGCTGCAAAGACAAGGCAGCTTTTCCAAATTTCATCATGATCATGGTACTCTTAGGGTTTATTAGTTTTATTAGTATTTCTAGTACTAATAAATACTAATAAATCCAGTACTTCCAGTATTTTATTAGTATTTCCAGCATTTGATACAACAGCCCACAAACTGCCCAGTGTAGCTCAAAAAGAATTGTGGGGCATTCTGCAGTATAGCAAACCCAGGGCATATGTTTTCCTGAAATGTCAGGTAAACATCTACAAGATTTTCCTTTGTGGTACCACCTGCTACCACAGCGGTGTCACACCTGAAAAGTCAGTAACAATAAAGCAAATTTTTCTCATCAGATGTCCAATGGCACAATATTCCAAAGATTTAACCTTCCCAAACTATACAAAAGAAATATATGGCAGTATTAGTTTCACAGCACTCTGTGCCACCACAGCTATGCATGAACATGTAATACAGCTTGGCCTTTGAGGAGAACACAAAATAATTCAAAACCAGAACCGACAGGAGGAAAATAAACTACTTTTTCCTGGGAACTGAGCTATGCTGCATAACTGATCCTTCTCAAAAAGCCTCAAGTACCATACTTGTCTGACTGTTCCACTAGACAAACTCCTGCCTGTTTCTCAGGGGAACTAGGAGTTTTTATTAGCTGGTATTATTAGTCATATGTGTTCAAGCATCAATCATATCTGTTAAAAATGTTGGTGCAATAATTGCAGCTTCTTACTGATGAATGATAAAATGCTGCATTCCACTTCATCTTATTGGAAATTTCAGAACTCAGGTAACTGTTGCTTAACATAGCTAAAATACAGCCAAAATGAAGGTTTGGTTTGGTTTGTTTTAAAGGAAAAACTTACTTGTATGTGGCTTACTGTATTTCTTCTAGGAAACAATAAAATGGAAAAATGCCCTAACAAAACATCGTTATTATGACACAGAGAAACATAATCCTACCTGATTGCCACACCTTTTAAAATTATGTATAAGGAGCCCTTTGTTGCCCCGTTTTTGGAATGTCAAGCAACTCATAAATGATAATCTGGACCTAAATAAATGTATGCTGGTTGAAAATTCCTTATTTATTTAAAGCATGAAGTGACTCACTACTTCAAGTATCCAAAGTGCAACATCTTTCCCCAGTTTCTTACCTAACCTCTCTTCTAAATAGCCAACCTAAGACTATACCAACACACTAATGACAAGCTGAATTTTTCTTAACTTGTTTAAAACATTCACTAGGCTGTTTTAAATATCATCAGAAATGCTTAATATTATTATCATGACGCTACTTTAAAGCAAGAAGGTAGCTTTAAGTCTTCATGTTGGGAAAAACGGCATTATAAGGATTCAGTTTTTTATTATTCCCTTAGTGAAATTACCTCAGTTCCTGTATTTTGCCACTCAGTATCATCAAGAATAGCTAGCAGAATGACAAGAAGTGGAAAGATGAAGAAAGGAGAACAACTCTGACAATCTCATCGAGACTTAAAAAGCTCAACATGATGAAGGGCTTGTTGGTTGGTTGTTTTTTAATAAGAGGAAAGTATCCTCACATCAGGGTCACTTCACCTTTCCTTCCTCTTTTCTCATAGCACAGCTATATAAGCTTACATTCTCGGATTCAAAAGACCATTTCTTTAGTTACTCATAAAGCATTACTCACTCTTGGCCACTGGTTTGTATCAACTTAAGAAAGTAACACAGAGAGACATGTTTTTAAAGTGGGGAAATCCCAGCAACCCGCAGACATGAGCAATGAAGATGCACACAACTTCTCAGAGAGTAGATGAGGGGACCAAAAGGAAGCAAGGTCAAATCTCAGGTCAATCCACTGTGAAAACTGCCTAAATTGGGGTTTGAAGAATTCCTTGACAAACAAATCAAAACTGCAATGTCCAGTAGCCCCCTCTCTCCAACCCCCCTGAGTAAGAGGCTGTTGCTCTTAACCAAAACGCTTGTTTAAACACAGTTTCACCTACCTTCCCTCATTATCTGGTCAGAATTAATGATTATCTGATTAATAAATTATTACTCAATTACCACTTAACCCAATCCCCATCCTCCTCGTACACCTTTCCAACCACAGTAAAAACAATGAATGTTCATCTCATCATCTTCTTTTCACACATCTGCTTCCCCTCCTCTCTTTCCCACTCTCCCCAGATTAACACATTCTGGGATTTATTTTCCTGTATCATACCCAAGAACTAGAGAGCCCTCCATACCTTTTTTGATACAGGGTGAATAGGAGATGCTGGTCCTAAGCCTACCCTCTGCACAGCGTATTCTGCTCTCAAGCTTCTGAAGAGTGTCAGACTGCTGCAGTATTTGCAGTTCCAGCAGAACTCCTCAAACAGTGGTCCCACATTGCCCAACATCCCTCAATCCTCCTTACTCCTCCAATGCTACTTTTTGGGGTTCTTTTTAATCTCACTTCATTTTAGAGAAGAAGCTCCATAGCCCAGCTCAATTAATTTGTTCAGAGAAAACTTTCATTCATCCTGAATGAACCAACTGCTTTAGAGCAGATCAAGAGAAATACAAACTCCTGAATAAAATTCTGATCACTGTACTGCCCTATTCCACATGCTCTGTAAGTGGTATATATTGTGTGCCATACGCCAAAAGTGATTTGTTTATTGTCTTGACATTCTTTACGTTCCCTACACTGTTTGGAATGCCACACTACACAGGGCGCAAGAAGATAAGATCATTTATGTATGCAAAATATGACCTAACAAGTGTGTAAATCCCTTATTTGCATATGCAAGAGAAAGAGCTGTTAGCGCCAATACTATTTGTATGTGCAGTTCTTTGCTTTACGTGCCACATCAGTTGGCAAACAAACAGTAACTATTCAGCAATATTCACCTCTTTCTATGGTATAACAGTGAACTGGGGAGAGAAAGAGAAAGGCAAGAGTTTTATGTCCATTGATAAATAGCATACTGACTGCAAACTAAGTAGTGTAGAAATCTCAAGCTTATGCTGTAAGAACAGAAATCCATGGCTGACAAAATAGCAGAAAATGGAAAGTGCAGCCTGATCAAAAAATCAGAACTGCAAGAGGCTGTGCTGCTCTGGGGGAAAACATGGGTCTAGAAAGAATAAACACAGTTTCTATGTACCCTTCATACATATAAATGTACACACAAACCCCACACATTCTAAGCTGTTTGGTGGGGTTTTTAATCCATAAAGCAAATATAAATAAAACTTACTAAACCTTCCTGTGTTTGGAATCTGAAGGTGGTAAGGTTAAGTACTCTGAAATCAACAGATGACACATAGAGTTTTTAGTTTATATATTCTGCACTGTAGGATATCTGGTATTACATCTCTTTTGAGTATTTTGCACCTGAGCTTCTCAACATATGGTTAAAGAATATCTACTTGTATTAGCATGATCTGCAGCTTGAACAGTCTGTTAACATTTGAATTAGGGGACATTAGAGTCCCAGTGCTGGGTAACAGGAAAGCTGTCAGCCCTGGCACTTGGGTACGTGCCACCCAAGCTGCTGCTTTGCACATATGGAAGAATCATGAGATGCCCTGACAGAGGTAGCTGGACCTGTGTGGTCTATGCTCCAATTGTCAGGATGGGTTGGGGACAGCTTTCTCTCATCTTGAAATATTTCAAGCTGTCTCTCATCGTGAAATATTTCCTGCCTCTGGTGTCTCTCAGCTGTCTCTCATCTTGAAATATTTCCTGCCTTTGGTGGCATGAATCTTTTGGGCTGGAGGAGGAAAGTCTGCCCCTTATCTCTTTCCCCCTTCTCTCTCTCAACCCCAAATGTTTCCATGGTAGAGATAGCTGTAGCTGCTGCCAAAGAAAACAAGGCATTTTCCCACCTTGAGGACATTCCCCTTTGAACATCAAAAGTCTACGGCAAACAATGGAGTTGAAACAGCTTTGCAAATAAAAGGTCACAAGAAGTTTTCATAATGGAAAATATCAGACTACTTACGGGCAGGGGCTGCTTCCAGCTCACAAACACTACACATGCTTGCAAATACACTTCATTTTGGGCTGAACTAGTCTTTGCTGAGATATTACATGGCGCAGTGATGTAACTTGAATTCATTCTCCCTCTAGCTATTTTGTATTCACCTTAATTGTCAGGTCTTAAAAACAGAAAATTTTTAGTTCTTTGGGAAGAGGATGACTTACATACGGTAAGAAGCTAAGCAAACTGTGGGGTGTTCTGAAACAGCAGTTCACAAATTAAGCAGTTCAGAAAGTAGGGGAAAGGAGAAAGGGCATGTGCTACTGGAGAGCTTCAGGAGGAGAACAGAGCATGTGACAAGATGCTGATGGAGCTGTGCTTTGCAAGCTCTAGCCAAAGGACAAATGAGAAATGCTAAGAGACCTTGGCTGCCAGAAGCTACTGAACCCATACTAGAGGCCTCCATGGAGACTTGGCAGGACAGGATTCAGCAGCAGCAGGAGCCACATGTGTTCTGGGCTCCTGCTCTCTGCTTGTGCATACGCCCAGCCCTGCAAGTACAGCAGACTCCCATGGGGTCATGCTCTCCCATGGCCACCGTGGCCTCTGCCGCTCAAACATCCCCTCCATTCCACTCTCCTACATCATCAGCATCTTCTGCCTCCTCCACAAGCACACTCCGGTGTTCTTCCCTCTTTCCTGCCTCTCAGAAGTGGAGAGATCAGCAGGAAATCTGTGATACCTCGTTTAAGTGCTGCTGCTATGAAGATAAACAGAGAACACCTAGCCCCTAGACCAAGAGCAGAAGACGGAAGGTGACTCAAGAAGCATTTAGTGTGAAAAATACAGGACAAGCTATAGCTGAACGGCTTTCTGGCACAAACCCTTAGCTAGACTAAATTCCTTCAGATGTGCGTAACAAAATAATTTTCCTGGGTGACATTAACGGGGTTTAAATGTGCACCTTAGATATTTGGCATGCATTTCCCTGTGAATTCTGCATATAGGTAAGCCTTCAGCAAAAAGGGAAACTATGATTATCTGCATTTTTTTTTTTGCAGTGCTGGGGCAGTAGAGGATGGGAGTGGGGGGCACAGGTTGAAGGCTCTGAATTTTTAGGGCAACTCATTATGTTGAAACCAAAAATTGTCATAATTTCATAATAAAAACAGCTTGCTTTGGATTTGTTTTTTATTATCCCACTCCCCCATGAGCCAGAAGAGCTGGTGACTGGAAGCATAGTTGAGCACTTGCTCATTAAAAGAATTAACCCCACTACATGTTTCACATATCACCATCCTGCCAACTCCCATGGGAAGCCTCTCAACGAGACTATCACTCTCACTTACATCCTGCAACTTCTCCCAAGATTTCAACACCTTTCTGTACATTCATCCTTGACCTGAAGTGCTCAGTATGGAAATATCCCTCCAATCTTACCTTCCCTTCTCCTTCCCCACTTAGAAAAGCCTCATCGGCCAATGCTTTCTTCACAACAGAATGAAGAAAACCTGTGGGTTTGACTAATTGCAAGAACACACCCAAATACATTAGAAGAGGTACTACTGAGAACAAAACATCTGAGGTCTTAGATTTTGAATGCGGGGAATTGAGAAAATAGGACTTGACTGGTAGAGGAAACTGGTACTTAAAGATCACTGATAACTGGGGAAAAAAGATATTGTTAAAGTCACTGGTATATAAAGACTGTTTCCATTTGACAGTTTTCATTGCTCCACATGAAGTGCCAACTGGTTTATAGACACTGCAACTTATATTTTCACAGAGATTGTCAATTTAGACTAGTCTGGAAGCTTAATTCAGTTCAGTGCTTCCAAATAGAAAGAGAAATGAAAAGCTGTTATTGGTAAATGGCACCACATGAGTAATAACACAGATTTTTCCTTTTTTTTTTCACTCTTTTGCCCCAAGGTACATGTGCCAATCATCACAGACTGTCTAGAAACCTTAATCAGGTTCATGCCCCATCAGACTAGGCACATGAGACAAAACAGTTTGTTTAGACTGCTCACATGCTTTAACAGAAGGACACAACAAATGTGTTTGTGTGTACAGAACAGGCTAAATAATCTACAGAAATCAGTGTTATTTTTCAGTGTTGTCCCTTATCTTTATCAACATTGCAACGTGTATGGATGGCTTTGCCAACCACACCAACAAGGTCTTCAATTCCAGTATCTCCCTAAAGCTCCCTCTTACTCAGCATCCATTCCATTTGTACATCTGTACCCCAAGATAAATGTCTCATTTTTTTTTCTTTTTAAGCAGGCAACCTGACTATTTCTGAGATCAGAAATACACTAAGATAATACATATATATACAGAGAGAGAAAAGATGCATTAAGCTATTTTGGAAAGGGGCCAAAAGAAGGGAGTTTTCTGGCAGTTACACAGCATAAAGAGTAAGGTATATGGTGAATAGATTAGATAAAATTAGTAGTTGTCATCCCATACTGCCTGATGACAGAAACTGCAGCTTTATCTCTCTCCTATCCATGCCTCCCACATATCATGTGCCTCATTAAGATGCTATGGACACAACACATAGGAAAAAGACCATCCTCAAGCAATCAGAGAAAGACATCAAAAGTATCTGGGAAAACTCCTGCCAGATTTGGTCAAAAAGATTTCACGTGTTTGCAGGGTTTAGTTATTTACTACCTTTTCTCTATCACAGCATTTGAGGAATGGGAAAATCCATGCTGTAAACAGGTGCCCTGCCAGGGTCAAAAATGCCTCTTTACCAAAGAACACATGTTCTTTGTGTGTTGGAAAAACTTGCAAGACCCATAAATTAAAGAAAACAGACAACTGACTCAGGCAAAGGATTGGTCAGTCAAGATCTGGCTATGTTAAATTCGTCTGTATTAAAATTAGATGTTACGGAAGTACAGGCTGTGAGAAAACACTAAAAAACCACCTTTGCCAAATATTTGGTAGAGAAAGACATTGCTTTTTAGGCTACATAGTCCTGTAAAAACCTATCTGATACACTGATCTATGTCCACAATATCCAAAGCTAGCAGCACAATGCTGATTGTCCCAGCCATATTTGTGGGAAAATTCTGTTAGATGAAACTGTTTTTCCCAATTCTCCACATTCCTTCAGCTAATTTCTTGCACAGAGGTTTTAGTTTCAGTCACAAGGGCATGAGGAACAAATAAGAAAAGACCCTCAACGGCAGAAGTCAATTCAAAACAAGCCCAAGGGCCAGCATGTGATGACATTGCATAGGTCATTTCCACAACAAAAACCACTTATGAAGCACTTAGGAGAGTAGTAAATATGAACAAAAATGTTTCCTATCAGATCACAACGAACAAGTTTCCAGCAGATTTACCGAATCATTGTACAAAACATTCCAGCACAAGTTTGCTGGTTTGCATTAAAAGGAAGAATGTGAGCACATCAAAGCCTGACTTTGCCTAAGAAAGTATTCTTCTGGCCCTCAAAAGACTTCGAAATTAGAATGAACTGAGCCTTGACTCACATTTGTAAAGGTAATTTGGAGCCAAATCACAGAACATGCTCTGCAGGGAAGCCTAGATATAAGGTTTCCCACCTGTATTTGGAGGGTACAGCTGTAAGCACTATATGTGCATAATTCATGAACTGTGCTTCCAGTGTCTCACGGGGCTTTCAAGAGCTCCTTGCATTCTTTTCAAGTGGATCATTAAGGGTGGTGTACCTAAATGGATGGGTGGAGGAAATGTATCTGAACAGAAGATTAGAAGTGATTCAATTTTGGGAGATAACCTGACTCTTTGTCTTGGTAATACCACAGTTCAACCATGTGAGTTGACATTGGCAACTGGGGCCACTCAGCAGTTTCACATACATAGACTTTTGTGCAGGTGAAGAAGAATAGCATTATAAAGCTTCTCTCTGTGAACCTAAAGGCACAATTCTGTCATGATGACGGCTGATTTAATCAACGTTTTCATGAGGAGGCTAGGCTTAACAAGGCAAACTAAAGCTCTTTACAATGATCTTCTTGAATTCCCCTCTACTTGAAGAGTTCAGCACTGACAACTGGGACAAAGATAAGAGAAATGGAAATCCATTCTAAGACTGGTTTACAATGACTCAGAAATCTTCTCTAGTCTCTGTAAAGCACACTGCAACTAGAGACAGAAGACCTGGTAAGAAGAGAAACAGCAATGATGGTCTTCAGTGCAAGCTACCCTTCTCAAGAGAAGAAAACTTGGAGAGAGAAGCCAGCCCTGAAACTTCCCATTCCAAAGCTTTAACTATTAAAATGACTAAATTAGCTGTGAGACATCAATAAGCTCATTCCATACCTCCTACAGAAATGCAAAGCAGAGGACAGACAAAATTTCCTACTTCTTCTTTTCAGATGCCTCTATTGTTGCCTGGATGAGTGGAGCTGCCAGAATTGCCTGGGGAACACTGACTAACCAGGAAAGGAAAGTGTCATATTGACGCAAATTCCAGAGACCACGGTGCCTGTTAGCTGGAGCTCTGAAAACAAGCACTCCTTGTGCCTTCCTCATTCTCTGTTTTGCAGTTGCTTTTGTTATTTATTTTTAAATACCCTTCTGACTAACTATCTTCCAGAAGAAGGGGAAAAAAAGGAAAAAGCGAGAACTGGGAGAAACCAGAGAAGGATAGCTGAGCCATCAATTCCTATGGGCCAAACACTTAGGTCCAATTCATCCTGTGCTACTGCCAGCCACTTACATCACTCATAGCAAAAAAAAATGAGCAGTCTAAACTGGCGTGTTCAAGCCTTGCAGGAATACTGCTTATTCCCGACTCATCCTAAAAGCTAAACAAAACCCACTTTTTGTACCTGCTTAGCTGCAAAGCACTATTTTGAAAGAATAACTCTTAAACAAGCAGTATGCCACTTAAAGACGCAAATCTCATTATTTGCTCCACTGACAGATTTTACACAAAATCCTCTTGATTCTGGAGAATTAGTTCATTAAAAAGGTGCATGATGTTCTAATATATATCCTATGTCAGCACAAACAGCCTTCGTGTAAACACACAACCATGAGTAACAACTCTGTTTCCATCAGAAGCCCTTTATCCTGCGTAAGAGGTCTGCACGCTAATAGATGTCCTAGGCTAATGCTAACTAGCTACAGCTGGCTCACTGCTATAAAAAGCATTAATGAAAACATAAATACTAACTTCTCCGCTTCCCTCAGCCCTACGTCAAGGCTGCGCAAAGGCATCACTTTCCAAGCGGTCTGTGTGAATGAACTGGCTGCTCTGAACCAGCTCGCTCTGGTTCTCCACGGTTTGTTTACTGAACAGCGTGTGCAGAGACACACTGAGCACGGGGGGCGCAGGGGGAGCGGCAAACCACGTGCCCGCCTCGCTCGCCCAGCGGGTCCTCCCGTAACCCGGAGCCCTGCGTTTCTCCTGGCGGCTCGCAGAAAGGAAGGAAATATCTATTAACCAAGGGGCTGACCTGTGGGCATAAGAATGTCAGTCCACCCCGAAGCTGACGGAACACAGCCCGGTTCTTACTACTGTGTTTTGCTGTAATGTCGCTTTGCTTTGCTCTAGTGCCGTTACAAATTCAGTTGTAATAAATAATACACGCAGTGACATACACGGAGCAGAGAAATGACACTTTATGCCTCAGGGTTCTGTGTGCTCTCCAAACTTACTACAGGGTTTATACTTTTATTGTGCCAAATAGAAAACAAAATTGCAGAAAAGTGAAAGAGACTCAGATTTATCCAGTGCATATTCAGAAAAGGGAAAAACATCTATTTCTGCTCAGTGGAAAAAAGGATACGTGCAACTCCAAGATTTCGGAGTTGCAAATTTGGACCAAAACATCCGGAAACTGAAGTGCTAAGACACTCCATGATTTTTATTCAACCGTATTGTGTGCACATACATTCTTCTCTCCTTTTTGACTATTGGACTGTTTCTCTGCTATTATAAAAGGGTTGGTTTTATTCTGAAAGCAGTTACTTTGTCACTATCTGCATCTATGTATTTCAGCAGGTGACTTCAGACAGAGACAAACCCTTCAGGTCTTTGCTGGGAGGGCAGGCACACACAGTTACACTCATCCCAATTCCTTCCAGTCCTGTTTGCTGCTTCCTAAGAACTGTCACAATCTAACACTGTGCGAACATTAGCCCACCTTAAAGGGGAGCCTTCCTTTAGAAGCACATAAAGCATGTAACAGGGCTGCCTGTTTTCAGATGTATTTTCCATCTCAAAATACTGAATATGTATTTTAAAACCTGAGCTTCTGAAGTCCAACCAATAAGTAAGAATCATACCTAGCTTTTCGTCTTTTTTTTTTTTTTAATAATGGAAATCCATTTACACAGGAGGCTGAACAGGAGGTTTTGGGTTCTTCACCCAAAAAGCTTAGAAACACTCAAAAATATGTTTGTAAAAAAAAAAAAATCTTGTTTCTAACTGTCATGATTCTTCATTCTGATGATTTTGCTCAATGCATGACTTTTAAAATTTCCTCTGATTTGTATTACCCAAACAGCAACTCAACCTGGTGGGTCACCCCCAAATCCACCTTCTATATATTTAATGGGGATGAAACAAAGGTTTCATCCCAGAATAGAATCTATTGTATTTCACCTAGAATAGAATCTACTTGTCTGTGCAGGAGTTTCCTAATTCTAACCTACAGATGTTACCCAACACGGTGCAACCCTTTGCAAGCATTTAAAAATAAATTATCCATTTGCAGTTTGTTGGTTTGCTGAAGTTCCAACCTCTAAATCAGACATGGCACCTCCTATTGCTTTATCTCCCTTCTGCTCGGTGTGTATAACCAGAGTTCCAACTCAATTCTTACAAATCCACGACCTCAGCAGAGCCCCTTCTCACTTACACCACTGAAATGCGAACAGTCTGAGAGCCACTGATTTTCCTGTCAAGTCACCCACTTCAAATACCTGTTTTCTCAGGATGTTATTGCTACAATGCTCCCCTAAACCCTAGCAGTCCAAATACAGATGATGACTCAGGTAAACAGAAGCACCAAGGTATAGATGAGCTCCTATCACAGCTATTTTTAATCATGACTAAACAGCTCAAGAAAGTTTTGGAAGTTTTCAGTTCCTTTGCAAAGGAAATAGGCACTTACAATTAAATAGAAATAAAAAATTAAAAACACTTTTGCAGAGATTAAGCACTGAATGTTTTTGCTGACAATCTGTTCTACTTCCTATTTACATTATATATATGGTCGGTTATAGCTCTGTATTGAAGATATGACTTGTTGCAATCCAAATAATTTCCTTTCACATTTTTTCTCATGTCAAATAGAATTTACAAATTTTGGCATTTGTTCAGAGGCAGGGGAAAAAGCATAATCCCATTGTGATAGGACAAAGACGAGCATCTGTAGCTCTCGTAACTAGTTCATATTTGAATTCAACAGTGGAGAAAGCTGCTGCCTCAGGGAAGAAACGCGTAGCAGGAACTTCATAGGCTCAAGGGAAATAAATGGGCAGACAGAAAGGTAACTCACACAAAATGGTATTTTAATACCCTGTGATGACTTTAATATTCCTCATATGAGGACCTCAGCTCTACTCATTACTTCCTTCTCCGATGACCAACACACTCCCACAGCTGGGACTCTCCTTCCATAATCTTAACTACACTTGCCTGTGAAGTTGGGACTGTAGTGTAATCTGTTATCCCACACCACTGACGGTGTGCTCTTTGTACTTTCCCTGTTCACTTGCTCAGAAACAGAAGTGCATATCTCCTTTCCGGTGGAGTTTCTGCAGCATGTGCTGAAATGGGACCACAACTGCACAGCTGTGGGACTGTACCCCCCCTGACAAGCACACATTCCTAAGTATGTGGCTGCCCTTGTCTAGAATAATTGGGAAACTACTGAAAAATATGGAATAAGAAGATATGGAAGGCAGATGCAGGGACTGTGAGAATGAAGACCTTGTGCCCACTGTAGGAGAGGATCTGGTTCGAGACCCTCTTAAAAATCTGAATGTGCACAAGTCCGTAGGTCCTGATGAGATCCATCCGCGGGTCCTGAAGGAGCTGGCAAATGAAGTTGCGAAGCCGCTGGCCATCATATTTAAAAAATCATGGCAGTCAGGTGAAGTTCCTGATGACCGGAAAAAGGGAAATATAATCCCCATTTTCAAGAAGGGGAAAATGGATGACCGGGGGAATTACAGACCAGTCAGTGTCACCTCTGTGCCTGGCAAAATCCTGGAGCAGATTCTCCTGGAAGGCATGCTAAGGCACATGAAAATCAACAAGGTGCTTGGTGACAGCCAGCATGGCTTCACTAAGGGGAAATCCTGCCTGACCAATTTGGGGGCCTTCTATGATGGGGCTACAGAACTGATGGACGGGGTAGAGCAGTTGATGTCATCTACCTGGATTTGTGCAAAGTGTTCAACACTGTCCCACATGACATCCTTGTCTCTAAATTGGAGAGACATCAATTTGATGGATGGACCACTCAGTGGATGAAGAACTGGCTGGATGGCCACACACAAAGAGTTGTGGTCAATGGCTCAATGTCCGGCTGGAGACCAGTAACGAGTGGTGTCCCTCAGGGATCGGTGTTGGGACCGGTCTTGTTTAACATCTTCGTCACTGACATGGACAGTGGGATTGAGTGCGCCCTCAGCAAGTTTGCCGATGACACCAAGCTGTGTGGTTTGGTTGATACCCTGGAAGGAAGGAATGCCATCCCGAGGGACCTTGACACGCTTGTGAGGTGGGCTGATGTCAACCTCATGGAGTTTAACCATGCCAAGTGCAAGGTCCTACACCTGGGTCAGAGCAATCCCAGGCACAGGTACAGGTTGGGCAGAGAACAGATTCAGAGCAGCCCTGCGGAGAAGGACTTGGGGGTGTTGGATGATGAGAAAAGGAGCATGAGCAGGCAGTGTGCGCTTGCAGCTCAGAAAGCCAACTGTATCCTGGGCTGCATCAAAAGCAGCGTGACCAGCAGGACGAAGGAGGTGATCCTGCCCCTCTACTCTGCTCTTGTTGAGACCTCACCTGGAGTATTGTGTGCAGTTCTGGTGTCCTCAACATAAAAAGGACATGGAACTGTTGGGACAAGTCCAGAGAAGGGCCACAAGGATGATCAGGGGACTGGAGCACCTCCCATATGAAGACAGGCTGAGAAAGTTGGGGCTGTTCAGCCTGGAGAAGAGAAGGCTGCATGGAGACCTCATAGCAGCCTTCCAGTATCTGAAGGGGGGCTATAGGGATGCTGGGGAGGGACTCTACATTAGGGACTGTAGTGATAGGACAAGGGGTAACAGGTTAAAACTTAAACAGGGGAAGTTTAGACTGAATGTAAGGAGGAAATTCTTTCCTGTTAGGGTGGTGAGGCACTGGAATCGGTTGCCCAGGGAGGTTGTGAATGCTCTATCCCTGGCAATTTTCAAGACCAGGTTGGACGAGGCCTTGGGTGATATGGTTTAGTGTGAGGTGTCCTTGCCCATGGCAGGGGGGTTGGAATGATCTTAAGGTCCTTTCCAACCCTAACTATTCTATGATTCTAATAATTTTATATTTTTATAATATAAAAATATATGGCTTCCTTAAAGCCATCTTCCTATGTATGGATAATGATGCTGTACAGCAGAAAATAAGAAAGGACCTTGCAGTGACAGCACAACTTCCAAGTGTCATATGGCAGCACAATTGGAGAGGGAGTAGCAATAGGGTAGAGACTTCACCACACCCTACAGGGAACTTTGCTCCTATCTGCTATCTACATTCGTGTGTATGTGGAAGACAGTGGACAACAGGTGTCCTGGGTAGAGTAGCCCTCACAAAGAGAAGCTACCTTCTGCCTTCACTTCCATCTTTGCATTCTTCTTTCCATTGCTGCAGACACAAGAAAGGCAACTGGGAGCAACCAATACCTTCACCCCACTCTCAGGTGGCCATATGAAGTCAGCTTTCAGATGTAGCCCTTGCACATCTAGTTGCACAGATCAGTAAGTGCCTCTGAGCTGGAAGAACAGCTGCACAAAGGTCCTTACAGTTGCTGGTGGTAACTGCCTGATGGCTCAGATTAGCACCTCCAACAGGGCAGGATCTGGAGCTGCTTCTGCAAGATCTATCTCAATGACTGGCATACCACCAAAAGTAAGAGTGCCAGAGATGGGAAACCACATGTATATAAAATCCTGTTATCATCTGATACCGAATAAAACACAGCCCACAACACAAACATGTCAAAAAAGTACACTTTGCAACTTCATGATATTGTTCTTGGTCCATTTAAACAGGAAACCTCTCTGAAATACATTTTTCATTCAGTCCTAGCCTTAAGCACTTATAAAGCAGGTTGTCCAGAGAAGCCCACACTGCAACCAAACACAGTTTACAAATCAAGTATCAAGATTCAGTGAGTTACAAAACCATTTTGAACATGTATCAGGCAGTATGTGTTAGGTGAATAATCTCCATTTTCTTACTATAGGACTAAAATTACAAAACTAATCAAGTCTCTCTTAACTGCCATTCCACTTGAGTCCTTACACTGCGAAGTGTAATACACAGTAAGTTTATCCCAGGTTTCTGATCATCACTTTTTTCACTTGAGGAGTATGTTCTTCTCCAAACCCTGTGAAGCCCCTTTAGCCAGAGAGAGGGTTGAGGCATTAACCAAAATGAGTTTGAGGATTTCAGCACAGCCTGTAGCAGATTCCTTGCCACTGTGTTGTTGTTGACTGCCTTTGGCTGTGAGAAATACAACAAAACCAGGAGGCACTGCCGCCAGTCAGGACTGGCACATGAGCATAAGGTAACTTTAAGTGCAGCTGTAAGTTACATACCAATTTTAAACCACAATGCTTACTGAAAGAACTGTGCTGATGTTTCTTCGGACATTCACTGATCTATGCAGGTACTTGAGACTATGCGTACGAAGACTGTTTACCTGCCCAAGGTGCCCAGAAATTACATGCAATACTTGGGTGGTTAAATTTCTCTCCTAGCTGCTAGCTCAGCATGGCCATCCAGGCATTTATAATACTTATCACTGCTCACAGTCCTTGCCTTTTGTCCCATGATACCAGGAAAACAAATTCCAAAGACAAAATCTGGCTTTTATAAAAATTTTGGAGAGCTCTAGCACAACTTTTAACAATTCCTCCACGTCAGGACTGAAGTCATGTAGATGGTGAAAGGTAGAGGAGTAAAACACACATGGAGGATTTCTGCTCTTATACAAAAATTCAAGGGAAAAAAAGGTCAAAACCAAGGTAAAGATTCCATACCTTTTACATAGGCCGTCTTAGAATAATTCTCAACAAATAACAGGTGCTGGAAAATTACTATTCCTGGTTTAAAACAGACAATGTACAACAGCACATACCTTGACTGTGGGTCTAGAGCTGGCAAATTACCTTTTCAGATTGTTTGCTTTCTACTCCCTAGTCTGGTCTCCACTATAGGATAACATACAGGGGACCACTTTGCTCTTCCTCATTTACACATTCCCTTGAAAATAACCAGTTGGGTGAATACAGCCTTAAAAGAGACAGCAGTGGGAAACAAGGTGTTCAGGTGCAATAAACCTTCCCCAGATTTCTAAAGCCACATCATCAGATGTGGGAGGTGTGAAAAGGTATTGTTACAAGGTAAGTGGTGGTGAATACACAACTACATCATGATGTTTCCAAACCATTTATACATCTCTGTTATTTATGTATCTCTGCAATTTCTCTATCATAGGGTAGAGCTATCGGTTAAGTAGAGCTGTTCCTCCTTCTTGACCAACAAAAGGCTTGCGGGTGTGTGACACTCTTCTGTGAACATATGGGCACTTTACTGATCAGTTTAAGCACTTGGGCAGGGAGGAAATACGAGCTAGCAACCAGTGTCTTGTCTTTGCTGAACGCACACACAGTGTTAGTGTTGGCCATCTGATGGTTGGTTTCTGTTCCCGCCCGCTTGCTTTCCAAAAAGACTGAATCTCTGTCACACTTGTGGTCTATGCTGGCTGCTGTCTTCTGGAGACTCTTTTCTGTATCAGCAGCTTTTACCACTGCCCTGACATTTTAGAACAATGGCAAATTGATTAATTGCCTATTCCCAGTGCAGGGCCAAAACCCGGTGCTGCATGTTGAGGGGTCCTTTTTTTCCTTTGTACAGAGTATATCAGATAACAGTGCTTTCACCTTGCCCTTGGACAGGATAAGATTATGTAAATATTTAGCACTGAAAAATAAACGGTAATGTCAAATTAACAAATTGTTGTACTACAGTGGCACTGGAAGAAGCCCAAGTTCCATCTATCCGTCTGCACCACCGGCAGCAGGGAAAACAGACTTTCAGGGCTATGGGGGCAACAGCACAGGGAAACTACAGTGTTAAATATATAATACACTTTATTGCCCCAGCCAGACAACGTGATACCAAAGCAATTTTTCCAACAGCCTTTTGTCCTTATTCTCTCTTTTGGTGCCTCCAGTTAGAGAATTAAAAATAGAGCAGGGTGGAGGCAAAGGGGAATAATCCAAGTGTCAGAGAGTCTTAACTGTGAAGAAAAAAAAAGGAAAAAAGCAAGAGACTTCAGAGCAGAAACAGGTTACTAGACCTTGAACCACAGCTGTCAAGAGAACTATTACAGGTCTGCCAAGGAGCAATTGGACTACTTTGCAATATCAGAAGCACGTATCTTCTCTTCTGAGAGGGATCCGAAAAAGGGAAATCAGAGAAGCTTATGGAGTATCCTGTACTGCACTTCAGTTACCTATTTCCTGTTTATTTCCCACTTGAAAAATCACATCCCAGAAACATAATGTAATTTTAAAAAAACTTACATTTATGACCATTCCATTTAAAACATTTTGTTGAACGAAAAAACACAAAAGACAAATGGAATGCTGTAAACAGATTTAAGTCAGCCACAAAAAACATTCTGACAGATGTTAGCATCTGTGAACATGGATCTTTCACGACACTCCTTTCCAATCTGGGCTCTTTTCAGATAAGAAGACCTCCAGTTTTTTTTGTTGTTGTTGTTTATTTCAGTATGCTTTATAAAATGTAAGCTAGGTTTTCCATACCAGAAGGGTGACTTTTCGATATATGAGTCCACCTACTTGGAATGTTAGTTGCAGCACCTGACATTCAACTTCTAGTTGTGCATGCTGCCAGACAGGTTATCCCATTGGCTAGATTTGTTTTAAGATAAACAGTGAAGATCACTGGACAAAGGAAGAGAGGAAAAAAGGAAATCCAACTTTGAAATTAATTAACTTTACAGAATTACTGTTTGCAAAAAACCTGTTTTATACAGAATTACATATGAGCAGACTACTCAGAAACTTGCAACAACTTGCTAGAGCATAATGAATCCCAGCAACTATCATGTTTCTGAGGGCCTGCTCAGAAAGAGAAATGTGACTTTCCCCAAACTTCTGTTTCTTCCAGCCACTCAAACAAATCCTTGGCTTCTCTAAATATTTTGCTCCCCAAGGGTCCTGCTTGCATGGCAGCAGGCCTTTCCACTGCTTTGAGATCTGGCAACTGGCAAACAAAGAGCAAAACCAAAAGAACTATTGATGACTACTGCATAGAGGCTGAGAACATTATGTTTTAAAGTAAATGTACTGCCTTTCCTTTGTTCTTGGAATAGACAGTTATAGCAGGCTAGAGTGCTAATTTTCAGGTAGGAAGCAGGACAAATCATATGCCAAGAGAAACAACTGGAAAATTTCTCTAGTCACCCACAAAGATTTTAAAATGTGGATTCATAGCTATAGCTAGCATTGTTTTATATCAGCAGTGGTTAGCTTTTCCTTCTTAACAGACAACACCCTTTTCTCTCCAGCCTCCTCATCCAAATCTCTGACCAGTTAAACTGCCTAATAGTCCTAAAAATGCATCTATTTTAGTTTCACAAACAACCAGCCATATTCTTTAAGGCATAAAACTGACCAGCTCTATTTTTTACTGAACTCACGTGGCCCACTCAAAACAAACAGATACTGGCAAGAGCAAAATCCAAATTATACACTGCTTTATCCCAGGAACACAAAGTACAAGGCCGACGCAGTGAGTCAGACACCTCAGCACCAGTGAGCTGCTCAGGTTGACAGGAGTCTCTTTGGGATCTCTGTACATGTGAGGCAGGCCTTTTTTGAAAAGAGTCAAAATAATCGGGTTTACACAAACGTGTCATTAGCAAAAGTATCTCATCAGAGGGGAAAAGGCAGTAAAAAGTATGCTAGGAATGCTGGAAATGAGCAGACAGTCACGGCGAGTCATATTTTCTTCTCTCCCCCCCTCTCCAAGAAACTTCTTCAGCATGAAAAGTCCATTTGCAAGAGCAGTTAATTATGGGGGGAAAGGCAAATAATTCAACAATAATTCAGGGAACGTGGGACCAATTTCTGTACAGCAGAAGCCAGAGAACTTCTCAGTCTGTGTTATGATTTCTCAGTGTCCTCAGAAAATGCTTTAAATACTTCAGCTAAACAGACTTAAACCCATCAGACGTATCCATTTGTCTATCACTAAGAAGCCATATTCTACATATGTGTATTTATGAACAATAAAAGCTAGATGCATATAGGCATTTCTGTGATTTTTATCTTTTACCAATTTTTATGTTTTTAAGCAATTAAATGAATCCATTTCCTTACAATGAAAATAGCAGTTTCTCCCACTATTTGCCAGTCTCTTTCTAGAAACTGGATGTCTTGCACAAAATGCATCACTTCTCCTCTTCCACATTTAATTTCATCCCTTTTTTCAGCTTACTGTGTTTTTTATGCTTCCCTGTGGCAACAACATCTAGGTTATTGTGGAGTGCATCTAGGTTATTGTGGAGTGCTACAAAAGAAGATACACAATAAGACAGCCTGTCCAAAATACAAACCAAGTGACTATTCATCTACCTTGATATCTAATTACAAACTTCTGTTCATGAAAGAATGAATTATCTAACTCATCTTGCCTCATAAAATACAAACCTTTATGGCAGTTTCACTTCACAAAAAGAAGTTTACAAAGAAAAAAAAAAGTTGGTTTTTTTTTTGGTGACAAAAGAATGAGCCATCAGTTGGTTCAAAGGACTGCCAGAAGGCGTTGGACCCTTTTGCTCACTATCAGGTGACAGACACAGACATTTTTGACAGAGGAGAAAAGTCTCATGTGGATGTCTATCAGGTATGGAAATAGCAGCTGATAAAGCAGTACGAGGTGTTTTCCATTCCTCAGTCTTAGAAGAGTTTGTTCTCTTCTTTGCAAAAGAGAAAGTGGGTTGTTTTTCCTCTTCAGGATCCACGAGACAGTCTGACAGCTGCAAACAAGGACAACCAAGCTCTTTTCTGGGCTGGGATATCTATAAAATGTGAGGAACTCAGAAGAGGCCAGTTTAACAACTGCACATGAGAATAGCCAGCTACAGTATGCACTCAAAAGCAACAGACTCATTTTTTCTTTTATTTCATTTCTATTTCAAGTTTGACATAAGGAGTGCAATCTGAGATTTCTGTTTTCTTTCACCCCATTCCTGCGAAGGGCGTGGGCTCAGGCAGGTTAACTACCTCAAATGGCGTGACTGCAAGTTAAGTATACTTTTGGTTAAAAGTTGGAAAGGAAATACAGAGACAGTATTGTCATTTGAACTCTGCTAGAACTGATGCTGCTAAAAATCAGCTTGAATAATAGACTGCCAGCTGCCTTGACTTGATCAAATTTAGCCCTCTGGAAGAAAAGTCTAGACAGAGGAATACTCACCTCAAAATCACATATTGATGTGAGACTGGAAAAATACTTTTCGTCTCAGTTTTAAAAAAATATATACTACAGCAAGAACAAATTAAACATAAAGCAATGAGTTCACATGACAAGATGTATCGATTGCTTTTAAAAAAATAATGCAAGTTGAGGTTAATATAACTATTATATGCAAAGGAGCTTTTTAAAAAATACTGGGGACACGGCTGTTGATAATTACTTTCCTGTGAGGGATGACCGAGCTTGCATTTTAGGAAAGAACAATCTTCCTGAATTCCTCCTGGAGGAATTTCATTTATCAATGAGTGCTGTAAATTATCCAGTCGCTTACAAGGTAGTGAGAATTGGGAGAATTCCAGTATTTCAAAAGCTCAGGAAGAAGGACCTGTGAGCATGCTACTACCCACCAGCAGGGTGGCTTATTGGAACTCAAATTCTTCAAACCTTGAAGAATCCCTTCAAAGCCTATTGAAAATTACATCTGGAGAGCTCTCAACGGGGCCTTTTAAACTAATTGCACATCTACAGAGCAGAAAACTCTGCAGGAAGAGAAATCTTCTAATGTCCTGAGACGCCGAACTTAGAAGCTTTATACAATCTCTGCCACTGTAACTTTCCTTAATGAGCTTCCTGAGTGAAAACAAAATTGAATGTATCTTACCTTTCAAATTTTTTAAGTCATCATGAGCCAAATGTTAGTGCAAAACCAAAGGAAGGAAAATCAATAATAGACACAGTGATCTCAGATTGAGAACTGCCGAGAAAGACTCTGAAATCACTATTTGGTCTGAAACCTTGGGGATCATAACAGGAGAAGGAGAGGATGCAGCAGTTCAGTACTGATCAGAAGGGAAAACTGTGCTTGGCATAGCTTTTGTACTTAAGAAAAGGAGGTCCCATTCTTGATTCCCTACACAGGAAACAGACCAGTATTAGGATGCAAACACTAAACCAGAAATGCTTAAAGCCACTGGTCTGAAGCTGTATGCTCCATAGGTTTTGCCTATAAGATTTCTTCGTTATTGTTAATGTTTTGACACCAGATCACTTTTTACTGCAGAGAAGCTGAACTGCTGTGACCTCCAGTTTTCCAGAACTCAACAGGAGCCTTTTCCAGTGGCTTCACAATGGAGGTTTTCATGTCTATGCCTATGTTTCTCTAATGGAATCTACGCAAAATCCCCATTTTATAACTCCATCTCTCTCTATATTTCTCTTTTGCTTCAGGAGACCACTCTATCAGCATAACTTACTAGCAGAGCGTACTGGAGACTGAAATAGGTAAATGGTAAATAACAGTTACTTTGTTAAACGCAACGAACAGTATAAGATGTTGAAGATCATCATCGGTTTTAAATTAAATTCCCATTAATTTGTTTTCAGTCTTCTGGTGATGACACAAGCTATAGACAAACCCTTCCCTCCTTTGGGCAGGACTACTTCTGTGTCACACCATACCGACTAAATAACTACACACTTCCATCAAGAGCTCCACACTTTGCTGAGCATGCTTATTCCCTGCAAGCTGGCGATTAAGAATGACATTTCCAAACTCCCTCCTTTTTAGTTTCTCATATATCACAGCCTCAACAAAAAAATTCCCATGCATCTTACTACTCACCTAACATTTGGTGGATCTGAATTTATGATGGGTGTTGCACAAAGAGACTTGTTTCCTTGAACGTGACTTCCATAACCTCTTGCAGGCAAACAGTACACCCTTTGGATAACGACTCGTACATGCGCTTCTTTCCAACCCACTGCTCCCTGGCTTTCCACCATTTCAAGCAGAGAATCATTAACAGCACTCTGTGCTAAGGGATGCTTGTTACAGATTTGTGGAGCACAAGCGACCTGGTGAAGGAAAACCCATTAATAGAAACATTTCATGGGGGCCTTGAAACTATGCAGTGCTAAAGAGTAAAACTTCAGCATGAAAAATCACTGAAAGAAATGCAAAATCAGTTTCAAAATACCTACTGCACCTAAACTATCTTACAGACTAGTGGCCAGTATTTACTATTGATTTTTAATGACCTCTCAAGAGAGCTGAGCACACACAGTGCTCTCCTGTATTTAACTCATACTCTGCACTGACCTAACTCAGTCCATGAGAGATGAGGGTGACACCAGCAGGAAAACAATTGATATCAGTATTTATGATTCTTCCCTTTGAACTGAGTTTCATTTTTAGTTTGTTGATATTTTGTTCCTTCCTCTTCTAAAATGGGTCAACTCCAACTTGAATGCTTCTGAACTTTAAGTTGAAAATGAACAGGTGTCTAGTTTCAGAGAACAGTAAGCTAGTCCTAAGACTTGCACATTTCAATGTAAAATGTTTCAATGTAAAAGAATTAGATGATTAATGAAAAGTATAGAACTTTAAAAGTCCAATCCTCCTTCCAAAAGTAGGTTCCAAAGCACTTCATTAATTTTAAAACATATTTTATAAATAAAATCTTCCAAACTCTCAAAATAAATTATATGAATAAAATTCTGCTACACTGTGCCTTAATCTAAATGAGTAATTTCATTAATTTTAAAATAAATTTCTCAGTAAAAAGTGTATGCAAGTATAGACTAACATGATCGATATATATCGATGGCTAAGCACCACGGGGGGAACAAGTGAATTGTTCTGGTTTTGGAATACCACAGTAGAAGCTTTTTACAAGGTAGAACTGAAGCAAAAAAAGGAGAGTTGATTTATGTAACTTTTCCGTTCCCAGGCCTATCATGGGAATTACATATAAGGCAAACACAAAATGTTGACACTCAGTGTTGTTCATCAAACCTGTAGGGCCAAACTTCTCAGATACTAAGTATTAAGAATGATTTTGGGTGGCCAAAATAAAGCCTTTACAAGAGAAAGTGCTAGCACGGACTATCAGAAAACCAGATCTCTTAGAATACCTCAGCTTGCAGAACCACAGATAGAGACATGCACAGTCAGTAGTCACTTTAACATAAGGTCAAAATAGGAAAGAAAACAAATTAAAGGTGCAGGAAAGGGAGGTGGTGTTATTACCAATTGGTGCTTTAAAGAAAGCATAGGATTGCTTAGGAAATGAGTTAAGAAATAAAGTGAAAAAGGAATGTTTATTTAAAATAATATCTTGAGTGAGTGAGCAGAAAACTGATTTTATTTCAAATAAAGCTTAGCTATTCAGCTCTAAGGAATAAGAGAGAAATGAATGGAAACTCAAGCTACTATTACTGTTTACGGGACCCAAGCTTGTACACCAGGTCTAGTGGGGGCTGCTGGAGCTGGTCTGATAAAGAAGGGAAAGAGCGGTTTTGGTAGGGGGCTTGCCAGGCTGGTCAAGGAAGCTTTAAACTAGATGTGTTGGGGGAGGGGGGCATCATTCCATCCCAACACACCCAGTCAGTTGCCAGCACCTATAATAAATGCTCGGAGTGATGTAGAGATATTCCAGCCTCTCCAGCCAATGAGCTGGCTTCATTTGGAGCTCGGCTCAGATGCCTCTATACAAATGCCTGCAGCATGGGGAACAGACAAGAGAATTAGAGATGTGTGCAAGTTTATGGGGGTATGATATAATAGGCATCACAGAAACATGGTGGGATGGCTCCTATGACTGGAGTGTTGGAATGGAAGGTTACAGGCTCTTTAGAAAAGACAGGCCTGGCAGGCGGGGAGGGGGAATTGCCCTTTATGTTAGGGATAGGCTGGAGAGCATGGAACTCTGTCTGGGGACAGGTGAGCAGTTAACAGAGAGTTTGTGGGTCAGGCTTGAAGGCAAAACAGCTATGGGAGACATTACTCTGGGGATCTGTTACAGACCGCCTGATCAAGGAGAACCTGCGGATGAAGCACTCCATAGACAGATAGGAAAAGCCTCACGCTCACAGGCCCTTGTTCTCATGGGTGACTTCAACCACCCTGACATCTGTTGGAAGGACGGTACGGCCTGGCACAAGCAATCCAGGAGGTTCCTTGATTGTGTGGAAGACAACTTCCTTCTGCAAGTGATAGAGGAGCCGACAAGGAGAGGTGCCTTGCTTGACCTCATGCTCACCAACAGGGAAGGGCTCGTTGGAAATGTGACGTTCCAGGGCAACTTGGATGCAGCGATCATGAGATGCTCGAATTTGAGATCCTCAGGACAGTGAGAAGAGCGTGCAGCAAGCTCACTGCCCTGGACTTCAAAAGAGCAGACTTTGGCCTCTTCAGGAACCTGCTTCGGAAGGTTCCATGGGATACAGCCCTAGAGGGCAGGGGGGCCAAGACTGCTGGTTGATATTCAAGGATCACCTGCTGCAAGCTCAGGAGTGTTGCATCCCAACCAGAAGGAAGTGCAGCAGGAGGGCCAGGAGACCTCCTTGGATGGATAAGGAGCTCCTGAGGAAAATTCAAATGAAAAAAGAGGCTTATAATAAGTGGAAGCAAGGACAGGTGGCATGGGAAGAGTACAGGGATGTTGTCCAGGAAATTAGGAACCAGGTTAGGAAAGCTAGGGCCCAGTTAGAATTAAACTTAGCTAGAGGTATTAAAGATAACAGGAAGGGATTCTACAAGTACATAGCAAATAAAAAACAGAATGTAGGCCCCCTAAGGAAGCTCTCGTGAGAACTGGCTACACAGGATTTGGAGAAGGCTGAGGTTCTGAATGACTTCTTTGCCTTGGTCTTCACTGGCAAAGGTTCTGACCAAACCACCCAAGTCTTGGAAGGCAGATGCAGGGACTGTGAGAATGAAGACCTTGTGCCCACTGTAGGAGAGGATCTAGTTTGAGACCGTCTTAAAAATCTGAACGTGCACAAGTCCATGGGTCCTGACGAGATCCATCTGCGGGTCCTGAAGGAGCTGGCAAATGAAGTTGCTAAGCCACTGTCCACCATATTTGAAAAATCATGGCAGTCAGGTGAAGTTCCCGATGACTGGAAAAGGGAAATATAACCCCCATTTTCAAGAAGGGGAAAATGGATGACCCGGGGAATTACAGACCAGTCAGTCTCATCTCTGTGCCTGGCAAAATCTTGGAGCAGATTCTCCTGGAAGGCATGCTAAGGCACATGAAAATCAACAAGGTGCTTGGTGACAGCCAGCATGGCTTCACTAAAGGGAAATCCTGCCTGACCAATTTGGTGGCCTTCTGTGATGGGGCTACAGAACTGATGGACGGGGTAGAGCAGTTGATGTCATCTACCTGGACTTGTGTAAAGCATTTGACACTGTCCCACATGACATCCTTGTCTCTAAATTGGAGAGACATCAATTTGATGGATGGACCACTTGGTAGATAAAGAACTGGCTGGAGGCCGCACGCAAAGAGTTGTGGTCAATGGCTCAATGTCCAGCTGGAGACCAGTAACGAGTGGTGTCCCTCAGGGATCGGTGTTGGGACCGGTCTTGTTCAACATCTTTGTCGCTGACATGGACAGTGGGATTGAGTGCGCCCTCAGCAAGTTTGCCGATGACACCAAGCTGTGTGGTTCGGTTGATACCCTGGAGGGAAGGAATGCCATCCAGAGGGACCTTGACATGCTTGTGAGGTGGGCTGATGCCAACCTCATGAAGTTTAACCATGCCAAGTGCAAGGTCCTACACCTGGGTTGGAGCAATCCCAGGCACAGCTACAGGTTGGGCAGAGAAGAGATTCAGAGCAGCCCTGCGGAGAAGGACTTGGGGGTGTTGGTTGATGAGAAAATGAACATGAGCCAGCTTCAGTGTGCACTCACAGCCCAGAAAGCCAACCGTATCCTGGGCTGCCTCAAAAGGAGCGTGACCAGCAGGTCGAAGGAGGTGATCCTGCCCCTCTACTCTGCTCTTGTGAGACCTCACCTGGAGTATTGTGTGCAGTTCTGGTGTCCTCAACATAAAAAGGACATGGAGCTGTTGGAACAAGTCCAGAGAAGGGCCACAAGGATGATCAGGAGAATGGAGCACCTCCTGTATGAAGACAGGCTGAGGAAGTTGGGGCTGTTCAGCCTGGAGAAGAGAAGGCTGCATGGAGACCTCATGGCAGCCTTCCAGTATCTGAAGGAGGCCTATAGGGATGCTGGGGAGGGACTCTTCATTAGGGACTATAGTGACAGGACAAGAGGTAACAGATTAAAACTTAAACAGGGGAAGTTTAGATTGTATATAAGGAGGAAATTCTTTCCTGTTAGGGTGGTGAAGCACTGGAAAGGGCTGCCCAGGGAGGTTGTGAATGCTCCATCCCTGGCAGTGTTCAAGACCAGGTTGGACGAGGCCTTGGGTGATATGATTTAGCGTAAGGTGTCCCTCCCCATGGCAGGGGGGTTGGAACTAGATGATCTTAAGGTCCTTTCCAACCCTAACGATTCTATGATTCTATGATTCTATTTAGCATAATAATGAGACTTCAGCAAAATAACCTCACAGCAGCTCAGCATCTGGATTGGCCAAAAGCCTCCACTAAGAAAATATTATTAAAATAAACACTGCATATTATTCAGCCTTGGCTAAATGCAAGGGGAAACTGAACAGGTCAGTGATTTAGAATCTTGGTTTTGTTATGATTTCCAACAGCAACCTCTTAGCAAGTACTGCACTGTGACCCAAATGGACCTTACCTGATTATCTGAAGTTTGCTCGTGTGACTCATCATCAACGTCATCGAGCCTGAACACCTCTGCCAAAGATATAATATTCTTCCTAATAAGCATCTTTGTAAGACCATATGTCTTCTCTCTTGTTTCTGAGTGTTCACTGGGTAGCACCTTCTCACTAAAATATGTATTCATGATAACAGGAACATCCGCATTTCTGAGAATCAGTTTTTGCCTGGAAAAAAATAATTTCAGTGGCATCAAATCAATTACAAGGTAAACTACCAATAAGCACTATTTTAAAATGTCTTTTGTGTTGTACTTCTCTCCCCCTTCTTCTATAGTTAATACTAAAACACTCCAAGGTATGTTATCCAAATTGTAAATAACCCACCCCATAGATATATTCAGCATGACCAGCCCTACTAGCTCAGACATAGCCCTGGGTGAGTGGAGCTCCTCTGCACCCAGGGACAACTTACAGCTGGAAGCCATCTGAACTGACAAGCCCCATGAACCACATCTGGTTTCACACAAACCCTACTTAGTGTCTCTGCATTGTCACCGCAGAACCAAGGACATGAGGAATGCTGGCATACAGTTACTGAGGTAAAAGCCATGAACAAAATATTATTAATGCTGCTCTGTGTTAATTCAGAGTGCTGGCTCTGCTGGACCCAGCCTGGCCCCTGTAGAGCAGCACATCCCTCTCTAGTGTATGCTTCCCACTGACCCACATTCATTCCCACTGCAGCCAGCAGCAAGCTGTTCCCTCTGCTCTTTCTCCTCTCTTTTTCTAAGAGCAAAATCTTATGCATTTCCTACTATTGCCATATATTACTTTGCCTGTGTGTATTGCTGCTGTCTCCAAGACCCAGTTTTGGTTTCTAGTGCCAATGTAAATTTTCAAACAGTTTCGCATGCAGCAATTTCTTGCCTACTAGGTTAAGGTAATGGTTGCAGAATCTCTAAACACACAATAATTTAATGCCAGAGCACATCTCAGTGGCGGATTTTTTCATATGCTAGTACTGCAAACACACAGTTAGAAATACACTTTCTATATTCACAGGATACAAACCTAATGAAGTCAGCTAACAAAAACAATCAGCAATCTCATTTTCTAGAGACCATCAAAACAGAAACAAAACTCACTGAGTGACTTTATTGCAGGCTGTGTTTTTCTACTGTTAGATTTTTATCACTTGGGAGTAAAACAAGGCCTCCTGCCTTGGCAGCAAAGTTGAGCTGACCCGAGTTCAGAAGTAACCTCAGGACTTCAGTCTTTAGACTGCTCAACAGTCATATTATGAAGCAAGTTTTCACATCTATGACACTGCTTGTGAAAATACAACCATGCAAAGTCAAAAGGCAAATGAAAATGAAACAAAAAAAAACCACTCAAAAATACTTATTTCTGATCTCAGTCCATACAAGATTTTGACCATGAGCTGTTTTATAACAGATTCCTTCATCCACCTGAGTATGGATATGTAAATGAAAGTGAAAGCTTTTATATTTTCAAAGGCATAGAAAGAGTTGCAACAAGTTATTAAATACAATCCCCATTTTTTCATAATTAGGAAAATAATGCAACAGAAAGATGACCTCTGCCTTTTAGAAAAAAATATACATTTAAAACTAAGCTTTCCACTTGAAACTATGAATCATACACATAAATTATAAAAAAGATGTATTGCTTCTATCTGTGAACACCCATAGAAGTTATGATTTGAAACAGAAAATTCATTAAAAGTTACAGCATGAAGCTAAGTACTGAGCTTCACCACGATGCCTTACTGCCATCTGTGAGCTCTTCAGATCTAAATGAGCCATGGCTCATCCCTAAGGGACACCGAGTCCCTTGACTCCAGGTGAATGTGCTAACAAAGGTCCCAGTTAAGAGCATGACAGTAGCTCACATGGCTACCAAACTAAAACTGCCAGATAATTTTCTGCATTACAGGATTAAACCTGAGGAATTAGCTTAGTCAGCAAACCAAGAAATCTCTGATCTCATGAGATTTTTCAGGTGTCACTACCCCCTTGTTTCTGAAGAACAAAAAAGTATATAGTTTGTTGCAGATGTCAGAACAGTTTGGGCTGTCATTACATGCAGATGTGGAATGAAAATTTTAGCACCTACTTTCTTGAGACGTCTGTGTTGAGACCCAAAGTAAACAGGAAATCTCGCTGAACACAAGACTGTTACATCACTAATGTAAGAAGAATGTTTGCTTGATCTAAATCATCTCATTCTCTAAAAAAATACTGACGTTAGTAGCAAATCATTCGCAGGAACTCTGAGGTTTATGGGTTTATTTTTATTTTCCTGTACAGATCTGTAATCAGCTTTTTTTCTTTTTTTTTTTTTTTAAGGCAGGCAGGTTTTACTGATACCCAAATTACATGTACCATGGTTTTGCATATGCCTTCCATGCCTCGAGTACTTTTATAACCACCTAGAGCTTTCTGAGGTCAGTGTTCACATCTTTACATGAGTAATGCATAAATTAATGTCTACTCAGCATTTACACAAAGCAAAAAGTAAACATATATAACTTGCAGGAAAAGCCCCCCATTTCTTTACTGCAGTCACTGCCCTTGAGGAATTATTTGGCTAAGGCCTGCAGAAGCATCCACAGACTTAGCAGTAACTCTTCAGCTAGGTCAGAGGAATAATCACAGTAGTCCACTTATATCTTCTCTATTTCTCAAAGGACAGATTCCTCCCAATAGGAAAGGAAAAGTATCAGCAATAAATAGTAATAATAACCAACTGAAATGAAAGAAATAAGATAAATGTTTGCAATAAGCTCACTATTTTGTGTATAGCTGGATAGCTAAATAGAAATATTTTATGTTTATATATATAGATAATACCTTTAAAATAATTTCTATTAAATCTATATAATATGTATAATATATGACATTATATTGTACCATATCATATAATATGTATTATTCTAAACTTATATGTCTCTATAATTTCTTCAATATGAAGAGCAGAATTATTAATATAATATTAATTAACTGAATGAAAATTCTGTCCTTTTCCAGAAGTTCTTCCTAGTATTGCTTAGCTCAAGCAAGCACTACAGGATGGGAATTTTGTTCATCATAATCATGGCAGAAAACTCTCCATTGCCACTATGTATTGTTCAAACTGTTCTCTTTGCAACAAAAGCAACCATGTTAGAAACACATACACATGCCTTAATTCTTTTTTGTCTGGTTGAAAGACACAGACTAGGGCAAAGAAAGCCAGCCAAGCTGCAACAGTTGGGAAAATAAACAAAAATCAGTTCCGCAAGCAACCCCTGGGGTCCTGAGCTGCATGTGTTGCCCTGTGCCTGAGACACCGTAACTGCTCACCTCAACCTTCTGTATCTGTATGTGCAGATTCTCTATGGCCAGAAGTAGCCCTACTCTGCAGGATACACTCTGCAGTATCCTCTTAACAGATAAGGTCTTAAATGGTCATTTCAGGCCTTCTGTGACCTCTCTTACATTTCTTCTTTTCTGTCTGCTTCATTATATTTAAAAGATTGTTTTCAAAGCATGAGAGACATCATCTCATTTAGCAAATCACACAGAGACAATGGAAAGAAAGCACACTGCAGGCTTAAAAAAAAAACCAACCCTCTCTTATACTCTATGATTTTCTTCTTGCTCAGCAAAGCATATTTGAATGTTGGATTAGTTGTGGACTTCC
Organism: Pezoporus occidentalis; assembly: GCF_034315485.1. Lineage (NCBI taxonomy): Eukaryota > Metazoa > Chordata > Aves > Psittaciformes > Psittacidae > Pezoporus > Pezoporus occidentalis. Next base: position 12,398,393 of record NW_026915724.1, read on the forward strand.
TTAATAATTGCCTTTAGAGGAAAGGTCATTTGTAATGACCTGAAGTAGAGACTGTGAACTTTTTATACTACAGGGCATTTCTTTTCCTGGTATGTAGACAATCAGCAGTTGCCGTAACTGGTCACATGCTGAAGGAACATGAGGCAATAATGTTATTTTTTAGCTTTTCCAGCAGCATCGTGCTTCTCTGTCCAGGACGTAGCTTGCTTTTTCTCTTCCTCCCCCCTGTGATGAAATGGTTATCTGGCAGATAGCAGGAGATGTCCTTGCCTACTTCTGCATTAATTGTGGTCTATCACCATTTGAGACGTGGAACGCTGCAGAAACTTACAGCGCGACACGCTGTAAAGTGGCTGAAGTTTGAACCTGAGGCAGGGTCTTAATCCTGCAGTGGAACAGTCGTCAGGTTTGCACTGTGGTCTCCCGGCGCAGCCCATCCCCAGGCTCAGCCAGCGTGAAGCTGTGACTCTACAGCAGCAGCTAGCTCACAAACCACACGCTTCCGCTCAGTTCTGCTGACATCAAACGGCAATGCTGGTTCATGAACTCCAGAAGACTCTGGATCACTTTAAACTACAGAATATATTTTTCTGTTCGCTCTCCATGGGTATTTTATTGGGCTTTTTCTCTTTTACCAAGTGTAAAATGCCTCAGGCGTTTCTTTTTTTTTTAAAAGAACACTCTTAACATTTCAGTGACCTACAACATGCACTGTAATTATGAAACAGGCTAATTTCAAGCCTCAGAACAATGATTTCTCCATAAAGGAGGTTTAACACCCACCAAGTAGGACAGTAGTAGTACGTGCAGGATCAGAGCATGCCAGAGCCTTACACTGCTGCCCAGAAGCATGAGGAATCAACCCTCACAGGGACACCGTACAGGGCCCATCCCTAACTTCTAGGAACTGCTCCATATTTTGCCCAATATGAGGGAAGTTGCTCATGCTGCCTCTCACTTGGGTTTGAGTGCCATTTGAAATGTTGCACCTGTGAAAAATTGTAACATGTCCAAGAAGTCCCTGAGCACTGACAAAATAATGATTTAAAAACCCCCAAATTTCCCAAGTCCAGGCAGATCTCTGCCCACCCTCCACTCAAGGTTGGTAGCTATCTTCCCAATATGTAACCCAAATTCAAAAGTCACGTGGAACAGACCACAGAATTTTTATATACGACAGAGAAATCTTACCACTCACGTGTGAGCCTGCATCAGCATCATTTACCATTGCTTGAATGATCTGTGTTTGTGAGCTCACACTTTCACCATGCAAAACTTCTTCCCCTGCCCCAACCTCAAAGACAGAAAGCAAAAATCAGCTGGTAATCTTTCTTTGAAATTATCTTATTTAAAGCAACAGATTATTGTGGAACAAGTTTGCAAGCTTGATTCTTTTCCCCATGATGAAATAGTGTTAATCAATGTCCAGAGTCATAGATGTCGAATATACCATTCTCAACTGTGTCAGGTTTCCAAACAAATGTAGCTTTAGCACCTCAGAATAGCAGCTCTGCAGAGGACAGAACAATTAAAACATACTCAAGCTGTGTCTAAAATGTCCACTTTTAGAGGATGATACATTTTGTTTGTGAATACCTGGATATCTGTTTTGTTCTCCTACTGGAAAAATATTTTGCCTGAGGACTCATTTCATGAATACAACACACAAAGAATACATAGCTATTAAATTTCTATATTGCTATAATCCAATCTGTTTCCATTTGTTACTCTACCTTAAGTAAAAGAAAACTCCAATGAAATTTGTAAAACAATATAGGTAATGAAAAAAAAAAGGAATCTTTTCTATTACAGCATAAGTTCTTTCTGCAAAATAATATTCTACTTTTCAACTAAATTACTTGCAAACCTAAGAAATCACTCCAGAAAGAAATTACTGTATTCAAAGCCAACATTTTTATCTCGATATCATTTTGCTAATTTCAAAGTAATCATATAAACTAACCACCCGCTTGCCATAGTACTGCCTTTTGAAATGTGACACCCTGTACCACGAAAATAAGTTGTATGGAAATTTTCACACTTAAGAGCTCTGCTATAAAAAGCTTGTGGTTAACATTATGCACTACTATAACACACACCTGGTGCTCTCAGCTCTGTGGGGAGGCACACCGTGTGCTAACTGAAGAGGATGTACAGGTCTTCTGATGTAGGAAAGCACAGATGGATATCAAAGCAAATCTCATCTACCTCCAGGGAATTACTGTCATACCAGGTTTTACCAAGACTGGAAAGTAGGGAAGTTTCTCAGAGCTCTCCAACCACTTGCTTCAGCTATGAAGAAATTACCTGAGATTTCTAGTATTCTGGACCACAATTTATCATGACGGAGCTTAACCTTTGTGTTTAGCACCACCAAACACAAAATTCCAGCCACAGGCTATGCTTATGTACAAACTGGCACAAAAACAGTCTCTTGAACTCATGGGGGTTATACTTTTGAGAGAATTTGCTAAAAATCTACTCCAACTGTGATGCTGAGATTTTTTTTAATATTTTACACATAGGCACAAAGCAAGTTTTAAAAGATGTAAACTTTATTATTAAAAAACCTGCACACAGTAGAGCATTAAATGAGAAAGTCTGCTTTAAAACCAAACCAAAACAAAAAGACTCCCCCACACACAGTATGAGTGGGTTACAAGTAACTAGGGAGATGTAAATATCATGGTTATCTTTTCATAATCAAGATGTTATGAAAGAATTCCAATCTGTGTGTTTACCCCATATATCAACTTGTGTCTGACTAGCCACGAGCTCGTTATTCAGACAACTTCTCTCTGCTCCCAGTGCCAAACTGCACGTAGGGTTTGAAGTGGGTGAGGGAAGATGGCTGGAACCACCAGAAAGCCCAGGGATATGTCAGAGAGATTCTGAAAGGGGAAAAAGGGAAGTAAGCAAACTGCAATGTGACACTGTATTAAAACTTGTTGTGAATGTTAGAGACAACAAAAATTGCTGTACTGGTGTGAGATCAGAGGCCCATCTACCCCATACTCTAGCTTACAGCAGGGAACAGCAAATGTTTGAGAAAGACTATGAAAATGAAAGCAAGCTCCTAGTGAAAGTTCTCTATAACACTCTCTAATAACTTCTAAAAACTTTCATCTTAGGGACTTCCTCAAGCAGAAGTAATACCTTTGTAGTAGGCTTTTCTTCCAAGAACTTATGTGCCTACTTTTTGACCATTTGTACATTTACAGCATCCACAACATCCTGCAGCATCCACAGTGCTCTACAGTCTAACTACACACATGTGAGAAACCACTTCCTTCTATTTGTTTTGATCTGTCACCTAGTGGTTACACTGCTGCCCCCCACTTCTTGCTTTCAAGAGGCAGTGAACAATCATTCTTCTCCATGCACTTCCTAATCCAGACCTTTATCACATCCTCTCCCAGCCACTGCTTTTTCAAGGTGAAGAGCCCTAGTGATCTTAGTCATTTCTCATTTCCATACCTCTCTCCTTGTCACTCTTCTCTAACAATTTTCCACTTCTGCTAAGTATTTTTTGATTTAGGAGACTGAGATTCCAACCTAAAAACACACCATGAATTTCTACAGTGACATCACGATGTTTCTGACTCCATTTCTAGCAAGTCTTACCATTCTATGTATTTTTCTGCTCATTAGAGAAAAACTAAGTTGACATTTTAATGGAGCTATCAGAACACTAAAAACATACTGGATACTGTATGGATCTAGTATGGATCTGGATACTAGTAATCCAGAGTCCATGATTTTATATATGCACTTTTTGCATTTACCTACAATTTCCTAGTAAGAGAGGTCAAATACTTCCTCCAGCACTAGTTCTAGAGCACTCTATAGGAGGATGAATATATTCCCCTGTCCATAGGATTGTGAGGAGTGTGCCACTGAAGAAGGAAACCTGTATAGTATTGTGTTGTACAGAAGATGTCTAATTCTTTATTTCCTCCATAGGCACCATGACACAATGGAGATATGAGGCAACAGGTTACACCAGCAACTCTTCTTCCTGTGGTAGAAAGGTAAGGAATGTGCCCACTCTGCCACTGTTACACATCATCACCACTCCTGAGGTAAGAGAAGCTGCTTCTCAGACTGGAAGAGTTCTGCAGTATCTCAGAATTTCTGACCAGGGTATGGGGAGCCAGGGTACTTGGCTGGTTGGCTCAAGTTTGGAGGATTATTGGAGAACTTTAACAAACAAATTCAATTTCAAACCACATTGTTCTATGTTCTGTTCACAATGTTCACAGATTATTAAGCCTTTTCTCCCATAGAGGTTTGGCATTTGCTATTGGCAAAGACTCTTTACGAGTCCATGCTTGCATACATGCTCAGAAGTGCTTTCACATGCACAGTAGATAGAACAAATACCTATCCCTGAGTAAACTCTAGTATTCAGAAAGACAGCTCAATATATTCATATGCTTGATTTTACTTAAGCATTTTGTTATTAAATCTGATATATAAAAAAATAAAACCCACAACACAACTACAAAACAAGCAAAAACTCCCATTACACTTGTTCAGGTGCTCCTTTTCTGGTACGCATTTCTGTGCATTTCCTATTGTTTCTTGGCCAGGACATGGAGCAAGACCAAAGTTTGGTCTGGCCTGTGAAGTCACATCTTGTGCAGACAAATCCCGTGCTATCAGCACGTTAGTAGAGAGACAGTAGCTAAAAATAGCAGTAGTCCTGGGAACACAAAGGTGGTCACAAAAGGTAGCGAGAGCTTGTTCAGTGCCACAGAGCACAACAGCAAAGCAGAAAACTCTCTCTAGGCTGGTCAAACTCCTTCAGCAAGAAACATGTTTTTTAGACCTCCAGGCAGGAGGAGCCTGAAGGTCTAAAGGAATAGCGCCAGGCAAAGGGAATTAGCTGGACCCAGGCCACAGCCAGCTGCCATGCAGAGCTCCAGAGGCCCTTAGGTTGTAGACCAAGTTTACCTGCACTGGGGTACAGCTTCACTGAGCTGAGCAAAATCAATTTCTTTTACTTTATTTGGTGCTACCATTGATAAATGTGTAACAAAGGTAAAGGCCATGTGGCAAATCAGGTACCACAGAAATCTGTTTCAGGCAAAGTCCTGTCTGTAGTAATCCACCCACCACAGTTACCAGTGAAAGACAGCAACGTTAGAGGCCAGACTGGGAACTTTCTTTACTGAAACATCCTGCTGTAGACACAGCCTGAGTGAAACTTCCTGTGCAAGGGAAGCCCAGTGGCTCAGCTTGCCAGACTGCTCTTCTGTGATAAGCAAAACACCTTTCTTCCTTTCAGGGTGGAAAACAGCCCTTAACAGTGAATGTACTTTAAATTATTCACAGCAACTACTTTCAGAGCTTCTATGTAATGGTAAGTATCTTCTCCATTAAACTGCAATAGATGGATTCTGTGCCATTGTTCTTTCACACTTCAAACAAGGAAAATCCCTCTGACAAGTAACATTGAAAATCAACATTTTCTTTGTCTTTTTTTTTTCCTTTTTTTGAGTCTCAATATTCTTGCATAATTTCAAGGATATAATTCTACAGAACAAGCAAATACCTCTAATACTGAAATCTTAATACTGATGGTCTCCATGCCATCGCTTCACTTTTGGTTTGCTTTCTTTCACTGAACAGTTGCAATGACAACTAGCCACCAGATCATGTCTGGGAGAATTTTCATACTGTATCACAATACACACACATAAATTACTTCAATATCTACCAACCCAAGAAGCCAAGTTTATCCACCACAATTCTGTGTTACACACTCATGCTAATACAGCTTCTTGAAACTAATTAGAAGCCAAGTTGAAAGAAAGGGGAAAAAACCAAAACCTAAGAACAACTTTTTCAGAACAAGAGCAAGATCTGTTTTTTCCTAGAGGACATAAGAAAACAGAACTGTAACCTCAGTCACTGCTTGAAGCATAAACATAGCAAAACTTCCACAAGCCTAATAACCTTTAAAAACTGGGAAAAGTCTTGGCAGCAATGAGGTTGTGACATATGGTCACGCATGAAGGGCTGGTTCTCGGACAACCCACTTCAGCTACAGAGCTCTGCAGAAGCAACACACTTCCAAAGGAAAGGAGTGCTTTGGAGTATGGGCATCTCTACTGCATCCAGCCTTTCTCTGCCAAGGAGCAGAAACAAAGCCTTTGAAGTTGTGGGAAAGCACCTGTGAAAACATACAGATTTTGCAGAAAAATGGTGAGAGAGGCAGAAGGAAGGTGTGCCATCATGGAAATCTTGGCCCTGGCAAAGCAAAAACCCGTGAAGTTTATAGTGAGAATGACAAGAACAAAAGCAAAATTAGCCAGTACAAATAAATGTTTATACAATAAAGGGTGAAACAACTCCCCTAAACACATATTTCCCCAGCAAACAATTGTAAGTTAATAGGGGCTTAAATATATCCCATATTGTTTAACAAAGGATAGCATCTCTATTCTCAGGCCTGGAAGGTGCATACCAAATTTCAGAAGTGGGGATTTTGCAGCCAAATTTGAAAACCCGAGGAATATGAACCTAAAGGACTGCTGGCTGACTGCTGATAAAGGAATCAGCATGCATTTTATTTTTCTTCTTTATACTTTTCACTCTTCAAGTGCCTTCACTAAAATAACAGCAAGTACAGTATCACTGTACAATATGCCAAGCTTTACACTACACACACAAGATCAAACTGGCCCCAGCTTTTGGGCCAAGTCACGCGCTATCACAGGCAAAACCAAGAGAAGAAAATCTTTGACAAAAGGATCAGGCTGCAGCAAAACTACCTGCCTTTCATGCTGACTAGTCCCACTACAACTGAAATACCATTGCTAAGAAACTACTTTCTACCTTCAACAGAAATATGTTTGTGCCAGCTGATACTCACCCCTATGTAAGCTGAAATTCTTCGTGTTTTCCCACTCTGGTGGCAAGACCCTCCCCTTTTTCTTATTTATTTATCTTTTATTTAAAAGACTGTCCTATTCTTGTTCAGCTAGGCCAAGGCTGCCTTCTCTGAGATTCCTTTCCCAAGGAGCACACCTTGGTCTGCAGCCATGCTGGCAGACCCTTCTCATGCTGCTCCTCCTGGTGCTGCTGCTCTGCAAAGGAGGAGAGAGCTTCACGCTCATGCTCACGTGCAAATCAAGATGGACCTAAATACAACTTATTCTCTTAGTCAACTACATCAATAAACAGGATGTGGAAAAACATAAATGCAAGAAAACTACCCCATTCTTGCTTTAAGTTGTGACAGTAAATACATTTAGGATACTGCATTTTAACACATATTTATACATCTGTTTTAAAGCAAAGTTACTCGTGTGCCATATTTTCCTCTTCATCAGTGGCTTAAATAAAGCATACCTGAAGTGAGAGCAAAACTGTCTAGTACAAATACTGTTCAAAGAGGAGTCTTTGGGTTGATTTCCTGTATGTAAATGTGCTCAGCTGAAAAAATGTCCAGGGCATGATTCCCAGACTATGATACAGGAAAAAAGAGGAGTTCCCTGGCTTAGTTAACATCAGAGGGAAGACACAAGGGACTCATCAGGAGAAAAGAGGCCATTCTGTGTCTCTAGCACGTGTGTGCACATACACACAAAACTGCATGCACATGCGTGTGCTCCCTCCCCTTCCTTGCCCCTGCCCGGGTGGGGTGGGTGAGCTGGCACAACATCCACCCAAAGGAAGAGCTCTTCCAGGATCTGATACAGTGTTTTTACACTCAACTGACTGCATACAACATTCCTTTTTTTAAAAAAATATTATCTGTTTGCTTGCTTGGAGCGTCACAAAGATAATATTCACGTCTGTGACCCTGACTGTCTCTGGTCAAGAGGCAAAGAGACTGTGCAGACCGCGCTGCTTTCCAGCACCCCTGGGATGCCTGCCAGAAAACAGAGCTGCTGTCTCAGAGGAGAGGGTCAGATCCTTTGGCCTTCGGCTAATGTTGTTAGCGGTCCCTCTGGCTAACTCCTGAGATGGTGAATGGCATGCACAAGAGACTTGCCTTCCACAGCCTTACACCTGTGATAGAGATGTACGCAGTAAAAACACATTGGGATTTTCTTCTCCTAAATGTGGGGAGAGAATTATTATTTTTTTCTTAGACAACCTTATCCCCAGATCATTTTTTCTCCCCATTTCTTCTTTATCATTGCTATCCTCCAAATTCCTACACCACCACCCTCTTTAACTGCCAAAAACATTCATATCTGTTCTCTACGCTGTGGTTAAGTGTACATGTGGGCTGAAAATCTTACAAAGAATCTTATTTCAACACAGCTTCACTGTTCATGTATTGCTTTAACAACCAGCTATACACGGCCAAACAGCATCACAGAATCTCATTTCAAGGACTGACTCAACTACAGGAGCACTCAAAGTGAATTGAACTTACTGTCCTTCCCATAAACACTTGCCGGAGTGCATTTTTAAGAGAAATGTTGCCAAGTGCAGAAATGCAACCTCTGCCCTTGGAAGTCCTTGAACTAAAGTTTGCTGAAGGCTGGCAGGTTAATCCAGGGAAAAATCCATCTGTGTTTGCCCAGTCCTTCTGTTCTCCCACCAACATGCACTCCTGGAGATAGGGTACCCAGATAGGCAGAACTACTATCTAATCTGATAGGGCTGGTCTGTTCATCACAACACATTTCGCCTCCATGCCAATAAAAGCATAGCCTAACAGAAAAGCAGAACATGAAACGCAGTTAAGCATTATGTGCATTTTTAGTATGTCTCAAGCTCATTCTGTCATGACAGTGTTCAGTATAATACCTTCAGCTGCCACAGACCATGACCACAACCAATGGTGTAATGACAGTAATGTACATATGTTTGCATGGCTATGTAGAGTATACAAATCCCTCATTTCATTAACTCCGCACAGAATGCATGAAAAGCTTGAGATTCAGGCAGATTTCATTCTATTTTATTCTGAGGTTTTTTCTGGGACTGCCTTTTTTTATTTAAGCTTACTCTGTAGAGGTTAAAATGAATTAATTTTTAAAGAATTCAAGGCCTTAACAAACAAACCCAAGAGTACCTGTCCACAACAGCTCTCTGTAAATGTAAACCCTCCCAAACCAAATCCTCCCCCTTTCACTTCAGAAAGCAGGTGGCCTTTACAGGGTGCCCTGAATGCTTGGCTGTGACTGATCAGTAGACCACACCTTAGCTCAGAAAGCCTCTTGAATTCACCAGGAAGTCTCCCTTCCATGCTTTCAGAGGGTACCTGGCTTTAAGGACACACACTAAACACAAGTGTAGCAGCTTAGCAGTCACTTGTACAGACTTTTCCATGCTACCTTTTTTAATGTTCTTAAATCACCAAAACCCAGGCCTAACAGCTTTCAAACAATTTTTAAAATGTGGTAAAATCACACATCCATTACAAAATATATGCTCATGTGCAAGGTCAGCTTACTTCTGCTTGGATAATACAGCTACAGAGAGATTGCTGTAGCATTTCAGTACCACTGCAATGGTTACAAGGTCCACATGAAAGGCAAAAATAGTTGCAACTTTTTGAATAGGCACAGGCACAGAAAAAGGCTGTGCTAGACCAGAAAACATAGCAAAAGAATACTGAAAATCAGTAATTCATGCAGCAGAATGAATGGCTGGTAAAAATTTAAGCAAACACTTTGCCTCTGCTCACTTGTATCACCTTTTCTGAGGTTCAGCCTTTACCGTGCTTCCATCCTCCCTAAGCTTGAACTGTATCAAGTGTGCTGCACTTTCTGAAAGGCTAGTATCATCTTTTCTTCACCATAACAGAATCAGGCATGCAAAGAACACTGCAGGTGTGGAGATAAAAAAAAATCCATCTAAACACAAACTCCATATTGAATGCTATTGAATGCTTCTTATCTTGTTCTTGCTTTTATTCTTTCTTCCCAGAAAGATTCTTCCCAGCTGTTTTGCTGTGTCTCAGTATTCCAACAGGGAGTAAATATGCTGTGGTGCCAGATCTCAAACGCAGAGTTACAACCAACAGCGTTATGACTTAAGCACCAGCTGAACAGGCACAGCCACAAATCCAGACTCTGTGGCTGAGAGCTCAGGGTCGCACTCAGGATGCCCCTGAAGTGCTGAAATCTTCATACTCTTCCTCTCTGAGCCAGGGAAAGGGGTGGCACTTCCAGAGACAACAGAATGCACAGTCACCCTTGGGTGACAAAAAGGGTTTTGGCATTGAGACAAACCTATGAGCACTGACCAGTTCCTCAGCAAAGGACATAACTCAGGTCTATCCTGACATAGGTACAGAGAACCTGGGGTATGGGAAATGCAGGTCAGATGGAGAGCTGCAGGACAAGCACCACAGGTATGCATAGCTGTGGTGTCTCATCCTGAATACAGAAAATATTCCAGAGGCTGGCACATTCTTCCAAATGTATTTTGAAGTAATCATTACCATAATGATTAGTATAATTTACCATAAGTAAATAAATAAATTCCTTTGCTATGTCCCTTAACCTCACTTACTTACTCTGAAAATCAGTTCAGTTAGTTTTACTTTCACTGCTCCTTGCTGCCAGATTAAGTTTGCTACGGGGCACACATTACTTGATAAAACCAATTTTATCTACTTGCGCATACATCTGTATTTGATTTATGCCACGGAAATATCTCTATGCTTTTCACAGAAACTGGGTTATAAAAGTTACACATGGAAAAAACAGTAACTGTGGATGCCTTCCTCCCAAACTGTAAACATAGCCAGAGACTTCTAATGTTTGTTTGAAAACACTTGCCCTAAGTGATAATCCTGATGGAAAAAAAGAAGTACTTTTGCTTACTCTGTGCCTTCAGGTGGCTCATTAAAACACAAAAGAAGAGGATATGAGTCTTTTTGCTTAGGCTAACCATCTTTGAGGAAGGAACCTGGCAGCAAGAGAGTCTAAACTCAATTTCTTCGTTTAATTTAGAATTTAATTTGTCAGCAAAACCAAAGTTCATAAAGAAGGCAAATTCTGACAAATTGCAACTGCCATGAGCTCTGCTAAGAGCAGGATGTAACATGAATGTAATTCTTCAAGAGAACAAATTATAAGCATTGCATCCAAACAAAAAATGCTTACGTTAATAAGTTTATACTACAGTTTGCCAACTCTTCAGGCTGGGTGCTAAGGAGAATTTGCCAACCTCCCTTTCACATGATAAAGTGATCTGCAGCACATCTACTGCATGTCAGCAGTACAAGACGATAGTTGTCCTATCGGGTTTTTGTATTACAGTTAGCCCTTTCTTTCTGTATACTGTACTGTAGTGCCCTAACTCTGGGCACATCCGTAAACAGAAGGAGGTAATATAAACAGAGCAGCAGTCTTTGCAAATTCAGTCTTAGAAGCCTTGCTCACCCAAGTAATTGGTGCCAAGAAAGAAAACGATTGCATATAAAAACAGTAATTTATTTGTATATCTAAAATAAAATACAGCACAAGTACTAGGTAAAAATGTTTGCTGCTCACTACAGTATACTCATAAGATGAAACAATTAAAATATACTACGTCCCATGGATGGGTAGAGTGGCACAGTCTGCAGACAAATGTGAAATATTACATTAGACACTAAGGTATCTGTAAATACCTGGTGACATTCCAAGCCTAAAATGTTTATTTGACATTTAAGAGTGGGGTTCATCTAGCTAACTTTCTCAATCCATCCCTTAGATTCTCTTTACAGTTGATGAGCAGAAATGAACAACCTCATAATGAGGTTCACCTGATGTCCTTAGGAGGAGGGGAGATAATTCCAGAAATGCCAGTTTCCTTCTCCTTGTTTCCTACAGAAGGATTAGGAAGGATACTCGCACAGCCATACCACAGGTGCCCTGGGTTGTGTGCTGCCTGCCATGCTGCTCAGGCAGGGCCAGCACAGCATAGAGTCAATCTGTAACCTGGCTATCCCCTTGTCAAAGCATCAGAGGCCTGCAGAGGTTCTCACCACATGAGCTGCTCTCAGCATTGCAAGCTCCATCATGGCATCATGGGAGGCTTCAATGGGTTGAGAAAAATCATAATGAAACCTTACTCCAAACTGCTCCCTGCCTCCTGTAATTATATGTACCTCTTGCCCAAGAAGGAGATTTTCTGCATCTCTCTTCTTGATGCTGAGAAGAGGGAAGTCTTCTTATCACCTACTTTTGTAGATAGAGAGATACAGCTAGGAGAAGAGATCTCCATTCTTACTTCTGCTTTCTTTTACTTTTCAACCATGAGAACACCGCAGTAGGATTTCATGAAAATTGAAGTAATCACAGAGAAACTACACAGGTTTGGTTTTTTTCATGTCCCTGAAAGCCAAATCAGATGTCACAGAACAAGGAAAACACCCACTGAAAAACTAGCATCGTATCACACAGAATAATTACACTCCACATTCTCCTACATATCTCCAAACTGTAGGAGCTAAACTGACAAGCAGTTGCACAAATGGGAATAACACTGGTGCTCAACACAGCCCCACACAGAAAAAGCACAAGTGACTCTGAACAAGTGAACAGCACAGCAGATATAGTGAGATCATAGTCATCCCCACACAGCCAAGAACTGTGATACATCCACGAGCTCACAGCATGCTGGAACCCATTAATTCTCTTCTAGACCTAGCTGCAGTGGCTGAACAGGATACATGCCTCTCACAGCTGTTCGGGACCAAGTACTAGCAGGGCTTCCCATTCCTACGGCAGAGCTCTAATCCTTTCAGCGCACAGCCAGCCAGATTAGCACGAACTGGTTTAAATCACCAGTTTCCATGCGGCTCTCAACTTCACACTAATCTACACAAAGGACTTTCACACATTCACCTCTACTATCTGCTGGCATGGGGCACTGATCTGCATCAAGACAGGAGGCGTGAGCAGGCGTCTGCTACCCGCAGAGTAAGCAGCTGTGAGCGATGATCCACACGACAGACAGATTTGCTGCAGCTGAAATTGGTCTCCTTGCTACTTTTCTGTCTCTCTGCTAATGTAGAATATGCTTGATCCTGCTGAGCCAGTTTAATGCAGTAGAACAACAAAAAAGTCATAATCTCCCCCCCATCCCATCTTATTTTAAATTTATTTTCTGATTAGTTTCCTCCTAGTTTAGTGATGTGAATCACAAGCACACAAGCCTTGCAAGACGATGCAATGCTGCAAGCATATGCAATGGCTAAACTTTATGCTATATAAATACTTTGCATAAGTCATAGAGATGTAAATTATGCTGGAAAGGGATAAAAAAAGATTATTCTGCATTTGTTCAGGATGAGCAATTCATTTTTTCACTGTCAATCCACATCAGAGTGGTAACTTTATATGCAGCTCGCAGCATGTTCAGAACACTTCCCTAGCAGACGTGATTCCTGTTGTTCTTCTGAGTTATGGCTTATTATCTTGTTTTTATTCTACTTGATGCAGTTATTTCTTTGAGAGGGCAAAACAGAGTGAATGGGGATAAACCAGAAATAAACAGGAGCCAAACCCCCTCACTGTCTACAACAAAAACACGTCACTAGCAACCACAAAGGATATTAAAATCAACAGATAAAGGTCAGATAAAGCATAAGATAAGGTAGTGCGCACATTAGTATCTCAAAGATGCTATTACAAGGTTAATCAGTTATGCTGGCAAGATTTAGGTTTGAGTTACTTGGTGCCTAAGAAGCAAAATTAAAATAATTTATTTCTACTTTATAAACAAAATGTAAATCAGCCACAAAATTGCTACTTTAATGAACACAAGTAATATAATGCAATAAAATCTAAGTCTTAGAGGCATGCTATCCCTAGGGATTTTTGCATTACTATGGCTATACACAGTACAAGTAAGGGTGCTTTGCCTTAATTCAGCCTTGGGCTCTACCACTGCATTGCCTTTTTTACAACCACAGAAGTCAAGCAGAGAGGTTACACCAGAGTTTAGCTGCTCCAATGTAAAAAAGAAACCCAAATTTTCAACACAGATACGCCCTATTCTGGCTGATGGCAAACAGAAGAATTTTGCCATCATTTAGTTACCTAGAATAGGGTCTTTCTTTGTCTGCTTTTGGGATGGCTACCGAATACTGTGAACTAGAGATTTCTTCTTCATCTAACAAAAATCAGAAGTTCAGGACTTGTATTTTGACTGTTTCTGCAATTTTTCTTCAATTGTGATCCTACTATATTTGTACGACTGAAATGTAAAGTCGTGAAGAAAATTCACAGCTGCCTGTTTCACCTAGGGGTTGGCTCCACATTCTCACTGACTGGCACAGTGACAGTCACACACAAGGGTGGCTGATTCTTGAACTGAGGAGGAATTATTTAGGTTCATGTGGACAGGCTGGAAGGGCCAAGAGAAGGGTCACAAAGATGATCAGAGGACTGTGAAGCCTGCTGTATGAGGAAAGGCTGAGAGAACTGGGTCTGTTCAGCCTTGAGAAAAGAAGGCTCAGGGGAGACCTTATCACCATGTTCCAGCATTTAAAGGGTGCATACAAAGAAGGTGGAGACTCTTTTTACAAGAAGTCACATGGAAAAGACGTGGGGCGATGGGCCCAAGTTAGTCATGGGGAGATTCCAAGTGGACACAAGAGGAATGTTTTTCACAATGAGAACAATCAGCCATTGGCATAATCTCTCCAGGGAAGCGGTGGATTCCCCAACACTGGACACTTGTAAAATTCAGCTGGACCGACTGCTGGGACATCCAGTCCAGTCTAGGTTGTGCTTTGCCAAGAAAGGTTGGACCTGATGATGCTTGAGGTCCCTTGCAACCTCGTATTCTATGATTCTGTGATTCAGTATTCATTCATACAATCTTATTTTTGAAATAGCAGCTTTCACAGAAGTGTTGAGAAAGACATGCAGGCACCAACTAACCCACAATGCTTTTCCCATGGCCTGCCTGTGCTCTTGGCAGTGTTTCCTCTTCAGCCCGCTCAACTCAGTGAGGAGATAAGTCAAAAAATGGGGTTAAGTCTAAATCAAAGGGAAAGTTACCGTAAGTCATCTTTTAACATCTAAGAGCCCAGTATACAGATTAAGGAGAATTTTAACTCCACCTTTATCAAAATACTACCTCTGCCACACAACACTCATACAGCAAGAGTCTTAATCAACCAGACACTCTGCCAACTCTTCCCCTCACTGAAACCAACCACACATCTAAAATGCCAGTTCTCAACATAACTACTGAAACACACACTAGAGATATTAGTTACCAAATGTTATGTATAATGTTTCACATTTCATTATTACACATTTATATGGCTCCATGAGGCTGTTAGTATCGGTGTGCCTTAGCAATGTTGATGACTTCCTTCCCAGCCGTCAAGAGAAACACCTTCGTCAGTTCATCATTTTGTTGGTTGGTTGTTGACATATGTGGGTGTATCTGCTTCTATCAGACAAAGAAAGTGCATAAGGAAGCTGAGGTAAAGCTAAAGTGAAATACTTTCACATGTAGGGCTGAAAACACTTATTAATCCCAACACTTTAACTTAACTTGCTGTAATAAAAAAATGCTGCAGGGCAGCTCAGGAACTGCAATTCCAAAGTGCAATAATCTTGTATTGCAGCCTATCACTTTGCAGCTATGTTTTAAGAAGGTAATGGATAATTTAACTCCAAAATACTTGTATCACATGCTATTAAACAATGTTTTTTTTGTTCACTGGGGAACAAAAACATATATATCAGCTATATATATGTAGCTGATACAGAACAGAAAATCAGGGAACAAGGGGTTGTTTTAAGCTAGTCCTGAAGATTTTAAGAGGGAAATCATGCTTAGTGTAGATTCAAAACAGAGAGAACATCATCAGTGACTTCTCTGAACCTCTGCTAAACAAACAAATTTGTTGAACCATGAACGTTTTTTAAGGATGTAGGTTCAGTCCTCAGAACAAGAATGAGCTACTGGCATGATGACTGGAAACCCAGCATGGGTAGCTCTGTGTCTAAGAGCGCAGGAGACGCTCCTCTACTGAAAACAGCATTTCATAAAACTAAAACTGCTACTGCACCAACTTCTAAAGATGGAGGTGCTAAGTCAGCTGCAATAATACCTAGTTATTTCACAGTACCTTTTCCCTTAAGATTTATAGACTTGCACAAAAATTAAAAAGCTCACACAACAGTTTTAATATACACACATCTTGTAATACCTGCTTTAATTAAAGTATTTCTCCCTTTACCTCATGAAATGACAAATGAAGAGAGAGAGGTGCTAGGTTGTCTAAAGCATCTGAGAAAAGAAAGCTCTGGCTTCACAATACCTTCATGCTGTGGTCCACCCCCCAGCTCTCATTTAGTATGACATGCCTTGGGTTGTGCTGCAAACCAGATCAAGAATTCATCCAAGCTGAAAAACAATGTGAATGAAAACTCCTGCCTCCAAAAAAAGAAACTCTTATAGCTGAAGCAGCCCCCTTGGCCAGATCTTGGTCACAGCAGAGCCCCATAATTGTTCCACTGGCACAAAACAAGGTGTGCTATAGTGCAGGAGCAGGAACAAGCGGGAACAATCAGAGGAGGCCAGAACGGCGGAAGTGAAGGTGTGCCATTGGTCTTGGCCTCAGATATCAGAGCACCAGGCTTATAGTGAAATCCTCTAACATATCATCCACTACCTCATACTCTTTACTGCCTTAAACCCCGCACCACCACTGAATACATTCCAAAGCCAGCTTCCAAAGGAAACATGCTCTTCAATGCTTATGCTAATTGTGACTTGCTCCCCTGTGGCTGTGGTGGACACAGGTTGTGTGCACGATAGCTGCTTCCATCATTATTCTTCTAATGTGACTTAGTTCCTTTCAAAACTGAAGCACCAAATGGTCCCAAGCCTAAGCTAGAAATTCAGTCACAATTTATGCAGATTTATTTTCAGTCTTCTTACAGCAAGGATTTACACTCACTCTCCCTTAAAATGCACTTTGTTCATCATTACACCCAGCAGTACTCTGAATCTTCCAGCAACTCCTTTCAAGTGCACTGTGGCTCACAGAGAAACTGTAGGTATTTATTCTATGGTACAATGTGAGTAATCATGGCAAGAGCTCAACAGCAGATCATGTCGAGGGTCTTTGATTTAAAACAAAGGATGGGAGGGGGCAACAGAAACCTTTGCCACAAAATTGGCATAATTTCTGATACGGTGTTTTGACACCAGCCTAGCACATGTAAGCAAATCACTACTATTTGATCTAATCATCACAACTTCTTGCAAGTAGCTACCTCAGAATTAGCCAGTTACAGACCTGTGAGGTATAATATAAATAAGCAGTCCCAATCACAATATGGAGTATAGACCACAAACCCAGAGGAAGAAAGAAGAAAAATAATGTACATCAAACCACAAAAGAATAAAGTAGGTGAAATGTTTCACTGCTAATGAGTTACAAAAGTGTAAGGGGATGGTGCTGTCCAGAGAAATGCTTCTCAACTCCCCTTCCATATGAGAGGCAGGCAAAACTGCTCACAAGAAATCTAGAAATAGAGATGCTAAATTTGAAATAGTAAACTAGTATAAAATTGAAACTGACAGGACTTGCACAGAAATGTTCTTCTCATTGAGATGTTCCTTTAAATCACCCACAGAACAGACTACACACACATGCACACAGTTTGTTACCTCAATGTCTAACAGAATCCCATTTACTCTTTTGTTTTAAAAATTGTTCTTTTACTTTAATTTGTGAAACACAAAAAAAAACAACAACCAAATGCAAGGATACCAGCTGAGCTTACAGACAGGAAATTACCTTCCCCTCTTCCCCAACCAGCTTTTATGATGGTTCTTTACCCAGAACTTCCTATACTACAGATCTGGTAATGGTAGAGATAGAAGAAAAATGGGTGCTAAGGCTTTTAAACATTTTTTTTTTTCTGAATAAAAGCTGAATCCTCTTCTTATTATATCCTTTACTACTGCTAATGTAAAAAGAGCTGAATTAACAGTTAATGGTAAATCCTAAATTGTCTAAGTAGAGACAAAACCTCCTTTCATTATGGGAAGTGAGAAATAGTTAGAAATTAGTGTGGACTGACGATGTGTATTATCTGGATCACAAGGGCATCAAAGTAGCTGAAGTCCTTCATATCAACTTAAACCTAAGCATTGTGAGGGATACTTATCTTTGGCATACACATCTCTGAGTCAGCAAATTGCCTCCATTTGATTTTCAAAAAACCTGTCAGGGTTTATCTGCTGAAGAATTCCCTCTATTATTTAACACAAGGAATTAAGAAGTAATTACATTATGTTTACACATTAATAAACAAGGGGTTGCCTTTTGTTAAGGGTAGTGGATCCCTTAATCCTTCCTCAATCTAATCAAACAAGCCAGCAATAAATAAAGCAGAAAGGCATGTGGCAGCCCAAAGGAGAAGTTGAAAGGAAAACAGAGCAAGCTTCAGATTGCTCCTCAAACATACTATCAGGCCAAAGGCAATCAATCACTCTGCTCCAGTGGGAACAGGAGTAAAGGGTGCAAGACAAATACTGACGCTTTATATTCAAAGTTGCAATAATATAACTTACATTGTCATCATGAAGTTCATATACAGTGATCACTGTATATGTGGGGATAGATATATATGTATTTCCACCAGTTACCACACATACAAGTATGGTCATTTATCCTTCTAAGCTTTCACTCACAGGTTTAACAGGATAATTCATGATAACACAATGACAGTATCTGGCAGTAAGACACCTACAAAATATTTGCACTTAAACATGCCTTACTTTTTTGGGGTTTTTTAAAGGTCTGAGAGCACAGAGTTATCACTAGAATCAATCTTACGCCTCTAGTAGCATTTGGTGTCCTTTTGGATCAGGGGTAAAAACCCAATCCCTCCCTCACTAATATGAGAAAAAAAGACAGAACACTGAAATCATTCAAGTAGCTTCATGTTGCAAATGTTTCAGTTTAGGCTACTGACAGTTCATTCCACAAACCTTTTCGTCAGCTTCCTAGCAGAGGGACTTACTTACTAAATGTAAAGATGCTTTAAGCCTTGGAGAAAAGATACGTGGACAGCTTTTTCTCAAGCAGTCTTTGAGGTGGAAGAACAAATGAAGCATTTCATACCTCACAAGCAACGCAGCACGCCTCTATTACAGAGTTCAGGTTTTCAAAGGAGAGTAGGAAAATGTTTGATGGAAGAGGGGTTCTGTTCTGGAAATGAAGAACCTGGCTTCCCAAAACTGTCTGCCAGAAGCATCAGGCCTGGGCAAACCCCCACCTCTCTCTGAGCAAGCACTCTTGACGCTGCTGAGGTTGGCACACACTAGCCCTGGACTAGGGATTGCTAAAGCTGGTAAGGCTTTCGGTTTCTTTTTTTCCCCTCACCAGAAAGTTTATTTGCCCATGCCAAAACCACACATAGCCAAAGTGAGCTTTGACAGCTGTCGTTTCTGAGCTTTTTTACGTAAAAGCAAGCCTCTACTACACATTTTATTTTTTTTCAGACAAAACCCCTCAGAGAGCAGACCAAGCTATAATGCAACACTTTGTAAATCAGAAAGGTTTATCTTTACTTGGACTTGGGTCAACTACAATAGTTTAAAGCTATTTCTTCATTTCACTGTCATCCAGCCACCAGCTTTGAACTTCTTAGTTGAAAACAAAGATCTTAAGGAAAGGAGCTCCTTTCACAGTAATGGTGAAAAATACAGCAAGAACAAAAATTGCTAGGCATGTGCTTGGTTGGTAGCAGGCAACAGGAACTTCAATAATATAACAGATAAGTAATCACTTTTAAAAATTTCAATGAAAAACTAATATAAACATGGTCTCAGTGTTATAATCCTTGATCATGCAAGATTCCCAGAAATGTGAGGATGTTTTACTTTAATGGTAACCATAAAACAAACAAAAATTCCAAGATTCCCTCTAAATCTTAGTGATACGCTTTTACTTCTACTTAGATACCATTTCCCAAACAAGACAAAAATTCAGCTTTCCAACAACCAGAAACAAAATCCATCAGTTGGAATACAACCTCCTAAATCACTTATTTAAAAGTATATGGCCACAAGGAAAAACAAGCGGTGACTAAATTCCTTTCTTCTTTACTTAGTTGTTACAAAGTGGAGAAATTTATAATTCCTTTACTGAAATTTTAACACTTTGGCATAAAACAATTTTTTGTGCAAAAGGAACACACTGCTTCTAAATTAAGAAACGGTGGTGAAAATTATTTACAGGCCCCATTTTACCTAGAGTCTAGTAACTAGAGTGCTGAGTCATAAATTAAACCAGTGCCCTGCCCTTTAAGAAGCACTGACATCATAATAAACACATCTCATATTTTCAGTTGAGTCTCAGCAGAGAGAAGCCTCACAGCTCTTTGAAAAGTCCCAGGAAATACACGCATAAAATCAATCAGCCTTCAAGGTAACTAAAAACATGTGAAGAAGAGAATAGACTTCATTGACTTTGAATTTTCACTTTCTGCCTCTTATGTATGCTCCAAATTGGAAAAGAACTGATAATTAACTGTGCATACAGAGAACCACCAAAACCACGTGAATAAACAGTAGAGTGCACCAGACAGTAAAATGGTTATATGAAGCCATGCAAGTCCTGGATATTAATTTTTGTTCAGGAAACTAGCATGAATTCTTACCCAGAAACAATCACTTCATTGATGTATATCCCTGAAGGTATCATCGAACATAAAAAAACATGAGGACAGAAAAGTTATGAACTACCTCACTTCACCACACTTGTTTATGGAAATTTTTTCCTATCATGTGTCATACTGCTGCTTTTCTCCTCTCAGTTCCATCATCCATCAACCCAAACAAAACTCATGTCTTTCTCCTGAAGTCCCTCAAACCCACTATGGACTTTCTGAGTGCATGAACAAGTGCTAGACTGTATTGAAGCACAATATACTTGTATATGGGCCTGTGTTCATGCATGGCTTTCAATCTGTCAACATGAACTTGCACTTCTTTGCATTTACCAGTTCAGTTACCAATGTTGTATTTAACTATACAGACAGTTATATCGATATGCTTATTATTCTAACGCAGTTTATTCTCAAACAGGGTGTAGTACAAGTCTTCATATGTCCACTATACTACTAAACAATGTATTTTATAACAAGGCCTTCTTTTTTGGCTTGGGCGATGTTAAGCCAGGTTAGGATGTTAGGCCTCCACCTACTCTGTGTCATCAAGTTGTAAAAGGCTACAGTCAACTTTCAGTCAAAAGGATGTAAGTAAATTTAGAAAAGAAGATACAAAGGTTTTCTTGAACCCTTTCTGCACCCAGAAAAAAACAGTGTAGACAAAAGAAAGCATAAAGCTAGATGATTCAACGAAGCGTATCTAAGGACTGGTTAACCCTAAAAAGTGGAGCAAGGGTTTAGACTTGTTTCCCACTTGTTAGCTGGTTCAGTTCACCAACCCAGGAAAACACTGGTGCAAAGCTGGTGAGTGGAAACTGCTCCCAGAAGGGTGTGATGTGTGCTGAAGACAACACAGGCAAAATGGCAAGAACACATATCCCACCTCCTGGCAGCAGCCAGGGCTCTTGCCCAGGAATGGAGTTAAACATAAAAGAATCCAGTTTCAAAGGGAAAAAAAGCGCCCAGCCAGATGTCATAGCACAAAATGAACATCAATGTGGCTCATTTTAGGTGTTTCTCATTGCCAATTCCATGCAGCTAAGACATCAAATAGACTGCAAGACTTTTAAGAAAGGAACAGTAGCAAGTATCAAATACTTCAAGCATTAATAGTAATAACAAGAACAGGAACAGAACAACAAGCATCAAATATTGTCACAGCTCTCTGTTTAATGCAAAACATGTTATAATTTATGTTATGTAATTAAGTTACAAAGCACTTTCACTCTTGCTTGTGAATAAGAACTTGCAGTCTTGCACCTCTGCAGTTCAAAACGCCTCTCAATGGCTTTACAAGTTCACCAAAAAGGTTCACTGTTGCATCACATGTTGAACCATGCGCTGGCCCCGGCGCCGTATGCAAATGAACTCACTCACCTCCCTGGGTTTTCCCCTTTCTTTTCCCTGATCTTTAATAAGGATATCGAGCTCACAGGGAGTAGCAGGCAAGAGTTTGCTCTGTACTTTCACAGTGGGAAAGAAGCCAAGATACAGACACAATGACTGGATTCAGCTTTTTGAGGCAAACACAGCTGAACAGCATACATCCTCCTCCGGGAAGAACATTTCCCACCACCACTTTAACAGGAAACCTAGCTCAAAACCAAGGGTCGGCTATCCCCTTATTCACTTTTCATACCTGGCTATTAAAACTGTTCTTCCACAAGAGAAGTTTTCTTGCTAGAGAAACTTCAAAAATTGCTTAAGTGCTATTTGTTTTGGTTTGGTTTAAGATGACTTTATGTGCTAATATTCTGAATGTTACATGGTCTTAAATATTTGGCTTTTACATTGAAGACTTCGGTAAAAACATGGTTAATGGTACATACTCGAAAATAATAAGGAAAATGAATGCAGCATTAGACAGTAAAATGTATATTTATACACAAAAATGTCTCAAAGTTCACAATAGATTCATTTCCTGCTTTAAAATGTACCCCATTTGACAAGACCGTACATACTACATTTCAAATTTCTTGATGTTCCACCTACTCTTCCCTTAGTCTTTCTGTAGCTGCTTACAACACAGACAAATTACTTGGTCTGAGCAGAAGTTCTCCTCTTTCCTCTCAAATTAAGTGAATTTCTCTGGCTAATTGCCAGTAACTAATTTTAGGTACATTTATAATACATCTAATAATATTTATATATTCTCACATTTCATATGAACAAATACATCCTAAAGGTGAGTGTGCACATGCCTCTAAAGAGAAGTGCAAGATTCAGAGCTTATAAAGAGGTAGCTAGGCAGCATCTTTAAGTCTCTCTTAATGCGTTGCTGCTCCTGGGAACTACAGCAGCCTCTGGCATCGCTCCTCCAAACTCCCTAAGAAAAGGGAATTCCCTCTCCCTCTCCACTTTTCTGGCCCTCTCTCAAACCCAGTAGGCCAGCATTTCAATAACACTAACTTTATTTACTAATAATGCAGTGAAACTGAGAAGCACTGTTATTTTCATTTTTTATATGCAAAATCAAGGCTCACAACAAATAACTTGCTGGAGGTTTTATGAGAAGCCTGTGGCATAAGCCAAATGAAATCCAGAATGTACAGAGTACTTTGAATACAAAGTCTGTTTTTCCTTATCTAGTATTCTTTGATTATGCTCCTTCCTTATACTACAAGACATTCAAGTGTGTGCCAGGTCAAGAGCCAGCAGAGAAGGGGATGAAATTTTGACCATGTCACTGGCATATGTCCAGCTGTATGACACAGACTACCATGACAAGTGGTAGCATTTGATCATGGCATATGATCCTCCTCTGTCCCTGGACAAACTGTGAACTTGGGAGGGCTTTGGCACAGTTGAGGTTACATGCACCCTCTTAAATTTAGGTTTGCTTCAGGAGAAAACTCTAACCCAGTGCTGGCACAGTTAGGTTTTCAGCCTAACTGGCATCTCCTTTCTTGACTTCAAAATCGGGTTTACAGTATCTTAAAGATTTTTGCATATATTTGCTGGACCATGGAATTGCCCATTTGCAATGTTATGTTGTCAAGAAATTTGCGATTATTGCCCCAAACCTTTGTTCCAGGCCACTTTATCTGTTCAGATAGGTTACAATACAGGTGTATTGATTCAGACAGCAATTCCTTCCAAGCAGATTAAGACAACACAAAACAAGCATGTTTAAGACAAAAAGGACATTCTTCCTCACAGAAACTAGTAGACCTTAGCTGGAAAACAATAAACTTGCCTTTTATTACTTTCCTCAAAAACAGGGAGAGGGAAAGAGGAGATGTATGACAGAGAGAGGATTAATCAAGATAATAATTGCTGATGTTTATATTCTGAAACAAAGGGAATAAAAAGAAAAGGAAAAGATATATTACATGACTAAGATAGCAAGTAACTTGCTGCATTGCAGAATTACTGGAGCTACATCCCAGCTGTAAGAGACATGGATACAAACACAGAGATGATTTCAGATAAGGTCACTAGTTTCACTGCTAGGGAAACAGGAGAAGCTAAGAAGGAAGGAAAACTAAAAACATTGTTTGTTTTGAAGACACTGTATTTTGACCAGTCTTAATGAAGGCTGTCAAAAAAGGAAAGTTGTATATCCTGATTATAATTGACTCCATGAATATCCCTGGCGGATGAGCAGATCCTGATCATGTTTGCTTTTATATGAGGCAAAAACTAATTTGCTGCTCCTATTGCCCTAGTTTGACGTTGCTTCTATAAAAACAAATATGACACAATGAAAAACTGCTAAAAGATTCACCGAGCTACGGAATGTCCTTCCTGCTCACCCTGGCTCACTTTTCACTTCGAAACGTAAAAGGAATGTCACGCATTTCTAAACTATGTCTGGGAGCAAAGCCTCAAGTATCATGAATAAAGATACTCAAGTTCTTCACTATACCAATAAAAATGCTACGTGACTTGTATTCAAGCGCAAGCTCAGATGTTTCTAAATACAGATGGTATCCATCACATGAAGAAAGAACATTAATTACTGTATTTCACATCTTTCTTGGGAACTGCACCCCTCCTCACTGAGCAGAACAAAGTCTCTGGCACAGTAGAAGCTGCCAAGACTTTCTGTTTCTCTGTCCTCAACGCAATGCGTATTCTCTGTGGAAAGAGGAAAACAGGAAAAGGAAAACTTCATAAAGCAACTATTCCTTCCGTATGGTACACCGACTGTTTTCTCAGCCCAGTTTTTACTACCTATGCTTACTGCAATCCTGTCTCTAAGCAATTACATATTGATGTACATATTGACTGCTCAGTTTTTCAATTCTGTACAATAAATGTTTATAAAAACCTGCTACTACAAGTTGGCCATTTGCAGCTTCTATTCAGAAGAGCAAGTTGTAACAGTGTGCTAAGCTGTTAAAAGATGACCAAAACTGACTGGGTCTGAGTGACCCATTGCTCTGGAGGGCTTATACTTCCCACTTCTAATCTACTCTGTAGAGAAACAAAGCAGAAGTCCACATGAGCATGCTTACTTCTGCTGGAAGGAAACCTCAGCAACTGAGATGGATGATGGGGAGATCAAGAGTCTGCAATCGCTGTGGTGTGTGCACATTATTCTATCTAGGTGATACCTCTATTCTATCACTTTAACAAAATTAAGCCTGGATGAATCAGAAATTCTTTATTTACATTAACAGTGTAAAGGACTACCATCATACCTTCTTTAGCAAACATACACAAGTTTCTTATAGGTGTCCATGTCATGCTAAGCTCTGAACTTGTTCCTCCATAAGAAGTTCAGTGTTTAAGAC
This sequence comes from Pezoporus occidentalis, assembly GCF_034315485.1. Taxonomy (NCBI): domain Eukaryota; kingdom Metazoa; phylum Chordata; class Aves; order Psittaciformes; family Psittacidae; genus Pezoporus; species Pezoporus occidentalis. The sequence continues at coordinate 12,423,750 of NW_026915724.1, forward strand.
TGGTTTCCCCAATTCCAAGTATCTGTTTGCTGTGGTATCAAGTATGTGGTACAGCACATGTTGTCAAAGATTTCCAGGGTAACCATGGGAATGAAAACTTACCTCTTTTCAAGTTAATACATACCAGCTACAAGAGAACAATATTAGTATCTTAGCACAGTTCTAGAGACTCCAAGAGAGAAAGGATGCTTCGGGACAAGTGCCAGAAAATTTTCAGTTGCAACGATGGCTACACAGCCTCCATCACAAGACTGAATAACACCCAGGTATTAAAAGCTGAACATACGTTTTTTCTTTTCCTTTGCCCTTCTTCTTCTTAGTATTAAAAAATCAGCTTGTTGTCTGGGTTTTATCTGTTTACAACTAAGCATCTGTGTGTATGTATGACAATAGGAATTCTCAGAGCAAGCCAAAGCGAGAAAGATGGATTGGTCTGATGTCTGGTCATCCCTGGGTGTGTCCACATCAGTCCTGCAGTTCAGATCAGTGGTGTGCTTCTGAATCTTCCCTGTGCTTCAGTCTGGACTGTGGGACCCCCTTTGTGGGACAGAATGGATTCTTTCTGGATGGAACTAAATCTGAAGATGCACTCCAACTGTTACAAGGCATTCAGTGCACCCTGACCAACCAGCAGCCTGTCTCAAGTAAAACTTCACAATGCATATAGCAGGACCAAATCTCCCACACCAACTTTTACTCCACAGAGCTGCTCCTACCACATCACATCACTTGCTAGTACAGACATGTCTGTGTCAAAACCACATTCATGTTCCTTGGCAAGTTTGTCTTCTATACACACGATCCCACCTGCATCCTTTGACAGCTTCATTATTTCAGAAGGATGTATTACTGTGGGAGACAGAAAGACAAATTTTCCCTGCTACAGATCAACACAGACATTTTGAAACACACTCTGGAATCAATGGCACAAGAAGGAAATCACCAAACTATGATGTTAACAATACCCAGCAGTGCCAGGCACATGGATGATCAGATTTTGGTATGCACTGAAGACTCCACTGTCCACAAGATTCTCAGTGGGAATATATGTTAATAATGAATGCCTACCAGTCTACATCAGCAATGTTAGCACAAGTCTTCTCAACAGCTGTAAATGTATTCATTTTTTGACATACTGATTACTGGGGCCACAAGAGATACCTAGGAATCCTGAAGAAGATTGACATCACATTCTACTTAGAAGAGGCAAACCTTGATTTAGTTTAAGTTTTAAATGATAGTTGGTGATCCAGCTTCTAACCTTTATGACACCATGGAATCCTGAAGGTAATCAAAAGAAAATTAAGGAAAAAGATTAAAACTGAAAGAGGAGACTTAAAAACAGGAGAACTGAAAAGATGACTGAAGAGGCTTACTAGAATTGAGATAAAGCAGGGAGACCCTCACAAAATAATGGTAAGCTATTTTTTTCCTTAACCACCTGTTCCATCTTTCTGTCCTTAGTCTCTCTGGATTATTTATTGGTTTAAACAAAATGTGACTTATTTCTATTCATGGCTTCAAACTGTTTATAAGTATCAGCCTACATTCTTGAAATTTATCATTCATATATCCAGTCACACACATACATGTGCCTACTGTGCATATTCTTTAAAATTTCTCACAAAAGATTCCTCTAACCTTTACTAAAACAACTGGATTGGCTTAACTGCGCTACTTAGGACACTCAAATTCTGACTACTAATTTTTAAAATGTCTTATTTTTTTACCACCATAATCTCATCTTTTCATAGAAATCAATCTATATGATCCACCATTCCCAGCAGAGCATGAAGTAATATGCAGTGCAGTTTTTGAACTGAGTTGTTTTGAAAACCAGCAAGACTCCTATGGACAAACAGAGCAATAGACAAGTAATGATAATGCTATCATGTAAGTGATGATAATGATAAAGCAGCTGACTACTCAGTTTACCATTAATTACCATTAAAGGTTTACCATTAATCTGGATTTATTGTTCTTTTTGGGCACAAAGAAATAGGCTGTCATAATGACCTTAAGTGAAAGTACAAGAAGGGTGTAGGAAATTCCTCAAGATCAAAAGTAAAAATTATTTAAGACAATGACACGATAACAAAAAGTAGTATGACAACTGAAGCATCAACATGAACTGCTGAGATTTCACACAGCTACCAAGACTGTAGTGCAGCTAGCAACAAAGCGTATCAAATAGTGGAGAGATCAGAAAGCTATGCAAGAACAGGTAGCACGAGGAGACTGAGATATCTGAGAAGGTACAAGCTTATACTAGCACAAGCAGAAACCTCTTTGCAGGGCATGTCTGTATTAAACACAGGAACCAGACTGTGAAGTATGATATTACTAGAAAGGACTGCTGGATTTTACTAGAGCAGATTCAATTACAAAAAAGCTGACCGTAAAATGAGTAGATGTTCTGACTACACTGATACATGTCGTACCAACATGTTTCCTGGAAAGCTGGACAACATTCATGCATGATTTTATTTCTTTTTAGAAGCTGGGGACAAAATCTTCACAAAAAAAAGTATGTTCTGTGCCTCATCCAAACTAGAAAAGGGTCAAGCAGCAGCGGATCACAGAAGGGGTTATCTGGAGTCAGGCAGCCCAGTTGAGGCATGTCCACCCAGGTCGGATGACACATCTATCTAAAGGGGACATTAGTTCATGGCTCTTGTCCTGAATTTACTGACAGGTGGCTAGAAATAATGTAAGGCCTATATAACTTTTCCTGGTATAGTTCTGGGTGCCAGGACACAAGCAAAAAAAGATGCTTATGCAACTCTTAGAAGAGATTATGCAGCTGCTGTAAAATCTTGGAGGGAACTGACAGATACGGGTAGAACAGCTTTCTCTTGGAGATGAATAGCTGGCAAGGTTAGAGTCATTAGTAAAAGTGGATTTGATGGGGAAATTGTGATAGACGTGCAGCCCACAATTACTTCTGCCTGCAAAAATCAGCAGCAGCAGCTCACATGCAAGGACTGTATTGCTATTCAAATAACTAAGACTGGGATTTTTCACAGTAGTGAACTGACAAATGAGCTCACTGCACATCATGGAGACACGCTCCTGCTCTTCCTGCACAGAATTATCCTTTTTTTCTTTCCTGTTGCCAAATGAGGACCCTGCTGGACACATAACATCAAGGCAAAAACTGAGGAGAGCAGTTAAAACACGATCCACCTACAAGAGGGAAACATACTTTGTCAGGGAAGCTGTGTACCAGTTATTCTCAAGCCAGATGCTGCAGGGTTGCTATAAGAGGTGTGAGTTTTGGGTTTGATTTTTGTTTTGCTTTGGTGGTGGTGGTGGGGTTGTGTGCAAAATGTGCTAGTTTAGGCTACAGGTTAAAAAAAAAGGCATTGTGGTGAGTAGTCTGCAGATCATTCACTGTTACACAGACCACAAGTAAGATGTCAAAAAAGGCTCCAAACAGCTCTATACGCAGAGATACAGAGCTGCGAATGAAGAAGAGCTGATAGCAACTTTTAGAACTTAGAAGTAAAAGAGTTTTTACAAACGTGTGTTCCATTTATGATACTCTGTGGGACAGCGCATACTTGGGAGATCATCCCCAAACACTCAACACTGCTTGTTGAACAGAAAAAAACCCACAGACATACATGGATACATTAAAAAAAATGTACGGAATGTAAAACAAAACAACAAAAAAGACCCCTTTGCCCCTACAACCCGATCACCAAAATTGTATTTTGAGAGGTGGCACAGCTCGAAATGACTCCTCCCTCCCTCTAGTTTCTGGCTAACACTAGCAGAAAACACCATAGGGCATTTGCTGTTCAGAAAGAAAAATGCACGGCCAATTACTCGAGAAGTGACTGCTAAAACCAAGGGAGGATGAAACTCAAGCACCCAGCTTTTACAATGATCTCGTAATAGGAGCCATCAAATACCTGGCTACATTTCAGCTCCAACAATTGCAGCTGCAGTCCCACCTCAGCAGAAGTGAGAAATACCGCGCAAGTAGGTGCCAGCTGAGTTTCAATCTCAAATAGTTCAGTATCTCCTCCCCTGAAGGACATTTTGACCTGCAGGGGCGGTAAAAGCCTTCCTGCATGAACTCCTTAAGGCTCCTTTACAACAACCCATTTAGTGGGGAAACAGAGAAGTATCTGTATTTTAGCAAAACAACCTGTTTTCCAAGTTCTAAAAATAGAAAAGGAAAAAAAAAAACCCAACCCCTTAAAAGTGCCTGTCATCTTGAAACCACTCGCAAGCTTCTCATCCTGAGCAACACAGCCTCCCCCTGCTAAAAATAAAACAGTACATTACAGCAACATTTTTTGCTGGCTTCAGCCAAGGACGTGAAAACCTCCCCTCAGCCCAGACAGGCCGTAAGCTGTGAGTCAGCACTTCTCAGCATTTCTGGAAATTCCTCAGCAAAGCATCCACCCTGTAGCAGGAAGCTGCCTGTCCACTTCAGCCGGTACCCGGAAACAGGAGGGCGGTCACGGGCTTCACCTGAGCTGGGGACACTGCTCAAGAGAACAGCACCCAAACTGCCCAGTGCTCCCTGTTACCACCAGCTTCCATAGAACACTGCCCAGGGAACAGGCTCAGCTAACCCCAACTGCGTGCAGTGACAATAGGAACATGTAAGATTAATTTAATTGCATTAAAAAAACTCAAACCAAGCAACACACTGGGCTAGGGCACTGGTGAGTCTCTATGGCACAGTTTAAATCATACAGGCTGTCCCAGCCCAAATCAAGAGATAGCTCTGCTCCATCAGCCCCTGGCAGTACCTGTGCCCTGCCTGAAGATACCTGAACTCTTAAAACACAGAGCCTTGCCCACCAGGTAAGGAGAGAATACAAAGAAAGTGAGTGCTTTCCCTTCTTAAGCTGATGAAGAAGCTACAGGTTTAAGGCATCACCATGCCCGTGAGCGGAAGGGGGATGTGATGCCAGGTTCTCTCTCCCTCCAGCAGTCCATGCTTTACACAGATTATTTTACAGCCTGCAAACCACAGAGCCTAGTGGTCAGAAAAGGACACAAAGATGTCTTGAAGATGCCCCAAATCTGCCTGCATCTGTACAGGTTATGGTGTTGTCAGGTATCTCATCCCCACTGAGGCACAAACCTTCATGGAAGTTCTCAATGCGTGAGACTCCCAAATGCGTACAAGCACCAAGGTGGACAAACTGCTTTGGAAACTGAGATACATCATGCACTCGGGTCTGTCTCGAGGTATAAAGCTGTTATTTCACAAACCGTGCCTGTGGTGAATGCAGTTGCTACATCACCCACCTCAGACTGATCATCTCCTCTTGTTTTGCTTTAAACCCCCACTTTGACAGGGCATTAAGGAGAGAGAGAAAGGGAATAGGAAGTGCTTTGCGAGCAAGAGTAATTGCATGTTCTGACCTCTTTGACTTACATCACATGCATTATCCAACCACCACAAATCAAGAAGGAAACTGAATATAAAGACATTAATTTTCAGTACAAAACATATGTTAAAACTAACAGAAGAACAGGACCAATGTTAACTGTTTCCCTGCTTGTTTCTTCTCTCATATATGTGGCTATTCCGCCGCAAAAAATATTCTTTCCTTTTTTCTCACTTTTTAATTAACATTCATATAAAGGAAGCTGCCTAAAGTCGGGTACAAAGAAAAAAAACTATGTTTTTCTCAACTGTTTTTAAATACGGAGCACTGAGATTAAAGCGAGGCAGATAGCCAAATACCTCAGCCATCACAGTCATTAATAAACGCATTTAACATTCGTGCAGCTTTCGAATGCAGAACATCTGGTTCCAATTCCCAATCTGGCTTTTAATAAAAGTGCCTCCCCCACAATACTTTTATTATAAAGTGTTCTTTTCCGCCCCGCGCCCCCCCCCCCCCCCCCTTTTTTTTTTCTCATTTTAGGGTTTTTTTCCATTTGGAAGCGGCTGTTCCTTCCTTCTTGCTGGAAGCCACCTGACCACTGCCAGGAAGAGGAATGCAAAACATTCCCAGGAGCAGCTCCTGACGTCAGGGAGGCAGCATTCCTCCTCCTCCTCCTCCTCCTCCTCCCCGCCACGGCCCACCACCACCGCCCCGGCGCACAGAGTCCAGGCCCTGGCCCAGCGGCGCGGTGCCGCCGGCAGCTGCCGCCTGCCCTGAGTCACGCCGTGAGCTCCTCGCCATTTAAAGCTAGAGACGGCGACGGCAGCCATCAAGGTCTTGGTCCTGCAGAAATGGTGTTTATCTAAGAGATTGTCTATCGCTCCTGCTGTTTACTTGCTTTCCCCAGGCGTACAGAGCTTAAATAAACTTAGGAACGGGCGATGGTGCCCAAGCCAGGCATTGTTATGTTAACTCAAGCCACTCTATGCTCCCCTTCTTCTTGCCCTTAAATAGGAGTTTCTGCTTTGGATAAACTTCAGGTCCATGGGAGGTTTAAATCAGCTTAGACACTGACTTTCATGATTCGTTCATTTTACTTCTCATTTATTCACTTACAGGCTCACGGCCAAAGGGTGCCAAGGAAAACAGTGACGTGCTGTTGTGGGGCTGTTTGCTTTTTCACTTTTAAGACATTCCCAAGAGATCATGACGTGATAAGGATACCTAGGCAGGCAGCCTTTGTCAAACACAGCGCTGCAACGGCAATCTCAGGGCTTTTCATACAGTATCTACCGTCTAATGTATAACAAGATGAGACAGGGTGGGATTTCAACTCTGAACATGTCTCTAATTTCATTTATCATAACACATTAACAATACATGGCATCATTTCATTCTAAACTAACTGATAGTTAAAATTATGAGAGTTTCCTGGTTGAGTTTCAGTCAGTGAGCTTACTCCTTTCAATATATCTAGTCTGGTTTGATATTTTGGGGACATAAAGTTTTAAAATTCTATAAAATATAATGCCCAGAAAAAACCCCAAAACAACTCTGCATATTTTAAGAAACAACTGTATCAAAGACAGTGAAGAGTAAAAAGAAGCAATAGTTATTGCCAGAACTGTCATGAAGCTAAAGAAGAATTCCCCATTTCCACCTCACGAAGGGAGCAGGAAGGTAGGTTAGCAAATATGAAAACAAATCTAATATGGAAAACCCTCAATTCCTAGATGATGTGACGACAGAGCTCTTCAAGAAACACTTTTCCATTTCATGTGTCTCTAATCATATAAGAAAAAGTTTGAAATATATAATTTCATCACTCCAAAACCAACAAAACCCTAACATACGAATGTTAGTTTAATCATTGTTTCCCAGGGAATACAAAGGAAGCCAAAACTCATCCTGAGTAGCTAGAGAATGTGACTGGTGGTAGTGAAGTGTTCACATGTATCACTTTTCCCCCAAATATTGACATAATTAATGTAAATTTCTTAATGTTGACTGACCACACTTTAAAAACCAAAGCGAGACAGTACATCATTTTCAGTATTAATCGTAATTAATCAGCTATGTGCTGTTAGGTTTACACTGTTTGTTCAGCTGCAGTCCTACACATCAAGATCCAGATGGCTCCAAAACCTGCAGGACGTTTGTTGGACCCAGTTTGCTAGCTTCTCACTCCATTCGTGGCAATTTAAGAAATAAAAAATGCTGGGTTTTTCTCCTAATACAAGGACTTGTTACTAAAAGGTCAAACAAATGTCTGCTCTCTGACCAACCTCATGCCACCCACAACTTCTTTAAGGAAACCAGCTTTCTGAAGAACCGCATGGCAAGCAAACACATTGCTTTCCTGGTGAGAAGCCTGCAAACACTGGTTACACCAGCTGCCCACATCTGACCAGCCAGAAAACCCCAAACCACCTTTTTTGCCCTCTTCTCCAGAGGTCACTAATATTCAAATGATGTATCATATAAAGAAATTGGCATTGCTGGACAACGTGACAAAAAGAAGACTCAATTTTATTTTGCAGAAGTCGATGGGAAACCAGAAAAACACTTGTAGCTTCCTGCAGACACTGCAGCCACTGGCTACTGGAAAAAAAACACCAACCATCTGATCTTTGCTTTTACATATACTTATATAAATTTAACTGAAGTTTGCTGATGTCAACAGACAGCCATCAGTGTACATGACTATTAAAAATAGTACTTTAGGTTTTGCAAGAAAATGAGAGAAAAGGAAAGTGCATGAAGTTTCTATCACTGAAAAACAGAAGAAATACAAGAAAAATATTCTATTACCTAAATAGAATAAAAGTAGTAGCTCAGTAGAACTGGTTGATTTTCTAAACTAAAGACAAAGAAAGTGAAATATGTCCTCAGTACTTTCTAAAATTATGTACAAGCTAAGGTAGCCTGCAGCCATTGAAGAACAGAAGCATAGAATAGTTAGGGTTGGAAAGGACCTTAAGATCATCTAGTTCCAACCCCCCTGCCGTGGGAGGGACACCTCACACTAAACCGTACCACCCAAGTCTCTGTCCAACCTGGCCTTGAACACTGCCAGGGATAGAGCATTTACCACTTCTTTGGGCTCCCTGTTCCAGTGCCTCACCACCCTCACAGTAAAGAACTTCTTCCTTATATCTAATCTAAACTTCCCCTGTTTTAAGTTTGAGCCTGTTATCCCTTGCCCTGTCACTATGCTACTGTGCACTTTTTTGTTCTTGACATTTTTCCTCCATTTTCTATCTTTTATACTACCTTCAGAGATAGATATACACAGGGTTTTTTCAACTGTATATTAGGGATTTTAAAAAATCTCCCTTTTTTCTTCAGAAATTATTTCTCTTTTAAAATAAACTTAAAACTTACCAAGATGTAAATATATGCAAATCAAAACAGGTCATTTCCAAAAAGCTGACTTTAGAAGTTCTGAATGATGAACATTTAAAAACGTTTGACTATTTAATCCCTAGTATTGAAGTCTGGATGGGGATTAGAATAGGCACAGCATACAGAAGTGATGAGAAGCGGGGTGTGTTCTCAGCTTTTCCAAAGCTTAAATTCATGCTTCTCTCCTGCATTTTAGCTGCTTATTCATTCTACTATTTTTCATCACCAGTAATAACGTTTGGATGCCAAAAGCATGAATGAAGTCACAGTGAGTACTTCCTTCTATGCCTTGTACACAGAATTAAGCTTCAGGTGTGTTTCAGGAGACCGCCTCGAGAACCTGTGAGTCATGAGCTTTGTACCAAGCACGCACTGCCATTCAGTCATGGACAACTTTCTCCTGGCAAAGCCTGGCAAGTGATTAGATCTCCATCAATTGATTGCCACAGATGAAGTGGACACTAGATTGGAAATTCAGCCTCAGAAGACTACAAATACTTTAATGAAATTATTCTTTTTCACTAAAAGAGTAACACAGAGTGATATATATTTCCTACCAATTGGCAGAGCCACAGCAGTTTACTTGACTTCTAGAGGGAAAAGCATCTTTCTTTTCTTGAACTTACAGAAAAGGGACTCAAACATGAGTAACAGTTTAGAAAACAATGGGTGTAAAGAAAAAGAGATAAGAAAATTGAGTAATACCCAGAAATCAGTAAGAAAAATATGTTGACTTTTCCATACCTTTCTTGCTTACACTGCCATTTGGGTGGGTAACTCTTCTCCTCCAAGACTAAAAATTCAGTTGATAATAGTGTGCCCTGTAATACCTGAAATACTTTTAACTGCAAAGGATCAGAAGCAGGGGGAAAAACCCAGAGCAGCAAAGAACTTAATCTCATATGTTCACTATTACATCTGGTAAGCAAAACAGCCCAGACACCAGCTGCTAATGTTGCACAGACCTCTGCTTACACGAGGCTAAAAGCAAAGCCCCCTGAGAACCAAACACCCCCTGAGGTTTTGGAAGGCTGTACTGGGAGAAAGTGGCAATTTCTTCACAGCTTCTCACCTTCACACATAACCTACACAAACTCTGTTTTGAAGCACGCCCGTACTTTTTCTGAAGCATGCTCCCTCCTCTTTCTTTTCATGCATCTCTGTTTTCTGTTGCTGGCTGGACCCAGCAGTGGAAGTGCTGAACAACAGGAGTAGGTCCAGCCCTGTTGCTGACTCAGATCTGAGAGCCTGGGCTCATCAGATTTCACCGCTGCATTCCAGATTTTGGTACCCAAAAAAATTCAGATAGTTATCTAAACCGAACTTCCTGAGGGTGAACTATCCCTAGCACTAGACACTTTGAGGGCCGATATACCAGGCTTGAGCAAGAGCCCATCAGCATACCGAAGACTGCATGCTAACTGTGCTTAAAGCAATAGCTACCAAGAGAAGTTCAACTCCATCACGGGGTAAATTATCGAGTTAATTGCCTTGGTATTCATATTTACATGCAAAAAACCCAGCAGATCTGAGGACAAATATTACACTGTTCCTTTAAAACCTTTGTTTTAAGGAAATGGACTTCAGAAAACTTCTTTTGTAATGTAAAATGGAACCATCTGTACATAAATTTTGGGAGTTATTTTGATGTTAGGTTTATTGATATAATTATGTTGTTACTAAGCTGTTTACTGTTCCAGGCTCCTAATAGCTACGAGGGCTTGTTAACAGTACTCTGAAATCACAGGGAAGCCTTTTCTTTCCCTTTGGTTTGGAAAGAGAAAACAAAAATTCTAAATGTGTTTATTTCCACATTTTATATTTGCACATAGCATCTACTTCCTTTAATGTGAAAATTTTATGATTACAAAGCTTTCGCCTCAATTTGTTTAGCTTTACTGCTTGGGCTGCCATATTATTATTATCACAACAGTTTGAGACTGCATTACTTAGCTGGCTTTACAGAGAAGTCCCAAGGTGAAGTATTTCTTCATACTCACTTTAGTCTTAAAGCAATAAGAAGACTGACACTGCAATTACTGTGAAAAGAAATAATTACAAAAATTATGGTGGTAATAACCACCATACCTTAAATTGTTTCCTCTTTGGAGCTGGAGATTATTGGTTTTCCAGTTCCAATTCTGAAAAGGAAAAGTCTCCCACACAGCTCAGCAAAACAGATTTTTCAAAAGAAAGCTTTCTCTGGCTTGTTGTTTGATTTGGAGAGACAGGATACAGCAGGTTCTGTAAGACAAACTGCTCAAACCTCCAGCTGGCATCTGAAAGCCCATCTTTAACTTTTCTGTAATACATCCAGGGTTCCAGTGGATAACTGCTGGACCATTTGCACAACAGAGTGAAAAGCCATCTTGTTAAACAATCTTTGTCTAACAGAGACCAAAGCAGTAACAGAAGCTTTTGGTATATATTTGATGCAGTGAGTAGGATTCCTGAGAAATACACTGGTCAAGAAGAGGACACACACACAACTTTACAGACTGATTATTTAAACTCCTAGAAATTGTACTGCATTAGGCATCTAAACTCTGTTTTCCCTCCATATGAAAAACTACAACTAACTAGATAAGAAGTCCAACAAAAATTGTCATCTGTGTTGCAAATGAAGTCAGGTAGGAAGGTAGAGGATTACAACATCATCCTATTTGCTCCCTGCTTACTGTAAAGTACATCAAGGATTTGTATTTTTTGCCCCACTCGACCTCCTGAATGGATGAAATCCATTATATCTTGTCAGAGAGACTTGGTAAGGAACACGGAGCGAGAGGTGAATCAAGTAATTAAATATTTTGAAAGGTTCCATGACAATTTAAAATCAGTGATGGATTTACAACAGCAGAATCAAGAGACAGGAAAGGAATGGAGATAATGTAAGCCAAGAACTTGTGCACTTTCCCTCGAGGGTGGAGAACAGCATTAGAACAAAATGTTAAAAATCAGAAAAGTTTTAGAGAGGATCATCTGAAGTAGTTAAAAAGATTCAAGGAGTTTCCTAAATTATGAAAAGAAGAACATCCCCATCAAAGCCAGGAATAGGTCTGTTAGGCTTTCAACAGGTTAAAAGCCTGTCATAGCCAGGAGGTAGCTCTTAACAAAACTCATAGCATGCAGGGAAGTTCTCAGTTTTTCCCCTGGCAAGCTCACTTCAAAGCAAAGTTTGTAAACATCTTGGGGGACAAGGGGGGCAGAAAATTACAGTGGGTTTCAGAAACATTTACAAGTGTTTTGCAGAAATGAAACTTCTTGAGGAGATCAGTTTCACTTTCTGAGGAGGAATGGTTTGTCCGTAAGCCAAAGGTCAATGACAGCCAGTACAGTGAAGTCCTTAAAAGCATTAAACGAAAAGGCACACGGCCTCCTTCAGCGTTATGGAAGAGAATATTGTGTATACAGTGTGGTGACTGTCTCATACACACCCCTCCATTCAGAACAGATAATGTACCGAGTTATTAAAAGCTGTGCATAAGTAATGGACACAAAACTAAACAAATCCCCCTTTTGCAGACTGTTAGTTCACAGACACAAAACTGAAGCCAGAAGACTTTCTGGACAAGTAAGCGCTGAGGCTATCTGGAGACATCAGTTGCCCAGGACCAGTTTTACCTGTGTTTCTGTTGACAACACTGCTGCCTTCTGCAGTCAGCGGGAAGGGCAGGGGCCTGCCTCCAGTGGGGCTCAGCCAGCCTCCCTCCACCCCTGAGAGTTACTCTGCAAACGCAAGCTGGAAAAGGGGCTCCCACCACTGCACTATGTAAAATGATTCCCGTTGGCAGGGATTTCTCCTCCCTGCCTGTTTTTATATAATGCTTACAGTGCTACAGGAAACACTCCCAACCATGCGAAGTTCAGCCCTGGCCCATGCCCAGCCTCCTGCCAGTTCACCTGGGTCTTTGGTGCTACCACAAGACATACTGTAAACCATGCTGCTCAACAAACCTAACTTAAAATCTGCTAAAGCAAATTATTTAATTGATTTGATGTACAGCACAGTCCCAGCAACAACTGGTCTGGTACAACTGAGGGACAGCGAGCATAGCACATCAAAGGGAAATACAATAAAGGAAAAGCATTCTTTACCACATAGTACAATTAAAATAGTATTGAATGCATCACCAGTGTGACTGTTTGTAAAGTAGCTTAGAAAGCTAAGGAAAAACACAGTAGGAGTTGAGGGGAGGAGAGTACCATGCTCTTGATGCCCAGACTTGAGGGCCTCTCATTCCAGACTCCAGCCCTAATGGGTTTGATTACGATCATGCCCAGTTTCGGTCAAGAGCAATAACAAACCACGTGTGCTAGCCAGGCTTCCATGTTTTCATAATGTAGGATTTACACACCTTAATATATGCATTTTATGTAAGTTTTAACATCTGATGAGGTTATACAGTAAGGCTGTGTCATGGTTTTGTCTTGCTAGCTTACAGGGAGTATTTTCCTCTGAATTGTGCACAATGTATGTTTAGTTAATAAAGCAGTAGCAATTTGATAGCAGTTAAATAAACAAACTACAACTAGTAATACATTTAATATGTATATACTATATACTATATATATTTAGTCCACATTCTGGATGAGAAGAGCTTTACCTAGACATAGCTGAAGCACATCAACACAGCTGATCATTTGGGATAGAAAATGACTTTTCAAGAAAAGCTTAAAAGAAAAAAAATCAACACTGCAACCAAGTAATATCTATATTAAGTTAGAAAATGGGTGTTTAGAATTTAATCTAAATAAACGCAGGGGGGCTTTATATGTAAGATTATATATATCTCCAAATATCAGATCTCTTCCATAAAGGCAAACTTCACTGTGTAGGGTTTGCCTAAGAACAAGATCTGTGACCACAGGTAAGAATCCTGACCAATTAACAACTGCAAGACACAAGAAGAGAATACTTTTACATGTAGTCCAATCTAAAAAATAAACAGATCTAAAAGTTGCTTTATCCTCCTCTCCCCCCAGAGGTGTCATTTATGTTTAGATTGTGGAAATAATTCCCCCCCCCCCCCCATCCTTGTTTTCTCCTCTAAGCTGAGCTGGTGCTAAGGGCAATTTCAGGGTAACCAGTAAACCTAATGGGATTCCATTCCTTCCTGAGCAGCAGTCCTCAAAAATCAGGAAATTACAGCCATATCTGAAGTGACCAGCAACCCAAGGCAATTCTCAAGGCTTACGTGGACTGTTTCAGAAGTTGATAATGTGGTATGTTGATGTTTGTTTTTAAAATGGGTTTGGTTTTGAGTACAGCTACCAAATGGTTCCCTGCTATACAGCATGATTGAAAGCTGAACACCTAGAGTCAAATATTTCCCAGCAAAATTAAACAATCACCTCATGCAGAACTCCTCAAACTGCAAGTCATGAGTGTCAGCCAAAGGAGGCTGTAAAAAGACAACATACTGGACAGCTTATTTATTTTTGGGAGGGAATGGAAGGTAAGAAAAATTTCAAAAGATAATAAAGAACTATCCTGTTCTACATAAGAAGTTTTAAAATAATCTGAAGAAAACAATGATATACTTATATTGTAAAACTGGACTCCTTTAAGCCTACAAACCCTGTAAGTTCCAGCATCAGCCCATATCAATAAAAATTATCTCTTCCTCAATCTGTACATTAACAATGCATGAAATAGTACCAACCCTATTAAATTAATATTTATGACAAGCTCAAGGAACCATTAGACAAGCAGTACTTGCTAAGGCACAAACACAGCGTACAAGTCTCACATAGTTGCCTTGCGCATGTTTCTCAAAAAGGAACCTCAACTCAGAGGAGTGATTTGTTTCTGGAAACACAAAAGGCAGACAAGCTGTGCCATGGTAGGAAGACAAATGAAAACACAAATATAATCAATGCAGTTTATAGCTTTATAGTGAATCCAAACTGTTCTCAAGTTCAGTGCTTTCAGTGTGTTGTAGCGTGCAGCATTCTAGTAAATATTCTCCCAGTTTTTTTCAGAGTTTTTATGATCTATGCTGTCTGTCCCAACAATATCTCAGAGATGGCAAAAAGGGGTATTTTAAATTATGAGGTATTAGTTGAAGATGCTGACAGACTTGGGTTTGCACTAACAGACGTGCTGTGAACAGCAGCAGCAACTTCATGGTGGACACGCAGTCCTCTCTTTTATGCCAGCCAGAGATAAGAAGACTGACTATGGATAATGATTCTAGAGAAGACTGTGCAAAGCCCATCGTCATGATCTGCTCTAGAACAGACATGCACCACTTATTAAAAACATAAGAATCCTATCCTTAAGAAAGTGGGAGATAAAGAACCCTGAAAATCAGAAACATCCACAGAAATATTCATTATGGTTTTAGACTTATCAAGGAGAAAGACAACATATACAATTTCAGGAGTCCAAAGAGGTTAAAGAGGGAAAACAAAACAAAACACACACACATGCAAAATCCTTCCCACATACTGCCAAATATTTTTTTGGAGCCACGTCAGTGATTTGGCTTTCAAAACACACAGTGAATCTCTCAAAGGTAAAATTAAAGCTTGTGCACCACTTCTAACATCATGAATACTGTTCTGATACTTCTGCTGTGAGAAACGTGGTCTGCCAGACAGCCATCCTGGGACAGTAACAAGAGAAATACTACTACTCAGGGAGAAGTAATACATTGCAATCTGCATGGTTAATGTTGACTCTGAAGACTGGTAGGAAGAGAAGCTTCATCAACCACACAAAAGTCTGCACTGAATGTTTCACAGCTGAACTGCTTTATATACCAAATTATGTTATTGCTGCCAAAAATATGTAAAACCATGGGCATTTCTTCCATGAGCTTTTACAGAAGGGCTGCAGTCTGCCTTGTAGAAGTAGCAAAATTTGTTCTCCTCCTTGCCTCTGTGTCCCTGCCCACTAGGATAGCAGAGATGTTTTAAATACTGCATTTGGTAGCAACATTCCAAATTTTTCAAATATTTGAAAGCAACATTCCCCTTTTGAAATACTTGGGGTTTTAATAACTATTTCTGCTAAGAGCATAGCAATTAACTTTTGCTTACCTACACTTAAATATGACATTTAGGAGGAGGAGTCTGAGAAAGCATACATGTTGGAGGGAATTGCCAGACGTGACAATTTGATGAACTCACACTTTATCCACCTCGTTGCCCATCCAAAACTGCATAAGGACACCAGCATGCTTAGCGTGAAACTCTCTGTGGTCTAAAAGATCCAGCATATTCAAAGCCCAACACAAGTGCATATAGGACTGCATATAAAAAAATCTTACTGTAACCACACACCTACAATTACAGTAGCAAATCACACCTGCCAAAGAGAATGACACTTGACTTAAAAATTGTTTCTCCATGATGAGCTCAGGAATACACTCTATTTCCCAAAGTGAAAGTACTAACCAGCAATCCAGCAACGAGAAATCATCATTTTTCAAAATGTAGGTTGAAAGAAAAACCAAAAAAGATTAGCTGATTACTGATAAACATTTAAACAAACCCATTCAACACAGTCAAAACTTGCTCTTTAGTGGTTAAACTACTGCAGGAATTTTGGCACATAGTCTTTTTACAAATTAAGTATTGTTTTACACGTCCCAAATGTGTTAGTCATAAACATTAGCAGAGGAATACAAATCACAACTTTTTAATAACCCTGCAGTAATTCTGAACTTGTTCATCTGATCTTATTTAGCTTGTTTTTCCTTCATGACTGGATAAAGCAGACTGCAGGATTTTGTGCAGTGCCAGGTCTTGGCTCCATCAGTTGCTTATTAAACAAGATCTGGAATTTAGCATTGGATTGAATGCACATGGGAACTCATGTGAAGCTGCTCGTATATCATTGATAGCCCCGTTGCTAACACAGAGTTTATCCAAGACGGTACATTTTTCGTTGACTTGAACAAAGCTGTTCGCCATCCTCTGTTTTTGACGTCAGTGGACAACTACCCACTAACAGTATCTGTCACTACAAAATGCTTGGAATTTCCTCACTTATAAAAGCTGGAAAGTTTCAAGTACAGACCTTTCATTAAAAAAAAAAGTACATATGATTAGATTTTCAGGATGAGAATATTTTGTGACTATTAGGATAGGACATTTTCATTCTCACTGAATATTTTTTCCAGTGACTTAAGAATTCAGACATAAACAGCATCACTGTAAAGAATGGATGTTTAAAAATATAATTTTCCTCTTTTGTTCCTAAAACCCATGGACTCAAATGCACACTAATTCCTCAGCATGTCAGCATCACAGTGATTAAAACCTTTCCCACTAACTGGACACTACAACCATTCCAGTAGGATCCATGTAGGACTGTATCTAGTGTTTAGAAAAATGTAGAAAACCACCCCCCAGCATAAAACAGGCTATTTACATTCACTGCCTCTTTTCTACAATTCTTTTGTTCTTCCATGTGAAATGGCCTGTATCAAAGAAAGTCATCCTGGTGGAGGCTCCCTCCAGAGCCCAGAATTACCTCCTGAGAACAACACACAATGTTGCTTCTAGGCAAACTCTGGGTAGCCCTTCTTGCTTGTCTGAGCCAGGAGCATTAACAACTGACTACATGTACCCAATTCAGACATCCATCTGGACTGAGAGACATATTCTACCCCTCCTGGAGGTTTATGTGCTGACAATGCATTTCAACCTTGATGTAAAAACCAAGCTGCTACTTCACAAACACACCACTCACTTCTGACCCCTCTGATTGGCTCAAAGCAAACAAACATATCAACAAAACCCAGCACTTCTTTGGCACAATAGAGTGGAAATTCCCCTTTTTCAGCATGTCAAGATACCATCAGCTATTAGTCCAGAGACAGGCAGACATGTTTTAAAATTCAGTTTTAATCTTCTGCAGAACTCTGGATCTACTATCTTGAGGCTCCCATCTTCCCCAAATGTGTTTCCATTCTTTTCTCTGTGGGAAACCTCTTTCATAGAGAGCAGTTCGTTCACCTTTGTTTTTCAGGGTACTAAAATTTATGTATGGCATTCCGATAATACATCTATTTATGCCATAGTTATACAAATAAACAGGTCTATCTCACAGTAAAAGTGGCATCATGTTCCTACGTTTATTAGACATAACCCACATCCGAAATACCAGGTATTTGTTGCTTCAGTTGGTTGTAACAAATCAGAGAAGTGGCATGAATGACTTGTTCTCCTCTCAGAATCAAAGCTTTATAATTCTGTATTTTTCCAATTATGTCATCCACCTATGAAGGAACAGAATTATTCACTGATTTGATTACTAAGAAATTGTGTTGTTTTGATTTTCTACATGCAAGGTGAATAAATATAATACTAATGGCTTGATCTCTTTAGTTCTAGAGATATAAAATATAACTGAGCAGCTCTACTGATACAACTTTCTCCCTTACATTACAGGATGGACAAAACCCCAAATTTATTAATAAATAAAAAGGAAAATCCAATGGACTACTCTGTCAAAATGGATAAAACAACATAAGTATTTAAGAAATGACATTAAAAGCTTGTCAGAGACAACTTTCCGTTCACAAAAAGTATACACATTCCTATTCTCAAAAGACAATTCATGTCTTTTGAGTAGGAAAGGTATAACCTAACAAAAAAAAAAACAAAACAAAAAACAAAACAAAAACACCATAAATACTTGCAAGAAATCCACAGCTGTTCCTTTTCTTCTGAAAGGAACTTCAATTTTCACAACTGCATGATCTCTGAGAAGCAATTCCAAACAGATGATACAATCTGATCTTTGGCTCCAAGGCCATTCCCATACGTACTTTAGAAATAGTGCCCACACTAGCTTTACAGCTCTTAAGTTTTGTAGAATTTTATCTTCTGAGTGAGCCCTGTCCCTCTTATCAGGGTTCTCCCACTCTGCTATTATAACATCTTCAAAGAAAGAATGCGAAGGCAGAGCTAACATCTTTCCAATGGGAGGGATCTGACTGGTGATCTTTTTTCCCCCCTTTCCCATCCGTCTGAATATCCGTATGTGCATGTGTATATACATATTTATAAATGCTTAGATTTCATCAAAGGAAGATGAACACAGATAAGTTTTGTCCAACTGATCAACCAAGCACGCAAAGAAACTGCCTCTCTGGAGTAAGTAAAGAAACTGAATTTATGCGAAAGAAGTTCCATACCTTGTCTTTAATGTGTATTTGTATTTTACCTTTACGGAATGAGAAAATTTAAAGGTTATAGATACTTTCCTTCTTACAGAGTAGCAGTAGGTCATTTCTGCATTTTATTAGTATATGAAGCCCAAGATCCTGTTTTTTCACATGATCTTTATTGTGATAGGCTGGTATTCTGTAACAATGTTCTTAAGTGCTTCCCTTGACCAGTGAGAGAAACCATGACAAAAAGTCTCTATCTTCATCAAATGGAAGGCAAACCCTCTTTAACACCAGTCACATTAGTTCCAAACATCTATTTCATGTTAGCTCCCTGTGTTGGTACTTGTATTTCTCACTAAGGTTATGTAAAACCATGCAATGTAAGGCTATGTAATAAGTAAGACAATGCAAAAATCACACTAAATATCCATTTATCCTAAGTCCTGTGGTTGAGTCAACAAAACAGCCTACAGTATATCCAGGATAATTCTGAAGTAGAAGAATATGTAAGTCCACAAAGCTAGATTGCTTTCCTTATATAAACTTGTTCAGAGCTTGCTTGCATGTTTCTACAGCAACTTTCATCATTGGTCCCACCTTAAAGGACTTAACCTACAAAGTTTCATCATTGTACATCAGCTGATCTGCAGCACTGTTTTGTATGAGCAATTCCAGGCAGTAAATAATTCAGTCTTCTAAATCTCTTACACTGGGGAGAGAGCAAATCTAGTGTAATCCGAGCAGAAGTGAGAAGTCCACATTAAACACTTTCACCAGGCACTGGAACACTTTAAAAGCTGAGTAATTATGGTTCCCTGTGGTTTCATAGGTTAAGAGAAACTAAAGAACAACTTTGAAGTTGCTTGTTGATGTCACAGAATTAAGTGTTTTATATACTTACTATACTGAGTTCCTAAAATAAACTCTGTCTTCTTTTTTGCTGTTGTTGTTAAGCACAGAGAAGTTGCACAGGGAATAGCAGCTCTCCAGCTAAGGATCTTGTCCTCTGCAGTGCTTGATAGCCAAAGTTTACAGGCTGTGTAAGAACAAAATGCAGTCTCCTTCCTGTCATCCTAGTCCTCCATGAACCTTCTGAACTAGAGGTTTCATACCAGACCATCACATTCAGGAGGTATGGATCAATCTTTGACCCTGTCCAAATCAAACATGATCTGTGGTTTATATTGATATTGGCAACAACTGTACTGATATCAACATGCTTCAAGCAGTTAAACTTCAGAAATACATGAGAAACATTGCAAAGTTGTTAAATTTGATCATAAGGAAAAGCATTCTTATCTGGACCATTTGCTTCAGGTTAATTTATCCTGAATGCTCAACAGTAGGCATTTCTATGAGGAGGAGGCAGGAGTATCTGAAGGAGACTGTCTATCCTCAAGCCCTGCTGTCAGCAGAAAAATGAATCCTGAAGTCTCTAAAAAAAACAACTCATCACTTTCTGTTAGGTATGGTAAATGATTTCTATCATTTTTATAGTTAAACAAGCAAAACCCCTCAGGTAAGTTGAAGCCATAAAAACACTGCCAGTAGAACCAGGAAGCGTTTGTTCCCATTCTCTCACATCTTTGCAGTATCAAGCAGTCTTCGTTTTTTTGTCAGGTATGTATTTCTGCAAAGTAAATAAAGACTTAGTAATCAACTTAATTACACTCAGTAATAAGCTTTTCCTTTTCCAGCTGTTAAAAAACACTTAATGATTCAGATTCAGTTTGCAAAAAATTATGAGTGTTCACTTAAATTTTAATCTAAGAAATTGTTCATGTACTGCAAAGACAACCAAAGGCAAGCCTTGACAGGCAGGGGCAGGCAGGACAGAGTTCTTTTGCCTGTTGTGTTACCAACTGGCCAGACACAAACCAGCTCCAGCCCAAAACACGCAGTTGCTTTCATGTGATGTGTCCAAATTAATAGGCATTATTTAGATACAACACTGCAATAATACTTCTATATAGCCTCAAGATCAGTACACTCCCGTCAGATGGCTCAGAGACCAGGCAGCTGAGCTCCATCCTTCGCCAGACACACTGGTTGGGAAATGCTAATCAGCCTATTGGGGTTGCTTTCCCTATAGCAAGTGACAATTCTCACATGAAATCCCTTTCATCCAAGACTGTAAATATGTACCTTAAGACCCTAGACCCAAAGAACCCCATATCCAGTTACAAACAAATCAGGGCTTAGTCCTGCAAATTTTTACTCTGACACAAAGCTCTTCTGAAAGTCAGTGGGACCACTCCGGGTTGGTAAGAGTCTTATAACCAGCCTCCTGTCAGTATTTTATTTTTTAAATTAAATTGCTTGTGTTCTAGTGCTGAAGTATCATGGGATTCTGCATGCAAACAAATACCAACAAATATATCAACAAATCTCTAAACACTTCTTCCCAAGTATTTATGCAAGTCTACTGCCAGAGACATTTCACATACTGAGCTCTGCACTCAGTTCACAACACATACAAACACAGTTACAAAAGCAAAGCCTAATTTTACAAAGGCTCTGAAGTGAGGCATTCAGATTTTGCTCACAAATAATTATATACAGAAGCCAGCAACTGCGTGTCTGCATCCTACCTACTCACTCAGCTGCCTCATCAGAAAGCAAAAGGCAATGTCAGAACATAATTCTAGGGTGTTATGTTAAAGATATCAGGAAATTCTACTTTCAGGATGTTATTTTAAAGTAGGCCACTTATAAATCACCCCATCTCATCCCATTCTGCCTTACCATACAAGTATCTGAAAATACAGGATGACGATGCACAGTGTGCTCTGTGTCCCAGCTACACACAGGTCCTTAAAGGACTGCTCCCCTTGTTCTTGCTTCTTTTTTTTTGTTCGCTTTTAATTAGTGATATCAATAAGACACCTAAATATGCTTATTTCATCATGTCAGGATTAGATTTAGGTGATTTGATTTTATACTACTCACGTATTTGAACCATCAAAAAAAGCATTTTAATACAAACAGTATCTGTTTTTAATGACAGAAGTGCAAATTCAATGCAGAGCAACAGAAACTACATTTCAGCAGTCAAGAGCTCTCAATTAAGAGTTTAACAGAATAGAACCTTGGAAATGTGATAGAGGAAACTTCCATTAAGTGTACAAGTCCAATTTCCAAATAATGTAAACTAAAAGTGCCAAATAATAATCTAAAACAAAAACATCCCTCATCCTCCCCCCTCCCTGCCTCCAGTAGGTTTAGTTTAACCGTATCCAGCCCAACTTCTTTTGACTTCTGGTTGAGGA
Organism: Pezoporus occidentalis; assembly: GCF_034315485.1. NCBI lineage: Eukaryota > Metazoa > Chordata > Aves > Psittaciformes > Psittacidae > Pezoporus > Pezoporus occidentalis. Next base: position 12,445,911 of record NW_026915724.1, read on the forward strand.
AACAAAAAAGACAACTGGCATTAATTTCAAACTGACTGAAAATAGGACTAGAGATGAGATATAATGCAGTTTTGCACTACTGACTAATGTCTATTAAGTGCCCTAAGATGCACATGGTTAGGGAAAGCAGCCCTGTCAATGCAGACATATCCCCTGCCCAAACATTCTGTTTTACAAAATAACTGCTTGCTTACATGAAAAGCGCATCCTGCTACAATAAAAACCAAAAGCAAATAAAATGTGGTATTTCAGGGAAGACAGAGAGCTCTGAAGTGTTCTCAAAAAACCTCAGTTTACATATATATAGGAATTAGTTCTGTCCTGAACGTCATGGCATTTAAACAAATCAGAAGAGTACACTACTGCAGTTACAGATGCTTGTAGTCTGGAAAGGATCGTAGCAGTGCAGAGTTACATCTTCCCAGAGCAGACATGGAACAAGCTAGAGCAGAGTGGGACTTATACATGCTAAGCATTGTTACTGGCAGTAACCATTCAAGAAAAGAAAAAAAAAGGAGAAAATAAAGTTGAATCATACCCTGACTAAATCAGTTTTGTTGGTACAAATACCCTTGTGTAGGTTAAGGTCTCTACAGAAAGATACGGCACCATAAATGCAGTGGCTCACATTTTAGAAACAACAGAGGAAATCTGAAGATAAAAAAGGAACTAAGATGGAAGTTTGTAGGATAAAGAAAGAAGAAGAAAATGGGGAAACAAAACAAATTTAAAGCATGACAAGAAGCTTGTTGAAGGAAAAGGTAAATGAGAACCACCATTAGTATCTTAGGGATGGAAGGAAATGAAAAACCAGTGACGTCATATCAGCCAGGACTTAATTAATACTCAACTATATTTCCCTTAGCTACCAGTCTATTTACATTTAAATTATCAATAGTTGCATCTGTATCCATAATAAACCTCAGATTAAGTATCTTCCCTTAACTTTTGAATTGCCTCCAAAGACAGTTAAATAACATTTTAGTAGTGAAAGATTACAAACTGGGGAACCCCAAGATTTTCAGCTACCAATGAAGATAAAAACCAGATACAGACCTTTGCCAAACAGGAGGAAGTATTTTGCAAAAGGATAAGATCAAACACTAGAGGCAGGATTCTGCTGCAGCTGGAGGCTAAAACTCAGACAATGAATGCTGAAACACGTAAGAAATATATTTCCTTTTTTATAATTTGGGTGCAGAACAGTGAAAAGAGGAGTAGTACTGCCACTTCAAAGTTCGATTTTTATGGAGAGTTGGACCTTCCAACCTACAGCTACCAACAACCAGCTGCCTTACTAGAAATTTCATCACTTTATGCTACTCCTTAAAAAGTAATCCAATTCAGAAAAAAAAACACAAATGCAGACCAAACATTTTGAAGAATTCCAGAAAGGTTTGTGCTGAAGAGGGATTTGGGGAACTGAAGACAGTGAGAGCAGCAGCAGCAATACTGAACTAACAAAATGGTGTCTACTGATTCCTTAAGAGTAGAGTGCATCCAATTTTCCTGTTGCTCGGCTCCCCCCCCCCCCCATTTTTAGCTGCATGTTGTTTTTGCTGAATACTATACAGTTAATACAGACTTTTCCACTGAAATATTATACCCATACTCACAGCAACAGCTAAGCATTCCTAAACTACTTTGCTACCAGAAAGTATGCACTTTATTGGCCTTACCATTGATAAGACATTGCTCAGGCCTTTCTACTGATCTAAACATGAAAATATTAAGTGAAAACAAAACCAAAGCCCTGAGCAACACCAGAGGCATTATGATACAAATTTAGTTGTTATCTGAGCTGTCTTTAAGGTATCTGTCATGTCTCTCCAGTTGCCAGAGACAGATGACCACAAAGAGAGCCCTGCTTACCCCTAACCCCCGAGGTCTTTCTCACAACAGTGCAGCCAGGATTCTTCCAACCCTGCTTTGTTCTGCAGTGCTACAGCACGCATGGCCGGTTCTTCCTACTCACCACGGAGGGTAGATGTGGATGACATCCTGTGGCCTGCTCTTCAGGTGAGCTGCTGTCTCTCTTGCAAAGAGGACTTTGAGTATTGGTTCTCTTGCATTGATGACAGCATCCTTGGATGAAACAGTATCAGGAGACTGTTCCAGCTGCTGGCAGATGGCAACTTGTATTGTACACTCCTCAAGCATTTCTAATATCTTCACAATTAAGACACCAGATTTATCTGGAAAGTAAATGAAAAAGAAAAATAAAAGTGTAAAGTCTCAATGAGGAAATTCTAATTCTAGCACTTTGAAGATGTGCATCCCTCTGTTCTCTGCAGAGCTGACTATGAAAAATACACATCTGAGTAGAATACATTGCCCCACCAAAAAACGTTAAGGTTTTGTGGTTTTCTTTTCTTTATAGATGCTATTAATAAAAGCCTACCTGAACTTCTCCTAAACACCAAAGAAATCACAAACTCTTTACAAGAAGCTCTCTCCCACCATATTTGAACTTTTTAATCTTGCACCTCACTCACTTTTGCTCAGTTTTTTTTCTTTTATTAGATACTGCACAAAATAGATTTATTTGGAAACCGAATAACCACATTGTGTTAAACGTGAGGATGTGTTTGTCCTCCTTGATCTTTTTCAAAGCAACAGCTGTCAGGGACCAAGTTCGAATAGTACCTGCTAGGTAGAAAGTCTCTAAAAGCTGATAATTCACATTTAGAGATGCATGCGGAGAAACAGGAAGCAAGATAAAGGCACTGCCTAAAAATTGTCACAAAAGTGATCATCTGTTTTATCAGTAGGCAATCAGGATACAAAAGGCTTTCCTGTTTTAAAGCATGAACAGATACCAGTATCCCCAGTTTGATTCTAAGCATTTTCATCTACGCTGAGCAAGAAAGAACTTTGAGATTAAATGAAATTACTTCTAGCTCCTCTGCAGTCTGCACAGGGCAGGGGTTCCTCAGACAGACATGGATCTATACTGTAAGATTACACAAGAATGATTCTCCTCCTCACTTAATCCTGCTCAGATTTGCACTCTGGTCGCTGAGGGGAGAACTGTTATCTACCTGTCAAATGCTATGAGCAGTTAGTGGGAAAAGACAGAGTGCCAGAGGACAGGGACAGCAAAGCCCCAATTCTACCCACTTTGATCTACAAGTTGTGCTGGGAAAAGCACAGCATCTCAAGAAAAACAGCTGATATAAATTATTGTCTTCCCACAGCAAAGAAGAAACAGGGCAGGAACTGTGAATGTGATACTGGAACTTAATGGCAGAGCTGCACTAGTTATTTGTTTGTTTATTTTAAGGCCCATTTCACAATTGCGAATGCCTTTCCTTTGGAAAATAAATCAAAATATTTGAGTTCTAGTTTATGAGAAACTTGAAAAAAAAAAAAAAAAGTAACAACCCAACCCTCAAGAAACCCAAACCAAAGAAACTGGGCCCTAAAACTTTTCAGGTTGGTTTAATAAAGTTGAATTCTAAAAAGAATAAAGAAAAAAACAGGAGAAAGAAATTAAAAAAAAAAGAAGAAACTATTTTGTCCCTATTTTGTATTCCCCAGTCTTTATTACATTTTATACTGAAACTGAAATAATTTTGAAATATAAACCTGAAACGTTCTTGAAACCACTTTTATGTGAATCAAATTTTCATCACATGCAACATGCTTCTTTAAAGTATTCTGTTTCCCATGAACCAGTATTTTCCAGCAGGATAAAGGGTTCCAACCAAAAGTACCCCATGCGATGTACATCAGCCATTTCTGTCCAGGCCATTAAAGCTGGACCTCCTTTTCCAGATCTGAGAAGCAAGAGTGGAAGTGGTCCTTTCTGCCAGGTTTTTCGAGGCTGGGCGATGAAGAGAGATGGTTGCCACTGCTATTACTCCTCACCCCATCACTGTCTCAGGGAAAGCTGTAACACTGCAGTGCTACTCCAAATACTGCACTGCATTAAGGTCTGCTTATGTGCAAACTTAGCAGAATCACTTCTGCTAAGTGTGAGCGTGGGCTAGTTTTCTATGCCTAAAGGCAAGGACTTAGAATATTCACACTTGGAATTCTGTTTTGCCTGACTAGCTGCAGTTGTGGTCCTCTGTCAACCCCAAGTCATCTGGCATGCATAAACAAATTCTCCCAACCACAAGAATTCTCAGCCTTCAAAGTAACTGAGCAGTTACCTCTCCCCTCTAGACATACTGCACAATGTGCACTTCCATTCGCTTTAAAAACCAAGTCACCAAAAAAATTATAAACTTCAATTTTGAAACACACCAACATTTATTTGAAAAAAAAAAAAAAGTTTTAAGACAGCCTGTGAGAGACTGTTCATAACTTCCAAACTATGCTTTTTGTATGTGCAGAAATTGATGACAATTCTTACTGGTCAGCAGCGTATGTGTTACTCAGCTGATAAAGCAGATTGAAGACAATGAAGGACAACCTAGTAACATTTTTCTTTTAAATACCTCTGACTATAAACCAGTTTAAAATACTGGGTAAATTAAAAACTATACCTATATTAAAGCTTCTAAAAGACACTGGAGGAAAAAACCCTATCAAGGTACCAGAGTTTCTTGCAAGCCAGTCTTAAAGTTGTTCCAAACACTTGGACCTGATACTAGATGAAGATGAATGCTTCTACATTAAAAGCAGCCCAATTTCAACAACTAGCCAAGTCTCACACTTGGCACACATGCACATTCTACAGAACCACAATCTAGTTGTTTATTTAGATGCACAGAGATAGTTTAATTTAATTACTTCAAAATTATTATTACTGCTGCTGATAGAATCCTCTCTCAAACAACATGGCAAAGCACTTTGGATTCCTGGCACACGATGAAACATCAAAGTTCAGAACGCAGCTTCATTTTCAATTCATTTGGCTCTTGTATTATGTCAATCAAAAATAAATCAAACGTACGTGGCGGCACAGTGAAGGGAGAATTTATGGGTGAGGAGATGGGCTGGATCACTGCAATTTCTAGTTTCCAGAAAAGTTTACTTGTTTGTTCATCCATGTGAAAAGCTCTCTTTAAGGTGTTGCAGTGTTCTCTTTCACCTTGGATAATTCACAGAAGTTCTCACTTGCTGAAGTCCTCATTCATTTAATTTTACTTGCAAAGCAGAATCACAGCCCGAGAAATTCAAACCTGCAGAGGTGCAGGTTTCATGGCAAGGCATAGTAATCTTAAACAAGGAAGAATACACTATAGAATCATAGAATCATAGAATAGTTAGGGTTGGAAAGGACCTTAAGATCATCTAGTTCCAACCTCCCTGCCATGGGCAGGGACACCTTATGCTAAACCATATCACCCAAGGCCTCGTTCAACCTGGTCTTCACTGCCGGGGATGGAGCATTCACAACCTCCCTGGACAACCTATCCCAGTGCCTCACCACCCTAACAGGAAAGAATTTCCTCCTTATATCCAATCTAAACTTCCCCTGTTCAAGTTTTAACGCGTTACCCCTTGTCCTATCACTACAGTCCCTAATGAAGAGTCCCTCCCCAGCATCCCTATAGCCCCCCTTCAGATACTGGAAGGCTGCTATGAGGTCTCCATGCAGCCTTCTCTTCTCCAGGCTGAACAGCCCCAACTTTCTCAGCCTGTCTTCATATGGGAGGTGCTCCAGTCCCCTGATCATCCTCGTGGCCCTTCTCTGGACTTGTTCCAACAGTTCCATGTCCTTTTTATGTTGAGGACACCAGAACTGCACACAATACTCCAGGTGAGGTCTCATGAGAGCAGAGGGGCAGGATCACCTCCTTCGACCTGCTGGTCATGCTCCTTTTGATGCAGCCCAGGATACGGTTGGCTTTCTGGGCTGCAAACGCACACTGAAGCTGGCTCATGTTCACTTTCTCATCAACCAACAGCCCCAAGTCCTTCTCTGCAGGGCTGCTCTGAATCTCTTCTCTGCCCAACCTGTAGCTGTGCCTGGGACTGCTCCAACCCAGGTGTAGGACCTTGCACTTGGCATGGTTAAACTTCATGAGGTTGGCATCAGCCCACCTCACAAGCCTGTCAAGGTCCCTCTGGATGGCATTCCTTCCCTCCAGGGTATCAACCGAACCACACAGCTTGGTGTCATCGGCAAACTTGCTGAGGGCGCACTCAATCCCACTGTCCATGTCAGTGACAAAGATGTTAAACAAGACCGGTCCCAACACCGATCCCTGAGGGACACCACTTGTTACTGGTCTCCAGCTGGACACTGAGCCATTGACCACAACTCTTTGCGTGCGGCCATCCAGCCAGCTCTTTATCCACCGAGTGGTCCATCCATCAAATTGATGTCTCTCCAATTTTGAGACAAGGATGTCATGTGGGACAGTGTCAAATGCTTTGCACAAGTCCAGGTAGATGACATCAACTGCTCTACCCCGTCCATCAGTTCTGTAGCCCCATCATAGAAGGCCACCAAATTGGTCAGGCAGGATTTCCCCTTAGTGAAGCCATGCTGGCTGTCACCAAGCCCCTTGTTGATTTTCATGTGCCTTAGCATGCCTTCCAGGAGAATCTGCTCCAAGATTTTGCCAGGCACAGAGGTGACACTGACTGGTCTGTTATTCCCTGGGCCATCCATTTTCCCCTTCTTGAAAATGGGGGTTATATTCCCCTTTTTCCAGTCGTCAGGAACTTCACCTGACTGCCATGATTTCTCAAATGAATTAAAAAAGGAGGAAGCAATAACTGTGCTGCAATCCTGCCCATTCCTACACTGCATATTATTATTTTATTTCCTATTCTGCTGTCTAGATGACTCATTAATTTCTTTCTTCAGGGTTTGTTTTTAACAAAATCCATGAGCTAATCCAGCTAACTGCAAGGCCACCAAAGCACATGAGCAGATACTAGGGAGAAGAAGGAAGAAGCGATGGAAAGAGTGGAGGTGGGGCAGGAAAGGGCTGAGGGAAGATGGTTGTTTTCAGTGACAGCCCAACCAGCCTGGATTAAGCCAGTTTCAAACAGTATCCAGTTACTTCTTTTCTTCTACCATGCCCAGGCTGGACTGTCCTTTGAAGCTCCTTCAGCATGCAGGAAGAACACACAAGATGAAGTCACTGAACAGAGATACCAGCTGTTCAAGGTGCATTGTCTACAGGCACATTTGATACCATCGATGTACATGTTCTACAAGTCTTGGCCAAATTCTTTCATCTTTTTTGATCTTCAGTGTCCATAATGGATAAACACCACACTACAGTAATGAAAACATGAGTCACAGCATACCTAGTGTTATCTTTCAACCACTGTCTCTAGGCATAATGCAATATAGTGCAGGGACCCTGAGAAAGAGTATGAAATGCAGGTACCTATGGAATGCTCATTTTAAAAAACCTTCAGTTTACTTACTTGAAGATAACCTTTCTTCTGCCACTGAAAGACAAGTTCACATGCACACTCACAGTAGGCATACAGCTGCCTGTATGTGTTCAGCAATCCTCCACTCAAACAGCAATTTGAGGACTACACTTCTTTGGTGCCAGATGCCTCTGCAGCAGTGCTTGAGGGAGATAAAGATGGAAACCCGGATAGCTGCCTGGTGAGTGTCAGACATAGGTGCATTTCTCAGCAAAGCCCTGGGCACTCTGAGCTTCTGGTGACAGAGGGCTGCTGCAGCTCTGTGGTCCTGGAACAGCTGCCCCTTCCAGCACCTTCACACAGAGTCAGCTGGGAAGTTACAGAAAACATCCACTGACACAGGCACAAGGACCATTTGAAAGATCTGGCCTCATGAACACAGAAAGCTTATTCATCCCAGGGGCATGAAGCATAAATTCAATCTCTGATGCACAAGGCTCGAGGTGCCACAAAGAGAAACAGAAAGGCTCTCATAAATATGGTTGAGTGTGAATTCTGAAGACATACCTGGGATGTACAACATGCCTCCTCTAAAGTGTGCCATTTAAAAGAAGGGGAAATCAGCCACCAGGGCCTGTTATGCTCCCTCGCTTCTAACAGAATTTTGTGTAAGAAGAAAAAGCCTTCGCACAGTAACATGCTGGCTACTAGTGATTCAAAATGTTGGTCACAGAAGAGATGGAGTACAAGAAAAATCAGACACCCATGATGAGCTGGGTTAGTTTCCACCCATAAAGGTCACATCAGCCCTTTGCAGAACGCTGCTTTAGTAAGTGCCATCCGCTGGAAGGCATCAGACAGAAATCATTGCTAGATGGACTATGATCAAAGAAATTGGTTCCTCCAGAACTCACGAGTGGTCCAGAATGAGGGAAAGCAGCAGGAAATACTGACTGGTGGCAAGAATAAGCCATTTAAGCAGGAAAGTATCTCTGGTGAAGCCTCTTTATGATTGACACGAAACAAACTCTGCCAAAAGCCATCCACAGCAGCCCTGCCATAAGGAGGCTAGACAGGCAGATTCAGCATCACCCCACCATCATACCCAGAAGCCATATCTTCAGGCTTCTGAGAGGTAGATGAAGAAATCCTGATTCAAACCTAGGCAAATGGGACATCATCCTTTCACTGCTACTTTTAGCAGAAACTTTGAAAGCACAGGGAAAGGTCTGTTTGGCAGCAGTGGTAAATCGAACAAACCTGGGCATGATTTCCAAAAAAGCCTGATGCTTTATAATTGTGAGATCAAAACAGTTCTATAGTGTGTGGGTTCAGTAAAACAACCAGTAAGCAGGAGGAAAAAAGTTATTCAGAAGTTCTAAGAACACAGACACTAGTTCTGGTTCAGAAAGTCCCCGAGTCAGGGATGGTCAGGAGAGTTTGGAGAATATTTTAGTGAAATATTATCAAGTGTTAACCCTGTTAGAATTTTTCCTAGTCACTTTGGTAGCTCTTGCTACTTCCAGGAACAGGATTCTAAGCTAGAGGAACCTTTGGGTTGAGCACCTAAGTAGGTCTGCTCTTACATCACAGTTGATTATTTACTTCCACATGACCTCTGGGCTGTTGGTCTCTCACTTCAGTTTGCAACGTGGACATGAAGTAGCTAAATTAAGCTGCAAGATATTTCAAGCACATGGGAGATGTACAAACAAATTTCACACTGAATGCATTTTCCTGGTTAATTCCTTTCATTTCTGCTTATTATTTCAGTACATAGGGTGATGCTGGCCTTCAGTCATACACCATGTCGTATACCATGACATCAAAACATGTTTTGACGCGGTACTTTGCAGATGTTCTGCATTACTTTGAATTCCAGGAAAGTTAAAAATTAAAAGAAAAGAAAACCAAAGGAGTTCCCCATTCCTTTGGAGGTCATGGATCCTGAGATCTTGAACCTACAGTCTCTGGCAGAGTGACGGCCCTTAATCTTCAGAGCAAACAAAGTGGCTCCACAACAGATGCATATATTTAAGCCACATCAACACTGAATGTACACGGTCACAGATGACGCACTGGCCATGCCAAGGGCAGCTCTAGAGGGAAGCTAAGAAGAAAGCCAGTCTGCTTTGACTCTTAACAAGCAAAAAGCAGGCGGGAGAGAAGAAAAGGAAAAACATTGAGGGGCACAATTTAAAAAAACAAATGTTCAGACATTCTGGCTTCAGTGCCTGAAATACAACTCTAAAGTTTGTTTTAATAACTTCATAACTACCAATAAGGAAGACAAATGAGAAGAAAAATATAGAAATTATGATCTCTTGGGGACTGCGTATTTTATGTTTCGCTTGCTACACAGTGACAGGAAGCTGAACACACTGGAAGGAGAGGATCCATGGAACTTATGTATGGAAAAGCATCAGATGTTGATATCGGTAAGACTACATGCAGTTTCAAGTCATTCAAGTGAATTTTGTTAAAATGTTACTGTTCAAGTGTTCCAGAAACACTGTAGCCTTGAACAGAAAGCTCTCAAATGGAACAGACTCTCTCTAGAGACAGATGATGCAACTCCAGCAATCAGACCCTATGAGGCCTACAGGATGAAGAAAAGTGCTTCAGGACAGCAAACTTGTGTACATGACTCCCATATTGTGAAGAGCTAGCCAGGGTAGATGGTAATTTTACCACGCTGTGCATGATTGGAATGTGTCAGCTGGGGTAGCCAGTGCACCTCCTTGCCGATCAGCTCAGCAGATCTGCATGCTCAGGTAGAGCCTTCCAATCCACTGTCAATCTCCAGGTGGAGATTCCAACTTTTTCATAGCCTGTACGAACACATCTGGTTGCTATTCTGATTTATACATATCATTATTCTTCCTGAGCTGGTAACTTCTGAAGCCCTTTGAAAAGACTTTTTCCCTCAAAAACACACCAAGTCTTGCAAGCATGATGGCTTTTTTTGCCACATCTATATTCATTATAAAAAGGCTGCTGAATTTGGCTGTGCTTTAAACATTACACATTCTTTATAGGAGCATATGTAAGCTACTTGAAGTGTGCATGCCATTATTGTTTCTCATAAGAAAACAAGAACAATACAAAGAATTCTTGTTTTAAAAAGACAAGTTTACATTGGTTTTTTTCTTTCTTTCCCAATGCTGCAACAAGTTCAGACAGTTGGCTAGCGAAAAAAAACAGAAATACAGATTTGTTGACTCGCCATCTCTCTAATTTATAGCATTAACTTTAAAGCAGTAAACTATCAAGAGCTAAGAAAATAAGCAACAACTGGCACAGCTCAGGTTTTTGTGTTTTTAGAAGAATTTTGCATGGTAAAATGAAACCCTGTGAAGGGACTACCCTTGTTTTCTTCATCCACAGAGATAATTCTTTGTGCAAGCCTCATGGTATTCAAGCTGCTAAAATCCTTTCTTCTCATCACCTCAACTAGTCACTGAAACTGGAAGTGAGGGAAGTCGTTGTTTATGTCCTCTTCTGTAAACCATTCAGCCTTCCTCAAAATGTGGTGTTGCGTGTGAAGCCCTGTGCTCGTCTCCTCCCCTCACGTGTGTGTTCCACTTGCCTCAGCAAACTGAACAACTATTCTCACTTGAAGGTCACTTTCCCCTAAGAGGAAGGAGTATTTTGGAAGGAAACATCAATGGTTTGGGTTTATTATCAGTTTATTACTCAAATTCACTTGTAATCCAATCTCAAATCTTAATCTTAGGCCAACAAATCTTGAATATCCTTGTATAAGATTACAAATCCTACAGAATAATATGCTTCTGCATTTTAGGTAAAGAGCTGCAAGGGAAAGAAAGCAATGGAAAATGTATTGAAAACAAAATTTCAGAAGTTACAGAAGTAATCTACATGAATTTGCTTCAAATACTGTTAGTGTCCTCTCCTATCGACAGGAAAAGTTGCCTGAATGCAACTCAGAAAAGCACTATTTTTCACACAATCCCCATACAACCAGCAGATGTTGACAGGAAAAGGTTTGGGTTTTCATTTTTCCCCCCACCCTTCTCTCTCTCTCTCTCAACTATCCAGATCACCTCTTTGCCCAAACAGGAAATTTCACGGGGAAGTTGCAGCACTACATACAGAAAAAAAGCTTGCAAATGGCCTAAAAGCCCTGGCACATAGTAGTCTCTCAGCTTGAGTGACTAGAGACTTGCTGTTATGGTGCCTGCACGCTTCTCAGCCTCCCTTTTACATCTTGTGAAGAAAAGAAAAAATTCTGGATTTGTGGCAAAGAGCCCGACACCCATCTCTGTTAGAACTAAGCCACAGCAACCAACACCGCGTAGCATACACAAGCTTTGGTCTTCTCTCTTTTCAGGCCTGTTGGACATGTTTAGCTTGATTACAGAAGTGGAACTACCAATCACCTTGCAAAAACACACATCCTTACTGAGTGCCTATCCCAACACAGGGTCAGGCTGCCAAAAGGAATTTTAACCCAAAATTGTCAAGATGGAGGAAGCACAAAGCTCTCTTCTGCCCTGTGGAGTAAATCAGCCAAAAGTGAGACCCCCATGCACTGTATAAAAGCCAGAAAGAGCGTGCTGAAAGGAGGTGCTCTTTTCTGGGGTAGTGATTCATCCCAGTGACCAAGAAGCAGCCAAACCACAATGGTTACTTACAGAAAGGGGTCAGGGGAGCAATGAGAGAGGAATTTTTAAAAAACAAAGCCAAAGCAAGGGGGGTTTGGATAACATGGCCGTTGAGACAACACAAAAGTAAACAACGGCACAACAAAGGCATAAAATTCTGTAACATGAAATGCCTAAAGGGGGAACAACCCACGTTTCTGCAAACATTTTTCCTTAAATCGCAAATGGAAGAAGGACTTCAAACTGATCTTATTTGAAATTGCTCCCCTTTGCCTTGGCAATGAACTTATTGTCTGCATGTCTACAGGATATCCAAAATGGTGTGACAGCTCTTCCAGCAACTAAGTTACTTTAATCATTCACATGAATCTTCAGGCTCCTTTGATAATTCATTTAAGTTTGTCCTTTGGGAAGTTTGTCATTTGGGAAGTTCTTTCCTTTACTTCTTTTGCCCAAACAGAAACAGACCTGGAAACAGTATGGGTTAGAAATACTACTGGGCAAAGCAGAGGGGAAACAATATCCAAGAAGAATCTCAGATTAGTGAGACACCCTTAGTATGACTCTAACAAGATAAAAGATGAAAGTGGTATGTATTTGCTGTACTGACACTTCACATTTCAGACTAGAAGCAATAAGAAGGTTGTTTCAACCATTCTGTCCAAACCAAACACCAATTTTATTTTGGTGACGTAAAAGAGTATGGCCATTCTAACAACAAAAGCACCAAAGATAAGTTTTACCCTAGGGGAAAAAATATCCCCCAAATATTATCACAATTAGTTTAATGATTGTTTTATCATCTTCATGTTTTGGAATAAGGCTTGGGAATTGGAAGTGAAATTTAGGCTGTGAAGTTGAAGTGTATTCCTAAGTTATGGCGTGTTCAGCATCTTTCAGATATTTCAGCAGTTTGTAGTTAAAAGTTTCAGTAGTTTGTGTTAAAAGACTTCTGACTTGCTCAAGTTCTTGTAGATTTTAACCCTGATGACAAAAGGCATATCCCAGAAATGGTTCATCTTCTGCCAAAACTAAATCATCTTGAAGAGACTCATCAGAATTTTTTAAATGTCTTTTGGAACAGAGCAAGGTATTTTCCCATAGCCTTTTTTCTCATAAAATGCTAACAAATTCTGACTCATTTTCTGAAAGAAGAATAATCAAAGGAAGGAATTCAGCCAGGGGCAGATGTTTAGCATGGAATATTTCAGCCTAGGAGTTTAAGTCTAGCAAAATGGTGAGTAGCCAAGCACAAGGTGTTGTAATGACGTGTGGCTAAGACCAAAAGAATATTAGTGTATTAGCAATGTTGCGGGTCCACTACTATAGACCATAATAAAAATTTCATTTTATTAAAAAGACTGACCTATCCAGGATCAATTTGTGTTCCATATTTCAGAGGAAGCAAGAGGATGTTCTCATACCACGTAAGAATGATAAAGTACCCTCATATTCATTAGTAACTCAGGTGGAAGATAAGAGCATGCAGAAGGCTTGACTGTTTTTAAGTCAGCATTCCTGTAGAATTTACAATATAGCGTTTCAGAAAAGAGTTGGCTAAAGACATTTCTGGTTCCCTGATGTTACTTTTTAGTAAGTCTTCAAGTACCGGCAAAATTCCAGAAGACTAAAAGGATGATGATATTGTGCTACTATTCAGGAAGGGCAAACAAAGTGACCTACAATAACTGGAAAACATCTAGCTTGACCTCAGATCTAGGCAAAGTGACTGGAAAAATAAGTAAGGAATTAAGGTCAGAAATATAATGTGCCATTCCACATGGGTGGCATTTTGAATAAGTAAGCATGCAAGTGGCCACTCTAAAGCTCCAGTGAGAGACTGTGAGACTAGCTTTAGCCAACAGTTTGAATGTGACTTAGAATCATACAACCTTCTTATGAAAAGACAACCATCTTCACTATCAGTAACAAACCCTTTTAAGTGGAATGCAAAAAGAAATTATATATATTACTTTCAGAGAACTTTGTGAATTACAGTTAGAGGTTTTTACCAGTGGACAATCATAACTGAGTGGGAGCAGTTCCAGCAGGATTTAAAAGTAAACACTCATGCTATTAAATGGTTTCATCAATGGCATAAAAAACAAGTTTAAAACACAATAAAAAACTGTGTGGGTAACACAGTTTCAAGCAAATTTGTGACTAAAGGAGGACAGGCTTGACATACACAATGATCTGAACTGCATGGTTACTTGGGCATACTCAAATGTAGCACATCTGCACAAATACTTCCTTGTGTTTAGGTACAAGAAATACAAAGAGTAGCTGTGGAGTGGAAACTGGATCTCAGAAAACAACAGCTACAGAAATTATGAAATCATATTGGACAATCAATTCAATGTGAAGTCCCAGCATAGTGCTGTGACTAAAGCACAACCAGACTCAAACACTTATTACAGGTCTTGAGCATACAGGAGGCAGAATAATGAACTGGACCTGGCCAGTGGTTTTGATGAGACTAAACCCAGAAGAATACATACAGAGTAACCATTCTTGTTCTTATGCCCATGCTGAAAAGTTTGAGAGGGTGCAGTAAAAAGCCATGCAGACCACTCAAAGACTGGTAAAAATGCTTTAGAGAGCATTAAAGAGCTCAGACTGTTTAGTTTATGAAAGTTGTGAGGCAGCATGATTTTGCTATGCAAGTGCCAGAGAGGGAAAATGCCACATACTGAAGAGCTCTTTAATGTAATGGAGAAAGGCTTTACAAGAAACAAAGGAGGGGAACTGAAGCCAGACAAACTCAGATTTGGAAGAAAGCCCACTTTTAAAAATTTGGGAGTGGAATTAAGGACACTCTCAAGGCACGTGATAGATTCCCTCGTCTGCATGTTTTCAAATTACTACCAGAGGACTTCCTGAAAAATAAATGAAAGTTAGTATGTGCTCAGAAGCAAGTAGTTGGCTTAATGCAGAATAAATGCCTGAAATTTTGTAGCCTACAGTTACACATACATAAACTGATAAAAAACCCTAACCATTTCTTTACACTTTAGCTCCATGAATCCATTATCTCTCAAGAAATACTACTGAAAGTAACTGGTGCTATCAGTCACTTGTAACTACTTCACAAAACTCCCACTATTTCTTTTTTAGTGAGGTGCCTTACTGTAGTTATGCTTCATGCTCATTTGTCCCTGCTTGCTGTCATTCACAATTTCAGCACTTATCCATGGATACAGCTGACTTCAAAGATAACAAGGAAAAAGGTGGTTCTAAAGAAAAACTTAGCATGAACAAAAAAAAAAATCTGTACACCCATAAATTAAACCTTGAATGTCCTACAGTCTGCTGCAAACACCATTTCCTTAGGTGATGCTGGAAATCAAGGAGTTGTGAAGAATCTGCATGGAGGGTATTTAAACCAAGTTCTTTGACATTTACATTCAAACACTTTGATAACTGAGACATTATAAACCACCATATTTAGCTGAAATGTAATATCGTCTTAGAAGACAATCAACAGATTATTAAATTCAAGTCAGGGAAATCCCACAAATAGTACAAGCTTCAGTTGTACCCCTATGTGGGCCATGTACATATCCATGTAAGTATATACTTTCACACAGAAGTATATGTATAATGTTTCTTACCTGAGGGGATTTTAGCATCTGAAATACACTGATGCCTCCAAAAGCTAATGGCAGATCTTTCTCTGTTCTGCAGTCGACATAACCTCTCAGCTAGTCCGCC
Organism: Pezoporus occidentalis; assembly: GCF_034315485.1. NCBI lineage: Eukaryota > Metazoa > Chordata > Aves > Psittaciformes > Psittacidae > Pezoporus > Pezoporus occidentalis. The sequence goes on from NW_026915724.1 coordinate 12,461,543, forward strand.
CCTACAAAGAATAAAGGAATACTGAGGTTTGCCAGGAATCAGTATTCAGTTTTGCCAAGTGACAAGCTGTAGGACAGATGGAATATGTATGCTTTGAGTCTTAGAGACAGACACATGCAGTAAAACTACATTTTGCAGATTACTTCTCCTACTTTTGATTTTCCAATGTGTATATTCCCAATAAAACACACACTTAGCATCAATACACACATTAAAACATTTTCACTATCTTGGTGTTCAAAATCTTCACATTCTCAGTCCTGTCTCCGACACAAGGACTGTAACAAAAGGTTTCCAACTTTTCCTTGCACTTATGCATGTATCCTAATAGAACCTACAGTCAGTTGTGAATCCAAAACAAACCAGTGTAACCACCAGTTATAACAGGTTGGTTTTTTTTCCCTCCCAGATTTGTTTGTCTGTTGGCAAGGAGTGATCACAAAAATATTCTTTTACCCATACTTGACCCTATGATTCATTTCACAAGCTGGGTCAAGTGTGCAGTTTCAGTGGTCTGAACACTCTCCAAGATGAAATTAATTTAGCATTCCCAAGGTGAGGAACAGAGGAGTGGCATCTAGCACAAATACATTTAAGGTAACACTAAAGCAATTCCTACCCCCAGAATCAAAGCCAGAAGACATAATTTCTCACTTGAAGAACAAAAAGACAAATGTGTTGGAAGTTGTCTCTGGGCTACTACAAAATTGCTCTGGACTACTATAGGAGTATTTGAACATTTTAATTTGTCTTCAAAGAAGTTATTTGCATAAAAGCCTACTTCATTCTTTCCTTATAGTGCAAGTTTTTCCACAACAAGTACTATCCAGTATATCAATAAATATTTCTACGAAGGTGAAATGTGTCCTTGGGTTAAACTAGGTTAGGAGTCAACAGAGATAACATACAACCACCTTATGGAAATTTGTGCACATTCTTAGAAAGTTTTGATTTAAAAGAAAAAGCCAAAAAAAGTCAAAGAGCTTGGTAAAGCTCATAGTGCAAACATGGAACTGGAAGGATTCACACCTGTGGAAACCAAGAAGGAGCTAAAAAGGCTAAGCAGCATTTCAGGTAGGCTACATAAAAATCTCTTCTTGGTTAACAGACCTGCACACAAGCCAACAGGTTATATGAAAAGTTGACAGCCGTCTCAGCTGAATTTCTAATGAACACCTGTATATTTGGCAAATTCATAACTATCACAAGAATTATTAGATGGCATGGCTAAGCATCTTAGGAGTAAAGATCAATGAATAAGCACTCTGAAATACAAGAGTCACATTTGACACAGAATGACCCATATAAGTTTTGTAGTTTACATTACTGCATCTCTTCCATGGCTAGTGTGGTTCAGGCAAGGAAGATAGAAACTCTCACTCTTTCAGAAGAGGAAAAAATCACTAACTCCCCAAAGAAAGAGCCCACACTTAAGCTACAAAATCTGCTACATTATGGAGAAAACAAAATATATTTGGGAAACCTTGGGCTCCAGTGAACCTCCAGGTAAGCTTAAGAACCTTGCTTAAACCTGCTTTTAACATGGACTTCAAGACACAGGGGCAACTAATACGGGTAAGTGCAATGGAAGCTTTGGTACCAAGAGCAGCACAGTCAAGCACTGAACTTCGTACAGGACAGCTTACTGTGCTGGTAACACTCTGCCCAGCCACATTTTCCCCAAAACTTAGGCACTCAGGCATTACTGCATTGCAACACTTGGGAGCAAGACAGTTCTATAAACTCCAGCAAACCGTCCACCCAGTTTCTCTTCTTGCCAGGGAACCATTCCCAGATGCACTCGTAATTCAGCTTGGCTGCATGGTCTACATGAGCCATGCTGGGACAGGTAAATGCCAGCTCAGCTAGGCTTAGAAATACAGCAGGTAAACCCATTTTGAGTTTGTTTAAGTCTTGTGTTCATGAGTCTGCCATTGAACTGTGTGGTTAGACTATAGACATACACAGTACAGCTAGTAGTTCAAGATTTTGATCTGGTGAAAGAAAATTGTTCAGCAGAAGTGTTCTAAAACCCTATTCAATTCCTTCCACAGACAACAGTTAAATGTACTTTTTTTTTTGTCCAAATAATGCTAGAAAGCCTTAAAAGTACCTGCATAAGACAGCACCTATTATTGGCTCACAGCCTAAATTCTTCCCCCTTTCCCTGAAACAGGGCTATGGTTGTGCCCAGTCAATCAGCTCCTACTCTTCTGTAAGCCCACTACTGTTGCACCTACGGTAGGATCACCCTGTAGCACAAAGGAAAACAAGTTCCTGGCTTCGTGGCTATTGCACACAACAGTAATACACCATTCTTGCTTCAGGTCTGATATGCCTACCAGGTAGGGTCTCACTGACACAGCTTCATTACTAATTTGCTAACCATGCTTGTATTAGAGTAACAGTTACTACAAAGGTCCATGAGAAGTAAAACTGCCTTTCGTTAGCAGCCCTTTGTGCTAATAAAATTCATTTATGTTTGTTAATAATAATTCTTCCATTCACTTTCCAAATGCAGTTAAAAATAGTTTAAACTGAAAACAACATAAAGCGTTTTGCACTTCTTGACTGCAGAATATAAAATTTAAACAAAATGTACGTATGAGCAGTTCTTAGCTGCTCACTGGAAGTATGTTTTTTTAATAATGTCTGTTTGATACATTGTGAAATTGGAAAATGCAATTCAAGGACATGTCATGCACAAAAGGAATTTGATGGCAAGAGAGTCGGTAGTTTATGGTTTGCTTCTTTTGAAAGGTAGAAACAAAGAAATGTAAACAGCACTCCAAACCCAGGATGCTCAAACACGTAAAACAAAGAAAAGGGTGCTTTCTATTGCATATTCTAACAGATTGATGATAATGGCATTTGAAAACTACTAATTCCTCATACAATACAGGTGCCCACACTGTTGCAAACACTTTTGTATGTGCTGTGAGACACTGTAAACTACACAGTCGGAGGCACTCCTGGCTGTGCAGATTAAAGATAAGACAGTTACACAGAGCTTATGCAAAGCTTAAGCAGGTGCCAGCTTCAGTGTAAGAATGAACTTCATGTTCTGAAAAAAAGCAAACGTTAAAATTACTACTATTTTATTCCAAATTGCATGTCTGTGGATTGTTCAATATCTAATGAGCTTTCAGCTTTGGTAGTTAGCTGGGTTTACTGGGACTAAAAGTCTTTTTTTGGCATAGATTCTAGTACATGGAAGTAACTTGCTTATTTAGGTAATACAAGGTAGAGATGAATAATATTCACTTTTCACTGTGCATACATTGTCCCTCTGAAATATCCCCTACCTTTCCTAGCATTTCAGCTATTCAGGCTGCAGAAACTGCTTGGGTTAATTTTGTCAAATCTAAGACCTTTTTTGCCATCAAGGGTGGAGACTGGATTCTACAGTACCAACTCTTGGTTAATCTGCAGTCTGTATTTATTTATACATCTAGCTGCTTCAAGGAGTTTAAGAAAAGTTATTCAGTTCCCAGATCTAGCCCTTATGATGTATGTAATTGTCTTCCATGACACACCCAACATCCAGTGTGTGTTTGTATATGTGTATTCATATATAGCAAACATATTTTGTACAAACTGATGTACAATTTCTGTAATCAAGGGACCTGACAAACTGTATTTAAGTAACAAAAACTGTAATTTGAGATGCATACTTTACTGACCCGCACTTCAAACTTGCCCCCAGAATATTTTAATATGAGCAAATTGAACGCATTTGGCAAATTGCTAATGCAAAGGCTGTTTAGTGAAGCCAAACTGCTTAGATACAATCTCCACTGCCCACAACCTTTTTATTTTTAATCATGAAATTTTCAGTACAACTATTTTGTGCCTTTAAATCCCTGAAGGCGGACAGATTTAACAAGCAGAAATCCATATCCTATTTCTGTACTAAATCTGAGTTTATTGAAATACTGCATTTAAAACAACACATTGCCATTATTGTCGATGTCCAACAGTATCCACATGAAAGACAGCTTTGATGACTGTAAGAAAGCTCAGAACCTAGTACAAAAGCCCTGTTTCTGGTGGCTGCCTCTTTCCACAAATTTCAACAGCAAGACTGAAGAACTTTTTGCCACTATGTGACAAGTATCTCCAAAAGGTAACACTGAGCCTGATCAGTAACTAAGGCTGCTGGTCCCTACTTTCCAACTCCAAGGAGGCTAACAGAAAAACAAACAACAACAGAAGAGCATTAGTGAGTAGGCTGTGTTTTGAAAAGCCATTTTCAATCTTTCTGAAGTGCTGGAGATTTGTGTTTATTTATTATTAAGGTTTTCATTCAGCAAGGCACTTACCAAAAATAACCCCATATTCATCCAAGCCTACTCCTGCCCAGACTTCATCTGAATTTAAAAACAGTGACCACTTAAGCATCTCATTATCGAGTCATCTCTACATATACACTGTACTTCAGGACTCCTTGTATTTCAAAACACTACAGGTTACACAAATACATATTCCCATCTCAGGAGTGGGCAATACCCCCCCCCCCCTTTTCAAAGCAAGGACATAATTCCTCTCATATTTCCAAGTTGACTGGTGAAATAACTGGCTTCTGCAACACTCACCTGACAATTTTGACTCCATGGGGAGCTTGCTAAAGAATTAAAAAGGGTCCCTAAGCCTGCTGGCACTTGATTTGTGAACACTGCAAACCCATCAGCTATTATCAATTAGCTTACAATGCTCTGATCTATTGTACCCACCCAGAGAGGGTTTGTTTACACTAGCCAAATCAAAAAGGCAGACATACTGAAAGCCTCTTGTAGAGTCATAAATATTCAAGGATTTGGAGCTTCTCTAAAGAGTTCAATAAGCCAAAAGTCTTTCTGAGTCCCTGTAGTCTCTCACCATCTTTTTTCAATTGTTCCACAAAAGAGGTCACTTCTACAAAACATATGTGGAACAAAGATACCATTTTTTGTGACTCCCTGTAGCACAGTGAAAGCAAGCAATTGCATCAGCCAAAAGTGACCATCTAGAGAATTTACAATGTCTTAATATGTAATTTCCTGATTGTAAAATATTCTAGAGACATCCTTAATATCACCTTTAACAATTAGACTGTTGCAAGTGGTACATGGCACTATAATAAAATTACTCCTGCAAATCAAGAATAGTTCTTTGTCACAGAAACCAAGGCTTTATCATTCTTGTGTAGTGAGATTTATTTTCCAGGTCGTAGCTGTCTCTGACAGTGCAGAAGAACAGATGTAAGGATTACAGTTCTAACTGCTGAGAACAGGGTGAGTGACCACTTTCTACATCACTTATGGCCTCCAGTGAGAGATTTTCAGTAAAACTTTCTAGGCAGTTGATTTTCCCATGCCTCTACTTAGCCAAGCTCTTAGCCAAACTATCTGAAACATCTAGGATGTTCCTAATCTAGGAACATCTTTGGAAATAAGAAAGCTTTTGGGGCCCGCTCCTTTCATAGTTTTCAAAACATTGATCACCCCCCTTCTTATGAGCCACTGAAAAATACCCCAAACCACAGCTGAAAAGTTGACTACAGTTCTCTGGCTCTTCAGAATCCGTACCAAAAAAAAGTTATTCCATATTGTCTTGCAGCAGAGGCCTTCAGATGAAGTAGGATGATTCAATAAGGAGAGGCTTCCCAGAAATCACTTATCCCTTTTTTGACTGGTATTAAAAAAAGTAAACAAATAAAAATCAAATGCCAGACTCACATGCACAATTCCTTATAGAAGAGAGTAATGAAGTCAAAAGGAAGACTCTGCAGGAGCCCACGAGGTAAAGGAAGAGCTTCCCCTTCAGTTCTGAAGGTTCTGACTTGCCTGAGCAGAGATCTTGCATAGAAAAGTAAGCTCCATGGTTAAACAAACCAAAGGCATCAAAATTACTTACTTCTGATGGGGAACAACTGTACTCTGCTAAACCATTCCAATCAGTAATGTACATTACACATTAAATTGGAGAATTCTGTTATTTTAAGGAAAAAGGTGGGTTTTTTTTTTCCTGTTAATACCAAACATCTGGCCCCATGAAAGCATCCACACTTTATAAAAAAAGAAAGATGCTTTAACTTTCAGTAAGTGCAAAATAACTTGCACATGTACATTGCCAGTGATTACTATTGCAGCCATTATATGCTTCAGTTATAATCTCCTAATCCAACAAGAAATTCACTAGCAAGGAAAACTTAATCCAATAGTTAAAATCAGCATAAGAACAGGAGGGTCAAAAGGCTAGTCTGTTGCTGTTACACCCTCATGCTACTCGTGGACATGTGTAAGAAAGAACAGACCCAATTTTAGAGTAAAAGCCTGCTTTATTTGTGCCAGCTCCTTCCTCCCTTGGCAATTTCCTTTATTTTCAGGACCTCAGTTGGCTTCATGTGACAACCGGGTTTCATTTTACTGCACATAGTACCAGGACATTCTGTAATTTCTCCCCTTTTGATAACAGAGGTTAATTTTAGCAGCTCAGATCTGTATGTGGTCTGCATACAAGTAGATATATGATAATTAAACAGAATTTCCCAAGATTTTATTTTACTATCAAACTAAAAATGGCCACTCAAATATTAAAAACAACAAACAAAAAACAGCTGTTCTTCACAACTACAAGCTCTTGCAACATGACAGATTTAGAACTAGGGATAACATTATATAACTTAAGATATCTGTTTCCTGCACTGAAACTTGGGCTGTTGTTTGTTTTTTTTCCCTGATGGAAATAGAATCTTAGTAGAAAAAGCAAACAATCTAAAACACCTTTATGGAAGGTTTACTTGTAGATGAGAAGAGCTGAATGCATCCATGCATTTTGAGTTTTCTTCTTTCTTCTTTATAAATTCTGAAGGAACTCAGTTACTTGTTTAACCTCTGTAACAAACATTGAGACTCTCACTACTCTTCATTACTCCCTTCTTTCACAACGGAACTTTGAAAGACTTGGAAATAGTGCAGTTTAGACATTTCACCCTGCAGCATTTACATGAATTCCAAATTTAAAAAGAACTTCCTGAAAACTTCTATTTGCAGTGTATATGCTCTCCCATCAGGTGTGCAAATCCCTTGCATTATTTTCCCATGCAGTGTTGACTCAAGCTGAGACACTGAATCTTTATAGTGGAATAAAAGGAATACCTAAACCCAACAGCTCTTGACCTGATCACCAAGGCAACTCACCTTAGGACCAAATACCACTAGCAGCACTTCTTTATCAACTCTCTTAGTAGCTTATGGGTGTAGTAAAATGCCATTTATCTGTCAGCATCCCTGGGAAAATTATACCACTCCTACTCCATCCATCACCAATTTCGTTTAAATAAGGGTGGTGAGACAAGATGCCATGTAAAACCAATGTTTAAGGTGAAGATGTCCAGAAGCAGAGATACGGCTGTGAATCCAAGAGATGATACTTCCCGACTACATGACAAACTGGTACCTCCTACAGCACCGCCCTGCAGGTTACTTCAGAACCTGCCTGGGATGACCGACAGCCCTGAAGGACAAACACCACCATACAAACTACCTGCTCTCCCCTGTGGACTGTGGCAGAAAGAACAATCGTTATTTACAACAATTTTGGGAACAAATACTAACATTACAGGGGTTACATGAACACAGATGAGAGTTTGGCAAATGCGCATAGAACAGTCCAGTCCATAGGCATGGTGGGCGAGCAATTGCTTCTGTCATGCCTTTCTTGTCTGCAAATGCTGATCACTTTCCAAAACTCCACTTAACTCCTAAAGAAGAGGACTGCAACATGCACCTTCAAATTTTGCACATCACCAGCAACACTGTATATTGTGCATGTTCTTTTGGGGACCTAGACAGGTTTCTCATTTTCTTTCCATTTAAAGTTGTTGAATCTACACTCGATTTTCTAACACTAGGATAAGCGGAATTTATTTTAATCATCCACAATCAGCTTACTTCTGAAGTTTTCTCTTGGCTTGGTTACATCTTGATTTCTGTAGTGTTTGACAAACCCTTCCCCAGACTGGTCTTCAATCCACAGCACTGAAAATCTGAGCTTTCCTATTGAAGATGCAGCACATCATATCAATGAAAATGTTCTCCACCAACAGTAAAAGGAAGGATGGCAGAGACACACACAAAATTAATGCCCTGAACAGGAAGAGTGAAAAGATGACTATTACCTGGACAAACACCTAGATAAACAAAACGCATAACTGAAGAATTTCCTGCCTGCTTCCCTGTTCCCAAAGGAACCCAAGGTGGAACCACAGGATGGAAGAGTGAAAAATCCTGCAAGCTCTGCTCCTCTGGCCACTCCCAGCAGATAACATTCTATATCATTGTGGTTGGCTTGGGTCGGTTGGTTGGTTTGGTTTTAGAGCCATTTATTCTCTTACACACTTGTTTCATAGTATCTTTGCTGTAAAATATATTTTTGCACTAACATTGTTGATAGTACAGGTCACCAAGTGAACCTGGTAGCTGCAGTTTCAAATCATGTTTAAGATACAGAACTGCTAACTAACCCTGGAATGTTACTGCAGCAGCCAAAAGTTTTTATGGCTTCAGAAGACTACTGGGCAAACTCATGAAAAGACAAACCCACTGAGTGTAGGAAACAGCTCCTAAGTGGTAACCTGCTGAAAGCTGGAAGTGCATCTGGCCAAAATATTGCTATACACTTGTCCTGTTCTTATTACTTTCACACATACTTGCTTTTGGCCACTAACAGGCATTTCTGGAGGTTACAGCTTTGGTCTGACATAGTACAGTAGTGTCATATTTTTGAAGTAACAAGAAATAAAGTTTGAATGCACGAGCAAAACACTTCTAAGTGTAGAGATCCTCAGTAATCAGGACCTCCAGATCTATTCCCTCAGGCAGCATTTTGAAATAAGCAAGAACATTTTTAGAGAAAAATAGAGTCTGGCTATTTCACCAAAGTGAAGATTCATTTTTAAGTAATTGATTGATTGATTACTGCACATAGAATCACCTGTGAAAAAAAGTAAGAAGGAATCACGTTGACAATATTTGTAGTTGTAGTCTCTGTAATTTGAGGCATACCTTCATATATACCATTTATGTTCAAGCAACTTTCATTAACTCAGTATAGGAAGTGACCACTTCTGCACTGTGATTAGCTAGAGAAATAGTGAATAATGAACGTCAGGCTTCCAGGCTGTTTTCTTTGAGCAGTTAGATATCATTATTTAATGCATTTATTTCATGTATTTAACTTTTATTTATTTCATGTATTTAACTATTTAATTTAGTCACAGAGATTTAAATTTCAGATTAATAAATACATCCCACCTTTGCTTAAACATCACTTTGTCCTGCACTATTCAGCAGTACTGCTCATCCACTCCTTTCCTACAGTATTTTGGATAATATTGCCCTGACAAATCTGGAGAGGACCAGAAGAAGAAAAAAATCAGAGGTTCAGCAATTTTGCAGACTATCTGGAGAGGCACAGAGCAAGCAAACGATTACAAACTAAAACAGCAGGATGTCCACTCACACATGCATAAGGCACTGTAAAGCATTATTAGAAGTGCAAAACCCATGTGGATTTGTACACAGGAGTTCAAAAGCTTTCACCACAGATTTAAAATCTGAACTGAGTTCTTTCTCACCCTGTTTGCTTGTTTACAAATGTCATTTGTTCAGTTTTTGGAGTCTGCATCTCTAAAATGCTTCCCCTGGAAATGCATTCCTACTGTTCTATAAGTATTCTTTTATTTACAATTAAGAAAAAATAAGAATGCCTTAAGGCAGACAGTGCATTTACCTCAGCAGCTTCCTCTTCTTCACAGACTCAGTGAGGGCTCGGGGGGCTTTGCCCGCCTGCTTTCTGGGGGTGCTAAGAAGGGCCTCTGCAGACCTCAGCCACTCGCTGGCCGGCCGTGCTGTAATATCCCCGGTGTCCACTCCTGCCCTCGACTGGAAGCTCTTAGTGGATCCTGGAGTAGTGGTCGCCAGGCCGGTCCCTCCTTCTCCCATGCTGTCATTATCGGATGAATACTCAGAAATTTCTGTCAAAGCTGTCTAAACAAATGAAAATATCAAGCTATTTAAACAGAATGCTACTGAGACAGTACAGGCTTTTGTAGGCAGTTATTTATGTTCCTTGGCAATCCATAAATTGAAGGCTAATTTATTAATATAGCTTGGACAATTTCATTGTAAATGCACATTAATCTTTCATAAGTCAACATGAACTCCTGAATAATAAGGACTGTCTCTTGGGGGACAACTGGAATGAGTAAGATCTATTTTTTCAAACAACAGAATTTATCAGGACAGTAAGCCAACGCTTATCTCTATCAGAAGTTTCCAGCAAGTGTTAGGATTAAAGCAAGTTTTCAGGAAAGCAGAAAGAGTGACTAGAAGGAAAGCTGAGAGAAAGGGAGCTTTCACATCAGGATTCAAGTAGGAAGGCTGCCTTCCACAGTCCGAATGCAGGGAAGAAATACATGCCTCTCTTGAGAGCTCGTAGCTGGCAGAAAGTATGTAATCTTTGGTTAAAACAAGATTTTGCCCACTAAAGCTGGCCTTCACTTATGTCCAGTAGGCCTACAGATTCCCAGGAAGGTTTCAGAAGTTGAACATAAGCTATCAGGCTACATCCAGGTAGCTCCAGAGAGGACTGATCACTGCTCAGCAGCCAGGGCTGCAGTTGACTCATAAATGACTCATAAAACCTCGGTGGAGCTCTTTCTCCTATATACTCAAAGGACACATTGAACTCATCCCACTGAAGGAGGCATGAGAGCAGAGGATAAGGCCCCAAGTGTGCAAAGAGACATGGAAGGCTGAGGGGAGGGCTGGTAAGGAAAATTCACCGGTTCTGGCTCAGCTTGTTCTACTGGTCCTATCTGGCTCCTGCACAGCAACAGGAGGCAGCTGCATTGGCACCCTAAGGTGAGCTCTGCACAGTTGTTATGTACATTATGCCCTCTTGACATCATATTTCTTAAAGTACCAAGTATTAAGTAAAAACACTTGGAAAGCAGCATTTTGCCTAGTACAGAACAAAATGATCTAAAACTCTGAAATAGCCAGAAGACTAAGAAACATGAGCTGGGCTCAGTCCTTCTGGAGCTAGCTGGGGGAAAAAACAAGCCAAAACAACAAACCACACTCTGTGCAAGTTCTGGTGGGGTGAGCACAGTACTAGTCCCATCACTGGGACCACCAGAACTAACCCAGCTCAAGGAGGTTTGCACAAAACTGTCCTGTAGAAAAGTTAAATAATTCAGCCTGATCCTTGTAAGAACCAAAACCCAGAGCAAAACATTAGGTTCACATTACCAACAGGGAAATGGAAAAACCCAAAGACTGCTGCCCCAGTCCTGAAAAAAGAATTAGTCTATTCCTCTGGTCTAATGCAATAAGCAGCTCCCCACACAGGTTATCTAACAACTAGCTCAGATAAAGACTTTAAAGATAAAAGAGGAAAGGGAAGGAAATCACTGCATTCAATAACACTGTTGTATGTTCTTAATTAGTGTAATAATCTGAAACCAGCATTTCTCTGCTGTGCACAAAAATGAGTTCAGCCCTCACCAGTTCTTTAATACATTCTTCACATAAATGAAGACAAGGCACTGTGCTCATGTTCTGAGAGCTTACCTAAGTATTCTGGAAATTGGAAGGACCTTTTAAAGTTATCCAGAGAAGGAGAATAGCTAAAAGAATGTAATTAATATCAGCCTTTTTTAAACACAACACAGTCAACATTCGTCCCTTGGCAACAATATTTCTCTGAAAACAAACTCCTTCCACATTGGAAAAGAGCCAGGAATAAAGGTTTCAAACAGCATGAAAGCAGTAAGCAAGCACTTAATTCTTAAAACACCATTCCGACGCACTCTTGTGCTTTAGGAATGCTTTAATTTTGCTCGAATTGCCACAATACCTACTGCACCTAAAAAAAGGATACAAACCTGAGTTCTCTGAGCAGCTAAAAAGTATATGCCAAACCCTGGGGATGTGCTGCGAGCTATATGCATGTTTTAATCCTACTGGCAGTTGTAAGAGTTAAGAAGCTAAGTAACGATTGTCTAATAAATCATTTAATTCTTCTGCTAATAGTTATTACTGTATACTTGTTTAGACTTAACTTCCCCAAGGTAACCATACTTTGGGGGTTTTGTTTTTGGGTTGTTTGCTTGTGAGAGATTTTTGGAGGGGGGGTGGTAGCTTTTTTTCGTTGTGCTTTTTTTTTTCTTAATGGGTCAGTTGGAAACTTGTCTTAAAAGAGGAAGCTATAAAAACAGAGAAGAAAAGCAAAGAACAAAACCTCAGCCTTCCAACTCTGTGCATTATTGAACTGTAGCCACCATCAAGAATACAGTCTTAAGAGAAAAGTATTTTCAAAACATACACACATGATTTTTCAAGTACCCAGTCAATGAGCTGGTGTGTCTACCGTTATGGTGGTGGACAGCTGGCAACAAACAATCATTTAATTTCTTAGGTTCACTTTAAACCAATCACTGATAAATAGTGAAGAAATTGTTTAACAATTATCAGTATCATGAACCTGAACTTTCCAGAGGTCATTTGGCTTTTTTAAATACGATCTCAAGTAATATCACTGAGAGGCTCTGAAAAGCAGCACTGCTAAGCACAGAGAAGTGTCAAATTAAAAGCAGCTGACTGCTCTGCTTATTATTTTTAAAAAATAGTCAATTTTGGTTATGGTGGCTGAAGGTACCATGTTCCCCACTACACACAGGCTCAGTTTCCCCACCCCAATCCCTTCCTCCAGTGCCTGAGCCCAATTTAATTATCCCCATCCCAGGGTTTACCATGACTGTCTCCCATATATCCCAATCACTCCAAATACTTGGTAGTAGACTGTTCACTGAGATTTACCTATCATTTCCAATGGTGGCCTTGCCACAACACTCTTTTGTATCATGCTAACCACTTCTCCACATCCAAGAGCTGAGTGGAAAAAAAATGCAGGGGCTGACCTCAATCTCTCTCTCACTAAAATGACAAACATGGCTCACTTTGTTAACTTTCAGAATAAATCGATTTGCTCTGTGACAAGTTTCATTTGAAGGGTTCTAAATGCTCTCCTTTTATGGCGCTTTCTTTTAAGGGAAAATGAATGTAATATAAATGTACAGAATACTGCTATTGCTTCTGATAAGCTCTGGCGACAGAAAACAAAGTCAGTGAGTACTGTAGCTGAGCATCCAGGACCTTGTCTTTTAAAAACAAGTGCATTTAAACCAAAATGCATCAAAAGATAGTTCTTAAGATTAATTAATTTATAATGTGGTTTTGACAGCATTCACTAGTACTAGCTAATGTAAAGGATGGTACAAACATAAAAATAGAAACCAGACTGAGAAGCAGGGACTATTCTCTGCCCCTCTCCCCAATACCCCCACCCCCCCCAGCTAAACAGTTAAGATTGCTAAAGAATATATTATTACTTGTATCAATCTGAATTCATTTAAAAGAAAAAAAACCACACAAAAATTATCACATTAATGGTAAAATCCTGGCCCAAATTTTTCAAAGAAAAACCCCTTGACTTCAGTGAAATGAAGACAGCATTCATAAGCATGCCGATTTTGCATGCAGGCAGCACACAAGATACCTTTCTGTTACTTCTGCAACCAAGTACTCCTTCACGCTCAGAAGGTTTGCTTCAGCTGCCTGTTGCTTTGCCTTGAACACTCTGGGAATTCTTTGGGAGTACCTTTGCAATCTGCATAGCATTTACCTCTAAAAGGTCTAAAAAAAATTACCTTTTCGCTTCAATAATGATGGAAGCAAGAAATACCTGTATTTGATCACTTTAATAATATTGATATTTCTTATCAATAAATTAGCAGTAAGGTAATGAGAAGTGTTAAATTCCCATTTGAAGCTTCCAGCTTCAGCACAGAAAGCAGAACTATACACACTTCCTGTACAAAAAGGAAGCTAATATATCAATTCTATTGAATAATAGATCAGTATTTTTAAGGAAAGGCTTTCTCATACAGTGATTGCTAATGAGAGGCAAGGAGACGAGCAGCTGGGAGTTTCACATCCCCCTTGGCTCTCCTCCCAAGTTATATCACACAGTGTAACCCTTCTTTCTTAGAAATACGTCAGTATATACACCCTACTTTTGTACTGGTTAAACATTTTCACTTGTTCGGTCATAGTACATTCAGAAAATGTTGTAAATCTTTCCCAGTTGGTATGCAGACACTTTGCAGATACAATGCTCAAAAAAAGGCTCACAGATATTCGGAACAAGTTCATCAGCTGAAACTAAGATGCTTCAGTATGCTGCAGTATGGCCAAATCTCATCTTACTGTCAAAAAAATGGCTATGAAGTTCTACATAGACACTGAAAAAACATTTTGCAGTCGGAGGTCACTTAGTTTGTCGTTTCCTTCCCTAAACCCACTAATTTTTCTCCCTCTTATTACCTTACTATAGCTTAGCTCAAACAGCAGAACTAATAGCGTCTCTCACATGGCACCCTTAAGGAACCAGGCTTTCTTGAGGTCACAAAGCCAACTAATGTCAGAAATGGAAATAAAGTGGAGAATTTCAGACTTTGATCAATGTACATACAGAGGGAAATTAATCTTAAGGTATTTCCATTCCTGTTTGTTTTTTCATGTATCTTTGCTTCTAACTCTGTAACTGTTTTTTGTTATCTCCTGCCTGTTCTCTCATGGACTCTTTTGCTCTTTTTGGATTCCCTTCCTTTTTATCAGAATTAATTTGCATTCCACCTAACTGGTCCCTCATGACAGCTCTCAAGATGGGTGGAAGCTGGCTGGTATTAACAAACACACACAGTCAATTTAATATGACTATCCTACCACCTCTCCTTTTACACAGTCTTCCTCTCTGATAAGCAATGTTACATTTGCACTGTTGTGCATGTGAAGGGATTCAAACGCAGCACAGTTCTACCCCAGAGAGTTAGTTACAGGCTACAAGGAGATTTTTATTTCTTGCATGGTACTTTCCAAAAAAAACTGAGCAAGCAGAAAAGCCGCTGGATTTGCTACAACGAATATTCACAAGTATAAATCACCAGTGCAGTATGTCAAAGGCCCAGGCTATGCTTATGAATGCTTGAAGCTAACTCCAGCAGAAGCTGGCTTGCAGGATTAAAAGGAGTAGGGTAAAGGTAAAAAAAACAGACGTTTCCCCTTAATTAATCGACGCAAAATTAATTGAAGCATTGTGCACACAGTACAGGATATTATTCAGCTCTATAAAGATAGTTAAAGATATAAAGCATTTGAAGCCCACAGTTCTCTTCAAAGCTTTGTGCTTTCTGAAGCTTTAACTGAAACACTGAAGTCTATGCCGAACATTTTCCCTAGTATCTTGAGAAACAGTTTGGTCCTTGGTAAGCTAGCTACTTTCACTCTAGGGCGATAAAATTCAGATTACCTCCACACAAGAAGCTCAATGTTAAGCGCAGAGCTAGGCGTGTGCCACTCTGTGGGTGACACCAAACTTTCTTCTCACGGCATAACCACAGGAACAGCATGCAAATCGTACAAGATTAGGTAGTGCTGCGTGGGCAGAGATAACCGTATGACAAACAAGAACAACAATGAAAGACGTAAATCACCAACAAGGTATTTTTGGACTTGCAAGCCCAAACTGACACAGCAGATTAACTGAAATTTTGTATCTGGAACAACCAGCCAGCCTTATTACAGAGACAGCATGTATTTACCATGGATCTCAGATAATGCCTGGCTGTTTCGCTAAGTATAGCATTCCTCCACAGCACATGCGCTCAGACCATCTGGTCTGTCCTAAATACTTATCAGGGGCATTGGTTCAGCACACTAGGAATCGACATGTCCTGCTTCACACACATTATGTGGCTGCCATTACAGGAAACAGAGCCATACGCTCTTTGAGGGCATGAGAACAGCCACCTCAAGCATTTCTTTAGGAATCTACCACTGAGCTGACAAACTGTTTGCTTATTTCTCCCTGCTCAGCCACCTCTAAACTTCAGCAACATCTCCCTTCACATGGATGTGGCCATGAATTTTTGCTGTCTCCTAGATGCTACCGCCCCTAGGCTGCAATGCAGTAGTTATTAGCACACAAAATCATTTATGCCAAGCAGCAAAGAAGAATGCTGTATCTACTTAATATGAAGAAGTGTAGGCAGCAACACTCTAATTATTCAAAGCAGAATCTGGTCACAGACTGCACCCTCATCTCCTCTTAATGGTGCTTTGAGACCTTTAAACAAGTAGTGAGGAATTCTCTTCTATGACTAATTAAAAACGATTCACTGCCTCCAGCAGCGCAGTACTTCCTATCTTAAAGGAAATTGATTCCTGATTATTTCTGGAGGAAGGATGCCAGCTACTGCACCGTAGGATCCGCTGCTTACACTGCTGGACTTTCCTTTGGAGAACTCCTAGGGAAGTCTTACACATGTCTAACCCCATTTATTCTGCAAGTTTGGTCAAAAATTATAGCTGCATCAGCTACTGTCTTAAAAGGATCCCCCAAGCATGAGTCAATTCCAAGGAAAAATACAAATAACTGTCAGCAAAAGAACAGGCTGAGAAAGTTGGGGCTAGCAGCCTTCCAGTATCTGAAGGGGGGCTACAAGGATGTAAGGCGACTGCAGCAATAGGACAAGGAGAAATGGGTTTGAAATTAAACAGGGGAAGTTCAGGTAAGATATAAGGAAGAAGTTCTTTACTGTGAGGGTGGTGAGGCACTGGAACAGGCTGCCCAAGGAAGCTATGAATGCTCCATCCCTGGTGGTGTTCAAGGCCAGGTTGGACAGAGCCTTGGGTGGCATGGTTTAGTGTGAGGTGTCCCTGCCCACAGCAGGGGGTTGGAACTAGATGATTTTAAGGTCCTTTCCAACCCTAACTAATCTATGACTCTATGACAAGTAAATGGGACCGTTTCAAAGATGCTTTCACGGACTGAAGGAGCTCAAAAGGCTTTGACTGGATGTAACTCTGCAGAAATTAATGGAGCGATACAGCTGCTGTCAAGTCCAACTGCCAGCTACCCTCTGACACTAGACTTTCTGCATCATTTCTGAAACCAAGAAAAGGCGTGGAGGACAACATGGACACAAATACTCCCTTCTGAACTTCCTCACTCTTTGAAGTTTAAGTACAGTAGGCAAGCCCACAAAATGCTGTTTTATATCACACATGAAATAACAATTAACAAAATAAGTAACCTGTATCATCATTTATCAGCTCCCATATCTTCTGTGGATGACACTGCCTTGAAGTGGAAAATGAAGTGACGATGAGGAGTACATACAGTATGTTTGGCTATGTATTCTTTTTTGTGGAGGGAGAGGTGCATGTTTTTCTTTGGTTTGAGCTCTCTCACACATAATCCTGTACTCATACACCATTGGCACACAGTATCCTGCACACAACACTAATCATTTTAGAAAACAAGGATAGAAAAAATAGCATGAAAATAAGATTTTTCACACACACACAAAAAGAAAAACTTTGGGAGAGGAGTGATTTAAATGACAACAAACCAGACTTTTTACACACTTTATGAAAAGATGGTTATTCTAGCAACTTTCATTTTTTTCTTTTTTAAGCCAGGTAAAGAATACACAAGTGGTAAGGAAGATGAAATCAAAGCCATAACTCATAATCCTGAAGCAGAAACCTCAGCTTCTACAAGGCAAACAGGTTTAGCAGGCTATACCTCTGGAGGTATATCCACAAGCTGTTCCAGCCTGCCTCTCCCAGAACAGGTTGTTCTAAGGCATGGTTCAGCCAACCGAAACAGGTGAGGCTGTCTTCTCAGCGAAAGTGCGTTTTTATACAAAATAAGTCAGTAAAGCAAGAAGCACTCTGTTTACTTCTAAGGATACTTTTAGATGTACAATTAAACAGGGATGCTGAATAAACAAAACGTCTGTGTGCTGGGCACATGGGCAGAAAACTATAGTAGGGGACTGTGAGCTATTAAGGTACAAAATGAGCATAAAGCAGTTTACTGAACAGCAGTGAAGGGATACCGATTTGTACTGAAGGGAACGTTTGAAAAACCCTGCTGCAGTTTTCCCGCAATCTGTAGCATTTGTGTTGTGCTGCAATTGCACCTCTTAAAAGCATCATTTTAGTAGCTTAATGAAGCTTTATCCTTATGAGGTCAACCTCTCACTTCCTAATATTCTGCATTAACACCAATGTTGCCATCAGTCTGTGATGGGAGTAATAGTCAGCTTTTAGTAGAACCAGCAATGCTGAAAAATATCAATACAAACAGCTTATAAATGGGGTGGTTTTTCTCTTTGTCTAATCTTTTTTTTTTTTTTCCATCATACAAGAACATTTTCAGTTTCTCCCAGGAAGAAAGACAATTGGGACCAATTTAAACATATTGTTAACCAACACTACACTCATGTGAACTACCATAACCTTTGCTCTCCTTAAAAACTAGGAGGGGAGGGGGGAGACGCCATTTCACGTGTTGCATCTTGCAAACTATTCAGGGACAGAACCAGGTCTCCTCTCATGCAACTGCGTATTATCCCACGCAGTTGAGCTCTCATCTTGATAAGGATCCTCCAGATGACAGAGACCCAGGTTTTCAAATATAAATGCCTGACTCTGATAGGGCATGCAGATAATTAACACCATTTTGCACAGAAGCCTCAACATTATGCACTGAAGTTTGAGCACACAAGAAAACTGTAGTCAGCTTATAATACCATTCAAACAGGGTTTAGTTCTTGACACAGAAATAGTCACTTTCATGTTTCCAAGGAGCTGATGTTATCACATGGTTTGATAACCTACTTTCACATTTTTTTGTTTGTAGTTGTTCACCCAGTTTCATTTATTAAAGTTAGTGGATTCAGGCCACGAAACCTCAGTTTTATTGTCTCTATTTTAGGTGATGCTATGGTAATCATCCAGGTTAAAACTTGGATGTAACAAGAGGACTCAACTGAAAGGCATGATTAAAAGCCAAATTATTATTTATGAGCTAAATCCTAAAGCACCTAGACTAAACACCTGCAGGATTCAGTAGGAACTGTTAAGGGAGGAAATATATTTCCATCCTCAAGAAACTCTTTTGTTTTGTTCCAAGCCTTCAGAGAGAACAAATACTTGTAATGAGAGGTAATATTTTTAACTAGACAAACAGATGTAACTGTGGGAAAACAGACAAGCTTTCAGCACTAAGCCCTTCTATAGGTCCCAGAAGTCTGTCAAATTTCTTTTACTCCAAAGAGATCATTCAGTCTAAATCAATTAAATCTTTCCTTACAAGATTATTTCTCTCTTGTATCTTTAGCCTACACAGTTACGAATAACGATCCTACAAGTTTCTTTAAAAAAAAAATTCTTTATGAAAAAGAGCCCATGAGAAAAATACCTCTACCAATGACACAGGAACAATCAAAGACTTTAAAACATCTTTCATATTGCCTGTTCTCTTTCAAGAAGTAGGTGACAACTGCAAGCAGGTTATTTTTTAGATGAAAGGAAGCAATTCCAGAATAACTAACTGAGAGATTGCACCCAGACACACAGTGAAGAACAAATTATGCACACTGGCTTCTCATCTCTGGCTGATCTGCCTGCAGTTTCCTGTGAAACCCCTTAGAAAAGCACTATCAAAAAACGAAAAAAAGAGAGAGAGAGGCAACACAAGTGGCACAGTGTTGTATAACACACAAATGCAATAGAGGCATCATTTCTGCAGTAATGCTCAGCACCTAGTGGAATATCATTTTCTCTTCGTATTTTCCACAGAGGTCTAGAGACATCTTGAAATTCAGACCCTGCTTCCAGCTCCAGCAGTGCCGGTGTTCACAGCTACAGTGCTGGCAGCTTCAGGAGACACCAGGCTGCTGGGCAGCACAGCACATTACATTCATTTTCTTCTACTCCCACTCACTACACATTCTTCTCACTTGACTGTTCTCCCCTTTGCTCCATTTATTGCTTCGCAGCGCCTGTAGTACTGCCCCCAAAGCCTAAAATAGTCACTTCATTTCTTCCCTCTTAATTTCCAATTTTTTCTGACCCTTTCCCTCCTCTCCAGAAGTCCTTCCACCGCTTACCTTTTCTAGACCATTTTTTTTTTCTACATTTTTGCATCATTAAAACCATCTTAAACAGCAAACATTTCAGGGCAGGAAATGTCTTACCACGTCTGAAATACCGTGTTAGTGATGACAGCATGAGTACGCATACAAAAGCACCACCTTCACCTAAACTCATTTTTAATAATGATGAGGGTGCCTATATGCAGCCTGAAGACATAGAAGACCCATTTAATTGCTTTTCTGAGTAAAGCAAAGAACACCAAACAAGAAAACTAGTTAAAAAAAACAAACACACACCCCCCCAAACGAAACAAAACAAAAACAACAACAACAACAAAAAAAAAAACAAACAAACCCCCCAAAAAAACAACAAACCACCAAAACACATAAAATGTACTCTGCTAAAATTAATTGTTTGGAGAAAGAACAAAGAAAAGGAGCCCAGTACTAAGTTTACAGATTTTCTTTTAGATCATGTGCCTAAACTTTGGAGGAGCAGAAGGAAAATAAAGTAACCATCAGCTGGGTAAGGCACTGTAACTGAAAATTGTAATGCTGTTATAAATACACATTTTATAGAGAGATTCAGAGGTGCTAACTGCTGCAATACTGTCTTAAGTTTGACACATTTAGTTACACTGATTGTTCACAGTCCATCAAAGATTTCAAAGTGAAGACCAATTAAAACTCCTTTGAGATCTCGATTACAATAAAAGCACGTATGTGCTGCAATAAATGTGCGTTACATGACATACAGTGACATGATTGCCGTAATGTGGGTATAGCATACTTTACAGGACACATGGAGACAATCACGTATTTAAAACTTTTATTAGTAAATAAGCATACCACATAAACATACCAGGAAAAACACACTTGAAATGTCCCAGTAAGAGGGTAATCAAATACAGTCCTTACACAATTAAACTCAATGGACTGCAAGTCTTTAAAGAACTGGCTAGCAACTGGCATGGAGAAGTTGCAAAGGAAAAAGCCTTGAAATATAAACATCAGTAATTTGTACTAAGCAGTTCCTTATAAGGATTATAAAGCTTGCATAAAGTAGGAAGATTAAAAAGTATTAAGATAATGCTTCTCAATTACAGGCAAAGAGAAAAAGAATCTTGGTGTTTGTCTGCATACCTTAACACACTTTTAAAAGCAATAGTTGATCGGTTTCCACAGCAATCACCAATACTTTTTGGCTTCATGCCTCTATTATCTCAAACCAGATCAAGAGATTGTGATGGCTCAATTTCATTTTCATTCTTAAATCAATGCTTGCTTTATTTCGGGGGGGGGGGGGGAATCACAAAGAAATTTGCCTCCCTATTATGTTAGCACATGTCAATGTGTATTTATACGTGTCATAGAAAAAGCAGTCTCTGCAAGATTCAATGATGTGTGTGTCCCTTTCTATTTTAT
This sequence comes from Pezoporus occidentalis, assembly GCF_034315485.1. NCBI lineage: Eukaryota > Metazoa > Chordata > Aves > Psittaciformes > Psittacidae > Pezoporus > Pezoporus occidentalis. The sequence goes on from NW_026915724.1 coordinate 12,483,024, forward strand.
TAAAATAGAAGAGTAGCTCAAACCTGACAAGCGTATGCTAAAATAATAGAAGTTTATTCAGCTTCTAGGAGGAGCATTTAAAAATAAAATGTGTCTTTCAAGATCCTATTAAACATTCTCTGCTTGTTTTCCTCTCCCCAAATACTCATGTGGTATTTGTCCTCTGCAGCTAGCAGGATTTTTAGAGCAATGTAGATCTTTTATTTCTTGAACCTTAAGTGACTTACTGACATTCTGATCAAAAAACTTACATGCTGTGCATGAAGTGACTAAAAATACTGTGCAAGCTGCAATTTCCTGAAATATGCGGGGCCACAAACCTGGGCCTAAAATTTGTTGTAAAAGTAAATGCAAGAAAAAAAAAAATCCTTATTAAACAGCAGTTAACTCTCAAACAGCAGCATCTGGAGGTCTTGCTGTTGCAGCTGTGCTCACAGCACTGAGAAGCCTGGGTAGGGGGAGAGGGAAAAGCCAATTTGAGAGAAGGACAGTAACAGCAGCTTTGAAGAAAGAGCTCAAGTGGTTCTGGGCACCTGGCTACACCATTTTGAGGAAGTGTCTGATACAGGCAGCTTTATTGCCTAAATGCAGAAGTGCAAATGCTGGCATCCACTGTATTTTGTGCTCTTTTTACTGGAGACTATTTTAATCCAGTTTTATTTTTTATCTTAGTGGTTAGACAGCAATGTAGCACACATTCATATTATTTCAGTGGCAATGAATGGTCCCGGAATCTAGTATATCTACCTAAAACACTGCAACATTTTCTATTCCCCATTTCAAATCACCAGAGATACTTGTGTCTACAGTAATGTAACTGGATGATCTGCATTCCCCAGCTTGCAATGACAGTAATTTCATTTTGGTCAGAAAGATGGGCAAGACATTACAGCAGAGTTGTTAAAATAACTAAACAATTAGTCTTATAAAAATCTAAAGAGTTTCACATGCTTCAAGGGTCATTTTTCAGGGTACAGTATAGGGCAGAACTGCAGTGGAGCAAGATCTTGCTCTCTACTTGCCAAAAATCCGATCAGTTTATCTATACGGCTGTTCTAATGATTTAAATTCCTACTCCTACAGTATTTTCTATTCAGAATGGCAAATACCATGGGTTTTTCTGGAGTTAGCAACTTATTAAAAGCAAACTACAAACTAATTATATCTTTAAAATAAAGCAAAATATTCAGTCACTTATGAAAATTCAGATTAACAACAAATGCAGCTGTGTCATATAATGGTACAAGATGATTTAGTTAGATGATTAAAGAGGAATATAGGATTCAGCCAAGAATTTGAATATTCTTGTAAAAAAGATTGTTTTGCTCAGTTTTAAACTCCCCTGTCAAATTAATGTAAAAATACACTCACAAGTAAACCCTGCTTTCCAAAACGCTGACTCAAGATTTCCACTGGAGCTCTTGCAATTCAGAGCATTAATATAACACATACCAAGACTTCAGGATAAAGATCCTTTTGACGTGTTTATTGACATCTACTACAGCCAAATTTATACTTGGAAATCTCAGACATTTTAAATGCATTTTCCCCCAAAATTGCCAAAAGCAAACGGATTCTGTTATTTACTAATCACTTAGGAAGGAGGAAGGGCTGAGTTTCTAAATCAAAAGCTGATCTAGAAAATTTCTCTCAATTTGCAGCTGATCTAGAAAATTTCTCTCAATTTGCAGGAGTACCATCAAGCAAGTGATTTTTTCTTCCCTCCACCCCTCTTCCATTTTATTATTAACAAAAGTCCTGGAAAACTGCATCACTACAGCCAAACAGAAGTATTATTATTCCTGGAATGCTCTTATAGAAGGAATGCAAAGCCTACCCTATGCAAAAGAGAAAAAGAACACAATTACATTTAGACTACCCAATGAGACAACCACTCCTTAAGGAAAAAATTCTTAAGAAATTGAAAGTTCAATTTAACAAGTTATCTGCGCTCTCAAACACTGCAGTGAAACACACACGTGTGTACACATGCACCACACCACATCCTAAGCACAGGCATTTACATTTATTTGCTTATATTTAAACAAACCTGTCATTTTTCATTTAGGAAACGTCACATACTTTTCTCCCTAGTTTTAGGTTTATCTTTCTGTATTTTTATATACCTAATGTTAACCTGTTAGCATGTCCTGCCTGAACTATGAGGACTCTGACTATAAGGTGTTCCTAAATTCACCCTGCTTTTTGCAGAATAGCAACTTCAGTTAACTTCACCAACTTCCTCTGTATAAGGCTGCAATAATTCAACATAATTTTTACTAAAGAGAAAAGGAAGAACAGTGTATGTAGAAAGCAGATGCATGAACATCCACTCCTCTGTGCCTCAAAACCGAACTCCGTATTACCCCACAACACAGTATACATACATATGCACCCTAAAAATTGGTTTTAAATATAGAAAAATATATGCAGGAATTTCATGGCAGATAATTTAACATTTGGACATACACAAAAACAGGGAGCAAAAGCAGCAATGTTTCCTTATACTCAAAACCTCAAAACTTAAGGCCAATATCCCAAGAGGTTTTACAGTTTCAAGTGATGCTACACTGATAATCTAGGAATTTGACAACATCAATCCATTGCCTTATTCATGTCCTGAACAGCAAGCATGGAACTCCAGGAAAAAGAGGCAGATCAAAAAAGCCCTTCTATTTCATTCAACAACTTTCAAAAGCACAGTACAAGGAGAGGTCCCGGAAAGGACTGCGTTTTACAGAAAGCGACACTGCTGGATTTATGTGCCTGGATTTTCTAGATATTATAATATTGCCACATATCGTGGCCAAGACTGTGAAGGCTGGGTGCACAAATGTGGTCTCTCTGTTGATACAACCATAGCAGAAGGAAGCACAGATGATGTCTAAATTAGTTTGACAGACAATATATAAAACCATGTTGGTGGAAGCAGAGGAACGCTATTAGCTGTGGATGGCAACCACCAACAAAAGAGTTTGCTCGTGACTCATGAAGTAAAAAATTGAGCCAGAAGACTTCTAGGTAGAGAGCACAATCCAGACCTTACACAAAGAAAAAGCTCTTGGGAGAAAGCTGGGGAATTCCCTGTTTCAGATACAGAATAGGAAACCATAGCAGTAATAGAAACCCAAGGATCTACTTCAGAAAGCACACCATGGTTACCAAGTACTGCCTGAACACACAAACCTTCTCAATAAAAGATGCTGTAGTGGTGTAAGCATAGGACTGGTTCAGAAAGCCTGACATTTTAAGACTGGATCTACAATCAGCTCCTGTGGTTTGGGGAAACACTGTTTAAGACAACATTTTCATAAGACTCCCACCTCTATCTGGCAACTTGACTCTAAAGCTTATTTTGCACAGGTGCTAGACACCAACTCCCACATGAAAGCTCTGCGCACCACTAAGACTTAATGTCCAGAGGTAAGCGAAGCAGGACTGCAAGGCATGTACATTTGAATTTAGCATAAGCAGGCATTCAAATCTAAAAGACTCTTGAAAGTCTTTAAGTCTCTTCAAAACAGGAGACTATTGAGCACTTATAACTTCAGGGAGACTTCAAAAGAGACTATGCATGTAAATACATAAGGTTATCTTCAGCTACAAAAGCTAAGACTCAGACTCCGTGGCATTTAGACATAAAAGTCCAAGAGGTCAGTCACAAAAATCTTTCACTCTTGTCCACAAAGCCTCCTGACAAACCCAGCTTTTCCAATATCTAGTATTTCGAGAGCTTCTTAAAGTACTTCTTCTCGACATACCTAGTTGCAATGCAGCTCTGCAGTCTCGCAGTTTATGTCACTTTTAAGCCTGCGAGTACAAAGTTGGTACTTTTGTACCTAAGCCTTTTTAGGGGCTTGATTCAGTAGGTGTGGTGCTCTGCAGAGATTTTCACTCACAGCAAGCTGTATGCATTGCTTGCATTACAAAGCACATCCACAACAGTAAACACATAAATCTTCTGTAACACTCCAGACATTTCAGCCCAAGCAGCAAGAAACCCAAATTCTGGCAAGAGAATCTTTAGCTTAAGAGAGTTTAAATTCCTCCCTCTCAGGAAAGCGCTCAACTGACCAAACTAAGCAATGAGGAGGTAATTTCTATCCCGGCTTTGAAAGCTGGGCCACTATGGAAAAAAACCCCACAAGATTCAAAGGGTCTTCAAGAGCTCCAGTCCCTGGCTCCACATCAAACAGGCATTAGATAAAATGCAGGAACAACAGGGAGCTTAAGCGTTCCTTGGTCAGAAAGACAGTAGCTAGGAATCCTGGTATTTAGAACTTAAGCTCTTCTGTTCATTGTATACAGAACACAGGCATCTAAATCTGAGTTTAATGGCTACTTTGCAGGCCAGGACTTAGATTCCTGCAGGTCTGGCATGATGATCGGCTGCACTGCGGAGATCAGTCCATTTCTGTATCTGCCTCCAAATATGTTGCAGCATTTTTTGGAAATCCACACAATTCCCAAAAGGCAAATCTCCCATAGTCTATGCTGATTACAGCAAATATGTGACAATTCAGTCCCCTTTAGCTGCCTAACCAGATTTCAGTTACTGCAGTTTGCAGTTTTACAATCACACTGCACGACCAAGCACAATTGATTCAGATTTTCATTGGTTAGTTAGATGAGCTCCTACCCACTTCTATACTTTTGCAGTTCAGGCAGTGCAGAAATTCAAGCCGTGAAGACAACACTAGATTTTGCAATATATTCAGGACCTCAAAAAATGAATTTCAAATACATCAAAGTGGCCAGATAAGTTCACACTCAATAGGAAGTTGTTTCTCGAAAGGAAATTGCAAATTTCAGTCAAAGAGGAAGATGGAGAGTTAGAATTTACTAACTGTTCCAAAAACTTCAGAAAGCCGGAAGGGTTTGTGACGGTTGCGTGAAGAAACTGCATGCAACCCCATAAACAAGTTCGGACTGTGTAAATAGCTTAAGAACATGTCTCCAATTAAGAAAAAACCACCCCACCCTCCCCCCCCCCCCCCAAAAAAAAAAAAAACCACCAAAAAATCTCCCATCAAGTTGCACATATTTCTGACAGGACATAACAAATTATCTTTGCAGTTGTCACATTTGGACCTGTTTAGGTCCAAATTTTAGGTCCTATTTAAATAGGTCACATTAGGACCTATTTATTTACCCGCTGGACAGCTAGATACAGACACTTAAAACTAGAGAATACAAAGACATTTATATTATGTACCTTCTCAGTTATGGAATATGTAACAAACATATTTAAAACCAGAACACTTGCTACATTTTGTTGAAGTTTTCGGTATTACTCAAAGCTTCCTAGCACTCAAATATCTAGTATTCACTGAAGATCAGGGATTATTTTAATGCACATTCAGCCAGTAGCAAAGCAACTGGTATGATTTAGCCAATTAATCTGTTTCGCTTAACCTATGTTTCTGTCCATTGTCCAAATTGTGGGTTCCTGACCACAAGCACAGAAGAGGCCATTGGACAGACAGATATTTGGTCTATCCTATATAGCTGTTCTTACACCAGAAAACGTTTCTCTGCAGCTGGGGAAGAGGTGCATGCTTGTAGGGTCATTTAATACAAAAGTTAGATTAAAAAAAAAAGGTACCAAGACCTTTCACTAGTACCAGGCCAGCAAAAAAGTCTTACTTTACCTTTCATGCCCCAAACACCCACTGTAAGCTGTACAGGATCGGTCTACAGTATTGGCAGAACCCTTCCAATTACTTTGCTACCCTACCTGAATGTAACTGGGAAGATGCCAGTTCACAGACAGAGCTTTTGCAGTAATACCATGATAATGTGGGCTTGGCATGGTTACATCACACACATTATCTTGGCAGTCAGGCAGCAGCAGCTCCACCAACTGAGCTCAAGGCCAAGCCATCAACAGTTGTGCTGAATGCAGTTGTCTGCACATTTTTACAAAGGCTTTCCCATTTATGATGTTTGTTTTAATTTGCTGCCCTTGGTGCTACTAACATCCCTATACAATGTTTGTATACCCAGTAAGTTGTAAGAAAACATGCAGTAACAGGCAACAAACTTATTACCATCATTTAGCAAACTTGATGCTCAAAACTTTTCACTCCTAATCAAGTAAAATACACCATGCATAATTAAGCCTGAAATCTGTCGGACACATCTGTCTTGGAACCATAGATTGGCTCACTTCTGAACTCTGGGCCTTTCAGTGTGAGATCAGTTCCTACAGCAGAACCCAACTCTCTAAACCTCTCAAACAGTATTCTCAGCCATTTTCAGTTCTGCTTCCAACAACCTTTAGCCTTTTAGCCCCAAACTAGTCTACATTAGTTTTAGAGATGACAACAAATACGAACAGAATGTGCCACTTTGTGAAATCCATGCATTTGGCTTTATTTGACAGAATTGTCATTCTGGTGGTATCCCTTCTTCACTATGTGACATCTGCCCCTTCCTTTCCTCCTCTATTCATCCTCTTTGCACAAGATATAAAATAAATACATCAGGCAAAACATGAAACAGATCAGAAGTAAATACTGAAAGTAAGTGCATTTCAACTAGAGCAAAAGTAGCTGCTAGCATAATTAAGGTCTGCAAGAAACAGCACTCACTAGGCTTTATTACAATTATAGGATTAACACTGGGGGTGGAATGTGTAAATTACAAAACTGATGTTAGTTGTAGCAGTACATTTTTCTTATTTTGGGGAATACTGAATCCCAGTATGCCCAAAATTAGAGACCAGCATTTAGCTGCATAAAACAGGAGAGACAGTACCTGAGCTGGGTCTTTAAGGAGCTGTGAGGACATGTTCACCTAGTTTACTGACTAAAGGAAGAGAGGCTTTCTGGAGGCCATGCCTCTAAACTGTGCATTGAACAAGTTGCTTTCAAGACCCACCAGCCTCTCAAAAGCTTCAGTGGCCCAGATGGACTAAAAGCTGCTCCTCACATCTTCAGAACCACATCCACCTTCAAACACAACACAACAATAGAGGAAATCTACTCATGTTGGCAAAATGATGATCAGAGATAGTAAGAAGAGACACAATAGTGTCCTTGCGGATTTACAGGCAGAAAAAGGAGTTTATATAAACGCCTCTTTCTTCCCTGCCTTCACCACCACCCCCAAAAGTAAATCATGCAGCCGTGTACACTCCTGCATAGTAGCTTTAATATGCTGAGTGATTAAAGGTGAGGATGATGACTACAGGACATACTATGCATCTTTAGAGGGTTTTCAGTTCAACACTTAGGGGGCCAAATGGGGCTACTGTGTATCTAAAATATTTTACTCTGATTAAAGGTGTAATTATACAGTTAGTCATAATAGCTGCCATACTTTAAAAGAAACCCACCTCTCCTTCAGGGGAAGGGAAGGAAATTATGCTACTTTATTCATCCAAACACACTCTCAGTTAAATTCAAATACAGCATGTGGACTAGATAAATACAGTGACACACAGCCACAAACACTTAGTAATCCAAGATAGAACAAGGAGATGAATGTCTTAACCTATAATCTTCGCAAAGGGAAACTAAATCTTATGATTAAGAGTTCTGTCATATCTGTGTAGGTATCAGTGGAGGCTGTATGTTTTCTTCTCAAGTGCCATAAGAAATTCATGCTAGTTTTAGGGCCTGAAAGACACTGCAAACACAGGGTCTGACACAGAGCTTAAGAGATTTTCTTGTTTATATCGTTAGCACATAACTTCAATGGATATCCACATATGTGTTGTAGAAAGGAGAAGGCTAGTGCTAAGAATCTTATTCAGCATAAACAAGCCAAAAGTCTTTTCCTTCTCACTGTATTTTCAACCCTGTAACAGATTTGCTGCACTGTTACCTTCATCAATCCAGGCCCACAGGAATACTGATTTTTGTCCAGGAGGGGTTTCCCTGCCTCAGGTCACTTTTCACAGAAGAGTAGCTGATCTCAAACAGCCACTGCTATTAATATATAAGAAAAGATGGGGGAGCTAAATTCTGCATGTAGCTATACCTTTTAAAATAAACAATTCTGGTTACACAGGAGAGTGAAAAAGAAATGCACAACAGAGAAGCTTCAGTTTTTCACCATTTTTTTAACTGACATTCAAAGTTCATAGTTAACACCACTAAAAGCCATTTAGAGAACCTGCCCCAGAAAATGATGCCTTGACACCCTTTACAGGGTTCAGTTTGCTGAGGAGACAAACTCAGACAGAACACAGACCTAGTTCACTTGAACTTGAAGGAAGGGAGGCAGGGCCTACACAGCATCTTGATTCACAGCAGTCCCAGCTCCCAAACCAAATGACAGAAGCAGGTTGGGTAAAATGCACATCACATTTCAAGAGAAAAAGAAAGGGAAAGGGTATGAGGTACAAGAGGAGAAAACGGTCCTACTGCCAATAATTTCCAGTTATACGCGTGGAATTTGTATACTCTCCTTCTGGAATAAAATATTTAGAGCCCTTGGTATGCATTCAACAGCTCTGAACAAATCCACTGAGTTTTACTGCTTAACCTTTATCCTCTCCCCCCTTTTATTTTTTTTAGCATTGACATTAAAATTTTGGAATATTCTATAATTCAACAACGGAATATACGTTACTCACACTAATCCCTTGACACAGGAGAAGGCTGACCAGAACCCAGCTGAGGCACCACATTCCACATAATTTCTTAAATAACAGAATTATAAATCATCTTTATACGTGCATAGTTTTTAATCCCCATCCTCTGCCCAACATAGCTCAGTGGTCAAGTCCCAAGAACAACTTTGAGTCCTGTCATCTGTGGTTTTTTCCAAGCATTTTCTCAAGTGATCCTGTAGATCCATCACTGCAACTCCCCTAAGCTAGACTTCTGTATCATTTTACAAAGCAATCTGTTATTCTTTAAGCTTTAACACACTTGATAATAGAGGGAAAAGAACACTGAAAATACACAAGAAAATTTTATCTTGCATTGACAGAACTATACAAGAATAACAAAAATAGAGATCAAGATACGCTATAAAGCCATAAAATTACAAAACATTGCATACAGTAGTTTCATGGGAAAGAAGGATGGGAAAAAAATCTTTTCCAGATTTCACACCATTTCCTTCCCCCATGCACGCCCAATTTGGGTGAGGTGGGGAAGCAAAAGAGGTTATTGTTGCTTTTAATTTTGCCCTGAAACATGCTTTAAGTAATTGCAAGTGAGTGACACCTAGTGATGAACACAGATCTGATCATCCTCCACTCTCCCTCACAGAGAGGATAAGCCAGCAAGCATCGACAGGTAACTCAGGAGTGGGTGTTGAATCATGGGAACCTAACACTACTGTGTTTCTCTCCCTTAAAAGCCAACATCAAGTGAGCCAAGACCAAGAAACTTGGTGCACAGCTGAAAAGAATGAAGATGAAAATAAAATAAAATAGTTAATCTGTCCAAAGAAGAAACTGTAAAAGCAGATCTAAATCATGACTTGTAAATTCACTTCTTCATTCTCTTTAATCACCTCTCTGTGGAAACATCAAGTTTTCCCAGAGATCTCATTCTTAATTAAAAATATACATCCCAAAAGCAAACGGGAAGAATGGGTTTCTCATCAAACACTAAAATATCAACAGTTGTCTTAGAGACCATTTAGTGATGTCTCTGGCTGTAACTGCTATCCTGTTGTAAAGGGTTTTATGAGCTTGTCAAAGACTCTTATTTTGCCAGCAGTTCCAAAATTATTGCTCACAGAGCACTTACTGGAAGTGAAGGGGAGGGGAAGGGATCTAGTGTGATTTCTGGTAGGGTTACAGGAAGGAAAAGTATGCTGCTATGCAAAGTAGCAACAACATAGTTCCCTGAAAGGGAAGCTGGAATAAAGAGACCAAGAAAAGTGGTCTGATTTTTTAACATCATGACATGGGACAATCCTCTATATGGAAGCTCACCCTGAAGAAGCGAGGTCTTTACTTAATGCATTTTTAACAGCCATCCAAAGCTCCAGGGCTAACATAGCGAAACACAAAATCCTGTAGGAAAGGGAAGTGATTAACCTAGCACAGCCCTTGCTGCTTTAATGCATCTGTGCCATTTCATCTGTTTCTGTCATGAGAGGGATTTTTTTCACTGGAACCTCAGGAATAGCTCCTGCTTTAAAGAAACAAATCATACACCATGGTTACAAGCCATCACAAGGACAGAAGTTAAAAAAGTCAATATAATTAAAAAGCAGCGAAAGGAACACACTTAAAACACATGCTACAACTTGTGGACCTTGTTCTGCTCGGTAAACCCATGGCCATCTCTTTTCTCACAGATTCATGTGACATCGGGCTTTGTTTTTTCTGTTTAATTAATCCTTCCACAAACACTAGAGAGAATAGGCAAGCCTGTGAAGTTTAAAGCCCTGAAATCCCAGGCTGTTGGGAAAACTAACGCAACAGAGCCACCTACCATGGAAAGGCAGGACTGACAGGGCTCCGGCAGCGGGAGCCGCCACTGAAACCGATTTGAATGAACTTGACCCAGGTTGGCGGGCGGCCAGCACCCTACGTCACCCCGTGACTTAACAGAACACAGTGTTCCTGGCACCCGCACAAAAATGTGTTGAAATCCACGCTGAAGAGAGGGAGAGAAGTCAGTGTATGTTTCAAATTAATAAAGGAAAATGATAATGAAAAGGTAATAAAGCACAAAGGCAGCATTAAATACTTCTAAATGCATCTGCTGCGTTTCCCCCGATTTATTCTTATCATTTGGCACTCCCTCGTGTGCTAGAAGCTCGGCACATGGGCAGCTCTGCCCAGGACGAGCCCTTCCTTGTCCAAATCCCATCCCACACGCTCTCCCTCTCACCTCCATTCGTGCCCTACCTGGAAAATTCCGATGCAGCACTCAGCCAGGCAGCCAGGGCAGACAGCGGCTCCTGTGCCTGGGCTGCCCCTGACTCACCCCCTCACCCAGCCCTCGTGCAGAGGCGACAAGGCAGGCATCTCACGCAACGCTTCTACAGGGGATGATAAGTTGTACAGTTATGTCATTCACAAATGGATTATGACAACCCTCTGTCATACAATGGAAAGCAAACAAGTAGGAGAAGAACAGGCAACATAAACTTAATGAACCATGAACTTGATGTACTTCCCCCATATACCATATGGCTATTATTTCCCTTTTCCGCACTTCCTCCCTCTGGGACTCCCCCTCTTCCTCTCCAAAGGCCAGCTCGTCTATTTTCCTCCTCTTCTCTGTCACGTCTTCTTTCTCTGATGTCCTATCCTCCTCTTCAGTGACTGATCGAGGCATTTCACACTCTTAGGTGCAGGATCAAAACCAGTTCACAGATACCTGCTGAGAGGGTCTTCCCCAGTCACTCAGCTGGGCCATACCTGCCACCTGCAACCACACCAGTGTCCTGGAGTGGAAGCCTCCAGCAATGCCTTCCAACCAGGCCACAACAGCAAGATGGATCCAGCTTCATCCTCATTACCTTTCACACACACAGCCTCAGCCTAGCACATAGTTCATGCTGTTAGAGGGATATACAGGAGATGGAAAGGCAGAAGTGCTCCCTACCTGGACAGTCCACTGAAGCTGCTTCCACTATTTCAGTGCAAACCTGAAAAGCTGCATCAGTTAATAGCTGATCCAGCGTTCCACCACCCATCATCCATCAGCTGAAAATTACAACATTTTTGTCTAGTTACAGATTTTCTAATGAGACACACAACACATGCATCTAGGAGATGATCCATGTCTCCAGTGAGCCCTTCCAACATCAGAAGCCTGTGTTATATGTGAAAGCTGCACTGATTATTTTTCACATTGACTATTACAACTATAGAAATAAGCTATCTGCTAAAGAGAGACGATAAAACTTGCATAGGAAACAATTAGGCCCTTTTAGTAGTCCCTGGTTTGTATCGCAGAAAATCCTTTCAAAATTCATTTTCTTCCAACTAGAACCCTGCTTATGTCTTTCAAATTAAAACATTATTAGCTCCAGTACTGTAACAGTGGGGAGAATAAGTCTGCCTTAACATCCCCAGGATGAAAAAAAAAATAATGAGAAAAGTCATGTGTTTGATGTTTTGTGGACATGTATTTTGGATGCTCAGAATGCCATTTTCTGAGTATATGGATCCTAAAGTAAAAGGATCTAGGGAGAGAAGAAAAATACAATTCTTACACTGTTTTTTGGTTTTCCTCACTGTGGGATACAACAAGGATACATTCACCTATGGGAGGAAAAAAAAAAACAAACCAACCCAAACCAACCAACCACAAATGTTGATCAGGACAAAGTAGAGAATGGGGCTACCTGAAAGATGAATAATTTAAAAGCTCTCTATAAACAATTAACAATCATAGAATCATAGAATAGTTAGGGGTGGAAAGGACCTTAAGATCATCTAGTTCCAACCTCCTTGCCATGGGCAGGGACACCTCACACTAAACCATGTCACCCAAAGCTCTGTCCAACCTGGCCTTGAACACCCCCAGGGATGGAGCATTCACAACTTCTTCGGGCAACCCATTCCAGTGCCTCACCACCCTAACAGGAAAGAATTTCTTCCTTATATCCAATCTAAACTTTCCCTGTTTAAGATTGAACCGGTTACCCCTTGTCCTATCACTACAGTCCCTAATGAAGAGTCCTCCTCAGCATCCCTATAGGCCCCCTTCAGATACTGGAAGGCTGCTATGAGGTCTCTTCTCCAGGCTGAACAGCCCCAACTTTCTCAGCCTGTCTTCATATGGGAGGTGCTCCAGTCCCCTGATCATCCTCGTGGCCCTCCTCTGGACTTGTTCCAACAGTTCCATGTCCTTTTTATGTTGAAGACACCAGAACTGCACACAATACTCCAAGTGAGGTCTCACAAGAGCAGAGTAGAGGGGCAGGATCACCTCCTTAACAACCATTTGGCACAATCATGTATAAGTGAAAACTTTCACAGAGCAAGAGAAACAACAGTGGAGATAATTTCTAATCTCATTTTTCTAGGGTCAGGCTCCAAATCAAAGAGGGTACCTAAATAAGCAGCAGAGATAATGTAAATTCAGAGTTAGTTAAGCTACAGGAAGAAAAAGCATTCAAATAAGAAATACAAAAGATAGGTGATGGCACAGATGACAGGGAATTCATATCAGGAGACATAAAGTTCCAACAACATGCCTTGACTTGATAGGTTAACTTTAAAAATCCCAATGGAAGAAGCAGTTCCTATTTAACCAAGATGCACTGGCATTCACAACATATGCACCTAATGTCAAAGCGGTTACCTGCCCGTTCCCCTTCAAGCACAGCCAGAAACTACTCCTGCAACAGGCATGGGGGGCAATATTTTCCTAGAAGAGGGAAGCTATTCGGTAGTCTAATGTTTACAAAGGAGTTTACTGGGTTGCCAAGGAGGAAAAACCCACAGTGATCCCTGAGCAGCATGCTTTGAATACACACAATTAAATTTGTCACAGCATTACAGATGAGTTGTCCACCAAACTTTGAATGCCTGTCCCAGTACCCTGCCTCTCTTCTAATTGGGCTTGGCAAGGAGCACCAAGATACTGTTAAGTCTGAAAGTTTGCTCGAGAACCAGATCCACAGGTTGGAGAAGTTTTTGAGCCACTCCCAGCTGGCTAGTGGGCAAACCACAGGGAGACTGCCAGAGCCTCCAAGGAGGGCAAAGTTGAGGGCAGGATGTGACACACCACAGTCATGCAAGGCTACTTGTCTCCCTAACATGCAGTGTGGTTTACAGCCTCTAAACAAATGCACAAGGCTATTAGCTCAAACAGGGTGAGATTTCTTTCTTTAAAGTATGTGTTCAATAAGATTGTTTGTTCCTACACCCTTCAAGACTGTGAATGGGATGTTAAATTAAAAAAGAAAAAAATTAGTTAGGATCTCTTGCAATTAAAAGATAAAGCAATAAGCCTTCATATTTTGTAGCTGAATACAAAAGCTAGCAAGACGTGCTCTGCTGCCCTTCTCCTAAACCACCTTATCACTCTGAAAGATGAAGTATTTCAGTTTGTTAAGCCCTGGAATATTTTCATTTGTGGCTTAGGAAATCTCATGTGATTGGACGCAATTAGCTGCACCAGGACCAAAACCACAGTAACGCATTCCCTGACTTTGGTACATATTGTCCATAGAACTTTCAGTTGCAGCACATAATGTTTTTATTTAACATATAAAAGAAAACCCCACCTGTCCACCAATAATTTTAATGGTAAAGCCCCATTTTCAAAGGACAGTTGAATCCTGAGCCATAAATGCATCTCTGACCACCTTCAACTATATACATACGAAAGCAACCACAACAGCTTTCATATGTAAAATGAAAGCTTTACATTTACGAGTTACATACCTGCCAGGTAGGAAAAAAAAAAATCTAGGTGAGAGGAATACTTTTCTTAAATATAACACTGTTTGTCAAGGAAGATTATACTAGATGGGTCATGCTCCTTAAAAACAAGTGTAAACAAGATTCATACTGAAGAACAGCAGCAATCCCTTATAGCTCCGTTAAGATGTTATTAATTTGAGAGCTGGGTCACTTGCTAATAAAGCAAAGAGCACTTACTGTCAGTGATGTTGCAGAACCTGACAGTCTAACGTGCTTGCCTACTTTCTCCTCCCTCATTTTTGAGCATAGTTAAAATATCATTTAGAGAGTCAGAGGAAAGAATCTAGGACAGATCCATAACAGGAGTGAGTTGTAAGTGCAGAAGCAACATAAAAACATGACTTCAGAGGACCAGGAAGTGTAATAGCACATGAGCGATACAATCACGCCCGTAGGTTGAGTAGGATAATGCCAGAATTAGGTTAGCGTTGCATTTCAGCTTCTGGAATATTCAAAGTCAAAGCATTTTAATTTTATTGCTGGTTTAGAACACCTGATCTCTCAGTCTTCATAACGCTTGGGTCTGGAAATGACTTATTATCAGATGAAAAGCAGAGAAAATAGGTGAAAGGAAAAAAAAGTCGAGCTACCAATGGGGCAACATGACAGGATTTACGTGAGCTGTGGTTACAATAAGCGCAGATAGGCACAATTTGTCTGCTTCTATCTGTCTATGTATACAAAATTCAAGACCTTCCAATTTATTAAATATAAGTTATTACTGTTTGCAGTGAAGGAGATGTTCATTTCCAGCTACATATGGGCACGCATTCCTAGACACTTGCTTCTATTTTTACCAATTCCAGCTTAGGGTTGAAGGGGGTCTGTGTATGTTCTCAAAAGCTAGTACAGGTTGATGTATTTTTCTAAGAACAAACACACACACACTTGTTCTGACCACATTTTAACCACAGTAATGATGTTGTACAACCCACCAAGTTTCTGGATTCTACAGAATTTTGCAATGTTAACACAGATTTGTACTCACACCTTATTTAACTAAAATTTGAAGTCCGTTTCTTCAGTCTTAATTTCATTCTAATTTTTTGTCAATTCCTTTATAGCTGTAACTATCACCTTCTTCACTTCAGTTTTATGCTTCCATTTCATTATGCACTGGTTTGCCTTAGTTTGTCCTCTGTGGTTTTTAAGAGTTATAGCAAGTATTGGTTTTCCACAGTACCATTTCCTCTCTTTACAACACTACACAGTTAAGCTCATAAAACCAAACAAAAGACTTCAGTTCTAACTTTTCCCAGCATTGTTTGTTTATATGTCTACACATGCAATTAGTCTAGTTTTATCTAGCAAAAATTAAAGCATTATTGTTTGTAGAAACTGAATATACTGAGACTAATGCTGGCCAGAGAGACTGAGGCACCAGATCTGAAGTTTCAGTTTCACTGAATAGAAGTAACCCCTCCGATTTACTCTGCACTGTGGATGTAAACAGCAAGCCAGAACTTCCTTTTGCTTTAATCCCATAAACACTGGTGTAATGCCACATAAGAGAACATGCTAACCCATTCTGAAAGTCAAGGACTTAAATGCACAATAAAGCAGTGACTTAAAAATTGTGGAGATCAAGGAAACAAAGTAAGAACAGCAAGAATAAGTCAGGCCAGAGACTTGTTGCACCCAGCATCTTATCTGGGACAGTGGCCTATGTGAGATGCATAATGCAAAGAAATACAAAGCAAGTAAATACTTCTTCCCTGACATACTCTCCACAGTGAAGTGATTTGCAACTACAGAACATCCCAAGGGAGAGTCATTTGACTTACTACCTTAACAGATTTTTCTCCAGAAAAACCTGTCCAATTATTAAACCAAACTCTGCAGAAGCCTAGTAATATTGTACAACTTCTTAACATTTTTAATGTCATCAATGAAAAGTAATTGGAAGAGACCACAGGTGGGTCACCAGTCATAGGTTTCCAATCCAGTCATTGTGGTTTGTTATTGCTGCAACACCTAAAGAAGACTCAGAAAAATTAAGGAGTTTATGCTGAGACTTGTACCGAAAAATGCAAAAAAGAAGTGGCGACCTCTGTTCAATGACTTCATGCCAGCTGAAGAGCCTGAGCAATGAAGTGCATTTTATAAAAGTCACAGTGGTGGAGTTAAAAAAACACTGAAAGATTCTTTTCTTGCAGTCAAACCCTGCAATACTACCAACAGTTGGGAATCTCCTTTGAACATTTCACTCCAGTGAATTCCAGTTCATTCCAGTTCAGAGAAGCACATAAGCTACATTATGATCTTATTTCTTCTTTTAAAAAGTGGAGCACAGTGCTGCTAACAAGCAGATGGAGAATTTTTGTGACCTACTGGCTGCAAATCTCAAAAATTAAATCCATTTGCTGTTCTTCTATTTAAAATATGCATGCTAACAAAGCAACAGAAATTAGCATTCTGTGGTCTCTTAAATCATCCCTCTCTGCTCAAAATGTGAGAATAAACCACCACACATTATATCACCAGTAGACTTACTTTCTTTTGGCTCTGTGATGACGACAAGGATCACAACTGTGCAAAGCTCAATGATTATTGTCTACATTATTACTTCTGACTGTTCAGAGTGTCTGAAGTGTGCAAGGCAGACAGAAAACTTCCACGACCACTTTCCAAATGCTTGCAAATTAATCAATGGCAATTAAGTAACAGATGAATAGCATCAAAAAACTATGCAATTTGCATTCAGTGAATGTGAAGTTTTGCTTCTTCACAATCAAAGTTCTGAAGTCATGATCCACAAGCAACTGCTATGTTAAACATGCAGAAATGCCAACCTGAGAATGCTCAGGGTAGTTGCAGAGATACACATGTAATGAAAAATTATGTGTAGTTCTTTATAATCATATGGTACAACTCCCCCCTAATCTCCTTGTCATTCTAGTCTTCAAGAAGCGACTTGCACTGTGGAAGTGTGGCATAGAAGTTACATTGCCTTCCAATACTATATAAAATTATGCTCTAATTTTCCTTTCCATCATTTCCCCAATTATTTCTTCTACTTAGCTCCCAGAGTGAACTGTTACGATGTTAACTAACTTAAATATTTATACTCAGCATCCACAATTTCCAAATGGGAACATCAACAGTATGTGCAATACTTGTCAATTGGACTCATATACAAAAAGGGATGAATCAGCTCGGCATCTTCATTATCAAAAAGTGATGCATTCACTTTTCTGATAATTTCATTTCCTAAACATTGAAGAAACCAAAATAGACATTTTCCTGAACCTAGTTTTACCTCTAAGCTCATTAGATACAAGAAGCTATCAAGTATGTATGGGAACCATTTATCTGAAGTTATAAAGCCGTATAAGAAAAGAATTCTCTGCCCCGTTCTGATGCCCACTATGACTAGTTTTTGCTTCCACAAGTCCTGTGGTTAGTGCTAAGCTTTAAAAAACTAAATACTCTTACAGAAAAGCTATCACAGAGCCTTTAAGTTGTAAGTAATGTAAGCCAAAAGTCAAAAATAATGTAAGAAACAAATCTACCGCTCATGTTTGCGTGGGGGGAAATTATGTGGAAAAAAAGACTCAAGTGCATTTAAAGGTTAAAAAGTTAAAGTTAAAAGTTAAAAACCTCCTGGTTTGGGTTTTTTTTTCAGACTTGTTTCTTGTAAAAACATGGACTCTGTTGTTGTTTAAACTGTCAGTCTTACCTGTTGTCTGGCTCATTGCTTTTTAAGCATATGAGAGTGGCAGTTATGCCCTAATTTATACCCTGTGAAAAGTCTCCATAACCTGATATTTTTTAATCCAACCTTCTTCCAACAAAGTATGCAAAAGAACAATACACGCCTTTCTCTCCTTACCTCCTTCTCCAATAACTACAGGCTGAGGCTGATGACAAAGTTTCTTAGTGCAAAGAGCTGCCCTGACCCTTTCTAAACCAGTAAATAAACACCATACAAAACCTCATATCCTCCCAACAGACCAGAAATATCTTACATTATAAGGATGATCCTGTTGAGTCCTGTAAGAGATTTTAACCAAATCACACCAATGGTGAAGTTTTCTGGTATACAGCTATATAATCTGGTTTTAAAAGCAGCTCTGTAAAACCGTTACATTACTGGCTGTAATACTGTTAGCTCTTCTCTCTGAACATGTCTACAAAGAACAGCACAGAAAATAAGTAAAAATGAAAAAGTGAAAAAAAGAAATATGATGCTTTATGTACAATTGCCACACTAAAAGGTCTTTTTTCTAGTTTTGTCTTTAACACACAATGCCTTATTAGACTGGGGTATCCATTCCCACCAAATGTCTGGAGACAATGAACTTAAATTGGTTCAGAAAGGGAATGAGCTAGCTAATGAAAGATAAAATTCACAATGTCTCAGACTTAATAATCTCAATGCATCTAAACTGCAAAAGAAACATTCCTTCTCCCACTGCACAATGTATATGTACAGTCCCACAGTTTTCTCCCAATACAATTCTAATTCAGGACCCCAGCTACATAAACCTTCAACAATCCTGTGTCATCAGTTTATAAGACATTATTTATTACTTTAGCATATGCACTAAATAAAGCCCACACCATTATACACTCATGCATTCACACACATACTCCAAAAAGGAGCTGCAATTACCCTGCTTAGCCCAGAAGGAAAGTTCAATATTGTGGATTTACAGTATTTA
Source organism: Pezoporus occidentalis (assembly GCF_034315485.1). NCBI lineage: Eukaryota > Metazoa > Chordata > Aves > Psittaciformes > Psittacidae > Pezoporus > Pezoporus occidentalis. The sequence continues at coordinate 12,502,050 of NW_026915724.1, forward strand.
TTCTTTTTATACTGTTTGTCATACTGTACTCCCATTCCAAAAGATCCTGAAGTGCTTCATATCCTAGACAAACTGCTTTATTACTGGAACATACCAGATTCACAATAAAACTCAGCAACACCACTATTATTTTTCATTTCATGATGCTTAAATGTACTTCAACAAACACATACATTTAGAAAAAAAGAAAACCATGGTGCTTTTTGATTTAGTTATTAAAATGACAGATTTCAGTTTAAAAAAGGAAACCAAACCAACCCAAACTTACCTTTGCACTTCTCTCTCACCCAATCAAGTTAAAGAAGCTTAGGCTGTGAAGCCTGTCACCAGCTCACTCCAGGGAAGCTAAATGCTTCTCTAGTCAAGCCTGGCTCCAGCCATCACCCTCTACAAGCTGTCTCAAAGACTCCTCTCCATCCCTGTGTCTGTTCAGAAAGCTTTATTAGAAACATGAGGTAAGCACAAACTTGACCATGTGAAAAAACACCCTGCAGAAGCCATACAGAGCCGCAGGTGGTAGAGAACCAGAGCTACAAAGGGTACCCACAGCACTGCACCAAGTAGAGATCCATTTACAATATCATGTTTTGGTATGTGACTTGTCAATTGCTCTCAAGGGAAAGCATCAAGGGTCACAACTGAAAGAAGACAAAATTCATACAGACTGAAAAGTCCACAGCACGCAAACATGAGAACAGCTGTAGGGGAATCTACAGGGGAATCATTCTAACCCCTTAGTTTTGTCTCCAACAATGATTAATGTCAGATGTTTAGGGAAGAGTTTAAAACAGGACAAGCATGTGGCAATGCTGCCACAGAACAGTCTCCCCGATTCTAGTTTGTGGCTTCAACTGGAGGCAATATCTTTGTATTTAATCCTTAACAGATTTGTCTTCCATGAGCTTGTCCAACTAGTTTGGAACCCATGCAATCTTTCAGTATCCATATCATCCTGTGGGAAGGAGCTCTGCAGCTCATATGATGGGATGAATAAAACTCCTTAATGTTGAATCAACCTGCTAGTTTCACTTGATGTCTCCTAGCTCCATTCAGCACTTAGTCATTTTGGTTACTTATTCCTATCTATTTCTGATTCATGGGTTCCTTTCATGTCCTCTCCGTAGCAGTTTCTTTTTGAAGCTGAAGGCTTCTACTCCATAGAATTTTTCTCATGTAGGAAACATGCCATATACCTTGCTCTGAAACTTTCCTAGTTTCACTGAATTTTGTTCCTGTGAATGAGAAGACCAAAACTACTATCCAAAAGTACAGCTGATGAGCAAAATTTGTGGTTTGAACTGCAATGTTTTTAGTAGCTTTTCAGAATATTTAAGCCTCAACATAAGCCTCAACCCTTCTCATCCATGACTACTTTATGTCAGGATGAAACTGCTCTGCACATTATGTTTGCCTTCGCAAGCAGACAGTTCCAGTCTGCTTTTCTCATTTAGCTTCAATGGTCCCTTTTCCCTGCACAGGATTGTGTCAAGGTGCCTGCAGAGCATCAACAAGTCATTTCCTCTCAGAAGCATCAAACTTCCCAGTAGTGCCACCATGATTCGTACTAAGGGAGTAAGTTTCTAAGAAGTTTCTAAGTAAGTTTCTAAGAAACTAAGTTTCTTCCACTGGTGAAACAATGAGAAAAATACACACAGAAATACGAGTTGCTGCGTTGTGCAGAACACCTGATATGAGGAGCTGCCACAGCCACCACTTCTAAGGAGCTGCAACTACATGACAGTATTTGGTGGCACGGAACTAAGTAGTTATATTAGGTAAGAGAAAACTGGTGAACTGAGACTGAGCAATGACCAGGTGAGGGTGAATGGGGACAAGTGAGTGAAACAGTGACCATGCTGAGAAGAGGAGACAGAGTGGGAGGAGAATGACAAGGACTGAGTCAAAAAGTATGCCACCATGCTGGGACTGAGCAGTGAATCAACAGCAAGGTGTAACAGCTTCTTTGCATATCCAGGAAGTGGGAATAACAAAGCTGGGCTGAAGTTGTGAACAGTGCGAGTTATCATATGAAGCAATGCTTTATGTTTCAGCATGTTTCCAGAGAGGCCGAGGACAGAGAGACAAAGTCATCAAGTAGTCAAGGCTGCTGCCCTGGTCTGAAGGCAAGTAACAATACCCTAAAGAAGGGAAAAGAAAACCAAATGATCTTAAAACTCTGCTCCTCTTGGAGCAGGGTTGTATGCAGCTGGCATATACATGAGCACACAGAACAAGAAAAATCCTCTTTAACATGTTATAGACTTACAGCCCATCACTACAGACCATCTCCACAGAAAGGGTTAATCAGTTAACAGTGTTATTAGTCTGGAATGTGTCCTGATAACAAAAGAACTGTAAATCTGAACTGTCATCTACAGATGATTCAGACATTTGCACAGAAGCTGTCTACCGCAACGCAAGATCAACAGAAGATGACACAGACCCTGTCAAACTGGATATAAGACATTAGGACTTTACCCCACCCCAGTCCCATCTCACTGTCCCCAAGAAAGCCAACCCCCCCACCCAACAGAAGTTCCCATCTCCAAATTTCTTAATTTTCTCATTATAAACATACTCAGTTTATTCCATTTGTCCTGTCCTCCTCTCTTATCTATCCAACATGCACATTGCAATGGAACCAGGAACAAACGTCCTGTTCCCCATAGCATACCACCAAACTGCATTCCTTCCAAACAAAATATACAGTGGCACGACTTAGAAAAACCCACAAACAAAACAAAACCTCCACATAGCTGCCTTCTTCCATGCGATAAAAACAAGCACAGATATACAAGAGCCTAATCCATTGCAAAAAGGAAGAAACATACTGGAAAAACCTTGGGGGTTTTAATAACCCCAAGGTTAGTACAGACTGGTTTCTAAACTTCGGTTTTCCTGTGTTTTCTAAGATATTCTAAATTTATTTCCACATCTTCACAACTGAGTAGATTCTACAGAGAGCCAGTATATACTAACCCCCTTACCACAAAAGGGACAATTCTGCTTCACTGAAAAGTGACAAGAAACTCATAAGAAGATGAAGCCTAAGTACAGGAATAGTTGGATGATTTTGTACAACTCATGCTTTGCTTGTTCTATCAGGAATTGAATTACCTTGGACATTCAAAGAACCTACTTTCACTTAATAGTCATTCAATAAGCACCATTACACATGCATTTTTTCAAGATGGCTCTGTGTATTATCTTTCCTATATTGCTGCCACAAACCCATAGACCAGTAAAGTTCACTTATGAAAAGATGCAACCTGCAACTGCAGTAGGTACCTTAAAAAGACCAGGTCTTCTTCACCACTGGATGCAATAAACATGCCTGGTAGCAAAAAAGCATTTGACTTTCCTTGATATATTCAAGCCTCCACCTGACGCAATGAACTGGCATGATGGGTGACAGAACCAGGCACTAGAAGATCATATAATTATTAAAACCAAGTAACAAACCACAAGAAAGATTGAATCAAAGGCTTTTAAAGAATCCAAGCCATTAGACAGTCTACTCTGTTCAGGTCTCCTTCCAGAACCACAGTATTTAGAAAGCACATTTATCAGAACAAGAAATAGTTAAGATCATATTATTCCACTAATACTTCTCTTCCACCATTTCTTTGAAAAAGGATTTCAAACAAATTCAAATCAAACTTTTGTCCAATTTGGCCTGAGGAGTCCTGAAACAGTTTGGAAGACTAACTCAGACAAATCAAAACCCAGCAGCTTTTTCACTGTCCTCCTGGCTCTTTGCAAAGCACAAAACTATTAGCAAATTATCGATGATGGCAAGCAATAGAGCACCTCATCAGAGGTGGGGAAGCAAGCATGACAAAAGCCTTCAACTTCCTACCAATGTTCTTTACTCCTCTGGCTTTACCCCTTCTCTCCCTTCAGAGAAGGGCACTGTACTCCAGGCAGCGCACGCTCCACTCTTTCCTGTAGCCTCTTCTGCTGTAGCACCCAGCAGGCTACTAGCAGGAGACAAGATGAGACCCTCTTTCACTGCTGGAGATCAGGGCCATGACAAGGCAAACATATACCACCTTGCTTCTCCCTAGTACACCTGAAGATCCTCTGCAGTGCTATGAAGATTGCCACGCTACTGAGAAGTGCCAGACCTGAGGAAACACAGATGTCTCCTGCAGCATGCAGACACAGGAAAACTAACACAGGCCTTCTGAATCTTGTTTAAAACACCAGACAAAAGAAGGGAAGAGATGGGGGAAGACAGCAAAGAGGGGGGCATTTGATACATGGAAGCAGAGATAGCAATGCTGTCAGCTGCACTTAAAGTTGTTGCTCTCCAGAGCTGTGCAAGAATGAATACAGGGCTCAGCTGAAGCCTTAAGTCAAACAAAGCAGAGGGGCTGGATTAGCATGCACAAACAGCCCAGTGCTTCAAACATAAAAATACAGTCTGGGAATGACAGCACAAGGCAGCAAGGTCTACAGTCTGTTTATGTCACTGTAATAGTTCCTGCAATCCATCAGATTTTGTACACCCAGAATGTGGTACACAGGAGTGTCTGCTATACTTGCTTAATAACACATCCAGGAACTTCACTAGATAAGCACACAGAAGTACAGCTACCTCAGGGACACTCTGGATCACCTACAAAAGCATGCACACACACATACATACATGCAAGCACCTGTAAGTATGTAAACAGCCAATGATATTTCCTTCAAAATGGGCACCATGGACTTTCGAGACTTCTACACCATCAAAAAGACACTTGAGTGTCAAAGCACTCATACGACTGACCACATCATTCCTGAAAATAATGAGCCAGTTCAGCTACACTGAGATTTAAATTCCCATCTCTCAGAATTATAAAGAAAAGTTTTCCCAAAGGTACTCTCAACCATCAAAGCAAAAGGAACATCTGAGCCAGTTAGGTATTAACTGAATTAGGATCTTCAATACAGATTTAAAATTAATGGGGTCATTGTTTAACTGGAGGCTTACAAGAAGCTAGTTGTAACGCGGATAGCCACAGCTCATCCAGAAACATGCTGTTTCCTATTCCAATAATCTGAGCAGATCATGAGAACAAAGTTGAGAGGGAAACTATTGTCTGTGACTTAGGAAAAAGCTTCAAAGCTCCATTTCTGGATCAGAAGATGCAGGGACATCCCTGCAGATGGGATGCAGCAGAAAGCAGCTGGTGCACAGGTTCAGTTTTGTCTAGCAGCTCAGGTATAAATCATTCCACCTTGCTGATACGAACACAAAAGGCATCTGTTTCTGTACCACTACTGACGGCAATATTTTGATTAATAGTTCTCACCTCAAAAGCCCACCCGAAGAGTCCTGCTAGAAGAGACCGATTCTACCCAGAAAAGTAAGATTCTAGTTTTTGGGAGACAGGGAGGAAAGAGTCAGGGAAGGAAGAAGAACGCTGCCCAGACTGGTTATGCTGTCTGCATCCTTAACAGTACTCCAAGATCCAACTGGATAAAGCCCTAAGCAACCTTATCTGACCTTGCACCTGAGCTTGCTTTCTGCAGGTTGAACTGGAGACATTTTTAAGTCCTTTCCAACCTGAATTACTCCATGAAGTACATATTTAGAGTAAAAGTAAGCTTGTGAGGGTTCTTGTATACATTCTAGTAAGTTTTCTTTGGTAATGGACTGAAAAAAATAAGTGCTTGCAATAACATGGTCATATCATCACCCTTTAGCGGTGTTAAGTCATCAGTCTGACAAGATGACACAAATTCCATTTGCCATAATAATGATTTCCTACTTTAAGATAACCTCTTTTAAATTCTGTTACACAATAATAGTTCCAGACTCAATTCTAATTACTGAGCCAATGATAGTCGTCATTACCATTATAATGGATCAAGAGAGCAAGGACATAGGAAAATACTGCCCTACTCATCTTTTAAGTGATCTCTTCAGAATTTCATTATGTTGAATCCCCCTCAATGTAATGCCACAGAAGGGAAGAGTTTGGTTTTTTTAAAAAACAAAGTTAAGATAGTATTAAATCCATGAACTAAGCAACTAAGTGAACTTTATTCAGACAAATAAGAAGGCCTCAAGTAAAAGACATACACCTACATACATTCAATGTGCAGGAAGGACTTCTCAGATGTGTTCTTCACTCAGGAAAAATCCCAAAATTAACCTTTTGCACAACATTACACAAATTTTTTGCACAAGACTCAACATCACATCAGAATGCCTGCTGTCAGGGCACACAGACTGAAGCACAACAGAGCTGAGAACACGGCAGTGATCCTTTTCACACTTTAAAAACACATAAAATAGACAACTGAAAAAGAGAATTGCCCTATCAGCATTCAGCAAAATTCTTTGGGGATACTGGTATACTCTATGTATTTAAATGAAACAAACTCTTAACCATGCTGGGTTTTTGGATGAATTTTCAGCCAAATTAGAAGTTAAGATCAGCAGCTAAGCTTAATAATGTGCCCTGCAATAAAGAGGGTTTGCTATAACCAGTTAAGCTTTATTAATGCTGCAAGTACAGAAGACTATCTAATTCCTACACATCAGCAATATAAAGGGTGAAAAATTCTATTCACACCAGTCAGAGATAAATGTTACTTGCCTTGCCTATAGGGGAGGCATATCTGGCTACCCACTAGCAACTCGTAAATAGAGTTGCTAGTTTTATCAAACAGGAAAAAAAAAAAAACATACCCTGTAAGATACCAAAATGATATACTCCATAAAACCACTGGCCCACTATAAGGGACTAAGTTAGTCCCTTAAATCTCATAAGAAGGGATCTGAGTATGATGAGTTGATGCCACACTTAGTGTACAGGGCCAGAGAAAGTAACCGGTTTAGGAGGTAGTATGGCAGAAGACATGAACTGACCTAACAAGAGCACTAGATTTCATTTAATCCCTAGCATTAAAATATAGAGAAGTTGAAAATAATTCAGAGAGTAAAAATTCTTATGAAATATGGAACTTCAAGCTCATGAGGCAAAATCTCTGCACAAGTGTGGCAAAAAGCAGTCATTTCCAATGCATAAAAATGTTGGGTCAATTCTGAGGTGATTACATAGTGCTCTTCTGGAAAAGAAATATGCTGAAAAAGATAACATTAATGTTTAATTGTCATTTTAGCACCACAGCCTCCAAGAAAAAGGTCAAGCAGGCATCCACAACAGGCAACTGAAAGCACAGGAACTTGCAGAATAAAACCATCTGGGATCAGGCCTTCACAAACCTTTGTCCTGCACCATCTTAAGCAAAAATTTAACCAGTTATAGGTCAAAGGAAAGTTAACAATTAAAAAATAACTCTCCCATCCCCTAAAGATATATAAAGGAAAGCAAAGCATGGCCATGTCATACCTTGCATGTTTTCTTCAAAAATTCTGAACTGAACCAAACCCAAAAATTAGCTAACATCTGCTCCCCCCAAGGCCAGCTTCAACCTATCTTCCTCACTGTCCTCTGTCAAGCAGCTTCACATGTCAGAGGTGGCTAGCTGATAGGGAAGACACAGCATAAGGACTTGGAACATAAAGTGAAACAGGACTGTAGCTTTGCACTCTACAGATAAGCAAGAGTTTTATCTTCATATGAAAACAATACACAAAGTGCTTCTATGTAGTTAAATACAACTGACTAGAAGTAAATGTCAAAATAGATCTATTGGTATATATGGGGGAAAAAAAGCCGTAAAGTTATTCATCTTTTGATGTTTCCCATTAGAAACCTAGTCCACTCCTACAATGGGTAAATACTACCATAAAGAAATTTTGGCAGCAATCCTAAACCTCCAGAACCTCTTGGTATTTGGCATATTTTGAAGTGGGGTAAAATAAACTTCATGGTCTTTTGATTATCCACACACTCCATTAGGTTCCAGAGATTCAGTAAATACCACAAAAATGATGATATATCAACATTCGGCTTTTTTTCCTTCCCTGACCATGAACTAGGCCACAAAATCAACAGGCCTTTTTAAAGAATACTTATACAGCAAATGACCTCCTAGAGTGAACACTGATTTTCTATTCCGTCTTGGAAAGTTCTCCAACAGCCTGGCTGCAATTTTTTTGTAGGAAACCAGCATATCCCAAGAAAAGCAAAACAAAGACTACAACAGGCACAGTGATCACTGGGGATTTACCCCCCTGCATATGCCAGATTCCCAGAAGAAAGTTTACTGGCGAGGCTGACCACCCACGAAAATTCTCACAGCATAGTACTGCAACTGGGAAGAGAGGGAAATTCACATAGGCATCCTCAGATTCCCAGTGTACCCACCTCTCTTGCAGTATCACAACTTCTGGTTAGGGCTAAAACCTTTTTATTACAGTACAGTTGCATCTGAAAAAGGCCTCTCATGAGCACCATCTACTAATATGAACGTGTTTCATAATATTTATCCAACTCTCCATGTATATCGGGGTAAGTCATGTTGGTATAACAAAAGCAGAACAACTTTTACTGCTTGCATAAATCCCAGTTCTCTTTTCTCAGGTTTATGCAGACTTCCTTATGTGATCTCCCCTGATGCTGTTGCCCAGCACTTGTGCTATTTAAAATCACATCTTCATGAACCTGAAAACTACTTGAATAACCCTTGCTGAACTCTGAGCTCCAGATGCTGAACTGCTACTGGCACATGTGGGCAAGCCGGAAGCTTGGTCACATGTGTCACCCACCACAGCAGCTGGCATGCTGCCATGCTTTATGGCCAGACCATCATACTCCACCCACACTCTCTCACAGTGATCTTAATAATCTACACCTAAATTTAAACGCGGTTTGGTGAAATCTTCAATGCACTTCGGTAGGAGCCCTCCGCGTGCCCATCTCTGCCGCCGGCAGGAGCCCGGCCCGTTTCCCTCCCTCGTCCGCGGGCGGTGGCACACCTCCAGCCTGCGTGCCGGGGCAAAGCAGCCCAGCCGCCGCAGGGCCCCGCCCGCGGGAGGCGGTGGCCTGACCGGCGAGCGGGGCCGCGCCCCGGGCCGAGACCCGGGAGGCTCTGCCCAGGCCTGCGGCGCCCTCTGCCGGGGCCCTACCGGCAGCGCCGCCCGACAGCGCGGGCTCGCGGCGCTCCGGCCCGGCACGCAGGCAGGCAGTTGTGTGAGTCCTCACCGGTGCCACGGCTGCCCGAGCAATGCCCTCGGCTTCCTCCCGGCCCTCCGCCACCGCCTCGTCCAGCTCGTTCCCGCTGCCCCAAGCCCTCTCGCTGGGCTCCTCCGAGAAGGACACTGGCCCTCCTCGGCCTCCCCCAGGCCAGGCAAACCCAGTCCCTCCACCCTGCCCGCTGGTGCCAGCCCCAGCCGGCTGGGTAGCCTGGCTGTGAGCCTCTGCCTCGCATACTGGGGAGCATGGCAGGCACTGGAGGATTCAGCCAGCCTCCAGCGCCAGAGGTTAAATATCACTGTGCCTAGCGTACTGTCAAGTCTGGGGTCTCTTAATACAAGTCATTTCGCTGTTGGATACTAAATAAAGACAAAAACTTCTGCTATTTCTTGTATGGTTGACACAGCATACCTTCTTTATAAATAAAATTATATTTTCTCCATATATGTAACATATGTAATAATAAAATGCTACTAAATCTTAGCGGACAAGATTCTTGTGTACAGAATTCCTTCTGCAAAGATAAGCAAAATCCTCACTTTCCTCCAAATTAAATGCAGTCAAATATTAATATTCTCCATAATTATAGCAGAAGCTTCTTTTTTTTTTTTCTTGAAAGAGTTTCTTACCTTACAAAGCACATCATTCCCATCATCCTCCTCTTTGACACGCAAAGAATTAAGATTTGTGCAGGAGTCTGAGTCTGATATCTCCAGTGAGCTATTGTCTTTTTCTGATCCATCACACCTGTCGGTGGAATCACTATCCTGCTCCCAGTCAATGAACTCCAAGTCATCTGAAATACAATATTTGTATAAAGAGTTTTTCTTAATCACCATGTATTATTCATAACCACAAGGTCAGAGTAACACTACAGTTATCCCAAACTTGAGAAAACAAATGCAATGTTATTTTTTTTTGCATATGTTCAACTGATCTTTAACTACTTTGTAATCCTGTCTCTCATAAAATCTGAATTGTAGAAGCAGACAATCTTCCGTGAAAAAAGATACAAAAATTACATACAAATAAGATTTCAAAGCACTACTGCCAAAGATATTTAACTGAGGTAGGAAGGGGATTTTTAGTTTAGTAGTTATTAGTTTTCCTAGGGTTAAGTGCTTTGTTTTGGGGGCATTTTTGCCCAATTGCATTTGATTTACCAGTGCACCTGTTCAGAAATCAACTGCTCTAAGCAAACATCTCAGACAGTGATCTGGAATAGCTGAAAACTTAGTGTAAGTTAACATCTACTATTAGTGGTAACCCCCTCACAGAAATAAAAAAGCTAGTTGAAATGGTCACTTCCTAAAACACCATGGCTAAATATACACATCAGCAAAACAAGCCTCTAAGCACATCAGGGAGAGGGTTGTTTAGGATAATTCAACAGAAATAGGCACAAGGAAAGACATGGTATTTTCAAATAACCTCGTACTTCTGAGGAGCTCTTGAAGGCAGTGGAAGCCTGAGCTGCTGTAGCAGCCTCCCCACCCTTCAGGTCCAAGTGCCACAAGGTACTGAGAGGAAGAATGTATTTTGTATAAGTGAGCATGTTTGGAGGAGAATGGATGAAAGCTTTTTTGGGTTTGCTTTTCTGCTTCTGTAAATGGCACATTTCTAACACCAGAAGAGTTGTGTGTAGGGGAGAGGCAGCAGAGAAAGGAGGCACCTGCAGAATGCTCCAAGCATCTGTACAGACCTATGAAACCGTGGCAGTACCTTCTGGACTTGGCAGTGCTACTATAGTCTAAGTCACTAGTTTCTTCATGGAACTTCCAAACTCTGAAGTCACCCAGAGAAATAAACAGCTCTGGTGTTGCCTGTTTTTTCCACACACATGAATGCACTTCTGTCTCTAACTACGAGAAAGCTTCATAGAAATTTTAAACACAGACATGGGTGACCAGGCAGAACACACAGGTCTCTGTGGAAGATGTGTGGCAAGCTGTGTGTAACTTGTGGTAGGACTATGAACTCCTTAATAAAATACCAGGCAATCAGTTTTATCTTGTCTTTCTCAGATACTGTTGCCATACTTACAACTGCACCTACACATGCACACACACACACACAGATACATGTGTACAATACTGTAAATAGTATATAAGATGGTTACTTGGAAAAGCATGGAAATTACAGTTCATTTACTCCCCACTGCTTTCAGTAACTGCTTTTAATATATTCTGGGTTCTAGAAGAAAAACAGGAAATTATTTTATTGCCTCAGTACTTCAAGCAGATACATAATGCATCAGGGTTTCTTCATCTACACAAAGGAACAAGTTTTGCTGTCTTACAAGAGTAAAAACACATCTGTGTGATGGAGAGAATTAAAGATTAAAACCTGCAGGATATATTTGCAGGAGACAAGTCCAATAGAATTATATTAATGACAGGTTAGAAAGATTCCTTGTGAGCATTAGACTGCAGTCTAGAAAACTGTAGTCTTTCCATTTCCAAAAGAAGGAAAGAAAATTACTAGGAATTACAAAAGATGACCAATAGATAGGTCAACAACAGTGCTGATCAGTGACAAAAATATGAATGAAAAGAGGAAGAGTAAGAATTTTATTTTTAAACCTAGGGAGCATGTTTACCTGAATTCTCAACACATCAAACAAGAATTAAATCAGCCAATTCATTTGCTCAACTCACAGTGGTGTTTGAACACTTTGCCAGACTTCCAGGATGTGAAGTCTAATTGTAATACTTCAGATCTAGCTTAAGTATTACACAGCTAACCTGATTTATTTTTCACATTGAAAATACCTCCTTGCAGTTCTAATTCAAATTATACATTATCCTAAGTAATGCTTAAACAACAGCACACAAGTAAAGGTTTTTTCAGTCTCCAGCTGCACTTTTTAATCAATTTCTGTCCCTGCTGTCATCCTGTGCTCCATAAATTAGAACAGAAGTCCAAAGAATAAAATTCATGGTTGTCTGCACAGCAAACCACGTTTGTAAAGCAGGTTGTGGCACAGTATCTGTACCACAGCACAGAGATGGAAATAGTACAAATAAACTGTAATATACTGAAATGAACTGACATGCTTTATTCAATGCTGTCTAATCTGGCCAACTAGGCTCCTTTATTCCAAGGTCCAAAACTTTTTGTACAGAATTTATACTAAGAGCTTATTCTATACTCAAAATTGATGGGAAAAAAACCTCCAACCAAATTAGGATTTGATCATGTTTTGTCAGAATGACCTCAGAGTCATTTCATTTTAGCACATGACAGATCTGCTTGCATTTGAACTTACCTTCATTGCTTCTGTCCTCATGACTGCTAGGCAAATCCTCTATTTCGGAAGCATGATTTTTTTTGGTCTGTAACCTTGGAACCGATGTTTTATTTCCATCATCTGAAAAATCACTGCCACTAGAGGTCCATGTTATGCCCTCAGCTTCCTTAGAGCTTTCAGCAGCAGCAGATCCTTTAAAAAGAATTGCAAACTGTTAGATTGTTACAGAAATGTCATTTTGTTAAATTTAAAATTCTTAAATTATACTGGTTTTGAACTGGAAAAGAAGTATCAAATCTGTCACCAGGCAGACAGCAATACTAGAGCATTAACTCACACATACTTCTTACACATATATGTATTATTTTTATTTTGGTTCTCCACAATAAATGCTTACACTTCATTTTATACAATGAGGCTATCACTTTGTCCTTCACCACAGTGAAGACATACAGTGTCTGACAGTTTTCTACAAACAGTCCTTTTAAAATGGCAAGTGTCCTTTTAAAATGGTAAGTGGATTAAATAAAGACTGTCCTTAGAACTCTGAGTTTGGAATTTCTCCTACTTATACAAAGAACAACAAAAGACTGAAAGTACTCCATCAGCAGTGACTGCTCTCTGGTTTTGTCCTGAGAGAAAAAGAATTTAATCTCCTCAGGAGTAACAAATAAAGAGTTGCATTTTGGAGTGAGACATTTGAATTCAAAATATCTTTATTATTTTAAATAACAAGGAGAAAAGGATTGATGCATGGACCATACATAATTAGCAATCATAGGAAGGCAGAAGATTGTATTTTCTATCACTACTAAAGCTTTTTAGGTAAATGGAAAATTAGACAATTATTGGAGATTTGGAATTAGGCAGGAAGGCCCAGAAGAGAGAAACACAACCGCAACTTCTTCTGCAACACACAAAGATTGTTTTCAAAAACCTGAAGTACAATTTTGAACCCCAAAAGGTGACCAAGGTCACCTACTTGACTCCAACAGAAGCAGCAGAGGTGCTGGAGCATCCTCTTTCTTTCTTCTCCTCAAAAAGGGAAAAAATGGAGGGAATTAATAGGTCCTTCTCCTCTTTATTATGCCTAGAGTTATTTTTTTTTTTTTTAATCACAATATTAACAGACTTGGGTGCATATAAAAGACAATGAAAGCAGGAGGTTGGCAACATTCTGATTTTCTGTCTGTTGTTGCTCCTACTTACAAAGCATCTGTTTTTCTCTCATGCCTGCTTGTCTATCTCTAGCAGAAGAATTTCGAGTAATTTCACCCACTGACTAGACAGCTAAGGGCTGTTTTTCATTCTCCTCTTAAAAATGTGAAGAATTTAAATATCCTGTCCCTGCTGGAACATGCACTATATACAGCATTAACGATGCTTCCTTCACCTGCTCAAGAGCAATAGCTGAACTGCCTGCAGCTTTGTAGGATATATTTCTGGCACTCCAGGTGAATAGAGGAGCCCAATCACAGTAGCATCACAACTGTGCCTCTTACCAAAATTAGCTTCTGATTACAATAACAGAGAGGAAAGCAAACAGTATTTTGAGCAAACTTCTTACTTGCTAAAGGGCTAAACAGCACTAACATGAAATAGTTATACCTCCTGCACATTCAGCAGATGTTAACAGTGCTCCAAGATGCTTCTTAATCCTGGATTTCTTATCAGTAGGTCTCAGGGACTATATTAAAAAGAGACAGATTTAATCACCATGACATTAAAGACAATTTTAACATGTAGCAATATACTCAAAACTGTTGCTATTCACCTCCCCCAACTTAGTAGCACAATTTCAAGTGAGTTTTTCTATCTTCTGCTAGACTGCAATATAACAAATGAAGTAATAATGCATGAGAACAGTATCATAAAATCTGAATTTTCATTGTTTTGGAAAATATAAACTTCTCATGACTATGACAGGAATCACATCTGACCTTGTGAAGAACTAGAGCCAGTATTTTCAGCATTAAAATGTCAAAAGTGGGCAGGAAGAGCACGCTTGATAAAGCATGTGCCCTGATCAAGGGTTACAGAAAGAAGCAGTCACTGGCCCTGTCTCTGATTTTATTAAATCCCACAAGCAATGCAATACTGACTGCTCAGTACCAGAGGAAGAAATAGAAAAGCACCTTGATTGAAAATGATTTTCATCACAAAGCACTTCCTACTCAATGCTGGCTGAATGACCATCTCTGTTCATGACCAATGAGACCAATACACACACAAAAATTAAGTATAATTTGATATATGATCCAAAAGAGCATCTGCACCTAGATCTGCAGGGTCATCAAAAACCAGGATTTTATACAGTGAATTCATTACTGCAAGCATACTCTTTAGAATGGCTGAAGAAAGTGGGGTTGTTTAGTCTGGAGAAAGCTCAAGGGGGGACCTTATCACTCTATGACAACCTAAAAGGAGGATGAAGAGAGGAGGTGGCTGGTTTCTTCTTCCAAACAAGTGATGGGACAAGAGGAAACAGCCTCAAGCTGCACCAGTGGAGGTTTAGATTGAATATTAAGGAAAATGTATTCCCTGAAAGGGTGGTCAGGTACTGGAACAGGCTTCCCAGGGAAATGGTGGAATCATCATTCGTGGAAGTGTTCAAAAACAAAACAGCATAGGTGAGGCCCTTAGTGACATGGTTTAGTGGTGGACTTGGCAGTACTGGGGTAACAGTTGGACTTGATGATCTTAACGGTCTTTTCCAACTTAGTTGATCCTATCTAGCAAAAAATCTTCAGATGAGAACTAGAATCTTTGTTCTGTATTTTGTAGGAAATGCAGCAATCCATCCCAAAAATCAAATAACTTTTGTATCCTTTAGTGTATCATTGAAACTTTCCAATTGATGTTATCTAGAATATAAAAGGTTAACCTATGTTCAGAAAACTATGAGTTAAGACAATGCCCTCATGTAACCTTGGTTTCCATATTTGTCTACTTTGACATTTGTAAAAATATGCTGTTCATTGGGAAACAAAAAAGGGCAACATCTTGTAACGCAGTCAAGCATGGAAACTGGTTTACTGTCAGTTTACATCTTTTTCTTACGCCACTAAGCCAGCCTTTTACCTCCAGCACTGAAGTGCTCTGAAAACCATCCCCACACCTAAGCCACGCATTGGAAACTGAAGTAGCAGCCCCTGATGTCCTGACATTTGACTTTTTCAGCTGTAGGGGTGTCTCATCTGGGAAGGATGTGCATTCCACGTTCCAAAATCGCTTCCGCTATGAGGGAAAAACAAACCCATTAAAGCACTGTGTACAAGCAATTCTGTTCAAGTTAAGTTTATTTATCTAGACTGCCCCTTAGTATTTTCTGAATACTTACAAACAAATTTCAATTTTTGATAAGTTGGGTGAAAAAAAGCCCTGAACGGTTGCAACTATTTTTATGCAACACTAAATACTACCACTACCACCAATGTCATGGGCAACTTTAATTTTTGGTAAGTATATTCCTTTCTGTTGCCTAAGTTACATTTGCAGTACCTGCCAACTGCCAGTGAAGCTGAAAATATTACCCTAAACAGGAACAGCTCTGCAAAACATACTTTAACTAAATAATTCCTTGAAATTTGCATTTAAACTGATTTAATTCTGTTATGCAGGGGGTAAAATCAGATATCCCTATACAGCTCTCCATTAAAAAACACCCCCCCCCAAAAAAAAAACAAAAAAACCCACAACCCAATCCAAAATTCAGACTCTTTCAGCTCTAAGAATAACATTTGATTTCATAACCATTACCCAAAAAATAGTAAATTAAGTGTTGCCTACTCCTTATATGGGATGCCAGGAGTCATTTGGATTATTAGGTAAGTCGTGGAACAGGATGCTGATTGGCATCAATGCTTATCTACATCATAGCATCCTGCTATGCATCTCATGCAACAGATTTTAATGCTGAGAATAGCTGAGGATGAGAATTGCCTGTTATCACATTCAAAGTTATCTTTCAGATTCTACACTAGTTTCAACACATAAATTGATCTTGAGCATGATAAACATCTTAGCCCACTATACTACTGAAATTTATCTTACAAAACATTGACTATATTATCTGCCCGAATGCATCTTTCTTCTTCTGTTATATTTTCTCTCAACCAAGTATACTTCTTACATATATTTAAGAATTACTCCAAAGTTACGTTAATCATCACATACATATTCAGCCAGGCTAGTCAATAAGGACTAACACACACTTTAAACTATGAAACATATGCAAAGAAAGAAAGAAAGAAAAAAAAAGTCTGGCAACTTTTGTCCATTTTGTAACTGACAATACATATTTTTTCCCTCTACATCGTTTGAGTACTCAGCAGAATGAAACAAGTACTTCCCAAAGGCATCTTACTTCACCCTCCAGTCAGCCAGTCCTATTGTCACCGTGTGTAAAGTCAAACAACTGGGCTTTACAGTTTCCTCTGACAGTAAGTGACCTTGCCAAGATCCTCTTCTAAAATTGCTGTGGATGTTACACCCTAAAGCAGCTACTACAAGAGGTCATTATCACCAAAGTCAAACTGTACCCATAACTACTCCCACAGACCTACAAATGAGACACAGTACAATCTTGAATCTGATGTGGTATTAAATAAGGAATCGAAAACACTTTAAATAAGGACACAATGTCAAGTAAGGAGGCTATAGCAGTTGAAACAAGAACATTTAACCTTATAATACAAAGATAATCTAAACCCTGCCTTCCTCCCAGTGAAGCTGCTAGTCCAAGCCTCGATCTCCAGAGACACGAACCTGTACATTGTGCTATCCTCTTGGTAAGTACTGCTGTCTCTGCACAGAAGAAAGCATGGACAGGGCAAATATTAACAACTGAAACACATGAAGTCCCCTTCTTTGGTTCTGCAGGAACATGTCACAGCAAGACCTCACTCCAGTTGGAGGCATTTACTTTACCTTCATGTGCCCCAGAATGGACCACTTCTGTTAGGGTCAGTTAACAGTACAGCCAGTCAGTGGTGCACCAAGGCTCAAAACTATGCCATGGCTCTAGTTTAGGGTTTATCTGCTTGTTAACCTTACACATATAAGCAGGGCTTCCAGCACTGGCTGTTTTCATAGCCTCTAGAAGATTTCGCAAGATACATCTTGCAGACAAAAATTCACAGCGCAAAATACAGTTCACCTAAGCATATTTCTTAAATGGCACACTCCAGTTTTGAAGAATCTGTGCCAAAAACAGCACTATGACTTGCATGTGGGTTTACAATACACTGCTTTTGACGGTCAATTAAAAGCAAAACTAGTCACAAATAAGTGAAAGAGTCCAGAAATGCATGCACAAAGAGTTACATGAAACAGGCTTAATAATCTATTTCTATTGTTACAAAGCCTAATAAACACAGAGCTAGAGAATTATCCTCCCTTAAGCTTCTCATCCATGTTATTCTTTAAATCATGACACTCCCTCACCAACAGAATCCTTCCATTTCTCTCTGCTGTGCCATACCGATGGAGCAGAGAAAGAGCCAGGGGACAAACAGCAGAACATAGCAGAAGTATGGCCAGTAGAGCACAACTGTCGAGATGTGGAAAAAAAATGCTATATGAGAATCAGCAAGACAAAAGCTACATGCTAACGCCCTCTCCCTTAGTTAAGAAGGGTTAGGGTGCATATAGAAAGGGTATGCTTATAAAAGACAAGATGAGAAACCACCAAACTAACCAAAGTTGGACAAATAGTGGATTTTACACTTAGATGGTGTAGATGGCTACGCTTATCTTTAGGTCATTAAGAGTGAAACCTGAAGTGGCACTGGAAACAAATCTTAAACATCTGGAATACTCCTTTGGAAGCATTAGACAATCAGGGCTGTGAAAGGCAAGAGATAGTTTTAACAGTTGATGACTGTTAATGACAGAAGAGTCGTTACTCATTAGCACTTCATTAGCCTGGATAAGGGCAGGGCAGCTCAGATTTTCAGAGCAGCACTACAGTGATGTCTCAGTGCAGGTGGTCTCATTGCAAACCAGAAGCAATTAGAGACCCCTCTTTCCCTTCTTTCCAAGCACTTAGCACTTGCCAGACTCTTCAGACACAACGATGAGGAACCAAACCAGCATAAAACTTCTTTGGGAAGAAGCACTAGTTGTCTACAGCTGGCTCAGCAGTGGAAGAAAGGATACAAGAACCAGTGGGACCACTCCAGCAGCTGCTTGACACCATGTCAGCTTAATTACAACCTGAAGAACCGTTGGTACTGCTGACAGCTCTGGTTAATTATCTCTTTTTCTCACCATATCTCCTGCTCCCCAGATAGAGGAAAATCTGAGAGTTTCCGCTAACATCACACAGAACTTTAGAGTCACTATAGTCACAGAGAAAAACCAAAACCAGTTCCTGAAGTCCCAGAACAAGAAAGTAAATAAATACACCCTCTACATGAGATGTTCTTCAGCTACCACAAGTTTCTGGCACATAGCATTTGGAAGGAAGAGAAAGAAAAGGGCTTACAATTGATACTGACAACAGTGATTTACAGCTCCCTGCATTTAATGCAGATACCTTTCTACCATTTTCCTCATCCTAATCCACCTTAAAAAGAATTGGAAAAACAAACCCTAAAGACAACTCCCCTCATCCCAAGCTATTTGCCAGTTTAAAATCTCTCCATATAAATACCTGATGTGAACCCAGGAAATTGGACCTACAGCTTCAGTTCAGTTACTGGAGGTGTGCAGGGGAGCTTGTCATAATAACACTGCATGCATGCATATGGCTGCTTGTATACCAATTTCAACATGCGTAAAGTAATGTTTATGTGCAGATACAAAGCACAGAAATGTATTTTTCATTTAAAAAATAATCTGTGATCTGAACATTGTGTGCAATAGAAAAGAGTTACAGATATATGTAGATACTAAGTTCCAAGACGTACAACTCAGAAGAAAAATTCTCAAGGACACTAACACCACCAGAGGATTCCCTCTGGATAAAGACTACAGCACAATGACTAGAAGTGAAACACAGTAACTGCACTTTCCACACACAGCTCATGTTGCCACATTTCAAGTTACACTACAGCAGCAGAGAGGCCAGCACAGTCACGGGCGTGGGAGTAGTGCAACCAAGCTGGGCTCAACCCTGTGGGGCCTCTGTTGGGCTCTTCACCCTCAGGCACGGTGGGACGGTGTCCACGCTAGGGAGGGCACAGTCACCCTTCCTCTGTGGAGCCATCAGGGCTGCTGCTCCCTGACACCCCTGGCACAAGGGACTCTGCCACAGGAGTGCATCAGCTAGCATGCAGAAATGGAAAGTCATCTTCTCCAGCCTGCTTCAAGGCAACAGAGAAACTAATGTTTTAAGAAACCTGTTTCTCAGAAATAAATATTTATAACGAAGATAATCTGAAGGCCGCACTGTTCCCAAAGAAATGCAGTAACAACACTGACTTCTCTTTAGTCTTGAGTCATAAGGTTAATCATAATTTTTTTCCTCTGGCTTAAAAATGGGGCACATAAAGAAATCTTGTGTAATTTAGTAATGTTATGCATAAAGGGTCTAAAGCCTTAAAAGAGCTACAGCATGTAGACCTGGCATACCTCACAAAAAAAATCAAGATTTATTACAAAACTAGTCAGGCAAAGAATCTTCTGAATTGCACAGAGCATCTGAAATCTCTGGTCACAAAAGCATTGCATTTTGTCTCTGGAGCAGTTCCTTACAAAGGAGTGAGAAAAAAATTACTCCTGCTGGTGTCAGTGGAACTGGGATCAAGCCCTCCACATAAAAGGCACCACAAGCAATCCTTCCCCCATTACTCCTTTAGTTATTTCCAGTGAGATAAAGGTAAGTCAGCCTACATGGGTGTAGATGTAAGGAAAAGTGAGACATGCTGAAAATTCAATTAGCGTAACAGTTATGCAACAGACTACTAAATGTATGGGGTTTTAAACAGGTGGTCCTACCTAGAACATCTCCACTCAACCAGTCTTTATTGTTCCTCATGCTAAATACTTGTTACCTAGAAGTACCCTATAGTGACAGGGACTGTACGCTCAAAGACTACTTACAATACAGCCCTTTTCACCCTAGGCAATTACTTTCCTGGGGCTACTCCAAAAATCATGGAATGAACCCCCAGGAAAACATGACCTATGCAAGCTTAGTTAAGCAAGAATATAAATTAATATATGCTGACATTGCAGAAAAATAAAATCACAGAATAGGAATACTATTGAAATATACTTTGTATTTATAACTGATGCCAAGCAGTTAGAGAGAAATTTGCATTCTATCAAAATGGTTAAAACAGAATTATTTTAGAAAAGCTTTCACAAGATTTATTCAAAACATTTAGGATACAGTATCAGTATCATACCCTTTTCTGTGTTACCAGGTTGATTTGGGTTTTTACATTGTTTAATAGTCAGTAAATGGAAAGGACTGCTGTCTTTTCACTTGACCTGTAGAGTTTTCATTGACAAAGTAATGAGGAACATTATCTGTGTCTGCAAAATAAACTACTATTATGAGAAGCTGTCATCACATTACAATGAACTGATTAAACCTTGGCAGCTGAAGTGGGCAGGTTTTCACAAGTCAAGAACATCAAAATTTTTCAAAGAAAATATGTAGAGTGTCTGTATTGAAAAGTAATTTTAATGTAGGTTATTTGAGGCTTGATATTTACATTTACTTCTATAAAAATTAATTTAAAATGTGGTTCTATTTTAAAAAATGGTGTAGAATATTCAGAATTTTATTTATATCCTAAATGGGAAATGAGATGCTACAGAGTCCAGATCTGTCATTTGGACTCTGTATAAAGCAAACAACCATGCTTGTCTTTCAGCAGCACCTCAATATTAGAATAAGCACTGCAAATCAGAGACAGCATCCTAATGACCATCCTGCAGACTCCATCAAACACAAAATACCATGATAAGGAGACTGCAAAAAGCAGCACGGGGCCTTCTCCCTCTACTCCCACCCATGCTCAGAGAAGCTAAGCTGGTCAAAACAGTATTACGCCTAACAATTTTGACAACGTTTCCTCTTACAGGTTTCCTTTCCCTGCTGTTTTCCCTAACTGTAACCTAATAAAGAGGCTGAATTACACTTTCCCCTCGGCACAGCTGTGCTTCTACTGTGCAAGGATGAAGAAAAAGGCACTGGAACAGGTTGCCCAAACAAGTGGTTAAGTGCTCCACCCCTGGCAGGCCACGTTGGACAGAGCCGTGGGTGCCATGGTCTAGTGCGAAGTGTCCCTGCCCGTGGCAGGTGGTTGAAACTGAATGATCTTAAGGTCCTTTCCAATCCAAACCATTCTATGATTTTAAAACCTCAGCGTTGCGCAACCAGCAGCACCACACATGCGGCGAAGAGCCCGTTTTCCCGCCCCCCTGCCCGGCGCACCCGTCTCGCCTCGGAACGACCCCCAGCGAGCTATACCCCTCCAGCAGCCCGCGGGGGGAGGCGCGGCAGGGCCCAGCAGCTGGAGCCTCCGGGCCACTTCCCGACAGCCCGCGCTCGGCGGGCCCCTGCTATCACCTGCCCGGGCAAGGCGCCGGGACTCCCCCTGCCCGGGGAGCCGGCTGAGTGTCTTTTACACCGGGGCCAGGCGGGGAGGGAGGAGCGAGCCCGAGCTGCGGACTCGCGTGTGGGTCTGAGCGGGCAGCAGGGCTGCTGCTGCTCCTCCGCCGCCACCCTTGCCCGCCTTGCCCTCACACCAGGGCTGCAGGAGGGGTCGGCCCTAAGGGAAGCGCAGGGCAGAGCGGCCCTTGCCCGCCTCAGCCGCCCGCCAGAGCCCCCTCCCGTCCCGCGCGCAGGTACCTTCCTACTGGGCATCGCCCCCTGACAAGGCAGCCACGTCCGCGGTCACGTGGCGGGGGAGCCCCGGGGGGGCGGGGCCAAGAGGATCCCCCCTCCCAAGCTCGGCTTTGGCGCCGAGAGAGTCGCGGCTCCTGATTGGGCGGGCGAGGCGGAGCGCGGGTGACGTTCCTCTCCGGGCAGCGGCAGGAGCTCCTGAAGACAGGAAGGACTCGCTGTGCACATGCGCTGCGCGGCGGCCATTGGATCGGTTGGCGGGGCGGGATGGGGGTGGCATCTGTGAGGGAGGGGGGCCGTAGCTCTCTTCATCCGCGCTACCCTGTTACCGCCGTGGTGCGGCGCCCTGGCAGCTCTCATCATTGCACATCTTTCTCTCCGTGCCTCCCTTCCTCCGGAGTGCCGAGGCGAAGACCAGGTGCCACGCTCTCGCCCAGCACCAGGGTTGCTGGTTGACGGCCGGCTGAGTGTGAGCCAGCTTGTGCCCAGCCAGCCAAGAAGGACAACGGCATCCTGTCCTGCAGGAGAAATAGTGTAGTGATCATCCCCCTCAGGTCGTCCCTAAGTGAGGCTTCACCTCAAATACTGTGTGCAGTTCAGGGCCCCTCACGACAAGAGAGACACTGTGCTAGAGCAGATCCAGAGAACGGCAACAAAGCTGATGAAGGGTCTGGAGCAAGTGTGATGAGAAACAGCTGGGGTTGTTTAATCTGTAGAAGAGAAGGGGGACCTTGTTGCTCTATGCAATTACGTGAAAGGAGAATGGAGAGAAGTGGGAGTAGGTCTTTTCTCCCAAGTAACAGGTGACAGGATATGAGGAAATGGCCTCAAGCTGTGCCAGGGAGGTTTAATTTGGATAGTGGGGAAAAATTCTTCACGCAGAAGGTGATCAGGTGTTGGACAGACTGCCCAGGGAAGTGGTGGAATCACTGTGCCTGGAAGAGCTCAAAACCTGTATAGATGAGGCCCTCAGTGACATGGTTTAGTTGGTTTAGTGGTGGATTTGGCAGTTCTGGGGTAGCAATTGGACTTGATGATCTTAATGGTCTTTTCCAACCAAGTTGATTCTATGATTCCTCACAGTGTAGCAGTTTCAAAGGAGGTATTAACGGTCTCTGCATGCACCTACCAGCTGGCCCTCCTGAGGCCCACAGAGTTTTTCTGTCGGGAAGCACCATCGCTGGCAATGCATCCCTTTACCCTGCCCCCACTGAGCTGTGCCCCCAGGTTGGTTTCCTGTGGAGCTGGGGGAGGCTGGAAACAATGAGGGGCGACAGGGCCAAGGTCACCTATTCCTTTGTCTGATTTCTCTGGGACTGATGTGGAGAGCTGTGGCTGAACTGCGTGTTGCAGGAGAAGTTCTCCAGCCTGTGTTTCGTCTCTGTATCCTTCATGATAGCCAAGTTCAGTCAGGAGTAAACCTCAAAAGAATGGTGCTGTTTAATGCCACAAGGAAATAAAGCACTGGGATATAAACACTGGCTAGATATCTAAGGAAGTAATGTCTGAACATAAGACACTTCATGAATAATGTTTGCTGTTAAGCCATTAAGAGTTTTAACTCCCAAAACCACAAGCAAGCTGATAAATTTACAGGTAAAAAGTCAGTGCTAAGATGTAGCAACTCGGAATTAAAACTGCTTGGAATAGACCTTCTCTTCCATTGCAACTGAAGAGGAAAAAAAGGCTGATGACCTTTTAAAATGTTTTTCTTCCGATGCAAGTGGAAACACTGGCAGAAAAGAGATAGATATGTAATTTTTTCTTGCTTTCGTATGTTCTTGAGAAGTTCACTTAGGCTGACAGTGCTGCTGTTAAACAGAGTTAAGAATAATAAACAAAATAATTGTATCTCAGAATTTATGAAGCACATTTTGATAGAAGGCACTATATGGCTTCATTTTTATTATTAAAACCCTAATTGCATGTATCTAAGTTTACAGTTTGTATTTGTTGCAAGGCACCCCGTGGCCAATACCCGTCTCACATTCACTTTATAAAACTGCCACTAATTAAAATGGATTTTACAAGGAGAGGAAAGCCAGAAACAGCATCATCCAAATCCCATGCTGCCTTTGATTGTTATGTTCAAAACAGAGTTAAAAGTACTGTGTTCTCATCCTTCCAAATATTTACAGTATTTCTTTTGAAATTGCCAGACTGACAAATTAATTCTATCATGTATCACCAAAGTGCTTTTCTTTGATATTTGAAAAGTATATTATTATACTATCCAGTTAAACAATCTGTGTTGGAGCTAAACCACAGAGAAATGCATGGACCATAGAAGTCTCATCTGCTCTGCTTGGTGATACTGCATTGTTTTTTTCTGTACATAAACTCCTTGCAAGGTGCTTACGCCTGGGAGGAACTTACTTCTATAGATTTCCAAGAAGATGACTCAATTAATAGATTTCCTTTATGTGTGTTCATGTTCTTCACAAAAAAGGACTAAAATGACATGGAGATAAAGGAAATGGGTTGGAAAACCACCCTATAAATTAGGAATTAAAGCTGTGATTGTTTTTTTAAAATAATGTTTCTGTGGAGAAAGAATAATACATGCAGAACTTCTCAACAAAAGCATAATTTTCATAATACCAGTACATTTGTATTCAGGTCTCCTAAAAATTTCTGTGCATCATGCTTTTGGAAGTCAAATTAATTGTCTATACATTTTTTGAAAAACTGTTTTTTTTTCATCTGCATGTACAAGCACGAAGTTGTGGCTGCCCCATCCCTGTTAGTGTCCAAGGCCAGGTTGAATGGGGTTTTGAGCAACCTGGTCTAGTGGAAGGTATCCCTGCCCATGGCAGGCGGGTTGGAATTGGCTGATCTTTAAGGTCCCTTCCAAACCAAACCATTCTATGATTCTATGATTCTATGCCTGTGTTCTCATAGGATTAAATAGTAGTTTTAGTCTGTTGTTTCATCTGATATACTGATTGTGTTTGTGTTCAAGATCAAATTGCTGCTGCTCAGGGAACATTAGGAAATTTTATACTTTATGTATTTTTGTTGCATGAAAATTCTGTGAAAAATACAAAATTCCTGGTAACAATAACATTGAATTTTTTTTAGTGAAGTCCAACAAAGAAAGAGCATGTATTTGACAGTGGTGCTGTGGATTGCGCGAATGTCTCTCAATGCATGTGTAGAAAGAGCTTCTCTTGCAAAGAAACAAAATGTATTTTATACAAATGAGCCAAAAGATAAGGAGGCTTAAATTACTGAAGTTTGGAGAACTCGTTTATATTGATTGACTGTGCTTGTCCTTCATTCTAATACGGGTTTATGGATTCATTTCCTCTTATGAAGCATTAAGTTACAGCTTTAAAAGCTTTCTAGTGTATAAAGCCCGATACCAACAATGTCAAATTCAAATGCAGAGAAAGGTTTTTGGTTTAAGTCATTTCCTTAGTGAAGTTTTAAAAGTCACAAACATCCCAGCCACTCAACTGGAATGAGATGGATGAGGAAGAACTCGTTATTTCAGAGTCTGTCTACCAGGGTCAGCTGGATTTTTGTGAATCTCCCAGGCAAGAGGTGATCCAAGGCTTAGGCTAGATCCCAGACAGATCCCCAGTCTAGATCCAAAATAACATGTTCTTCTGTAGGCTGTGTTACAGTTTGATGACTCCAGCCTTTCTAAGGTTTCCTAGGAAACAACATGAAACACTTCAGACTTTTTAATCCCCATACTGCAGTGTCAGTTCCACTTTAAATTAAGTTGTAGCTTTTCAGAGTAGGATGCATGGCTATGCGGAGGCAAACTTTAAACGTGTGGAAAAAATGAGAAAAAATCCCAGCAAAGCCCCAAGGGGATGCCAGATTTTAAGTGAAGCAAACGGGGTCAAGATCTTACATTCATGCAAATTAAAAATTAATTGTTGATCATTTAAGAATCAAGGGCAAAAATAGGTTTTAAATTAATCAACATCCCCAGGAAGCATCTGCTTACCTGACTTTTCCCTGGGTCATAAAGCCATGAGGCACTCAAGCTTCCAGGGCCTCCTGGCTGCCAACTGCAACAGGGTGGCTGCACACTGGGCCTAAGCCCAGTCATCTCAGCATCCCATCACCAAGTGCTGCCTGTGGCATCTTACAGTGACTGACAGTTTTATGTCTTCTCTTGCCATTTCTTTGTGTTTACTGCTATAAAAGGAATATGAGTACATAACTTCCTGAGAGACAGTCACATTTGGGAAGCATATTTACCAAACGTCTCTGTAGTTCAGTGAGGTTAAGCATAAATAAAGATTTTCCAAGCTGAAACTGAACATGTATCATCAAAGTATTCTGGTTTGGCTCTAACTGGTGAAAAAAAAAATGCAGGCACATAATCAGAGCTGGAAGAAAGTGGTGCTTTTTAAACTTCAGTCATTAGAGCAGTTTACTACCACCAAAGTTCTTCCTGTTAGTTTAATTCAGTGAGATTTTAAAACTACTGAGGCACTGATAACACTGCACTTCATATATTTTAGTAACTTCAGAAACTCTCTTAGGTCTAATATTAATACTATTTGAGCATAATTGGTTTTATCGTGACTATGGCGTACCTTTGTGTTAAAGACTTTACAAAGACTGTTCTTGAAAAACTGTAAGTAATGCCATGCCCAAGAGTATGTTGAAAAGTGGACGGGGTCTGCTGACGGTCTACAGTCAGGAGGATATTTCCTCTTTGAAAAGCTCAGCTTAAGCATCCCTTAAGCCTAGAGTGTATATACTGCTGAGGAAAAAAGTGTTGATTGGCATGGATTCATGTGCATCCATGCAGAACATTTCTAGCTGCTCCACAGCAGCCTGAAAGGACCTGGCATGATCCAAAGCAGAGTCCAAAGCACACACATAAGTGGTGTGGACAGGGAAGTCCAGTGCTCAGCAGGCTTTCCCATTAGCAAACTGGAGGGAACCAGGGCACAGGCTAAGTTGAGTACTCTCTTTTGATTGTCCTTGCTACTGAGTTGTCAGCAGGTGCTCAGGCTGGTGTATTCTGAAGCAGTGCCCCTGTTTAGGAGCTAGCACTAGCCAGGACTTGTTTTTCACAGGCAGTATGGACAAGGCTGCCCATGGGCAAACTGAAATTGCGAATGGACAGCTGGCTTTGGGACTGATACAGCAATTTTTGAGGAGAGATGTGATCATTTTCTAGCATTAAGTACTTTTACTAGGTTAAATAGCCCTGAGTTATAAACCAGGTTAAGAGACCAAGATAAGCTTACAGAGAGCCTGGGACTTAAAATGAGCCTCTAAAATGATTCTAGCCACCTTAGAAAAGCTTTCTTCTTTTACAGCATAGAAGCCCTGAATATTAACAGATTTATGCTAGCCCATGCAGTGATAGGGAGGGAGGCACTGCCTGAATCCTACAAGTTACACATTCTAGGGGCAGATGATGTATCCCACACTGCTCCCTCTTTACGTGTTTTTCCTAATACATTAGTCTCTTCTTCAGCTGCCTTGGTAGCTGATCATTATGGGTTTGCTCTCTGCATGATTTCTTTCTGATTTTTCTTACTTCTTGAAATAGAGGCAGGAATGTACTATTCAGTGCACTAGTCTAGATAAAGGTTACTGCATAGCAGGCAGCTTTAAGTAGGTGAATAAACAAGACACTGTCATAAATTATTAAAAGCCAAAGTTGTCATACTAAGCAGTCTTCCCTATGCAGCAGTTCCATCATGATTAATGTATTAAAATAACTTGTAGCAGAGAGAGTGAAACCTGAAAGCCAAGGATTTATTCTAAGCCATCCTGAGCTCTCATCTCTTTGCCTACCATTTTGATGGATTAAGAATACAACTTGTCTTGATGTTTAGTGTCCTTTTTTTTTTCTCTTTTCTTATTTAAATACCATTTGTATCTGTGGAACAGCTATTCTTTTTAACTTTTTCATGCAAGTACTAGTGCTACAATATGCCTGCTCTTTCAAAATAATAAATCACTGCTTTCCCCTCAGTACAACACATAAGTAATAAACAGTGCTGAAGACCTAAGAATTCCCCAGCTGATTTCACTGGATTCAAATCTGACCTTGAATTATTCCCCCCTGAGCTGCAGAAAGGCATGTTTGGGTCATTTACTGTGTAACTGTCAGAAATGTCCCAGCCACAGTTGTTAAAAAACTTAAACTTTTTCTATAGTGAAAGTTAACTGTACTCTGATTTGGGCTTTTGTCTGTCCACACTCAAGCTCCTGAAATGGAAGCTTGTTCAAGGTTATAATGTTCACATGCTGGTGCCAGTTAGAGCTCCTCTTTGCTCAGACTACAACTCATTTGTTTTCCAGAAGACATCAGAGAATGGGCTACAGCACTAAGTCTACTTTCACTGCTCTTCACACAATCCTGCATGTAGGGCAGATAGCTTGGATCGCAGCTCAAACAATTGTCTGGAAAAGAACTTTAAAACATCTCAGATTGAAAAATATAACTATAGAATAACCTCTAAACATATACATGGATACACATGGAAACAGTGAGAACATCAGGTGCAGCAGTAAATCACATGGCTGTGGGTTTTGCTCACACCTGGGATTGGCTGGCCTTCGTCCTTGGTCTTGAGGGCCAACCATTCGTATGAACTGTGATGCCTAAATCAAGGACGTTTCTTAAATCCAAGGCTGGCATGTGTCAGTATAATTTCCACAATATTCTCAGGTGTCATGTTACTTGTGTCATAGCTTGCTCTGTGATGTTCCATACCCAGTCACCAGTCTGTTTCCCTCTCTTCAGTATAGCTTTTCTAATGCTGCCTTCTTTGACATGCTCATTAGCTGCCACAGAACATGCTGAGGTATGAATTAATGAAATTTCATTTTTAGGTATATATATTATATGTAATATGTATTTCATTGTTACGTATATATATGTTCTCAGTTTAGTGGAGTATTTATGAGGGTTTTCTGTTTATCACTAAGACAGTTTGGAGTGAAGAATAGGAAATAAAACTTCTGTTCTATATCCGCTATATCTATATATCTTCTATATCTATATGTCTTCTATATCTACATCTTTTTAGCATGAATTTAGAGGCATGCAAAGAGAAAAAATACTTTGGAACCTTCTACAGTTCAGAAAAGCAAGCACCTTTTCTACTACTGTCTGTGACAGTCCTAATAGTTGTTCAGACAGATTTCTGCTTTCGTGTTTGAGGCTTATGAGTGTTGAAGTTAAGAAGTGAAAGTGATAACTGTAAACTTTAGTTACTTAGTTGTGCTGAGTACAGTAGTAGTCATGAGTCTTCTGAGATACCCTTATAGATAAATTCAATAACATAATACAACTTAAAAAGATGAAAATAACAATGAGAGGTGAAGGGCATCCCAAATAAAAATCCCAAATAAAAATTAGCATATGAACAGTAATTAAAATTAGACTTGGCTCCTAAAAAATGTAAGCTCCAAACCTCTAATTATCCTAACTGGAATAGAATCATAGAATCATAGAATAGTTAGGGTTGGAAGGGACCTTAAGATCATCAAGTTCCAACCCCCCTGCCGTGGGGAGGGACACCTTACGCTAAATCATATCACCCAAGGCCTTGTCCAACCTGGTCTTGAACACTGCCAGGGATGGAGCATTCACAACCTCCCTGGGCAACCCATTCCAGTGCCTCACCACCCTAACAGGAAAGAATTTCCTCCTTATATCCAATCTAAACTTCCCCTGTTTAAGTTTTAACCCTTTACCCCTTGTCCTATCACTACAGTCTCTAATGAAGAGTCCCTCCCCAGCATCCCTATAGGCCCCCTTCAGATACTGGAAGGCTGCTATGAGGAAATAGAATAGAGCTTTAACTCAGTAACCTGAAGTTGAGTGTTACAGTTCTGGTTTGTTTTCAAGAGCAGAAGTTTAGATATGCTGCTACTGGAAGCAGAATGTCAGTGTAAGCACATCTAGTGATTAATAATAAAGAGCAAGAACAATTTTATGCAGTTTGCACTTAGCAATTTTAACTTGTATATGATTCCTATCAAACCTGCACAGTGCATTAGGTGCCTGGAAGAGCTTGTGGGGTGAGAGTAATGGATTTTAATTGATTTCCTTTCTGGATAGAATCCATTTGGTCAATAAGATCTCAGACCCTGATATCTATGATTTCAAACCTTCCTCTAATAGCATACAATGAAAGTAACACAAGGTGTTATGCTGTATGCTTAAATGCATTTGCAGCTGAAACATTATTCCTGATGTTTCCCTGTCTTTTGCCTGCACCAGTGCCCTGCTTCCCTAGAAATCAAAAGGTACAGAATGTACTGCAGACTGATGTGGTGTGAAGGGCTCTGGTGCAGGTGTCTTAATAAAAAGATGCAAGAGGTATATGATTCCTGGAAAGGAATGCCTATAAAATCTTAAATCCTCCGGGTCACCTGTTTCTAAAACACATAAATAACCCTGAGAGACGTTAAGAGGTAAGGATACACGGATATGATAAGGAGACCTTGTCACGGTGTTCAGTATTCAAAGGGTGGCTACAAAGAAGATGGAGACTCCCTTTTTACAAGGAGTCACATGGAAAAAGACCAGGGGTGATGGGCACAAGTTAGTCCTGGGGAGATTCTGACTGGACACAACAGGAATGTTTGTCACAATGAGAACAATCAGCCATTGGAATAATCTCCCCAGGGAAGTGGTGGATTCCCCAACACTGGATATTTGTAAGATTCATCTGGACAGCGTGCTGGGACATCTAGTCTATGTCATGCCTTACCTGGAAAAGTGGGACCAGATTGTCCTAGTGGTCCCTTCCAGCCTGGCATTCTATGAATCTATAATTCAGTGTTTTGTGTGCTGTCCTCACAGGCACATCTTTGCACATAATATAAACATGGCATCTTTAATACACCTTTAACCAGCTACGTTACTCATGTCGCGGCTCGCTGTGACCACGGCCGCTGCTGCAGACTGTTCGCAGCACCGAGTACCGTGAGGCAATTAAAGGGGGCTAATGGCAGGCTGGCACCAGGGCCGGAGGGACGTACTAGGGCTGCGGGGAAGTGTCGTGTCCCCCGGGAGCCACAGGGCATCTCCCACCGCCAGCGGGCACCCAGCCCTCGTACTGTACTGCACCGCTCCGTGCCTGGACGCGGGTGGCGGCACCGGAGGCAGGCCCCAGCCCGAGGGGCGCGGCCGGGGACCCGCCCCCGGCCCGGCCCCGCCGCCTCCCGTCCCTCCCGGCGCGGCGCGGAGCACAGCGGGGCGATGTGGCGGTGGCGGTATGTCAGCGGCCGGCAGCTGGATGGCTTCCGCCAGTACAAGGTAACGGCCGGACCCCGGGATCGGGGCGGGTCGGGTCGGGTCGGAGGCGGGTAGCGGCGTGCGGGCGCGGCGGCTGGTCCTCCCGCTTTGGCGTGTCTGAGCTCTGGAGGGCTCCGCTCTGCCGCGGCTGAATGCCCATCCCAGCTCTGCCCTGCTCCGCTCCGCTCTGCGTGCGGCCCGGCCATCCCTATGCCTGTGGAGGGTACCTCTGTGAACCCGTCGTGTCTCTGACCTGGCTGGGGTCTTGCTCAGACCCAAGTGACCAAGTGAGTAGGCGCTGGGTATTTGGGAAGCGGCAGGTCTCTGTGGAAACAAACTTAAGGGTTTAAGTGAGTAGCAAAATGTTTGAAAGCCTGGTACGTTTTTAAAAACCGTGGGTTGGGAGTAATACAGTGTTTCTGTAAGAAAGCCTGCTTTGCTGGTGCTTGTCTGGCTGTGTGCAAATTCTTCATACACAGGAATGTTTTGGCTTTGAGAAATACATAAGAAAGCCAAAAAAATAAGCTTACTTTAAATAATTTGAACTAAACCTCATGTTTGCAAATAACAAGCCTGCAGAATCCAAATGAATGGGTGGATCATTTGGTATTTTTATTTACCAACGTTATGTTGCAGATTTAGGAGATACCTGGGTTTTGTTCCCAGGACATTACAGGTGTCTGAGATGGGCCATGCTACTCTGTTCACACAACTCTTACCTCACTTCATGTTAAAAGCACGGGGGCATGCCAGCTTTCCTTATGTTCAGTTTCCTAAAGCAGCTCCTACCTCGTGCTCCCCATGGTTCTTGCCTTTGCCATGCACCCTCCCAACCTGGCCTCCAACCAGAGCTCTCAGCTTCTCCCAGCTCCTATCAAGTGTTTCCCTTCCCCCGGCCAGCAGTTATGCCTGCTCACTGCAGCGTGAATGGTGCTGAAGTCACTGTGGCTTCAGGAGCCTCCACCAGGTTACTTGTTAGGAACTTGTTATGCAGAGCAGGTAGTTAAAATGTACCAACCTGTTTGTGTTTCTCCAGTGACGGTGGGATAAAACATGCTGCAAGCTGCATTTGGCCACTAGGCATAAGTTACACAGGCCTGTGCTTGAACACCGGAGCCACAGTCTAGACTGAGATCACCAGAGGAAAAATAAAAAGCTATTTTTAGCATAAACAGATATTATTATTTAAGTAACATTCCTAAAATATTCGTGTTGTAGTACAAATACAAGGAACGCTTGTATCACATTCTTCCTTATCACTTGAATGAAAGTAGCTGCAAATAAGTGCAGATGGGGAAGAATCAAAACATTTTTTTTAAACTTGTAATCACTGTGTGGTACTTAGGGATTACAGGGCAACTGATTAGCGAGAGAGAGAATCACATATCAAAACGTTTTACTTGAGTATATTGAAATTACTTTGCTTTCTTGGGAGCAATGCAAAGGCCATAAAATATGCTAGGTAGTTTTTTTAACTGTAGGAAATGGACATCACACTTGAGAAGTATCTGTTCACCTATGGTAAACTGTGGTAAGTACAGGTGCTAGAAGGTGAAATCAAATAGTCAGCTCTCTGTTATCTGAGCTGAATCAGGAGTGGGACATCTTGGAAATAAATAAATAAATCCAAATGACACAGGTTACACCCAGAGAGGTACAGCTGCATGAAGTCAGTGCTGCTGAGCTGGTGGGGTATCTGCACAGTCTTCCTGGTGCTCCAGGCTACAGGGGGACACTGCAGCAATGCCCATTCCTGAAGTGCTCCTCACGATGGGTCAAAGTCCACCAAGATGGAAAAGGAGTGTAGCAAGGAGAGGCAAGGAGACACTACTTACTGCCACAATCTTCTTTCCCACCTCCTCACCTCACCCTCCCATGCCTAGGGCTGCTACCACAACCACAGCTTTGTTCTTACCACCTCCCAGGCCTGAGACATGCTCTTCAACCTCATTGCCCTCTGGCTGCCATCTCCTCCATTCTCCTTATCAGCCTAGGGCCTCACCTCATCCTGCTTTTCCAGCTTCCCAGCTCCTCTGAGGTGATTGCTGCTGCCTTTGCTGCCTCCTCAACAGGACTGGTGCTAAACTCAAGTTACTGTGCGTAGCAGACATGGGTTACCTCTTTACAATCACCTGGCTATATCTATTGTGTGTTTCCTGATGGACCCAACTCTAGAGTACTGTGGAGGGGCACATAGGCTCACTTTGTGAAGAGCTAGATAATCTCTGAAAGGCTTTATTAGGCACATGTTGAGTATTGAGCTAAAACAGACCTGAAGCATCCCTTGGAAAATAGGTAGGGGCATCCACCTCTCCATTGTGCATTACATTGCAACATTATCAGTGGCTTAATATGCTCCATACTTAATACAGTTTATCTGCTGAGCTGATCCGGGAGCTAATCATGACATAGCTTAAAAAAATAATTTGTGTAATCATCTCCTTTCATAAAGGTAAATTTAATAAATTAAAAAAACACTGTTCCACTTTCAAATTTTCACATAGCTGAACTCATTTCTCTGCCATGAATGCTGCAATTGTATGTCTCAGGCACTGTCTATCTCCTGTTTGCAGCTGGAGGAGGGCCTTGGCAACAAACCCAGCAGTTCTTTGCAAAGGAAATGGCAGACCTAACGAATGCAAAGACTTCAGCACCCTTTAGTCCATGATATGTCAGGCTTTTGAAGCAAGTTTTCCCCAATTACCAAGCTCTAGTTTACATCACAGAGTGGCCCCAGAGCACAAAAAAATAGTGTGTTTGAATGAACCTAAAATAGATGTACTAAGAACACAAAAGTACACCCAATGCATTTAGTCCATGGTATCATACTGGAAGCAGTTAACTGTAAAACCTTCTGAAATCCTTCTAGGATGGATGCTGGACCCTTATGACTAGCTATTTCACTATACAAATCTATTCCCATTTGTTCTGCATGTTAATGGGGATTCAGTTTTCTTTTTTTCTGCTCAAAAATGCACTGAGAACAGGTGGAGATGTGACGATGAGACAGTTCAGATGCAACCCTGGGTATTGCTCCTGTGGTAATTCTGCTGCCTTTTTGCCCATGAGGCGGGTGAGCAGGTACTGATTTCAGGACAGTTGCATGCTCAGGTGATGTGCAACTCTAGAGCAGAAGCATCTGATACTTGGGCACTGTGCTATTCCCTAGGATCTGGAGTGACACAGCTGAAAAGCTGCAACCAACTGCAGTTGTAGGGCTTAGTTCATGTTCCTGCTTTTATATTCCTGTTATCAGCATTTTGCAGTTCTAGAGGAGCACTCATGGAGATTCACAGCTGCTTTGGGTTTCTGTTGGAAACAAGCAGTTCCGTGACAGCCAGTTGATGAGTACAAATAAAAGCAGAATTTGGTTCTTTATTTTTGTCCTCCTCACCAGAATGCAGTAATGTTAATGGTGAACTCTTGGTGCCATTGCCTCTTATCACTGTGATCTTAGAATTTCCCTTGCAAATCTGCCTTGAATCAACTCTTCTACAGCACCTACACACAGATTTTCCAAGCCAGTAAACTCTGACACCTTATCCTCCTTCAGAATGAAAGAGATCTAAGGATAAACTACAGAGGTTTGCCTCAAAGAATAGAAAGAATAGGCCTTGCAAAATAGGATTTAAAATATCAGAGATAGCATTAAAAATTAAAATACAAGTTTCCACATTTTCATCTTTGTATGTTCACACTTTTTCTATCCTCTAAGCCATTATTTAGAGGGTAACTCTCTGCAGAGAATGGGGGGCCAGTAAATGAGGTATATGTGGTTTCATGTCAGTGGGACTTCTGATATTGTCCCACTGTTTCATAAGTAGGTAAAGGTAAGTAAGATGACATTACCTGATGCTAAAACACTTTGAAGAATAGGCTTATGATTCAAAATGTTCTTGAAAAAGGGACATAATGGCCAGAAATTGATACAAAGAAATTCAGTAAACAAGGTACAATGCAGAGGGGAAAGAAAACCAACATTTTGAGCATAAAATAAGAGGCAATGACTGCAAAAGAAAGATCCTTAGGGATCAGAGCATCAGCAGTGTTATGGCTGTTAGATTAAACAGAAGAAAGCTCTTAAGTGTGAAGTGTTATATATATGTCAAAGGGTTACATATACTCCTATGCCTGACATACTGTTCAGGTATCAGCTGAAATAATGTGTCCTGCTTGTTTTGTCACACAGTTTATAATCCACAGCATGGCATCAGGAATATTAAGAGGCTTAGAAACGATGAGCTGTGAGAAACAGTCTGAGTACTGTGGGAGTAAGAGCCTAACAAACAGCCAGTTGGTCTTCATGCATGCCCTTAAAACAAACAAACAACCCAAACCAAAACAATATGTAAGTTTTGGCTGTGCAAAGAGAAATCTAAGGCAGGTGCTACATCATTCTTGTGTTGATAAGGATTACTGAAACAGGTACTAAGGGGGATTGTGCAATAGTTTTACCAGTCTTATGAAATGGTTTGATTTCTCTGATGGAGGATTTACAGTCTAGTGTTAAGTATTAATAAGCAGTTGCTTACACCTTTTTTTAGCAAGGTTTTGGGCAATGTGTTCTATTTTAATGTGCTGATATGGTCGTTTATCTCAAACAACTGGCTCATTACCTCATGGTAACTTGATCTGCTTCCTGAATGCATGCTGAACGTGATGCTGCCTTAGGTGAATGTGCTGGACTAGAAGACCTCTCAAGTTACCTGCCAGCTCTCATTTTTGTAGGCTGGAGAAACAAGATCAGACATATGAAGATCACATTTCAAGGCTCAATTGTTTCTCTCATACTGACTCGTACCGAAAAAGCGAAGTGTGTTGAGTATGATTCTATGATTCTATAATCCAGTGAACTACTTTCTAGAAGTTCAGGATCATTCCAGATACAAGGCTGGTTTTCTGCTAAGTCTTTATGTATTTCCAAGGCTACCTGTATAGCTATGAATTATAGATACATAGCAGGTTCTGCTCACATTGATTGAATGGGAATTTTTCTTTTGATAGTAGCATAAGGATTTGACATGATTTTGAAAATTTATGACAAGAGACTTTCATTTGCGTATTTATCTGGAGCTTCTAAGGAAGCACTTAATACTGTTCATGATTGCAAAAGGACAATTTTATATATTATATATAACATTTATTATAGTATATTTGCAGGTGATATTTTTATTTTTTCATATTTTTTAATTCCAAATATTATGTAAAAGCTGCTATAATAGATTTTATCTGCTGTAGTTATTTGTTTCAAACCACCCAAGTTTAATAAAGCTCCTGAATATCTTAGGCAGTGATAACTAACATTTTCCACCTTCCATAGAACTGGTAAGTCAACAACCCACTGTTCTACAAATAAATTCTTCCAGTCTTCTTTGTCTTACTTTGATGGATTGGAAGACTGGGCTTATAATTAAAAGTTGTTGAATAATATGCAAAATAAACCAAATCATTCATTACCCTTATGTTTTCTATCACTGTATTCATTTGTGAAAGGGTCGGGGGCCAAGTGAACTGCAAAATTCTGAAAGACCATCTTCATGCACACACTATTTTGTATTCCTCAATCTGTTGTAATGGTAGCTGACATAATGTAGCATTTCAAAAGCTCTGTAATCATTTTCCTTATACGTTACATATGCTAATGCTGATGAGCCAAAAACATAATGAAATCACATCACAGAGATGCTGCATTTGATATTACTTGCTGCAGGACTTTTTTCCCAGTGATGGCGTAATTGTGTGTGGTTTTGAGTGCCACATTATGCTCATGAATTTGCAAAGGTTCATTAGATCACTTTGGGGACAAATATGCTGAATATCAGGAGTTGTATGCCTTGTTGAGTCTCATAAATGTACAAACATCAACCACACGATTTCGTTTTATTGCTTTATCAAGAGATGTTCATATTCCAAAGTTCTAATTGGATTTTTACATGTAGGATACGCATGTAGATATGTACATGTTAATATACATGTAATTTTGTTTATTCATCTGTGTTTTAATAGAAGACTGCTTGCAAAGATGTATCTGTGATTTGGATGTGGTTTATTTGTTATAAATCTAGGGGAACAAATCTTATAAGCATTGTTTTGAAGAGGAAAGAATTGGGGTTCTGCATCTTCCTGTGAAATACCTTCTCTCTAGTGCGTGAGGATCCTAGAATACAATTGTTCAGTATATGTGGTACAGAACCCCTGTTTAGCATCCTTCATGAGAACTTCAAGCCACATTTTATCTGTCTGCCCCTTTGGGCCTAGAGCAGTTTCTCTGGGTTCCCCAGAGCTTTAGGTACATGCTCTGGCAGACCTCTAGCTGCATGGGAATTTGGTCTACTGTTTGATCTTTAAAGGGCTGTTAGCACCTCAAAAACCCACATGTTT
This sequence comes from Pezoporus occidentalis, assembly GCF_034315485.1. Taxonomy (NCBI): domain Eukaryota; kingdom Metazoa; phylum Chordata; class Aves; order Psittaciformes; family Psittacidae; genus Pezoporus; species Pezoporus occidentalis. Next base: position 12,539,819 of record NW_026915724.1, read on the forward strand.
ATACAGGCACACATATAGATGTAGCACAGAAGCTTGCTGTCATCTCCTTTTACCAACCACAGAAGACTAGTCTACACAAAAAATACATAGAAATCAACTTCCTTGCCATGTTAGAGCTTCTTTGAATATAGATGGTTTAGGATAATGTTGTGCAGTTTCTTAAGAGTGTGCAGGTTTTTGGTTTTTAGCAGGATTCATACACTTGCCAGTCTGGGCCAGCCTTTGTCCCTTATAGCAACAAATGTGCACCTGCCTTCCGTTATCCCTTGCTCAATATTTAATTATATTTCTGTGTTCTTTTCCGTAATTTTGGCTTCATTGTTAAGTGTTTGAATGTGTCCCACTAAACTAAGCCTTTTCCTGAAGGCAAATTAGTCAGCATCCTTAATATAACTACTGTTGACGGAAAATGGCTGCTGACTTCCAATGTTATCACCTCTTCCTGGTCTGGGTGCTTACAGTCCTGTTAGTGAAAAATCAGATCTATCTAGTCTCACATAGTGAGCAAGAACCTCAGTGCTGAGGTCAGCACATTATGACTTTTTGCCCCAAAATGTGCTTCTCCCTCAGTTGTACTGTGGATCTGATGTCTCTCATCCCACATTTCAAGCATAGCTAGTCAGCAGATCTGCAATCCATCAGCTCTTTACTACTGGCAGATGGGATTGTAGTAGGCAGGAAGCCAAACATGAGCCCTTACTGTGCCCTGGCAGCAAAGAAGTTCAACAGCATCCTGGGTTGTATTAACAGTAGCACATCACATCAGGTAAGGGGGAAGTAATTATCCTCCTTTACTAGGTCATATCTAGAACCCTGTGTCTAGTTTTGGGTCCCCAGTACAAAAGACACCTCAACAAAATGGAGCAAGTTCAGTTGAGACCACAAGGGTAGCTGGAGTTGGGATATTTGCCCTATGAGGAGAGGCTGAGGAACTGGGGCTTGTTTGGCCGGGGGATGAACTTCTTCAGGGGCACCTAGCAGCAGCCCCCAAGTATCTATGGGGAAGTCCTTTAGATGATGGAGCCAGGCTATTTATAACAGTGCATGGTGGGAAGACAACAGAAAACAGGCACAAGCTGAAGCAAGACATCATCGTGCTGGGTATAATGAGAAAATTTTCCTATGGAGGAAAGTCACTATGGAGGCAGTCACACAAGTGTCTTAGGGAGGTTGTGCAGTCCTGTCCTTGGAGCTTTTCAAGGCCCAACTGGATAAAGCACCAAGCACCTGGTTTGAGCTCCTGGCTGAGCCTACTTTGAGAAGGAGGTAGGACTAGAGACTTGCTGAGGTCCTTTCTGACCTGAATTATCCTGTGATCATAACCCATGAATGTGATCTTGAGGTGACTATATTGCTCTGTGAGCAAGAGGATGCGCCACTATCAGGCATGACTCCCTAAGAGCAGCCTATCCTGATCCACAACTCCATGTGCCCTGTGACCTCATGAACATGGGTTCATAGATACCTTCATTAAGTGACGGGATGCTGCGTGTGACCCAATACATGTGTCAAGATTCCTGAAAGTGTAGAGGTCTGATTGATAAGTACGTGTTTACAAAGAAGCATCACCAAGAGCAGTTTACATAATAACAGCTTCCTGATGCCTTAGTAATACCAGCTGGAATTGTCACCCAAACCATGACATTGGGATTTGAGTATTTTATTAGGAATAGTTTACGATGGAAGGAAAATTTAACCATTTTTCCTGGCCGTAAGTATGGACAGGCTGATGGAATGCAGGGGGCAAAGACAGAGGGGAGAGAACTCCTCAGGAACCCAGCTCAGGTATCCTCTTCCCTCATTGCAGCTACATCCAGCCCTAGTACAGACATTGCAGCCACTGGATAATAGAGTCCAACAACCTCAGACCCCCAAAAAGAAACATGCATTTTCATCTGAGCATGCAGTTACGTGTCCCCCACCACCTACTCTTTTCCAGGCTAAATTACAAACCCTGTTCTTTAGTTTCTACTCATATGCTTCAGAACTAGATGTTTTAGGGTCTTATGACTCCTGTATTTAGGTACTGGTGACATAATACAGATATGTATGTGGATGGGGGGAAGGAAGGGTAGTCCAAACTATTTAAGCAATAGGAGATACAAAATCCAAGCCATTGTTTATGAATAATTAACTAAATGATGATATAGCAGAAAGTAAATTTATTATTAGAAATAACAGGACTGTGCTTTGGAATACATCAGTACTTCTAAACTGCTGAACATTTGGAATTCATTTGGCATCCTGTATTGTGTAGCTCTGTTGTTTACAGAATACTTCTCTTCCTCCCCTTTGTGATGCTTTTTCTAAAACCCCAGACTGTGTCCCATAACACCTACAAACCTGTAAAAATATATGTAATATACAATTAAACCCTACACGTTTAATGTATTTTAGGAATCTGAAAGATGGGTGGATAATAATGACCAGATGTGTCAGTATTTCAGTATTCTCTTTAATTTTTGTATGGTTCCAGAAGCGTGAGATATCACAGAAGGGAAATTCATGCTGCATAAGTATGGAATAATTTGGAGAAGGGAGATTTCCCACTGAGCTCTTTTAAATGGTGACTGGTTCATGTCCTGGATTGGGAGGGTCATTTTGCAGCCTTCAAAGCCACAAAACCCCTTGTCTAATGCCAAAGAAAGTGTTCCTCCATTGTCATTTCTCCTCTCCCCTTGTCTGTCACAGAACACAGGTATTGTGAAATTTCATAATCAGAGAGGAGGTGTGATAAAAACAAGCTGTACGAAGGTATTGGTAGCTGTCAGCGTGCCATGCTGGCTGGGGGAGGTGGGGTCCCTGGGGCGGCAGGGTTGGGCCTAGCAGCCCATCCTGCCCCACTGGTAGAGGCTTAGTTGAAAGCTCCAAGGAACCAGGGCTGGGATGCTGTCGCTGCCCTCAGCACCCAGGAGGGCACCCAAAGAAGGGGCCCTCAGAGCGATAGCTAGGTCATACATGGTAGATGGTAAAACCTCATCATTTGTTTCAAATATATGCTATGGAACATCAATTTTTCAAACCCTTTCCAACAGCAGATCCCTCAAAATTTTCCATCCATGATGTAGGTCCCTGTGTATAAGTGTAGGCCAAATGACAAGAAGCTCATGTTTAAATGTGCTGGAGAAGTGACCAGTAGATGTCCAGGTGGCATTGTGGATATGTGCCATCATGCAAACACTGTGGAAAACCACTCTGCAGAGGTACTATTTTCAATAGATCACTTGCTTAAAGGCCTGTTTCGATTCGATGTATTGATTCTCAGCTGGTTTAGGCTGCCTTCTTTTATTTTCATGGAAAGTTAATTTAACAGGAGAAGAGAATGATTTGTTTTCCCCCTCCCATTTTCATTCATTTTGAACAGATGTAAATGACTGCAGGCTCAAAGGTCTTTTAAAACTTTGATATAGCACTTTAAAAGTTTGATAGCACTTTGAACTGGTTTTCGAGTGATAATTTATGTGGAATAAGATGGGGGGGGAGGAAACTTACTGTGTTTTAGCTCCTCTCATTTTGGTGCTTCCCCCTCTGGAAGTATGAAGTACCTTAATCTTCTCCATTTAGGCAGAGGTTACCTCAATTCATCAAATATCTATCGTGAGGTAATGACATGCACAGGTACATCTTCCGTGGTGCATTGCAAGGCAAACACTTGATTATCTTGTAGTAACCTCTTTACATGTTCCCACCTTTTCTCATCATTTGCTCTTTTGCCAGGTGTTGCTTACTAATGGAGAGGATTCTTTTTCTCATGGGTAATGTAAATACAATGAACATTTGACTTAAGATGAGGTTCCCCACGCCTGCAGGACCACTGAGTTGTTAGATCATCAGCACTTAGGTACAGCTATGGCTTTTCCATACCTGTTCCTGACCTGGCAGAGTTTGCTTGTGGAAAAGGGCAGGTATCACAATGTTCCTGGTCTTCATCCAAGTCCTTATGTCGTCGTTAGATGGTGCTCATGTTTTCCATGTAGGAACAGCTATGTATTCTTTTGTACCAGGCATGTAACTTCACATGTAATACTTGAGGTATCACAGAACCATATATTCAACATCCTGCAACCTAAACCATGATTACTAGCTAGTATATAGCTATTTAAAACAATTTATCTGTGAAAGAAACTTTTCAGCTTTTACATTTTTAATAGTCTTCTTTATTTCCTCTTGTGAAAGTGAACTCAATTATAAAGTTGAGCCAATATGGGCAGACTTTCTTTGAACAAACTGGTAATGCTTATACTTAAACTATCTATATAAAGGTGACACCTTTAACAATAATGGGCTGTCTCCTTTGCTATATACTCTTAGGGTGAATCACAGCCCTTCTGTGCCTCAGTTTTCCAGCCTATACAATGGAGATAATAAATCATGTGCTAGTTCATGAATTCAATGAAAATCTGCTGATTTTGGGGCAGGAATTTGAAGTGCTGCAAATTTGTTGCTACTAATACAGAATTAAAGCCTACGAAGTCATTTGAATGACAACAGTTCAAATGCAAATGATGCACAACCGTTTTACTCTGTATCTCTGAATGTATAGACTGTATGACACAGTATGGTGCTACCTGAAACAAGATAATTTTAGTACAAGGAAGGAATAGTCTGTTAGAGTAAGGAGCAGCCTGAGTTGAATTAACTATTTCCCAGCAGTTAAGGCAACTACATTCCTTGCAACTTGTTTTGTCTGCTGACTCTGAAGTTTGTGCAGGTATGCTTTGTATCCTCCTCTTCATGGTAGTCATTCCAAAATATTATTATTGTGATACCTCTACAGTGCAAGGCTGGTGAGGGCCAGGAACCCCAGTGGAGGTCCATCCAGCTGGCTGCTCTGATTAATGGTTAGCTCACTCCCTGGTTCTTTCTGTTCCAAAGGTCTCTCCAAGACAATAGTAGGTTTTGTTTTGGAAATGGCCCATTCTGGAGGTATTACGCACCATTTTTTGGCTTTTTCCATCCTTCAGCTCTTGCCCAACATGGGCATTTGGATTTTTGAATGTGCACAATGCTCACTTGCATGCCTTGTGACTGCCATTTTGCTGGGTTACAGTGTAGTCTCTAGATTGGTTCAGATACTTTGAACTGAAATGTACTCACTGCTAATATTTTCTCAGGTGTGTGGGGCCAGATAATGAGGCCCAAACACCCTCCATCAGATACCATGAGGTATGGACGTGACCAGTTTGCAATAAGGAGAGGTATTTCTAAGCTGTGTGGATGTGAGCCAGAAGGTTACCATTCATCTTGTATTTAGCACTGCAGACCTTGGTCACTGGGATTGCTTTTGACCCACAGGTGGGCTGGCTCTGCCCTGCCACTCCAGAACAGTTGTCTGTCTTCTGACCTTTGTTTTGGGTCATTTTTCTTTCTCTTGTTTTTCTCAATTACTTGTATTTCCTTACTCTTACTTTTCTTACTGTTCATTCCCCTTTTCTCCTCTTCACCTTAATTCTCTATCCTCTTCCCTCTAAGGCAGCTGACCAGTACAGACTTGGTGCTGTGCTGGATTCCCTGGATGGAGATTAAGATGCAAGAACACAGAGTAAAAACACATCTTAAGTGTGCTGCCTGAATCAATGTGTATTGTGCACATGTATCTGGTGTCTGTATTCTCATTTCTAGCTCTGTTAGAAGATATCTGTAATCCAGAGAGGGAAAGCAGATGGCTTTCAATGAGTTATCAGCTATTAAAAAACACCCAACCAAAACAAACAGCAGAAGCATTTTCAGACTTGGAAGTAAGATAGAGTTGTTTAATGCTATTTTTCCTATTCCTTCACGCCTCCCTCCCAAGTATTACAACTTCTTATAAAAGGTATTTACACAGAAGCTTTCTGCTTAATTCAAGTCATTCTTCTTTGTATAAGGACAATAAAGATCCCTTTTCTAGTGGAGAAAGTGTTTGCTGGGGAGTACTTAGCACTTGTATCATTCTTGAACATAAGAATTTCCAATGTGCTTATCCTCCACTTTGTAAGTGTCCTGAAAAGGACAGAATTATGCAACAGGAAATGGCAGTACTTCTTTAACATCAGGTTCAGTGCACTCTTACATTCATCTCCATTGATCGTAATGTGAACATTTTACTCAGTAATTTCATTTTCTGAGCAGCTGTGAACATTAAACTCTCCAGGATTTCATGGCCTTGAGTTTAGCAGCTTTGTGGGAGCAGAGCAAAGCAGAGTATTAAACTGTATAGCAGATTCTATTTCTAAAGTTTTATTTTTGCTGTGGCAGAAAGCTAGCAGTATGCTTTTTCCATGGGTGTTTCCTTTGGTTTGGCTACAACAGAGTACTGATGAGAGAAGAGCAAATTTCCGTTCTTCTGCGCATTTGCTGAATGTTCTTTCCTTGCCCAGAGGACCACGGCTCAGCCACAGACATAGAAATGAACAGGATGAAATGTGATGGATCTTGAAATGTCTTTAGATGAATGACAGAAGCTGGCTCTATGTCGTGGTTTAAACCCAGTCAGACAACTCATTCACTCACTCCCCCCCTTCTTTCCCTCCCCCTGCTCCCAGAGGGATGGAGAGGAGAACCGAAAAGAATGCAACTTCCATGGGTTGAGATAAGAACAGTTTAGTAACTGAGGTATAACACAAATCACTGCTGCTACCACCAATAATAATAATGATAAAGGAAATAACAAGGGAAGAGAATACAACACCTCAGCACCCACCGACCGATAACTTGCCTCTCCCCAGCCCAACCAAGCACTGACCGATACCTCCTGAAACCCCGTCGTCCACCAGCCCTTCTAGCTAACTCCCGTTACATCCTGGGCATGACGTGCTGTGGTATTGAATACCGCTTTGGTCAGTTTGGGTCAGGTGTCCTGTCTCTGCTTCCTCCTGGCTTCCCCTCCTCCCTGGCAGAGCATGAGGCTCACAAAGTCCTTGGCCAAACCAAAACATCATTGTTATCAGCTCTGTTCCCAGGCCGAAAGTCAAAACACTGCACTGCACCAGCTACCAAGGAGGAGAAAAATGACTGCTACTGCTGAACCCAGGACACTGTAATTCTACTTTTTTTTTCTAATAATGACTGTTTCAATTTTTGTTGCTTGACTTTGGAGACGATCAAGCAAACAAAAAGCTGGCTGTCTTACGTTCATGTCTCATATAGAGATATGTTGGAAAGCTGCATAATCTCTTGCAGTTTCCATTTAAGAAAACACAGAAATTAAATAATCCCCATATAATCTCATATATTTCCTATTTAAGAAAATAATTTTAAAGAAATTAAATTGTTTTTCCTTTTTTTTAATTCCTGGGAGCAAGTAATAGTTCTGGACATCTGGTGAGTATTTTGGGTAGAAAGCATCGTTTTACTGTTGTTATTTAACTAGGACTTTGTGATTTTATTCATGATTTTGAAGGCTTGGCATGGAGGGGAAAAGGAGAAAGCCAAAGCAGGAGGAGGAGTGAAGGTCACATATTTTGACCTTTATGCATCCTTACCCAGGTATGGCTGAATTCACTGAATTTCTGGCAGAAAACCCATCAATGACAGAATTGTTGCATGTTTTAAATAATATGGGTGGCAGAAGCAGATAAAAATGATATACCTAAGTGACATTTCCAGTAGTTTTAGAAAAAAAAAAAAAGTGATATACATTTCACTAAACTGTACTTTTTATTCCATGTTGAAAGTTAGTCTCCCTGGTCTGACCAGTTGTTATATGAACATGTAACTGTGTTATATTAATTTTATAAGCATAATGCATTTATTATCTGTGATTAAAACTTAACCACAAATTACAGGACAACTATGGAAATGCTTTGTTTTGCCCAGAAAGTAATTAAAATGTATCCTTTGTATGCAACTGGAAAAAGGAAATGTGTGGAAGAGCTCTTAAGCACTCCATAGCCTGATATCCTCAGAAAGATTAGATGAAAAGTCATAGACTGTGCATTCAAAACCTGAAGCATGCTGCATTCATCTTTTGTCCCACTTGCACTTGTCCACTGAGAGCTCTTAGCTCAGATGTGTGCAGGTTAAGTGTGTGTGTGTGTGTGTGTGTGTGTAAAAGCTTGGAGATGGGGATACTGAAACTGAGGTTAATCTTGCCAGACTTTAGTCATCTAAAAGATGCCTAAATTTAAGACAAGTGTCTAAGCTCTTTTGAGAACTAATGACTTGAAACAAGTACTTCCAGAGTGCAATCTCATCCAGAGGGTAATTGGCTAAGAGAGGCCAATAAATTAACTAGAGAGAGAACAATTAGCTGTTAGCTGAAGTTAAGTGACATGAAAGCCTTTCTGTCATCAGCGCTTCTGCATGTGAACAGCTTTGACAAATTGTGGTTTAGCAATTCTATTCTATCTTCTTCCCATTGTTGACGGGTGATATTTGGACAATGCTGTATAGATATATCTGAATCTTTATGTGAGTCATATGCATATAACAACATAAGCCATATAAGCACTTTCAAAGTCGAAGTATTTCTAAAAGAATTACATATACTACCCCAATGATGACTAATTTCTTCCACTGTGGACTTAAGAAAGTAGTTGTGAGTGGTATTATCAGATTGTTCTGTGTTCTGCAGTCTTAAGGCAGGATAAAACTTGATACTATCCTCTGAGGAAAAAGTAGACAACAGCAATTTGGGGTGGGCTCGGATTTCTGAAATACTTTCTGCAAAAGAAACAGACATGTACTCATTGGAATTTACAAATACACGTAATGTTTTGCACATCACTCCAATAGGTAAATTTTACTGTGGTAATGAACTATGCTAATTTAGAGCTTATTTTTATCATAACATCACCTTACATTAATTACCATAAGGCAAATGCAACTGTGTTACTATGTCAGAAGCTATGTATCTCTGTGAGAAAAAATTCCGCTTAAGACCATATTCTGTATGCGCTATATATTCCAAGTACTAGCAGTGAACTGCTGCTCAGACTATGCTTTACTAATAGTGCAAATAAAGGTATTAAATCCAAAATATGGTAGACGTGCAGAGTCTTATAGGATAACTTTTAAAATGATTAAGAATTTAAAAGTAAAATGTTTGCCATTTCACAAGCCTAAACCTTTGTGTTAGTACATGCAGTTGCTATCAAGATAATTGTAAATCAGGCCAGTGCTTTTAAATTAAATTAAAGCTGTATGAATAGTCATCAGAGTAAAATAAATGGACACCACTCACACTCAGAGGGATTGTTCTTAGATGCTGAAAGATATAAAGTGATGGGAAAACATGCATTGTTCAGTGCTTTGTTTGATGTGTTTGCTTTTTTCCTCACAGTACAATGCTGTGGATACAAATCCTTTATCTGTGTATATTATGCAGCCCATCTGGAACAAAATTATTAAGGTAAGAATTTTGTTTTAATTGAAATATTACATGATGATGTCAGATTTTATTTATTCTTTTTTAAATACGGCATGTATTTTCATTTAAAAATGCAAAGTGATCAGTAAAGCTGAAATTAAGATATCTGTATATAAGAAACATGTTTTGGGATATATAGCTGTATTTGAGTATGTCTGGATTTTGAGGTGGGTTTTTATTACAAAAATAAGGTTTGTTAATTTTTTTCTGATCACTGTATAAAAGGAATTGTTTCTTTTTTACATCTTTCATTATTACATCTTTCACTAAACAGCTTTGCAGACATTGATGCGTTTACTGAGTACAAATTATTTTTGTGCAGCATATGCCACCTAACAACAGCCTGGCTTTCTCTCTGTGTTGTGCACATGATTTTATGCAAGTACTGTCTCATTTTCTCCCAAGAGTACTTGCTCAGGGGAGCTAGGCATTTCTCTAAGAAGCTGAGAATGAGAGCGGTTACCATGATCACCGTAACGATCTCTTGAATGCATTATCATATGCGGTTTTTAAAAATGAACCTGCTCACAATAAGTTTTGATGTTGTTGGCAAAAAAACACAAAACCAACAACGTTATCTGAAATAAATATGAACTTATTGATCTCCAAGGAATCAATGACTTCTGCATCTGCCTTCTTAGGGGAAATCTTTAAAGTGCAGCAGACTTGAAAACAAGCCTATATACAAACAAAAAGGATGTATGTGGTCAGAGTGCTGTTGGATCTGCCGTCCTTGGGTTCTATAATTCAGGTGTCATTTATGCTTGATATAGCAGGAAAATCAATCTCTTGCTCATAACCTCAATGTTAATTTCATGAAAGTGTGTATATGACCTAACAAGATTTAAAAAACAACCCACACAAGGTATGAGAAAAAAGCTATTGAAAGATGAGAAACTGAATTCAGCAATTCAGCTAAAACACCCTGTTTTCATTCCAATCATAATATTGAGGATAACAATGAAGCAGAAAAGCATACCCCACCCCACACCCCCCCACACCCCGCTCAGCATCCTGGAGTCCGGCTCAGGAGGTTAGTAGAGGTTGTACTGTGTGCTTTCACTTTGATTTAGGAGATCCATGGGTATTCATCTGCTGTCAGATTCAAGGGAGAGTATTATCAGCTAAAAACTTCCTTTAGAGATAAGTTCTTCAAATGGTTGCAGGGTTTTCCCAAAAGAAAAGCAACATTCTTGACCCATGCAGCATAAGGTGATAGATCCTATTAGAATGCTACCTCTTTAGATTTTTTTAATCCTCCTTAAATTTTAGGTGAGCATGATTTTGTTCACTTCTTGCTGCAGGAGAACCTAAACCAGAGCACAGGACTGAAAACCTATTTCAAAAGCTGGGAGATCTGAGTACAGAATCAAAGGCTGGAGTGGGCACTGTCTGTACTTTGTTATTTGGCTTGATTTGAACCCTGGAGATACAGCAATGAACATTCTGCTTTGCCTTCTAGTGCCAGAGCATTGCACGATAATTCTCAGTGATTATCACAAGGATTTAGAGGGAAATTATATTGCTTTCAGTTTTTGTAGAAGTAGTCATTCTAACATAAAAAATACTGCCAGGTAAAATCAGAGTCATGCAGAGGAACTGGGAAAGCACAGCTGCAGAGGGGAAAGCGGTATGTTTAGAGGTTGCAGTAGAGTCATCTTGATTGCTCCTTGAGATAAAAATCAGAATTGGGAGAGCACATATGAATCAGTTAGCTTTTAGTTTCTAATCTGGTGAAAATAAACATTCCACAGGGACTATTTTTACCACATTCTAGAGGCATTAAAACAACCTAAACTTCACAGAGCCAGGCAAACAAACAAACGAACAAATCTATGAGAACAGAGGTCTGGGATTTAGGTCTGGCCTTTCATCTGTCAATTTAGTCCTATTTGCAACACAAGCTTGTCTATGTTCTGCAACAGAATTCATTGGAAAGTATGTCTTCTATGAATGAGACATTATCATTCATTGTAAGATGTATTTCCTATGTTATGAGAAATTAAGAAGAGCCTGACATTAGACGTGATATGGGAATTTCTGAGTTGGGATCTTGACATAATAAGAAATGAAAACTTGTTATCATAACCCAGCTCATTTACCTGTGGTGGGGATGCTAGGAAAGCAAAGAATTTGTGCATTTAGGTTAGGAATCTTCCTGAAAGTCCTGAGCATGACCTTCCTTCCTCTTCCAAGGACATCTTTCTTATGCACTGTATCATGTGTGTGTGTCAATTTCAGTGTGGTTTTTGGATGTATGTAGTTCAGAAATGTGTTGAATTTGATGCTGAAGCAGAAAGTGAAAGGTAATGTTTAATGCCTGAATTCTATAATGGGCTTGAAGTATTCTGAGATACTCCTGTCTGTGGGAGCTTTTCCACATTGTATGAAACTATACACCTGTAGGAAACTATGGAGTAACAATTAACTTTCTCTGTGTGTTGTTTAAAACTGTTCTGATTTTGCAACTGTAGGTATTCTGTCTTTAATTAATTGAATGTTCTGTCCTTTTGCCTTTAATTAGAAGATTTGTATTTTATAGTAAAGCACAGTCATGTACTCTCTGACACACAATGGATAGTACTACTTGGCTACGTAAACTGAATATTCCTCCTCTATTTGTATTCATTTGAAATCACATTAATGCAGGACAATGAGAGGAAAAGGAGGAAATCCCACTGGGATACACAGGTGTGTGCCAGCTTCACTGAAGTCAATTACTTCCCCCTCTCTTGCCTTTTTAACCTTTGATTTTATCACTAGAATTGGGCATGAATAGAGTTTTAGTGGTCTCAAGTGACTTAGTGAAGGAATATTTCAAGTTTGAACAGAGCTTTACGTAAACATGTATACTTTACCGTTTATTATTCAAATAGGTCATATATTTAAACATTTGCTCTGTGTGTTAAGGCTTTTAGCGTGAATGGCCATGGACCCATTAAAACTGAAATGAGCATTTTGTGGAACTTGAAGTTTTTTAACATGACTTTGCAGGAAAGCAGATGTGATTTTCCCCAGAGGCATCTCCAGTTGTATTAATCATGTAGTGCATTGATGTGTTAGATTTCTACTGCGTGTTAATTAGATAATAAAGATTGCAAGATATTGTTCTGTAGGATACTAGTAAATTCAGTCTGTATTTATTTTTCCAACAGGTATAAAAGTTAGTCTTTAACACCTTGTAATTTTTGAATTGTGAAATTGGGTGATGGCAGTGTAATACCAACCAAAAGAATAAGGGGCATTAAATGTAACAAAAGGGATTCTGCAACTGGAATATTTTCCAGATACCTTCCAAATACCCAGACAGATTAGGTTTATTAAGATCAAAAGAGTGTGCTTAGGGATTTAACTGCAGGAGAGGCTGCTTTCCAGGGGATAGATCTCCCATAACTGTTTTTCATGGTGTGTCTACTAGCCAAAGGGATTGTAAGTATTCTTTGATGGTTTCTTTCTTAAAATGCATGATGTTAGCAAGAAAGTGGGTTAAAGTACCCTCTTCATGTTTGCACTGTGAAAGCATAAATTATTTCCTGTAATAAGTTAATAATGGCATTGTGACTATTTAGAATGATGAGCCCAATTATAAAGCAGATACTTATGTTGCTCCACTTTATTTAATAGTCAACAGTTATTATGAATCATACAGGAGAAATCAGTCATTTTAAAACAATATAATGGATGGCATCTGTATATCCATGTAAAAGGTTCATCCACAGGTTGTCTTAAACGCACTATTTTGATCTAGGTTTTAGCTTAAAAGAGGCTGATCTGTAATTCCTTGAGTATCTGTCCTTATTTCATGTAAGGTCATAGACATCAGAAAAATTCCACAGCAGGCAACTCATACCAAGCCTCCATCTTACAAGGTTTCTGCATCTCCTGGTAGCAAAATTAGGAGATGTGCTGCTGTTGCAGCATGCTGAGCGTGCAGTCACTGTAAGAAGAGGGGACTGTGCAGTGAAGGATTCCTCCTCAGGTGTTCTCCTGAAGGAGTTTCAGGGAATGCTTGCTGTCAGTTGTTCTTAGGGATTTAGAATTGGGCTTTTGAAAGCTCAGAATGATACATGATTTTTTTTAATTGCAGCTCTATGCATTCCGTGATGTATTTTAAATACTATAAAAGCTGACATACAGTATCTTAAAATTAGTGACAAAATCCTATTCATAAGGAAAGTGAATCAGATTTCTTATTTTTCCCAATGTTATTAAAGAAAATATCTAAGAAGAATATTCAGGAATTTTCATGTGAGTTTTGAAAGTTTACACTGTACAACATCAGTTGCACATTTTTTCCTGAATGTTGTTACTTGTTCTATAATAGAAAAAGAGGATCTAGTCAGGATAGTCAGTCCAAGCATTCAAATTCATATGCAATTTTTTCATGTAGTAATAGGAGAGAGGAAATGTAAATATGTATACAAAATAATATATATTCATGTCTGTCCATCTAGCTAGTCCAAAAAAATTAAAAAGACATTTGATTTCAAAACTATCATTAGTATCTGAAATGATAACTTTTTCTTTAATATTGTTTTGCAATATTTTATAGTGTACTTTATTATAGTGTTTAAGCCTTAGACACTCTGAAGAACTTGATTATAAGTTTCCAATATTTATATAATTTGAATATATTGATGCTGAATTTTAGTGATGGTAGTGATTGATACTTGTATTACTGCAAATATGTCGTGTCTAAAAATCACATAGGAAGCTGTATATGTTGTTTCTGAAAATATTCTGGAGAAACTGTTGCTTGGGAAGAGTGTTATTAAAAAGGATCCCTGTTGCAGTGTAAGGAATACCTTAAAGCTGCAGGGGATGGAGAGTTGAGAACAGTTAATGGGGCAAAGAATTAGAGGCTTAGGCAAAGTCAGAGAGTCCTTTTCAGCACTCTGCAAAGTAAAATGAATTAATGGAGTGTTTATAATTTATGACTTAAGAGCGAGACCCTGCAGAAAGTTACTATCCAGAGAAGTAGGTAACTGCTTTAAACAGGGAGATCTTCTGAATCTAAAAGTGTAATGCACCCAATGCCTGACTTTGTTGATGTATTGAATTGGAAATTATTGACTTCTTTTAGAAGAGGAAATTTCCTTGTTGTAGTGTGGGAATAGAATGCTTAAAAAACCTGCCATGTGGATGCTGAATTACCACACTGGGGTGCTGCAGCCTTCTTTCAGTTGTGATACACACAACTGCAAGTAGCTTTCCTCGGTGGCTGGGAAAAGAAGGGTAACGTATAGCATAGGATATACAACATTTTAAAATGAGATTTTTATTGCAGCCACAAAAATCAGGCAAGAACATTACATTTGAAAATAAATTTCAGAAATGAAAACTGTATTTTAATTTGAAAATGGGAAAATATGCACAAATCTGAACACCGCTGATGTCACCTACAGGCTTCTCCTTTCCTGATAAAATATAGAAAGCATTTAATTAAAGTAGGACTTGCAATTTGAAATAGAATGTTTCTTACATTTTTTTTCATTCTTTTCAACAGATAGTGCCTTTGTGGATCGCCCCCAATGTGTTAACATTCTCTGGATTTGTCATGATTTTAGTAAATTATTTTCTAATATCTTCCTATGACTGGGACTACACTGCCTCAGGTAAATATCCTCATGTTGTATGATTAGTGAGCTGCTTATGTCATACTTCTGAATTATACAGGGAAGTATCAGATACTTGGATCTTCCACTCACTCCCTTAATGAAGCTCCATGTGCATATAAGGAGGATCTGACTTCACACATGGCATTATAAATTTAGATCATTTTATAGAAAAATCATATTTAGTTTTCTCCCTAAGTATGGGTTTCAGCATATGCTGCTTGAAGTCTATGATAACATCTCATTTTATTTAAAGTGTATTCCAGGATTTAAGTACACAGCCAAAACCAACACTAATGTTCTTCATAGAAATTAAATGGGTTTCGCATTTCCTAATACCTAAATGGGTGCCCGAACAAGTTCATTTCCCTTTAATTACTCCACCCTTCATTTGAGACAGCTTCTAGACAAAGAAGAAATAGTTTCTAAACAAATGCCTCTTGAAATGATGACTTTTGAAGTCCAAGTCCATATGTGCTCCTCATGGCAGACCAAGTCAAAAGCTTTTTGGAGCAAATTGCTCCTTAGCATTCAGTTCTGGGCCTCTCAGACCAGCTTGGAGCCTACAGAAAGTAGTAAGCATCTCCCAGGCGATTTATGTATAAAAAGCTTTGCTTTTCTTTAAACTAGACAATTTGGTGAAGATTTAACATGTTTATTTCCTGAAACGATTATGTTTGGGATTTTTTTTTGCTGTCTTTCATTTCTTACACCTGTGGTTAGGTTCAGGAGGTACCCTCTGGGGTGAGCTGTTTGTACATTTATCACAACAGTTCTAGAGGCGGGGATGCTTATTAGCAGTTTTGGTTCAAAAATAACCCTGTATGAGCATTAAGTTTTCAGTACCAGGATATTATGTAGTTATTTGGCATCATCCTTATACATTCTGGGGATTTTTTAAATCAATGTAGCTCATATTTACTAAGTTCTGTAACAAAAGAGCATCCAGCGTAGATCTTTGAATGGCATAATTTTACCCTGACACGTTCCCAGTAGGCACACATTGAACTTGAAGACATTTAAAATTGTGATTAAGCCTGTTAGAATTGGGACCTCTATGTATAGTATGAAACCTCCATTTCACACGAGAACAGCGCCCATCATTTCTCAATTGATTGAAACCGTTCATGCAACCTTATGAGCCTTTTGAGTATCATATATCGACCCCATACCTAGGATCAGAAATAAAGGACTTCATTTCCTGGACAGCTGGTTTTCATTCTACAGTTTGCAAATTTGCAGCTAGGACTCTGAACTTGCCATCTTTTCTTTCAGAGTGGCAAGATGAGACATTGATGAGGGCACTGCTTTAGGTACTGGTGATTCCCTGTCCAGCAAGGGCACACCTCTGTGTGCAATCATTCCCTGTGTTTGGTGCCGAATGCCAAAAAACTGAGAGGGCTTTGTGCTTACGGTTGTTTAGTGCTGGTGCAGTCCTTGCTGAATTATGTTTAATGTAATATAGAATGCTCTTTGTAACAAGGATTGTTTTTTTTTTTAAAACCAATTATAACCTTGCATTATTGCTATCAGCAGAGCAATAATTGAACCCTGGGTTCTGTCCAATTTGACTTTCTTTTGTTTTTTCAAGGAAATTAAAAAAAAAAAAGGTGCTAATATCTGTCCAGTCCAAAGGACATAAATTCCTGTTCAGATCTATACAGTAAAAGTGCTACGCCAACCCCATGTTGGCACTAATAATAATGATCACGCTTGAAAAGTACTTTTTTTTTCCCCTTTAGTATTATATTAACTCATTTGTAGACAGATAGTCTTCCCATAACTGTGAAAGCTTTTGCCTAGTTACTGTCATTGTTTTGTGCAATACCAGAGTCATTTCAAAACCAAAACCCCTCTACCTTCTGTTCTTTACAGTTTATACATATTCAAACCTGCTCACTGCTTCTTTGATGGAGCTTACTGATGACTTAAGGTCAAAACTGACTATTTCAATCTGTTTGATGTAGTGGGCTAATCAGTGGCAGGTTGTTCATGTGTATATGCATATCTCAGTGGATTTCTTTGATGTTAACTGCTGTTACACTGACTCACTGCTTGATGTATTTCAGGTACCAGTCCTGGACTTGTTCCCACCTGGGTGTGGCTGTTCAGTGCTTTTACCACCTTTTGTGCTTATGCTTTAGGTAAAGTACAATGAAATCATTTACATGTCTGGCATCTTCCTATAGTTTTATCTACTAATGCACTAGTGCTGATGTTGAGATGAAAAGGCATCGTGGATAAATTAATATAATTATATATTAGAGGTTCTATGACTGTAGCTCTTATCCCTCTTGAAAGTTCAAATTATTTTAGAGGAACAATGGAAATCATTAAGTAACAGTAGTCATTGCTGTTTGGTTTCATAAAAGTCTTTGGCCCCAAATGCTAACACTGTGAGAAGTTTCCTGACACAAGCATTAATGGAGGGTGTTTTCAAAGACAGGGAAAATAATGGTTACCCTTTACAGCAGAGAAAAAGGAAAATGAGCATAGCACTGTGTTTTAGAGTGTTAGGTGCTTCGTTGCTTAAGGTGTATGTCAGGAGAGATGGTGTGAATGTGGTGACAGGCCTGAGCTGCCTGTGGAGATGAAGTTGTTTGTTTTTTTTTAATTTCCTGTTGCTGTTTTTCTCCCATAACACCTACACCTCAGTTTCAGTCTCAAGATTCCATTTTTACTTTTTATATCACACTGTGGCTGTATTTTTAAGTACATTGCACCTTGCTGTGCAGTGGTGTGAAGATGTAGGTCTGAGCTGATGAAGATGTGGGAGTGAGATCCACATTAGCATGGCCTTTTTGCTTCCTCTCATTCCAAACTAATCTCTCCACAATGTGGTGCAACAGAGTTAATTTTTTGAGGGACTCAAGGTAGTATATTTACATGGGCTGCACTGTGCTGTGTAAATGTACCTTTTCTTTCGAGCTGGTTCTTACAAGACCCTTCGCTGCAGTGTGTAGCCGAATGTTTTTGTGCCATAGTTAAGATACCCAGGCTAGATATATATGTGTTCTAGATGTACACTGCAATGTTGTGCAAAGATGCTGGCCATTTCTGGTGTCAGACCCATGCATGTAGAGCTATCTTGATTAACCTGGGAGTATTCTCTTGTGCAGACATCTCTCTCTCTCTGCGTTGTAAATGCCTTTGCATTTCTGTTCAAGGGGCAAGCTTGTGCCAAAATTATTTTGTCCAGAATTTCTTTGTATTTGTAGCATAAAAATCACTGGAACAACAGTCCCTTGAGTCTGACTACCAGTCAGATTTCCCTGACAACTCTCTCTAATTATTAGCAGAAGCAGCAGTTTCTTTTGTGAAAATAATTCTTTATGTAATTGTATGGAATTTAATGAAGTGGCTATTGTTTTATAAACAGGAATTACATATTGGAGCTGTTAGTGTATGACACCACTGAAAGCTCATTGGAAATTCAGCTTCTGAGGTTCTTAATGTACATTATTTGCCAATGAGGCCTATAGTTCCTAATACTTGGGAGACAAGGAATATGATGTTGACAGTCAAAGCTATAATGAGCTGATGTATCTGCAGATTTTTATGTCTGCTCTCCAAGCCACTTCAGGAAATATTTAGTCTCAGATTTAGTTCTGCATGGCCAAAGTTTTCCTTTTGGATGACTGCAAAGGGCCATAATAACTAACCAAATATGCAGTTCTAATCTCTCTCAACTTCTTTTTAATGACACAGTTACTCTCATCAAACTCCCTAGCATGATACTCTTTTTTCCCACCTTTGTTAAGATGGTTTGGTATCTTTACCCTGTCTTTAAAATGGAGTACTCTTTGCTGGTATTTTGAATTCCACTATTTAAAAGTTATGTAAACTTTAATAAAACTGAAGATTTATAAACCTTTATGAGACAAAACTGTAATATAAGAATTCCAAAGCAATGGAAGTGTGATACAGGCTATGTTCGCTATTGAACATACAGTGTTGTTGGCGTGAATGGTTTCAAACTGAAACCTAAAGAGAAAATATTTCCAGTCTCTTAAAAAGCTAGTGAAACCACATGGAAAATGTGGGCAAAGGGTTGTGAAAATCCTATTTTACGTATGTGTGATACAGTTCCTTTATTTTTCTCCATGCTCATTAGAATTAGAAGCACTGTATTTTATGACACCATTATAAACCTAACTTTTTTCAGTGAAACTAAGATTCCTGCAAAATGAAAAACACTCTTTTCACTGTGCTGTATATATTTCAGTATCTAGTATGAATATTCTTTTGGACAACTGAAAATAATATATGAACAGACAAATCTTTTAACATTCTTATTTTTAAAATACTGTTTTATCCCTATAAATGAATTGTCTCCAGTTTGGATAAATGTTCTTGAGATATAAAAGACCATAAACTGTTTAGGGATATTTACATACCTATTTGGTAGTTAAGTTTCAGAAATATCCTTTAACAGACAAAAGAATTTCTACATTTGTAGCAACACTATTCCAGTAACCTCAAACTTATACAATTTCTTTTCTGCACATTTCAGTAAGATACTGACAATTTATATTTGAAATCCTCTATGAGATCTCTAATTTTCAGAGTTGTAAGAACTGTCCCAAGAGATTTGTATTTGAGAGGAGGAGATCTCACAGATGTTTAGGTATTCCAATGGGGAGATGGTCTAAAATCTGTACAGAATGAAATCCCATGTTTTCCTGGTTTAGATCCCTGAAGTATATTTACATTAAACAAAACTCAGAGTACTGCCAAATAATCTGGAGAAGTAAGTAGCATATGATCTATAGCAGCTGTGGAGTCTTTGGTCTCCCTCTGCTGAGCTGTATCTCTGGTTAGTTTTGGGTTACTAATGATCAATAACTAATAACTATTAGCTACAGTACCTTCCAAATAACATTATAAAGAAAAACAAAATTCTCCATGTTATTTTGATATTTAGGGTAACAATAAGTAATCTGTAAGGCTTGTTCTGTGTACTTTTTCCTAAGATATTTCTCCTGTGTATTTACACTTCACTTTAAGAAAATGTTTCTATTTCTCACCAGCACAGGCGCAGAGAAGAAATTAAGGATATGGTTTGGCAATACAACTAAGAAAGATTACAGCTGCTAAACTCCCTTCCTCCTCCTCCTCCTCCCTGCATTCACTGCTCCTCCCTGGTGCCACCTCCCTTCTTTTTTATACCATGCACAGTGACAGTTCTGTTCACTGACCCTGAAGAAAATGTAATATTTGCTGTCTTTCCACCAGCTGAGCAGGCTGAGAGTTCAACAGCAGTGAACTCTCAGATTGACTCAAACTGTATTGTCCAGCTGCATCCTTAGAGTGAGGTCCAGTAGAGTGTTTGGGCATCTTTCAAGAACTTTAGTATAAGTGATCAACATATAACTCACCTTAACAGTAAGGTATTTGTAGAATCACAGAACCATCTAGGTTGGAAAAGACCTTTAAGATGAAGTCCAGACATTAACTCAACACTGCCAAGTCCACCACTAAACCTTGTTCCTAAGTGCCACACCTATGGGTCTTTTAAATACCTCCAGGGATGGTGACTCCACCTCTGCCCTGGGCAGCCTGTTCCAATGCCACTGCCCTTTTGGTGAAGAAATTTTTCCTTATATCTAATCTAAACCTCCCCTGGCACAGCTTGAGGCTGTTACCTCTTGTCCTATCTCTTGTTACATCAGAGAAGAAACCAGTGCCCAAATTACTACAGCCTCCTTTCAGGTAGTTGTAGAGAGCAGTAGGGTTTACCTGAGCCTTCTTTTCCCCCCAGTTCCCTCAGCCGTTCCTCATCAGACTTGTTCTCCAGACCCTTCACCAGCTTCATTGTGGTTCTTTGGCCCCACTCCAGCACCTCAAAGTTTCTCTTGTAGTGAGGGGCCCAAAGCTGAGCGCAGTATTTGAGGTGTGGCCTCGCCAGTGCCAAGTGCAGGGGGACAATCACTTCCCTGACCCTGCTGGCCACACTGTTTCTGATACAGACCAGGATGTTATTAGCCTTCTTGGCCACCTGGGCACACTGCTGGCTCTTGCACCTTAAGATTTCAACCAAAAGACTCTTTAAAACATCTTCTGCAGGTACACACACAAATACATTTTGTGACATTTGGCTGCCACATAACAGTTAGTCATGGAGGCATTTGGCATCAGGCAACCTAAATGCCTTAGTGATACTACTCCATAAGTGGTCTGAAATCTCAGAGGGTTCACAACACCAATACATGGGCAAGAAGTCCCATGTGGACACTTTTCAGTGCTTTCATTGAGAAACTGATCATAGGGACTGACATTAAAGTGTTTAAAGACCACTGAGGACAACTAATTATGAATGTCTTTCTAAAGCTCACAACAAAGGTGGCATTTAGTTTAAGAGTGAAGGTAAGGACAGAAAAATCTTTTGACAACTGAAGCAAATATTTTACAAGCAATCCTAACATGTTGGTATTGAAGCCACAGTTGTGCTTCAGTTTGCCGTCTTTGATTTATTTTTCTCATACGTTATATATGGCAGTAGTGAAGTGTATGTGAAAGAAGTTACTCCTTTTGTTGTTCTCTAACTCTTTATTTGTTTCCTTTCCTGATCCTTCTAGATTCCATAGATGGGAAACATGCTCGAAGGACTCAATCCAGTACTCCTCTGGGAGAATTATTTGACCACGGGCTGGATAGCTGGGCTACCTCCATTTTTGTGCTTTCGTTTTTTTCTGTCTGTTCCCGGGACAATGGGAGGAGTGGAATTTCTGTATATACAATGTATATATATTTAAGCATTGTCTTGTTTAACTTTATGTGTTCACACTGGGAGAAATATAACACAGGAGTTCTTTTCCTTCCTTGGGGATATGACATAAGCCAAGTGGTAAGTATTTATCATTCCTGCTTTGGTTTTATTTTTTTTTAACTGTGTTAGTGTTTTCATAATATTACAGAAATAGAAAAACAGAGCTCAAGGCAAATATATTTGGCCAAGATTTTGAATGTGAAATAGCATAACCCTAAAAGTAACTCAAAAATATTTCCTGCATTTGCAAGGAAGGGATGCTCTAAAGCAAATTGTCAGCATTAGAGATTCATTGCCTTTCAGGAAAAAAAAGGCTTGCAGCAAGCCTAGCAGTCAGATATGCTCGTAAGAATGTCATTTAACTACATTTGATTTGTGGTATTAACAAAAATTATTGTGCTATCTGAAGCCATAAGCAATTTTCTCACCAACGCTGGGTTCCGAGGCAGTATGTGAATTAGTTCAAGGAGTGTTTATTAATAGTAATTATGCAGCTATACAACACTAGACATTCTCAATTCTACCTCTTCCATCAAATGTGGTGATGGAAGCAGCATTGTACCTATACAGCAAGCATCAACTGTTTTCAAGTGAGTTTTACCCTTGGAAAAAAAGTAAGTCATACCATTAGAGGTTTCCACTCTGGGAATGGCATTCAGTAATGTGAATTACATATCAGCCTATAGCCAGTGTCCGTCTGAGTTCTTGACTGGCTTACAGCCCTGCTTGAGGTGGCCCTCTTCAGAAACATGCCAGGGTACCATGGTGAGTGGTGGCCTCCAGGCAGAAATTAGCAGCAGCAGTAACAAGCTCAGTGCACTGCCAAGGGCCTAGCACTGGGATTTCTGGGCTGTCTTATGTATTTCTTAGATACCCAGGTTCTTGCAGCCTGAGAAGCACAGTCCCAGTCTTCTAATCTTCCTGTCACAGGCATAGGATGAAAGGTACAGCCAAATATATATAATTGAAAATAAGTTTGACAGATATTTAAATATGTGCTTTAATGGAAATACAGTATTTAAATTAATGGCTGCAGATGTATTGCTGTAAACCTAATCAGAATCCAGTGGTTTGAGAACAACTGAGATGGTGGTCCAGGTGTGGTACATCTGTTTCGTCCCCTACAAAATAGGTCCTGGGAGAAGAAGTTGGCTCAGGACTAGGACATTAGGCAGCCAGCTGGTCTGCAAGGTTCAGCCATGTTTGTGTAAGGTTTCTTAGTGAAGTTCTTCCAGCAGGAGAGGAACATCTATGTTCAAACCTATTTCATTTGCTGCTCAGATGATCACTGTAGATATACATGTGAATGTTTAGAAAGCTCTTTTAGGTTGCTACAGCATCTGAATGATATTCGTGGTTAAATGTGGGAGTGGGTATCAATTAGGGGAGCAGTGCTGTTGTCAGTGCCTTTTCATGACCTATGCCTCTGTCACTGCTTTCCCATCTGGGAAATAATGGTAGTAACATTTCCTTGCCTGAGAGAGTTGTGGTGAGGCTGGATTTCAGAAAGTTTGCAAACTGCTTTGATTAACGTGGATGCAAGGTGCTAACAACTGCTATTTCCTGTCCCCCTTTGATACTGAATTGCTGTCCCACATGCTCATTTCTAGTAACTTCTGTGATGATTTGCTTACAGTCTAAATGCTAAGGATATAAATGTAAGGATTTTTTTGATGCACAATCATCAGCAGCAGTGAAAGACAATGCTACTGAATTTTCTGTATGTCAGTTTACCCACCTGTGAAAATCAGCTTTTGTAGCTGTGATTGCCCATGAACAAAGAAAAGACAGGACTTGTAGATCAAGGTAGTATTTTTTCCATTAGTTCAAACTACATTTCACGCACAGTGGAAAGTTTGGGTTGTTTTCAGCTGTACTCACCAGTCTAGTAAAAGATCTTAATTCCCCTACAAAAATTGCCTTGCCCTTGTTTTGTAAGGGGCAAGGCAGTACAATAATTCAGCAAATTTTGTATGATGCACCCACTATTAAAGGTAGCTCTTCATCTCCAGCTACTTGGAGGTGATGAGGATGCTGAGGACCTAAGCAAATGGCTGATGATGAGTAAGAAAGGTAACGTTCCCTTTGCTGCTTTTTCCCCTGCCACCTACCTGCCAGATATTCCCACAGCCACATTCAGAGGCAGAGTGGTAGCACTCACAAGCTGCTTTCAGACTGATTCCCAGCGTTTAGTTCACTATTTCCTCTGTGGCATTCCTAGCTGAATTGCTGCATAAATGCGCCTCTCTGCTCTGTCTTGAGTAACTTCACCAACAACATGATGCTATCACATTGGCATGTCAGACATTCAGGTAGTCTAGCCCTCTGCTTCTGCTTTTAAATTTGATAGTAGCCAGGAACTTTGGACTTTGTTATCACCACAAAGGTCAGGAAATACAGTCATTAGTATAAGTGTGCAAATAGGTAACTGTTGACCTTAATGAAAACATTACTGGCATGTAGCTCCCAGGACACCGCTGCTGAGTCAGCTCCGCTGTATGTAAACACTCCCTGGCTCTGTGTTCACTGCCGTGTTAGAAGAGCTCATGAAAAAACACCTCATTGTAGACAGAGAAATCCGTGGGGTTTATGCAGATCACAGTTTTCTGCGAGTTGATGACTCATCAGAATTGGGCACCTAATTACGGTAGCTGGGCTGTAATTGGCACTCCAATTAGCTTTGATTACAGCAGACAGCTGTTTATAGGAAGCTGCGGTTGGTAAACTTGAAAAATGTCTGTGACGTGTCTGAGAGATGCGTGGTCAGAGGAATGCTTGCTTTGTGCATTCAGAATCAAGGAGGAGGTGTCTGCAACAGTGAAAACTCTCCCCCTCTCTCCCCTCTCCAGCACAAGGAGCTACCTTGTGCCAACTCCTCTGTGGGCAG
This sequence comes from Pezoporus occidentalis, assembly GCF_034315485.1. Classification (NCBI taxonomy): domain Eukaryota; kingdom Metazoa; phylum Chordata; class Aves; order Psittaciformes; family Psittacidae; genus Pezoporus; species Pezoporus occidentalis. The sequence continues at coordinate 12,564,439 of NW_026915724.1, forward strand.
AAAAAGATGCAGGAGAGGAGCCTCTTTACACCATCTACACACTTTTCATACACCTTAGAGTAAGCACACCTATTAAAACCCCCAAAAGTCACGAAGAGAAGTCTGTAAAATAAACCTTTGCTATGTTCTGTGAGAAGTTCTCAGATACATCTTGTGAAAACAAACATTTTTACTTTGTCACAAGCCCAATCAAAGAAAACTAATACCTAAAGACAAAACTTTCCTGATAAAATGAAATTTCAGGCTTCCTGCCATATGCTCATTTTCACAGACAGTTTGAGCCCTGTGTTAATGGAAACCGTTTCAACACCTGAACAATTAATACTATTGGAACACACTTGTGAAATTGAATATTACAGTAAAATTAAAGTTGTGGGGATTTTGGTTATTTTGGTTTTTTGTTTGTTTTTGTTTTTGTTGTTTTTTTTTTTTTTGTGGAATCATACAAGATTTAAAATCACAGCCAGAATATTTTTTCAAAACAATGAAAAAATGTTTGATTTTTAAATGTGTGGTACATCATACAGCATCCTCAATGTACCTGTGTGTAAAACAGAAATGATGAATCATTAGGAAGAAGAAAAAATATAGAATTTTCCCAGTGCCACATTAAAGAAGTATTCTGAATTTACAGAGGGACAAATGTGATTATGTTGCTGTGATTTACAGAACTGTGGCAAGGTAGGGAGCCACTGCTCAGGAGCCAGTTATCCTGTTGTTCAGCCATATCAAATGGCCTACAAATTAACAGATTTTTATCTGCATAAGTACTCCTCCTCCTCATAGATAAGACCTTGGCAAGCCAAAGATTTTCCTGGCCAGATGCTGCAGTTGAATCCAAGATTGTATATGTCTGACACTAACTTGCTATATAGTCCTGACCTGTGGTATTTAATTTGGACTTGCCATTTTGCAAAAGGTTGCAATTATTTTTACTTACTAAAGACTACATTTGTATCTGAAAAGTAGTAAAGCTGATCTATGCCAGAGAGATGAGGAGTAAAAAATTACTCAGCTGCTATTATAGCTTAGATCAAGGGGCACAGCCATTTTCCAGCTTTCTAAAGGAGGTCTTTGGGACTTGCCTCAGTGAAGTCAAAGTTACATCTCCTTCAAAAAGAACACACCAAAAATTTGAAGCCAATGAGTGTATTTTCATACCCTACCACTGTTAAATCAGAGGCAATCTTAACCTGTGAGTGCTGCATCACCAAATCCCAGGGCAGGGGTTTTCCCCCAGAGCCTGTTGCATCAATGTTACTGTTCCTAGAGGTGTGCTGACATCTGACAGGGATGCTTATGACTGCATTGCCAAAAGCACTGACTGTAATAACGGATAACGTCGAAGTTCCTCTTTTATCACTTGCCAAAAAAGTCTGTTGAGAATTCAACTTGTGAGGGTAAATTCAGGCTCCATTAGAACCAGTTGGAGTTTTGCCATCGACTTTGATGGGGCCAGGATTCCATCCGTCATGTCTTATGCATAACATAATGCAATTTCTGGAGAAAGCCAAATGGTAGCTCTGCTGTAGTCAGTTGCAAAACACATGATACATGTCCTTCATTTAGACCAAAATTTGACTCATTGTCTTCAATGGCCCAAGATGTAACTCTCATACTAGTGCTTCTCCGCTGCAGATCTGTTGTGCTGCTTGTTCTTGCACAGGTGAATCAAGCATCCAACCTGGCAATGCCAATTCAAGGAAAACTCTTGAAGAGCTACATACTGATAGGAGAAGAATCTTGAATATAGATACAGAGAAGCAAGTGAAGTCAAATATAGTAATATCTATACGTAATAAGGAGTTTAAGCAACATCAGTGTTTGTTACTAATCTGTGATCTTAAGCAGCAGGTTATCTTAAAAAGGAGGTTTTCAGTGTATCTTTAAATTAAAGCGGGTGGCCTGGGCTAAGCCAAGAAACAGGTTTCAAGGTAGAACATGTTCTCTTGAGGACATGGGATTAAGGACAAGGGCTGGGAACCACTGCAACACAATCATTACTGCTTTTGAATGTTACACACCTAAAATGGCAAGATTTCTCCAATTTGTACCATGTATGAGGTGCTACAGGTAATACAATGTGAAATGTATCGCCATAGGAGCTGTAGAGTTTTGACAGCATTAAGATTGTTGACCTCAGCCGGGTCACAGAAATATCTCTGAAAAGAGAGTAAGAACTTCATTGACATCTCTGCTGAAATGGATAGCGCTTCAGAGAGACTCAAGAGTCTTATGTGTGAGCCCTTTCACTCCTAATGATGTTTGACTACGTGTTTCTTTTTGTGCCCGGTAATGATGCTATCTTTCAAACAAATTAAACATCAGGGAGGGCTTCAGCTCACTCTCCTTTTTATTTATTCACATGAAATCAATTATTATTATTTCAGGTGAGCTTAGGTTTTTTTTTCCTCTCTCAGTTATTCTGATATGATCAGTTCAGGGGGCTGAGCTGCAAGAATAACCACATTGCCGATTCTGAAGTCTGTATGCAGATACAAGAAAGTGTATGTACACTGGGGAGACCTGACATTAGAAAGGGATTTAGGGATTTTTGTGTTTTGAAAAGGTAAGTCTGTAATGTTTACCAAATGCAGACAGATGCACACACTGCAGGGAAATTACATGTTTTCCCCACATTTCATATGTTTTAAATAACTCTGTTTGTGACCCTGAAAGCTGCTTCACTGCTTAGAAGTACATGTTTTGGAATGGTAGCATAAGATCCTGTATTGTGGAGACAGGAGGAAAATAACAGCTTGTATTAAAATGATAAGCTAAATTCCGTGTCTTTAGAAGTAAAGGATTAAAACTACATTATCTTTTTTCCTATAGGTATTAATAGCAGCATATCTGCTCACAGGTTCTGTTGGCGTGGAAGTCTGGCACAAGCCTCTTCTCTTTGGTTTTTACATTACAGACGCATTAGTAATCTTACTTATAGGTAAGTGTCCAAATCCATGCAAAACTGTACTGCTTTTTAATTATTTTGACAAGATATTTCTTTTATTTCCTTCTTTTTATTTTGTGTTGTTTAGTCTAAAAAGTCCACATGAAAGGGGCTGATTTAAAAGACAAAAACTGGAAAACTTCAAGAAAGGAGATAATTTTGGAAACATTTTTCCTCACTGAATTACTAACTGTTACACATAAATAATACAAAAAATGTTCCTTATCTGAAACATGTCACTCACATTTACATATATTATAAGTTTAATGTTTTGGCCTACAGCACACTATGCTCCAAAACATTTTACATAGAAGGAATGAAGACATCATTAAATAGTCTTATAAGGCACAAAAGTAGATCTGAAAAGAACCAGGTGTATTCTAAGCTCTTCTTTAGACTTACTTTCAGAGCTGAAGTGATGCATTTTTCATACACAGCAGTAGTCTATTTGCTCATCCTCTGATACTATCTGTGCAGTTTGAAATAAGCATTGAACATTTTTCAACTGCTATAGCTAGACTGAGAACGAGAGCAGTTACATTTTAATTATTTAAAACCATGGTAGCCTTAGCTAAAAATGTGTGTGTGCAAAATGGCTTTGGTGTGTTGCTTGTAAGATGAATAAATTAGCATGTAAATTTGAGGGATTTTTACATAAGCATGCAAGTGATGAGAAGAGGAAACAAAAAACCCCTGTTTGACACAGAGAGTTTAGACTTGCATCCCAAGAAGCTTCTTCAGTCCTTGAGCCAAATGGAGAACTTGGATATAGGTGCCCACCCAATGCCGACACTAAGAGACATCTGAGCATTTCAGGGGGGACGTTTGAATCCACTGCATTGACATGGTGAGGTCTTCAGCAGGGACTGCCTCCAGTCTCAGCAGTGCTTCCTAGAATTGCCAGATTGGAAAGGACCCTGCATTCAAGCTGTGCTTTCTAGTGACTACAGGTATAAAAGCACATGGTTTTGCAGACCTTTGTGCTTTACCCAGAGTAAAACTGACCCTGTGTAACCAAGGGTATTGTATAGTCTTTTTCTTGTCAGGCCTGTTTTAGGCACTCTGAGGAAAACAAGGAAAGAAAGTGGGAATAAAACAGTGGTCGCCTTTTCAGTAAGCCATGATTTATTCAGCTTGTCAGAGGTGCAGCTATAACATGCCCTCTGGTGGCTGGCCGGGCAGACGGATGGGGAGTGATTTGTGCCCTTGAAGAAGTATCACAGGTCCGAGAGAGGTGGATGCTGGCTTGCTCACAAGCAGCAGGTTAGGCCTGTGATGGCATGATGTGCTAGCATGGGCAAGTCCATTGAAAACGCTTGTTCTGTGCTACATGCATGGCTGCTTTTGTTCTTGTCACTAAGGCACATGACAGCCAGTTCAGTGAGTACACTGATGTCTTCCCTTGTGCTTGGGAAGCCATGGGTGAAGGTTTAATTCAAACTGCTCAACATATTGGGAAGGTTTGTGCTAGGAAAGCATGTCAATGTCATCAAATCTGCAGAAGTGAGCATCCTTTTTCATATTCTACCAAAACCAGCTGCAAAGCAAGGTTTGATGAACTATTCCATTAGCATTAGAAAGAAGTACTGCTTCCGTCTCGTGTGGTACACTTGCATGAATGGAACTGTGAGCAGAGAATTGAGTATTTCTTCCAGCATTGTCCTCAGCAGAGTAGGCATAAGTAAGAGCCAAAAGATTTATTTTAAAACACACTCTCACACTCTCTCCACAATGCCATTAACAGGGCCACTCTTGCAGCTTAATTATAGCTAAATATGGGCTTAAAGTATGCAAGAAATGATCTTGCTTGACTCTATGTTACAAAACTGTCACAGTGCATGGTAAATCTCTTAAAAACAGACACTAAATTTAAATATTAAAAAAAGGTAGACTCCTTCCACTGAGGATCATGCTGATCCAGAAAGCACAGGTTTGAATCTCAGCTCAGCAATAGCGGTTATCATTGGAGAAGCTGTGTGCAGTGAATATGGATATATAAAGTTTTTGGAAGCTTGCAGTAAATTGTGGGACTCCACTGCGATTGCAGGAAAAGTGTTGATGTAACCTACACCAACAGCTAAGCAGACAGGAAGACAAAATTATTCTCTCTCCCTTAGAGAGGCTGCAGCAAGTGTGTCTTGCTCAGCCGGATCCATTTGTATCAGAGAGCCCCCTCTCTGGCATGCTCAGTTAAATGCCTCTGTGGCTAGTTAAAAAATAAAGCGATGTAGTGGGCCCCTGATGCTTTTTATGAGTTAGTTTCCCAGGACCTTGAGAGGAGCCATTAAACTGTAACTGGCTGTCCTTAACCATCTGATGGCATTTAGTAGTCACTAGTGGTCCTTCTAACAATGAACCTGTAGCTACTCCATCAATACTTGGCATTCATTTCACACTTTTACTGTTCTGCACACAACAGGAGTTTAGCTGCTGAGCCGTCACTTCTCCAGGAACAGCTGGGCTCTATCTAGTACCTTCTATAGTGGAAAGGCATCCAAATGAGATGCACAAGAGTGGAGGTTTTCAGACGCCTTTCCAAGGGTTTCTGGGGAAAAAAAAAACACCATCAAACAGGAAGACTAGCCCACGTATAACCTAAGGATGAACTCTGAAAATGTACCTCCTTCAAGGAAGCTGTGGTATCACCAGGTGACACTCACTCCCTGAAAATAATGGACTTTTTATCAGGTGCCAGACCACACAAAGATATACATAAAAGTGCAGCAATGGCAGTGTTTAGATTAGATGTTTTAAGAAAGCTTCCCAAGAGAGAGCTTTACATATGTCCCTGGGAACTCTCTAGCATGCTGTGAACACCTGTAGGGAGGCCATGCCTCAGGCTGCTGAACAGAGATCTCGGAGGACTCCCCTGTGAATCAGAGAAACTTCTGCATAGTATTTTATGGGAACTTTTCACTTGTCCACTGTAATTTTCACAGGCAGTGAATGCAATTCCATCCTGCAGCTCCAAAACACACACCTAGCTGGACCCCAAACAAATGAGGAAGGCCATTTTCCTGTTTCCAGAGTGCATTGTCCTGGCTGCTAGACAGAAATGCCTTTTCTCCTAGCGCAAAAGCGGCCAGACCTTTCTAAAGTGATGTGCCTGTGTGCTCAGCTGGAACTAATTACCTCTGCTCTCAGCAAGGCTCCTGTGGATGACACTCCAAAAGCTCTCTTGGGATTTAACCACAGTTGTCCCATAGCATTATCTGGCTAACCAGGGTCCCTTCAAAGGGCAGCACTGGGGTGAGAGCTATCATTTATTTTCACCCCTCCAGGGTATCCTGAATGCCTAGCATTCCTTGTCACTCTGCCATCAGGTTGAGAGCAATATAAAATATTTACAATACGCATTTTAAAACAGTCAATTCCTCACATGAAGTCTGTGGTGCAATAGACTTTATAAGAAGGTCTTTACTGACAGGTAAACATAGTAGCTCAGGGAACAGCATTACTATTGATGATGGTTTCTGTCTCACATTGCAATTAAATGAACTCTAATAGGTACATGTTCTGAATAAAGCATTTTCCATTCTTGGGACATTCATACTTGCTGTCTAAGAGATAGGTTTTATAATGTCTAATAAAATTTGAGTTCAGGCTGCAACCCTTTCCTTACTAGAGACATTTATATATCTGGTTTCCTGTACCTGACTGTTCCTTTCCATGCAAGTTATTGCAAATTTCTTTCAGTTCGTTAAATTTATTCAGAATTGACCAGAGGACGCAGAAGTTATGATGGCATGCACATAAACAGGCATGTTTATGTGTTAAAATGTCAGCTTCCTTAGGAAGCCAGGTTGGAAAAATGACTTCTGGATGCACAGAAAGATTCCTGCTGCTCATTAATTGCAACCACAAGAATAAGCATTGTGGGTAAAGGACCAGTAAAGTGTGAATCAAAAATGTTGTGCTGCATCAGTGTGTGGCACATGAGGCAGACAGTTCTGTGATCCAGAGATAGTGGCACATTTGAGTCCACTCCATCTGGCTACCGATGCCTGTGGCAGAGCTGAAGCGAATTTTCAGCGTGCAGGTTTGAACATGAAATGTGACTGGAATACTAACATCTGTCAGAGAGCTGAAACTTGAACTTTCTTCTGGAGATGGGGCCAAAGCAGTCAGAATTTTTTCCTGTGATGTGAATTGGGATGGGCTCTGTGCTGACTTTTGCAGAGTGTGTGTTCCTTGAGGTTCACTCCCTCTCCCAGCTATTGAAGTGTATAAAACAAGGAGTAAACACACAAATGAAAACATAAAAGCAACAAAAAACTAATGATGAGACCAACCCACAAGATTTGAAATACGCCAAGTATTTGAATTCCTTCATAGTAGGAAAGCACAGTTAATCCATCTAAACTACTGCCCTGTCCTTACACTGTCCTACAGTCTATGTATCAAAGTAGGACACAGAAGTCCTTGCAGTGAGTAATTATGCAACAGCCTGCCTTTTTATCAGTGTCAGAAAATGTTTAGGAGGCCACAGTCAAATTAGAAATTGTTTCTGTCCCATATGGATGAAGTCATTCTGTAGTGATTTCCTATAGTTCCCATTGCAAAGCAGCTGATGGTTCTGCCTTACTGGTGGATAGTTGAATGGTTAAATGTTATGTTTTCAAAATGCTATCACTCCAACAGGCTTTGACTAGCCTGGTTTGAAAAGTGTGGTTAAAGTGAGTTGGCTTCTACAGGTCTGTCACCAATTTAACATTTATGAAAGCATTGTTGTGACAGATTGTACAAGACTTCGTTGAAGTAAAGGGCGTGAAATACTCACCTGTCACTTGAGATATATATATAAAAAGTGGTTGAGGTCATGTTTGCAGTAACTCGTCCGAACCAGTCAGAACAATAAATCCAGAAAACCAGAGCACTGAAGGCCGGAGGCAGGGCAGTGTCACGGGATATTAATGACAAGTGGGAATGGGCTTGGTGGTGTTAGCTGTGAGGAGTCATGTCACAGGTGCTGGGAGCCCCAGAAGAGTCAAACAAGGGGGCTCACCTGGTGGAGTCCTCCTGGAAGCTAGCCTGGGCTTTTCAAACAAAGACACTGATTCTCTGGTGTTCAGTTCTTGCTGTGTCCCCCCCAAAAAGAGAATGCTGTGTACATGCTGTGCAAACACAACTACATCAAAGAAACAAACTAATTTCTCAGTCTGTACTAAATCCCTCCAAATATTGTTAGCTTACAGCTCAGTTCAAGAGAGATAAATGCAGTGTGTGCTTCCTGAGACATTGAAAATAAGCTATGAAATCAACAGGCAGGATAAATCCATCCCTTTACAGACTTCATACTCAAGAAGTAGCCTAGATGCTAAACACGCATCAGCTTTGTGCCTGAAGACACTGCTTACATTTATGCTGGGTTCTTAATCCTTGTAAAGTCATTTCATATTGTATAGATCTGTTTGGGTGTATTTTTCATCTGTCCATCAATTGCTTAATGTATTCAGACTTCACAGGCTCAATTAAGTCTGACGATCATATACCAATTTTCTAAGCTTATTTTTTTTCAGTTACTAAGTGGTTCTAAGTTTGCCCTTTTATATAATAATAAACCATAATTTTATATTTAGTGGACATCTCAATATGTAATTATCTGTTTGCACAGCCAATTAAAAGAGTTGTCTTCTCAAGACATGCCTGAGAAACATCACACTGTGCCATAAAAAGCTGCTGTTCAAGTTACAAGTGCTTCTGAGTGTTCACTTTTTAATGAAGCTTGCTTCCAGGCACTGCTCAGTGTGCTAAACATTCAGCGTGTTAAGATATTTTCAGTGTCTAGTGGCTCTGAATGTGGAAGAAATCAGAAAAAAACATGGGAAAAGCATTTAAAGATATTTTTCAAGCTAATATTGAGACCTAAATTTTGGGGTTTTGTTTTTTTGGCTGGTGGCTAAAAAGATAAATGATAACATCCCTTTTCTTTAGAGGAAGCATTGACTATGATGAATTATTAACCCAGAGACAGGAAGACCAAGCAGTATAACTGAAGAAGGCTATGTGGAGGTGTGAGCAATTAAAGAGGAGGGTTATGGTATTTCATTTGCAGGCTGAAATACAACTGCAACTGCCTACAGTTAGAGTTGATTTTTACTGAGCTCAGCTTCTGCATTATGCCCTGGAGAAGGTCTGTGCAGACCTCTTCACTGCCTCCCAAATGGGAGGAATGCATTTGGAAAGCTTTTTTTTTGGAGGGAGCAGAGCAGGGATGGAAGGGTTCTATCCTGAGTGAATTTCCATGTTTGCATTGTGGTGTTCACTTAAAACTGCATCTCTATTGCACTGTCTCATTTTGAACTTTCAGCTATAAGGAAGAACCAATTCTAAACAGATAATATCTCAACAATGTTCTAAGGATGGCTCACTTGTCAGGGGCTTAATGACAAATGCAGCATATGATAGCAAAAGTGTGGAGAAGATAGGGTAAACATTGTCCTTTCTTTGAAGTAGTATAATCTGTTTGAATATAGTGGTTTAGGTGTCTTGGCTACTTTCTTGAGGTTGCTTCTTTATGCTGTGGTGTTTACAGTCTGTGAAGTTTGGTGTATTCAGGAATGTGGGTACCTGCAGCAGGCTTCCTACCTTTGTCTGAATGCCAGCATGGGGCTGTTCCCTTAATTACTGAAATAGCATTTTTTAGAACTGACAGTGGTGTCAGCAGCTCAATTCTGGCCATACTGTCTCTTTACAGGGAACAAGTCTGTGATTTGCACAAATGCCTAAGTTAACTCAGGTATACCAGCCACACCAAGTAATCGCAGTGTGTCACAGAAACAACCTATCTTCATTAGCCTTTCAGCTTAGTTGCATGAGGGTTTAAGATGCCCTCATATAACTGAACTTAAATACATCACTGTTAGTCAGGACTAAGGGAACAAATTGTATTGTGGTACTGTTTTGGGGTTTTATTTTTAAATCAATATCACATGGCATCCTACCATTTTAGAACTGAATTTGAAATTACCCAGTGGATCTAAAGTTGTCACTAAAATTGATGGGAGTTACCTATTTTGATCCCTTTTACACACACGTGTGTGTATATATATGCATGTTTGTGTGTGTGTGTATATATCTGTGTGTTTCTGCATATATATACCTAGAAAACAAGATAATACCTTTATTCCTGGCATGGCTCTAATCCTGAATTCCTGAATGCATTGGGGTTTGGGTTTTGTTGTTTGTTTGTTTTTTTTTTGTTTAATATGTACAAAATAGGAGCTTCACAAATGCTTATTTCTCTGAAAACAGAGTCAAGAGAGTGCAAGGCAAGGGACTGACTATAGGATTGTACCTAAATCCAAGGATTTGGGCTTGATACCTTCAGCCTAGTGTGACACAACAATTCCCTGTATCTGTGCCACCCATCTGTGCTTTAGTATTTTTGCCTTTAATACGGGCCTGTCTTCTTGCAGTTGGGTCTCAGAATGTAAATCAGCTGAAAACAGGAAAATACTAAAGGAGGAATTAAAAAATACTGGAAGAGCAGTAGTAGTTTGAATAACACTCAAGAAGTTCTATATTCTGTAATGTGTTAAAAATGTCTAATGCACTAAACTTGATTTTTTAATGATTTAAAAAAATAATGTGCGTTTTGTGACTTAGAAAAGAAAAAAAAACCAAAAAAGCTCCATCATCATCATCACTTGGGCAGAGACAGCAGTGGGTTTGCTTTCCATGCTGCACCTTCTGTTCCCCAGATCAGAAGGGAATGGCAGCAATGCGGAAGCCGCAGTTTAGCTCCTGGGCACAATGGGATCCTTAATGCCAATTAAAAGGCAGACTTAATGACTACCAAAAGCAGCCCCCGAGCCAGGCCTCCTTAGCTAAAAAAAGATGGGAAAGCAACATGTTGTAGGAAATGATGGAATTTTGAAAATCCCGTAAGAAACAGGGAAACACCCTTTGCTTTCCCTCCTGCATCGGCAGCTTTCATTCTGCTAAAAGAGAAGCCATATAAAGATACAGAGGAGTAACTGGTACAACTGCCCCATTCTGAAAGTGGCTTTTAGCTAACTGGGGGATTGTTTGTGGTCAGTGTGTTATTTCTGACTAAAATGGCACTTCATAAAAAGAACAAATTGTTGGCAGCCACTGCTCTTTGAATTCTATTTCTATTCCTAGTCTCTATTTCTGTTACTCTCAGTTGCTTTTCTCCTAACAAATCAAACTTCAGGATTGCAGCAGGAAATTTAGATTTAACCTCAAGAGTCAATGTTTTGTCTCATGTCTGCTCTAATGTGATGCAGATGTTGGAACTGCTGTACGTAACCCAAGATTTTATTGAACTAGCCCTCCCTGCCTAATAGGAAACATAGCTAACCGGGGTGCACGTTAAACACAGATCGCTCTGAAGGTACTAAGCATGGGAGTGTGAGAAATATAGCTACGAAATTATTTGGATATTCCTTCAGTTGCACATCCTTCAGCTGTAGGGTAAGGAGTTTCTGCCATGGTAAAGCATCAGGGTTCTTTATCTTACTTGTTCTAAAAAGCAAAAATGTGATACCTGAAATTGTTTACAGGCTGGATATTCTCTTTTCCCTCCCAGTTCTTTGATTCCTTCTCTTTAAGAGACAAACAGAAAAAATGGAGAAGTAGATGATCTCTTGTATCCCTTTTTACTGCTCCTGTTTTCCAACAACCCTCATTTCCGCTATTCTTGCTTGGTTTTTGAGTTTTCCTTCTCTTGAGTTGCCAGCGTGGCCCGAGCATGCTAAACACTTGGGTATGTCTTTGATGAGGACTGAATGGTAAGCACTGACGTTTCTCAAGACTCTGCTATGCCATGTTAGCCCCAGTACAAAGTCATCTGAAATGAGTTCTTTCCTCTATTAGTTCTTATTTTTCCTTATTTCCAATAATTGTTTCTAATGATGAGATTAAAGTTTGCTACTTTTCTATACAAACTGTGCACTATGTTTCTTAAATGAGATTTTTTTTAAGGTAAAACCAGAAGGTTTACAACATCAGAGTGCTTTACTTGCCCATAGCAAAATAGGAATTCTGTATTAATGTAGCGCATCAAAACAATCCTCATGTCTTTTAATACAAAAGCCAGGCAGAAACATGTTACTTAGAGCAATCTCCAAGCAGCAAACAGACCAGAGAAAAGCCCTTAATACACAAAAAATAGGGAAAAACCCCACAAACCAGAGTTCTGCATGGAAACAGAGATTAAGATATGATAAGAATAGATACATAAGTCTTATATATCTTTTCACCCAGTTAGGCTGACTGATACTGTGGCTTTTTTGTTTAAACCTTGCACTTCCACTTCTTGCTGGAGGACTTCTTTGACCCTTAAGTGGAACAGTGTGGGTGTCAGACAGGGTGCAACTGGGTCTTCTGGCAGCCCTAGGGCTGCTGGCAGCTGTATTGGTAATACCAGCCCTGATGCAGATAGACACAGTATTAGCAAAGGCAAGTTACTTGTCCTGTGTGGGTTCAAGCTGAGCTCCAGAAAGGTCACAGCTGTATTAAAAAAATGTAGTAAAGCCCCTCACTGATTCAAATTATGGCTGTATCACAGAAATGAACTCATTTCAGCTGCTGTATCAGCAAAGCAGATCTTTAGTTGAACCTTAGTATATTGAACTATAAACCTGTTATTTCCCCAGTAATGTGGGCAGCTCTGTTTGAGATTAATTGCCTTTATATATTCCACTGCAAGGTTTTTGTTGGGGTTTCTTTCCTATATGAACAGAGAGCAGCTTATGCACAATGGGGCTATGCTGTTTCTTGGGCCCAGCAGAGGAACCTGTATGACAAATAGTTGATCCTACCTACTAACTACATCAGAATTATAAAAATGTCACTCATTACTCAGGGAAATCAGTAGCAGCTACTATTTCTAGCAGTTAACTTTTGGAAGAACGAGGAGGGTTTCATTGTTGCCTAAAGCCTCCAAACTCAGTTTGTGTCCAGTAATGAGTACAGGAATACCGAGTCATTTTTAAAATAGCACGCTAATTCTGTTACCATATGAGAAAGCTCTGAGATGATCAATGTAGCAGAACTGTCTCTCACTACATATTGATCTTTTTCTCTTCCAGGTTTCAGTTTATTTCTTTCATTTCCACAAACACTATACAACATTTACAGGTAAGTGAATTAGCATTAAATTAATTCTATTCCCTCCCATTTAATTACGTATATTTAATGGTTTCCTCACTTGAATAATAAATGTAATGCTTGAAGTAGCCTAGCTTCTTTCAGCCAGATGCTGTCCTGATAATGTAGTAAAGGGTTTTCTGGTCAATTTTTTGAATCTGAGTGGTTTCTTTTCCATGTTTGTAACTCCTTTTCCCTTTACTTGCCATTCTCCAGGCAGTCTCACACTGATGAAAGCTCTGTAGTTACAATCAATCCATTTTATTTGCAGTCAAATGTGACTTTAACTTCTACCTGTGCTAGGTGAAAGTCTGTACCTGATCACCCTGCACTCCATGAACTACTTTCTTGTCTTCCAGACCCTTCTGTAAAACTCTCCTCTGTATGAAGTTTGCACATAATTGCTGTCAGATACAAGCTAGACAGGTGGCAAGCTGTGATTACATCTCAGTGCTGGCTTGCTGCACCTAGGAATTTTATACATGGCTAGTTTATACTCTGATGGCCTACTTTCATTAATGCTGTCTGCATTGCACTGGTAGCTCATTTCCCTCATCTGTCACATCAGGTCTCTCAGGTCCTAAGTGTCCTGGAGGAGGGACTGTCACTGCCTGTCTTCAGGAATTAGTGGAAATTAATATGAAGATTTAAATTTTAGAGAGACTGTAAGACAATAACACATCACTCCTCCACAGCCCTTTTCACATTGCAGTTAATAAAAACATGAATTACCCCATTTTGGGGCAGGAGGAGTGGAGAGCCAGGAGACGTGGGGCAGGAAAGGCTGAGGACTGGCAGAAAGGCTGAGCAGCAGCAGGAGGGGGCTAGTGACCAGTGATGCAAGGGACTCTGGTTCAGGGAACACTGGGAGAAGGAGGGAAACACCATGGGCATGGCAGTCCATGGCAGTAGCAGCGTTTAACCAGTTGAATATTTAGTATTTGCTTTCTTTTCTCTCATGTCAGGACTTCTTAGCGTTTTCCTTTCCAAGTCATCATTCGACACAGTTTCTCTCAGCCCTTCCGGTGGGTTTATGATTCCTCTGAACAGAAGGAGCACTGTAATTTTAAACATCCGGTCAGGTTTGCTTAAAGGATGCACACACAAGCTGTTTGGTGATGAGGGATTTGAGTTTTCCAGTCATCCCCTCAGTTTCCTCATCCTGCTGCCTGTCCTCAGTTGCTGTCTTATCAGAAGAATATTCTTTTTTGGAATGAGAAAGATATGAATTGTCTTTTTTGTCTAGATGTTTCTACAAATACAAGTGTTCAGATTTTAAACAGAACATTTCCTAGTACACAGAATTGCTCTTCTGAGCTATTTGTATGAACAGATGGTTCAATGGTAGTAACCTTTAATAAATTAAACCTCCTACTCCTTTTATAATCTCTAAGTGAGTTTTGCCTGAGTGAAAAAGATGCAAGATACACAAAAGAGCCGTTCATCTTAGAGTTATCTTTTTCCTAGCTGACAGAAAATAGCCATTCACTACCTTTAATAGTACTACCTTTAGAAGACAGCTTAAAATAGCCAAGAAAACACAATGAATCATAAATTTTCCTGTACTCTAATTAGCAAAAAAAGGCTCCCCTTTAGGCTACACTTTGGCAACACTACAGGATTGTTTGGCAGCATCACCTGAAGATCTAAACAACAGCAATGTGTGCCAGCCCCAGCCACATGCTTGACTCTGAAAAACATGAAAACATGGGGGATGTTGAGGGAAGTAATTCAATGTCTCACATCAGAAGTTTCATCCTCTAAAAAGATACATATTTTGAATTCACAGCAAGCCTGCATGCTGTGCATTTGGATGACAACTAAAACAGAGTACTGCAGCTCACTTTGTGTTAAGCTCAGCGGTCCATTGCCAGGCAATGATGAGTGTGTGGAGCTGACCAGAAGCTATATGAATAAACCAATATAATTTTACTCCAGAAACAAATGTTACTTGAGTATCCTACAATTTCTCAGAAAATACCTGGGTATGCAGCACATTTGCACAGGTAGTTCGTGTGCTTCAAGATGAATTCTTGGGCTGAGTTTAGTTCCTGGGCAGTAACAGCATGGATATATTTTCTTACTCCATAAAACCATTGTATTTATTTACAGAGCACATTTGAAGAAAACACTGAGGAATAACTCGTTGTATGAAGGACTCCTACCTCTTGTGTCACCTCTGTTGCTGTTCATGCTTCTTACAGTCTGGGTGGCTTTATCTCCAGTCGACATATTAGCAAAGCAACCAAGATTGTTTTTATGGATGGTTGGGGTTGCTTTCTCAAACGTTATTGTAAGTATGTTTATTAGTGGTGGTGGTGTTATTTAGAGACTGCTTTGACTTTTACATGAAGAAAGAGAAGGAAACAGAAACTGCAGCTAAAACTGAGCAGAATCACACATCTCTTCTACCTCTGAGTAGACTGCAGTTTATTAGGCAGTAAGTGCAATGCATATTCTTTAGGACTTGTTTTTTTCTTTTACCAAAACATCTATTGCAGTATTAGAGGCTCATGTGAATTAAAAATGTATGTGTGTTAGCTGAATTTTTCAACATTTTAGAAGCAAGCATTAAAAATATATGGGTGTTAGTTAGGATTTGTAGCATTTTAAAAATTAAAACCAAGCCTTTCATTTCCTTTGGTCCCTTATACATATTTCCTCCGGTATCAGAATAAGGCATAACAGTGCTTTTCTTGTCCATGATAGTCTAACCCTGGGTTTCCATTATCTACTCTGTAGACTACGAATTGCAAGACGCTCAGACCTCTACTTTGAGATTAACTCATTGAGCAAGTCTCAGAAATACCCAGGTCTGAGCAAACCACCACAGCACAACTGTCACAGCTCCCACTTAGGAAGCCCTCAGGGGCACATGTTTGGGTCCAGGAGGAGGGGATGTAGTGGGTAAGTAAGTCCCGCAAAGGGGACTTTCAGCCATTCCTGTAGCAGGAGCACAGTGGATGACGTGGTAGCTGGCTGACGAGCTGAGACATCTCAGACACAGGAGATACTTTATTAGGAGCCTCCCAGGGGAAGACGGCAAGAGGCAAGGCACTAAGGATCTACTGGGACCACAGACTACAGCTGCTAGAGGTGTAAATTCAGCACAGCCAGGGTAGCATTGCAAATGATAGGTGAGGTAGATGGAAAAGCGCATCCCACCCCAAGGGCATAGTCCTATAGCCTTACCTCTTCTTTCCAGTCTGCCTCTCCAGACTCCTCTGCTTTCATCTCCGAATACTGTTTTTGCCTCATTTGTAGTGTCAGTCAGTGCTTCAGGACCAGGGGGAATAAGGAATTGAGGGAGGAGCACGGAGTATAGTCCCATTTTGCAGTCCTGGGATACACTGAAGGTGAACTGCTCCAAATACTAATAAGCAATTGAATTGAGTATTGTACTTCACATGTGTCCTGGGTTCAGCAGTAGCAGTCATTTTTTCCTCCTTCTTAGTAGCTGGTGCAGTGCTGTGGTTTTGACTTTTGGCCTGGGAATGGTGCTGATAGCATCGATGTTTTTAGTTACTGCTCAAATGTTTAGACTGGCCAAGGACTTTGTGAGCCTCATGCTCTGCCAGGGAGGAGGGGAAGCTGGGAGGAAGCAGAGACAGGACACCTGACCCAAACTGACCAAAGAGGTATTCCATACCACAGCACGTCATGCCCAGGGTGTAACTGAGGGTTTCCTGGAATGGCTAGGGCACTGCGGGGTTGGATGAGGTATTGGTGGGTGCTCAGTCAGGCTGGGGGGAGCGAGTTATCAGTCAGTGGGTGCTGAGGTGTTGTATTCTCTTCCCTTGTTATTTCCCTTATCGTTATCATTATTGGTGGTAGCAGTAGTGATCTGTGTTATACCTTAGTTACTAAACTGTTCTTATCTCAACCCATGGGAGTTGAATTCTTTTGATTGTCCTCCCCATCCCTCCAGGAGCAGGGGGAGGGCAAGGGGTGGGGGTGGGGGGTAGTATAAACTGTGTGGCTGACATGCCAACAAGGCTTAAACCACGACAACATGGTGTAATAATGGTTAAAAAAATGTGAAATCCAGCCTCTGGGTGGGTGCAATTATTCAGCCAGAAAAATTCTAGTGTACAGATTGCTTTCTCAATTTCTGACTCCCCCTGCAATGATTCCCAAAGCACTCATAAAACCAGTATTATTAAAAAAAAATCAAAATACTGATAATGCTTTGTAAGAAGAGCTATTGACACCAGGTACCAATGCTCACTTCTTGCATTACTGAAAGGTAATCATGTTTTTATGGCTTATCTTTGCATTCTTCAGCTTCCACAGCACAGACAGTAAAGCCAGTATTTTTTTTGCCTATGGTCAGACTCCTACTGCTGCTGTCACAGGGTTTCAGGCACTGCACAGGAATGAATTTTTCACTCTTCTATAGCTTTGAGAAAGCGTAAAATCTATTTTTAACCACATTTAAACTCTAAGTGAAACTTAAATTGATAAAATATTTCACGTGTCTAAATACATTTTTGGTTTTTTGGTAAAGGAGATGAGAAACATGAGACACATTTCTTAAGGAGTCTAAACCAGGTAAAACACCCACATGTGCTTAAATGGTTTTTAAAATGTGAACTTTGGCTGAGTTAATCTCATTATGTTTCAAGAATTCAGTAAAATTAAGCTAATTCCTTTCGGTTAAACCATGCACCATATATTGTATTCATTTTTTTTCTGCTTTTCTGAATGGGATCTTTTACTCTGGGCCCCCAGCTCTACCTCCAGGGAGTCCACTGCCATGTTTGAGCCAAGGAAATGGTGGTTTAATACATGGAGAAGTGCTAGAAAAGAAAACCAGGATTTAAAAGTGGCATATATTACCTTCCCTCCCTTCTATACAATGAATCAGAATGTATTTCTGTCACACCATCTCACTGAAATACCAATACACTCTCACAGTGATTAAGTGGCGGCACATTTGATTTAGGATCACAACTTCATGAGGCCGTGTGGAAGCACAAGGTAGCAAACAAATTCCCTTTTTGTAAATATGTGTTTCAGCTTATAAAATGAAGCGTGTCAAAACACTGTCTCCAGGAAAGAAGTGTGTATGTTAAATTATTTGTACTGAAGTCCTTTAAGACTCTGGGGGGATGCTTTAGAGCAGCCTTCCACTACCTAAAGAGGGCAGACAAGAAAGCTAGAGAGGAACTTCTTACAAGGCATGTAGTGACAGGACAAGGGAGAACAGATTTAAACTGAAAGAGGATAGATTTAGATAAGATATTAGGAAGAAGTTCTTCCTTATGGTGGTGGTGGTGAGGCCCTGGAACAGGCTGCCCAGAGAAGCTGTGGCTGCCCCATCCCTGGCAGTGTTCAAGGCCAGGTTGGGTGGGGCTCCGAGCACCTATGGGTGAGGTGCCCATAGCAGGAGGTTGGAACTGGATGATCTTTAAGGTCCCTTCCAACCCAAAGCAATCTGTGATTCGATGCCTACTCACAGACAGTGAGGCACAGAGGTATATCTATAGTAGTCTTCTCACCAGAAACAAGCCCCATTTTGAACTCTAGCTTTGTTTTCCTCTTATCAGAAGCAACATGCAGAGAAAACAGATGTGGTTTTACCCAGACCCTGGACTAACCCAGTTCTTCTCACCTGGCTCTTTGTTCCGACAGTGCAAGGTGATCATCTGCCAGATGAGCAGCACCCAGCCGGAGCTTTTCCACTGGTTCCTTTTCCCGCTGGCACTGGTGGTCTATGCAGCCATCTCCGGGCTGCTGGGCTGGATGGAAGAAGCCGTGCTCGCTGTGTTCACTGTGCTGATCACGGCTGCCCATGTGCACTATGGGGTCTGTGTGGTGAGTGGCTATGGGAGAACTGCACTGAGGTGGGGAGGAAGATGGGGTCTGGGAATGGTTTCTGTCTAGCTGGTGCAGTGATGTGGGAGTCTGGATGCTGTTATGGTTGGGTTGTTTTTAACATGTATTGTTTTGTTTAGTCTAAGGTTTAAAAGTCACTTTACTGCAGGCAGCGCCTTCTCACACATGCAGAAACTTCAGTGACTTATATTATTCAGTGTAGCCGACTGGTTTTGGCTTTAAAGCCATCACAATCAGAATATTTATGGGCTGTTTTTTAAGCAGTGGTTGACTCATGTGGCATGAATGATCCCATCTCTTTTTTCCCTTTCTTCTTCCTGAGGTTATTTGACAGAAAAAAAATAGGAAGGTAAGATGCAAAGTGCCAGGAATAGAATTCATAAAATCAGGTTAACTTTGCTTTGACTCTGCAAGCAAAATAGTTGTCCCAATTTCTAATCTTTTATTGGCCCTCTGTTAGCATCTTTCAGCCTGGAGACATGAATGAGACATTCGGTTTTAGCAATGCATTTTTGTGCCTACTAGATATCAGTTTTGTCATTTATTGCCATCTGAATTACTGCTGAAACTCTATTTCCCTCAGATAATGCCCTCTTTTTTAAAGAGTATTGTCAAACTATCCTTAGGAAAGTGTCTTAATGGAGGGGTTGCTTTTAGATGAAACACGTTGCATGGGAAAGGTCTCATTTCACAGGAAGTTTGTCAGCATTTTTTTATTTGAGATACACCCCTGGGATATAAGGATTTTTCTTTGAAAGAAGCCTTTTGTTAGCAGACATCAGCATCATTGTAGATTTTACCTCAGCATCAATACAGACCAGTTGGTGGAGGTCAGAATGGATACACCTCGTCAAAATTTGCTATTGACTGAGGTGGCCTAGCTCCATCACAGTTTATGTCATCTGTGAATCTGGTCCATAGCAACTTGACTTCACTTCCCATCAGTGTGCTGCAAGAGAAATGTAGAGACCACAGCTCCTTGTAGGTCCCTATGTACTTGAAGGTCTCCAGATATGCAAGGAATGTGGTCAGGTTCTCCTCTTTCTGACCAGAAGAGAGATGTTGAATTGTGAAGCATATCAAAACTGGTTGCTAATCTCTGCAATTCTTCTTTAGGGCAGGCAGCTGAGTGAGCACTTGAATATTTACATCTTTTCCCTGAAGAAACGTGTCCAGGAGTGAGCACCTGCACTACGATCAGACTGTAATACTTGACACGGAGATTTGCAACTCTTCTGATGTGATACATAGTTGGAATTAATCTGATTAAAATAACCAAAGAATAGATCATCCGGGTATCTGAACCACTGCGACAATGAGCTATGCAGCAAGATGCTTCATCTCAGAGGAAGGTTCCTGTCCAGCAGAGAAGTGTTTACCAAGTTCTTCTGCTCTAATATTCTCTTCAGCAATGTTATGTTACTGCCCTCTCTGAAGCTTTTGTCTTCCTCCTCCTTGCCACTGCGTCCAAAGTCCTGGGTAAATCCATGTCAGGTTCCATGAGATCCTCGATGGTTTATAACCAGCACTGTTTTTTCCCAGCGTAGTCACCAGTGGGACCCTGCCAATGC
Source organism: Pezoporus occidentalis (assembly GCF_034315485.1). Lineage (NCBI taxonomy): Eukaryota > Metazoa > Chordata > Aves > Psittaciformes > Psittacidae > Pezoporus > Pezoporus occidentalis. Next base: position 12,584,914 of record NW_026915724.1, read on the forward strand.
AAATCCTCCCTGGATGTCCTTCCCACTCAGACATCTGTGCCTGCTTCATTTTCCATATTTATTTTCTCACAACTCATTTATTCCATACAACCTCCTGAAGGGCTTACACACATTCAGGCTTTCCCTCACCTCAGATGAAGGTGTGAAGAAAAGAGAATGAGATCAGAAAACTATGGGTGCAGTAAAGTGTTTTTAAAACCTATGGGATTTTTCTTCCCCAGCATTAAGATGAACCTCAGCTGACCTGTATCTGTCAGCAGTGCAGGCTCCTTATAGCAGCACCTGGCCTTCATGCTTGTTTTCTGGGCAGTAAAAAGCACATTGTTGGCATTTCAGTAGCTACAAGCAATATAACCCTACAAAGGTAACCAGCTGAGAATAAATTTGGCCAAAAAACTTTAGAAGATTCTCATACTTCACTGCAAAATTAATTAGTCAACATCATCTATGAATGCAAAATACAAAGCAAATCATTATTTGCCTTTGTGTTTGAAACAAATTCGTGTGGTTTTAGATAATGGGGAAAAAAAAGGCAAGAAAGGCTTTTTTTAAACATTACATGTTTACGTGCAGATGCAAACCACTCGCTTCATTTATAATATATGTAGGTTTTCTGTGTGCCTTGGAGGAAGGAGGAAAAATTTAAGTTTCATCTCTTTTCATACGCTGCTCTAGCCAGAGGGGTTTTGTGGCCTTGAAGCACTAATGAAACAATCTGCCCACTTTCCCCAAGGTAAGCATTAGATTACATTTCTTGCACAGAGGGATGTGATTGATGGACTGGCATGTTTATTAACTAGTTACCTATCTCGCTTGCCAGAAGCTGGGCAGAAGCGTAGTTGTTGAGCTGCTGAGCCTGAAGTTCAACTTTTTCAGTTCTTAGACCATTTCTCTAGCTTTATCACTCACCTTATCATTTTTCCCCAATTAATATACCCTTACATCAGTGGCTCTTATTAATATTTTCAGCTGAGCGCTGACTTTGTACATCTTTGTACAATTTCATAGCTTTGTTCAATTTTAAATTGAACAGCTTCAGTTTAAGTTCCTACTGCCTGTTAGAGCAGTTGATCTACCACACCGTCAGTTGGGCTGATTTCCCATGGCAGCCCTTACGACAGGGACCAGGGGACAGGCCTGCACATCAGCTTCCCCTCTTCACAAAGCAGAAAATTCAAACCAACTTACAACGGTTTTTACGGTTTGAAAACAGACGTTCCACCTAGTAAACAGGCATGCTGAGGGTCCCATCCCCTACTACAGCCACATACTGCAGTCACAGTTCAAGCAGCTAAAAGCTTGAGTTAATCAGAGGACATAGGCCATCCTGTTAATGCTGATTTGGAGATTTTGCAGAGAGCCCTGCAGGGAGAGGAGGCTCCTGCACCCTCTAGCACCCCTGTGGTCCAGCTCCAGGGCTGGAACAAAGAGAGGGGTCTTCCAGCCTTCCTCCTCACTGTCGGGTGACCACACCTGATGCTCAGGGAGTGTGGGGTTCCCACATTGCTGCTCCCTATCTGCCCAAGGACTCTTTTTCTTAGAAAAAGCTTGACAGCTGTTTGTTTAATAGGCAGTTAATTAAACTGTTTATTATAGGCAGTTCTGACTGTGTTTGAAGGGGAACAAGTTTAATAGAGACATATACCCAGAAATCCGTTTGATGAAGTCAAATACTACATCCGATACCACCTATAATGCCCCAAAAGTCTCACCTATTCCAGCAGTTTGTATTTAACCCATCCATCAAAAGTATCCGGAGGAAGTCCTGACTAGAAAAGAATTAGAATACAATAAACAAAAATACCTCTGGATTGAATGTGGTTATACTGGAGGCACTCCCTTTTCCCTCTGTCTTGCACTTATTTAGGAAACAGTTGGAAATAAGGTTTCCAGAAGCTGCACAATCTGATGCACTGTAATGGAGTATTTTGAATATATTTCATTAAATGAAATGATAGAACTTGAACTGCCACAACTTGCCTGCACTTGTATCTTTCTAAAGAGAAATACAGAGTCACTTTCAAAGGAAATTAAGCTCCAGCCAGCTTTCTCACATTCTGTATGAAGATGTGGCAAATAAATAACTTTCCCTTTTTGAAACAACTTGTCACTACGATCTCTATGAAGACAAGTATAAAAAGAGAGCATGTATTGCACAGTGTATATATTGGATTGTTAGCCATCTGAGATGGTAACTGGTTCAATGAATGGGAATAAAAATGCTTTGTTCATAGGGCAGCATGGTCACAGATTTATTCTGCAAAGTCAGATAATGGTATGTACGTGACCTAACAGTCACAACATTATGTCAGAAAGTTTTCGACTGTTTGAAAGTAAATAACTGGAAAGTAAGTAACTTTTTTATGCTGGGGATTAGCGCTAGCCCGAAGACATGCTTCCCCCCTTGTCTTGTACAAAGCAACCAAACTAGGGCTGCTCTCCCAGATTTGAGTGCCTGGGTTGGAAATGGGCTCTTCTGGTCCTGGCTTCATCCTTCACCCTCTCCATCAGAAACCTTCCCTAAGTGGTGGTGGGCAGTGTTCAGCCCCAGCCCCAGGGATAGCTGAAGGCAGCAAAGGGGCCTAGGCTGATCTTTTAGTATAGAGCACAACCAGGTAGCTTCAATGACAGGAAGAGGTCCTCACCCAAGGCTCAAAGCCCTGGAGATTTAGCAGCAACTACTTGCAGCAATATTGCTTCATGCTGCAAAAGAGCTGTAAGAACTACAATTAAGTTTCTCCCTTTTCTTCCAAAACCCCATCTTTTAATCTACAACAAAAGTGACTTATGCACTGCATTGAACAGTCATCCCTGAATGGCTGGCCATTGCATGAAAAGTCCATTGGGAGCTTAAGTGCCCTTGTTACCGTTCTCTCCACTCCCTGGCTGCTGCAAGTTTTGCTTTTGCGGTATCAAAACTGAGACAAGAGATTTAGTACTCAAATCAGAAAGCATTTACCATAAAGAAGAATGCTCTGTTTACATGCACATACATTCTCATTTTTGATTTGCAGAAGGGGGTACATTTGCTGAGCTCTTGGGGAAGCAAATACTACCTACACACATTGAATAAGTGAATCTCTTTTCAAAGCAGCTGCCTTTTTCTTCCTGGTCCCATATGCAGTCACTAATGAAGAAAAGAATACGTATTTAAAGCAGAAAAGTATTATTTTAGAATGTTGTGAATAGTCTCTAGAGCTAGACAGATTTTAACATATATTTTTTTATTAAATATGTAAAAAGATAAACGCAAGTTATTCACATATTCAGACAAAAATCTACTCTACCATGCGACAATCTGTGGATAATGTAAAACGACTGATACATCCAAATAAGACTTTTTTGTATCTATTATGCCATTACTTATCTATTTATAATTAATACATATGTTTACATTCCTTTCGGTTTACATTTAATATATAACCAAAGCTTTATGGTGTGCTATTTAGTAAATGTAATTACAAATGCATATTAAAACCATAACAGAAGAATGGGTTACTCACAGGGGGTGGGAGGAGAAGGACAACTCTTTCTCCTTTCAGAGCATCGCTCGCCACTCAGCACAGCCCAGTTTTCTAGTGCCCACAAGGTATCTTACCGCCCTGGCTCCCTACATCAGTCACTCCCCCCGCCTTGATACAAGCAGTGAGAGGGTGATGCTCTTTGGACCAGAAACAGGATATAAGGAATTTTCAGCAGATGAAGTTCAGCTTTTTAGGACTCTTACTATTGTTTAATATGTGCTCCAAAGAGAGAAAAGGAGAGGTGCACAACAGCCTGGTCATGAGCCCTCCAGGGAGCTCAGCAACCCCAACCATTCGCACCTTTAGAAATACATTTTATCTTCAAGTGCTCTCCATGCATCTGCTCAAGTATTAGCAGAAGGGTGAACTGCAGTAAGAGGAGACTGGTGCTGATGGAATTAAGCTTATAGACTGATCCCAAACTCCTTGCCCCATCAGAAATCCCACACAGGTTAAAGGAGTCTGGAAAAAAAAAAATTAGTAACTGCTCTTCAACAGTATTATGAAGAACTACCGTTTATTACAATGACAATTGTAATAAGTACATATGTTCTAATAAACACAAATACAACAAAAATGACAATTCCCCCATTTGTGGTGATTCTTGGAAATACTTATTTTGGAATATACACATTTTTTTAGAAACCAGACCTTGCTTGTAACCAATCAAGAAAGGAAAGGAAAGCGCTGGCCAGCAGGTTGCAGTACTTCCACTTCATCACTGGGTAGGACACGAGGCCAGCGCTGGAGACAAGGCTGGGAAACCTTCAGCCTGCGGGGTCCAGAAACTCTTCTGCTGAGCAGGGGGAGGATCAAGGATCTGGAAATACCTGTTCTAGTGCTTAGCAGTATTTTATACGTTGTCTGTGGTGCGACACACAACAGCAGGGTTCTCACATTTAGCCAAGAGCCACTTAGCTGCAGAAGATCGATTAGGAACAGAAAACTGCATGAGCATGTGTCTGTGTGCACCAGGGGGTTGATTAATTGAAAACCTCTCCATGGAAGCGTAAAGCTGGAAACTTACGCATTAGGAGCCTATGAAGGTCTAACATGATTTAGCTGTTCATTACGCTTTGGAGTTTTCCAGTGACTGCTGATTGGGATGGGACTTCCATGTGCCTGCTAACTCAGTGTAACAATCCAGAGCTAGGAAAATCAAGTGAAAGACCAAGAATACCAAGCATTAAATATTCAGAGAGACTACAATGCACAGTTTTACAAGAAAAATACGGAATGCTTTGCATACTTCAAGATACCTCTGTTTATAAAATACCATCATTTAGAACAGGGCGATGGGACAGCACTGGAAGGGAACACTCTGACTGCAGACATCTCCACGGCAGACATGGTTCTGCCCGGCACAGGCCTCACTGAAGGAGGGTTAGCCAAGCAAAGAACTGACTCTGTGCCCCTTGGTGAGCTGGGCCCCCTCTGATGTATCCTCTGTCTCCAATAGGAGCCCTCAACTGCCCCTCTGTGCTTTGTAAGCAGCCTCAACACCCATGAAGTGTCCACTACTCACTCACAGAGAGTTCAGGGGGCTCAAGGCTAGTGCTGTTGCTGGTCTTTCCCCATGCTTTACACCAGCGAGGAAATTTCTGTCTTCCAACTCGTATGGCCAGGGCAGCAGAGCGGGAAGGACAGCAAGAAGAAACGGCTGGCCTACTTTGTCCTCTTCCGAGGGCTGGGAAGCCAAGTATGACAGCAGAGATCATGTCCTGCAGCTATACTTGTGTCAAGGAGATTTCTCACCTCCATCAGCATTGAGCTATGCAGAGGCAGAGCTGCAGCTGGAGGTTGGGACTGGATTTCTCAGGAAGGAAGAAAAGCTGGGAAGCATCTACTGACTAGTCAGGAAACTAGGAGGGTTTTCAAAAAACTCAAGTGGATGTCTGTTCCTCCAGAAATAAGCCAAAAAACATATCATGCAGCTTTCTAACAAGCTTTCTAACACAGGGGTTTAAATCTCTGCTAGTGAAACAGATGCTCTGCCTTGCATTTCGTGAAGGCAGGAAAGGAATAAACGTGAGCAACACGAGCATTCTCCTCCACAACACATCTCATTGTTATGGCTTGATTATGACTTCCTCTGTATCCCTTTATTCCAATTGTTTGACCAAATTTATGCCCCAAGGCAGACGTACTAGAAAACGCAAAAGCACCACAAAGTGAGAGACACAGCTAGTGGTACGGTACTTCTTGCCACACAAAATGCCAATATAAATATGTTAGAACAAGTTACAAGTGTATCATACTTAAGACAAAAAAAAAAAAAGAAAAAAATAAATATATATACTTTTTTAAAGAGCAGAACAAATCTCAAGCAGCCAAGTGGTGAAGTTGCAGTGATGTACAGTAGGTGATGTAGCCCTACAACCTCTTGGGAAGATACACTGAAAGAAGACGTCTGCAAATGCATCTTGGCAAAGTATGGGTACAGAATGCAGTGGCTGGCTGGCACTCACTATGGTACATAAATGTTAATGGCAGACTGGGAGTGAACTGATTTCAAGTTTGAGGCCGCACATGTTCCATTCTCCAGAAGAAAGTTCTCACACAAAACGAAAATTGTCAGAGCCGCTGGGTGAGTCAGTACTCCTCCTGCTGCGGGGGCTGTTCATGGACTTGCTCTTCACCTTCATGCTCTTCTGTGTGGCTCTCCTGCAGGGAGAAAAAAGGCCCCAAAACACTCTTCAACAGAAAGCATTCCTCCTGTAATCTTGTCCCGCAGTGCTCACCATAGCCTAAAGATTAACTTCAAATTTTCGTGCAGTTAAGTACAAAATGAGCTGTTACCTGAGAAAAGCAGCATCTTGTAATATTACCATAACATGTATTCACTTTGCTTTTAATCACTGCACATGCAGTACTGATATTTCCCCAGAAAAAGTGTCACTTTTCAACATCACTGTGGATTAACTGTTCTGGTAAGTGAACGTTTTGCATACCTAGACAGTGAGATGCTGTATCATAGCATCCTGGTGTCCTCCCATTTTCAGTTTGTCCAAGGATTTCTGGACCTGTCTGCTGTAGTTCTCATACAGTCTTTGATCTAGGTTTGTATCACTAAATGGAAAAGGCACTTTTGCTATTGCCTGCTTTAAAAATTAAACTCAGCCTCCTTTTTGAGGTAGGACATACTACTTTCCCAAAATAATATACCCATGCTAATACAGACTGGATTTCAAAGGTTATCAAAACAGTGGGTTTTAGCTATTTCCAGAAAATGTGACCAAAGAGTTGCAAACACATTTTTGGGGGGGGGGGGGATAGTCAGTATTCAGTGATTTATAGAGCTACTGCTGAAAGCACTAATCACTAATAAACATGTCCCTTGTGCAAATGTTACGCACAGTATTTTCCAGAGCTGTGTCTCTGTGCATTAGGAGAAGAATCCTTGACTGAAGGGAAAGCTGGATCCTCACTGATACCCATTTCAAACAACTTCTAAATTAGAGACAACAGACCTGGTATCTTGACTTGACCTGTATGTTATCAGAGCTCAAGATGTCTGGCTGACTTCTGGATTCCCATCAAGCACAGCTGCATTTACAGCTTTCTTTTCTCAAGTGGCTTCCATCTTTTCAGCGCACTGTGCACTGAAAATATCCCCCGCATGTACTCCACCTTGTGTTAGTAGACAGCTCCAAAGGAAAACTTTTCCAAGACATTGAGCTGCCATTCAAGCTGCAGCACCCCTGATGTGTTACCTCTGCGGAACTTGCCTGGCTCCCAGCAATTTTCTTTAGGAGCAAGCAGCTTGAACAGCAAACTTCAAAAATGCATGCTGCCAAGTTTCAAATCTGAGGCAAAAGTTAAAGGAAAAGGGAGGCCATAATCTGCATTTTCTCAGAATAGTTCAGAGCAGCTTACGCAGTAAAAAAAATTCCCTTCTGGCAGAAAACCTTTCTAAAGGGCAAGAGCAGAAGAAGGTTCCTAACATTTGCTGATACAATGGAAGTACTCCACTGTTTACCACACAAAACCAGCCAAATTTCAATTGAAAGCAAGGTTTCTGTCACTCGGGTGCTATTTTCAGGTAGAAGCCATGCATGTCAATCAGCACAGCTGCAGTTTAGCACCTTACAGCTTCTTGGGGGAATGATGTCCTTGGTGTTCATGGTAGGCACATCATGTCAAAACCGCTTTTTGCATAGTGTCTAAAAAACACTTCTGTGATGGGATGCAAGGGCACAGGAACTTTACAGAGAGAAGCTGACATCTGTGAGATATCATCACAGCCTTATGGGGTGAGAAAACTGAAGCTTGTTTAGCCACAGCAAACTATGTCCCTGTCTCTCCTGTCCCTCCTTATGTGGTGAGGTGACCAGCTCTGAAAAGCAGCTGTTCCATAAGCTCTGTGCGCAGAGTGTGCAGAGTCTGAGATAAACCTATTAGAAAGCCCACTCATGCAGACTTTACAGGTCATGTATATGCAATCTTTTCATGCGTATAATAGGAAAAGCCTATTATGGGAGTGGTTTGGGAACCTACTCTGCAGCTCTGAAGAGTGATGGCTCCTCTCTAGCCAGGCTTACCTTTGATGGAAATGGTAAATCTTAATGGGACTACCTCAGAGGTTGTTCTGAGGCTCGGACATGTGCTTTTCAGTATGTACAGCTTGTATAAATATATGAAATGGGAAAGACAAGAGTCACTACGTTCAATTACCTTGGGACTATGGAATCTCCCTGAATAGCATCCCCTAATAAGGAAAGCAGTGGAAGATCTATTTAGAACATTTATTTCTGGCCTGGATCACACAACCATGGCCATCTCAGTCTCCCACAACGAGATGTGCTCTCTTTTGACCATTCAATCCATCTGCCTCAAGGTATTCAGGTGTGCCTCTAATTGGAAGAGCTAGACTTAACAAAAACCAGCTGCTGGTGGTGGGGGTGCCTTTTCCAAAAGCAGCAGCAGCAGATGTAGTAGCTGCTAGAGCAGAAAGATACAAAACCAGCTGCATTTTGAACAATTGCTTCGAAGCAACTGATGGGTGGATTGCTGACCTTTGATCTAACTCCTGCCTGAACTCAGCCAGGATAGCCTATATAGGAAATCAAAAGCTTCCCATTCATTTCTGCTTTATGCAAGACCTACATGGCTCTGGGTTTCATAAGTAGACACGTAGCCTCTTCTGGTTCATCAGTTTGAAGCTCTCCTACTGTAAGATCATATCACCAAATGCTTTACATACTATCTGAGGTCTCAGTGCTGTCTATAGCAGTCACAGCATGAGTGGTAAGGGCCAACATCTCCCCACCACCCAAATGCATAATTTTTTTAACACTGTTCTCTGTCAACTTGGATGTTTTTGATGAGGTAGGATTACAAACAAGTAATTTGTAATTAAAAATTATGAAGTATTGCAGACTGATCAGCCAAACGTTAAATGGCACTAGCAGGTAACAACATCCCTCTTACATAACCAGAGACATAACGATGAGGTTTAAAACATAACCACAACAGGGAAAAGGGAGCCTCTAAAGACAAGGAACCCAAATAGACTGATATTTGTGCTGTATGACTCAAAACCTCATCAAAACCAAGACACTTTCCCCCCCCCGAAAAAAAAATTAAACCAGTCTTAATTCAGCATATACTGAATTAAACAAAGCAGAAGGTTTTAAAGTGAGATAGTTGAAACTACACTATGACCTGGAATTCTGCAAAAAAATATTGTTAGCCCGTCCCACAACATGAACATGATAAAAATCTCTTCAATGCTCAATACTATAATTCTCAAACCTCTGCAGAAAGATTTTTGTAGGGACTAAACTCTGTACCTGCATTCTGAATACTTCTACGCAGAATTCACCTGACAGCCTACAATGCTCATGGGGTACCTATGAGCTACTAGGAGGTGTGACTACTTCAAGTGCTGTCCAGATATCTTATTCATACTCTTTTTCTTTTAGAAGGATTAAATTAAGCTTAACTGAAAACTAAGTATAAATTGTCCCTTCCAAATAACAAGTTGGTATGAAAGATAGGACATGACCTCTGTGCCATGTCAAATACAGTAGATGCTAGGAAGGAAGAGTTCAAGACTGCCATCAGGCAGTTATCTGAAGTATGAACTGAAAACAAAGCTAGTCACAATCTTCAAGCACAAGGCCTTGGTCCGGGATCACTTGTGCAGTATGCGAGAGCTGCATTCTGGTGCATTCCCTTCCTGAAGAAAAGCCTCATGGCCACAGTATCATTTATAAATGTCACAAATCCTGAGAACTAATGTAATCTTTTTTCCACTTTGCCTCCATATACTTGAGAGACTTTAAAACAGATAAAAAGAAAAATCTAAGCCAGATTTACAATGAACTCACTAGCAAGAAACTGGGAATGCTGAAGTTGTCTGTGGTTAGGAATTGGGGCTATTTCCAATCTGCAGACTGGGAAAGCCAAACTGCTGCTACTGATGGATTAACCTGCAAAATGCTGCAAGATATAGAATTTAACTCAGGAACAAGTCATTACAGAAAGGTGGAAAAACAGAACTGAAGGGCAAAACAGGACATTGAGGTAGCAAAGTCCAAGAACAAAAGGTAGGCAGGATCTGCATCACCAAGGGAACCAGTGTCTTTGATTTAACACTAAGGCACTGGGGTCTTTCCTCAGCAAATTATGGTCTATCTGCTAAGCTGAGGAGGAAATGCACCCCAGAAGATAAGGAGATCAAGTCTCCCACTAAAAGGTAACAAAAAAACTGAGCTGGGAATGGCCTCTGTATTATTCTCTGAGGGAGCAGTGCTCTCCTGATGGAGTAATGTACCTGGCCTCCAAATGCAAACACGCTTCAGATAAAGGCACAGTTGTTATATGTAGTTCATGTGCAGGCAAGGATGATGCTAACAACAGAGAAAGGCTTGGAGGGAGGAAGCAGATAAAACACTGGGATGTGGACAGAAGTAGAACATTTTGTAATGTGTTCTGCCAGTAAGGAAAACTGCAGGAAGAAAAGCAACAAATGCATTCCTTGGCACGGAATCACTTGCTATTTAAGCCAGACAGACAGATGTGGTAGGGGTATGGGGAGAAGAGGGATTTTTCTGGCTTTGCTTTATAAATAAATCACTGTTCTTGAATCCAGAAGACATTTTCTCTGACCACTATATGTATGTAACTCTTTTAGCCTGTTATCACGTGCTTGGCAAATTTGTCTTATTGTTTATTCCTGTGAAAATAATGGTTTCCTCCTCCTTTTCCTCTTTAACACTCACCCCACACTGTTGACCTCTTTCCCCTGTCACTTCCCATCTGAGCAGTGGCTCAGATGCCAGTGCCCATGTCAGTGCCCCTGTCAGTGGCAAGCTTTTGTCCCTCTTGCACCTCACTTTCATTTATGCTGTACTAGTCTTTTAGAAAAGCATGTGAGTTAGTGGTTCCTGCAGCACTACTTTTGATGCAAAATTTGAAGTCTGATGACCACTGCTGCAACAGCTTTCTGGGAACAGATGTAAGACAGCCTACAATACCACAGTGCTGTCAAGAGATTAAGTTGATGCTCAAACACTCTGGAGCCAAAGCCATCATTCACTGGACACCGAAGGGTCAATCGTCAGTACAATGCATAGAGGGATTTAGTTCACATGAATGGGAGCAGTTCAGCTAAAACTCCACTGAATCATTATCCCTGCATGTATCTGAAGAATTTAACCAGCACCCTTTGCAGCTTCTTGTTCAGTGTCTACAGCACTAAGTCTAAGATGCAATGAGATTGTTGTTTACTCTTGCAGACAATACATTTCTGAAGTTTCAATAATAGAGGATTATTGGGCTTGCACAAGGAAGAATTTTGCTTATAGCAACAGGATAGAAGAAATGCTAAAGAGCATTATCTCTGCAGATATAATTACGTATTTGGCAGCCTGTATCGTACACATTACAACACCGCCACATGGGCTACAGAAGGTTCACAGCTGCAGACACTGAACAGCACCTCTGTCAGAATTTCTGTGATTTTCAACATGTTGAAGAACATGAGTAAAAGACTTTATGCAGAAAGGCAGAAGACAAAACCACAAAATTAAGGCTCAGAACCATATGAAACCAATTTAAAGTTGTGACACACTCCCTCCTCTTTCAGATCAGCTTCAGCAAACCTAGAATACAAAATCTACACTGAAAGCAGCAAAAAGCAACCAGCCTCCTGAATCCCTTCTCCAAGTAGAAAAGTCAGTTGCTTCAAATGCAAACTTCCTTTACAGGGGATGGGGTATGGAAATCCAGCTGCTACAGTTCTGCTCACCAAAGTATAGGACATGACTCAATACTGTGACAATAAATTATGAAATTTGTCTAAATAAAATGCATTAAGCTTGAACTTACATGTTCTTCTGAAGCATAAAGGACTTCCATTAGCCGATTCACAAGGTCATTATTCTCTCCCCCGTGTTCTTGGCAGAGAAGTTCAATCTCCCTTAATTTGCCAAAGTAGAAATCCCTTTCCTTCTCCACTCCTTCAAGTGCAAGTTTTAATGAATGTACCTGCAGATGAACCAAGACGTGATGCATCAGCTGAGATGCACTAAAGACAAAATAACTCAGTCTACAATTATGCGTGCTGAACAATCTTAAACATATATTCAATATTACAGCTTAAAATGAAGTCACTTTTTTCCTCAAGTGCTAGATTGAACCCTACATAATAGACAATAGTAAACCAGGCTCCCCCATTGCACCTCTTAGATACATCTTAACCTTGATCCTTAAAGGTCAGTTTTCTTGGTGCCTTTTTTTCACTGAAACCTCAAAGCAGCTGTTCAGGGATCAGAGCTACTAGCTATTCTATGATTCTGTCTCCTAACAAGGCTGCCAGAAGTGTCATGTGATGGCAGTTAATTAAACTTCCAGCTCAGTACTTGCATTATTTTGCTGGATTAATGTGTAGTTGTTGAGAAACCTACAATATTCTCCTCACCTAATAGATCTAGCAGAAAAGCTTACTAACGGAAACAGTCTAGTTAGGAAACTAAAAGGTCCGCTAGTTGCAAATGTGAGTAGTGCTGTGCTGTTTTTTCACCTCTTCTTTTCTGCCCCCCACTTACCATACTGTTACAGACCCATGTTTTGATACTCTGAGGCTGTGACTGGCTGCACCACGAACATTATGACCTGATTCTCTCAAATGCCAAGTAACTTTCTCTTTGCAGCCTTGCTCATAAGTCTTTAAGCTATGCTGTCAGTCCCAATTTCAGCACTAGGACTGCCACAGATCATTTACGGGCAGCATAGCTGTTAATGAAGCCTCATCATTCATGAAAGATGTTGCAATATTTTTTTATACATACATATATATTTACACGTATTTAAAGAACAATTTTGTGGGAGCATAATAGATAAATTACTGTCCAGCAGGGTACACACAATCAGGATAATGTAAGTGGCTTGCAAATTCAGGGGACAGCAATGTAACAACCAACTGAAATAATCACAGATGAAACTGTCTACAGTAAATAGACTGACCCCAATCACATCCAAATTACAGCCAAATTAACATCCACATTTTGAGGCCTGCAATTATACAAATGATTTTCTAAATAAAACATGCTAAACAAATTCAATCTCATCAGACTACATTTCAGTGAACTGATACCATTTAATAGAATGTTCTGTGTTGCCTGTTTTACTGCAAGCTAATTTATTTCCTTCACTAGTGAAAATACCAGCAGGGTTCAAACAATGCTTTGACAGCCTACTAAATCCTATCAGTTCACTTCTCCATAACTGCTGAGCTGGCAAAGCCTTTTTCTGACCTTTGATTGCACTCTCAGAGGTGTCAGACAGCAGAACTAACCTGTTATCAGGACAGGATCTCAGAACATCAAATTCATGCACTGACCCATTTCTGACAGGTCGCCTGAGTGTGACACCCAAATCTTCCCTTAGCAGTTTGAATCTATGCAACAACCAGTCACCTTAAAATTAACCATTTCTTCATGAAAGTAGGAATAGCAAAATGGAACAAGAGTTTACAACATTTTGGCCTATAGATGAAGACCTCACGTTTAAGACATGTCTTCTGGATCTGTAGCAGCATATTCGTTGAGAGCAATGCCTGCATCCAAGCAGAACAAGAACGTAACTGCTTCCAGATCTTTTACTCTGTTCTTGCTAGAGTTTGGGAAAACAATGAACTTCAGCTGAAACATTGGCAGCTAATTGCTCAGACTATCTCCACTTCTGATTTACGTACTATGAAGGCATTCTCCTGTTTTCATTCTATCACATTCACTTCGCTTTAAGAAATGGAATCATTAAACTATGCATATATGCACACAGTTAATTAGCTAAGTATACAGTAAATATTGTCATAACCAATGCAGATATGTTTTTCTTCAGTTACATATCTGTCTGTGATGGATTAATTTGTTTTTCTTCAGACACATAGCATATCCACACCCCACGCTTTGCTTCTATGAACGTGCCAAAAAATTGATCCTATATAAGGAACAGTACATGTTGATTCCCATGCTCTGTTTCTGGACCAGAAGTACTTTTCTGCAATCCAGTTAACTGGTGCAAAGGCAGCAGCTCTTACTAACTGGTCTTTTCTCCGGTTGCTCTTGTTGGTAGTATGAAACTCACAGGGCTGCAGAACCAGGTTGAAGATTAAGCACATCCTGTAGACATGCAACCAAGTTGGAGATGTTTTCAGAAACTATTTGCATGCTATCACACAGTTAACAGCTCTTAGGACCATTCTCCATACATAGATGTCCCTTCTCCATATGTAAATGTCCCCTCTCCATACATAAAGGTCTCTGGTCTTTGTCATCTCCTCAGCTGTACTCAGAAAAACTCTTTGGGAAACTGTTAGTTGGCACAGACCAAAACCACAGCAGGAACCACTTTAGTATTTTAATGCTATGGGTAATCAAGCTTTAGTGCACAGTGACATTCTTTGGAAGCATTCAATTCACTAGCACAGACATCCCCACTACTTAAATTTTTCCATTACGAATTGCATGGGAGTTCAGATGTTTCACTGTCCCTTAGCTGCCATTCATGAAAGGGCTGAACAAAGAGTCTGTTACAGCCATATAGGAATTTGAAGCCCACAGGCACCATTCAATGTTTCTTATTCATAATCAAGACAGCAACTTGGTAAAAATCAAAACAGCAACTGGGTAGAAGTGGCTGTTGCCCTCATCTCCCTGTTGCTGGAGAGTGGTTAAAAATGGGCAATTTGTCTTGCAGCATGTTCAGACTGGGGGTCAGAAAAACGTGGCTCAGAGCTGCTTGCAGCATAGTTTTTATAGCTCCTGTTATATGCCCAGGGTGCACAAGTAACCATTAGTGGGAAATGAGATCCCAAAGGCTGCCAGCATTAAAAAGCCTTCCAGACCATTCTAGCTAGAAGAGGTCTCTTAAAAACTAGCTATTAAAACACCAACTTTCCAAATCCACAAAATTTCTTCTCCTCTTTGGTGATGGGAGAAATCATCAGTTTTCCTCTGGGTTGTTTGTATATAGGGCTTAAGGTTTTCACACGTGGAATGTGTTAGGAATACATTAGCAGTGGATGTGATAGTGACTGCCTATTTTAGTAAAGATCAAATATTTTGCTGTTGTTCAGATCCAAACCAACCCTTCCTTCTGAAGCAAACTCATTCTGACTTCTGAGTACAAATGTCATGGTTTAAGGTACATCAAACTGACGTTTCAACTCCACTCTTACATTGATTAGAAAGAAAAAAAGCTTCCATGAAACATATATACATCCATTCCTTGTGCAACATTCCAAAACTTTTTTGTTACAGCAACAATCAAAAGCCTATTTGAAAGGCTGGTGGCCCCTGTTGTGTTCTCTGCTGTTCAGAATTTCACCCTGAATCCACAGGATGCTGTGTTTGGGATGTGGCTATCCATCTACCACCTTTTGGTGAGCAACAGTAACCAAGAATTTGAAAATGATGCCTCAAAAAACTGAAATCTTTGTTGTTTGGTTCAATGAAACTCTGAAACTGAAACGCCCTTAATTGTGGAAAATTACACTTGATCCAGAGTAATGATTTCTTCCTGAATGAAGCTGCCAAGCAGCTCAGACTCTAAAATGGGAGGTTTTTCCTTTCCATTTTCCCTCATCCAGGACAAATACAGGGATCAGGCCTCATTTATACTACTGGCATTTAAACCATTCCAACATCACAGTCTTGAGCCAGATGCATTTATTCAAGCCCAGTGCAGATACAGGAATGACACAGTGGTGTAAAGCTCCATAGCATAAATGAAATCTAAGCCCTTGCATTCTAACATTAAAGAAATTCTGAAGCTTTATTAGTTATATTATAGTGTTCTGCAATATTATTAAGTATTCTGACAAAAGTAGATCACATTTTTAAATTAAAAAGGCCTATTATGTTCTTAATGCCTTCCTTGCACAAAGCAGAGTGCAATGAACTAGTCTTGATTTAGCTGTAAATCTCTGACACATTGATATTATAAACAGGCTTATTTTCTCCACAATGACACATGGAGATGATTTATTTCAAATTTGTAATACACAAGAGCAAAGGCTATGGGGCTTTTCCTATCTGAGTGAAAGAAAAGATACATTTCTACATCTAATAACTTCAGCAGGACTCACCTGTCATTCCTAAAATGACCTTTTGAAAATCCTGGCAAACACCAGGCGTCTCTGTCAGATGTTATTTTTAACAATAAATCACTTTTATTTTTTTACCTTCCCAGCTGAGCTGTTTCAATCTTTTGTCCCCGTATAATTGTGGAGAGCATCATTCAACAGAGGGCAATATATTTCGTGCCTGCCTGTGACACTGAGTGTATCTAATCTTATGCCGAAAGCAAATTTACCTGTTCGCTGAGCTGTATGACTTGGGTTTCCAAATCTTTATCTGATTTTGATGCTGAGCTGCTTGGTGCAGCTTTTTTTGCTGAAGATGGGCGAGAAGGTGTTGATCCTGGTTTAGAAGCTGGACTGGATTTAGCAGCACCTGAAAAATGCAATAAATAATAATTAAGATTTCTCTTCATGATAAATATATTCCTATTAACCTGATACTGAAACAGGAGCATTCATTTTACAGGCAGCCATTCAATCTCTCACTTCAAGGTGACAGTGGAGGAAGCCCCAGTGCTGCTATACAGAAAGGAAAAAACACATTTCCTAGCAGTTTAAGTTTGCTGCTGAGAGTGAAATAACCCTGAAACCAAAATAAACAAACATATATCAAGTTCCCTTATAGGTCTCAGCAGCTTTCAGGTTTAAAAAAAAAATCTACCATTAACAGACCATTCCCCCTGCCCTGTATTTACTGTATATCTATACCTATCTTCAATTTCCCTGGAGAAAGATAGACGTGAAAAACCCAGCTAGAGTGTCTCAGTTGCCTCATTTTCACATGTAAAATATCCCTGAGACATAGGTATTGAAATTCAGACAGAGCATGCAGAAATTAAACCCATCAGTGAACTCACGGTTGCCATAGTGACCAAGAGATGAGTTTTGATCTGCTTAGGTTTTGGTGTTTGTTTTTAATTACTTGCACTGCAAATCTGCTAGAATATGGAGCAACATCTTTATTAGCAAAAGTGGCAAGTAACAAATGCCTACAGGTATGCTTTTTCACAATGCTTGTGGCATACAAATGCCCAAACAGAGGAACAGTTGTGTGAAAGGATATCCAGTGCCTTCATGTGAACCTCACACACATCTCCTGGCGCTTTGCTCCGCCTCTCCATCTTTCCTCTCCTTGTCACTGTCTTTTTGATTTAGTGCTCAACCCTGGTACACAAGTGCCTAACCCACTGCTCTTGACCTTGCCTAGGTTCCCATGAGCACTGCAATCTGCCTCTTCCTAATCCCCTCCAACTAGGAATAAATTTCAGATGCAGTAGACATACATCTGGTACAAAAACTGCTTGGGTTAAAATGACAGAACAGAAACCCAGCCCCCTCTCAAACCTATTTTGATTTATAAAGCATGCATGTGAATCACAAGTCATGCTCTGCAGCACCCACATTTATCACTTTTTATTCAATGGCTCTAACCTGAAAAAAGGTAGATTTAGATTAGATATTAGGAAGAAATTATTTCCTGTATAGGTGGTGAGGCACTGGCACAGGTTGCCCAGAGAAGCTGTGGATACCCCATCTCCTAATTGTTCAAGGCCAGATTGGACGTAGCTTGGAGCAACCTGGTCTAGTGGGAGGTGTTCCTGCCCATGGCAGGGGGGCTGGAACTGGATGAGCTTTAAGGTCCTTTCCAACTCAAGCCGTTCTATGATTCTTACAAAAACCAAAGTACAATTGTCCGGACATGCTGATGGGCTCCATGGACATCTTCCACCATTGAATGCTATTGGCTCTGAAGCCAGGGACACACAGGGTGTGGGAAAAAGCCCAAATCCAGCAAGCACCCAACTCCCAGCTGAGCTCTAGCTTGAAAGCCACCAGTTCCGGAGGGATTTGCCCCAGCTTTCTCAGCAGTCACCTTCCACCCTACACCTCACCAGCTGCTCCTCCCCCACAATTACTTGATTTACAGCATGCTACAAATCATTCTAAGTTGTCATTTCCACATTGTATCCACAGCATCAGACAACATTTTAATAAAACAATTTATTGTAAACCCAATGCTTTACAAAGGCATTACTAGGAAGAAATCACAAGGAGGCAGGGAAAGGCAAAGAGAGGGAGAGACACAACTTGTGGGCCTGCCCATATTATTTAACTGTGGAACTCACACCGTCTCACTGACCTAGAACTGTGTACTGTGATCCTTTGGAGGAGCTGAAAAGTGATGGCAAAAGAGAGCAGCAATGGGTTATTTAATCAAGCTCACTTGAGCTTTCCTGATTTAGTCACAGCCCTCTCTCTGTAACAAGCATCTTCTCCTGCCTTTAAGGATAATTCTATATTAACTGGGTCATCTAATGCCAACGGAACACAAAATCAATTTGATAATTCAGTTAGCATGAGCAAACGTTTCTATGCAAGATACCCATCCTCCTTTTCCATGTTCTTCAATGCAAGACACTTTTTTTTTAAGGAATTCATGACTCCAATAGTTTCCATGCCTAATTGCACACACAAACTCACTTCTAGCAGATTTCAGATGCAGTACATGGACTTGCTGTACTATTAGGAAATTAGGAAAATTCGATGTTGTGTATATACCTGAAATTAAACTGCTTTTCACATCATACTTAGATCAGCAAAGTTAATTTGCGGAAAAAAACATTAAAAATGTCAAGATATTTTGCTGCTATATTTTTCTTTAGGCCATTTCATAAACTTTAGCACCCTGCCTTCAACACTTTCCAGGTTCAGTCCAGATTTTGACTAACTAAAAATCAGTTGCTTCACAGCAGGATTAAGAAACTCTCAAAGCCAGGAAAGTAATTTGCATTTGGATTAGCAAATGAACAGAAAAAAAACCTGGTGTCAAAATATGCATGATAAACACACACACAAAATAATCACTCTGACTACAGCATTCTAGTTTAGTCTCAAGTTATTTAATTACTACTTGTAACGTGCAACTGCAACAGTTACCTATACATCATTCGATATATATGTATACTAAACCAAGGTACTAACACTTACTATTGTATTCTACACCTACAAGGTGCAGTTCAGGATAACAACTGAATATTAAATGTTAAAAAACAAGCTATGGACCTTCAGATGTGAAACCCTGGCTGGTCAGTGCATCTCCGCCTATACCAACTACCCTTCCTCTACCTGAAGGCAGCACTGGACTTTGCCTAGGCAGCAAGCACCTCCACACAAGCATAGAAGAGCTGTTCAGCTTTTCTAGGGCAGTATCCCCCACCCTTTTAGCTCCTCACCATTTCTACCAGGGGGTCATGGTGCAAGACCTACGGCAAGGCACATTGTGCAGCCATGGCTTGTTGCTCCCTTTCATGCTCAATAGTCCTGTGAAGCAAGCAAGCTCTTTGAAGGTTTGGGTTCTGATCTCAGAAAGCCATATCATTAAGTACACACCTCTTTTTAACCTGCAGAGAAAGTTAAGGACAAAGTAGGCACAAACATTTAATCCCTAGGTATTCTCTCTTATTTGCAGCTGAGGTGCCCGCCCCCCAGCGTGTGCTGAGAAAGCGCACATCACCACTGTCTGCAGACAGGGAGGGCTGGATAGCACCAATACACTGAATTACATTCTGCCTTTCTTTGAAAACAACAAAGCCTTTCGAATTTCTAAACCAAATTGTTACTAAGCTTTATTATGTCCAGACAAATCAAAGAAGTTGACTTTTGTTCCGCTGCTCAGGATCAGCCCTTAAATGAACACAACATCCGCATTTCAGTACCAGATTTAAACCAGCTAACCTGAGCATTTCAGACTGTATCAGCAACAGCTGGATAGAACTTAATTGCAACAGAGGATGCCTTGGGATTTCTAATCTAAAATTTCCTGGAGGAAATAAAAAAAAAGCAGCTTTACTGCACATTTATTCTGAAACATCAGTTTTAGAATCAGCTCAGAGGTAAGCCTCCCATTCTAACAGAAGCTTAATTTCATAAAAGAATTAAAGGATCCTGTTTGGCAGAGTAGTGCAAAGTGCTTGAGACAGCCAGATATCTAAACGGAGATGAAAGATCTTGGTAGACTTAATGACTTTGCTATCAAGCACCACAATGTCTTTGCAGTCAATTACTGCAATTGTGGAATAACTCCTCATGCATTGCTCAGAGGGGCTATATAATCTGCGTAGTTTTAATTCTGTCCAATATCATATCTTCTATGAAAATATTTATATATAACCCATTTACGTATTTTGACAAAGCACAACATTTTATACAAATATTTTACATTGAAAATACCTGGTAAACAGCTCTTCACTGACCACTAAGAGACATACATTGCAATCAGCACCATAAACATGACCCATTACCAATTCATTTTCAAGCTTGCTGTTGTTGTTCAAAAAGAAGTGTGGAGCCCTGCCACAGAGGGGAACACACCCATGCCCCAGAACATGCTGGCAGCCAACAGCCTGGAAAGCAGTGCGGCAGAAAGGGACTTAGGGGTCCTCGTGGACACCAAGTTAAGCATGAGCTAAGCACCCCTGCAGCAAAGGCAGCTGACAGCCTCCTGGGCTTCACTGGGAAGAGCACTGCTATCAGGTTGAGGGAGGTGACTGTCCCCCTCTACTCAGCACTGAGGAGGCACATCTGGAGTGCTGGGTCCAGTAGAAGAGAGACATGGGCATACTGGAAAGAGTTCAACAAAAGGCCATGAAGATGACTGAGGGATAGGAGCACCTCACATATATGGAACAGCTGAGAGAGCTGCGTCTGTTCAGCCTGGACAAGAGAAGCTTTGGGGGATTTTATCCATATCTGAAGGGAGGGTGCAAAGAAGATGAGGACAGGCTCTTTTCAGTGGTCCCTATTAAAGAGCAAAAGGCAATGGGCACAAAATTGAAATACAATAAATTCCATTGAAACATAAGAACAAGCTTTCTCACTCTGATCAAATACTGAAACAAGTCCAGAGGGATTGGGGGGGTCTCCATCCTTGGAGATACTCAAAACTTGACTGGATATGGTCCTGGGCAACTGGATTTAGGTGACCTTGCTTTGAGCAGAGTGGTTGGCCTCGGCGATCTCAGAGGCTGCCGTCCCACTTCCACTGTTCTGTGAGAACTCTGCTACTGCATGTTCCGATTTTACATCAATGCAGGGTCCAATTAGAAGGTTTTGTAAATAACCGCTTCAATTAGCACCTGGATAACTTTTTGTACATAACATTTTGCCCATATAACACTACCAGAGATGGGAAAAATACATTCACAGTTGAAAGACAAAATAATTTGTTCTTGTACTGATATAAATTAGATGAACCAGCTTTGAAATGCATTACAGGTTTCTATCTGTGGTGCTCCAGAAACAATCACTAGTCAGTCCATCATAATCAAGTATATGCCCACATAGTTTCAGCTTCACAATTCTTTGCTAAAGACTGGGTTTTACAAAAAGATACCCACTTCTGCAATTTAAAACAGTGGACCTCACTTGGAGTATTGTGTGCAGTTCGGGTGTTCCTCAACATAAAAAGGATTTGGAACTGTTGGAACAAGTCCAGAGAAGGGCCACGAGGATGATCAGGGGACTGGAGCACCTCCCGTATGAAGACAGGCTGAGGAAGTTGGGGCTGTTCAGCCTGGAGAAGGCTGCATGGAGACCTCATAGCAGCCTTCCAGTATCTGAAGGGGGCCTATAGGGATGCTGGGGAGGGACTCTTCATTAGGGACTGCAGTGACAGGACAAGGGGTAACGGGTTCAAACTTAAACAGGGGAAGTTTAGATTGGATATAAGGAGGAAATTCTTTTCTGTAAGGGTGTTGAGGCACTGGAATGGGTTGCCCAGGGAAGTTGTGAAGGCTCCATTCCTGGTGGTGTTCAAGGCCACGCTGGACAGAGCGTTGGGTGATATGGTTTAGTGTGAGGTGTCCCTGCCCATGGCAGGGGTGTTAGAACTTGATGATCTGAAGGTCTTTTCCAACCCTAACTATTCTATGGTTCTATGAAAATAACCAAAATTATAATGGCAGCTTTTAATTTTTCTCAACTGAAACCCCTATTTTCTCTAGAAACATCTGTAAACATGCAAACATTCATCTTCAATTGATGAAACCATTCCACATAGGCTTAACAGAAGAATGCAATTTAAAATTTGAAATGCTTTTGAAAACATGCATTTTCTAAAGTCCAACTGCCTGCTGAGCTACAAGGAGAAAGCAGCCTCAAAAAGAAAATCTGAAAGAAATATGCAAAGAAACATTGCAATATGAAAGATCGTGCAACACATTCAAACCACATCCACAGTACCCTGAAAAGACTGCAATTTCCACCACTGTTTTTCAAACACAGTATTCTTTCTAGGAAGATGACCCTGGCTCCTGCACTGCAAGCAGCATTTCTTTGTGGTCTAAATTCTCAGGTCTGGTGGGTTTAAAAACTAAAGCCTCCTCATGCTGGTAGAGGAGGTGTGTCTGTATGAAGGCTGAGCCCCTTTCTACTTCCCAGGCACTGTCACTGCACAGGCTGTTCCCATCGGCTAGTACAATTACTTGGCCTCATATGAACTAGGCACAAAAGCGATTTCAGTTCACTGCCCTAAGGCTCTTCCCATCTCCATCTCTGCCATGATGTCCTGGAGCACCATGCCACTACAAACAGAAGCTACCACCACTAATACCAGCTACCTGCCAACGTGGGGAAAAACGTATCATGTTTTGATGGAAAGTAAAGAAAAGCATTAGGAGGAATTCTCTAAGCTCCCAGGAGTCCTAACTGATCACTAGCTGTTGAAAGAAAGACTGGATTTGTGGAGTATTCTTATCCCTCAAAATTAATTTACAGCACATCTGCCACAGTAGGATATACCATTTCCCTAAAGAAAAACAGTATTTTTCTTGTGCAACTGGCTCTTCAGTGACACATTATATATAAAGCATTCATGCACAAATAGTTCATTCTGCCCTGGTTATTTTCCCTGTCATAGCGTGAGTATTTTTAGCCCTCATGTGACCCTCCAGTATTTTCCAGCTCTGCTTTAGTCATCCTGCTCTCACTGAATATTTCAAACTACAACATCTAACAGCCTTCAGATCTTAGAACCTCTCACAATTTTTAGCCTATGTGTAAATAATTAATTTTACTAAGCTGTCTTTTACCTCTGTGTTTTTGACACCTCACACCCCTACACAGAACAGCTTTCCATGGAGATTTGCTCTGACATACAGGAGCACTTACATAAGACACACTAAGCTAAAATCCTGACAACCTGATCACCATTTTCAATTTGATCAAATGAAGCTTTTTCTGCTGTTTTCCATGGGGAGCATTAGAGCTGGCACAAACAACAGTGCCCTAATATTTTAATCCCTTACAATAATTTTGACTCAATTTTCACTCTGCATCTGCAGGCTGTTTTCCACTGCATTAGAGCAGTGTGGAGGCTGTAGAAGATCGAAAGCTGGCTCAGGGCTAGCAGATGGTGTTCTATCTAAAAGCAGCTGTGGTGCTACTGGCAGAAGGCCTGCAGCAGTGGTCTACGCTGCTGGCTCTGCTCCTCGAAGGATGAGAACACACTCATTCCCCCAGATTTGGGAGCTGGATTTACCTGGCAAATCCTCGCTGCTCCTAGTTTTTCTAGAAGCAGCCTTTTACCCGTGTCACCAAAGCCATACACCCACTGTACCCCTGTCAGCTCAACAACAAATCGGCTCTATCTCTCAAGGAAGGGATGAGGCAGTGCGAGGGTGGCACAGCAGATTAGTTGTAAGGACCCATTTGTGCTTCCATTTCCAAGCTGCATTATCCTTGACCTGTGCTGACTCCTCAGTTGGTTCGCCTTTGGAAGGGGTAGGGCCATGGCTGCTGGCCTGCCCCCCAATGAACACAAACCCCAGTGCATTTTCAGATGTCTTGAGGTTTGGGTTGCTTTAAAAGAAACTCTAAAAGTAAAATAAAGACCACAGTGTGCATTTGCAGAGATACAGGTAAATAGCTATGTGTAGGTATGGAAAGCAGGTACCTGAAACCAAGGGTCTCATCCAGCTTTATTGTCAGATTAAAATACCAAAATTCATTCTAATTGATGCCAGTACATTTTTGGTTAAGCTTTCAGAGCAGTCCTTGAGGATTTGATACTTTCTTGTTAACTGGAAGACATAGCTTAGTCTACCTCTGAAAATACAGTGTTAGAACAGAGTGCTATAAAGCAGTTATGAATAATTAAAGAGCTCAGCACCTCCTATATCACTTGGAAGCAAAAGTCTGGCAAACTGCACTGGAAGAGTTACTCTGTGGAACAACAGGAATCACCTAAAATGCATCTGAAATTACTAACAGTTAAGCAAATTATTTCTTTAGAAATTTATATACTTGATCAATTCATAATAGGCATATTTAAAAATCTGTTAAAACCAAAGATCATAGTGTGAATGAGTACTCATATGTCTGCTTGCTCCTGACACTTAACAATAGATGCATACATTCTATGTCTACCGCACACTGTTTGAAAACTTTTGAATTACGCTGAAAGATCTTCTGGGTTCTTTATTTGCTTTCACTATTGCTTCTTTTTGTTCTGCTAATGAACTGAAACAAGGCAGTACAAGATTTCAGAGCTTCATTGTTAATGTAGGGCAAATCACACACATTAAAAATGACACAGAAAAAGAAAATGTACAAAAAGAGAGAAAAGCTACTGTGTCAAACTGCTATAGAAGCTGGCAAGTACTGGCTGCACTGGTATAAGAGGTTATTGCATCGAGCTGCCCACAATGTTTACGGCTTTCACAACAAAGTCAGTGGAAGTACAGCCATGCCCAAAACCTCAGCCATTTCACCAAAGAGCCAGGAAAGTAGAACAATAAAACGTAAACATAGAAGTCAGGTATAAACTAAACATAAGACATCTGTATAGTCAACATAAAAGTCATAGATAGCAGTTTAAACTATCCCACCTGAGGTACTTCCTCATGGGTACGTATTCCCCTTTTGAGCTTTCATCATCAAAGAAATAAGCTCTAGATGGGGTGGGGAATTCTTAACTTGCTGCAGAAGAACTCACAAGACTTTTTTTTTGCCCTTCAATAAATCACTAAACTTGCTTAGCTCACATGAGCATGCTATGGTTTGTGTAACAACAGTAACGAATACACCTTCATTTCCAGGCAATTGTGAAAGTGCACAAGACAGAAGTACAGAAGCATGTCTTTCATGGCAACTTCGCAACTACCCAGGACTTGCTTCCACATAGAATTGTAGAATAGTTAGGGTTGGAAAGGACCTTAAGATCATCTAGTTCCAACTCCCCTGCCATGGACAGGGACAGCTCACACTAAACCATGTCACCCAAGGCTTCGTCCAACCTGGCCTTGAACACCACCAGGGATGGAGTAATCACAACTTCCCTGGGCAACCCATTCCAGTGCCTCAACACCTTTACAGTAAAGAACTTCTTCCTTATATCCAATCTAAACTTCCCCTGTTTAAGTTTGAACCTGTTACCCCTTGTCCTGTCACTACAGTCCCTAATGAAGAGTCCCTCCCCAGCATCCCTATAGGCCCCCTTCAGATACTGGAAGGCTGCTATGAGGTCTCCACGCAGCCTTCTCTTCTCCAGGCTGAACAGCTCCAACTTTCTCAGCCTGTTTTCATACGGGAGGTGCTCCAGTCCCCTGATCATCCTCAATTTACTCCCAAATGGCAGGGGATGAGGCACACACAGCTTGCAGGTGCATACTGCACTCCTTCCAGAATGCCCTCTATCAACAGGCAGCCATCAAGGGCTCCCATCCTTTCAAGCAACCAGGCTACATGATATTGTGAGGTGTGGCACAAACGCATCCGTGAAATGAAAATGTGTGCACCCAGAAATTGAATAAACCTATGAATGACACCTAACAGAAATAGTTCTGTTCTAAAATGAAGCAGCAACAAAAGCTAGAACTCTCATTTCACCTAGCATCACAACATCTGTGCACACTCTCCTCAGCTCTAAGGAAACTAAACCAGCATCCTGCCTGTCATACTTCTGGACAATACTTAATACTGAAGGAACCTTTCCATAAAAATACTAAGTCTCACAGCCACAAGATCTTAACAAAACTCATCACACCATCTCAGTTGCTGGGAAAGTCTTGAGACATGCTCTTCATACACCAGCAACACAACATGAAATCACTGCCTTATCTTCCGCATCAGCTGGCTGGTTCCACTCCAGTGGCTATTCTACTTCTCCAGGATTGTCACGTTTACAGCTTTAATTTGGATGACATATTTGTGACTTCGGTAAAAACAGACCATGTGCAAGAAGAATTAACAAGCGAGGTAAAGTCTGTAATTAATAAAAGTGTCTATCCCAATTTCTCAATTGTGACATTAGCACTTGGGTTTTCCTATTTTCAAAGGGAGTGCAAGACATCACATGGGAAATTATAGCATGCCAGGCCTTGAAATTCAAAAGTTGAAACACAAGATGGTGCAAAACAAAGATGTAAACAAGCCCAGAGCTGCGCTGACCTGCTATTAGGTGTTCAGTTTCCTGGAAGCACTAATGAGCTGAAGGCAGAAGGCCAAGTATGTCCCACTTTGACGTCAGAAGCGACCAGAGCAGAATGCTGAAATCTGGGTATTCCAAAGCATAAGCCAGCCTAAATCTGCAAGTGCCTTATACCTACCCCTTCCCTTTGCCAGCACTGGTGCATATCTGAGCCCATGAGAGGACAGGTCACAGATTTAAGTGAACAGAAAATTAATCCTTACTTGGGGAATGGGTTAGCATGAAGGTAAACCCAGGACAAACCATTCAAGGAATAAAGTGTGCATACAGAAACACACTTGCACACACCTATATGCACAAACCTATACACATACAGGCTATCAACCCCAGTAACAATTCTTTGGTGATCATTCTGTTAGAAAAATGTTAGCTGCTCTTCTGTTCATTTAACTCAGTTATCAAAAAGTGGCATCTACTTACTCACCAGTCATGCCCATGTTACACAAACACCAAAGATCAGGTTTAGCCCTTTGGCCTGCTCCAGAAACCCTGTTGTGGTTTAACCCCAGTATACAGCTGAGCCCCCAGAGCCACTTGCTCACTGTCCCCGGGTAGGATGGTAGAGAAAATCAGAAGGGTAAATGTGAGAAAATTCACTCATTGGGATAAAGATAGTTTAAGATGTAACACACACAAGTGAAACAAGGAATTAATTCACCACTTCCTGTTGGCAGGCCATCTCCAGGAAAGCAGGCCTCCACCACATGCGATGGTTACTTGGGAAGACAGACACTGCCACTTTCAACATCCCCCTCTGCTTCCTCCTCCTTTCCCCAGCACATTATATGGTATGGGATACCCTTTTGGTCAGTTGGGGTCAGCTGTCTGTGCTGCGTGCCCTCCCAGCTTCTTGTGCACCTCCAGCCTTCTCACTGGTGGGGTGGTGTGAGGGACAGAAAAGGCCTTGACCCTGTGTAAGCAGTAACCGAAACATCCATGTCTTACCGACACTATTTTGGTCACAACTCTGAAATGCAGCACCATACAATCACCTGTGAAGAAAGCTAACTCTAAACTAGCAAAAGCCAGTACAAACCCAAAATAAAAACTTGCAAGAGAGAGGTGTTTTTGAGAAAGAGCAATAGCTGTATATTGTTCATTTCAGAGGGCTCGCATACCTGAACAATAAGTGTATAAAACCACAAATCAATAAATCAATTTTTTTGTTTTTCCTTCTGTTCAGCCCTTAAGATTGGAAGCATCTCGCCCACCATAAATAATAAAAAAGAAATCAGTCTGTGCTAGTAATTTCCTGTAAGGGTAGAGGTGTGAGGGAAGAGCATACTCCCATTTAATGATCTAGAATACACTTACACATACCACATCCAGCAACAAGGAGATTAAATGCATTTGTCTCCACTATCAGATATCATTAGGACCCACAACATTTACATCAAGGGTTTAGTGGAGGAGACCCTACGCTCACTACAGCTGGGCCAAACATGATTACACCACAAGAAGTTAACTTCTGCCACCTCAGATGCTAAGCCTAAGCCAAGGCAAAAAGAATGGCCCACGCACATAAGGAAATAATTTTTAACTAGTATTTATGTAAAATAGATCCCAGTGTGTAATTGTCTTCAGAGACGGAAATGGAATTCTTTAGGACGCAAGTTACCTGCAGTTGGAGAGTTTGCATGATGAGACTTCTTGGGCAGGTTGAAGATCTGTTCACCGGGATCTGGTGGGGGAAGAGCATCTTGGCCTTGTCGAGCTTCCACAGGATCATACTCCTTCCCATCATAGTTAGCGTCAAAGAACTTCTTAAACCATTGAATGAAATCTAAGTTGTCTTGGAAGCGCCCTTTGACCAGTTTTTCCACAGGAATTACCTGGAAGGCAGAATAAAGGTTCTAACAATGTATCACTGCCATTTTTAAGTATAAACATTACATATACCCACTTGTTTGAATAAATCTACCAACTATATCAGTATATATTCCTCCATCATTGTTTTCTTCCTAAAAGAAAGGGAATTATGGTAGATTTGCAAGCGCTCTTAATAGGAAAGAAAACCAAAATAAAACAAAGACCCTGCCTTAGAGATGGCCATACAGTGGGTGAATGTAAGTCTTTAAACAGCTCTTTCACAGAGTCACTCTTTTCTTATTTCATTGTGGCAGTGACAGCCAACATGAATGAAACTGTTCTGGGAGTAAAACTATATTCTGCTAAACAGGGATTTTTGTTTCTAATGGACATGCTACAGTTTGTCATACTGAAAACTAATAATTCTTCAAAACGTCCAGACAGGAGTTTCTTGCTCTCTCTCCTATTATTTGAATTACAAAAACCCAGCAGCTTTTCCAAGATATGCTGAAGTTCAAGCCAACCTACATTTTGGTAGCACGTGTTCATCATACAAAATAACCCTGAGGTTTAAACCTTGTAATTTTTTTCCATTCTATATCTAGCTATACATAGAACACTTTGTGGGCATGCAGAATCTGACCAAAATGCCTATAAAGTTTTAGTAAAACAAAAGAAACTCTATGAGGATGTCTCCATATCCTGCAAATTCTTCAGAGAAATGAAACCTCCAAAAGGTGTCTTGGGGCAATATTACAAAACTTAAGGTTCTCAGACACTGTGGGTAGACAGGGACTACAGCTGCAGAAGGAGGGTTGCCTTGCTTTGCTTAATTCATGCAGCTGGTTAAAGAGCCAAGTTAGATGCACCTTAATGCCTCCTGAATGCATTCATTTTTCAGCTGGAAAAAGGGTACCTAAACCCCTTGCAATTCTAACTTTTGCTCAAGGTTAAGCCAACTGTACAGCATTTTGTAAGTCTACAATACCCCTACAAGGATTAACATAGCATTCTGTATGCCCTTTCAGGTTGTTCCATTTGTATCTTATTTCTACATTGAGAAGGCATAGGAAGTTTGCTCCCTGCAGAATAACTGACAATGTTAACTTCATTATGTTAACTTTATTAAGCTTTCCAATTTTTTACTAGCAAATTACCCTGTAAATAGAAGCATTCACAACATTTCAGGAAACAATGAGGGCTTTCCAGTGCTTTGTAAAAATCTTACAGGATTCTCTATTAAGACTGTTTAAATTTCAGAATAAGGCATCACTAAATGCCAGAGCAGACACAGGCAGTGTAAAAATAAAAGTATGATCACACAGCTTTCATTATTTATTTTGATCAACACAGTAATTAATATTGGTGAATCCATCAAACTCTCATTCAAACATAAGCCAATACCTTATGGTTGAAAAAGCCATTTTCTAAGAGGCTTCTTAACTTTACAAGATCGCATGTGCTGTCCAACCAACTGAATCACTGGGTAAATTATTCCAGCTCTTGGAAAATTTAAATTCCTTAAACTTGGTTTTAGAAAAGAAACACAGAATAATTAGAACAGAATATTTCCAAGTTATTTTGTTAGAAATTCAGGTCATCGGTAATTTTACTGCATCTAAAATTAAAGTTCACTGATAGCAAGGAATTTCTAACACATGGTATTTTATCAAAAGGGTCTCTGATATTAAAATACAACAGGTTAGGCTGCACAATTCCTCAGCAGACACATGGACTCAATTTTCAGTTTGTATTTAAATGGAGCATGCCAAATTTCTTCCTCTGTGGCTAAATACCATTTTCAGATGATAAAAGGTCATATTCTTGACTTCACATACAACTTGTAGCTGTAGTTCCCAGTCCAAAATTTGAACAATGGACTTAAAGTATTGAAGTTTGTTTCCTCTATTTTACCCAGTTTATACAACTTTCAAAACTTGTAATGACTGAAATACAATGGGTGATTGTAGGATGCCTACCTTATCCACATTCATTCTTTTAAACGATGCTTGCAGAAGTTTGAAGTTGTGAATGTATTCATGCTCCAGCTTTGCTTGAAACTTTACTTTCTTCAAACTAATGCACCCTGGGAACAACATGTCCATGAACTGGCAGTAAGCTGCTCCTATAACAAGAGAATGCATTGACATTAATCCAGATGCACCCAGCTAAGACCAAATGGCGTTTAATGTCATTAGCAAAAGGCATGAGCAGAAAGCAACTGTGCTGAATAAGTAAGTCCCTGATGTAATTTAACCTAACACTATGCACCCGATATCTACTTGTCTAATGTACATTGAGCAGTGTGACACATTGATGTGGGCTTTTTCCATTCAATCTGGAAGCATAACACACTGTTGTGCAGCATCTGAAGAACCACCATGACTAATGCAAAGTAAATCTTTCTTCTATTTAAAATGGATGTTACTGGAGTCCCTATACACAGCAGGACTGTCCATACAGTGAGAAGATCATAGTCAAAACGGAAATCTCTTAATAAGCTTGCTCAATCCTCACAGCTCCCTGAATTCAACCAAGTCAAGATCATCTTTCTTCTGGCACTTGTAGGTGAATGCCAATCAAGCCCAAGGCAATCATTTAAGATTATATCAAACCATTACTTCAAAATAAGTTGTAAACCTTCAGCTTGTTAAAACATACTAGCCAATTACCACTCCTCTGAAACAAACATCCTTACTAGTTTTCATCTCCTGAGAAAAACATCTAAATAAGGAGAGTTTAGCATAGTCCACCTATAGATTTCAGAAGCTGGGCTGCCAGCTTTAGGCCTCACTCAAAACAATAAAGTTTCTAAATTCAACTTTGAGGGCTATCTGAATTTACGCAGCAGTAGGCAGGGAGGTGTGTGCCTGTGTACCTAATCTGGCATAGAGCAGCAAGTATATGCAAAAAAATTCTAAACTCTGTACTGAGTACAGCTAATAGATGCAGCCTTTTCTTGTATACAGGGACTTTCCTCCAACATTACCATGTCATCGTCATTGGCAAAAATGTCTTCACTGTTGACATATTCAAGCATTTGGAAATTAAGGATGGAAATGTTTGAGGAAAACCAATTTCAGTTGTTCTTCAGAAGAGATATTTCTACAACATGCTTTTTACTAGGCAAAGATTCATTGAAGTCCATTTCTGGAGCAGAGGGCTGCAGGTCATACAGCCCCTGAGCTTGAGCATACAGGGCAGGGAAGTGATTGCTTGGTAACTCACAAAAAGTTCAACTTCGCTTTCACAAAAATGACTTCTGTGCATTTAGTGCAAATCAGTTCTGACAAACAAGGGTTCAGATCTTACCTAACAGCTCAGCCCAGTAACAACAACAATGGTTTTTATTAAGAAAGCAATTCTGCTGAGTGCTCATACAGAAACCAAGTTAACAAAGCAGATATCTGGCTTGCCCAGTTTTACAGGAGAGGCAACAATAACTTAAACTTCAAGACATTTTTCTCCATGGTTATGCATGTGTTTTGACATGACCAACTTTACGCATGAGATAGTTTTCATTCTCTGTATTCACTCAACCATCATATGAAAGGTTAGAGTTCATAACTTCCCCAAAAGAGAAGGCAGAGTTTAAGAGTGGAGTCCAAAAAAGCTTCTCAAAATGCTGACACAAGTTTTGCTAATGACCAAGTTCAAGCTTTACTGCTGAAAACCACTGCCATTTCTTAAAAAAAATCTCTTCATGATGCTTAGGTTTGTGGGGGAAAACTTATTAAGAAAAGAAATAATCTGATTTCCCAAGGATACCTTGTGCTTAGCTGTTTGCAATGGTTTTGATATGATTAACAGTCAAAGCAAAATATTCCCTAAAGGAAAAGGAGCCTTCTGGCAAGTTGCAAACTTCAGATGACAAATTTGCATCTTTTTATGGAAAGCCATATAAACACACAATTAGTTGTTCAAAACTCATCCTTAGTGAGAGAACTGGTGAATATGTGGCAACAGGAAAATGACATTACAATTAAAAACACGGATATACAGATCATGCATAGCTTGACTGCATTTATTGATATTTCATTTCATGCAAAAGGATTATTATGCAATCATTTAATTTTATAAACTGAGTTTGTTCCTAACTCTGTCCTTTCATCCTCCCCATATTCCAATTATAAGCTTTACTCTGATATCTACATAATTGCCTGGAGGCCTTGGAAACACGCTGAGCAGTGTTTCATCTAGATCCTTTTAGAAAACTAGAAGCCCGAAGTGTTCACATGTGATTTTCTTCTTCTGCTGGTAATGCAAATTCCTTCTGCATGCCTTTAGACAGAGTCTTACAAGGTTTAAGACTCTAGTTACAGTATTTCCTTGTGCTTCCTTCCCATCATGCTGGCAGTTGTTTCTGTGTGCTTGCCAGCCAGGAGGTGGTCCTGTGTCTGCACAACACTCAAGGGCAGAGAACACTGGACTGCATCCACCTGACAGCATGAACTGGTCTCTGATACAACATTGAAGCTGGCTTCCAGGCTGTTTCCCCAACAGGAGGATTTTATTACTTTGGCAAACACAACTCATTAAAAACACTCCTTCCCGAAGCACAGAGGCAATGTGTAAACATGGACTAAACTAAACAATGTAAACTACAAACAGAGGAAACTCTTCCCAACTCCCAAAACAGAGACCTGCTTACCCCAGCAACAGAAGTAAAACTATCATTAACAGTCAACCGGGACTACCTGATACTGAACACAGGGATTGTGCACATACTTTAATATTATATAAGTATTTCTAATTTAAGATTTTACCCCCTAAAGCTTGTATATGTCACATTGCATCTGCATGCTAAATATCAGCATAGCAGAATGCAGACTCTACTTTATACACTGCCCACGGCTGAGATTTCCTGGAGGCTGCAGAAAGAATAGCCTTACTTAAATGATGCAATATTGCGATACCTTTACCTCACAGGCACAGCATATAGACATGTAGACCTCTGCATACAGGACAGCACTTTAGGCTAATTCACTTTAATAAACAATGGAGGTGCATACGAAAGGAATATTTTTAACTTGAAGAACATGAAGAAAATGGCTGTAGAGATACTGACCTCACGGCTTGTGACATACCTCTTGCATAACTGACATGAACAAAAAAGGATTTTTACGCCATTACATTTTATTCATGATTTTAAAACTTTCCTACATTTTCTGCAAAAAACACACCCTGAATACTAAAAAGACCCTCCAAAACCTGAACAAATCTATACAGGAGTTAAAAACTTATTACCTGTTCAGAACAGCTCTCAATAAATCTGGTTTTATGACCAAAAAATTTTTATGTTCATGAAGATACACACAAACTGAAATAATCTGGAATCTCCTCAAATGAAAGATGAAAACTACAGCTGGTAGCACTGCAGATCAATGTTAAAAACCTCTTCACCTGTATTAGCTAAGAAGTGATTTAGAATCACTGGCTAAAAGTCCTTTTGTATTTTGATCTAGAATATCAATGCAGCTACTAATTACAGAAGACATTCACAGGCCAGACTCCAAACCTGCAGACTCGACTGTGTGATTACACCCCCAGCAGCCACTACTTTTGTCTCGATTATTGAGCAGTAAGATCGCAGCAGCATCATGGAGTCTGGAGGTGTTTGCTGGGCTTCCCACACCAGGCTCAGGGCACAGCAGGCAGCAAACACCAGTGAGGGGACTGCAACCACCATGGTGGGCGGGCAGGCAGGCAGCTGCCAGGAAAGGGAAAGGGATGCTGGGGCAGAATTAAGTCACAAAAGTACAAACAGAATTGAAAAGGTGGCTGTTTAAAGTTCTTACAGTTGAAGAGTTTTACCACATGCAGAGGAAAAGATGAAAATTTCTACCAAATCTATATAATCAGAATATTTTTACAGCATTTTCAGTTAGAATCTTTCACTTGTCCCCCTTCCAGTAAACAATGCTGAACTCATTCGAGCTTTTGTCCTATACTCTTTTTTCCCTACTTTCCCTTCTTTCCCACATGCAGAGAGTTGTGGCCAATGGCTCAATGTCCGGCTGGAGACCAGTAACGAGTGGTGTCCCTCAGGGATCGGTGTTGGGACCAGTCTTGTTTAACATCTTTGTCGCTGACATGGACAGTGGGATTGAGTGCGCCCTCAGCAAGTTTGCCAATGACACCAAGCTGTGTGGTTTGGTTGATACCCTGGAGGGAAGGAATGCCATCCAGAGGGACCTTGACACGCTTGTGAGGTGGGCTGATGCCAACCTTATGAAGTTTAACCATGCCACGTGCAAGGTCCTACACCTGGGTTGGAGCAATCCCAGGCACAGCTACAGGTTGGGCAGAGAAGAGATTCAGAGCAGCCCTGCGGAGAAGGACTTGGGGGTGTTGGTTGATGAGAAAATGAATATGAGCCAGCTTCAGTGTGTGCTTGCAGCCCAGAAAGCCAACCGTATCCTGGGATGCATCAAAAGCAGCGTGACCAGCAGGTCTAAGGAGGTGATCCTGCCCCTCTACTCTGCTCTCATGAGACCTCACTTGGAGTATTGTGTGCAGTTCTGGTGTCCTCAACATAAAAAGGACATGGAACTGTTGGAACAAGTCCAGAGAAGGGCCACGAGGATGATCAGGGGACTGGAGCACCTCCCGTATGAAGACAGGCTGAGGAAGTTGGGGCTGTTCAGCCTGGAGAAGAAAAGGCTGCGTGGAGACCTCATAGCAGCCTTCCAGTATCTGAAAGAGGCCTATAAGGATGCTGGAGAGGGACTCTTCATTAGGGAGTGTAGTGACAGAACAAGGGGTAATGGGTTAAAACTTAAACAGGGGAAGTTTGGATTGGATATAAGGAAGAAGTTCTTTGCTGTAAGGGTGGTGAGGCACTGGAATAGGTTGCCCAGGGAAGTTGTGAATGCTCCATCCCTGGCAGTGTTCAAGGCTAGGTTGGACAGAGCCTTGGGTGACATGGTTTAGTGTGAGGTGTCCCTGCCTATGGCAGGCGGGTTGGAACTAGATGATCTTAATGTCCTTTCCAACCTTAACTATTCTATGGTTCTACAGTTCTAATGTTTTCTTCCCAGACTGTCCATGCTTATTTTGCTCTGAAGCATGTGCACACTGCATCACAGATTTTCAGTTTTCCTTCCTCCTCTTCCATCTGGAGGCTGATGGATCCACAAATGCAGACAAGTGTTTTCTTGATAATCAAAAATACTTGTGCTTCTATTTAAAGCAACAGGATGTTAAAGGAGAGAACAATGAAGACAAGCGAATCCTGTTTGCTACAAGTTTTTACTGTTTAGTAAGCCTCCCAGAGCAAGATTACATCCTGGGGGGGGGGTGGTGGGAGAAGAATAGCTTTTATGTTTATATAAAGGGAAGTATTATTTGCAAACTAACTTCCTTAAACTTACTATAGTTAGTACTTTGTATGCTAATGAAGTATTTCATAGAAATACTATAAGCTCAATTACTGCTAAATAAAGATATGTCCCTTATAGTAGAATCAGGTCAATCCTTCACATCAAACATTGGAAGACTCGGCCTCCTCCCCGGTCACCCCTGCAGTGTGTGGGAGCAAGATCCTAGAAAGTCACATAAACCACCAGCCAATCCAGGAACACAAAGGGGTCATGAAAAGATGGGGCTTGTTGGGGGCGGGGGGGGGGGGGGGGGGGGCGCTGCTTTATTTCAATTCTGATATCCAAGCCACAGCAAAAAGACCCAAGTGCTACACTAGAAACGTGCTTAGTATATAATAGCATTCAATTCAGGTTTAAACCTTTAACCAGGCTCAGTCTGACTTTTCACACTCACTCTTTGAAAAATATTAAAGCAAACAGATAAACAAACCATTCTAATTACAGCAAAAAGCTAGTCAGCCTCTTTCCCAAGTGGGATTTTTCAGGTAATCTAAAAACATATCCAGTCACATTTGATACAAATTGCTTCAAAGTATTCATTCCCTCCAAAGCTGCAACAGCCTGACCATGCATTTGGAAAATACAGGATGATCCGTATACGTATTAGTCATTGGCACTTCAGTTCACTACGGCTGCTAACCCAAATGGGAAAATGCACACACCCGGAATTTCTATTGCTGGGACAACAGCAGCAACAAAAAGAAAGGCAGTAACTTTCAAGGAGCATGCGTGATGTAATAATTTTGGTAAGAAAAGGGAAAATCCAAAAATGCCAGCAACCATTGTTTACAGCACAGCAGCACTTGTGCTTGCCTTTTTCCTCAGGCTTCCTAGAATCGCTTCCTTGCGAGTGATGTTAAGGTAGGTACACAGTAGTAGGCTTTTGACTTTGATATCAGAGTATAGATTTTCACTGAGATTTCAAATCTGGGTGTTCTGTTATGGTGTTTATGGTTGTGTTTAAAACCAAACAAACAAAAAGATGGGCATGTCTGTAAGCATAAAGTTGTGTTATATATAGCCACACGTTTAAGAAACAACACAAGCCATGCTGAGCACTCCATTGGAGACCACAGTCTTCAAATTCCTATTTGCATTTCAGCAGCACCTCTGTGACCGAGGACATGGGTCAACACAATTCTAATCCTCCAATAAAAAAAAACAAACAACAAAACCCTAACAGATTAAGAAGTTTCAGCCTATTTCCTAGTGAGTGTTCAAGACCACATCAATTTACCTCCTGACTAGCTGTAAAGAAGCAAGCATTTACAGGGCTGTGCATCAGTGAAGCCACTCCAGCCTGAGCTTCACCTTCCCAGCAACACCCTTGGGAGGGCACTTAAAGACATAAAACTGATGCAGGTTAGAGTACAGCCCTGCACATAAATGCATGAGCTGCCTCAGCGAGGGCAGACTCGTTGCCTGCATACCGATGGGAACTTCTGAAAGCAATGTTGCCACCACCAAAAATAGCCTACAAGAACTATGTATCTCTATCTATCAACAGTCAGATACACATGCATCTAAATGATGTCTGCTTCAGAAAGTCTTATTCTACACAGGCGTGGCATTTGTGTGGCATTTATGTGGCGTTTATGTTTCTGTATAACCCAGAATACTCACTGATCATTTGAAATAATGCATGTTGGAGAGAGGCTTCCCTGTGTTAACTTGTATTCTCTTTTTCTTAAATATGTAAATAGTTAAGCTGCTCATAAATTATACACAGAAGAGTTTTTAATACTTAAATTTTAGCAATAATTTATTTTGGATTTCATTAATTTTTAAATGGGAATATCAGAACAATTTCAGAAAACACAGTTCCCATTTAAATTAAAATAGCTCTGTAGGTCATCATGCCTAGAAAAAAGTACCACACAAAATCTAAGAAGCTCTTAAGAAAGGAGGGAGATCAACAAGCTGACTTCAAGTGAGTGTTACGAGCAATTAAATAATATTTTTTAAAAAGCAAAAGCCTTGTTTAAATTCTGTTCTTCTTGAATTCTTAATGAATGACATTTAAAAAATATCAGTGGCTGAAAATCTCATGATACTCCTTTACAAGCTTCCTCAGAGAGTTTTGGAAATGATCTTAAATCCAATCATTAACATCCATTGTATCCCTCTAATCCTAAACATCATATGGAAGACATTAGAGCGATATTGACACTGAGTATTCTCTGTGTTGCATGACCTCAGGACAACATGCCAGTTCCTTGAAACATGGCTTGGTTACAGAGTGCAAATGGGATCAAGCCATATTTTAATCATGTTTCCAAGTTGCTCTAGAGACCCAGCCTTTGCAAGACTGCAAACTGGAAAACACCCAAAACCACTGATGTTGAAACAAGCTTCAGCTTTGCAGGCACTAGCACACCGGGTTGTGCAGAAATCATGCCGGCACCAAATGCTCCAACAGGGTCCTATAATGCAGATTTTAGCAAGGAAATTACAGGTTAATATAGGCACTGAGCAACATAGAATCATAGAATAGTTAGGGTTGGAAAGGACCTTAAGATCATCAAGTTCCACCCCCCCTGCCATGGGCAGGGACACCTCACACTAAAACACACCTTTTAAGACATGAAAAACCAAATTCTAAGCAGCTAAGTCACAAAATACACTCCATTTGCATGTACTTATACACAAATGACAAGCCGAAGTAGCCCTTCTCACCATCTCTGTGATTGGCCAGTACCCTTCTTCTCCAATCACCTCAGCCCTGCTCAGACAGATCTTTGCTGGGTGCTGGAGAGAGGAGCTGCTCAGGATGCACCATGTCTTGCACACTACTTGCTGCTGCCACTGAGGGCCTGGAGGCTGGGTGGTGCAGGTGGTCACCTTGCAAACAAATGCTGCCAGGTCTAGGGGTCACTGACCACATCCATGGCACCCAGCCCCAGTGCATCATCCTTGGAAGCATAACACCTAGGACACCCTCCACAAACCAGGAATGACCCTCCTCCCTGATGGTCACAGGAGGCTGTAATGGAGCTATCCCCCTAGTCCCGAGCAGGAGAGGCAACACAAAGTCGCACAAAGAACATCTGCCCTGTCATCATGCTGCCTGCCTTCCTCCAAGATCAGAGTGGTAAGAGTACCAACAAAATGTATCTATAAAGGGACTATGTGTTTTCACAGGAGGAACGCCAACTGAGATATGGTACTAGCTGCAGCAGTCACCACATGAAAAATCCCCTGTGGCAACACCCAGGGCATCTACACAGGAAGTATCACAGTCTAACGTTTGAAAATGCCAAATCATACGCACTCTTCATAATAAGGTTTTTTATAGAAAGCAAGGGGAAAGAGGAAAAAACCTACCCTACACTTAATCCTTGCAAGACAGAAGGTCTGTATGCACTGGAGGCCAGACAGTTTGCAGGTTTGTAATTCTATTGAGAATTTTCAAACGCAGGGGGAGGGGAGGAAAGATTCTGTATCACCTTAGCCTCAAAGTATAGCTATGCAAGGAATTACACCTCAATTCAGGCTGTGTTTTCCTCTCTATATACATTTATCAACTCTAGCTTCCTTGCTTATAATTTATTCAGCTTGCATACATCATGCTATTTCTTTTTAATTTGTATGCAAGCCCTCTATAGACTCCTGCCCGACTCTTATTTTGAATATACTCTCATGTAGCAGCCAGACACTCATGCAAAGCCCTGTAACA
Source organism: Pezoporus occidentalis (assembly GCF_034315485.1). Lineage (NCBI taxonomy): Eukaryota > Metazoa > Chordata > Aves > Psittaciformes > Psittacidae > Pezoporus > Pezoporus occidentalis. Next base: position 12,624,380 of record NW_026915724.1, read on the forward strand.
CGTTCACTTGGTATTCCCTATAGATGAAAAACAGCCTTAGCAAAGAAAATTAAGTTATAAGCTGTTTAGTCAGAATTCTTTTTAAGCCACTGCATATTTGTTGCAAAAATGGCATGACTCCTAAAGAACAACCAGTGTCATAATTCCTTTGAAACTTCTATTCCCCAGGCATATGGGTGTTGCACATGGGATTCTACTACATTAAATCCACTCAGTTGTTCCCTATTATTTTTCATTCATGTATCAAACTAAATGGTCTCAAGTCTAATGCCCATCAAAAGACAATGCAGTATGCCTTCAATTAAACCCATGGATTATAAATTTCCTATTCAGGTTAACAACCTTGCAAGTAGTCAAACCCAGAGACCAAAACCTGACAAAATGACACTCACCTAAAACAAAGGGAACTTCATTGCTTTGAGGTGCTCAGAGAGATTTTCTCTCAAGTTGTCAAAACTAAATTACCAGAGGAGCTGAAGACTAAATTTAGACTCTCCAGGGCTGCATCCATCCATAACCTGGGGTTTTTGGCACATCACTACTACAGCAGGCATTCAGAAAGCTCAGGGGACACTGCACTTTGCTCGGCCTACTTAGCAGAGACAAAAACACATCTAAGACTCCCAAAGAATGCAAATACTTTATGACTAAGCCAGCCTCTTCTTTTGCTGCTCCTCATCCTAGCAGCTCTGTTCCTGTAACTGGCAACTGGGGAATAGGCTGGTATTGCTACAGCATATGCATTATCAAAGCTTCTTCTCCACAATGAGAGAAAGGTCTGATTGTTTTTTCTGTCATTATGAATTGTCATGGTGAGCTTTAGGTACGTGCTGAATAAAGCCTTTATTAAAAGGCAGAATTTCACATTATTCCTTCTTGCTTAAGCTCGGAATGTTCAGAATTATTGCTAGGTTGGCTGCAAAACACGGGCACCCATGAGGTCTCATATGCAGGTGCTGAACACAAGTGTATGCCACATCTAGGTAGCTCACGCCTCCTAAAAATAATGCCTTCCAGCTTTTCATTCAGATTTAACCTCTCCCCTTTCCCTCCCTTGCTTTTTCTGGTCTTGCACTAAGCTTTTTCTGGCCTTCTGATTGCTCCTTATTAATATAAATGAACAAGAACTGAATAGTAATGTAACAGCATGACAAATCTTCATGCCCTTTTCTAAAAAAAGAAGAAAAGGTCTACATGATTTTACAGTAGGTTATAAAAATTCAGTTACAGTGGCTCTGTAGCTCCCTGCTAATGCTGTGAAGTGCTTCATGGTTGTAAAGCATTTCCCACATATTCATTCTCTCTGAATTCCTGGGGAAATGCTTGTATTTTATGGAAACTAACATTAAGTTGCATGAAAGCTGCCAATGCTTCAATGAACATCCGCCAAAGGAATGCCAGAATGAATTACGTTGGTCATTCTCAAACTACAGTCCATATCATGCTTGCCGGTGCTCTTCCTGTCAGTTGGTCATTTGTGCTACTGTCCCCATAGTTTCCATCCTGTAAACTGTATTGTATGTACATTAAAGAAAGTACTTTGAGTTTACATGGTAAACTATATATATATGAAATACAGAAAGATTCCCAAAGCTTCTTGTTCATCTATCTTCAATCCCTACATGTGCATGTCTTACATGTGAGAAACTGACTAATCAGTCTCAAATAAAAAGGACCTAGTCCATAAGACTACCGTGGTCTAGTGTCTGCAATAATCTAGCAGTTCTTAGATTCACCTGCTCAGAGAACAAATTCCCTTGGACTATAGGGTACTAAAATGCTCCTTCAGGTAAGGAACTATTAATCCCCCGTCCAAGATTGTAATGAACAATAACACAAACCTAATAACATGTAAGAATCAATCTCATCAAACCAAATGGCAAAATGCAAGTTTACAGCTTTGACCTGTAAAAGCATCAGGTAACAATAGCAGTCAATACAGTCCAGGAAGCTCTAAAGGAAGAAAAGATTTAATGGAGGAAGAGCTGAAATGAGACGACCCTTTTTCAGTTTTTCCCTTGTGGTGCGTCCCAAAATCCTCACTGGATGTCACAGAAAAAGTTGTATAACAAACTATGTAATGAAATGGGACAGTGGCTTAGTGACAATTTCCATACTTTTCTTCTGCCTGCCCCATCCGGCAGAAGTCTCTCAATCTATTTTCTTAAATATCTTTAACTCATTGTACTCTGCATAATCTAAATCTTCTTAGATCACTTCTCCCCTCCCTGTTTTGGGAAAGATTTGGATGTTTTTTGGTCTTTTCTTTTCATGGTTTTTTTTTTTTTTTTTTTTTTGCAAGCCCACACACATTTAACTGAGTGGAGAATTCACTTCAAAAGCTTCCTTTCAACTATTTATGAGCATATAAATAGCTATACAGGAACAAGTCAATAACTGGTCTAGTATACTTCCTGTTTCAAACAATGGTAAAAGTTGGGTATTTTGGGATGAAAATGTCCATTTTCCTGCATCTTTCTATAGCCTGATAAGCATGTGTGCACGTGTATACCCATATGTCTCTATATATAGCTACATCTATATTTACATATGTGCACACACATCCCCACATGAATGCTTTCTTAATGTATAACTCAATAAAATACTTAGGCTAACTTCCGGGCACATAAATGTAACAGCAGCTAACTCTAACATTTCGAGTTCAGTAACTCTTAAAAAGGTTATTTCTTGTGTTCTATGCCTTTAATTACTTATTTTATATCAGTTACTGACATGCACTTTAACCTACACTTTCTCAACTTCAATTTTATAGTCATTGTGCAAGCCTGCAAGCATGCAAACCTGCAAGCATGCAAACCTGCTTCTGCAGCTAACAATTGTTTTTTAAGTTTTGAGGTTTAAGCTATGAAGCTATCATACTCCAAAGATTTTTCTGTACCTTTCAGGGGAACATCTCAGAAAAATTACCTATAATGGCAGGTAAATTCAAATATATGAATGTAAGACCCCACTAATGCATTTCAGCTGGATCAGTAAATGGCTGAAATCTGGTAATGTGGCTTCAGTTCTATGCACTCAGAGCATTGTCTTCTGAAGTTAAGATATTCCCAGCACGTCAGTTGTCTGGAAATAGCAATCTAAGTTAGATCTCCTCCAGCACAAACATCTTCAAATTTAAAAATCACAGTAGGAAATCAGAAAGAATCACTCCCCAGGGGCATCTGTATTTTCAGTGAGACATCAGCTTTTGTCTGTGTCATTTCTACTCATCATCTAGTTACAGACCAGTTTAACACGTATCTTGTAGCTGCCACTCTGATTAACCAAAATGTCCAAAGTATTCAAACCATTACTCTTTTTTTTCAAGGCTCATTACCAAAGTTACTTACAACAAGAGTTCAGTTACACTTACAGAGAAACAGGAAGATGTTCTTGACAAACTCTTAAAGCCCTTGCAGCAGCTAGAGGCTCTTTTCCTCAAATTCATGTTCTTCATAGTCACACTTGTGCTCTTTTTTCTGCAAACATCAGCAGGGATTTGAGTACCCTCACCAGGAAGGAAAAGGTGCCGGAGAATTTGGTTCAGCTGGGGTGTCGGTTCTCTGTTTGTCTCTTTTTCAGCTATGTCCACCCAATAGCTTGAAAACACAATAGCTTATCAATGTATTATTTTCTTGCTTAGTCAACCTTTTTATCGCTTCTGCGTATCTTCTGCTACATCCGTCCCATTCACCTCTGCATTGTTATGCTTTCTCAAGGCACCTTATCCTTCCATGATTAACATGAACACAAAAACACTTCCTTTGCACGTATATTAGTCTCTTTTCTCAGAGTAACTGGTTTATGTCAAAGCTTAAAGTTATCTATTTTCAAAAAATCGGAATTTTAGAGTGGTTTTAAAATAAACATTTGTAGAGCATACCACACTTTCTTACCTGAACAGAGTTGCTCAACTTTTGTGTAGTTTAAAGCTAATATATCATTAACCCATGCGATGATGTCATGTCTGCTCATAGTCTCTTGGGTTATAGAGGTAGAGTACACGTTGACCGCCATTCCCCAACTAGGAAAAAAAAGGACAAAAAACAGTTTTGGCATTTTGATCGCTGTTTTCTGGATACAACAAATTTACACTTCCTGTGTAAGAGAAAGAAAAGCTGCATCACTGCACAACCTTCTCTTATGTACTGAGATGGGAGATTTAATTTTTATTCGTTGATGCTATATAACCTCCTCAGTGTCCTCTTGGAATATATGAACATATTTCTCTGGCTGTCACTGAATTTAAAGAACATACAAATCTACAGTATTCTGTTTAATGCTAATAAGGTAGGAAAAAAAGAGTAAGACATAGCCTGCAGATATACAGTCAGGATCAGAGACCTGGGATTTGTCACGTAGTGCTGCACAAATATAGTGATCTGACATATATCTGTCAGCTTTTTGCTGCTGCAGGATGATTAGACTGCCTAAACGAGTATTTTATTTTCAGATATCTTCTAGAAGATGCAGCAGTTCTACTACCTCAAATACTGATTTCTCACTGGTTCAGGGGCCTTCTGGATCACTAATTCTGTTTCCAGCAATCACAGAATGAATACCAGGCAATCTTTTTTATCAATTCACCAACTTCTATCCTGAAATTAACTGAGACTTGCACCCACAACCATCCGGTTGGAAAGCTGCTGTGGAGCCCGATTCCTCTAAACTGTTAGGAACATTCCCTCTTAGCTTAAACCCATTTGTTCTTCTGCCAATATTATCCTTCAGCTCTAATGGCTTTTTCTTCCCCAGAGTTGATTTCATAATGTGTTAGGAAAAGCAGTCAGTCTGTCCCAATGCCCAGGTAGTACAGAGCAACCAAATTAATCCTCCGAGTATCTTATCAACTCAGACCTTCACTTCCTGCTCATGCCAGCAGTCCCCCTTGAACATAGCCAAACAGTTTCAAACTGAAATACTGGGACAATGTTTCACCAAGACCTTGTGAAACAGCACTCTGTGCTGAAAATTTTCATAGCCACATCTTCGTAAGAAGATTCATCTAGTTAGTTAAGGTCCTTCCTGCAAGCAAGTAATTCATAGTAGCTTCTATCATCAGCCCCCAAGTACACAGGCTGGAAACACATGCTGCTGGATTTTATGTTCTGTTATTCTACACTAGTCACATCTTCCTGTTACAAGACATTACAAAGAGAAAAGATGGGCACATCCAAGGTCATCTCATGGACAGTTTCAAACAGCTGAACCAAAATCATTCATGAAAAGAGTAAACAATGTTCCCAAGACTAGTGGAGTTCAGGAAGTCTGCTAGTAACAATCCAAGTATGAGGTGAATGTATGACTATTTGATCAGAAATGATCAAATAGCCTAAATAGCACCATTATTCTTGTAAAGAAAGGGTTTGATGGGGACTGCACACCTATTTCTCTAGTGACACTGTGTAGCTAACACTTAACTGGCTAGCTTTGGTGCCAGTTCTGATACCTCAGCCTTGCACCTCAACTTCCTCTCTCAATGAAGGAGAGCAGGAACTCTTCTGTGGGATCTGAGGTCTGCATTGACAATTTGCAGAGGTAACCATTTGAAGCTTAATAGACAGTTCTGCAGAAAACACAAAGACCACAGGGGTTAACTCTGCCCATAGTGAGGTATGCTGGGGCAACTTAGGTAAAATGTGTGAAAAAACCCCCACCAGCATGAAACTTGACTCAGTAACACGTAAGTATATACGGGCCTTCTACACACTCCTGTATGGGCACTTCTGAACTACAGATCAAATCAGCCTGTCCTCCCTCACTGTTCAGTTCTTCCTACAGGCTCCCAGACAGCACAGCTAATTGCATGAACTGTACAGCGTTGCATTCACTGTAACACTTAGCAAAGGTCGTTTTCTTGGCACACGCTAAGTGCTTGGATTGAATTGAGCGCTAGGAACAAAGTTTGAGAAACTGGGAGTGCCCTTTTATTCTTAAAACCACACCATAATGGCTAGCCATGAAAGCTTAGAGTCAACATCAGGATGGAAGGGACCGAGCAGACAATCAGCACCTTTGTTACTAATAGCTTCTGAAGTTAACACCGCCACTGCTAGCATGGTTTTTACTTTGTTATTTTCAGGCTTTTTATATAGATAAGAAACTAACAGAAATACACTATCACTGTCACTATTAAACTAACATGTTAAATATTGTTTTTAAGATCAGTTCAAGTAACAGCTTAACAGTGAATTTAACATTCATTTAAGATTCAGAATACTGGGTTTAATATGCAAGCAGCCGTTCAATATGGAACAGTCTGCTAACTTTTAAACAAGCTATTTAGATGATAACAATTGAAATAAAGATACTCTGATCTGTGATTGCCACTACTTCATCCAATTTTAATAGGCCTCTCAAGGCCTGGTAGAACTCAGAACAACCATCAGCTACCAGTGGTTAAAGAAGAAAGTGTACTCTGTTAAAAAGATCAAGAAAATCCACACGCAGGAAGGAAGCAGAAATTCCTCCTTCACCCTTTTCTAAAAGCAACTGCAAAGAGAAAGACCTATCTTTCTGCAGAACAACAACCAGCCTCCTTTGCTGCAGTGCATGGGGTGGGGAACTCCAGGAAACTGTGAGTAAATGAATAACCTTGAGCTTTACAATGATACCTTGAAGGATATCTGTAATATAACTTACACTGTGCCTGTGAATGAATTATTGCAGTCTATGGGTCAAATGCAAGTCCAGGCTATTTGTCAGAGACAATAGCTTCACATTTATACACACAGGTATGTGTGAGGGTGGACCAACACAATTTTAAACCATATGCAAAATTAATCAGAACTTTCAATAAAAAAAATAAATCAATAACATGCCAGTGCAATTTATTCTCAGTGACGTGTTAACACATGTCTGAACCTGCATGTCCTCTTCTCCTGAAGGGCTTCGCTGTGCCTTTTGCATCCGCTGTCACGCACCCTCCTAATGGTTACAGTTTAAATAAACTCAGCTGGGAAGGTTTCCTTTAGTGTAAACATGTTCCTATTTGGTGCTTAGATACACATATATCCTGTTTGCCACACAGACAGACCTTGAAAAAAACCAAAGGAGAAGAAGAACAAACAGACATAGGTGGCAGAGCCATGGCCAGCAACAGACAAGAACAACTGTGCTTGACATCCACAGCTGGGCTTAGGCTTCAGGACTGTTCCCTAAGTGCTGAACTACTTTGAAAAATGTGATCCAAATTCAAAATGCATTAATAAACATCTGTAAGGCAATGCTACAGAACAGCTGGACAGGTGGAGATACACAGAACATACTCTGAACAGCCAAAGAAGCTAACAACTTGATCATATGTCTTAATATACCTCTACTTCCCAATGACATTATTTACATTTTCTACTTGTTAGGCTTTCCTTGTTTAGACTGAACACTCTCAAGAATAAGATACACAAGGCTGAAAAATAGCATCTACCTAAGACCTTCCACCTTCCATAGAGATGCCTGGCATCTCTAGTAGCTAAAAACAGATTGAAGATAGCACATCGTATTCCCACTTCAGAGCACACAGGTGCTTAAAAACTTCTGTTACAGTACTGCCTAACTAGAGAGGGCTCTCCCTTGTTTTACTTAGGAGAAACAGAAAATAAAATCCTCAGTAAATACAAACAAGCCATTGGAGAGTCTTCACATGGTAGTCCAAACCATTCGCTTTACACAAGCACAGCTAAGCACCACAAAGCTGAGTTCAGAGGATTAGTTGGGTGCTGAAAATCATGTATATGCTTAAGCAGTTACCTCAGTCAGAAATACAGTGGCTCAGCGTGTCTGATGGTAAACATTACACCCAAAGGATTATTAATTTCTTAAGACACTACCTGCAGCACCGAACATTCAGCTATTAGACATTTTCCACTGCTCTTGTTACAGATAACTGCAGCTGTCACAAGGTGCTATCCAGCTGTGTTTAAGGACAGTTGTGCAAGAGGCATATATACTTTACTTTCCTGCGGAGAGACGAATAATTGTTGACAGAAGCAGCACTGTATTATGGCAAACCAGTAATAATGGCAAGGCTGAAAGAATTACAGCAATGAATCTATCTGTAGTGTAAATACCCATCACGTGTCCTCACCTCTGAACCCACAAGGCCTTCCTGTTTCATACAATTAAGCATGGTCTGATGCTAAGTTTTTAAATGCAGTAGAAAGCCTGTGTGACAGGAGTCTCCTGGAAGCTGGCATCTGATAGCATCAGGATAGATATCTCTAGTAAAACAGAAGATAACACACCAAAATTTACTGAAGCAGAAGATATAGCAGAAAAGCTAAGACAGCAAGACTGCTGTAGCTCCTGTTAGAAAGGCTTTCTAGATCAAAGCTACTGCAAAACAAAACCCCCTGAAGGAAGAAACCTGACAGCCTCAGCAGCTGGATCCCTGTTGTAGAAGGAAAATTCATCCTTTTATACCACCCTGAAACAGCAGCTGAACCTTGCCTGCTTTTTTAACATTCTCTGCATACAGCTTTAGCCATAGTCATTAGAGGCCAGTTATGCTTGAGGTTGTCTTCACTGAAAGGAGTGCGGAGGACATATAAACAACACAAAAAGCTCCTATACAATGCTGATAGGAGCGTTCTTACTCTACTTTTTGACTTATGCTGTATTCTTCCAGCAAATTCAATTGCCATGGCCAAAGGCTTTATGCCAGAGCTTTGCAACTGAAGTGATATTTGTAGCAAGCAGCATAAAGGCTCTGTCTAGTCAGAAACTCAGAGCTACTAAGATTAATCACAAGGAGATATTGCCATGGGAAAAAAAAAAAACAACATATAAGGAGAAAAGAATCCTGTGGTTGTATTATTGGAAGAAATTCACACCTTTTAAAATGCTGAATGTTAAATTTCTTGTGTGCTGTTCCCATGTTACTACATAGCCTTGAAATGTAAAAAAAAAAAATAAATAAAAATAAAATATTATCCATATTATTATTGATTTACTTCTTAATGCCACGTTACCTTTACAACATGGATCTGGCTTGACAACCTAAAATGATTTGTGAAGCATGCTACAGAGTTTAGACAAGACTGAGGTGATCCATGTACATTTTGATTGCTTGAATGTTGCAGAATTATCATTTAACACAGCAAACAGCGTATTTTCTATTGTTCTCATTGCAGTCTCCTGTTTAACTGCAAGTAAGATTAGAGTAATAGAGATTTACTTAGATTAGACTAGGGCATTCTTAAATTCTGTTATTTTAGATTACAGGCTGCCTGCCAACCCTGGGATGCTCTGACCTACACAAATGTTTGTGAGTGGTCTCAAGGACTGGTTTAGACGCAAATATGAGTTACTCTTACAAAGATGGGCAGTAATTCTGGTTTGTGGTACACAAGGTTTTAGAAAAAGTTAAAACCCCAAGAACATATTAGCTGAGAAGCAGAAAAATGCTGATTCTTTTTTCAGACATTCAGTTCCCCCAAATCTCAAACACATAATCAGAAGTATTTAAACAATATACACAATCTGAGCCAAAACCTCTGAGATGGCCCAATAACTAGCAATGCTGCACAGTTTTTACAAAACAGTTTTAAGTTTATTCACTAACCAGTTATGAAATTGGGGTAGTTTGCCAAAATGAAAAGAACAGTTACAAATTCCAAGAAAATTATTTAGTGCTCGGAAGATTTTAGGGCACCTGAGGAGGACAAGCCCCATTCATTGACTCACTTGAAGTTGATCAGTTGATATTTTTGATTGGCCAGTCATATTTGCATAGCATAAATAAGATTTGGGTTTTTTTATTACTTGACTACTTTTTCACTCCTGCTGCCACTGAAACTGTACAGCAATGTGATAACGTCATGTTTCCAAAGTAATACTAAACTGTTTTCCCCAGGGTCCACCTTTGCCTCCAGAAGTACAACATGGTATTAACACTTAACTACACAGTATCTTAATTGTGGCTGAAAGTGTCTGGATGCTTTTTGAAAGGTTCCTTATCAATTTCTATGAGTAAACAAATCTTAGCTAAAAAATACATTCTTGGCAACAGATAGAGGTTCAAGAAAAGCAAACACAAGATGGAAGCAATTCAGAGTCTTTGGCCACTGCCATTTCCACATAGGTATATTCAGACTAACTGGTTAGAAAGAAAGCACAGCACTCTCAAACTGCACCTCAGAGTAGTCCAACCAAGCAATTGCAGTGCCCAGTGCTGAACAGGCACTCAAAATGGGCAAGAATGCACAAATCTCAGTATAAAAAGAACATTACTACAAATTAAAAAGGCATTGTAGTAACGAAGAACCACAAAAAACCTTTGAAGTGGGATGAATGAGAGGAACATAAGCGTGGCAAGACTGCAGTGCTAAAAAAAAAATAAACTGCTTTTACTTAAAGTTATTACCCTCCCCCCACCAAGGCTTTTAACTCAAGATCTTAAGCTTCAGTTGCTGCTTTGATGCCCTGAAGGAAGACATCCAACCTGTAAAATTTTCACAACAGACACTGGCAACTAGCCTACCTTTCACAATAGACAATGGGATTGTGGGGAAGACTGATTCAGAGAAAAATAATTCTCAGACTTATATAGTAAACCCAAGTCAATTAGAAACATCTACATTTTATAAAAAAGAAGAGGATCTAAGACCATTTTGTAACTAGAAAACCTTGAAAAAGCTGATGAATAAACCAACATTTAATCTTCTGTGAAACAAAGCCAATTCGCCAAGACACACGAGAGGTTTAATTCGCCTTTCTCTGGGTTTTTTTTTTTTCCCTCTCATCAAAAAGAACACATTACTAAGGATACACACAGACATAACTAAAGAATTTCTAAGAGGTCAAAAAGTGCCATAAAGCAAGGTAACAACAGTGCTGAGAGCACATCATGGTGGAGAAAGGATGCCTTGAGAGGCAGCACATGTTAACAAGCCCCAGTTCCTAGCCTGGGTTCTGCAAATAACAGGGGAACATTCTATCTTTGCTCCCACTAAATGATGGATGTGCTTTAGCAAATGCAGATTTATTGGAAAATGAAGATGGCAGCAGAGAAGAGCTTGTCCCCGAACCCACTGCCCCACTTGAGCACAGTGCATGAGCTCCCAGGCAAAATGATGTGGATACAGCCACACACTTAAGCAGCCACCTGCATCTATGCCAGGAAAACATCTGCCCCTGATTAGGAAGGGATAAAAATAACCAGAAACCTTAAGAAACACCAACACCACTGGGCACCCAAGGCACTACGTTGGAGGCACAACCCACCAGCACAGCAGCCACACTGCAGCCTGGCAGCAGCTCTGGCAGGGCAGGCGGCCCGCTGCTCCTGACTCCTGCCATTTCCGCCTTTTAAGTCCAGAAAACGTTGTGGGTAGGCTTGGGAGTTTCAGCAGGGCTGAGATCCAACTGGAGTCAGATGAAGTCACCACATGAATTTAGTTTTGACCTATCCGGGGTTTTGCTGCCCCCCCTTCTCCTCCCTGACATGTACACACTGGGAGGTGAAAGGCTAAAGTAACACGTCAATTTACTCCAAGCATAACGTAATGGCAAATGAGATTTTGTAATACTATACAGCCCTCCTGACAGGGGGTCTGAGCAGACTCCAAGGGCCTCACCCCCACACAGAGCCAGGCAGCAAGGCAGTGACTCAGCAGGAGACAGGCACTGAGCATCCACAGAAGAGGTTGAGCCTGGGAAGAAGGGAAAACAGGAGTATTCAACAAGGGGAAATGCAACGCCTTTCTCCTAACATGTAGCTGCTGTTTCCTAACAAGAGACTGCAGTATACTTAATATAGTCTGCCTGTCCACAGTATGCATAGTTAACCAGGAGAGCACTCTCACGGGAAAGGTCTTGCACTAAAGAGGAACTACAATATATGTTTTCTACTCATAAATGATGCAATATGATACAGAGAACAAGAACTTTGTCATGCATCAACTTTTCTCTCTTTTACATTAAAAACAAATGTAGATACACACTGATTTGGCATTGCAACATTTATTCTAGGCTTAACAAACATATATGTTAGAGTCATAGAATATAATTCCAGTATCTAAATGAGGTACGAGAAAGCTGGAGAGGGTCTTTTTATAAGGGCATGTGGTAACAGGACAAGGGGGAATGGCTTTAAACTGACACACATTAGATTTAGATTAGATATTAGGAAGAAATTCTTTACTGTGAGGGTCGTGAGACACTGGCACAGGTTGCCCAGAGAAGCTGTGGCTGTCCCATCCCTGGCAGGGTTAAGGCCAGGTTGGACAGGCCTTTTAGCAGCCTGGTCTAGTGGAAAGTGTCCCTGCCCATGGCAGGGAGGTTGGAACTGGATGATTTTTAAGGTCTTGAACCATTCTGTGATTCTGTGAATATCCTGAGTTGGAAGAGACCAACCAAGGATCGGTGAGTCCAACTCAATATTACTGCAGGGAATAAGGGCCTGTGAAAGTGGCCTTCTAACTAGTCACTTTGAAGATATCTGGAGTGACACCCAGGAAAGGACAAGAAACAGTGCAGCAAACAGTGCAACTGTCTGAGGACCCTTGGGCAAAGAGGCCAGAGCACAGCCTTCATGAGAGAGCTGCGGAGCTGCCAGGCAGGCAGCCAGCCTCGCTCCATCCCAGAACAAGACATCATAGCAGGAAGGTGGTGACACTGAGCAGGGGTATAAGACATTTATTTTAAGCCACCTTTACCCTGCAGTTGTAAACAAGCATGTGACAATGGATGAAGCAACAGGCAACTGTGCTGGCTGCTTTCACTTGTGCATCACTCTCCAAAACATGGCTGTGTATTTCTGTAATGCAAAATATTAAGCTCTAGTATGGTTAGGCAGGGTTCCCACTGCTACCACAGCTCTGCTGCCATTTGTGGTTCAGAAGAGAAGTACCAGGCTTCCTGCTGGGTATGCAGAGCATTCAGTGGGCAGGTTTCTAGGACCAAGCTTCATCAGACATTTGTGACCTGAACCACATGTAAATCCTCTGCCAGCATTGCCTCTGCAGACCACTGGGCCAACACATGATGCAGCTTTTTGTTAGGCTCTGCATTCAACCTCCCTCCCACTTCTCCCTCCAATGCTGGTGAAAGCTGGGCTAATAATAATAGTTAAAAAAAAAATAAAATTAAATCTTGGAGTTCTGACATCCCCGATGTTGCCAAAATAGGCCCAAATAAACAGTCCTGCCTTTGACTTGTAAAACTCCCCATAAACCATTATTAATATTATACCAATTTCAAGCATTAACACTACCAGACATGTCACAATTTTGGGTTTGGATACCAAAGCAACTTGACCTCTTCCATGATTCTCATGAGTTAATACTATAATAGACAAGGAAACACTGACATTATTCTGGTGCTCAAGATAATACCAGTAAAAGACTTGCATTTAAGAATTAATCCTACCAAGGACTGCCTAGAATAAGGCTGAACTTCTAAGTGCAATTGCTTAACTGCTGAATTAATTTCAGAGCAACTAAAACCAGAATTCGCTAATCACAGATAAATTGCTCTTTAGCAACATGCTAGCTCAACCATCTGTGATTTATGTAATATATTACTGCTGCTGTGTGCCAGCAACCACGAACTTATTTTACCATTGTTGCACTACCAACACAGTTCTTGAGACTACTAGCATCAAGTAAAGCTTTCCCAAAAGTTATTTTTCCAACCATATTAATCTTTGAACGTCTGTGAAGTTGGCATTTTCTTTTTGATTTTAATTTTTAACATCTCCTGCCTATCTAAAGGTGAGAAATCCCCAAAGATTTGTTTTCCCACAAAACACCCTATTCTATAGTGCCTACTGCTTTGACACAACTGTGATTGTAAGAACAGAATTACTGTCAGTTACAACAGTTTTTATCTATAAGCCCCAATAAAACCTTGTACCTTAAGCTAAGAGAACCATAGATGTACTGTTTAATAGGATTTGGCCTCCTTTCATGGAATATCTTGAGGTCGATTCCTGAAGTGTATTGCTTCCAGCTGGCAAACAGTGACATTACCAAGTTCAACTCCCACAATAAACAAGGGGGAAAAAAAAGCTTATTGCTTGAATTACCTTTGACTACATATAAGTGCAGTTAAGAAGGTAATAACCTATGCTGTAATGTGAATATTTAGTTTCTTCAAGCCTCTCAGTGTTGCTGTAGGTCATACAAAAAGACAGTTTTGCACCACTCCCTGTAAAAGCATGTTAGACTAAGCACATGGCTGGCACAGTTTAATTCTGTGCTCAAAGTTAAACATTTCCTGCAAATTAAACTTACCAATACTGTTAATACTTTTGCATAAAAGAAATGAACAATTCCTTAAACGTAGAGGGGGTAATCTACCAGCTTTCAACTTCAAGACATAATCTTTATCTGCAATGTGCATAATTATTTTTATGACACAGCAAATCTATCCCATTGCTCTACTGTGTGTTTACAGACTTTTGGTCATGCCTGGGTACTGAATTGCAGAAGTTGTTCCCAGTGATTTGAAGAACGCAGTATGAAGTAATGAACACACTGCAGCAGCAGTATAGCTTTTTGTGAGAATTAAGCTAGAAAACAGGCAAAATTGATGCAGCCAAACTGAGACTGCATACACACATTTTCCTTTTCCATTTGGAACCTATGATGATAGGATCATTTCACCTCGGTGGCAGTACAAATTTGTTAGTGTATGATATTCCTTTCACTTTTAAAGTGCCTGATTTCATGATTCTGTTTAGTGTGCTATGTTTTGAGCTCAAGAGCTGTTAATGCTTATTTGAGTTACAGAATAAGATCATAAAGTGACTCTGGTAGGTGGGGAACTCCAGAGATACTGGCTCCAACCTCCCATTCACAGCAGAGCCAGCAAGAAAAAGCTGCTGGTTGTCCCATGTATCTGAGTTTTGAGTCTCTCCAAGGACAGATATTCTACAGTATCTCTGGGCAACTTCTTTCAGTGCTTGACCATCCCCGCTGTGAACATTTTTCTCCCAGTATCTGAAGTCCTTTCTACTGTTGCAGCTGCTGTCTGCCATTGCCTCTCATCCTCTCCCTAGGCACCTCAGGGAAGAAGCTGGCTGCACCTTCTCTACCAAACCATACCCATTACATAGCTAAAGACTGCAATGAGATCTTCCCTCCTCCTGAGCTTTTTCTTCTCCAGGCTGACCAAACCCAGCTCACACGCTCCAGCCTTCTGACCATCCTGGTGACTCTCCACCCCACTCACTTCAGTGTGTCCCTGTCTTTCCCAAACTGGAGAGGCCAAAATCAGATACAGTATGCAAGGTGTGATCTCAGAAAAACCACAGGAAAACAATAACTTCCCTGGAGCTGATGGCTATGCTCCTGCTAATGCAGCCTAGCATTGGCTTGGCTTGGCTTTCTTCCCTGGAAGAGCACACTGCTGACTCATGTTCATCTTTACCAGCATCACCAGGTCCATATTGTATAGTACTTCAGGGAAAAACAACCACCTCACCATATTAAAAATAAAGCTGCTTAAGAGACAAGGTAGTTCTACAGTATCCCCACTGCTGAGAGGCACAGATTAAAAATGTCTGCAGACAGAAACACAGGACAAAAAATAATAGTTCTTATGACTTGTTCAACATCTTTGTCAGTGACAGTGGGATTGAGTGCACCCTCAGCAAGTTTGCCGATGACACCAAGCTGTGTGGTTTGGTTGATATCCTGGGGGGAAGGAATGCCATCCAGAGGGACCTTGACACGCTTGTCAGGTGGGCTGATGAAGTTTAACCTTGCCAAGTGCAAGGTCCTACACCTGGGTCAGAGGAATCCCAGGCACAGCTACAGGCTGGGCAGAGAAGGACTTGGGGGTGTTGGCTGATGAGAAAATGAACATGAGCTGGCTTCAGTGTGCGCTTGCAGCCCAGAAAGCCAACCGTATCCTGGGATGCATCAAAAGGAGTGTGACCAGCAGGTTGAAGGAGGTGATCCTGCCCCTCTGCTCTGCTCTTGTGAGACCTCACCTGGAGTATTGTGTGCAGTTCTGGTATCGTCAACATAAAAAGGACATGGAACTGTTGGAACAAGTCCAGAGGAGGGCTACAGGGATGATCAGGGGACTGGAGCACCTCCTGTATGAAGACAGGCTGAGGAAGTTGGGGCTGTTCAGCCTGGAGAAGAGAAGGCTGCGTGGAGACCTCATAGCAGCCTTCCAGTATCTGAAGGGGGCCTATAAGGATTGCAGAGGGACTCTTCATTAGGGACTGTAGTGACAGAACAAGGGGTAACGGGTTCAAACTTAAACAGGGGAAGTTTGGATTGGATATAAGGAAGAAATTCTTTACTGTTAGGGTGGTGAGGCACTGGAATGGGTTGCCCAGGGAAGTTATGAATGCTCCATCCCTGGCAGTGTTCAAGGCCAGGCTGGACAGCGCCTTGGGTGACATGGTTTAGTGTGAGGTGTCCCTGTCCATGGCAAATGGGCTTGGAACTAGATGATCTTAAGGTCCTTTCCAACCCTAACAATTCTATGATTCTATGATTTCATGAGTCTGACAACTGGGTAGACTCTTCCTGTTGGTGCCAGACAGTAGGACAAGATATGATGGGCATGAACTAAAACACAAGAGGTTCCACCAAACACAAGAGGTTCCACCTGAACATAAAGAACAACTTCTTTACTGTGAGTGTGACTGAGCATTGGAGCATAGGTTGCCCAGAGAGGTCATGGAGTCTCTTTCCAAGAGGCATCTGAACACAACCCTGAGTAATGTGCTTTAGGTGACCCTTCTTGAGAAGGGAGGCTGGATTAGACAAGCTCTTGTGGTCTCTTCCAGCCTCAACCATTCTGTGATTCTGTGAATTCACAAATTCTGTGAACGAATGTGGTATCTGAAAACTGTTTTCAGATCCTGATTCAGATTCTACATCTTGCGTAACTCTGAAACACTAATATGGGCAAGGAGTGATATAGACTCCAAACAACAATTCAGTGGAATACAATTAACACCATTCTGCATGACAAGGTTTCTAACAGAACAGTTACTTCCAGATGAATGTTGTACTTTTAGGAAAATATATCCCTTCTATTCAACTAATTATCATTTCACTGCCTCCATACTCCAGGCATTCCTACACGGCATAGTCTTTCTGTATACAAAAGCTCCGGTGGGACTTTCATATCACTGGGCTATGTACTCCACTTCCACACAAACAATTACTCACAGATTCTATAGTTATTTTAATAAGCTATGATTTGTATAACACTGAATCCATAAGTAAAGCAAACACATTCTACTTCAAATATTTTAGTGCTTCCTATTCATGATATTACTGGACTAGCTCCATAGAGATTAACCTTAAGCAGTGAAGCATAACGACCATGTAAAATCTGCCTAAAATGAATTTTCATTCCTCCAAAATTGTTTAATATATATTGCCAGCAAGCCCTTCCGAGTATCAACACCACATTCCAGAGTGACAGGCAAGAATTTGCATTCATGTGCATCTCTGAATAATTACAGCTGCTTGGGTAGGAAATCTGAACATAGTAAGGAACCCTGCTGTAGGGGGGTATTCACTTGAGTTACTCCTAAAGGACAAAACTGACGTCCACGGGTCTTGCTAACTAGCTGTCAGGGTTCCAAATTGCCAAGACACATAGCATTGAAAATGAAACCTCCCAAACAACACACACAACCACATGGAAAAACAGGACGTACAGCACTGCTTTACACTATACCATTAGAGCAAAATAAGCTACTCCTTTACTCTTTCAACTGCTACACTGGAGAAGGGCCCGTTTTACACAGAAAAAATACCAAACTCCAAACCAAGAATCTTTCAGTTTGCATAGCTTGTTTAAACACTGCCCCAGACCACTCAGTTTCTGTTTAAATTCACATGAGCTCACACCAAGTTTTCTGTCCTTGCCCCTCCAACCATGCAGGACCTAGATTCACAAGCTCTATATTCCATCACTTTCCCATATTTCAAACCCCTTCCCTCCCCCAGTCAACACGAATAAGCAATGCAAGGCAGCTGTACGTAACAGGAGATAAAGACCCATGACCTGCATGGCATATTCCTCTGCAGGCAGGCAGATTTGGCTCAGTTGTAGGATTTCCTACGGAAGCTACATCCTCAAGTCTCAACTCGCTGATGAATGTTTACATTTCCTGTTTGGATAGCATAGCAAAACAACAGATTTAACACAAAAGCACCCTTCACTGAGCATGGGAAACAAGAAATCATTTTAGAGTGGTTAAGCAGAGCCATTTAATGAGCGTGCTTTCAGTGTACAGAGCCTTCTCTACCAAATGTTTAAAACTTAGTATACCAGCAGAATACTAGGCAAAATTACATCAAAATATCACAGGCAAAGTTTTAATTTTCAATTAAACACGCAATAGGATGAAGACAGCAGAATTGTGCTAAAATAAAAAAAAAAAAAACACTGCTTTTAAAACCTGAACAGTTAAATGCATATTCAGTAAACTTCTATAGCTGATATTCCCCTTCCCCTCCCACCTAATTATAATGAAACAATATGAAGAAGATGCTTTGTCGGTGAGTCAGGCAGCAGAGATCTGAGCAAGATCCAAACCGCTACACAGCTACCACCATCCACTGAAGAAACACGGATGTTTTGCATTTACGCTCCCTAGCACTGATACTGGCAGTGAGCAATCAGTGCCGCTAACAGAAGGCCAGAATTCGGGGAGTGAGGAGGACACAAGTATCCAAACACTGTCCTGGTGCAGTATGAGCCTTGCTGTTGCCACCACGCTTACTCCACACTACAGCTTTTGTGCCACCCCCCTTCAGTGGTTGATGTGATTGAGAACAGATGTGGTGAGACCACTCGTTTTCAATTATCAAACAAAGGCTGAAAGTTGCATCTCCAAAATGAAAAGCTGGCACACAATTTTTCTTCTTCTTTACCAAGCCTTTGCTATAATTAGCTTTGGGCACAAAGAAGGAGAAAAGATTTAAATTTAACTTAACTCCCCCCAAGCCCCAAACCCAAAACCTCCGAAGATAGTTTTAAAACTAAGTCCCTCATTCAAATGCCAGGGCTTGGAATGCAGACCTACTACACTTATTTTTTGTTACTGCCTCCTAAACAAGTATTATATCTCAAAAGACTGGTACAGGTATGCTACTTGGGAAAACATTCCTCCAGTCCAACCTGTTTTGTATGAGGCAAGCTGTATCTCCCCTCAGACTAGCCATTGGTGTAGCAAAGGAAAAACCTCAGAAAAATAGCTTTAGTCAGGCTCTCTTGGTCCACAGGCCCACCTCCAAATCATCTTTCTTTCACACAATGTTTTTCAGCGGCTGTTTTCAGGAAGGCTACATTGAAGAAACCAAGCAGAAGCCAAAATGTCTATTTCTAAAAGTGACAGCAATCAGGTTCAGTTCTCACATACCCCAAACTCGCTCCTTTTTCTGTTAGTATGCCAGAAACATACTGCTGTTGCTATGCAGCTCAACGAGGTACTTTGAAAAAACGCCCCACACCACGCAACAAAAACCAGAACAGCCTCCCACCTACAGGATGTTTCTGAAACCCACAGGGGCTGGGTGCAAATGAGGTGCACTCAGACCTTTTTGGTGAGAGTATTTGAGTGCAAACTGAGAAGATGGTTGCTGAGTTACTTTCATTTCCTTACACAAACTTGACTGGCTGTGTGTGTTGTGTCCTCCCCCAGACAGAGCTACCTCTCTCAAACCCTGATTTTAACAAATAGCCTCAACTCCCCAAACATTGTGAAGACGTTTCCTTCAAGGAAGATCTAAAGCCAGGTCAAGAGAAATAACCCAGTAATGGAGGCAGACTCTCAAGGTTTCAAACTACAGAGTATTGAGCAGAGTCATCCTCCTAACCCTCCAAGATATTTGCATGCATTCACATGTGATTCCCAGTTATCTTCAGACAGTTTCACCCTGTGCTTTTTGGGTACTTCTACTCAGCAGAAGACACCAAAACAGCTCTCCTTAGGCAAAGTACTCCCTAATCAGAAAACAAGATTAAAGAGGAGCAGCAGCAGCAACAGGAAGCCAGCTTTACAAAAGTGAAAGAAGGGAAAATAGAGTGCACCTAAGCCCACAGGAACCAGAGAGATTTCTGCATGATGCCTCTTATGCTGGTTACTAGCTGCTAGCTAAAACTCATCAGGATGGTCTTCTTTTGGATAGGTAGTAACTATCTTGTTGCAACCCAGACTCTTGACAGGCAAGGGGAATATCAATAGGGTGTGATTCATGCTGCTTTTCTTACTTAAAAAAAAAAAACAAAACCATTCATTATTGCCTTTCTCCTGCTTCCAGTGAAATCTAGGGCAAAATTCTCATAATATGCAATAGGAGTCCTTAGGCCAAGAGAAAACACCCCTGAAAATAATTCAGTTACTAATATATTTAGTAGCATTTGCTTTGACTAGCATGTACAGTTTCAGAGGATGAAAACAGTTGCGCCCATCTGCACGGGGGATGATTAAGACAACTCACTGCTTTTACTCTGTATCATCTTCCCAGCTCTCAGCAAGTTTGGGCCTTTAGTTTTATCAACACAAATAGTCTTTTTTTTACTTCATTGAAATTACCTGCTTACTATACTCAATGGAACCTAATTTTAGAGCAAGAAATGCCTTCTAACTCAAAGTAAGGTAAAGCCATGAGTCTCCCTTTGTATCCCAAGTAAAGCTGCACAAGTGTGAAAGGCAGAGCACCAGAGATGATGGCAGGGACATATCCTGCAGAGGGAAGGATGCTCTTTGCCACACGGGACCAGCTTGCATCCAGCAATTCTTTGGGAGTTGGGAAGGCAAGGATCAAAACAGATTTTGCTGTAATGTAAATCTCTACTTTCATTGTGGAAGTTGTCAGCTCATACCGAGTAAAAGACAGCCAGATACACTCTGTAACACCCCATGGTTTATTTCAGCGGTGGGTGAGGAAATTGCCACTTCCGCCAAGCTTTCATTATTACACACAGCATAAGAGGAAGGCATTCTCTAAGAGGAAGATGACATTTAGGAAAATGTATCTAAAAACAGACACCATCAGAGAGGTACCTACTCATAAGAAGGAAGGTTTGGTGGGGTTTTTGAGTTTCTTTAAGCTTAATGATTTGAAAAGAAATAATCAGGAAGATAGTCCCCTTTCCCCTTCCTTTATGAAATTGGGGGTATAAAATTAAACTTAGCCACATAACCATTTTTCTATCAGCATGTAGATGAAACAGAAGTTAGACATGGTATCCTGCAAAGGAGGGTACAACAGTTTTTCCCTTTTAGACCAGAATGGTTTAGGCTAGGTATGCTGTTCAAACTTGGAGATATTCAAACTCTTCGTCCAGCTTGCTTTTAAAAATCTGATGAGCTGAACAACCACACAAGATGCCTGGAGTCTGACAAAAAAAGCACTGCAGACATGCCCTGCTCAAAAAAATTCCCCACAAAGCTGTTGATTCGGTTTCTCATTGAATTTTTTCAGCCTTCTTTGAAGATAGAAGTAAAACTATAATTAAATGTAATGCTGTTCTCAGAAGTGAGCCCAAATCTATTTTGGGCCAAAAAAATGACACCTTAGTTCCAAACAGATTTTAAAGTCAGCCTCCAGATCCAGAAAGCCTGAAACAGCATTTCACTGGAGAAATAAAGATTGATTACAGTTGTTTACTCCGAAAAGGTAACATCTACTTGTGACTAAATTTTATGCCAAAGTGCCTGGTTTCCATTTACCAGCTAAGTAAAGCTGGATGAGAAACTTAACACCTCAGGCCTGTATGTCCCAGTCTGCAAAATGTAATACGTCCTTTGGAAGACTTGGGAAAACTATTTGTGGCTTTGCATACGGATCACATAACTGGGACTCATATGGTATAGGTTCAACTCCCTGCTGCATTCTAAACTCAAAGGATGACTTAGGGCAATGCCATCCATTGCCAGCTTCCTAGTGTATAAAATGGTGTAAACAGCTCTTTCTAAGTCTGCTTCAGGAGCTGGATATCAAGTGTTTGGTAGGATATGGTATTTGAAACAGTAAACTTTAAACTGGTAAACACATTCATTATGATCAAACAACTTCTGTTTTAAAATATTTATGAAACAGAGCATGTTAAAAGTAGTAAAATGAGAAAGCATTTCTGATATTACAGGAGAGAGAAGCAAAAGGTAAATACTGAGCCTCTATACACAGGGCAGATGAAGTTTAACTTAAGAGCAAAGCTGCAGTTGTGAGCAAATTACGTGCTTCTAGATCAGTACAACTGCTGATCTGGTGTCATGCTCCAGGCTGTGTTTAATGACTTATTTATTCCATATTTCTAGATACAGATGGAACAAACCAGCCTGACAATCAGAGGCATAGCAACCTGATGTGTCATACAGTGAAGTTGTATGGGCTGCTTCATAAGTCTGCTTCAAAGTCAGCCTGGCACCAACAGTGCAGCGTGGCAGTCGGCACAATACTGATGGTATTAACCTGTTGTATTTAGTGATCTTCTCCTGCAACTCAAACCAATCAAAAACCAAACTAGTCTAGCTTCTAAAAGTTTTCATTGCAGTTAAAAGCCCATTCTTTTCCAGTGTCAAGAAGAAATTTCACCACAATTTACACATATTTCTTTAACGCTTCCTTTGTGTTGTGGCTAATATTTACCTCACAAAGTAGTCAACTACAGGTGAAAACAAATCAAGTATCATCCACCTCCATGAAGAAAGGGGGAAATAAACAGAAATAGGTGCTATGACTTTGTAGATCAAGATAGGTTTCCACAAGGCAAAGAGAATATAATTCCCCAGTGGAAATTTTTATTAGTGCATTAAAGGTCTATTTCTGAAATACTGAATTGGATTATTTATTTACTGCTCAAAAATAACATGTGACATTAATGTTAGTAGTTCTGCATCCCCTCTATATTGCTCCAGGTACGGATACAAATGGATACAAAGCTAAGACTAAGGAGTTCTCTCTTGGATGAAAGGCTATTCACACACAGAATAACTTCACAGTTTCTGGAAAACTGGGTAACATAACTATTTCTGTCATCATGTGTTTAACACAGCAGCCTCACAAAGACTCTTCCCTAGACACAGTTCAATGTATGATACGACAGGTAGAAGGATAAGATGACTGCCTTGTTGATAGCTGCAGAAAATTACATACAAACCTATTGCAAGAGGGTAAGGGAGAACCCCATCTAACAGAGATTTTCTGAAGAACCCTTCTGAAGGAGAGCAGTGAGATAGCAATCAGTAGCACCTGACACATGTCGCACTAAAAATAGATCCATGATAATTCATGTAAAACATATTTCTGCTTAGATGCACGATAAAAATACAGCTTTCCTCTACAACAGAACCTTGTACCGCTCATCTGAATTGTAAGTATAGGAAGCCAGAGCTCCAACCTTTCTGCAAGTAGAAAGAGGTCTTTACAAAAGCAATTTTACTACTTTGAGCTAAACGCATGCATCCGGGGCTTCATTACACAAAGCATCAATAGATTCAGAGAGAGAGACAGACTAAATTTTGTGGTATTGAAACAAACCACACGCTTGGATCTCTGATGCATTTCACGGTCTCCCGTCAGTGTGCGATCAACAATAAGATTCACTGTTAAGGTTATTAATGCTCAGCAGCTCTGTTATTCCTCAGCAGCAGAAGAAATACTGTGATTTTCTTCAATCAAGCCAAGTCATCCACATTTGTTTTCATCTAATCGAGCATACAACTCGCCACTTTAGTCAGATATTTGAGAGCAGCATCATTTCCTGCCGTTCGAAAATCAGCTTTAAGGGGCGTGTTCTCTGCAGAGGCACCACTTGCTGTCACTCGGGCAGTATTTAAAATAACTGTATATTAACATAAGGGGAGCTACCGGCCGTATTTATCGAGTCGGCAGCAAGGAGCACATCAAACCAGTTGCGTTCCGAGCTACGCCGCGACCCTTATCAAACAATGCAAGCAATTTTAATGAGCTTATCTGCCGGAGCATATTGTCAGAGATGTTAACGCAGCAGCGCTGCCAGCAACGCATGCCAAACGATTCATCAAAAATGCCTACAACTGCGACAAAGGACGTGCCCCCCCCCCCAAATGAGAAACGATAAATAAATACAAAATGGGGTTGGCGGGGGATGGGGGGGAGGAGGAGGACGGATGGAGCCCCCCCCCCCCCCGCAAGCACCGGGGGGGTGAGGTGGGTGGGGGCTGTCAGCCCGGCCCCGACGAGCGAGGGGCCGCTGTCAGCCTCGGGCCGGTGTGCCGGGGATGGAGGGACGCAGCAGCCCTTTGGGGCAGTGCCCATCGCCCGGTGCGCTCTTCGGGCCGGGTAGGGGCTGCCCGCACCCCGCCATCCCCGGCCACCGCCTCCCGCACGGCGCCGCCTCCGGTATCCGCAGCGAGGTGCTGCGGCTCTTTCCAGGGGGAGCTGGCTGCCTGTGCGGGGCTCGCTTTCCCTTCCTTCCCGTTTTTCTTCTCCCTCTTCCCTTTTTCCCCTTTTGTTTTTGCTTTTTATTATCTCAACCCGCCTTTCTTCCGCCGGCAGCGGCGAGCCCCGCAGACATCCCGCCTATTCACCGAACGCTTCCCATCCGGACAATGCCAGCTCCCGTTCCCCCGCGCCGGCGGGACCGGGGAGATGGGGGAGCTGCAGCCCGCCCGCTTATGCAACCGCCCCCCCGGGCTGCAGCCCACACTCCCCTCCCTCGCCCCGCCATCCGCCGCAGTACCTGTAGGAGCGCTCCCCCCGCACGGTGTGCTTCCTGAAGGGGATGATGGTGGTCCCGTTATCCTGGATGATGTCGTTATTGTTCTCGCCATTTGGGGACAGGGCTTGTGTCGGTCCAGGCATTGGCGCTCCCGCGGCTGCCTCCGCCGAGCCCCGCGCTGCTGGTGTGCAGAAGGTGGCGGCACACGACACTCACCGCCCGCCCGCCCGCCGCGCCGAGCCCCGCCCCGCCCCGCCGCGCACGTCAGCCCCTGGCCACCGCCCCACGTGACCGCCCCTCTCCATGGCAACCGGCCGACTCCGCGCCTCGCCTCCCTCCGCGGCGCGGCGGCCCCGCTGCGCCCGTGGAGGGGACCAGGCCCCCACACAAAGAGCCGCCGGCCCCGGGCCGTGCGGAGAGAGCCGCTAATGCGCGGGCCTGCTCGGTGCGGGCAGACAAAGCGCCGGACGCACCCCCACGCCGTTACCGCGCCTCCTCCACGCGTGTCCCCGCGCTCGTGGGCGGCACCGAAGCACGTCCCCCTCCCTCCTCCGCTCCCTGCCCGCCTCTCCCCGTGACAACGGCGGCTGCGGTTTCGCCCTGGTTTTCCGAGAACCGCTCGAAGCGCGGCTCCTCCTCGCCCCGACACCAGGCAGCTATTCCGGGCGCTGCCTCCGTGTTGGGCCCCCAGCACGCTGTGAAAATGCCCAGCTGGCAGCGGTGCGATCCGGACAGGGAAACGCCGCCCAGCTCTCCTCAGCATCTTCGTTCTGCTCTGGTGTGCTTGGGGTATCGCCACTTTCACCGCACAAAGCTTGCCTTGTCTGCCCGCAGCTCGCAAGAGCAGCCCTTGTGTTTGATACAGTAGGCTGATAAAATGTACATTAAATGGTGTGAGAATACAAGGAGGTCAGAAATCATGGACTCCTAGTCATAAAAGCATGAGGTCTAAGCTCAGCGAGGCTATTTTGCCCCTGCTCCCGAATCCACTACTCCACCCAGATTTTCACCCCTCCCACTCAAGCACCAGGATGCCCAAGCTACCAGGCTCTGTCCCTGTTACAGCATCACTGAGGAGCACAGCCAAACACCCGTCAAGCTGCACTGCACGTTTCCAGCTTTTTCCTGCTCTCAGGCTTACAGAGAAACCATCCAACAGCACATCCTTTGCCATCTTGCCTGGGTCAGAAACAAGAGGGAAAGAAACCTGCCAAGGCAGTAGCACTGAACTGCTGGCACTGCTCGCTCCCTTGGCACCACCATCCACAAGATCCCTAAACCCTTCCTCCCCTTCATTTAAAAGCATTTCTTAGCTCTCCACGCCCCAGTCCATTTCTGTCTGCATATCTCTGATTTCTGCATATCTCCCCTCGCCTGAACAACAACATGCTTCAGAGTCTGACATTAACCACAGAGCAAGGCTGGTCACCCTCAGAAGCACATCCGAACTTCACCAGGGCAGAACCTACCCTGACTTCTCAACAGTGGATCAAAGCTCACGCATTTACCACATTAGAGAAACAAACTGTCCAACTGTTTACAAATTGTTTCCTCTAAACAGAAACCAGCAAGAGTGACTATGGGCATAGTCTCTAAACAGCTCTGTATGACCTCAAGGCTGTTAGATGCAAAAGGGCAAAAAATATTGGGGTAGATCTACCAACATCTTGAAAAACCCCACTCCCAAATCCAGCTCTCAAAATGAGTTTTAAGGTGGCAGATCAAATAGAAGCAATATGGGTATTTCTAATACATTCTCAGAGGCATAGTCTGGTATTTTTTTAAAACTCAACAGTTCTGAAGTCTGAGTTTGCTTGTGTTTATACCTCCTTTTTTTCTGTACAAAGAAAGTGATGTTACAACATTTTAAATAATCTTTATCTAACCTTTCAGACTGAAATGACACTTGGCTAAAAGCTTTGTTTGCATGATTATATTCATAATACAGGCTCTGGATTCACAGAGAGATTATAAGGTGAACACAATCAATAACTAAACACCAACTGCATGTCACTTGGACTGCTGAGAAACTACTTGGACTTTAATCAGATGTATACATTAACACACGCATGCAGAGCAATCTCTAACAAACCTCAAATTTGTCTGCCAATTTGCCACGGTCCTCTGAACACCATGGCAGGAGGTTTTATTTATTCTTTCTGCCAGGTTTTCAAATATGCTGAAAATTTTGCTTTCAGCAACCAACCTATGGATATTTGCAGTTGACATACTCCATTGAAAAACATTCCATTCATCTGGCAACAGTAAACCCCACGAAGAAAGT
Source organism: Pezoporus occidentalis (assembly GCF_034315485.1). Taxonomy (NCBI): domain Eukaryota; kingdom Metazoa; phylum Chordata; class Aves; order Psittaciformes; family Psittacidae; genus Pezoporus; species Pezoporus occidentalis. The sequence continues at coordinate 12,651,294 of NW_026915724.1, forward strand.
TGCCTTCCAGGCTTTTTCAAAACAAGCAACAAAATACATTCTGCTAAAAAGGCCACTGAGTGACTTAGGAACACTCAAGAGCATGGAGAAGCCAGAAATGCTACATGGTAACGCTACAAAAATACTCCATAGGGGGTCTTTATCTGCCAGACATAACCCTAACTGCCCTGCTACCAATGAGCAGCAAAGCACTCTGCTACACTAACTTGTAAAAGTATTTTTATTTCTTCACCAGTGGCAAAGACCAGAAGCTTCTTTACTGAAGTCTCCAAAACTGTTTATAACGTGTACTGGCAAAGCTACAGAGAAGCGCGGGTGAGGACAACACAGCAGCCTCACTCCAGACCCCTTCTGGCTCCTGCACTAGGATTCAAAGTCAGAACACACCTGCTGGCTCAATGCAGTACCTTACCTTTACAGAAGCTGAGCCAGGCCACAGCTAAAGCACCTTGGCACTGATTTTCAGAAAGCATCATGCTTCTTCAGTTGATCAAGAACAGCCTGGGGGCACAGGGCACAATATGGATTCCATATGCATAGTACACTCTCCACTTACTTCTCTGTTTCTGAGCAATGCATGACCCACAGACACAACTCTTATCTTTACATGCAGGAAGCCACCAGCTGCTTCTTCCCACTCTCATCACTAGGAGCAAAGAGGTCTCAGAGTAGATACAGCAACACAGAGAAAAAAGAGGAACTTGTTGCTGTTATTAGATGATTGCAGCTGTGCTGTCTATATAGTTTTTACATGCAGTAGGCATACAAATAGAAAAGTAGCTTGAGGAAGAAAAGGTCAGCATGGTGTTGATAAAAAAGCCCCACCTATGGGATATTGAAAGCACTGAAATCTAGTACTCACAAGTGGTTATGCAGACTAAGCAAAGCAAACTGCCAGGAAAGCAATTAATGCCAAAAGGTGGAATTACTAAACCTGATGTAATAGATCTTCAAGCACTGAGAACCACAGAAGCAATGGCTGGATGCGACCTACACAGGTCATCCAGTCCAACCTCCCACTTAGAGCAGGATCATCACCAACATGAGATCAGGTCCTATTTGGTGGCACAATCATAGAACTAGCAAAACCTTGACAATCTCCAAGGATGGAGATGTCGCATCCTCTCAGGGCATCCCATCCCCATGACACATTAGCTCGCTGTTCCCTATTTCCCACCTGATTTTGGCTACAAGGTGATTCCACACTTTCCCTGGAGTACACAGCAAGTCCTAGGCATGCTGATGATGAAAAAGGTACCATCCTACCCCAGAACATGCATTCCAGTTCTATTTCTGCTGTGGTAACTGGATGGAGTGAATATTAATGAACACTGCAACAGGCCTAAACATCATTCTTCAAAATCTGGTTGCTCCTTTCTCCTCAGAGATTCCATTTTCAGTTCCTCTCTCCTTACTTGCTGCTCCAGGCTTCACTTACTGCAGTAAAAAGGCCATGCAGTGCAATTTATAACACCTAAGATTGAAATCCCCTAAAATCTCAAAATGCAGTGTTAAAAAACCTCCGGCATGCTTAAGCCAGAATATTATGAGGTAGCTAGTGTAGAAATAAATTATGAGCATTTTAAAGCTGATAAGGGTTGACCAATGCACAGCTTCTGAAAACAGAGGTGATGGCTGCAGTAGAGATATATTTGTCAGAAGATTAAAAAAAAAACAAAGTTTTAGGGAGGTTTCTATGTGACATAACTAAAGTATAAATACAATTAATGATTGCAGAAATTCCCCACTACTTGGATAATTTTGACCCAGATACTGTGCTTTTCAGAGGAGCTTCATGAACACTCCTGTCACAACTGCAGTTTTTCCTCTGGGAAAGAGAGCAAGAAAACTGGATTTCAGGCAAGCAAACAACTAGAAAGTAGCAACAGCTTTTGTAAAGCAGCAGTCCTGATCAATGTAGTCTGCTTTTCTACTTGAACCACTCTCATAATCTTCCTTTATCAGGGTGAAGATTTACAGAATTCTGCAAAGCAACAAATTTACACTCTGTAGAGCAAAATCAAAGTTATTTCTCCCACACAAGAGTATATTTATCAGACACTCATTCAGAAACAGGCTTTCCCTGAAGGACTTGGCTAACAGTATCTAGATTTGAAAATGAGCAAATCAGAAAAAGAGTTTGGGAAGAGCTACAAGAAATTACTATGTTAAGTCTTGGGCACATGTTGCTTGTCCGAGGAAGCCCCAGTTCATTAAGGTACAGACATACGTTATTCCCAGCATAAGTAGATACAGCAAGATGGATATAACCATGAGCATACTTAGACTGCATCAAAATCAGCCTAATTTTTGGTAGCATACACCATGAATAAAAGTTTCATTTAGCAAATTAAGAACAAAAGACTCAAGAGATCCAGATTTGCATGTTATCTGCAGGAAGTACAAATGAGGCATTTGCTACTGCATGTTTATTAGAGAGCACTGGCTTGTGCCAGCCTAAATTAGTGCACAGTTCTAACTTGCGATAACATACTACAAAGAAACATTCATAAAGGAATTAGCAGCAGCGTTACTCACACAGTGAACGCATATCAGATATGATGTGATATATGAGAAGTTTCAAGCTGACCTGTGTTATACAAAAGAACTCATATTTCCCATTTGACTGACATACTGTCAACTGCATCAATCAGACCAAAGGAAAGGTCCCACTGTGGCATAAAAACCACTTCAAGTGAAAATTCAAAGTTACAACTTTATAGAGGTTTTTTTTTTTGCTTACACAGCACTAAGTAACTTCTCCCACCTCCATCCCATTGCTTCATTTTGTGCCTTAAATTTTAGGGTGCCTTGCATTTAAACACACCATACCAAACAGCAAATGATAATTTTGTCAGGACAAAGAAGCGCCGCATGGGTTTTAATAAAACAGCTACTTATCACTCCAGACATCCTGCAGACAAAGAATGAGCTTCCCACCCTTGGGGATTATGGTGTTGCCACTTTAAGCAAAATCTTGATTATTTGCCTTCCCTGGAGAGAGGCAGATAAAGAGAAAGAAAGAGGGGGCTGTCCCAATTACACAATGTGTGCGAACCACATCCCTATGAGGTAATTTAAGTCTATTTTTAAATATATGGACATATTTATATTTCAGAGGTCACATTTAATATTTTAAGAGTTGCTCTGTGCCTGTGAGGAAGAGTAAAACAAGACTCAGGGTCTTTGTCAGCTAAGCACTCTTGAAAATTTAGCCTAATAAGCTACAAATCCAATCTGACCATTAGTGTGTGAATTCCTCACTACAGGGAAGAGGTCTTGAGCAGCCAAAGCCTGTGGGTATTTTTCTTTAAAAAGGCAGCAATTACCTTTTATAGTTACTGTAGAAATCAAATAGGAATCAGAGGATTATTTCAAGATTCAAACACTATCTACAAAACCAGGATCTTTTTGTTCACAGAAACAGGACTTCAGAAGCCTTGAATAGAAGAGGTCTTTTAAGACCAGTTATACACTTTAAATATTATTTGTTAGATTAAAATTAATACATAGGTTTAATGGACATTCATTAAATCCAGCCCTTTTCAGGGTTTTGTTAAATCCAGCAGCTTTAAAATAAAAAAACCCTCCCCCAAATTCCTAGAATTTAGAAAGAAGCACTCCTCAGTACATCAAAGGACTCCGTACTTAAAACTTAAGAAATTCACACTGAATACCCAAAACTTTTTAATCCAGCACTTCCTACATAACAAAATCTCCAGTGAGAGCAGGAAACACCCGATAAAGGACAGTTCTAAAGAGGAGAAATTTTTACTTCCATTAACTCCAGACCAAACCAAAACTTGGAATTCTTGAGTGTCCATTACATTTGTGTTCATTGATACCCACATGGCAATTGCAGAGTTTCAGGCACACCTTGGGGAGCTGCTTTCATTTGAAAACCTGTAAATGGAGGCTGTGATCAATAAATGCTTGGAGTCGCTCTGTCTCACTCTGCTTTTAATGCCAATTGAAAGGAATTGGGGCAGGAGGCTGACTCATTGCTCACTCACATATGTTTACCTGTAATTATTTGGCTGGAGCTGCTCTGGATTTACCATCACCACTTTCATTTACATTGAGGTGTTAACTAGCTTTCTAGGCTTATTTTATCAGAGTTTAGATATGAAGACTATGAAAAGCCATAGCCTAATTAAATGAAAGCAAGATTAGTGTTGTAGAAGAGAGATTTGGGATTTTCAACTGCTTATGTCTGTGACCGTTGAAAAAAGTCAGAGCTTCAGGCATTCATATCCTAAACAAAGCCAAAGAAACAAGTTATAAATGGTAGAATCAGGAAGGGTTTTGAAGTGTGTGTGTGAAAAGTCTAGCATTTCTTTATATACTTTCAGCTGCTGAGGAATCTTTGGCTTTCCTGGGGCTAAAAAAGGGTGTCTGGAAAAAAATACAGAAAGATGACAGAATAGGGTAGGATTAGACAATCTACCTCTCTGATGTTCCTTCTTACTGTTTTATACTACAAATATCAGCAAAATGCCACCTTTTGAAGGCATTTCAGTCTAATGATCTATTTCATAAAGGCAAGAGTGGGGCATGGGGAAGGACAAAGGAGAAGCTTTTCAGTACCCTTTGCCAAGGGCAGAAGTTTCCAACATGAAAATCTGATATAGCTGTATCTTACGCTAAAGGGATACCTTTATTGGTAGATGATAACTACCAATATAACTTGTTACATTACTCTGCTGAAAACTTGATATTAATATTATATACTAAGAATTAAAAAAAGTAGTTACTAACAACACTTGGGTTCTCTGTTTCTCTTGCACAGCAAGCGTTGTGATGCTGATAGCCATTTTATTTGTACGTGTTATCCAATCAATTTAATGCTCCACATGACTATCTGATACCTGCATATAAAACAAGAAGGAGAAGTTTAAATGCTTTGGAACGATTATTGACTAAGATCTTTTCAGCATGCAGTGTTGCACCTTTTCTGATACCAGCATTACTGATACCGCACACATGAAGCTTGTGCAGGGTTTATAATCCATCACAAGGAACATTTGTCAATATTTACCAACTTGTCCAAGATGCTTTCCACTGTTAAAAAGGAAGAGAGGAGGCTGGCATGAGACAGTAGTGGTTCCAGCAGATGATCAATTAAGTTTGATGCTTCAACCAGCCAACAGAAAGGGCTGGATCATTACAGCCCCAGAAAACCTTTAAGTGTCTGTCCCACCAAACCCAGTGAAAAGCCAACATAAACATTATTCCATACTCTAGCTAATGTGGAAGAAATACAGAGTACATTTGTGCCTGACCAGGATCAAAATCACAGTGCAAAGTCATTCCGTAGTGCTTGTTTCCATGATCGCAAACCCTGGCCCAAGAATCTGGTGCCTTGATGCAAAATGCTAGATATTTTGCCCAGGTCTCTATAGCGTGCTACAAATCATTCTCTTACAAAGCAAACATGTCACACATGCCCATCAAACTGGGGAATGCCAAGAAGTTACACAGAAAGTACTGTGCTTTTTTGTCTTTATGCTGCCTGCCCCTTCTCTTGGTAACTGCTTTTTATGTGGGTTATTTACTCATTTTACAAGCACAGAAACAAGCCCTGCTGTTACAACCAGCTTCACAGAAACACTGTCACCAGTCTGTGCAAGCTTCAGCCTCAGTACCGCTCTGGTGGGTCCCCATCTTGTCTTCCATGGTTTAGCTTTCTGATCTATGCAGTATTTCCAGCTCTCTAGCCAAGAAAATCCTACCCCTTTTTTTTCCATTGCTACAACTAGATGAGCACCTCCTCCCTTTTATCTCAAAATTGCTTGCACACCTGAGGTTTCTCCATTGTTTTTTCCCCCATTCTGTCCCACCCTTCCTTTGTCAGACATAATCCTTTGTAGGTCGGGGCCATTTCCACTTTCCTTCATCAGCCACCTGCAGAGAACCTGGGTCAGATCAGCTTCCTTCCTTCCGTCAAAGCCCCCAGCATACCTATTGTCCAGCTAACAGACTGTCATTAGCTAATTGCACCTCATTTGATCCAGGCTGAGAAGAGCATACTAGCAGGTAGTAGTACAAGTAGTTGCCTGCTAAGGTGCATGCACATTCACACGAAGCCATCCCAAAAAGGGGCACCTGTATTTAAGGGCTCTCTAACACCCAGCATTCGCACACCTTGTGTGACACATTGATGGCCACCATTACCATACTAAAGAGCAGGAATCCCTCAGGCACCTCCACAGAACTGGGTTGCAGTTCTGTGCAGTTCTGTCTCTAGCTCACAGAGAAATCAAGGAGCGCTTCCCTCTTTGGGCTAGAACAAATGTATGTAGTACTCAATTTTTTAACAAAGATTTGTCTTACCATTCAAATAGACTTGTTCTTAGTTATTTGAGGCTCCTTACAGGCCAAATGCAAGCATGTGAAGCCCTCTCTGAAGCACGTGAAGTACTTTCTGATAATTTCTTATGCATACACTTTTTAACTTGCTGTTAGTTGTTTAGACCTGTAATACACTTGTAAGTAATATTTGCTATTTACAAATGCTAGAGTGTTTGGGAGCAAGAAACTGCTCTTAAGAACAATTTAATTGCTACTTTACACAATACTCTTACTAATCTTAAAGGTTCGGTTTTCTCAGTTATTGATGGAAAAGAGACTTTTTACAAATCAATGTTCATTATAATCTTCATATTTATCCTAAGTATTAATAAAATAGCCTTCAGATAAAAAGGAAAAATGATTTTCAGATAGCTTTAGCCATGTTACACTTATATTAGTGCTCTGAATAAAAGGAATATTTGCAAACTGCGTCAAGAAGCTTCTCACTGACAGGCATTCCCTAAGAGGACCTTTGGAATTTATCATATCGGACCAAGCTTCCATGAATACTTTGAGCCATTTATTGATCTAGCGCTGCAAGTGCTTTGTTTAAATACTAGCACCTAGAAAAGAAAGCTTACAAGCACTTTCTGAAATCCTGAAATTTCAAATTAGCCAGACAATGTCCTTGATGAGGCATAAGTGGCAAGGCTAGCTGGGAGAAAGCTACAGTTGGCCTGCCTTAGTGGACAGTTCATCTGCCAACAGCAATACAACAGCAACTTGGGAAGGAGAAATGAGGAAGCAAGGAAACTTGCAAGCCCTGTACAACAGTAAGTTTTCCTTATAAAGCGAAATTACCAACCTTTTAAAAAACACACCTAGTAATTAAATTAATAATACCACAACCGCTTCCATAAATTTGTGGATCAAATGCGATAGCAGCTGAAGTGCTAACATGACTTCATTTAAATTCATTATGTTACAAAAAAGCAACATAAAGCTCACACCCCTGCTCTAAAATGGGGGGGGGGGCATTAAAAATGTACACATCTTCATTCTTAGCAGATAAGAGCAAGCAAAGCACATGATCTTACTGAAAAGATAAACAGCTGGATTTACTTGCTTCCATTAAGCAATGACCCACTTGTCAAACATAAGCTGTAAAAGAGTGATTACACGAAGCCTCTTATATTAGACAAAAATGATCCCAGCTATGAAATCAGATCAAGTCTGAAAACACATGAGCACTGTCAATATGTTTCTTTTATACAGACACAAGACAAGAACTAGCTATTCTTTTGAAAACCTATAATATAATGTAAGGGTCTTTCCTATAGTGTTGTTCAGGAGGTGTTTATCCCATGCAGCCTGCTCAGGTCATTAGTGGTGAGCCAAATCCAGGCCTCTTGTAAGAGGATGAAGCTCTCATGGAAGCCACTGCATAAACCTAAAGGTGGGGGCACTGCCAGCTTCCTTCTATGAGGAGCAGGTAGTCATAGAAAAGTAAAGCTGTCACCCCGCACACCAAATGGTAGCCATGACATGTACCTGGCCTATCTAATCAGTCAGAGAAGATTTGTTAAGTGGGCCTACAGCTATGCACACTTTGGTTGCAAATTTCCAGCTGAGGCTTTTAAGGCTCAAGCCAGCTGCCATCAGCTTTGCCCACGTATAAGTGCCTCCCACCACATACCTGTTTCTGTGCCTGCTCCAGGCTCAGGTAGGAACAAACATGCAAGACTGCACACGTGATTACAACATTTGGGCTTGAGGACAAGCCCTGAATTAACAACAGGGGAAAGCTATCAAGGACAACAAATTACTAGGTCCCAAGACACCAAAAACCTCTAATATTACCACCGCGTATTGTAATGCAACAGCGGTACACACAACAGTGGCCTTCCCACAATCTCCTTAAGGCTAAACAAGTCTCTAAGAAGGCTGAAGAAGCCATTATTATAGGTAAAATTTCTACTGTAATGACAACTTATAAAATTAAGTGTGCGTTGCTGCCACCTGACCTCAGTAGCATGCTGTGCATTGCCAGCAACTCACACTTTACTGTGACTCAGTATGTAGGATTTTCTGGAAGCTGAAGATCATGCAGCAACTTAATTATACAAGAATCCCAGCAGTCAGCTAATGAAGAACGAAGTTTCCAGCCTCAGTGATTGCAAAGAAATATTGGAAAATGTCGATATTTGGGTTAAGGATAAAAACCCCAAACCAACAAACCCAGAAAAAAAGCCTCAAAAAACCCAGCCAAACTCCTCTCCTTAAAATAAAGTGCAATATTTGAATGAGGTCTTTCAAACCCTTAATTACTCTTGGGCTCTTAGCAGGCACAGTGGGCTTTTGGGAACCAGTCCAGCCCCTGGATTTTACTCTGCTGCTGGAGGCCCTGAGCACCACAGCTCCGTATCTTAACACGCAATGTGCAGGTACAGATTTTAGCAGAAGAATTGCAGAGGAGGCCAGGTAAGCTATGCAGTGCCTACCACACCACAGGACAGAGGCGTGTGTATTTTATAGAGAAAGTGCCAACGAGAACATAACCATGGAACTCAGAGCTCCACATGTCTCCCACCTTATCTGCAACAGCATTTTGATTTCAACTGAGGTCTTTGTCATATTCTTCAGCAGCACTTGAGGGTCATCAATGTGCCAGCTCAACCTTCTCTTCACATCTTCTTTTGACACTCCTCCACCTGCCTTCTTTTCTCCATCTCTCCTGCCTCTGCCTTTCCTTCCCTAGATGAAACCTAGGGCTACTTACCATTTTGCTTTCAGCACCTTTTGGACATTAAAGTGATCAGCAAGTGATCACGCTCAGTCATTATTACAGACAGACATGCAAGACAGACTAGCAGAAAAAAAAGCCCTCCGTTTTCCTATCACATCCAACCTGACAACAAACTCAGGATGAATGCACAGAATCAGGGTAGGTCCTGATCACTTTTACAAGACTGTGTGTACAAAATCCAGAAACTGCTTTGAAAAATGGCACAGTTATTTTTATAGCATCTGGATGTACTACAAACACTTGACGTATCTGGCGAAGTTTAATATTTTTAAGGTCCTTAAGAAAAAAAAAGTTGGTTTTGGCTGCTGGAGCAAAACTCAAATCATTACTTGAATCATCCTTTAATAAACATTCTCTGACATTTAAATGAAGCACCATTGATAGGCAAAATGCAGAAGACAACAAAAGACAAATAGAAACAAGGGTATAATTCTATTTTTATGTTATTGCATATTGTCATGGGTTCAACAGTCATGGCATAAAGTAACACCATTTTGTAACCTCTGAACAGTCATCTTGTGTATGAAAAAAGGGCTTCTAACATTTAGAGCACAAAAGGTATTAGTGGCATGAAAACAGTGTCTTTTCCTCATTGTAGCAGAAAACGAGGTTTCTATTTAATAAAAACCCCAACAACAGGGCTATGTGTTTTTGTAACTGTGAATGTACATCAGTGCTATTGACAGCTTCTGTGTTGGAAAGTATCTCATTATTAACTAAACAAAACCACACATTATCTTTTTGAAAAGCAAAGTTATGCTCCTGGTGAATCAACTGCTTTGCTGAGCTCCTGTGGGATAACTTTCGGTATTGGGCACTGAAAAAATAAATATCACCCCAAAGGCCTGAATATTTTCAGAGAGCACCATAAAAGGCTGTCCAAGCTACTCGGTTCATAAGTTAAGAAGGGAACAGGGCTGTGAACGCGCAGCCATAAACAAACATTCCACTTTGGTTAACTTTGCTCTCTTAGGTTCAGGATTTAGATCTCATGCTGGATCAAAACCAGCTATAAAGCAGCTGTGTCCTGTGCAGGACTGACTACTAAACAGATGTCCTCCACTACATTTTGGAGGACCTTGTAATGATTCCACAGAATAAAAATGCTTTTGAAGCACCCTGCTCAGCCCAGAAGTTCACCTATTTCGTGTTCCTCCAGTCTTTTGGATGAAGGTACAAAGCACCCGTAAGATATCAGGTGGTCTTTGATGGACGTTATGGGGACCAGTCTGGAGAAACAAGCATTGGGGAAGTGAGTAGGAAACAAAGTGCACTTATCTAGAGGGAGTATTTTATCCTGCACCAGTGCTGGTGCTGGGGGGTAGGGAAAAAGAAGTGAGAGGAAACACTTCTTTAGTCTGCCTGGTTTAAGTAACTATATGCATCTTTATCATGAATGACCAGAGAACATTTATTTATGTGCAGGGAAGAGGAAAACTTATTATAGGCTTTTTTGTTCAATATCCCCAGAGCACTTCATTAATTAGTCATTCATCACACAACCACACTTTATATACATGTGTATATACAAGTATATGCACATTTTTAATATATTGTTTTTCTCTTCCCCTATCTCAAAGTTATTGCAGTGTAACAAGTGACTCCTGAGCTAATGTCCCACTAGAAACCAGACTTGCTTTCTAATGTTAGGGTGTATTGCAATTATTTTAGTGGTAATATATCAAACAAGGAATTGTAACTGCCAAAACTCCTTTTATCTGCATCTCACACGAGGGCACCTAATGTGAGAACTCCAAGATTCCTTGGATGCTTCAACATCCTTTCCTCATGCTGTTTTCCATATAACAACTCCATGAAAAAATACACCCATCTGATAGGCTGAAAGACATTGAAACCAACTGGAAGGTTTCCCAAGCGAAGACTAGTATGTAATAGCATGCTACATGAATCTGACTTTTGCGATTGCAATCGCTTAGCTAATTCTCCAGCAATATAATGAATCTCTGGTATTAGAAGGCTGATAACTAGATCTTTATTTTGACATATAATAGGCCATGACGACTAAGGAATTTGGAGAGGAAAAGCTACACAGTAAGCAGCAATCCACAGGGAATACACTGCAAAGCTGTTGCCTCACAGAGAGGGTTGCTCGTTGCAGGAAATCTGCACATGTCAGATAAGTTTCTATTAGACAGGTAGGATGCAGTCTGGTTTTATAAATGTCTATTTTGTGGCTGTGCACTATCTCAATGCTCACAGTTTTCTTTAGATTTCCTGTTGTTTCAAAGTACTCATGACAATGCCAGTATAACCACAGTGACAAAACTTGACTTCAACCAGTGACAACTACTCTGTGCAAGAGTAGAAAGCGGTAGTTGAAACCTGCAGTGGCTCAGAACAGGGCACTGTCCTGCTGCACTTCCATCTGCAACACCTTCATAGGAAAGAGCATGTCCACAGAGGGAGGACCTTACATTTTCCCAGTTCTTGCACTTAGATGTCTCCTGTAGCCTAGAGCTGTTGCTTCATCCTTGAGGCATACAAGCCTCTTTCAGCTCTAAATTATAGACTGTTGTTCTGAGACTCTCCAGGTACACTTGAGCCCTGCCTATCTTCTAATTGCTGTGAAAAGAAGCCATCTCTTGCAACTTGATGAGTCTGAACTCTGGCTCCTCACTTATCTCTCCCCCTCCCAGTGTCAGTCTCTTCTTACCTCTGTCTGTGCCAGGGAACACATGCAATTCTTGTATTTCCCATGGAACCTACCCTGAATAATTTCTCATGCCTATCACGTGTCTAGAGAAATCTTTCTGCAAACATATTTAGGTGGGTTTCCTCCTCTCTCCCCCCCCTTTTCCCCCAGGGCATTAAATAACTTGGAGCAAACCCCTGAGTTTCACTGTGAAACAAGCCTTTAAAATAGCACAGACAACCCTTTTTACTTTTAACTACAAAATAACGCAGCAAACCCAGATGCTCCTACATCCAAAGTTAGCATTTAGACACTATAACAGATTTTCAAGCATTAGCAGAAATGCCATGGCATGTTTAAAAACAGAAGTTCTTCATCATACAGTCCTAGCATTATTTCACTGCTGCGCATATTTTAAGCACTACATGTAGTTTTCAGCACTAGCTATGGATAAAAGCACCCCACACTGTACTGCAAACCACTGATGCTGCAGCACGCTCCTTGCCAAAGCAAGAGGCACATACAGTACCCAGCACAGTAACGACAAGCACTGTCCATAGTGAATATGTTCAAATAGGAAGTTTATTACTGGGAATCTTATGCTCCATTTTGGCAACAGTGAAGAGTTCTCTTTTAACAGCGCTGATGCAGCAGTAATGATCCAAGGGCAGCAAGGGATAGCAACCGCAGGAAGCACAGGGCTGTTCCAGCGCTTCCTTGCGAAGGCCTTCTAAACATTGCCACCTTGTGGGCCTCCCCTCTCCTGATAGCACTGGTCTCCCCACGCCTCGCAGGTGACTCACTCCCTGAGCGGATTTCAAACATACCAAAGCTGGAGGCAGGGTAGTTTAACATCCAGCTATGGTGGGATGAGATTTAAACGCCCATAGTTGAAGATTAAAAAAGGGAGAGCACTTTACAAACTCTATCTGGCTTTAATTACTAATTCTCTACAGTGGCATTTCATGTAGTTTGCTTTTTCACCTCTTAACATTATGAAGGCAGCGCTAATAATGTGCAGGAGAGCTAATATTTAACAAAACATCAAGAACAGTATTTCTCAAAGCTCCAAAATGGAAGTTAGATTCATCATCCACCTTCAGTGTGTCTTCTACCTGTTTGGCTTTCTTTTTTTCTTCATTCCTTTCTGTCAGCATTTTCTTATTCCAGTCAAAACTCCAAATTATTTCCAAAAGGTCTGTTGCACCTAGTTCAGCTTTCATTTGTTTCATGAATAATTCCTGATGACTTTAATGTTAATTATGCAGTCAAGGATATTGCAAAGGAACACTGCTTCTTATTGATACCAAATGTATCTAGCTACTGCCTTCCAGACATCAAACACAAATTCTTGAGTACTTTCTCAGTCACAAGCACTGTGACAAACACATAGAAACACATGAGCATACTTACTTTGAGCATCCAAACACTTTCCCTGGTTGCCGGCTTGAACTATTCCTTGCAGCAATTTGATACTGGAAAGAAAACATGAAAACCTTTAGTTCAACGAGCAAACAAGAAGAAAAGACTCACTGAATGGTCTTTGTCCATGTCGGCTGGGCAGTGATGCAATAGCTGTATGCTAAAAATAAAGCAAGAGAAGTCCTACGTTACAATACCCTAATTCAGCTGTGTTCACAATGGTTCAGTGTCTAACGTCTGCACAACAATCAGATGTCCCTCTGATATAGTGGCAAATCTATGAGCTCCCTTATGCAGAGCTACATTCAGAGTTTATTCATAATTGCCAGGCACATTGCTGTTTCTCCATCTGACCAGGCTTCTTCTGAGCACAGGCAATCAGTTATGACCATCGTGTCATGCAAATGGGGCCTTGCAGTACTTGCCTGAACAGCTTTTCAGAGGAAAAAAGTCTACCATTGAGAAACACATGAGCTGATATCCAGGAAAGCCTGTGTCTTCGCCAATACAACACAAAACACACTGGCAATCCTTTGAAGTGCCTCACTTAGCAACAAAGTCGTGATGCTGCCTACTTGTAGCAGCCAAGTTAAGGTCCATTCCCTTCTGTGTTCCTAGATGCAGTCTCCTACAATTGCTAGATTTGACCTCCCATCCATTCTCTCAAGTGCTGTAAGACAGGCTACAGAAACATAAGCAAGTGCAACCATACATGGGTTTAAATTTTTGCCATGAATTACATACTAGGGTTACACAGCTAAGTTTCTCAATTCACCTTCTCAGTCAGCAGAAAATCTCATTCCTACCAGGTAAATAATGGTTTACAGTCAGACCAGGGCTCTGGTTATTGCTTGTTTTGCATTCCTAGCCAACTAGTTGAGACAGCCCAGCAGGGAGGGGTATTCCAAAGGCATCTATCTGCACAACAGCATGAAACTACACCAAATGGCATCCCAGGGGTACTCGGATTGTATCAGGACTGAGAGATGTGAGAAGCTGTCACAAGTGAATTTATATTCATCAAAAGCCCTGCTTTAAGAGGAGGGAAACATCAAGCAATTCTTACTCCAATTCATTATCATCTGGGAAAGGTAAACAGACCTTTAAAGATGGCTTGTCTAAAGGACTGGATCCCAGCTCCAGGAGCTGTGACTCATCCTGGCAGAGAACTTAGGAAGGCTGCTAGCAGACTGGAAGGCTGAAGCTACCTTAAAGCCAAACCAGAATTGGAATTAGCTATTAAACATGTTATTGTTCCATTTCTTTGAATCTCTCCAAGCTTCTTAAGCTTTCCTTTACTTTTTTCTAATCCTTCCTCCATTTGTTTAATGTGGAAAGTGATCCCAGCACAGCTGACAAACCTCAGGCATCCACTTGCAAAGGAACAGCAAATCCATCACATTATGTTGGCTCAAGTAGACCCCCCTGAACTCTGCTGGGAAATAACAGTACTAGCCCAGTAACTTGTAAGGTTGGGATGCTCTTAAGATTATGGTTAGAAGTTCTGGTCAACAACTTCTGATGAGAAGCAGCCATACTGAACTTCATTCATATAGCTTTACAGGAAAAATAAAAGATGTCTCCATAGCAGAGGTTCCTAAAGCTTGGAAACTGATGATGATACTTGTACAGTATCCTCTTTGGTTTGACCAAACCAAACACCTCAGCAACAGCTCCTGACTTTGTGCCTGCATACAGGTATTTACCTGAGCTACAGTGCAATGATTATGGCCAGATGAGATAATTGGCACTTGCTGTTGTGTGCAGCAGGGCTGCCAGGTCTCCACCTGGTCCATAAGCCATGCCACCACCTCGACCTGTACTTCTGGCTTGAGATGCTGGAGCAGCACCCAGGCAAGGGAGTGGTAGGAAACATAGGCTCATTAGGGTGGAATTTAATTTAGGTGGACAAAGGAATGTAGTAGAGGTCCTAGTCAGTGGGTGTGAAGAAGGTAACGATGGGGAGCTGGAGTCTACTTTGGAAGGGTGGAGGGATAAAGGTGTGCAGTGAAAACAATCAACAGAAAAGAAAAGGATGCCATGTTTCCTCCCACTGCACTTCAGGCCATACACAGCTCTCAGCTGGCATCACATAACTGCTCTACATAAACCAGCAAGCACAATTCAGTTCCTCAAAACTGCCCAATACAAGGAAGCTGCAATGACTGTAAAATAGTTTCCCATCTCCTCAAGAGTCACCTACCAAGACATCTAAAGAAATTACTTGTTCCACACTGGAAAACATAGCAAAAAAGTCAAGGGGTAAAAAACAAGAGTATAAAGATCTAGAGAATCAGGAAAATGGAAAAGACCTCACAACACAGGAAAAAAAACATATGTCTTTAAGAACAGTTGAAAGACGAATCCCAGAAAATCCCATGTAATGAAACAGATAAGAAAATGGGATTATACATTTTTTCAGGATAGAAACTATGCTTTGAGTAATGTTTTAAAGTTAGGCATAGCTGCAATTTCCCTGTATTACATTATCTGTTTCCCTGATGGTGGAATTGCACTGGGGGAATCAAACCAATGTTTATTAGAATGTTTTGGTTAAGCTATTAACAGAATTGAGCAGGTTTTATTAATAGCCAATGACTATTTGCAGAGTGTATCCAGTTCTCCCAGTCCCACAACCTCTCATGTTATCCTGCTCCAGTGATAGTCAGGAGGCCAAGCCCAGCCAGAGTGCTGGACTGGTGACCACTGGCCTTCAGGTAAGCAATCAGAAGGTCCCTCAGAGGGTTCCTTGTTTTATAGTGTGTATACAGCCCTGTAGCCTGTTTGCCACTTTCCCAGGTGCTGCTGAGTTACACAACTTGCTGTTGATGCTAGCGTGTGCTGGTGGAAGACTTGGACAGGTTTGGCAGACTCTTGTTGTTCAATTTATGGGCTCTTGGGATATTCAGTGGATTCAGCAGGACTAGTGCTCTTCAGGGCATATCTGGCCTCAGGAAGTTTTCACGTACTCCCTTCTCTGAGCATACTTTCCCTCCCCATGAACTTATTTTCTGGTAGCTGTTGCTACATCCACAAACTTAATTACCTGTTGAATCCATTCACACAAACTGACACAGAGGAGCTTCTGTGACAATATCCCTTGAGATGCTGTAAAAATATTAATTCAATTTTGAATGAATACTAGCCAATGAAAGAAAACACTCCCACAAACAAAACAAGGATTGGGCAAAAGGGATGCGAGAAAAGAGGCCGAAAGTAAACCAACTAAGTGAAAAAAGGACAGTATAGCAGAAGTGATCTGCAGAAAACAAGGTACAACAGCATCTAGAAGCACTACATACAGTCATACTATGAAAAGTAATACCTATAGCTGTTAGCTTGAATGATCAACGGGGAAAAGTTAGGATAGAATGTTATTAACATGGTTTAAAATCAAATGCCTTTAGTACATTTGATGATGTATTTTCAAAGCTTTGTCTCCAGGAAGTGTGTTTCCCATGTGGGCACAGTGCTGCCTTCTGCTACTCTGCCTCAGGATGCTTTCCTCCACACTGAAAAGAACTTTTTTCCTACCAGCCCCCCTCCCCCTTGCTGAGGACTGAGAATACGATGTTGCATTAAAATTATTTGCAATATAGGCTAACAGTCACCTATTATTTCTTCAAATATCCTCAGTGGTTACAGACAACAGCTTCAAAACCTGCTTATTTTTAGCAACTCAAAGAATTCAAGCAAACCCCTTGTGGCTGCTATCCAAGTATTTACTGAGTGGAGAGCAGCTTGACAAATTACAGAAATGGACAAACTCGGCGTAAAACAGAAAACAGTGTATATCACTATTTACATGATGCTTTCCTGCTGAAATGTGAACTGAAAGGTTCATTTTAAGGCTTCCAGCACCAAAGGAAAGAACTGCTGTTTTTATGAGCTGGGCATGAATCACAAAAACCAAAACATAAACCCCCAGATGCTTCAGAGTTCGGCAGATTTCTCAACTTACTCTTAACTAACAGCCCAACCCTACCCTGTCTCACTGTTCCAGGGTAAGTCCTCTGCACCTATTCAGGACTATGCTCTGCAGTAGAATGTGGAAGGCAGAAAGACAAAACTCAAAGCAAAGAAATCAAGTAACGGCTGAGTTTAGCACTATCTCCAGCTCCAAACCATGAGAAACCTAGTTTGACCTGGAGTGCTTCACAAGGAAGGCAGGCCCAGAAGATTCAATATGCTGATATCGAGCACACAGAAGTTTCCCACCTGTTTTGCTCTTGCCATTTCCAACACAGCTTTGTCCCAGTTCTGCTTCTCTGCCAGTCCTCTGATTCCAAGTCATCTGTTGGCATGAAAAAGGTCCTAGAGACTTCTTTATAAAACTGTTCCCTCCCTCTCATTTACAAAGCAACCAATCCTTTTTTTGTCATTTACATATAAAGTAAATCCAAGTATGTCCTGCTTAGTAGGAAAGAATATGCATCCTTTTTCAAGACGGCTTCTACACCACTTGGGATGCAACTAGATTTTTCTCCCTATAAGGCAGTGACCAAATTCTGTTGTCCTCTCCTCTCCCTCCTCTGCCATTTGTAAATTGGTGTTTCCAAGATACAAGTGCCTTGGACACAATGCGCTTAAAACCTTTTTTCAGCAGCCTATCTGCCCTCCTCCTAATAACAAATACCTTCCCTGTTTTCCTGCCCAGTAATTTTGAGATGCAGTCATTATCTTCCAGCTTGAAAAGGGTGCAGCAGAGCTCAGTTCATATGATTCTAGGTAGTGACACAGATTTGGCAAACTTTATTTTTCAGCATCACAAGCAATGATAAACCAGTATATCAAGCATAAGATGGCAGACCTAATAGGACAAACAGATGAGAATGTGTATTTATCATTCTTCGTGTTTAGCAGCAGGCTGTCACATTACTTAGCCCTATTTCAACCAAAAAAGTTTGTTTTCTTAAAAAGGAGCAAAGAGATAATTTTTCTTCAATTATTGTAGGCATCGTTTTCTTTAAAGTTTGGTTCAGAGTCATTGATATCTGCATTTCAATTTCTATCACACTAACTAAACATGTGATCTACTTGCTCAGTCAGTGCTTATGTCTATTGGCTTTGGCATCCAACACGATCACCAATTCTGACTGGCACTTCTCTCTGGTTTGCACACTGGACTGCAGTTTACTACTGATGCACTTCTGTGTGTACTATGTATTTTGATTTCTGGTAGGTATTATACCGTCTTACAATGCACTTGGTTTAAGAGTAATTAGGCTTGATCAGGTTTCTGTTTTGTTTCATACACTAGAATCACTTGAGATGTTTATTTTTAATACTTCCTTTTTAATAAACAAAGTTAGGCTGTGGTGATGCATATGTTTTATAGTGAGGCATGAAAAGCCAGCACTGACTAAGGTTTCACATTATGAAGAATTTGGCAATAATATTGCTTTAAGGCATTCCAGTTCTAACTGCTTACTCCTTGTTTATATCTCTGAGCTCCTCTTTGTTTTGCTGGATCAACTCTGAGTCCAGTCTTCCCTGAAGCAGATGCAGAAAGGGATCTAATGTCAAAGTTCCTTGTGTTCTTTTTTCTTCCAGATTAAAAAAATAAAAATAAATCTGGGACAACTCCCTGTTTCAGTACACATCATGGCCCCATCAACAGTTGGGTTGGCACAACCGGGAGAGCAGGATCTCACTGGCTGGTATTGCTGGCCAGAAACAGTACAGAGGAAAACCCCACTGAGTGGGCTGGAATATTAAGCCTTAAAAGCAGACACAAACTCCTCAGATGTGATCTAGAGACTAGTGCCAGTGGGTACCAGGTATGGTCTGGAGACTAGTGGGTACACAGCTATGGCAGAACACACATCAGCTTTTCCCTGTTCAACATAGAAGGACTAAGAGTCATGGATAATAGCTGGCAGCAACTGCTTCAGTCCAGTTTTCAGTATATTTATCACTTCCTGTGCCAGCGTTAAGCCTCATTTGTAGCTGAATTTTTATAGGCTAACTAGCAACTTACAGTAAAAAAGAAAGGTCAAGGAAAAAGCAATAAAGTATATATCCAGAGTTCAAACCCCCCAAAGCTGTGACTGTGTTTTGATCCAAGGCATTTTCTGATGCTTTTTTTAGGACAAAAAAAACCACCTGAATTTTAACATAAGTAATCCCAATGGCATAATAATATGTTGAATTCTTTGAAAACAAGCCTGGTGAGCAAGCATGTTAGGAAGTGTCCAAAGATAAACTACAACACTTCCATAGAAGTGTTATCCAGGCAGCTGCAGCAAACTGCAAGACTCTCAGAACTGCTTCAGGAATACAAAAAGTACCAGCTTTGGGACCAGGAAAATGTTTAGAAGAACAAGGTGGTTTAAGGGCTTTAAGTTAAGGTGTAACTTCTATTTAAATGGCACCCTTCAATGTAGTCCATACACTTCTAGATATGCCTGAGAGAAATGCAGGCAGCTCAGTTAGGGTTTCTGAGATTATATGGGCCCCCTCTACTGCAGGATTAGTTTTGGATCTCTCTTTACAGTGAGTGGAGAAAATTAAACACATGAGAATATTCAGCAAAAATCAATTAGGTGGCCACATAGAGAGGGATAAATGTTCCTACCAACCCTTTGTTCTAACATACTGCTCTACTACAAGCACATGACCACACCTGCAAATTGTCCAGATTATGAACCAGTGGTCTTTCAGTTAGAGAATTCAGTAGCTTTCTTTATAAAGTAAAAATACCCTCTAAAACAGTGCAATGTTCACCACATATGCTTATTCCCAAACAGGAAAGAGGTAAGGACAGGCCTGGAAAGCGAGTATGCAAATTCTTGGACCTGGGAGGGAATGACATTGCTGGGTGCTGGAGACCAGCTTCAGAGGAAAAAAAAGACCTAGGGGTCTTGGTGGACAACAAATAAAAACATTCAGCTGTATGCCCTTGTGGTAGAGAAGGAGAACTCTACACTGGTCTGGCTTTGCAGATTTAGGGCAGTAATTATACCCCTGTATTCAGGGCTTGCAAAAGTGAACTACATATGTACTGAGGAGCCACAAATCAGTGATAAACACACTGGAGTCCAGTCTACTATACCAAGATAGTTAAGGAGCTGGAGCACATGATGCAGGAGAAGCTGAGTTTGGCTTGTCCAGCCTGAAGAAAAGGGTTAGGGTGTGGGGGGATGTATCATTGCAGCCCACAGCTACCTAAGGGGAGGGTGTAGAGAAGACGCAGCCAGGACCTCCTCAAAGGCACACATTGACATTGTAAGAGGCAACAGGCAAGTTTCAACAGGACAAATCGTGATTACGTGTTAGGAAAAGTGTTTTCATCACAATGGTTGTTGAACATTGGGTCCAGTGAGGCTGGAAACTCTGAATGTCTTTGAGATACTCAGAGCTCAACAAGTTCCCTAGCAACCTGATCTGTTTGGGATGGCTTTGAACAGAAGTTGGACAAGATTACCTCTTTCATCCAATGATTCCATTTCAAAGTATCATCAATGCAAGTTGCTGTTGCTTGATTGCCTTACCCATGAAAGAAATGTTAGGCTATTGGACTGCTATCTCAGCTGTTTTAGCAGTCTGGCATGAATTTCTGTGCCCCAAGCTCCTGAACAGGAAAATGGGACTAATTCAAGGATGTAAAGATAGATTCCAATATCTGTGGCAATAGTAAAAATAGCTAAAGTCTTGTGTCTTGATTTTTATTTCAGCTCTTAAGAATCTAAATGTATAACATATAAATATATTTATAATACACAATACCCTAACATACAAATCTAAACCCCAAAATCTTTCTCTTTACAATACTGGTAAAGCAGATGATAGAGTTCTCGGACTCCTCTCTTGTGAGCAGCACGGATTATTTGCAGTTACAGATACACAAACCTATGAAGGCTGTAAAGCCATAGTTTGTGGAGATGTCCACAAACTATATGTGTGAACCTCTGATTAGATAAGGTGCTCACATGACTGAAGATACATTGAAGGGTGTAACATCACCTCATTTGTCCTGCACAGATTGCCACATGTGCTCTGGGTCATTAACTGAAAGCCAAAAAAGCTTGAGTGTCATCCTCACTCCTTTTCACCTAATCAATCCCAATCATCCAGTTTTCCTAGGTGGCATGTAAGAATTCCTTTTCCATAGGTCCACAGTGTGACAATCATCCCTGGGTGCCAATCTCTGCTGACAGAAGTGTATTTATCTTTTATATTACTTAATCAGTGGAGAAAAGTGGTCAAGTGGTCCCAATGACAATCACAGCCAGGTGGTCATGAAACTCTCTGGAAGAGCATGTTTTAAGTCTTCTCCAAGCTGCTGAGAGGCAGATCCCATTTAGTATCTCATGTTTTGAGTCAATCCTTTAAGTATCCTCATGTACAAGGTGGAGGAGTGGCACACCATGGCTTCACTCTCTTCTGCATGCATTTTGACTGAAAGCAGTCAGTGACTGCTGTCTTTGGTACAAGTAACATGATCTGGGTATGCTGATAGGACTGGCTCCCTTAGGGGAGTATGCAGAGAAATGCTATTTGGTATTTATTAATGTTTCAAAATAGTGAGTGCTGGTTTGCTTATCCTACCCAGGTGACAGTAGCTCTGATCACTAGGAGAAGAACTTCATTGACAAATATAATAGTTACCTACTTTCTCAGTAAGGATGAGAAGGTCTGTGACAAACTGGGAGCAACCTTGCATCCTGCCTGCAAAATGGGAAAGCTAAAATGCACTGAGGACACTTGCACTGTGGTAATAACCCCATACAAGCAATTAGAGCTAAAATTGCAAAACCTGTATATTTGACAAAGGAGTAGAAAGTCAACTGAGCTTTTTGGATCTCGAGCGTTTATGGAGCTGGAAACTAGAAATAGGTCTCTATATTAACAGAAACAGTGTCACTGATGGGTTCTTCAGAGGACAACTGCACTTGAAAGTTGCATAAATGCCTTTTACTCCTACAGTTACAACAGCATTGCCACCTGATCACAGCTTGTGAATGTCAAGTTGAAGGAAAATATTCCAGTCTGTGAGATAAGAGTGACAGCTTGTTATCTCATCTAGGTACTCCATGGTACTACACAATCAAAGCAAATCATATGGGAGAGGGTTCAAAATGCTGGATGTCAAACTGCAACCCCTCAAGCTAACTTGGCTTTGTTCTGAAAGGACAGTTTGTATTTGAAGTCTACCATATCAGAAGTTTCTGTCTGGGCTGCATTTTTGAGCTACAGTATTTCCTCCCAGAGGCTGCAGTGCAAACTTTACAGGAATTATTGTGTCTTTATGTCGTTCTGTAGATCAGAGTCACAGAACACAGTGGACAAGTCCACTAACTCATTAAAAAAAAAGCTAATTGGGAAATTTCCAAGTTATTCTACATTATCAGATTGAATTTAAGCTTCCACCACATTCTGATCAGGAAAGTCTTCCTTTAGCACACTGTCTCTAAGCGCCGATTTGGAGGAGCACTCAACCGTTTTCAGTAGTATACACAATTTAAGTGTAGATACTTCTCTTACTGCCTTTCCCAGACACTTACCATGTTTTCTGTTTGCTGTCCAGACTAAGCAAGAAAAGTTCCCATTTAACTGGGGAAAACTGATACTTCGGACTGATTTGCCATTTACATGCACGCTATTTCCCTTGTAGGCTGAACTTCTATGCAGGCCAGTTTTTCACATCCAGAAGGAAAAACCTTCTATCTTAAATAGTGAGGGGAAACTCTGGCAGTTTTGGTGTTTGGACTTTTTATGTTGTTTTCTCTCTTTTATAAACCAGTCACTACAGCAAACCCTGTGCAGAAGTCTTACTGTTTCTTCTCAGGCACATGACATCTACCCTGTTAAGATAAGCTTTCTTCAAAGCTGTGGCACTTTCTGTAGCAGCAGCCTCCTAAGTAGGTGCTCTTCTTTGGAATGACCAGAGTGTCCTTCAGCTGAGCCTGAAAGGGTGCTTGGCACAGCAGTCTTGGATAAACTCACTCTCTCTGCACCCAGGGCTCTCAAGATGGCAACTATCAGATATTTTCATGCACAACTGCTTTAATAAGCAGCGCTAGGTACACAATACATGTGCAAAAGGTAAACATGCGTTTTGGGTTTCCCAAGCATGAGCTCATTTAGCAAAGCCCTTCTCTTTTTCAGCCAGATTAGTCAGGTATTGGAAGTCCCTGTAACAATGTACTACTGAACTGAACATGCTCAAGGTGAAGCAAGGTAGTAACTTGTGGAACAAATTAGCAGCTGAATAGCATCCGTAGTTGAAGCATCCAGCATCAGCGTAAGCCAATGAGCAGTTTATGTGTGCTTGTGGTATAAGTCCAATTTCTCTCCGTTTTTGGTAGTCAGCTTGCTTGTTAACTCACATAGCAAAAATGCAAGATTCAACCTACGCTTTCCCATAAGATTGATTTCCCTGCAGGGCCTGTCTCAGACTCCACTGCACTCTTCTGCAACTCTTACGCCCTTCCACTCCTGGTCAAAACATGCCACACCTTCCACATGAGTCAACAGAGCAGGGCAGCATCTCTCACAGCAAGCTGGGAGGCAGCTGAGAGGAGAGCCCTGCTATGCTTCTGCAGACACAGTCCTGCAGCATCAGGCAGGATGTTCAGGTCAATGTTATTATCAGGAGATTTCAACAGGCTGCACTTGAGCTTGAATTAACCAGATCAGGCAAGGTCATTTCTGGTGAAGTATTCACAGGGACAAATTCTAATTCACCCGAATATTTAGTTAGCGTATGCAAGACAGCTGGAAGTCTTTGCAGCGCTCACAAATGACACTCTTTGGCATCTTATCAAACTAAATGCCTTTTGCTTATTTGCGAGCACAATAATATCATTTTACTTCAGCATTATTCTTTTTCCCTCAGAGTAATGCATTGGCTTTGAGAAATTGCTGTATCCCAGAGAAGACTGCCAGGGTTCAGCTTTCCTGTTCTCTTGTGATGACAAATTGATGTTGAAGTTTAATTTCCAGAATATGAGAATGATTGAGATAATGTATTTTGACAAACAAGATGTACGAAGAATAATACAGCTGAAGCTGTCTCAGCTTTAACCAAGCGACACAATGTTACACTGGGAAGTGCATCATTTTTAATCCCAGAAGTACTCCTGCTTTCTTTAAGAAATGTTTATGACCTTTCTGAATTGAAATGCCCTGTTCTTTCCCCTACTATTTCACACAGGAAAACTGGACATGCAAACCAGCATAACAGTTTTCTGACATGAAGATCTCAATAAATTCAGGAACACAAGTTGCTACTGCTTTTACAGTTAATTTGGAATAAAGCCACATATTTTTGCAGTCCACATCCTGAAGAGGTGGGCCTGTCTCTGCTTGATAGCAATGGAAAGGCATCCAGTAGCACAGTGAAAGAATGTAACTCAGTTTTTATATTTATACATGCACGCAGAGCTATGTGACTGTTGTGGGGCTTAGCTGTGGGTACACGGTATGGGTGAGAGCTGGGAGTGAAACCCCTCTGGGGTCAGCATGACAAACATGTGGACAACAGGAGATGCCCATGCAAAGTACTGGGCTTGTACCAGAGACTAGAACCAAAAGGCAAGCCCAGCAAGAAGTGAAAATAAACTCTCCTGGGGACAGCAAGGTATGTCTTCAGAAGCCAAAAAATGAGAGAATTAGACAAGATAGGAGGGGAGGACCCTACTGCACAGGATACAGGCATATTATTACAGAGCTTTAATCTCACCTACGAGATTTCTTTCCTGCTGGTAAGTGCTTTTTCTTCTCTCATGGCTTTTACATTCTAGTAAAATTGGCTTTGTGGGCTTGAAGCCTTTAACACCTCACTCTCACTCTCGCATAAAAGAGTGGGTGGTTCGCTCATAAAGCTCAGGCCAGCTCCAGGCTCCTCTGCAGCACTCTGCAAGCACACAGACCGATACCTACTCCCACCAAATACTTATGAACAGGCCCAGCACTACCTTCCAGGGCTGGCCTGGGCTCTCAGTGCTATAAGGGCAGAAGTACCATTCAGTTTAACCCCAGATGTCTCTCTGAGCAAACCTTTTCCTGCAACGCCAAGTTTTAGAAATGAGTTATCAAATGTAAACAGGTCACCATGAAAATACATAAACATCATACTGCACAGCAGCGTGTATGCAGGAAATAACTCGGAGATTTGCACCAGCAAGCTTAGTGGATTTAAATGGCTGCTTTTGGGCCACTACATAACATACACATTTTATTTATGCCCTGCTGTGTATCACTGAGTTAAATAAAATCTGGAATAAGATCTCAGTCAAGGATGGAAGGCAGCACTATGCATTTCTTGCAGTAGCACAGAGCGAATGCTGTAACAAAGCGGCATCAGCTCCTCTGTGCCACATTGTTTTAATGGACAGAACTGTACCAGTAGCCACACATTCTTTTCAAAGGAAGACAAGAGATATCACTACCATTGGTCAGACAAACGTTTCTTGTTGGTCTGCTCCACAGTCATATAATAAGATCCCTGTCACTTGACAAGCCCATCATAGGATTTCTCTGTCTGGTTTTCTAACATGATCACATGTTGCCTGTAGTGCCTGCATCCCAGTGACAGATTATTGCTGCAACAGAGATGGTACATTATCCTAAAATCTTACACAGGATGCTAATCGCATCCTTTACCTGTTGTGGCCTTCAAGCATCTTAGAAACACACCTCAGAAATGCTGTCTCAGGCCAAATGACACCTGACTGGCAGTTATATCCCCCCCGTTTGCTCTTTATCGCTCAGTTTTCATTACCTACTGCATCCTTTGCAGCTCCCTTTCCAGCTTGCACAAAACAGCTGAATTCTGGGATTCTTCCTTGTGAGGGAAATTTTTGCCTATATGCATGACTGTCAGTGGACATAAACTGAGAAAAAATTAATCAAGCCTACAAGACTTATTGTTTAAACTCGGCAACTTTGCTTGATTTGACCTGAACTAGGACAACAGAAGCCAAACGACTCCTCTGCCCTGAGGAAAAAAAGTATTTACAGAAATCTAGCCATGTTAAAGAAACTGCAGTGATCTTGTCATCTGTAAAAGCCTTCTGATTTCAGGATTCCACAAGCTAAATAAACAACAACTGAACAGGAGAATCCATAGTGATGTACTGATTAATAAAGCAATAGGGAACCCAGCTAAGCAGTGTCAGCTTGGGTCTTCTCAGGGACATGGGTAAAACTGACTTGGGCTGACCCAGGAAAGTAGAGAAAAATGCACTTCTGTCCTCAGCCAGCAGTCAGAAAACTCACTTTCTCAGTGGTAGTGGAAGAGATGATGGGAAAGAAGTAGAGACATGAAGACTGTACAGGGCCAGCGAGATTTAAATTCTGAGCCAAGACTCAGAAGCTGCTGTTCTGACAGGCCCTCTCTCCTTTCACTTTTCCTTCCCCATCCCCTGGAAACTTACCTCCTCCTCTTGGACCATCTCAGGCTACTCACTCCAGCCCCTTTTCCACAGCCACCCCAGCTCAACCTGAAAGCTGCCCTACATCCCTCCCCTAGCTCAGCTCTGAAGACGCTGGTGTTGCCATGCATGAATTAAGGAGGGAGGATCCAGAGCAAGACTTAATTTTAGCATCCACCCAAATAAGCTGAAGTTTTGTGCTTGAATCTGCTGGTAGCAAAAGTATTGGTATGCAACAGGACTAACAGAATACCACATTGGAGTAATCCAGCTGTCAGTGTCAGTCTTCATAGATCACCTCAAAGAAATCAGTTACCAAGAGATTGTCATTGGCCATCTGCCTCTTAATTACACAGCTCGTCACCAAGAAGTTAACTTTGTGGGCTTTCTGCATTTGGTACATATGTGGCTCCAAAAATCAAATCAGGAGAGGAAGATGGCACCCTAAGGTTTGTTGTTTGACTACTTCAAAGTAGCCTTTTAAATATTTGTCTAAAATTGTCAAATGTAATAAGTAATTTGCCACAGGACAGTGAATGTCCCTTGACTCATTTGTGTTGACTAGCAGGTTAGTGTCAGAATTAAACTGGATAAGTATTTTATTCCATAAATATTGCTTTTCAAGTCAAACAACGGCAGAAGTCACTTTAATCCCTGCTTAGAGGGGTGACCAAATTTACAAACACATATTAAGCTATGCAGCAATGTCAAACTCCACATTACCCACTTGAAAAAGCTCAAGATTTCTCCCCGATTCAGAAAACCCATCCAAAAGTATTCAAGAGCAGAAACATCTAAGATCCTCTGCCAGTATTGACAGTATTTTCCTCTTCCTTCATCTCTCCCATTTACTGCACTAATACAACAAAAGAGAATACAAATATATTTCAATGTTTGGTCCACATCAGGCACTTAAAACAAATGCAATACAATTAAAAATACCTATGAATGATCTAACTGCAGCATGTCAACCTCCAGGAAGAATGGCAGCGGATAAAGCCAAGGGCACTCTCTGGCAGGAGACAGCTATGCTGTCAAACAAGACTCCTCTCACCACAATCCAGCACAGCCACAGTTTCCTACGTATCAGTAAAAGCACGTGGCAAAACCCAGAAATGACCATGCTGCTGAAGTTAAGCATCCCACAAGCTCAACATTGACAGCAAAAGCTCCAAATTAAAACCACAGCATTATCAAGGTGGAAAATGTGCCTAGCCAAATGCAAGATGTGTTTATTTTCTCATGTCTACCGATCACATTAAGTCAAAATGCTCTGACAGTCTCTCCAGCTTACATCATACACTTTTGCCCACAAGGCCATCACTCAGCTTTTTGCCAGCTACATTAATTTACAGTTTTGCTTACAGGTTGAAAAAGAGACCACACCAACACCACCAGCTTGGTGTTGTTTGTGGAAACCATTACTCTGGTTATTTTTGCAGCAAGTGGTAGTTATACAAGCATAGTCTGGAGAACAACTATTAGACTAGTGACCCTCAAATGCTTTCCATGTTTTGGGTGCAATGAGTAACTAAAATACTAGTGAATGAATAACAAAAATACTAGCCTTCTATATTGAAGGCTCACAAGAGAAAATGTATTACTCTGATCTAGTTACGTACAGGTACAGTAATTGGAAGAAAAATTAACTTTGAAGACACTTTTTTTCTGGTTGCTTATTAAGTTTTCAAAGAAGACTTTCTTCCATTTTCCCAAAGGCCTGAAAGGAGCTCCTAAAAAGCATCTTCAAGGTTCGTTCCCCTCTCGCCAATTCCTTATTATTCTGCTTTATCATCACACTAGCAGTAAGTCAAGAGCTAGGTAACCAGTGTAATGAGATAAGTGTTTTTTTATGCTGACCAGCATTCTTGACACATCCATGCTACACACCCTACATTGCTGCAATCACCTTTTGATACAAAACCTTCGGCTTCAGTTGATGGTTATGAAAGGCTTCACTCAGTCATCTTGTAACTGATACAGACCTGTCTATAGAATTGTCGCTCCAATATGAACACCAGAGTTCAATAGCAAACAAACTTTTATAACACAATCTCATCAAGGGACATCCACAGTAACCCACAAGACCTCTGCTGGACAGAGTCACTTATAAACGGCCCTATGCACGTATACATAAGGGAACAGTGATACAGTACAAAACAAAAAATTATTGCAGGATTCCTGGGTGTATCAAGAAGTCATGACTAAGTCACAGCAATTGTGCAACAAAGCATAGTATATCTTTTATTTTTATGCTTGAGCAATTAATATTGGTGTGACTTACAAACAGCAGCACAATTACAACAGCCACTTTAACCTTAGTGTTGTGGACAGGTGGTACAAATTAGCCCTCAAAGTCATTAGTCTTGAAAGCTTGACCACACTTATGACAAACCTCTCCAAACTCTAATAGGTTTGAGGATGGTTTGTGTTAAGGTTGTTTTTTTCTCCACTTCAGTTAACGTTACAGGAATACAAAACTACAGAAAGCAATGAATTCTACATGGCAGAGGAAATACAGACCTTTGAAATTACACTCAGCTCTCTGTCACAGAAATACTATGTGTGAAAAAGAACTAAAGTAGTAAAGCAGACTCCATCACTTACCTTACCTTGCTGTTTCAAAGGCTCATTTGCAGAAACATCCCCACTATGGGAACTTTTATGAGACCTTGACATAGTAAGGCCTTTAAGATATTTTATCCTTTAAGATAAAATCCTGTTCAATAAAACTGCCAATTGTCATAGACTGGTAGAAAAGAGCTTTCCCCTAGAAAACTTCCTTTTATAAACCTCACATGGGTGTGGCTAAATGCCTAGCTCCACCCTTCATCCCATTTAGAAACCCTGAGAGCCTATAAAAAGCTCCTCTGGATCAAGGCAATGATTTTGTCAACTTGTCATGTGCTCTGTTTAAAGAAGCCAGATAGCTAGTTGATAGTTTCACAAGTTAATGGGGAAACATGGATAAATAAAGGTAAAGATGCTCTAACCTTTGTGGCTCCTGCAACATGCTCTATGGACATTTAGTGGATGAGCTTGCTTGGTTGGTTGCTTTTTAACAACACTGCTGTAACAACCTGAGGGAAGTCTAAAAGCTTTTAGTGATAATTTGGATTAGAGATGCATTATATTGAAAGCAAACATATCTGTGTACTTGCAGTAATTGCTACTTGTGTCACCTCTTAATGAGCCTCCACCACCAGCAAAGGCTTCTGTTTCCATCACTTATATCATCAAAATGATGCAAGATCAAAGCCCTTTGCATGTTACATTAAATCACGCACAAAGTCATAGAATGGTTTGGATTGGTAAAGACCTCAAAGATCATCTAGTTCTATCCCCCCCGTCACAAGCAGGGACACCTTCCACTAGACCAGGTTGCTCAAAGCCCTGTCCAGCCTGGATTTGAACATTGCCAGGGATGGGACAGCCATAACTTCTCTGGATAATCTGTTCCAGTGTCTCACCACACTCACAATAAAGAATTTCTTCCCGATGTCTAATCTAACTCTACCCTTTTTCAGTTTAAATCCACTCCCCCTTGTCCTGTCACTACATGCCCTTGTAAAAAGTCCCCATCCATCTTTTTTGTAGGCTATCTTTAGGCACTGGAAGCTGCTCTAAAGTTTCCATGCAGCTTCTCTTCTCCAGGCTGAACCACCCCAACTCTCTCAGCCTGTCTTCACAGGAGAGGTGCTCCAGCCCTCTGTATGCCTTCGTGGCCCTTCTCTGGACTCACTCCAACAGGTCCGCAGGTAGATGATGTCAGTTGCTCTTCCCTTATCCATCAATGCTGTAACCCCATCATAGAATGCCACCAAACTTGTCAGGTGTGATTTGTCCTTAGTGAAGCCATGCTGACCACTACCAATCATCTCCTTATTTTCCATGTGCCACAGTCTCCAGGAGGAGCTCCTCCCTGATCTTGCCAAGCACCAAGGTCAGTCTGATTGGCCTGTCGTTCCCCAGGTCTTCTGATTTTTCTTTTTTAAAGGTAGAGGTTATGTTTCCCCTTTTCCAGTCAGTGGGAATTTCATTGGGCTGCCATGACTTCTCAAACATGATGGGTAGTGCCTTAGCCATTTCAACCACCAGTTGCCTCAGGACCCGCAGATGCATTTCATCAGGTCCCATGAACTCGTGCATCTTCAGGTTCCTTAGATGGCCTTGAAGCTCATCTCCTACAGAGGGCGATTCTTCATTCTCCCAGTCCATGCCTTTGCTTTCTGTGACATGGGTTGTGTGGCTGGAGCACTTGCCAGTAAACACTGAGACAAAAATGAGTACCTCGGCCTTCTCCATGTTCTGGGTAACCAGATCTCCCATTTCCTTCCAGAGAGAGAGAGCACATTTTACCTAGTCTTCCTTTTATCACTGACATACCTATAGAAGCTATTCTTGTTGCCCTTGACATCCCTGGCCAGATTTAATTCTCTCAGGGTTTTTCTAACCTCATCTCTGTGCTTGAATGCCTTCACTGTAGAGGGACCACCACCAATAAAAACTAGAATCTGTTCTTTTGTCCTCTAACTACTGTACATCTTAAACAAACAAAAAAAAACTCCACAAACCCAAAACCCCCTCAACTTTATTTTTTTCTAAAGACCTAATTAAAAAGGATGGGGAGATGCACTAGGATGTTGCCATTAAGGCAATATTGCCTGCAGAGATATGTATTCCCTTGGTGTGTAATACAAACACATCTAGATGTCCTCACTCAGGTTTTTGTACTATCCCAACTGATAGGTTTTGTATTTAAGAATACAAGTATAAAGAACTGTAAGCATAATGCTTAAAGGTTTTTTTTCCACTGAATAGTTGAGGTTACCCTGGCACTCCTGCAGGAACTTGGGTGTGAAATCAGATTTCTTGAGGTGTTTGGCAGAAGCTCAACTATGCTTCTATCATCTGGCTTTGCTTTCAAGGGAGTGATTAGGAAATTATGTTCTTGTTAACAAGATCTGTGCAAGTAATGGCTATTATGCCCAACATTTCCTGTATTTAAGTTGAAGTGATTGTTTCATCTTGATATGAAGAGTTGAGGTATTTTCTTGAGAATTAGTACTTTGGGCCAAATTATAACTTTAAAAAGCATCACTAGAAGAACATTCATCCCCTTGCACAGTACCAGGACATTTCTGTCCAGAAATACTGACTGCTCTTTAAAATATATGTATCTGTATGGAACTTTACTATAAATTAGAATATAAACTTTATATTGCCTGTGCTCTTTTCCCACCTCCCAGAGTGTCAGATGGAGGAAAAAAGCTTCCTTCATTGTAACAAGCAATTTTGCTCAATAAACTCCAGCATTCACTTTTCATTGCTTCTGTACTTCTGCAGGCAAGATAAAACATCTTTATTTTAAAATCCATATTTAAAGGACAGATGCCCATGTCCCTGTCACATGCTGTACTTTATGCGACTGCAAAAATTCTGCAGTGCTCTCCAAAGGGCAATAAAATCGTTTCGCCCTTTAAAGAAAGTCCAATGATTCTGGGAAAAAGACAACATCTTGGTGAGTTTACAAATAAAACATAGTGTGCAAGAGTAAAGAAAGCAGTGCTATTTAAATGTGGAGCTGGGAGAAATAGAGACAAGCTCGTTTTCTTTCCTACCACCTTCCAGAGGAGCATATCATGGGCAGGCTTCCTCTCTACCTGCTTCAGTGACAGCTGACACAACAGGTCAGCTCTAAAATCCTTGGCTGAGTTCTCACTTCTTTTGCATTGATGTGGGTGAAACGAGGGGGAATATCACAGGAGATAGGCAAGACCAGAAATCAGGGTATGAGTACTAACATGTTGGGCTCAGCGCAGCCAGCACCGTCCTGATGCACTTCCCAGGCTGGGACTTGAAACCATGCTCTGTTTAGAAATGCAGGACTGGAAAGATACCAGAGATGATGCTTTAGCTTTTAAAGGATCTGCTGTTTTAGTTGGTAGTAGCTATACCCCAATACTAAAACATGAAATAGTGAAACTGAGTATGGTCCCATCTGTAGCTGCTAGCAAAGACAATCAAGAGAGAAAATGCTCAGTGCCTGGGAGATTCACTCCTAACAAACCCCACACATGGAAAGAAAATAAATAACTTATTTTCTGTCACCAACACTTCTTACAGCTATGAGGGGATACTCTCACTGCCTGCCAGAACTGCTTTATCACTGTCAGACTGGCAAACGCAGCATTATGCATGTAAAAACCATCACGCCTTTTACCATCATGACCAGAAGAAATTGCTAAAGCTTAGTTGATCAGATCATATTTTAGCAGCTGAAACTAAGAGAGATGAGTATACAGCTGCAAGTAAGGGGCTAGCAGGTTAGTCCTTACTGAGGAGGCACTTCAGCCATCTTGCTTTTGCCAGCTGCTACCATGCAAAGGCAAACCTAAAAACACATTTCTTTCCTGAGCAAGGATGATTGCAAGAACTCCTCTAAATGTGCCCGTACTCAGCAAGGCATCGGTGTTTAAAGTATGGAATTAATCTGTCTGCTGACACTTCACATTCAAGGGAAAATTTAGACTGAGTTTTAGTCCCATTTTGTTCCACAGTCTCCTGGCTTGAAAGCTAGTGGTTTGATTAAGCAGCAGGTTCAACCCCTGAATGCAGAGACTGCTTCTCACTCTGTATGGTGAGGCACAGCATCTTCTGGCTCAGCTGCATGGCTGGGATCAGGCTAACCTGAAAACCTGTGCCGTGCCCCTTTCCCGGTGCCCTGCCTTTCCTCCTGAACGGCCAGGCTGGAACACACGTGTTCCTTGTCACACAGCACCCAGGCCCCTGCCAGGCTGGAACACGCAGGTTCCTTGTCACACAGCACCCAGGCCCCTGCCAGGCTGGAACACACAGGTTCCTTGTCACACAGCACCCAGGGCTCTGCCAGGCTGGAACACACAGGTTCCTTGTCACACAGCACCCAGGGCTCTGCCAGGCTGGAACACACAGGTTCCTTGGACCCTGCCAGGCTGGAACACACAGGTTCCTTGTCACACAGCACCCAGGCCCCTGCCAGGCTGGAACACACAGGTTCCTTGGACCCTGCCAGGCTGGAACACACAGGTTCCTTGTCACACAGCACCCAGGCCCCTGCCAGGCTGGAACACACAGGTTCCTTGGACCCTGCCAGGCTGGAACACACAGGTTCCTTGTCACACAGCACCCAGGACCCTGCCAGGCTGGAACACGCAGGTTCCTTGTCACACAGCACCCAGGCCCCTGCCAGGCTGGAACACACAGGTTCCTTGGACCCTGCCAGGCTGGAACACGCAGGTTCCTTGTCTCACAGCACCCAGGACCCTGCCGGGGGAGGGAGGATGGTGCAGTCAGTGTTACAGCATCACGGCCAGTCATGAGCAGGATCTCACGTCACAACGGCACACAGCATCCCTAAACGGGCAGTCTCTGTGGCGCAATCGGTTAGCGCGTTCGGCTGTTAACCGAAAGGTTGGTGGTTCGAGCCCACCCAGGGACGAGCTCTTCTTTCTGTTGGGAGACGAGGTTGGAACTGCTTGACCTTGCCAAGGTCGTTTACAACTATAATGCTATAAAGAGGACACCAACCAGTCCCTTTAGACAAAGGCAGAGAAAAACCCACCAGGTTGCTGCTCATTTTGCAGTGAAATGAGGATGCAGCTAAGGGGAAAATACACCCACAAAACAATGCAGACAAAAAAGGATTTTATGAGAAACAAGAGGGTAACGCCAGAGAAGCAGCCAAAGCAGCAGCAGTGAATGGGTGCAGGGTTCTTTTCCAGGCACAAAACCAAGAGCCCTGAAGTGGCTGAAAGCCCAGACCTTTTGTTTTCCTAACAAGAGTTTTTTGTCGTCATCTGGAATTATTTAATGTGCGCTGCAAAAGCTTTCAAAGAGACAGCCAACCTAGAGCTGCTGTTCAAAACTTCAGCAACTGCACCCTTCCTCTGACATTCCCTGGACCGTTTTCAGCTGCACGCTGCATCCCTCACTTCCTCTACAGAAATGTATATTCCTAGCAAATTTTCTTTGGCTTGTTAATGAGGCATAAAGACATTCACAACCAATTGCTGACGTTTCGTCTCTTGTACCTCTAAATTTCCTAAGGGTTTTCATTTTTTTTCTTTTTTTTTTTCTTTCCAAGTAATTCATAGAATCACAGAATGGTTTGGGTTGGAAGGAACCTTAAAGCTTATCTAGTTTCAGGCCACTGCCGTGGGCAGGGACACCTTGCACTAGACCAGGTTGCTCATTCCCTGTCCAACCTAGCCTGGAACACTTCCAGGGATGGGGCAGCCACAGCTTCTCTGGGCAACCTGAGCCAGTGTCTCACCACCCTTACAGGGAAGAATTTTTTCCTAATGTCTAATCTAAATCTCCCCTCTTTCAGTTTAAAGACATTATCCCCAGTCTTGTTGACACCAAAGCTCGTGAGAGAGTTAAAGGGTTAATGGAGTTGAAAGAAGATGAATAGGACTGACTTATAAAAAGTTAATGCAATAAATAAATGCTGCAAACTTGAGCTGCAAGAAAAAAAAGATGTAAAAGTTAATAGAAACAAAAATAAATGAAGAGCTTTATGGTTTAGCCTGCATGCATCAGACTAACTTTGTGTCAGGGTTTTCAATATCTATTTGTTTGGCAATAACTAAATTATTTAGCTTTACAGCAGACCTGCAGACTAACCTGTTGAAGTGTAACAGAGCGGCACGAGTAGGATGTCCTACCCTGGCCGCTAACCACTCCAGGGAAACCCCAAAGCACATGATGCCGAATGGAGCATTGAATGCCATGGTAAGTATTTGGTTTGTTGGTGCAGTCTAGGCAATAATCCTGATATGACAAGAGGTCTCTGCTGTCTCTGCGATTAGCTTAATTACAAACAGAAGTCACCTGTTCTCCTTTTGTGTGTATAGGTCTATTAATACTAACAATGTGCTCCTGCCATCTGCCAGTGAGCTACTTCCAATTTTACAAAGCAAAGCAAGACAATATTTGCAGGTGTTGGCAAACGTATTTATTTGGCCATTAAATCTGTAAGACCTAAACAGTGCCAAAAAAAATATTTGCATTTGCAGGTACTCCTGCAAGCCAGTGTCATCTGAACTAACATCGGGAACTCAAGACTGATGGAAATCAAGAGAGGTATTCATATATTGCTTCAGTTTTGCCTCTTAGTCTGAGTCTTGGATTCAGAACCTCAGGCTTGTCGAGGGATGCCGTATTCCCAGCGAGATGAGTCATGAGATCCAAGGTTAGTTTCAAGTGCCATATTGCCACGAAGATTCAAGAATGTGTTTACTCACAGCGTTTCTACTGACTCTGAATATTGTAAAGCCAAATAAAACATGTTGTTTTACTTTGATAAAAGTTGAGACGCTTCACTTGCGGTGTGATTCAAACTGTCTGAAGAGATTGTTACTACTATATATTCATCCCAGTATTAATTGAGACATAAAATGGTTACCAGATCAAAGCCTGTTTCATTAAAATTCCTCTGGAAGGAGTAGCCTGAGAAGATATTTGGCCATTTCACATAAGATGTTGCACAATCAAACCATGCGGTGAAATGAAAGACAGATTTTTCCCTGCTGACTTGAACAAACAACTTAGGTGACTGAAGGTTATAGCTGCTAGACCTGTGCGCTACATTTTTCTTCCCTACTCACCTGTCAGATCTATGCAGGATTTATATTTCCTGGGAACTTGTTATTTTTATGTGGTTTGGCATTGGTAATTAGATCAACCTGAAAGCCTGTCATTTATGTGTCCAGTACATTATCCAGTGTCAGGACCCTACTAAATTTATCCCTTGAGGAAAAAGTGTAAAAGTCGTAAATGTACTCAATGTCTGAAATAGCCTTGCTGAAGAAATGTTAATGGATTGTGTGTAGAAGGTGGAAAAGTAATATGGTGAGCCAGTCTCAGAAGATATGAGGTTAAAGATTAGGCTCCTGTAAAGCATTAGAACCGTTTGTAAACTTTAAATAGGGCAAATTTGAAATCTTGGGTCTTTCAAGATTCGATGGAATGAAGCTGCATGGATGTGAAACTTGAGCACAAGATGCAGGAGTTTCTGGGCCTGTGAGGTGGTGTTCAGCCAAGATCATCAAGGCTCTCCCCACAAACTTCATCTTCTCTACCACCCCTTCTTCCCCTGTTTCTCCTCCTCCTCCTCTTCATCATCATCATCAGGTGTCTTTGCTAGACCTCTGTGAAGAACTTTCCCCTGTTTAGGGCAACAGTTGCCAATCAGATTTGAGCATGCTTGCCTCTCCTGAAGCTTTTGCCGTAGGGACTCTGTTAGGCAGGGGGCTGATTTCCTTCAGCCTTTTTAAAACACACTTTTTGATGTGGACATAATAAAAATAGCACAGGGCAGCCCTGGTACTGGCTGCTGACACTGGGCAGTGCTCCCAGAACAGGCCTGAACCTTAATCCTGTCTGTCCTACAACTACATGCCAAGGCTACACTGCAGCTCACGGGGAACAAATGCAACCTGAAACTGTTCTGAGATCCAGGCAGACAATACCGTGATAAATGCTTGCCCTGACAGCTTTCCTAGAGCACTCTTATTTTCGGGATCCTTTCCCTGTAGGTCAGGTTTTGCATTCTCTTGCCCTTTCCTGAGCCGTGCTGCCAGCCCCCTTTCCTCTCACTTGACTTTCCCAAATGCAGCAGGGGAGTCACTGCTCCTTCCTTACAGTCCATGAAGTGTCTTCACACCCCTTGAAAACAGCATCTTGTTTGAGGCTCTTTTCCCACCCACCTTTCCTGCAGACAGGCTAAATCCCATGGCTTCTCTCGATGCCCTTAGAGCATCTCTGTCAGGGTTCAGTTTCTAAGTTCACTGCTCCTAAAGACCAGCATCATTGAGAATGTCAGCAGGGAGCATCTGCAGCTACCCTATGACAAAAAGCCATACATGGATTTCCCTAAATCACCGCACCTTTTCCTCACTGAGAAATCAAGCCCCACTGAAGCTGCAAGCATTTTACGCTGGCAGTTGTAGCTATCCTCAAAGGAGCTAAGCCAAAACAATGACTTTAATATACATACACAAGTAGATAGATATAAGTACATAATAAAAGGTGCTGAAAGGCTCAGGATCTCATGTAAGCCTCACCCAACAACATGTATGCCATCATGCAATAGGTGGTTTATGGGCCCCCAGTGACTCAGAGCAGTGCCATCAACATGATCCCCACTGGGGCTTTCTGCATCAGCTCTGGTTCTCCCGCCCGTATCTCAGGCGCACACCAGTCCAGCCCAACTTTGCTGAGACAACAGCTTACAGATCTGAACATGATATTGTATCACTCTCCAGAGGTGCCTGAGGGGAAAATGCATTCCACTCACCTAATTGTGTTAGTCTAATGTTTCTCCCTCTTCTGGAATTAAGCTGGTTTTGAAAAACTTGACTATTGCGCCTTCAGTGTTGCAAGGCACTGGAGAAGAAGAACCAGGATAAAAGCTGGTTTAAAGTAAATTTGAATTATGTGTTTTAGCAAAAGGTTTAGTAATTTTGAAGGCACCCCCCCCCCCCCCCCCCCCCCCAATTTTCTTTTTCAAAGATTAACCAAGGATGAAATCTTTTCTATATTTATTATATTTTATGTTTATTTATTCTTTTATATATTTATATTTATATCTATCCCTTTGGGAGTGTGTGTGGGAGGCTGGGTGGAGGGGGAGTGCCATTTTTGTTTGCTCTAACTCCTCCAAATATTTCACTGGCATTTGGAGGAATGGTCAAAAATAACAAAGAAAAATGCCAACTATCCGTAAGAGCCAATGATAAATTGTTGAGAGCGCTTGGACTGGTAAAAGCTGAAGGAAACCTTATTTGAGGGTTGTTGTTTTTTTTTTGTTGTGAAACAAAGGCCTTAGATTTAGAATATCAGACTAAAACTGTCAGGCCACTACAACTGAAATCATAGAGATGAAATAACTATTCCAACCCCAGACAACAGTCAGCACCGTCAAAGCCTTGGTTACTTCCAAGTACTTTAGACAGGCTCCATGTCCTCAGTAGGCTGTCCTTGTTGTCCTCAGCAGGCTGTCCTTGATGCCCTTGTGGACAGGAATCTTCTCCTG
Source organism: Pezoporus occidentalis (assembly GCF_034315485.1). NCBI lineage: Eukaryota > Metazoa > Chordata > Aves > Psittaciformes > Psittacidae > Pezoporus > Pezoporus occidentalis. Next base: position 12,689,924 of record NW_026915724.1, read on the forward strand.
CCTGCGGAGCACAAGTGATGGCACAAGGTGCTTCTCAGAAGAAGAGGCATGCTAAGAAAGACTTAACTTTGAAGAACAGGTACCTGGTAAACGGCCAATTGCCACAAGGGTTACATAAGCAGAAGACACCCCAAATGACCGAACCATGATCAACACGAGGCATTCTGATACAGTCTGATAGCAAAATAATCCGTATTTTCCCATCTCTGAAACAGCTCCAAAAAGTGTAGGTATCTCATAAACACCACCAAGCCCACATGATGTTTACTGCCCCATATGCTGCTGTCCCCAACTCCCTCCTCTTTACTAAGCTTTTCTCCTTATGGAGCTGAAGTAGCTTATGAATTCTGTAGGCTGAATTTGAGGCAGACTGAAGAAAACCACACTTGCTCCCTGAAAAAGTCAGATTTATTAACTACTAGTCATTTCTGAAGCCCTTGGTTGTATTTAAATAGATTATATAGCATCTCAGTCAGCTTTCTCTGCTAGGAACACTATGAAACTTCATTATTGCAGCATCATCATAAATCTGGAGTGTTTTAGATAGATAGAGAGCTTCCTGTAACTCAAACACTGCACCCACAGGATACAGCAGTAGGTGATTTAAGGAGTCCTAACCCTTCTGTCCTCCACTTTGGGGATGATTTTCACTGGGGCTTTACTAACAAGCAGCCACTGAATCTCAGTAGTGGTTGCGGACACCCTCTGTGTGAGACAAAGACATTTTGTGTTCTTTGTGTCTTCTCACTTGTTGGGTGAATGCCTGCCCCACACATCCAGTTGTTTGAGTCAGGACATAAACAAGGATTGAAGCACAAGTCCCTCTATCTCAGGGAAGAGAGATAGAGAGATCGCGTGTACACATTTGGGGAGCATTCGGTCCATGACCTGGACATCCTGACGTGACAGTGAGTACAGTTGCTCATACAGCTGTTGTATAATAAATATATCAACGTGCCCTGGAGATACTACCTCTGAATACTCACCTCTTCACTGAAGCAATCAGAACACTGACTAAAAGATTTACCCAGTAATAGTGTTCCTGTAGCTTTTATACAGTTCATTTGACTTCAAAAGACTATCTTTTAGAAGAGCAAGTGCATCTTACAAAATAACCTTTAAGCTTTGTGATGGTTTGTTTGAAATACTGTTCTGCTATTCCATTTCTAAAATGTCATCCCAGTCTCTGCCCTTATCTTAAAACATTGCAAAATTGCTACACTATTTCTTGTATAAAGTTTTCACCTTCTTTACCACTTTAGATTTCTTGCTATGTTAAGTTATGAGCTTTAATTATTAGCCTCAATTCATTTGCTACACAGTTTGAGGCCACAGATGAAAAGCAAATACCCCTTTGGGAAGCAAGCAAAGTACAAAAAGGACTATAACTCACTCAGCGTAGAAAGCACCAGAGGGTTGGTTGTTTGAATTATCAGAAGTAGCCGTTTAGAATAAAAAACTAATGGCATTTTCCCCTCCCTCAACCTCACATGTGCCACTACTGCACAGGGAGCTTGCAGCTTCAGGTAGTGTCAATATCTGCCTGTGGTGCCGCTTCTTTTCACGCTTGGTCAGTGAATGCAGCATGCTGATTCATCAGGCTTTTGGGTGCATTCTCTGGAATGGGATTTATTCATCACAGAGCTTCCCTACCACACAGCATGACAGAGGAAAGCTTCTTTCAAGCCTCTGTTACCAGAAGCTCACAACTAAGCGGCAACATCCAGACTGGTTATATACAGAAGGATTTTGAATCCATGTGGTAGTAAAGTGCCTTCCTGCCTTTGACACAACACATTGCACAACCACCCAACAACTCTGCTGTTTCTCAACCATTCACACCAAAAACAAACACATAAACATGCTTCTGAGTTCTTAAACCCCTTAAGTACTAACAACTCCTTAGCAATGCTGTTCATCGTGGTACCCGTGGGATTTTTCCTGCCTTCATTCCCACAGGATAGCAGACTCTGGAAGAGTCAAGAGATTTCTTTTAAGCACTGTCACAGCGCTACAAATTTCACTTCCTTTATTTTACCGCTTCGATCCCTTCCCAAAGTGCTTTCTACAGAGCCGTCCGTCTGCAACCCCCCCCCCGCACTGAGGTGCGTACCAGTGAGAGCATCACTGCGCGGGGGGACGGGACGGGGGATACGCGGGGCGCCGGCATCATTGTGTCCCCCCTGAGGAGCACAATGGGACCCAGTGATGGGGTGTCCCCCCCTTGTGAAGCCACCCAGTGCCACAACTCACCTGCTCCGCTCCCCGCAGCCACCGCTTTTCCTTTCTCCCGCCCGCCCCGCTGACAGCCCGGCTTTGTCCGCCCTCCCCGCTCCGCTCCGCTCCGCCCCGAGCGGGAGGTGCCACGGGGGCCGCTCCGGGCACGGTTCGGCACCAGGTCCCCGACACCAGCGGCTTTCCCTGTCCCGGTGGCTTTTGGCACAACGCGTACTGCCAGTGCAGCCACACACGCCTGCTTGCAGTTGTTGCCGTTATAGTTTTATTGTTGTTATTTTATTATTATATTATTTATTCTTTTTATTTTATTTTTTTTTCAGTTTCCTTTCATTTTATTTTTCCCTTTCTTTTCTCCCTTCACTTTTACCTCTTTCCCCCCATTCTTTTCTCCCTTCTCCTCCTTCTTCTCCCTTTCCCTCTCTCTTTACCTCCTTCTCCCTCTCCTCCCTGGGGGGCTGGGAAGCAACTCCAGTATCGATCCTTTTAGCCAGGCTATTCCTCTCTAAATTACCCCACCTCAGCCCACCTGAGGGGCACAGACCAAGATCCTGTTCTGCAGAAAGAGATGCTGATTTCCACAGGCCCTCAGAAATGAGCCCCATTCCCCCCCCACCCCCGCATCAAAACCATCCCAAGAACCACCCCCCCCCAGCACCAGAACCATCCCACCTGCTCCCGAGCAGTGAGATAGCCGAAGAAGCTGTCAGGGCCCTATCTTTAGTTTTTTGCTCCACAGATGGACTGTTAGTCAAGTCCTGCCCACGTGGAGTCTAGTGGTTTGTGTTTTCAAGTTCTGTGCCATGTAGCTGTGCGTGCTGGGGGGAGGTGATCTCTGTGTAGGATGGTTTTTTTCCTATTTTTGTATGGCAGCTATGAACTAGGGCTGGGAGGAGAAGACAGTGCAGAGCCTTCCCTCCCTTCTAATGCAACCTGGTATTTCCCCTGGGCGTTATGTTAGGGCACATTTAAATGAAGGTAAAATTAAAAACAGGGTGGAAAAGCCCAAAAACTATGAAATAAATAACCTGAATTTGCTGTAACCCTATTATTTTAAAGATGGGAAACCATTAGGCGTGTTACAGGAAATAGCGCTGTTCCCTTCTAAGTAGCTCCCTGTGAATGAGCCGGGCAGAGTCTCAGCTTCTTCTCCAGTGTTTATGGGACGTCTCCTGCTGCATAGATGATCTGATTAACTTATGGAGAGTGCAGCCTGGAAATGGCAGTGGGGGATACCCATGGGGTCTTCAACCCTTCCCATTGCTAGGAAGAGAGACACCCCCCTGCCTTGGGAGCAGGTTCAGGCTGAAGCTGAGGGGTGGAGTGGTTCACCATCACTAAGTGGGCTGTGGCCAGCTGCTCTGCAGCGTGTGGAGCAGGGCTCACGGCAATTGAATGTTTGATGGTGGAAGAGGCATGACAGTGTCATGCCTCTGGCACCAATCTGCAGCACCACTGGGATGGTGCTAAAACTGGGAAACCCTGAAAGTGGGCCAAGAGGTCAAGTGGGCTCACGAGCCCTGCTGCCTTCCACAGGGCACAGACACCTCTTGAGGGGGAAAAACGCCAAATCTAAGCATTCTTGGCAATGCAGAGGGGCCAACACCTCAAAACCTGCTGCCCAGAGGCAATGGAATTTTCTGGCTTTTCTTGGCAGTGTATGAAAATTTCTGAATTTCACCTTAATCCTGTTACTTCGTGTCATAGTGACAAGAAACCTATTTTTGTGCCGAACACAATACGAGGATTTCACTGCATCTGCAGCTTGCATTTAACTGAGTTTGAAGATCAAGAGATATGCTATTTTTGTATAGTCTTCTCTGGAACTCAGCACTGTGGTGTTTGAGGTCCTGGTGAATGATTTTGTCATCAGTGTGTGCCTGGGCAGGAATTGTTATCTTCATTGTGCAGAAGGGAGGCTGCAGAGCAGAGAGACAGTCAAGCTAAAACACAAGCCCTCGTCTTTGAGCACATCCAGTCTAAATGCCCATTAGGAGACCTGATGACTCAGAAGACCTGTGATCAGGAGATTTAGCTGCAGGTCACTTGCTGGCTGGTCCCTCTGTCCTGCTTGAGGCTTCCAGCATGAGAAGTGGGAGGTGTATTTGGTCTCAGCTATGTCCGTGTCCCTCACCACCAGTCGTGGTGGGCAGCATGGCTCACACTGAGACCTGCACACCTGCGATTTCCTAAGCTGAAACAGCCCAGTCTGATGGATGTCATCTCCCAGGGCCTTATCAAATATCCAGAAATGAGGACTTTAGAAACTAGAGACTCATGTTGAGGTCTATGGGAGGTCTGGGCTGGGGGTTTGTTGGTCATCTGCAGTAACATGGAGGCTGCCCTCTCTGTAGATATTCTGTCATGCGTTTTCTTCCCTCTGACACTTCCTATGTTTCTGTTCTATGCCAATTCCAGCACCAGCGTAAGGACCACTGGTGCAGAAACAGTGGCAGTGGGATGGGATTTACTTACCAAAACTGTTTAAAAAATGAACATTTGTCTCACCTCTAGAAATGGGTGCTTGCTGGTTATTTCCTTACAAAACTTGCTCTGTAGCTCATGTATGTATTCCTGTTTGGCAAGTGAAAAATCAGAAGATGACTCCAAGTTGAGCAACATGCTTGAGTCCTAGCTTTTCTTCAAACACAGTAAGTGAAGCACCTACAGTGCGTGGCCTGTACATACAGCGTGACCACATACAGCAGTGGCCTGGTCAGGGCTGACCTGGTACAGAAAAGCTGCCCAATAATCTGCCATGCAGAGCCTTAGGGCAGCACATCCATCTTCAGCCGCACTTTCCTTGCAGGAAGAAACAATGACTTTTGTTTTTTTAAAAGCTCTTTACACTTAATCTTTAGTCACTGTGGGAAGAGTTGCATTTAGTTTACAGGACATAATCTCAGTATAATTTATTACGAAAGGCTTTTTCCTGAACTCTTTTGACCCTGCAACCCCCTTGATGTTAATCCAGTGCAGGGTCATGGCTGAGGAGGGAATATGGTCCTTTCACTTTCATTCTTCATAGTTGCAATTAATTATCTTCATCATCTTCATCAGTGAGTGCAGTTTAAAGGAGGAACAAAAGGCACATCAATCTCCCTAATGCAGAACTGATTTAGATGCTCTTCTGTCAGCATTTGGATATTACCCATGACACAAACCCATAGTAAAAACAAAGGGGGTGGCTGGGTCTTCTAGTAAAGATACACACTAAAGCATATATTTAAATGCATCTATCTGAATATAAAACTTAGCATTCCTGCTTGTAGGTGCTTCTTCATTTACTACTTCAATAACTACAGGAAGGGATTCCTGAATAGAGCTTATCATAATATACAGCACCAGCCTTTGTTTACAGAACAAGTAAAATCCATATTTGTCTCAGGATAAGTAATAGCACTCTCTAAAACATTACAGATTATATAGGTGTTTTGTAGAACTTGTTGGAAGAAAGTGTTGTTCTTTTTTGTCCTTGTGCAAAATGTAGCTCAAATAAGGCTTTTCAGACTTTCTTTTTTCTTTCCCTGACCAACTGTCCTCCCAGACCACAAGTTTCCCACAGAATACTGCGTTTGGCCAAACCTTAGAATTCAATACCCAGAAACATCTGAGGAAATCCTCTTAAAACCATCATCTCTCACTGTTACTCATTTCTCTGCTTGCTCTGTTTGTATGTTTATTAATTTTTTTACCTTTTAACCCCACTGACTCCAATATGCCTGGAGCATGTGTCTGGCCTCAGACCCCTTCTTACCCAGGAGGCACTATGCGGTCAACAAGAGGTGACTGTGCCCAGCACCCAGAGAAGTTAATCTGAAATTCAACCGTAACATAAATTACTAACTCCATTTTAACATACAGTTCACCATCACGACAGATGTGTGCAGTCTTACATGCCACCGTGCCCTACAGTGCACAGCATGCTGAATGAAGACCACGAAGCCTCATTTGTATACAGTGCCTCTGGTACATCTCTCTTACAGTAGTTGCTGTGAGCAGAGCCTGGGGAAGGAAGGAGACTGCGAAAGCTGTACTTTGTGTTGTGTCAACATAGTAATCTGATAGATATGTTGTATGGTATTTTTACTGAAGGTCTTTTTCCCACCGAAACCTTGAGAAAACCACCCAAATATATTAGTGGGCTATTAAATTGTTCGGTTGGATACACGCAGCCTAGTTTAAATGGTGTGCATGGAACAGAAGTGATATATCAGCTGACTTTCTTAATGTTTTATAGTGAAGTATATAAATCATCAGGGGGGCAAGTCTGAAAAATCTTACTCAAGGGCATCACCTTCTGTGCTCTGCTGCTCAAAGGCAGACTTGAATAGAAGGATTCCTGGCTCATACAGGATATGATCATTTGCTTTAGTTGCTGTCCTAATTTCTAGTAGGGCCAAGGCAAGACTTTTTGTCACAGTCCTCTCCTTGTTCATTTTACCTAACTTGCTTGCCTCAGGGAAGGACAGCATTAAGTGGTAATTGCCTCAGCCCAGTCCTAGCATTAAAAATTAGGTTCTTAGCTGCATCTACATATTTGCCCGTTCTACCAGCATCCCTGGAGAGCAATTCCTCTTCTCTAACCTCACTGTGGCCCTGATATACCGTATCACTGGAATGAATGAATGAGTTTTAAGAGTTCGTTCAATTTAAGGGGTTCTGTCATGAGGTTAGACCCAAGTATGGCCTTTTAAAGTGGTTCTCTCCAGGGGAGGAGCTTTTGAAAATCTAAAAGAGCCAGATAGTGGTGAGAAATGTGTTCATTTAAAGGGAATCAGCAACATTAAAAAAAAATAGATGCTACACTCAAGTTCTTTACCAGTGATTATGCAATAGTGCCTATTAACTGAGGTCCTTTCCAGGAAAGCTCCTACATCTGCATATTGTATCATGACCACATCTAAATGGTTTTCTGACTAGGATGCTTCCTTGAATGTATGCCAAATCCTTCATTTCCAAAGGGATGTTGAAGTCCATCCTCTGATTCACCTTTGACCTTAAAGTTTCAGAATTTGGGAGTATTTTCTTTCGTTAGATGGAATAAGTTTCCACCAGCGAGGACCTGGCTAATGAAGTTGGTTTTCTTCTGAAATCGTGATGTTAAATCTTTCAGGGTCTGTGAAGTGTGAAAGCTTATTGCGAAGCTAGTGCTGCTCTCCCGATGTCAGGAGGATTGCTGGGTTAGATTATTATTATTATGCAAGTTGGGAAAGAAGCAACCCCCTCAAGATTAATTTAATCTTTGTCACCAGCAGCAGAGAAATATTAGCCAGCAGTCCAAAAGGGCTGGCAGCAGACTGTCGTTTAGAAGGCGGCTATGTGTAAAAAGGAGGTAGGTCTCCTTTTTTAAGTGAGAGTGTAGCCCCACTGTGGATGGGAACAGTCCCCACCTGCTGAGACCTGCCAGAGGATGATCAGGGAAAATACACTGAGAAACTGAGGAGCAGTGAGGCTGAAGATCTCCTGTCCTTGGAAACTTCTCCTAGCTAGAGGTGGGATCATAGTGCTGTCTGTGGGACAGAAACAGATGGCTGAGCAGATACTGTCTATGGCACCTAGCAGAGGAGAGGCAGTACCTAACTGAGTGTGAAGCTTGTCCCCATAGCCCTGCAGCACCATGGGAAGTGCTGTTCCTGAATAACCTCAGGGAAAGCAGCAAAGGTCTCACAGAACGGTTGCGAATGGCGGTGTGTCATTATACAAGGTCTCCTCACCCTCTACAGGTGGCTCAAGCTGTGTAAAATTCAGGAAATCTTCTACTTTGAAGGGCTGGACTTATCCTGATTACAAGAATTTCCTGGAAGAAATTCTGCTCCCTGAGGGAATAATGAGGAATCTGAGCTGAAGCTCATGTTGAACACTTTCCCTTTGCAGTGGTTTTCCTTTGCAACCCAGAGCATAATTCTTCTTTGAAAACACTGTGCACATCACACTGTAACAGATGCTGGAGAGAGCCATGCCATTCTTTCCGTGACTGTCAGGATGGAAACACTGAAATGCAGGATAAACTGAGGAAATATCTGAAAAAAAAACCCAAAACCTTCTTCCTGTAAAGCCGAGGTCACTTTGGGTAATCACAGCAGCAAGATGCATTGCCACACCTAGATGCAAAGTAATGCTCTTTCCCAGTATCATGGGTTAAAATGGTTCCATTGATGGCATCTGACATTGTTTTTTTCTAAATAAGGAAGCATGAGTAATCAGAAACCTCCTGTTTTAGTATTACCATAGAAACAAGCCATGGAAGAAGTAAATGAACTGTGTGTACAGAGCTGGATCACGTCTTATTGAAGCTGTAGGAATAAAGCTAACAATGGTGGAAGAGTCCAGGGGTCTGAATTATCCCAGTCAGCAGAGCATTGAAAACCCCGAACATTGTTCACCCTGCCACCATGTGTTTCTTTGTTCTCGATGAAATTAATTCTGTGCACTATCCATGTATGCACATTTGGTTTTGTCTCGTAGTAGTGACTAACAGTAAGAGAACAAAAATTAACACATTTTCCCTGTCAGGCTGTGGATTTTCTGTGAGCAGCTCACAAATGATTTTGCTGCATAAAAGGTAAGTTTTTATTAAATATTACTTTTGAAACTGTAGATTCAAACTAGTAACTGTTCATCCATTACAGTGGGTAATAAGGAAACTAATGACAAGTGACTAAACCTTTCCCCAGAGGACTGAACAATTTGCATAGGCAATGCCTACCTCCACAAGCCACTTTCTTTCCCACAAAGGCAGTAAATTTTCAGGTTGAATGTCATATGTGAGGAACACTCACTAAAGAAAATAAAGAAGAAATACCAGACTCCTGAGCAAATACAGTCCTTGTTGGTCTTAAAAAGCTCCAGGGTTATAATTTACATGAAGATATAAATATTCATACCATCCTCAGAGTACAACAAAGAAGTGAAATACAGGTCTGTATCCTGACTGATGATCAGAGCTACAGCTCCAGAGTTTGATTGAAAACCCAGGCATGCTGTTTATACAGGATGGAAACTTGTGTAGAAGTACTGACAATACACATGCCAGTGCAGTTAAAGTGATTTCAGTGAGGAAGTGGTCATATATTTAAGAGGTAGTAGAGCTCTCTGAAGAAAAATGGATTAGTATGAGATGGTAAGTGCAGTCCAATTTATATGGGATGAAAAGGAGTTCTTTTGAAGCGCTGTCACAAATGCAGAAAAGCACAGGTCTGGAGAGTTACAAAGGGCAGATTCCAGCGGTTCTGGCCTTGAAATGCCCTGCTGATGCTAAAGAAGCAGCTTCCCCTATCAGTCATGGTAAGAAAATACATCCTGTGTCCTTGCCCTGCCCCACTGGCTCCTTTCTTTTCTGCACAACATGTGCACTTCACTACAAGTGCTGTAAGTACCACAGCACTTTGGTGACTCTGGCAACAACATATTTAAGTTGTCATGGACTGCATTTCCAGTAAGTTGAATATCTTGTCAGCAAAGGGCATTATCCGTGGCATGAGTTTGCCTTTGCTTACAGGAGCAGGCAGTGGCTTTGCAGAGGGAAGTGCTGGTGAACCTGACAGCGACATTATGTGTGTGCTAGGGAGGGGTTATAGTGGATAAGCTGGTCCTGTGGTCTGAAGAGCTTTATCACTCAACTTTAAACACATTTGTATTTGTAAATACATTGCATCAGATGGTTAGTTTCTTCCAAAATGAATCCTCTTTGTGGCTTCCGCACCTGCTGCACAGTGTGAAACAAGACCAGGGGGGAAACCAGGTAAGTCGCTGTAAAAAAACACTCCTTATGTGAATTAAAACTGCCATGTCAATACATCTGGTACAGGCTGGGGCTGGAGTTCTCAGCTTCTATCAATAACAAAAGATGAGCAGAGCTTTTCAAATGAGCCGAGGAGAATCACCATGCCCCACACATGCAGAGGTTCAATAAGGACTAAGTTCCCAGAAATAAGAACTTAATTCTCAAAGTCTTTCTTAAGCTCGCTTCAAAAATAGCTAGTTGTCTAATATCCTGAGATCAAAGGAGACACCTGGATAGCTCCAGAATTTTGCTAGTGTTTGGCACATATACATTGGCCTGTATTCTCAAAGAGCCTCCAATTTCTGATGATGATAATAAGGAATGTCAGATTAGTCTTGCCTCTTAGAACCAGCATCCTGGCTTTAATTATTTCTCTGCAGGGAAAGAACTATAACTCTTTCATAGTATTGCTCGTTGGGCTGAAAGCCTGAAAGCGATCATTGCTGTGACAGACACAGAATATACACCATAGAGTCAAATTAAGTGGGAGCAAAAAAAAAACCCCAAAACACCATAACAAACATCTTTTAACTATTGGGATATGTTGCTTTTGACTTGGAATAAAGGACATTTTCTGGATTGAAGAGGAGAATTGTCTGGGAGCAAAGCCAGGAGTAACAGTGGTAGGAGGAAGAAAGAAGAGAACAAAACATATTTTTGCTACAGATTGTCCAGAAAGTGGCCACTTGTAATTATTTAGTTAAGTAAATATTATTCACAATTCCTGGTACTACAGATACTCTGATACTAATGAGGATCCATTGAAAGACACACAAGAACAACAGCTATTGCTTCTTACTGCTCCATGCTTTAGAGGAAGTAAATATCAAAACCCCCCCAGAATAAAACCCTCTCAAATACTCCTCCCCATCCAACACTATTGTGTTTTAAAAGTTAGAAGTACACAAAAGTAGCCTTCTTTCAGATTCATGAGTTGCAGTGTAAATACTGTGAGGAAGATAAGATTTGTCATGGCCCCAGTTGCTGGGTTTGGGCTGGAGCAGGTTATCTGTCCTTTGCACACACACACAGTTATGCTCCCTTTGCCCTCCAGCTCTCTATGTGTTTCAAATAGACAACAACTCAAGAAAGAAGTTTATGTCCATCATCATTGGGTTGCTCCATGCACCTCATGATTAAGAGGTGTTGTTGACACAGCAGCAAGACTCTGAAGGCAAAAGCAGGCTGGTATTTCACTGCAGCGTGGGGTCCTCTCCTCTGCCCCTCACATGGCTCCATGTCCCAAGGACAATCACTGTCTGCCAGCACTGCAGCTGGCTGTGCCTGTGGTCCAACAGGGACATATGGCAGCAGTGTGAGCTTGCAGCACATCACACCGCAGTGCTGAGCAATGTGTCTCAGTCTTCTGGTGCATGCAGTGCTGCTCTCCACCCATCCCTCAAACACCCAGGAGAACTGGAAACCAGACAAGGGGAAGACGGCATCTCTGCCAACATGAGATGATGAGGAAGAGGAGGGAAAAACTGTGTGCAATTTCAGGAGGTTGTGGCTTGCTTTCCAAGGGGAGCACCTCTGGCATAGTGACCTGAGGGCTAATTGCCCCTCTTGGATATGTGATGCATAACTCACGGAGTGTGTCCCACATCAGCCGCGAGTTAGAAAGAACGTAGTGGCTCTGGATAACACCTTCATGCTTTTGACATGTGGACACTCAAACAAAGATTTCTGGAAGGCTCTCTTCTTTGTAGCTTTAATGCACTCCTCTCTGTGGTGCTGAATTAGCCTTGACTTTGCCACTGCCTGTACAGAATGAACACTCCTGTGCACTGATAAGTCTCTAGGTCAATTTAAATCAGTCACACAATCAGTTCTACCAAAGCACTCAAAGTCCTTTTAAGTAACTGGAGGTATTCCATGATAAATTTCAGCTTTTGGCATGGAGAGCTTCAGCTGTACAGGTACACGGAAGAGCTATTCAAAACAGAAAAAAGAATCTGTATTATTCCACTTTTTCCTAGTTCTTACATTTGAATTGATCTACATGCAGGTGGAACAGAAATATTTCATTGAAATATTTCTTGAAAATATGACCAGAGCTTGAGGAATTGAAAGCAAAAATTAAGCCTGAAACCTTAGCTGGGCTATGAGTAAAGGTTGACTTAAACTGACACGTCAGACTGGAGTTTATAGAATTTTCATCATTTCCGTAAGACTGGAAATTTCAAAAGCAGGTTCAATAACAAGCGTGCCTTTTCTAATCCATGGAAGTAAAGTTGCAAATGTGATTATAATGCTCATACAGCATCATCTGAATCTAGTTAAGATTCTGTGTGTTCTCTATTGCTAATGGGTCAGCAGTGCTGCTTTCCTTATCAGTGTTGCTAACTCTTGCTATTTTATTGTGTTTCACATAATTATGCCATTTATCACTATGTCATAATACATATAAATCCATGGTGCATCTGGATCTGGTTTCTCTCCCCCACTCACTGCTAAAAGAGGAAGAGCTACACAGAAAGGCAACCAGCCAGACCAAGGATGCGCCACCACTTCTATTCAAAGCGTGACAAGTAAGTGCTCTGCAGCTAGAGAAAGGGCATGTGAGGGGATATGACAGAGACCTCTATTAAGTCCTGAGCAGACCTGAAGAAGTAATTTGGGAGTAATCATTTGCTCTTTCCCAGAACAAAGGAATTTTGGTTAAAACATACAGGTTCTAGGTGGCAGATTGATTAAGAAGTGCAATAGCAAATGTGTTCTTCACACAACAGTTGTCTAAGTTGTGGACCTCATTGCCAAAGGATGTTACGGATCTAAAAGACCCCAAAGGGTTGAAACTGATTGGATGCATTAATGGAAGAAAAATCCTCGGGGGATGCTGAACACCAAGGTGCCATCTCGGGTGCAGGCATTGCCTGAGCTGCAGTCACAGAATGCTGGTAACTATATTAAGAGAATGTCACTACATTACTGCCTATTTTTATATTCTTCCCAAAGTAGGTAGTATTCATTACTGCCAGAGACAGGATCCTGGCCTAGCTGGACCTTGAATCTGATCCAATATATCTGTTCATGTGATCTTATATTAATTTTTAGTAAGAGAAAAAAGGGGGATATTTTAGTACTCAGGGCTTTTAAACTTTGAATCCTTTATGTTCAGTTCCCAGAGCTAAGTAAAAAGAACTTGAATCTTCTGGATATCAGATCAAAATAATGATTCCTGAGCAATTTGGGATTCATGAGTACCTGGGCTGTATTGATAGTAAATCTGAACTTCGATATGCCAGAAGAATCCAAAATAGAGCATAGATAATAAACATATTCAGAGCTGTTTTCTGATAATCTTGAAGTACAACAGATCACACCGTTGTTTTGGTACAATCTCTGCTTTTCAGATAAATCTCTGGAAGCATTATGAAATCCTAGGCCTTTCTCCACACTATTTTTCTTCAGAAATACCAAGAATCAACTGAAGATCCTTGGCAGGATTTTACAAGTTGTTCAGGACCTCCCTCTGCTGAGTGTCACACTTGGGGCTTTATATTATCAAGTGTAACCTCATATGACTCAAATTAAAAAATGCTAATTAAAAGATTAAGAATGTGATTTGTTCTATTGCAGTTCGGAATCCAAGACTCACTGACTGAAGCTGTTAATTTGAGCCACAGTATGATACTGTGTGTAGTTTTGGTTTTCCCCTTCTCTTTCATTTGAAGCTCTGATTAATAAGTCATATTCACAGGGGTCACGAGAGAGAAGAGAAGAAAGAGATTATTGCTCAAAATTATCAGACTGTATAGGAAGCAGATTTACCCATCTCTTTGATTACCTCCCCTGGCCAGGATGAGATACGGTCTACACTCTGCGGCTCAATCCTCATAACCAGTGATGCAGAAATGCAGTGTAATGAAAATTGATCTATAGAACATATGCAATTAGTGAAATATAAGCAAAGAAATTACTTCTGAAGGAAGTGAAAATTAAGAGTGTATAACAGCACAAGAAGCAGATAGACACACAGACAGACAGGTAGGCATTATTTTCCTCCAGGAAAACAGATTAGGGTAAGCACTGGATGCTTCCACCAAGCAAAGAGTTCATTGCTTCACCTACCTCTGAATCTTACTATGGAGATTCAGCTATGGAAATAGAAAAGTAACAATGAAAATCCCCAATTCATGATTGTGTTCTTTCAGTATTTACCAGGAGATGACGTTTTGGAAAAACGAGGAGTAGCTAAAAAAGACCTTGGTGCAGCAAAATGAGTCTTCAGTTCTTTGTTTTTCCTTCAACTTCTGTCTGTGTAAGCCAAGGCACATCACTGGTGTCCTCCTTCTTCCATGCCTTTTTTTGGTAAAATGTGGGTAGTAGTCATCTAGAATTCTGTGAGAACTAACTTAATACAGGGAGTGCTTTGATTTCCTTGGGCGAGAGGTTTATAACAGCATAAAAATATGTTGGGGAAATAAGTGAATTCCCTCTTATCTGAAACATGGATCTCTTACGTGGTCACTTGTATGTTCCTAACAAAGTAATAACAAATGATCTTCCCATCTGTGCAGGCTCACTCATACAGTACAGAAGAAAAATAACTTCTGTTGTTTAGATGAGCAATGAAAGAACATGGAGCAAATCATGATAAGCAAACACTCAAGGCTAAAGCCATATAGCATTCAAGAGCACGCATAGACCGAAATGTGTTCATATAAAACATTTATGGGCTACCTTAAGAAAGGGAGTCATAAACAATTGAGACTAGTTCTAGAGAAATCATGGAGAGAAAAGGGGTTAAATACTGAGATAAATCTTTTATTGCAAATAGCTCAAGGTATTCCTATGCATTATTTTATAAGGAAAATATTTATTGCTCCCTTTAGGACTGCTAAGCCACCCCCAGGGATTTCCATTTTCCATGCTACCCCCCATTTCAGCACCTACATATGCTTACAGATTCTTGATACAGTTGGTTTCTATGACTATTTTCCTGACAGACTTCTAATTGAAAGCATCATGCTAAACCCGTAGGAAGCCCTATCTACATAGACCCGCTAACACTGCCGCAGAGTCAGTCTGTCTGCACAGCCTATTTTTGTGCTGTCCCTGTGCCACTACTACGCCCTGCACAGAAGTCATAAATCAGAAGCAAAGGCTGCTGAGAAGCAGCCAGTGGGGTCTCTGCCATGATCATGGCTGGCTTAGCAGCATGGCCACACTCCTGCATCACTGTGTGCAGGGGCTCCATGGCACAGCCCCACCTGTGCTGAAGGATGCTGAGAGGGAGAGGCACTGTGGAAAGCAATACCATTTGCACACCTTTCTGTGACCTGTGGGCATGTGTTTGCTCATTCTTCTCCTTTGTGCCTAAGATGAGAAGATTTCATGTTCCCTGATCCCCAAAGTGATGCCAAAACAGCAAAAAGCAGCACACAGCAAAACCTATGAACAAATGTTCCAGGACGGGAAAGCTCCAGACAACAAGTAGGCAGGTACAGCTCCTGAAGGAAGCTGCTCCCACTTTGTGTCAGGGTGAATTTTGTCCAAAGATCTCAGCCTTGGGCTGATCTCTCCTTTTGATATCATGTTCCCATCCAACAAAAATCAGCCAGCAGCCAAAGGACTAAAAGGCAGCATTAGCCTCTTCATTTTCGTGTTGTTTTCCTCCCTCTCTCTCTAGAGAGCAGGATTGCCTGCCAACAACACAGCAAGCAGGCTTGTCCATTGCTGTGCCTGTGCTGGGATAGCCCTGTGTGTGATCTCGGCAGCTAGAAGACCAAACACCCTGTGATTTACATATGTTGGCAGTGACATGGCTGTTCCTCTAGATACGCAATTCATTTGGAAAGAGTACAGAACTGAAAATGCTGCAATGGAAGAAATCCACTGCAAAACAGGTGTAAAATTGTGCACATTTTCAGTCCCAGGATGCTGCAGGAGCATCCAAGGGCATTATTTCTTTAACCAAAGCACAGACTTCGTTTCATGCAACACCTGCCTGTACACAGCTAATGAAATCTGGTTGGCACTTCTGTCTGCTCCCTGCTTTGGAGGTGACAGATGCTTCTTGTTTTCTGCTTCATGTGCCCATAGGTCTTGTGCTAACATTTGTGGAAGCCAGTGGAGGACCCTCCTCTATCTTCACTCATCCATGAACCAGGCCCAGAGAGACACTGGGGCTGAGATTACCTCACGGCATCTGGCCTTCGGAAACACATGCATGTCTGGCAGGTTGTAATTGCTTCTTGCTGAAATAACGATGGCTGAAAGGATGCCAGTGTATTAATTTACTGTATTATTTACAGACTTGCATGCTGGGCCAAGGAAAACACTCAGTAACTGAGTCACCTCGATGTGAACTTTTGTCTCTTGCTTTAAGATTCTGCTTTACGTTCTCACGATAACTACTGCCACTGCTGTGTTTATGCAGTTTGCTGGGTGCCCCTCATTAAGTTCTGATTTTTCACAGTCAATGCAGCCTCACTGACAAATGGGAGATTCCACACCCAGCGTTAGTCATTTGCTGAAGAATTAATAGAAGAGTGCTCCAAGGCCAAAGGAAGCAATGCCAGGACTATTTTCTGATTTGTTTTTATTCAAAGCACACCCATTGATTCTCTTCTACTTACGGAAGTATTGGTGTCTGGGAACTTCACATGAACTAAAAATAAAGGCAGCAGAATCATCCCCGGTTTCTGAAGGAAAGAGTCTCTAGGTTAGATCCTAGCATGTGGCTGTATTCACAGTGCATTGATATGCTCCCCTTTGCCACCAACGGGTGCGGAGGGCAACTGGGCACAGTCTGGCTTTCTCATCAAAATTCCCCAATTCACATTGTGACTCAATCCCAATTTTCATTCAGTCTTGGATGAACCTGTGCACCTGGCAAGTATGCATGTGGGCATCTTCTCTACTACCCATTTTCGACCCCAGCATCTTCTCTGATAATCCCTGCTGGATCCCATGCAGGTGTATTTATGCTGCAGACCCAGAAACACTTTGAAGAGTGTGAAAACAGAGGCCACAGTGCAAAAATCCTGTAACTTTTGAGTTTGTTTTTAAGACCTAGTTTAAGCATAAGGACTAAAGTGTAGGACAGTTGACAAAAGGACAAGAAACAAGATTAAAAGAGGAAGGGAGGAAAAGAAAGATGACCGAGGCCCTTTAGATATTACATTGAATTAATTATACTTGGATTACATTGTAAAAGCAGAAAACAAAGTGAAATTCCTAATTTCAGTGATGGGCAGCAGATTCACGTGGCGATTTGGTGATGCATCCACAGACACCCAGGAAACCTGCGGCAAATGTAGGAATAACTCTTGTCTGCATGTAGCTTGACTGTTCAAATGCTTTTAACTTGATTAATGCATCTTGGGTGAATGGCTTAGTGTGAGGTGTCCCTGCCCATGGCGAGGGGGTTGGAACTAGATTATCTTATGCTCCTTTCCAACCCTAACTATTCTATGATTCTATGATCTTTTCAGTCATCTGGTGATACGTCTGAGGGTCAGGATTGGCCCTGCTGGGGCTGTAAAGCCCATCGGTATGGTTGAGATTCTGAAGTTGTTGAAAAGTGTAAATATCTTTGAAGATCTATGCTAAGTTAGTAGTGGAATGAAGAGTAAGCTGTACTCATATTTGTGTTCAGCATCTGAGCCTAGGTGTGCTTGCAGATGATAGACAAGGCAGAGGTAAAAACTTACACAGCCCACTATGTCCTGGGCCATCGCTCCTGACTCGTTAGGTCCCAGGGTACCCTGTAACCAGCAGCAGGACCAGTAGCGTGGCTTGGGTCAAGCTGGCAAATGCCTCATCTTGTGCAAGTTGATAGCAAAACTCGTTCAGCAAAGCCTAGACTTTTCCAGGATGTTTTCTCAGTATTTCTCTTGAACGCTTTGCTTTCACAGGTACGTTTCTTTTGCCTTCAGTTTGTACTCAACTGGGGTAGCAAAGCGAAGTTTTAGTTTCAAAGACTTTTCTCTCCTTACCTATTCCCATCACCAGTGGCTGTCTGTCACCACATAGAAGGAATGCTCCTTTGTGCTGTATAACCTGGACAGATTTTTCCTTATTGCTTATATTCGAATGCAGTACTTGGAAAAATAGGAGCATGCCAAAAGCAGCACGGTGGCTTTAAAAAAAAGTTGAAAAAGAAAGTGATGTTAACAAGATCTTTCAAAATAAGATATATATTTGTCTGACACCTTCTTGTGCCAAAGATTCCATCTTCTTTACCAAAAAAATAACACCTCCTACAGGCTCAAAATGTTACCAGACCTAGAAATGCACAGAGGCCATCCTGCCCACCACAGACAGCTTTGTTCTTTGCATCATATGCAACAGTGAGGACTGTATATTAAAGACCTAGAAAGTAATTGAATAAATGGGAATAAAATACCCATTTAAGATGAAATGGGTAAAAATGAGATGTTGAGGTTCATGGGATGATTACCTTACCTGAAATCAGGGCCACAGTTTCCTTGAACTGAATATCTAGAATTAGTGTTGCACCCCTGCTTCTATACCAGTGAAACAGAGCTACTGCTGCTGATTCACCTCTGTAGAGAACCCCATGCAGTACCAAGTGTCAAGGATTAGCTCAGATATAACAATTCCCAAAGACTTGTCTATACATTCATTTAAAGACATGCTAGGCTTCCCAGAGGTAGCATCTGGTGTGAGGAATTCTTTCCCTAGGAAACTGAAGTAGTAATGAGAACAACAGGAACAACAAAAAGGGAAAAGCCCTCAAAGTTTATGAATGGATAATTTTTCTTGTTTCATTTGAATGTAAAGCTGTCAGTGCTCAGGGAACATGACCTCAAAACCAAAAGGAAGAAGCAATTGCCAAACCCTCTTCTCACAAAAGGCAGGCTAAGGAGGCCAGAAGGATTTCTCTTAAAAATATCACTATTCCCAAATTTTATTCTCATGGATCTGCTCTTTTTTTTTCTTGTCTATAAGAACAAATGTGGAAAGTTAACGGCTGCCCAGCAGTAAGGAAAAGCTCTGCTCTGTTTTCTTCTCCTGCTTGTTGAAAGTCCCATTTACACATGGTTCAGACTAATGCTGGGGGAGGATGGTTTTCTTTGCTAATTTTCCTCCCTAGGGTGGGTAATGATTTCTCAGTGCTAATACGTCCTGACAGATGCAGTCATACAAGTGCTTGCTCCCTGCATCATTGTTGGCCAATCGGGGTCATGGTTTGGAAAGCTGATCTCTTAATCATTTTATCTGATGGATGTTGCCTATTGTAAATCGACAGTTGTTTGAGGTACTGATATCGACCTCTTCTGCTCTTGCTGATGCAGAAGGCGGACTTTCTGTGGGGCCCAGCCAAACACCAGGGGGTACATGGTACTGTAGCTGTTTGACAATTGTCTTACTGCATTTGGTTATTTGGCGTGCTGGCAATTGGCAGGCACCAAAGCTCTGCATGGCAGAAGTCCATGACACACCTTCTGTAGGACTTTGAACTTGATGAACTTGACCATAGTCAAGGATTTACAGTTCAATACTCTC
Source organism: Pezoporus occidentalis (assembly GCF_034315485.1). Lineage (NCBI taxonomy): Eukaryota > Metazoa > Chordata > Aves > Psittaciformes > Psittacidae > Pezoporus > Pezoporus occidentalis. The sequence continues at coordinate 12,709,425 of NW_026915724.1, forward strand.
AGCAGACAGGCTGCTGTGATAGGCCAGAGTAGCTAACAGGCAGTTAACAGACACCAACAGTTTCCCATAATCTAAGGGTTCCCTTTAAGTGAAATTATTCCCTGTAGTTAAAAACTGCCATAGTCCTTCCGTTTTACATTTATATTAGTACAATTACATGTTCTAATGTTATTAAAAACAACCTACAGCATGTGCTAGGTGCAAGTCAGTAGTTAGAAAAAGTATTTCATACCATGTGTGGAAGAAGTGTCCTGGGGGAGGATGTGCAACAGGGCTGTTGTTGCTGCCTTGATTATCCCACTGTGGCACAAGCAGCCACAGGAAGAAGATCCACAGGGAAGGGTCTGAAAAGATGCGTGGACATTGCAGATTTTTAGGATACATTAGCCTGAACAGCTCCATGATGTGGGATTTTATCTGGCACTAGTGGGCTATTTCTGTAACAATTAAAGTAGTGTTTAGTGCAAATAGGAAAGGGTAAGAGTTTAGATCTGAGCTGTGACCCCAGGGTTATTAGGAGCTCACAGGCTAACCTCAGATTGCTTGCACCGCCGTATGCTCCCTTTTTTGAAGTGTGAAAATAGAGAAACAGGGTCTGAGAAAACAAGCCAGAAATGCATCATTTACATTACTGAAGCAAATTAATACCAGGAGGTATTTTCCCCTTACAAACAGGCCTCAAGAGACTGATCTAATTAATTACTTTTGGTTGTACAAAACTGACCCTTCTGCCTCCAAATCACAACAGAGAGATGACTGAGTGCAAAGGGTGAAGTAAATGCATCAGGAGAGCAAAGCTGAAGTACTCACCAAGCCTGAGATTCAGGCTGAGGGCATCTCACAGGACCTGTAATGATGGGGTGCAGGTGGTAACTAGGCTTCTTCATGAGCACTTGAGGGAATGAAGCCTTCAAATAGCTGTAACAGCAGCTGATACAGCAAGGTGCGGCAGGGTGTTCTTACCCTATAAAAATCACTGCTAAAGCATACACGCAGCTAAAGTGTTTTTCCTGTAGTTCTAAAAGAAATACAGAAATCTCTCCTTCAAATTGTTAAATTGTAGGCTGGCTGAGAAAATGACTAACCCTTAAAATAGGCAAAAGCGAGCGGCTGCCCTTTGCTTCTGTAGCTTTGCCTGTTACTCCTTATTCTGGGGAAACAGGATCTGAGGTGCTGACAAATTATTAATAGGTGCAGTGCAACCACGTTACCCTTGCTAAAAATACACTGGGAGCGTGTCTCATGAGGCTGCGGAGAGGCCTGAAACATCAGGCTTTGGGCTGTTTGCTAAATTCAATTCAGTGTGAGACCTGAAGGCTTTTCTGCATGCCTTATCCACTGGGAACCCTGGGTCTATGGGGGCAAAGGGAAAGGTCTCACAGAAGGACTAGTGCACGCCCAGTTATGAATAGCCTAAAGCAGTGATGTTCAACACCATGGGCAACTGAAAAATCTCTTAGCCTTTGTGATACTAATCTTTATTTTATGAATTACAAAAGACTATCACGACACCACCAGGGAAGGGCCATGCGAAATGGGGCACAAGTCTGTTTCCATGGCATGGTGGTAACACATTAATTTTGGTATCACTGGATACCCCGTGCATTTACACCTATTTCTAAACAATTTCAATATTTTCCATCACTGGTATAAAGCATGATCTACCTACCACTGAAATCAATGATCTGTAGTAGAGATGTCCCCATCTTTGGGTCCTTCTCCGGCTAAGCTTCCATGCGAGCAGTATGATCTATGGCTCCTCAAGCTCTTAATCAACTAATGAACTAGAAATTTCCTTAATACTGCATTCCCATCCTATGAATCAAGTTTTGTTTGCTGTTGTTAATTGTTGTTATTAAAAAGATTCTTGGAGGTATCGGGGCCATAGTCAATTTATCAACACTTTTTATGGCTGTTTCTGCTACATCACACAGTAACATTGCACTGGGGAAGGGATGTGGCAAAGGACTAAGTGAAGAGTGCAGTGAGGTTTAGCTGTTAGGGCTATGAAGTATCCTGACTTCTGATTGTACAGGCAGTGCCAGGAGGCTTGTGGATAATTCAAGCATGTTCTCAGCAAGGAAGAGTACAGATGTTGCTGACCGAACCAATTCCTGGAGACTCTGAATTTGGTTTCAAGGCAGATTTACTGGGGTTTCTTTATGAGCTAAGCAAGGATAAATGTGGCCAGAGCAAATGTTTAAGTAAGAGGATGGCATAGCTGGCTGGGGAGGAGCACTGTGATCTTTGGCTGTGCTTTGCAAAGCGTGACAGCAGCATATTACCGCCTGTGCAGGGGAGCCACCGCGGAAATTAAACCGTTTACGCATGCTTAACTTAAAAGTTATACTCACTTACTCACCAGTGGGTATGTTATTCCAAAACAGTGGATAAAGTAACTTTGAAAGGTCTGAAGGATGCCCAAACAAAATAAGCAGGCTTAGCAAGTGAACTGCAACAGCTCCACCAGGGCTAATGGAACTATTAACAGGCTGGAACAATGCTGTCAGCATGTTACCTCATGTCTGTTAACATCCTCCAGCACTGCCCAGTCTCCTGAAATGCCCCTCTCCAGCATCAATGTGTTTATAGAACACTGAACAGTTTGGTGTTTGCTTGACTCGGGCAGTCCCCTAGGAATTAGACAATCTTTGCAACAATATTGCTCCAGGTCGTGGTGCAGTCAAGGGCCAGGAGGAGGATGGATGTTTAGTGCAGAGGGAAGAGGCACCTTCTTGGCCTTCTCATATGGGCTCTTCAGTGAGGCAGCCAGAGTTGCTGGGATTAATGTAGTCCGATTGTTCTTATTCTGCAATTTGTCTTTCAGCTTAACTTCTGCCCTGTGGTAATTATAAATAGAAACCAACAGAAAAGAACACATTTGATGGATTTTGTTAATTAGAGTTTTCCCTTTAAAGCCAAATAAATCTGGAATGCAGAAGGCACATGAGTGTCTGTGTCTGTCCCCGTCCCTGTCCCCCCCTCCCATCATCCCCCCAGCCATGTGTGCACATGCACATGCACCCGCTCCCCTTTCCCTGCATGAGTTTGATGTCTGTGGAGATTTGGACTGATTGCATGCATTGAAATGAAGTCTATTAAAAATAATGGAATATATAACATAATTGTAAAGCTCTCACTTCAGGTCTAGTTAATGCTGCTTTCTTCAACACTGTGTGTGTTTCTTCCTTCCCTTTTAGATATGCCAATGTCACTATGAAAAGGAAATTTAATCTTTTAACTGTTTTTCATTTGAAACCATTTTAAATCTATAAAATAAATTTTTATTTTATATATTAAAAAATCTTATATATTATATAATTAAAATATATTTTTAAAAGCCGTTATCTTTCCATACTAAAACTGTGTGTGAAACCGGACAAATGCAGTCAGTACGTGTGTCATTCAAATCAATTGGAACGATGACCGCCATGGCAAACACTTTAAAGCGGTGCTGTGGCTCTCTCCAGCTGTTCTCCTGTCACATTTTAAAACCTCAAATGAAATTTTCTTAAAAAAGAAAAAAACAGTCCCCACATTTTTTCCCTGCAACCTCAGAACAGTGGTGAAGGCAGATCTGCTCTTCTCTGCCTTTACAGGTTCTGATCAGTAGGGAACCTCAGCTGTCACTGGTGGTAATAAATGCTGTAATAAGTGCAGAGGCACCATAAACTGTTAATTTATCACTGCATTAAAGCATGTATTTGAGGAGAATAAACTAATGAACAAAGGGCTCCTTCACATCTGCCCCTGTGCTCTTTTACACAAGCTTCGTGCAGGACAAGTTTACATTCTCAGCCCCAAGAATTTACAGGCAGCCTGGAAACTCCTCTCCTTCTTCACTGCTTAGTCTTGAGGCTCCTCTGAAGGTGTAATTTCTCCAGCTTTCCAGACACGCAAATTTTCAAGGCTAGACAAGGAAAACATCTCACACAGGAAACAAAGAAAGAAAGACACTCTTGAGGGAGAAAAACTTCAAAGCCATGGAGGTCAGGGCATTCACTGAACCATAGAAAGAGCAAATGGCAAACCACACAATTAATCTTTTGTCTTTTGGAGGTCACAGCCCCTGTCTTGTGAGACTTGCTGAACTTCAGCGTTAATCATAGAATCATAGAGTCCTTCCCTGGAAGGAAGTTCAAGGAATATATGGTCCAACCTTTCTAGGTAAAGCATGACTTAGACTAGATGTCCCAGCACCCCATCCAGCCAAACCTTCCAAGTGTCCAGTGCTGGGGAATCCACCACTTCCCTGGAGAGATTATTCCAATGGCTGATTGTTCTCGCTGAGAATTTTCCGAGATGGAGATGGCAGCAGACCTGCTGTGGGCAGAAAGTTGTGGCTCATGATCAGGTCTCCTAGAACCAGGAAGGAGAATGTCCTCCTGGAGGGCTCATCGGCATGTGCTTCAGGCAGATATATTGCCTCAAGCTGAAGACAGCACATGGATATGAGTACCTCAAACCTCCTGGTTGCTGCGAGGAAGTGGGACCTCAGGGATACACAGGCCAAGGGATGCTGTCGCCAAGGGGTGAGGAGGCAGCTCCAACCCTATCATATCCCACCCATGAGATAAGCCAGGTCAAAATGCAGGTCATGAGAGCCTGCTGAGGAGGATACTATGGAGCAGGGATGGAACCGTGCTTGGAGGTGTTGGAAAAGGAAAAACTTGTAAGGTTAGGAGAATGAAGAAGAGGAAATGCACCAGTGGCAGCAAGAATGATACTTTTTGGCCATAAATTGAAAATATAGCCTAACAGTGGGGTTTTAGGTATGACGCTATGCCTAAGGGCAATGTTTTAAATATCCCTGATGGCTTAATTTACTGTTTGCCCACAAAAAAACCCCAAGACCTCAGTAAAATGCTTCAAAATCATTCCAAAGTGATTTTTATTCTTACCTGGTCTCGTTCACCACTGGTCATTAGTTTGCCTGTTTGCCACCAAAGACCTGGAGGCACACAGAGCGAATCATGGGACCAAGATTTCACACCAAGGTGTACAGTATCTGGGGCTGCAGGGTGGAAGGAGAGGATGGCTGGAAATCATGCTGCATGCCAGTGACTTGGCTCACATCACACCAGGATTATTGTCTCTACATGCAGTGAAATGAGTTGTTCAAAAATCTCAAGCCTAATGTCATGCCAAAAATCTGTGCTTGTTGTTGTTTTTTGCTTGGCATGAAAAATGTGACAGGATCTTCCAATTCTAAATTATTTTCTAAGGGAAAGTCCTTATCTGCAATAAATAAACCCCAGCCTTTTCAGTTTACTCCACTGCTTATTTGTTTTTCTTGAATTCTTTTACAACTTTGCTACCACATTTCTGTCAGGATACAGCTGTTAGTGGAAATGCAGCAGGCTTCTCTAGAAGACAGATGTGCTGGTGATTACTGTAAAAACACACATACACATTCCTGTATTTCTGCATTTTCTGTAGTTCTGTGAATGGGGTTTGCATTTGCCCTCTAGCTTCCACGGCTGCAGGCTTGTATTGTTTTAAGACTCAACTGTATTTTCCACCCGTTTCATGTCTGCTGGATGGTACTTTTTAGATTCTTTAGAAATATAGGGAAAAGCTGACATTTCCTCTATATTCCACAACAGACAATACTGGCCTTGATCCCATGCTTCAAAAATTAGCAGCTTTACCTTTTGGATCAGTGGATATTGGACCAGGCCAGTATTCTTCTATGAGGACTGGGCTTGTATTGATTTATTTTTCCAAGCCTTACTATGTCACATGTAAACAAGTATAAATAATGTGGTAGAGTATAAGCAGTGTTAAATTCGACTAAGGTAGAGAGAAACTTACTGATAGATAAGTTGGTAGATACAAGCACTAATGTGAAGGAGGCTTACATCTCCTATAGGTTCTTGCCCTGGTTTAAGAGACACCTATCCTTCTCTAGTTTGAAGGAGTGTCAGTTTGTAACTGGAAAAGACAGGCATACAAATGGACTCTCAGCTATGACAGAGATTACTTCTTGCAAGATTATGTTGTATCAGCCCTGTTTAGCAATAGTTCTTCATGGACTGTAGGCTTTATGAAACTTCTGACCTTGCCTAACTTTGTTTTCAGGCAGTAAATATAAAAGGAAAGGCACTGGAGGGAGTGTGGTAGAGACTAGGACTGGCCAGGGTGGGTATCATCTTTAGTTTTCACAGCGTGACTTCATTTATGAGCACTGCCAACTTTCTGCTCAAAACAAGTGCTTCCAGAACAACAGTTCTGCAGCTTTACAGGGGAAAGAAATCACACTTTCAATCAATGCTGAATTTTTAAGAGTGCTGAAGACCTCTTTCAGGACTCCATTATATGAGAAAGACTTCATCTTCTAAAACCTGTCTACTCTACCAAATATATTTCATATACCTGCAATTTATTTAAGCTAATGTAACCAGAAACAGATTGTGATTATAGTCAGGTGGAATTCCTTTAAAAAATTAAAAGGATTCTGTTCTATGGCACTGCTTTGCTAATAATTTCCAAATTAAATTTACATAACAATCTTTCTCTGCAGACTGCTGGTCCAACAAATCAAGCTGCAGCACTTCTGGTTAAGCTTTGTTCTGCAAGTATTCTGGAGCAGTAATTTAGTTGTCAGTTTTGGGGCTGTGGGAGTATAATTAAGTTTATGCAGCTAAAGACATGTCCACGTGCCTTTGTAGGAAATTAGATGAAGGAAAGTGCTGGGTTGGGCTAAACTTGCCAGAATTCAGCACAGAAATCCAGGAGCAAGCTTGAATATCTCTAGATATACAGTATACTGAAAATAGGTTTTCCTGGAATTACAGCTATAGTATCTCTAAATGGTAATGAAGTGCGTTCATAGGCCATAAAGAATAAACATTAACATTACTACAGTGCTCTTCAAGAAAAGTTCTTTCTTGATCGGGCAGCTGCTTTGGTCGGATGAGGCTAATGGGCAAGCACATCTTGCTGATACTCCAAATAGCTACTGCCTATTCACATCTTAGAGGTAAATTTGACTTAAATTAGAAGGTTTAGTGGCCATTGTGCAGTCGAATCAGAGCTCTCACACTGATGAGATCTCACAAAGGCAGAACTGGTGCCTGAGCTGTGAGCCAAGCAAAAGCAATTCCTGGGATGTGAATGGGTACCACCTCTGGCAGGGTATGGCCAGCATTGCCTTGGGAGGGTGGCATGAGGACACGTGCATTGCAGCTCTTGGCTTTACCTGGTGGAGGACTGTTCAACCTCCTGTACAGTGAAAATGAGAAGAACCCAATCCATGCAAACTGGGTAGGATAACCTCTCAGTGCATCTGACTCACCCTGTTCTGCCTGGAATGTCACCTCTTATTTAAAAAGTAACAAGAACGAACTCATCAGCGTATGTGTGCATATGCATGTCTGTGCCAGAGATCAGACAAGGCTAGGCATATAAAACTGGCTGAAGTGAGTAAGGGAAATGCTTCTGCAGGGTATCTATGTTTCTAGCCCATCATCAGACAATGAATGCCCAAATGAGCACAAGAAAGTAAATATAGCAAGCCAAATTTGAGCCGCCTTCTCTTCTGCATCCTTAAAAGAGCTTGTTTACTTCTCGAGCTCATAACTCCTAGAAATCAGTCTCTGAATTTTAAGCGTAGGTACCTAGGCAACAGGGCATGATGCAGATACTCAACAAAACTCAAACCTCGCCTTTCCCAGGGTTTTTTTTAATGTGTTAGCTTAAGATGTGTTGGCCAAGTTCTATATTCAGAAGTGAGACAATAAATACTATTATTGTACAGACAGTCTATAGCAAAGGATACGGAAAGGACCTGATACAGGCATTCTTGCTCTTGGAATTATCACACATCTTAGTGTGAAACCTCACCCCAGATTTAGGATGGCTCACACTTTCGGGACAAAGCCACCAGCTTTTCTGTCTCATCTATTGAGTGGCTGAAGACATGAACATTATTCCCATCTTAGAAAAGGTTTCAGCTGCCAGGGAAAACACCCCATGGTTATTCATCACGTTTTTATTAAAGGGTTAGCCAGATGCAGTCCTGCTATCAACTCAAGAGAGCTATTAGGGAAAATTTCTGCCTGCTGTACCTCAGCTGTACCTAATGGCTCAGCCATGGCAGGAGCGAGCCCGCTGCATCCTCGCGGCAGGAAAACCACCTGCCACACGGCAGCATTAGCTGAGCAGATGAGATGTACCACTCTCATGTAGGGGAATAACGAATTGCTTCCTAAGCAAAGCAGGAGCTGGCCATGAAATAGCTGCTTAACCAGTGATCTGGTTTGCATTTGGTTTTAGTCCTGCAGGTTTGCTCCCTTTAGGTTAAGTGATGGATGCCCAACTAAACATAAGATGATTCAATTTTTCTGCTTCCAGGCACCATCAGCCTTGGTAACCCCAACTTGCAGCAGAGTTAATTTCCCCATTGATTGCTGCTTTGCAGGCAAACAACCAATGCTGGAGCTGCACAGGCCTTGCATAACCCCTATCAAACCAGTTTTTAATTGGCGAACACGTGTCTTTCTGCATATATTCCTCACAATGACGACCTTAGGAGAGCGTTCGTCATTCCTCCTTCGTGCATTTATACATGAACTCAATTAATTTGTGAGAGCTTAGATCCGCAGAAAATGTGTTTCTGGTGAAGTGTTCTCCAATATGCATGTGACTCAGAGCGAGTGAGGAGAGGATTCCCTGGAAGCAGCGCTCCCTCAAGTACTAATTACCATCTGCAATAGCTCCAGTATCAGCCTTTCAGCCAAAACAAACAGGGCTGAGCAGTTCGGTCTGCCGGGGCACTGCAAGGGGCTCTGGGCAAACCAGCCGAGAGTGAGTGCACAGTTAGAGGTGGCAAATGTGAAACCAGCTCTGGAGAGCACATAATGGCATCTAAAAACGCTAAACCACTGCTTTGGCACTTTGCGGAGAGGACAATAGGGTGGCTTTTCAGAGCTGAGGCCTCTTGGGGGGGGTTTAAGGCTGGTTGCACCTGCATAATATCTATGGTGATGAAAGCAGGGTCTTACAGAGCCAGCAAACTTGCTTTTTCACATGAAGGCAGATGTGAAAGAAGCGTGGAGACAAAAGTGTTGATCTTCAAGGCTTGCTAAGCACCTGATTCCTACTGACAGCAGCAGTGTTGTGTGTGTAACACCACCGGGGATTTAAAGCTACTCTCAGTGGCTTTAAAAAACAAGGCAAGAAAGAAAAAGAATGGAGAGTAATTGGGATGAGCAACAGTGCAGGGTGCAGGAAGAGAGGTATGTTTGCAGGGGAAAGGGGTACAAATGCTTTCAGTGTAACCAGGAAGAGTTTTGGATGTCCAAAAGGAACTATTTGACATGAGCGAATCCCACCCCGGAGATCCCTCAGTCCGGGCTCCATGGCAGCTCCCATGGGAAGTGGGGTTGCTCTCACTGAGGGTGAGAAGCATGCTTTCCGGGGAGCAGTGGCCCCCGCTCCACGTGGTGGGGCGGAACAGCTTTTGGGGAGGTTTCAGGTGTTCCTGTTTCGCCCTGGTGTGAGACTGGAATGCCAGCAAAAATATAAGGACACAGGTTCAAGTGGGTGAGGAGCAGCCTCCTGTCCTGCCATCACCCCAAGGTGCTCATGGTGGAGATAGGAGGAGCAGGGAGGCTTTGTGCCCCATGCTGGGTTCAGGGGAGGCTGTTAGGAGAGCTGGGAGCTACAAAGACCAAAGGCTGTGAAATGTAGGTGCACACACTCACATCCCCAGACTGGAAACCACTTTTACCCATACATTTTTAGACAGGAATGTACCAAGTGGGGCCAAATCTGAACCCAGCAGTAGTAAGAAACCTACTCAAAACATGCCCTTGCAGGGTGCCTCTGTTGTGAGAGAACACGTGGGCTGCATGCAGCACTGGGCTACAAGAAGCAGAAGAGAAGAAATGCTAACAGCGAGGCCCCTCTGGCTGACAGCATAACAAACAGCAGGCCCAACCCATCTGCCATATGGCCACTGCTGAGTGCTATGTGAAAATACGTAAGTCATTAGGAAATTAATTTGCTGGTGGTAAATTATGTTGTATTAAACAGCAAACGACATTCTGCAGTGTCGTATACCAGTGACAAAATGCACCATGCACTCCTCCATTTCCTACCAAGAAACAGGAAAGCCTTTTCCACATTGCCTTTCTTCTTCAGTCTCTATTACCTCCAAGCTGCATCAACAGTCTTATCTCAAAGTTCAGATGATGTGGCTGCACAATCACCCTGCACACATCCTCCAGCCTCCAGGTTGCTTCCCCAAAACAGCTTTTGTTAGAGACCTCCAGCATGGTGGGCCCTCAGAAAGGCTTATTCCGGTCTGGGACCCATTCATCATTGGCTTGTCCCTCTCCTGGGGAAATGGGAAGCCAGTGAGACACAACCTAATTCTGCTGCTTTGTGCTTCACAGCCAAAGGCATGTTGGTGCCGCGCTGGCAGTGTGGGATAGCTGTCCTAATCCACAGACAACCAGTGGCAATCACTCATGAGAAAGCAACGGGGAATCCTTAATCTGCAGATTATCCAGAGTATTAGATAGGATGATCCTGAATCATATGAAATTCTTCAATACATTTTTTCATTGTGGAACAATAGAGATTTCCCACATAACACATTTCTGTGAGTTTCCATGACAGACTCAGCTTTGTATTCCTGTGACATTCTCTTAAAAGGGGTCATCCAGAACTAAAAGCTGCTTGCAAGGAATACACAAGTGTTGAGCAACGGGCCTCCCAAGCAACCTTTGGAAGAGTGGCCATAGATCATGTGCTGTTGAAGAAAACTCCCAGGTGCTTTTAGAGAGTTCCAGATGCTTTCAGTCACCTCATTCAGCACCGATGCAGTCAAGGTGCCAACTTTCCAGATCTAAAGACCACTTCTTTATATTTTATTGTTAAAATCTGATTGGTTTTATCTTATTATTTCATTTTAGTATTTATATTTCCTTTCACAAATGAAACTAATTTGTTTCTTCCTGCTGAATTGGTTTTCCTTGCGTGGAGCAGAAAGCAGCTAGAGTAACCAGGAGGCAAAGAGGAAAACAGCCTTTGCCTATAAATTAGTCTTCACTGCCTCCTTTGCTCCCCAAAGGCCATAGGCTGATTGTGGGTTAGGAAGAAATACAGCAATTTGGGATTATGCGTGGATAAAACACTTATCACCATGAGCTTGTGATATGTCATCCTGTATTACGATCCTGAGGATATGAATTTGGCCTTGGATTGTGGAAGCAAAGTTCAGCAGATCTGGAAAATAATTTACAGTGTAAAATGATCGTCTTTATTGAAGAACTTCACTGAGTAGACAGGGGAATTATGGCAAATAAACCCTGGTGATTTATAGGCTACCACAGCAGTCAACGTCAAAGAGGGAGGCAGCAGCCTGGGTTTCATCTGCTTCCCAAGATATTGGGATATGTGTAAGCAGATAAAGGATATTTCTGGTGTGCTGCTACTGCTTTCCTTCCAACAGACCCCACTCCAGTCTGATTTACTGGCCAGCTAGCAACGCTGTGGTAGAGCTGGGGACATTTTGACCAGCGAAACGCTGTCCAGTGGCTGGCTGCATTGTGACTGCCACCATGGGTCAGCAGAACACCCCCAACCACCTGCCTCATGGACGACTAACAGCACCATGGGTAGAAAAGTGCAGATGGGTATGGCCTCCTGATCTTGCCATGCTTGGAGGTACCTCTTCAGGACACAAATTGTTGCTTTAAGTAGGAGCTTTTGCTTTGCAAGTCCGTGCTCCTTGAGGTTAGCAACCAGCTGGAATTACCAACACCTGGTATATGGAAAGACATCTTAAAAGTGTAGTTGGGAAAACAAAGACTTCACATCTTCCTGCAATAAAAGTTTACATGTGGCTGTGTACGGTAAAGCCATTAAAACGCACCTCTTCCAAAGTCTTGCTCCTGCAAAGGGCAGAGCCAGGAAAACAGTGGGTAAGAAAAAATACACTATTGTAGATAGTTCAGGTTCCCCAGGACCAGGCTCCCCTCATAGCTCCATACCAGGAATCTTGTCAGACCCCTGACAGGCTCAGGGTGATTTCAGTGCTGTCAAGTAGAAGGACAGGTCTGTTTCACAGACCAGGAACTGCATTTTCATGTTATGAAACTGCTAAAGACAAGAAGAAAGAAGCAACCACTTGGCTGCAGGTGCTGCTGAGTACGACGCTCAAAGTGCTGGGGAAAGCGGTGGAAAGTGTTCTCTTGCATGGAGGTGAAAGAGTCAGTGTGGGTGAAAGAAGTACTACTTGCTGCACCACAGGGACATGTTTTCTTTCCCTACTGAAAAAACACTCGCTTGGGCTCCATGGAACAGGACTTCCAAACCCCAAATAAGCCACAAATATGATGCTCCGTAAGTTACTTTTAAAAATCTTTTTAATGAAGAAATAATTCCATTCCAAAATATAGACACACAATTAAATAGTTTAATCACTTCAAAATATAACGTCCCCAGTAGGTTCCAACACACACACACAACAATACTTAACAGCAATACAAAAACCCCATACAATAGCAGTTCTGTTACAATACCAATGAATATCATGACATCTTTAGTGTCTGTATCTGTCTCAACTGGTGTCAAGTACAGTAGTTTCAAAAATGTCTTACAGTTAGTAGCCTCAAGATGTAACTCTTCATACTTAGATTCTTTTTTTTTTGGTTCAAATGTAAAAATGCCCTTTTGTCTTCAGGACACAGTGGAGTGCTTGTTGTTCACAGCTCCATCTGCTGAATTGAACCAACGTGATTGCAGCAACCCAAGGTTGCAATATTTACAAGGTCTATCTACAGTAATTGCCAAGAACCAATAAGGATGGGAGAAGATGACTGAAAGTAAAGGCGGACACACTTATGATAAATTATGACGCAACAATCTGGCTCATGCATATAAGAAAATACATATTATATCACAACAAAGGCCACACACCTTTTTTATGCAGTTTAGATAACATTACTACTTACAGACAACCCATTCTCCACCTTCGCTTTGGACATTCAAGGACCTTATAAATCTTCACATCCCTGTCTCCTGATTGCAAACACTGGTTTTCCTCCAGTGACAGTAAAACCACCTGGAGTTTTGACTGCTGTGGTGGGCCACTGGTAGTTAAGAGAAGGCCCGTGCCAGGGACCTCTTCTGTAACTCTGTTTTAATGACCGCAAACCACAACCAAAACAATATTCAACAAACAGACAAAGACCAGCTGGGTGAAAACACAGCCAGCTCAACAGTTGGGAAATGCTTAAAATAGATATCTGGAGAGCCAAGTAAGAGGTGCTTAATCTCAGGGCTCTAGGGTGTAAGGGAGCCAGGGCTCTGCTGGGGATCACTTTGTTGGCACCAGCCTGAAAGAAAGGCTCTTGATTTGTCAACTTTTTCCTTACTCCTAGTCTGGAAGCCCTTGCAATGGATTTATTCTATTGCATCTATTTTAAGCATAGCGATAATGAGCACACAGACACTAAGATGACAGTACAGGAGGGATCTATTACTCTGGGTACAGTTAGACATGACATGGGTTGAATTAGTCAGCCATTGCTTGTAGCTGTATTCTAGCTTGATTTATTTCTGTTCAGGAAATGCTCGTGTGGAATCCTGAGCTGAGAGCAATGTCTGCTGATTCGCTGGAGTAGCTTTAAACATGGAGTGCTAGGCACTAGTGGAGGCTAACCCATTCCTGAGAGGAGGCTGGAGGAGGGGGCATCAGAGGATATGGTGCCTGCCTGCCTTGCCAGGATGGCACATACCCCAGGAGCAAAGACCAGTGATTGCAGAAATGAAAAGCTTACATAAAGGTATCTGGATGCCTTAGTACACATTTAGATGCCTCAGACCAAACCCAGATATGCAAGGAGAGGCGGACAAGAGATCTGCATAAGCAATAACACAATATGAAAGTGAAAAATGGCAGCAGCTCTTTCATACAGATACTCATTCCCTAACACATAGTGCCCAGGGAAACAGCCACTAGCCTAGAGCATGCATGCAAACAAGTGGACTTACTGGGTCGAGCTACACTGCAATCTCACATAAACACGGCAGCACACATCCACGTCACCATGAAAGCAAGGACAGACAAACCATGATAACCTGCTTTAGATGGGTACCTCATCACTCGCTGTAGGCAAACTGTGCTGGTGTGAAATATCTGTATGAAACACTACTGTTTTCAGGGCTGTTAGTGTCACTTCAGGTCAGCCAGATACTGGAAGCCTAATACTGTGTGTCAGGGCAGTAAAATTACATGAGCACAGAGGTCATCCCAACCTAACACACTGTGCTCCTCAGGAGGGCTGAGCACGTAACATTGCACTGTGTTACTGACCGGCTTCTGGTCTAGCTGTTCCTGGCCTGGCTCTGATTTTCTGCATGGCAGCGCTATGTGCCGTATATACATAATCTTTATTTCCAAGCAGTATGCTGTGGGGAGGACATTATAGCTAGTTTGTGTCAGTCCCTGCTCTGTCGGTATCTGTAGGTTTGTAGTCACGGCAGCGCAAATGCTTTTGGGCTAGCAGTATCACTGCCTTATCCAAAATGGCCAGGTAAGTCTCTTTTCCCCTGACATGCCTTTGTATCAGAAAAGTACTAAACTGGACAAAACTCCAGTTCTGTAACTGTATGCCTGTCCTTCCGACAAATTCCACCACTTCTCTTGTGCTTTTCACTGATAGCTATTTCTCCATCCAGCTCTGAAAGAGTCTCAGTACACATTTCCAAGAGTGCATGCAGAACACCTGGTGGCTGGCTAAGGCAATACACATTCGGAAATAAAAAGAACAGTTGCAAGCGCACTTTAAGCCTGTACATTTAAAGCTGAAGGCCTCGAAAATAACATTTGGGGTGGGGAGAGGAGGGGCGGAGAGATGGAAAGAGCCGTTTTGTTGAACACATGCTTACTAAAGCTAAAACATCAATGAAACAATACCATGGAGGATTATACGTAACATCAGTCAGTTCAGGGATCTTATGGCACCTGTGGTTTATAAACAGCTTTAGCAACGAGTATTTCAAAACATAGTTCACAGTTTTAAGAAGATCTGTGCTGATTTAAAAACTAGATTCTATATCATTTGAATGTCACCTTTTGTATATGGTATCTATTTGGAAAAAAAATATTTACACTAACTTCTATGGCTGATTTGTTAGATTATTTTGAAAGAAACATTCCTAAGTTACACATTAGCCCTAAATTAGAGACGTTTTTTATTCTTATTAATTATATTATTATAATTATTATTTTAGTACATTTTTTGTAAGTCTTAATTTAAAGACTTGCAAACAAATTGCAAATATAGTCTGGTACTTCGTTTTTCTGGGCTACTACATATATACACTCAGGAGTATAATCATTCACTGTTAAATGCATAATTGTAGCTTTTTATTTCTTCTGTGGAAAAAATGTACAGTGTATAGTAAACTGAGCTACTAAAATCTCAAAGTATTCAGAAATCAAGTTTCTATCTATAAACAGTATTGTCATTGTAAACTGAACAGGTTCAATATCATGTGCAAAGGGTTTACGTGAGTTATTAATACCGCTATTCTTTGTAACAGCAGTACTTACGTCAGTCTGTTTTCTTCACTGGTAATGAGCCATGTTACAGAAGATGCAGCTAATGTAAGTTAGCTTTAAACAAAAGTCTTGTTGTCAAAAACACACATCTACAAACTACAACTCTTAGAACAAAAGTACTGTGCTACAGTCCTCAGAACTTAGTTATGTGATTTTTTTGTCAAGAGACGCTGCACCTCTTGGTTCCACTCTTCTGTGAAGTTTGCAGCTGAGTTTTCTTCATCGTCTGTCCGAAAGCAGCTCTCCTCATCATCAGTTCTTACATAGCTTTCATTGTCTGTCTGACTGCAGCTTGCCTGTTGAGAAATGTGGAGGGAAGGTTTTTAAACAGTGCTGGTTTAAGATGCTGCACCCAGACAGGTAGAGCAAGTATAGCCTCTGCCTGCTGCTTTATTGAGGAAAAAAAAAGAGGAGCTGGACAATTCCTGTGGTCATACCTGAAAAAAAGTGAAAAATCCATTCTACCTAGGTGAGACATAGGTATTTGAGCTGCAAACAGAAAGTTACAGGGCACGTGGGAAGTTGGAAACTTCTTACCGTGGCTGAGAAGACTGTTGCCTGCTCTGCTGTGGGAACCTGGGGTAACTCAGTCTGCACTGACACAGATTTGCAGATGTTCCCTTTTTCCCCTTCCATTTTTCTCTACAAACAGATTACTGGTGGTGAATTCATGGATTATTCCCCTTGTGTGTAGCGTTCAGCCACTCAGTTAAGAGTCACTCACCATCATGAGCTTCCTCTCACATGTAAACATCTCTCCTTTGATTTACATGCATTGGTATGTTTTACTGTGTCTAAAAAGAAATGTAGTTACTTAAAAGAATGATTCTGGGTGTTACAGCTCACAATCAGCCTAACCTGCTGGGGCACCAGTTTCTCCCTGGTGCTCCTCCATACCCTGGAACATCAGTAAGTATCTTAAATTCCTGTACTGGAGGCATAAAATTTTTAGTTGGTAATGGAAAATGCTTGATAAACATTGATGCTCTTTCTCAGAACCATGTCAGGAAGCAGAGTCGGGTAATAAGGCAAATTTTTGCTTTTGGACATTTATCATAAAGGTACTGTTTACACACTTGACCCTTTCAAAGTTAAGGAGATCATCATCCTTTTCCTCTTGAAACACCTCAGACAGAAATCCAATCTGCACTGCATGAGATATGATAACAGCAGCACAAAAGCCCAAACACCACTGACATGAATTCTTTTCTACTTATTTCAGGTATAAAGCTGACAAGACATGAAATGCAAATTACTTCAGTAAAATAGAGTTAAATTAAAGCTGATGAATGAAGAAAGGTCAGGTAGTTTTTCTTTCTTCTTCTCCTTCCTAGACACCATTTGATTGTATTAATTATTCAAGCACAAATGCTTCCATCCAATTCTTTAATACCTAAGCATGCCAAATGGTATGATGATCTTAATTTAATATCTCCTTGTGTCAGGCAGTTACAGAAGACATAGCATTAACATTTTGTTGATAAATGGAAAGGAAACCTGCACTGCAAGCCTAATGAGAAGTTCATAAAAAAATTCTGAGGTACATTTTAAATGAGTATTATTTAGAAATCAGCCATCATCTGTACTGCTTAAGTCTGATTTAGAAATCTTAATAAAGGCGCATTTCGCTCTTCTCAATTCAGCCAAAAAAGAGCAAATGAAAGGCATGGAAGAGGTCAGTTCTCAACTGCCTGAGACTGATTTTTAAAGAATCAGTTTCAGGGTTACGTAAATATAGGTACCTCTCGTATTTCTTGATGGTATCATTGCAAAGCACGAGAGTAAAATCAGAGTGGCTTATGAAACACTGGATGCACTAAGACACATTGATAGTGCTGCTAAGTATTTGGGTTTACTTTGAATTTTCTGGATAAATTACTTCTCCTTAGTGGAGCATGAATTCTCTCAAGGCTGTTCACAGCCAGAACTGGGATAGAGATTTTCATACAATAAATAATGAGTACTAATGAACCTCAGAGCTCTAAATTCACTATAGCACTTTGGAAATGCTAGAATCACTTGCAAGTTGAGACTCAGTATTATCTGTCATGTTATAAAACTGTTTCGTGACCTTTTTGTGTCTTAATTCACAGGTTCTTTTCTGTTCTTATACTTTTCTGTTATTTACCGTTCAGGGATTTTCAAAATCCATCCCTCCTAATCCTCATGTAATTTCAGAATTAAATTCACAAAACTAAAGTTGATTCTTCCCAGTCAACTCGGTCACAGTTCTTTTTTACACCTACACGCTAGGAAGAGGAGGACTTAAGGAGAAAAAAAAAGAAGAAAACCAAAATAGAGCTGAGTGAATGTAGCAGACATTTTTGAATATTGTTGTGCTGTCAGCCTGCTGTTATTTTCAACTGGAATGGTCCACATAATGCTGGTTTTTAATGTATATGTTGAGGAAAAAAAAAACAAAACAAAACAGAATGAGTTGCTGAATCATTTGGCTTATGGATGTGTACAGTTCATCCAGTGCCTGCATCCTGGTTCTTCACCACTGCATCACTGACCTGCGAGGAAGAGGCTGGAGGAACTAGCCTTGTTGAGTGAGTGAAAGGAAAAAACTAAAAACCACGAGGAGGGTGGCACTGCATGGGGGAAATTTAGCTTTTCTCATCTCCTTTTCTCTTATAATAATGCATTTAAATGCATTAGACATGACCAACTAAAATGCTGCTATGCCAGCACTAAGAAAGCACTGCTTTAGAAAATGTAGGAGATTGTAGGTCTCATGGGAACACGTCCACTGCATGAGTCGGCAGCTCTTAACTGGAAATAACAACTTTTTAACCACTTTCAGAGATGGGGCTTTCTACTCCCACTGGCCATCCTTGGAAAAAAAACAACAGCTATCAAAGCGCTAAAGGCAAAATAATGTCACAGTTGCATAGAATTCATAGAATGGTTTGGTTCGGAAGGGACCTTAAAGCTCACCTAGTTCCAACCTCTCTGCCATGGGCAGGGACACCTTCCACTAGACCAGGTTGCTCAAGGTCCTGTCCAACCTGGCCTTGAACACTGCCAGGGATGGGGCAGCCACAGCTTCTCTGGGCAGCCTGTGCCAGGGCCTCACTACTCTCATAATGAAGAGTTTTTTCCTAATATCTAAAAAAAATGTTCACCTAATTTCAGGATCTGCCTAGAGCCTGCTGGAAACAAGTGCGAATTCACTGTTAGTCTATGAAAAAAACCAACAAGTGGTATTAAAGTACATTTAGCATAAACAGTAAACTGAAAACGTGATTAAACTATGTTTTATATATTACTGGAACCACTTGCTGGCCTAGGAATTTGTTATACTACATGTTATTTCAAAGTCATTTCTACATAACTGTACAAAACACTTTAAAAAATGCAGGTAGACTGCAAAACCCCTTAATTAAATGACATCAACACTACTTGTCCATGACTGATGAATGAGGAAATGAACAAAACTCTGCGGCTGGCTATCAACAGCAGTATCATTCATAACAAGCTACAATAAACTGATCTCATTTTCCCTATCTTTTTATAAATAAGCACAAATCAATACTGTTGTGAGATGAGAAAGCCTGTTGGCTTTCTACCTCATGCGGCCATCTAGGGCCATTCTGACTGTATTTGTACAATCACTGATTGAATAACATTACCTTAGAAGTAAAAGTCTTGTTGTAATTGCTAAGCTTCAAGCAAGAACCCAACATAAACAGCACAAGCACTTTAGATATCAACTATTTTGGGTTTATTTTTCCAATGCTATGAAATACTAGTACTGAATAAAATACACAAGATATGATAGCCTTCCACAGTCACAAGAGAGTAAATTTTGAGAAGACTAAGCCATGCTTATCACGTGTAGATGCGTTTACCACGATGTACCATAATACAGTGTTGTTCTTATGGATACAGGTGAAACGCTGAGTTCACCAGTTTTTGCTGTTAGTTTCTATAGGGCCAGATTTTTATACCTGGTGGGGGATGTTTCAGTCTTTGCTACTGACTGAAGGGCTCCCACGGGAGCCAAAAAGAGTTTCACTATGAAATTAACCAGACCACAGTGCTTAAATAAATTATTCTTGACAGTTTCAAAAGGTTTCAAAAGCATTGGGGATACGAGGTAGCAGCTCAGTCTCAGATCTCTGCTGAGATCTGATTTGAGACAGGATACGCTTCCAAGAAAGCTAGGCTGTACGGCAGTATGTGTTTTCCCACATCACTATCTTAACACTGCTTCCTAATAAAAAAAGGAACAATTTTTTCCACTTAATATTGCAAATGGTTTGTCTGAATGTTATTACCTTTCATAATTGTAATTACATTCAATTATATATAACCTTTCTGCTACATACAGTTATACGCTCATACATTGTTGTTGAAAGATCTATTTTCTTTTTCATGTGACCTATAACTGACAACTGCAATAAAATTGAAGAAGAAAACTTACTTTTCCAGCTGTCAGTGTTCAGGAAACTCTACACGGCTCATGTTTATAACAAGGCTACTGAGAAAATGAATGCAACCTGAAGGGCAATGTTAGAAGAATTTTTATGAGCAGTTATTTGGTTTTTATAGTACTCTGGGTATTGCTGTTTATTTGCTTTTCACATCCATTTATTCTGCTTTAGCTGCCAGAGACACTGAGACAGATGCTTTGGAAATACCTAACAGCTTTTAACACTCAAGACTGGCAGCTGCTTTCATAAGATCCACTCTTTAACATCCAAATTCTACTGTCATCAGAAGCTGCAAACCCCTTAAATCAGGGTCAAACTTTGCCATCAAAACTGCAGTATAAATAATGAAGTCAAGCATAAAATATGACACACAAAATCTAGCAACATGACCATGTTCCCAACTTGAAGTGTCCGTTTGACAGTAGACCTTTGGTTGCCTTTAGTTCTGGCTTTGAGGAAGAGACTCAGTTTGCAGACCAGAGGCAGACCTCTATTTTGATTTCTTCTTTTCTGGTCCTGTTATCCTGTGGTTCAGTGTTAGAGTAGGATGGATGGCAATGTCTCTCCTAGGAAGTCAGAAATGCAGAGTCCATAGCTCCAGATGAGGCAAGAAGGCAATGTGTGGTCTCCCATTTTCTGGGCAAATGTTCAGAATAACAAACTACTTCATAAAAATAGTCATTGTCTGACTCCCTGAGAAAAACACAGTTGCTGAACTTGGCATTAAACTCAGCGCTGCCAACTGTGAAGTTGGCACGTGTGAGGAGAATGACTTGAATATGGACCAGCAGGGAATTCATAGACCTTCTTGCCTTATCCCTGAATTGCCAGACTCTAGCTAATAGCTGAGTATCTTGCACTTTGGATCAGTGCATTTTAAACTCTCACAACACATTTAAAGATACCTTCATGGCTAAGCAGCTGGTGGATTGCTTTCTGTAGTATTTGCCTCACTCCTGTTTCCCATACTAGAGTAGATGTTTTGGTCTCATCAGGAATTACTTATTTCAGTTATCCTGGGAAGACTACAGCATTGTAAGGAACTTAACTCAGGTTTCCTGAAATGTAATCTGATTCCTTACCTTCTGGATAAAGGTTCTCTATACTGGCTAATATATCCTCAGGGATGAAAAATTTGTTTTCTCACTCTTAGAGTCAACAAAGGAAGAAGATAAAAAGTTGATGGCTTAACAGGAATCCTCAGGACTAGGACCACATTTCATTAAAAATAAAAATGATTTAGAGAGATTACTGGACATCCTAGCACAGGTTAAGAGAAGTGAGAAACAGCATTGCAGAACAAGGTGCACTGCAACAGAAATAATACATTATGAGGATTAATTCCAAACATTCTTCTAAATTATAATGATACTTACTTGAGAGGAGAGAGAGAAGGATATTGCACTCAACTTTGTAAACTGACCTGTAGATAACAAAGGATAGAAAACAAGAAGATGACAAATTAAGCCAGTGAGCAGCCAGGCAGTGTATTATTCTGAAGAAAGCCATGCACAAGCCTAGAAATAAAGGGAGCAATTATGGACCCAGAAAATAAACCCAATGAAAAGTGTCTTACACAGCACATCCAGCAGAAGACTGTAACATGAACACAACTGGTAGCAGATGTGGGAGGATAAGCACTGTTAGCATTTACACTTGTGCGCTGAATGTGGTTTTCTTCCAGTACAGATACTTGTTATTTACAACGTGCTTTCAAAAAAGAGAAGGAAAGAAGCCTCCTTTGAGGTTCCCTGTCCCAGATTTCCTTACGTATTTTGGGTTTTCCACTCATACTTTAATACTAAGTTAGAGTTTAGCATGAAAATCTTGTTTGGATACAAGGTGACACAAAATAACAAGAGTGGGTTTTGACCAACCATCTTCCATGCTACACTACATCTACATGTTTTTCTAAATGTGCTGTTTTTACACAAAGTGAGACATTTAATAACACAAAAATGGTTACCATATTGTTACTGAGGTTACCATTCTGTAACCTTAGTAGGAGTTTTTCCTTGCCGATTTTTTCAGCTGACAGTTGCATTATGATAGCTACAGCCACCAGCTTTTTTTGGCTATCCAGATGAATGCAGTGTACATGTGAGTACAAACAGCAAAATAGCCTGTAATAAATTCCAATGGTTTGACGCAAATTAGAATAGTTGACCTGGCCACTTTTCAACAGGATACCATAAACAGAGATTTCCCACTTTGCCTTTGTGTTTACAAGTAGATAGTTGTGTCCTTATCTCCAGAGACTACTCAGTGATGCTAGTAGAAAAAGGAAGAGAACAGCAAAATACCACAAATTAAGTGCAAAGTGCAGAGAAGGAGTCAAAGCAAAAGCACTATCTTAGGATCAATGTGCCAATCTCATTATCCTAGCGGTCCCTACTAACTTAGTACCTCTTCTTGCTTCCTCTGAACCTGTTCCCTAGTGAAAAGCAAATCAAAAGGGAAGGAAGAAGTCCTTCCCAGTATATTTGAGAAGGACTTCTTGTGCATTGCATGCTTTGGGTCTGTGGTTATCAACTAAAAATACTCTCTACTTTCAAGTCACTATGGTCAAATCATTGCCTGAGAGGGGCTGACAATTTTACAGACAGTAAAGTACATCATAAAATTTCCTTTGGAAAAATGTTATTAAGCAGAACTTGCCTAGAATGAGGAGTTTCTGTTCCCTCAGGGAATACATCTGTGAAAGAAAAAAAGCCTTTCGCTTTTTCTGTTTGTTCTTTTCTTTCGCTCTCTCCTCCCAGTGGAAACAAATGGTGTAAAACAATAGGGAACAAAGTTCACCTGAGTCTAGCTTTGGCTGACCTGAATTGAAAAGGAGTTTTATTGTCACATCAATAGGGAGATTTCCTCCCCTTGTTCTGGGAATACTGTTGGAAGACAGTAGAAAAGCTCTGTCTTGACTGAAGTGACAGTAACACCCGGTTCTATTGAGCAACATGTATAACTTATCCTGCACAACGAATGACCTTATTTTCCAGTGCACATGGGTACCCAACTTTGTGCAAGAACAAAATCCCGTTGTAACTTGTGAAGCTCACGTAGCACTGTTGCCATATATTGCACTTCCATACTGTAATCAAAGTGCAGTCAAAATTGGTCTATTGCTCTTTCAGGATAATATGGAATTTTAACCAGCAATAGTAATATTTATTCTTTGATGCTTGACAGCTGTCACTATTGAGGTACGCCTTCTTTATAACTACAGTTACATTCCATTACATCAGCAGTAGCTGCTCATCCTGTTCAGAAGTTTAAAGGCTGTCATTTTTGCCATCTCCTATCCTGGATTAAAAATTGTGAACAAAAAAAATCCATGTCACCCACTGTTGCTTTAAGACATAGTCTGTAGCAATTCTGCTCCTGTTGTCATGTCCTTAAAGACCTTTGCAATGGAATGCCTTTTGGCAGGGTACCATAGGCATGTATGTAGCACACCTAGGTAAACAACAGAAAACCGCAGATGCTCACATCAGCCTCCAAACTATCTGCAATTTTGGTTTGAGTCAATGAACTTATCCTAGCAGCTTTACAGAAAAGAAGACCAAAAGAGCAGCCATTCTTCATTAGATCACGAGCCTGTCAGTCCCAGATTCTTGTCTCCAAAGTGACTGGCAGTAGATGCTAGAGAAAACTACCTGAAAAAAAGGCCAGATTTTGTTAGCTCCCAGCAAACAGCAGTTTAAAGAATTTTTGCCCAAGTGTTTTTGAACCTCATTTCCATACACGTCATCTATCAGTACCTGCTTAATCCTTTCTTTTTAGACCATTTATACTTTTCATCTCTGTTATGTTCTGTAATGATGAGTTCCAAATTTAACTGGTCACCATGCGGGAAAATAGTTAATTTTGCTTGCTTCAGCTCTGCTCCCAAATAACTGAACTGAGTGTGCCCTCCTACTGACATTACTACCAACATTATAAGAATACATTTCACATTAGGATGTTCGCAGTCAGAATAGCCTAAAAACTGGTGATAGTCCATTACACCAGGTAGAATTAGAGAGCATTACGCAGACAGGACAGGATGTCTACAAGAATTCCAGCTTCACCTGCAAATTTGTTTTACTCACACTTCTGAACAGATGCCCTTTGAAAATCTTCTTAGGGGGTGTTTAATGACAAATCCCCAGACTTCCCTATACGGGATGCTTTTTGAATACTCAGTTCTCTGGGATACAACTAATTTCAAACCCTCCCCTCTCATTTCAGATTCCGGCAATGACAATAACACACAGATTGTACTTGAGCTGCAGTTCATGCTGGAGAAGCCATTCTGAATGTTTTTAACTACAGGAGAAAAAAAAGTAATCTAAATATAGCAAGAACTCAGCTTGACACCACCAGAGACAATTCTGTCCCACCTGATGCCCTAAGGACTACTGCTGTGTGCCTCAGGCAGTGTGGTCTTCCAAGATATGCACAAAGGTTAGATGCATGCCCGTCAGTGAAAGAGAACAATAGCAGGTTCTGGAATGTGGCTGCTCTAGTAACTGAGAACACATCACGCCGCAGGGACTATGACAGGTTAAGAAGGGCACTGGCCAGCTATGGTGTACTGTTTTTTCTCACTTATGGAGCTGGTGTCCTTCTCCCACCTGGTATGCCTCATCCTGCAGCTTCTGCTTCAGGTACTCCTCCATTTTCAGTTCATTCTCCAGCTGACGGACAGAGTCATTCTCATAATTTTCATCATCTGCTCTGACATAGGGGTCTCCATCTTCTGTAACCCTAAAGAAAATTACCAATAAATAGCCTCCTGAGAAGAGTGACATTCCGAGTCAATAACACTTCCCTTTATTGTAACTATGAGGAGTGGGATGCTTTTACACCAACACATGCTCCATTGGCTAGTATTTTCCTAGCACTGGAAAACACCTCACCTATTTCTTCTCTCCAGTGCTCTGATATTGATGAAATAGACAAAAGGATATACTCTGCTGAAGGTATTTTGGGGGTACAGCTCTACAGAACTGCGTAACAAAAGTTCTCAATAACTTGGTACAAAGAGGTTGAACTAAAAATAACTGGAAAAATGCCTATTGTCTTTGATAAGAAGATTCAGGTTCTAAAAATAAATTGGCTTGTAAGTCAATTGAGCTGGTCAATAAAAAGCATTCTGTCTTTTTCATTTAAAAACTTCTTTTTTTCCAGCAGCCTCCAACAGGCCCCTTAGTCTGGATAAGAAGGGAACAGGACTGCAGGGCATAAGAGAGAGCACAGCTGTCCCACAGCCTCCATGCTGCTTAGTTCTGGCCTTTATTGTTTACAGTGCTCATTACTATCTAACCATGAAGCTGTTCTTACTTGGATGCAGGCAGTTTTTGGTGGCAATCAGTTAAGAAGGAGAGGAAACACTGTTTTCAACATATAAAGAATGAGATTAAGAAGGCAAATTGAGCAGGTACCCACATGTCACTGCGGAGGGAGCCGGTGGCAGCAGCACTGTGGATGTACCCTGGCTTCCGGGCATGGATCTGTGCAAGGAAAGCCTTCTCAGACGTTGGGGATGGAACAAGGTCATCAAAATGAGTCCGTCCAAATTCGGAATCCACATTGCTTTCTGTCTCGCTGCCCACTTCTATGAAGTGAAAGGTGACACATGCTTCCATTTAACTTTCACAACAGTGTGTATACTTGGCTGATCCTCTAAGGATTTCTCTGTCTTTCCAACTTTGAGTTCTGCCACCTCATAGTGAGTAACATATATTATTCTACACATATCTACAGAGCTAATAGTTTTCTTCTTTTGGTAAGACAGAGTAGTGAAGCCTTTGCTTACCTTGGTTATTAGGTAGGATATTTTAATGAGAATACCACAGACAACATTTTACAACAGGTCCTATGTGTTCTATACTAAATGAATTTCTAAAGAGTAAAATCCCACTCCATGTGGAATCACAAACAAACTTCTCAGAAGTTTTCAGTGTACCCAGCTGCACCTCTCTGCCCATAGCTTTCAGATCTGCTGTATTCCTGAAGCTGATATTTAGCTGTTTTTTTTTCTAAAAGCATAAAAAGCTTTGAAGATAACATCATACTGCTTTTTTGCTGGTTTGTATTTTCCTGCCTCCCACTTTTTCAAATAGATGTGAAATGACAATGTGGTGACTATCCACCCGTGTTAGCCTCACTCACCAGAATTTAGTTCTTTTACCAAAGAAGACATGGTGTTGGTGATTGAATCTGCTGCCACCAGCAAATCATTTCTTAAGTTTCTTCTTGCACCTGAAGCAAGAGACAAAGCACAGCGTTACTATTCTTCACAAGACATATGTTTTCCTGTTGAAAGCAGTTTTAACCCTGTTGAAAGCTGCCATTGTGATAACTCAGAGTATCAAAGTCCTTACGAGGGACACGTGCAGAAGAATTCTCTGCAGAACAGCCTCATTTACTTATGCTGTATGCAAGAGCAGAAGCCTACCCTCATGCTTCATTTAATCACAATGCCAGATATGTGGAGATTATTCACTGCCATCAAGCTTTCATTTGTGGGGTGACACCAGCAGAGCAGGCCTGGAAGATTAAATCCAGTGTGAACTCATTGACAATGTCTGTGCAGGAGGGAAGAAATTAAGTGTTTTCTCTAAGTTCCCACAGCTCTGTTTAATGACACCATTATTGCCAGGTATTTGCCAGATAATTATGGCAAATGTTGAAGAAACATACTTGACCTCATTGAGACTGAGATGGACTTTTCTTCTCCACTCCCTCTCAGCCTCTCCTGTAGCTCAAGGAGTTTCTTGTATATTCCATTCCATAATTTACTGTCTCTCCTTTTTTTTATTTTAATAAGGGGAGCACTACTGACTCTCTAAACAGCCTCAGGCTGCTTTTAAACTCTTTCTAATAATGGATCTAGAAGTGCTTCCCTGCTGAACCTGGCAATATTCCCTTAACCATCAATCATGAAAGATTCTTGTGAGCTGCATGAAATACTCCTTCCCTAGGAGCAGACTGTGGGTAATGCTTGCTTAATTCTCCCAAATCCCAAACGTAGCTCCTATTGTAGCTGAATAACCAATATATCCCACAGAATCTATAATCTTTCAAACCGGATTATTCACAGGAATTGTCAGGATTTGACTGCTGTAGATTCTTTAAAACTTGCTGAATGCAAACCAATACATTTAAAAAACTTCCCCACATCCTAAAGAGATTTATATATATATATATATATATATATATATATATATGTCTATCTCCACTAGCAAATGGTTACTGGAATGTAAATTAAAGAAGTTAATCTCTCTCTTATACACACAAACACTGGAGACAGCCACTCCCTCTCTAAAGTGTTCTCAATTGTGTATCTCTCAACTATGGCAAACACTATGAAAGAGAAAAAAACCCAAACCACAAGAGAAACTGTGCTTTAGCTGTGGCCTGTCCGCATTATGTACATATAGGCAGACGTCTGATGGTGGAGCACAGAAAGGAGCCGTAAAATCTCAGCCCACACCTCCTCTCACAAAATTGTATGTCAAGATGTGACAGAACAGCTGGCTTCAAGTTCTTGGGTTTGACCTTCCTATCTAGAGAATATGGTAAATAATGACATAAAGCTAGATATTTATCAAATGCAGCAGTTTTTAAATGTGATCACTTACGTTTTTATATTGCTTTTTATCTTGAACAGAACACATTTATATACTTAAAATCATTTGCCTGAGGCAGCCTTAATATTATTTATGGATATTTTATTGTGGCCACTACTTCTCTTACTCCCAGCTCTGTAAG
Organism: Pezoporus occidentalis; assembly: GCF_034315485.1. Classification (NCBI taxonomy): domain Eukaryota; kingdom Metazoa; phylum Chordata; class Aves; order Psittaciformes; family Psittacidae; genus Pezoporus; species Pezoporus occidentalis. The sequence goes on from NW_026915724.1 coordinate 12,737,199, forward strand.
AAACTATCCTATAACAGCATAGGGGTTAGTGGTCCATATGTTTGCCTGTCTCGAATTTTTTCACAGCAAAGAGAGGAAAAGTGTATCTTGCCCATTTCTTTTGCCATAGAAAATGAGATATCCAGCAATCGGTTATGTTGAGACTAGGAAATATTCCTTGGTTTGATATATGAATTGATTAGCACTTTAGTGGAAACTTCTTGATTGTATTATAGATTGAACCTTGTCTTAAGATACATGCACAGAGGCATAATTCCTACGAAAATCAAGAGGAAGGGTGCATGAAAAGGCTGAACTGGGGTCCTGGGAACAAGTACACTTCTACTGCAGCAGAGGAACTCCAGAGATCCACTTAAACTTGATTTGTACTAAGGAAACAGGGGAAAAAAAAGATTCAAATAAAAGAATTGCAGTGATATAAATATTTTAGGAGAGAGCAGATTAGAGAATATTTCTTCGTGCTTTAGTACTCAACATAATTATTTAATCTGTGGCCTTAGAAATTCAAAACAGTTTAAAATTTATTGTTGCTTGATGAAAGAGTGGAAAGAGGAGTGAAAACACTGTGCGGCAGTTTTCTGGAAACGCAAAGGAAAGGTTCACTTACACTTCAGATAAAATTTCTGTCTGGTCTAGCTGGACCCTTCTCAGAGGCCCAAAGCAAAAGACAAGGGTCAGCAGTCACAAACTGCATCAAGGGATGTTCCAATAAGATACAAGGACAAAAAATTTACACATTAAGCATGGTCAAACACTGGAACAGAGGCTGTGGAAAATTCATGCCAAGAGCCATTCAGAACTCAACTGGTTAAGGTCCTGAACAGTCTCATCTCACTTTGAAGCCCTCATTCTTGGAGCAGGAAGACATGGTGACTTACAAGAGTCTTTTCCACCTGAACTAATCCTATAATTGCACCAGCTATTCTTTGCAAAGTCTTAATTTTAAACTGAACATAGTGACAATGCCTTGCTGAAGTCAACAGCAATTCTTTTAGTTAACAGAGTGCTGATAACTGGCCTGGCCATCATGCACTGAAATTCCCTCTTACCACAAAATCTGTTAATTGGCATCATTGTCCAGTTTCTGCTTACCTGCTCACTTTGACAGCAAAATCTGATGGCTGACGAAGTTGATTTTCAATGGTAAACCACAGTTGTTGCATAACTGTTTTGCTTTGTTTTCATTCATACCATGCTATTCAGGAGCTCAGTTCATTTAGAAATATTTCACAAGAAATAATGATTCTTCAAACAGTCTCCAAGTATCTAGACAAGCTATTAATGAGACTTACTTTGTGCAAAGGCTTCCTGCACATCTCCTCCCACTCCAGTCAGAGAGTCCTGAGGTGCATGGGTTGGGGTGGAGCAGGCAGAGGCAGACCTGATGGGCATTGGAATTGGTCGACTGATTGTGTGGCTGGGCGAGGAGCGCGGGGAGCCTGCCCCTTGGGTCTGAAAAACAATCACAAGGGGTTAAACTGGTCTTTGCAATAGCCCTCTCCCGCTGCCCTTGTCACCCATCCCTCAGCTCAAAGGCATCATGCTCTTTGCAGATCAGTTAGGTAATGTTAATCTTGCTAAAAGAAATATATGGAAGTCAGCTGTTAGTGGAGAGCAATGCTTCTGTGAAGAAAAACAGTAAGTAGGAAAATATGAGTCAAGATCTGACTTCCTTTAAGCATGGGAAAATGTCAGGCAGCTAAATAAAAAAAAATCCAAGTTAACCAAAGTATAGAGCTCCTCTCTGCTCTCTTCTCCCTCTCACTGCCCCAGTCTGCATGCATGTTTGATAAAATATAATCCACTCAGACTATGAGAAGGGGAAAGATTCTGGCACTGATGAGGCTTTCAGCCTGGGCAAGGGACTGAAACAGCCCCTTTCATCAGAGTGCTGCCATGAGAGCTGATCACAGCCCTGCCCTCTGCCTCCCTGCAGGAGAGGGTCACGGTACATGCAAGCTCTCAGTCACATAAAGTCCGACACTCACAATAAATAATATAGCTTTCTGCTTTTTACTCGGGGCTAGAGGACTATTTTAAGCTGCTATTATATCATACACTATTAAATTGTTTGCTCTACAGGATTTACTGACGCACTCCCAAAACACTGTGGGGATAGGGCACTATAAATTCCTGCTGTGGGTTCAGTGGCTGGAAGTGAAAATGTTTTAACACCAGTCATATAAAACATCATGCTGTTAGCACCTTACAGTTAATATCACTTAGCTGAAATTTCAAGCAGACTTTACAAGAGTCGCTTTTACAAATGCAGCTGGGTGAGTGATACCAAGAGACACAGTGCCCCTTTCACCCACTGTTTCAAACCCCCTTAGAACATGCATCCACATAAGGAAAAACAGATGCTGGAGTCCACACCAAACTGCACATGGCTTTTGACAGTGTTTGGTAAATGGCAAGGATGGAGGCAGCTTGAGTGCTGTTGAATGGGAACTGCAACACATGCCCCATGTTCACAGTGACAAGTAACCTGAGGGCTCGTTTTTCCCTCACCTTGGCTTTATTTTGAGGATTCAGGAGGATTTCCTAACTCTTCCCATGGTGTTTATTTTGACTCCTGTAGTGGCTGCCACTGCAGCCCTGATATGGCTTGGCAAATGTGCTCTAAAAAGACAATAGCAGCCCACTGCAGGAGGACTGCAGCACTGCCCTTGAGATTTTTATGAATTCCTGCCCTGGACCATAAATAATGTATCAGAATACTGAGCTATTTGTTCTTTTCTCCCATCACCCCTTTCTAAGAGTCATTATCACCAGAGAGACATCAAGGGCAAATTAGGTTTATGAGGAATAAGCACATTACTGATGGGAGAACGGAGGATTTAATACTTATAATTTCTTTAATGATCAGTTTTAGAACATTTAAATGATGGATGAAAGAGAAGTCAAATACATAAAGGCCAGATGATCTCCTGTTTCTGGAACTGTCTGTACCCACTACAGCAGAAATGCAGGTCTCTGGTTCTCCAGAGGCAGGGCACGGAGGAATCTGAAGATGCTCCAAGGTCCTTGCAGGTCGCACCCCTGCACATCAGGGAAGATCTCTAGCTATCTCCTTTCATTCTACGACAGGACATGTTTCATCCTCTGTGAAACAGATTTGCTAAAGAATTTCTGGTTCCCTCTTTCACTTGCCCTTTTTCCTCGGCTCCCCTCTGCCTCTGATCCCTGTTATTGTTCTGGGCAACACCAACAGTGGAAACTTTCAGAGAAGATGAGGAAAAAAAAGGACAAAATTTGCTTCCTATAGTCGAGTCACATTAAAGGAATGAACTTCAGAACAGGCATTTTATTTACTAAAAATAACAGATGCCTGCCAGTACTTTGCTGGAATTTTCCCACAAGAGAAATGTAAAAGCTGCTGCACACCAGTTCTTACCCTGTGCCTGTTTTGCAGCTATGACTGAGATGTTGTGTTTATGATAAACAGTGCTCTCTTATCTCTAGCTTTCAGTGTCAGAATCAACTGTTTGGGAAGTGCAGGGAGATGAAGCATGTGGACTTCCCTCTCCCTTAAAAAAATTTCTCTTTATGCTGTTTGGGCAGTATCAGACAGAACTGAAGAACAGCAAGTTGAAACAGGCAGATATTAGAAAATGCCTGATTTCAGAGAGGTGAACATTTTAATTGTGTTTTACTCTAGACCCACCCCAGCCCAATTTTGTGGGAATGGAGTGCTTATTAGGATTAGATTCCTACTTACTGGTTATCAGCAGAAACGTGGTTTTCACAGGCCAGAGCTCATGGCCTGAAACCTGCTGTGATAATCTGTAGCAACTTCTTGGTATCCTCAGGAGAGGTATTAAGCACCAAATTGCTCCCAAACTTTGGCAGCCCCATTCGCTGAGGAAAAAGCCATACTGAAAGGGGAGCTTCAGCTTTTATGTTGTATTTGGATGCAGGTATCAATGTTCTTGTGCCTTTAGGGAAAATTTACATGTATTTTATTTAATTCACCATCCCTAGCCAACCTCCTATGGATTATAAGTTAACTCTTGTTAGACAGGAAAAGATTTCCCACACTCACGTGTCATGCATGCTTAGGATAAAACACTCGAAAAGAAAACTAGCTTTACAGGAGCTTTAGTCCATTGCTCCCTCTGCCGGAACTGAACTGGGATGACATATGGGGAAAGCCGGTCTCACAGCCTCATCAAAGACACAGATGTTAAGAACTCATTATTCTTTCTTGAGGAAGGGCAGTAGAGAAATATAAAGTTCATAAGCATTACATGACTTGCCAGGCTGCTCATTCCAGTTGAATTCCTCCAGAAATTAATTCAATCCTGCTTCTCTCAACAGATCATGAAATGGCATAGCATAATGGGGATCGTTTAATGGAAATTGTGAGAGTAATTCCTTAGCATCATCACCTGTTATTCAGTGAGGCTATTGCTCTTGGAAGAAATAAATCATATCTCATAACAGCCTGAAAATGTGCTTCCATTTAAAATGTACTTTCACTTACACTGTTCAGTGAACATTTTATATGACAGGGAAACTCTGGTCACGTTGGAAACTTTCTTTTGGGAATGGAAGGTTGTTTAATAATGAGGAATCAAAAATGACATCCCTTACATGGAGGTGATGTCTGGTCAGATTTAATTTTTGTGTGCAACAGATCGATGCTCTACAAAACTTAGCCAAAATGTTAGTTTTATGAAGGTGAGAATTATCTACAACCTCTGCACGCTCTACCATAGGTAGAACACCTCAGACTTGTGGCTGTACTTCTGCTGCTGAACGTGAGAGGAAGCATGTTTTATTAAAATGAAACATTGTTATTGGACTTATAAATCAGGCTGCTGTCTCAAAAGTGCTTTTTTCTTAGCTTCATCTATTTCCAAGATCCATTTCAATACAAAACAGCTCCAAAACAATTGTATTTTCTACAATTTACCATTAGTAATATAAATACTTGACCTTTTTGATCTAGGTGGCAGAAGCTGTTTAGAAACTACATTATTCTCCTGAGGACTCATGGGACTGTTAGCATCAGTACCTGCTTTAAAAGATGTGTCTGATATTTTCTGGACAAAGTGGGATTTCAAACTTATTGCCCTGGTCTAATTTAAATTCAGTTATGTTTCTCTTCAAGTTCCAAAATTCTCATTACATTTTCAAACCTCTGTCTATGGTAGAAGTGTTCTTTAGTTCATATTCTAGGTTGGTTTCACTACAGTTGGGTGGTAGTTTCCATATTGTGCGTGTTCTTACTTAGAGGAGTGAGAAAAAGATCAAGACATCTTGTAGCCATGACTCACTTTCTCAAGGGCTAAGATGTTTAACTGTGAAAATTGCTCTAAGCTACTTGAAAATAACGTGTCAAAGAATTGCAAACTATTAATTTTGGTCAAAAGAACACACACACATTTCAAGCAAAGGAAGTAACAAATCACAGGAACACAATCACATTTAGGAGTTAGTGAGGCCTCCAGTAAGGAGGTAACTTACTACCTGTTTCAATTCTTCTTCCTGAAGGGAAATAGGATCAGCATATGAGATTAGCCAGGATGTAAGTGAAGAACAGAAAACAAAGCCATATTCGGAGTACAGGGATAAAGGTACAGTTGGTACTGTTGATAGTTGAAGATATGTGACTGTGTTATGGTCTGACCTCTGCATACTTTGAAACACTAGAACTGTGCAAAGCGTGCAGAAAACTACTATTACCTCCTACGCCCTACAAATTTTCTTTGTCCAGGCAGTGGACAGCAGGCAGCCCTAACTGCTAGTTGTAGCACCGCAGCATTTCACAGTCTACTTCCCAAAAATCTGCCGGCTACTCAGTGGGCTCTGATGCTCAGGTGCCATCAGTTCCTGCATTGTGGGTGCAGGAGCCTGCACCTGAGGAAGTGCAAATGACAGAATATGTCAAAATCATCCTTTGATGCAAATCCATGCTGCTAAATGGATTTCAGTGAAATGCTTTCTGTTTTTATCATAGCCATATCAGACCCAAGTTGCACTGAATTTCCATGCACTCTTTTTATCTGGCCTGGGCAACAACAAAACAGGCTCTAGTGCTATTCAGAGCACTTTCTTCTATGTGAATAGAAGAATGTCACAGAAATGTGAATTTCTAGCATTGCCTGTCCTAAGGCACATCAGATAAAATAGGGTTGGACTCTGCAAATAAAGGCACATTTTCCATCTTGCCCTTGTCTGTCTTAAAATGCACATGCTTTTTGATATCTTCATTTTTAACTGAGATCCTTTGTTTCATTTGTTTAACCCTTGTTTCTCTATTTATGAAAATGACCAAGTGCTGCTGGGGAAGCATCTCTAAGATCGGAGAGTTACATGTGGTTCTCAAATTGCCCATCTGACACAACTAGCAACTGAATGGGCAAAGTTAAAGGAACTAGCAAAAGCAATTCCGTACGGTCAACTGGTAATAGTATACAGCACTGAAGTGTTTTCTGCAAAACCACCTGAAACTGGACCACAAAGTATTTTGTGTTCGGACACTGCTGAATGTTAATCCAGAGATTCTAGCCTGAAATCCAGAAATGCGGCCAAATCCTTCTACAAAAGAGCAAAACAAGATTGCATTGTATCACGTTCCAGTGTTATTTAAAGGATTGTATTAATTCTTCAATACTTCAGAGACTGTCTCTAATGTTCCATCAACTTAGCAGGTGACAATGATGACGCAGTGTTACTACAGGAACAACATCACCTGAGATTCATTTGAAACCCCTGAATTGAAAGACCAAGGCAAAAAACAGAAAGGAAAGGAAACAAAGGCAAATTTTATTGCTGTAAATAGTCAAGTTCTGCAGAATCGGCGGTCATATCTCCCTCTCCTCTCTTGCTTCACTCTGCCTGCTCTCCTTGGTAGTACCAGGTGGAGCCGCTTACCTTCAGCAGTTTCATGAGGCCTTCCAACTGAACCATTAGCTCCCTCCGGCTTTCCTGGAGAGCAGACATCCTCTGCTCCAGCTCATCCTTCCGCTGTCTGAGAAACAAGCAGATCTGATCAGAGCTTACCCCTCACAGTGTCAGCAGTTTTAAACTACATCATTTCCCCAGCCCGAATATGAGGTATATGCTTACAGACCACAGGAAAGCAAACACACTGTATTAATTCAGCACAGTGCTTAGAAATGGGATTACATGAAAACTAGGGAGTTCCCTCATACTGAGAATATTCATGGGACTGAGTATAGTGATTAGGAAAAAGATAGACACTGACACAGACCCTTCTCCAAAGAACAAATGAGGATCAAACAAATCTGTGTTATATTCCCTTGTGGGAAAGCCTGGCAATTTCTGCCTTTGGATCTCTCAAGTCAATAACCTCACTAGCTGTCAGAAGAAATTAAAGGCATGCCCTGAAGGACAGGAAATTACAGCAGGGGCACTGAACAGAGCAAGATATGAAAGAAACTAAGAAAGTTCAGAAATTCAGCTAGAAAACCACAGTGATATGTTTTTGTTTCTATTACTTTTTCTGAAAGCAAAGAGTAAGACTATCACATACTGGAGATAGAACTGCTTGAAAAATAGCTCTTTGGACTTGGAGTCCGGTGCTGGTCCTGTGATAGCGTGAATACTGAGCCACTAGACGTGTGACAGCCAGTCTGTGCCCACAGAAACGGGAACAGCTTTGATTCTGCACAGCTCCACTGCACAGGACAGGGATTCAGCACTTACACATGTTCAACTACTGAATTGTGTGAGAGGTTCTCACATAAGCACATAATAAAATTGTTGCTTCTTGGAAGCTATGACATAATTAACAATATTACTGCTGAAAAATCACATATTAAGATATATTTTATATACTACTGTGTTGCAAATAACACCAACCCACTATTTCATTAGCTTTGTACCAATATGACAATTTAATCCTAAATGGAAAAGCAGCAGAGCCAACAAGACTAAGTACACTTCCTGTATTTAGGGAAATATGAAACCTCAATTTTGAGGCTTCTCTGGAAGTGAACAGATACTGATACAAGCAACACTGATTTCTACAGGATTGCTCATGTGTGCTCTCGCCTATATAATAGTATCATAGAGTAACACTGCAAAGCTGTATTTACTCTTCTGGAGGATTAATCTATTTTCTGCTACAAAAACTGCTTGTGCTGGCTTTTCTTTTCCAGGCATGTAATGGTTGCAAATGCTATGAACTGTACAAAGGCAACAGAGTTTACAGAACTGCTAACAAAAATAAGATACCTAATCCATGTAATTCAAAGTGGCAGGCCCTAGCAGAGACCTCTCCTGGGATTTAGATTCATTCTGTGGGGGAAGAGGATCTAAGCAGCCAGACTGCTCCTCTGACTTTTTTCTCCCACTGTACTCCCGAGCAAGTTCATGGAAGTAATAAGCTTTCCAATCTGTCTCCAAGACAGCACTGATAATGTGAAGGAATACTCAAAACCTTGTTTCAGTGAGACTGCAACGCTGCAGCAGCTAGTCAGAGGTGCTGGGACAGGTACCTGCAACATAATTTACAGATTCCAGTGTTTCTTAATATTATATGAGCTAAACTGTCCTAATTGCTTCAAGCCCCCAAAGTCTGTGGGGTAACATGTAAATCAGCGTTGCTGTTCTGAGTCCTTCTGTTTTACACATGATAACAACAGCCTCATGACATCTTAAGTGTTTAAGAACTTGAGGTAGTGCTGAAATTCCACAGTAAATCAAAGACAATCTTTTGCCTTTCAAATGGTGAACATCTTAGAAGGTATGCAAAGCAGTACAGACCCACAGACCATAAGTTATTTTCTGACACTACCATATTAAATCAGAGAAGATATCATAATTGAGGAAGACAGAATCACTGCTCTAGGGACACCCTGTGTCACAAAATTCAAATAGGGATATTATGCTCCCAATATGTGTAGCAAAACTGCAAAGAGGGATAATTAAGTAGCCAGTCTGCTAACGCTGCACAATCATTTGACTTTTTTTTAAGGATAATTAATTTTATTTGTCAACTACACAGAAAGCTAATCTCCTAAACCTGATTAAAATAGACCTTAGGCTTGATGCACAGGAGCTACATTATTGGTGTATCTTAAGCAGTGCACATATTTTCATCACAGTCACTTTCACATGTCACACAGAATGTCACTTGCCTGTAGATCTCTAGAAGTAATTACACACTAAAATCTCTTAGAAATGAAGAAGCTAATTTGTCTTCAGATTGGAAAGCAAATTTAGTTATTTGTGAAAAATATTTTAGTGTGGAAAACTCTATAGTAAAACTATATAGTATTTGCAAAGAAAAAAATTCAGCACAATTTCTTACTGTAATTTCCTTTGGTTATGAATCAGACCACTAAAATATTACTTGTATGAGGTGCACCTAAGTGGCCAAAAATGTTCTTTAGCCTCATGCAAGCTCTAAGTGGCACAGGGATAAAACTTAATTTAGCATTGTTTCACTAGAAAGAAAGTGCTTACACTCTATTCTCTATTCGCATGAAGTGTTTTGAATAGTTCTTATTGGCTTCTCTGCCTGGCTTTCACAACACAGCACTTTCAGGGAGCCTACATATCTGGGCCAATAACTATTGTACTTCTTTAATGTGATACACATGGCAATTAGTAAATCCATGTAAAGTATCCTAATTAACATGCAGACACATCCATATTGATGTTTTTAGTTTGGTGGGATAATTGGAGAGATGATCCCCTTCAGCTGCCGCAGATGACATTACTCCCTACTTCCCACGTGACAAAGAGGATCCTCCTGCAGCCTGGTTTTGCACTGTGAAGCGAACTGACCTCATCTTAGAGCTCAGCACTTGGGAAATTTCCAAAAATTAATGTCTAATTCTGGCTGTATTTTCATGTAGCTCTGTATTTACTTTAGCATAAATGAGAAGTCTTTGTAGAAGCATTTGTTCTGACAGAACACCATTTTTCCCCATATAATTAATGGCACTTGGACAAGGCTGTGGGGACCTATTCCAAATGACCTAAGGGCCTAACTCTGGAAACATTAATGCACATGCTTAATTTAATGTAGATGAGTAATATGTGAGATTTCTCATGCATGCTGTTTAAAGCATAAGCTTAATTACTTCTAGGACTACAGCCTGCACTGAAAATGGAGGAAAAAATATGCATTGTGTTATTTACTTTAAAAAGGCCCAAAACAGTAAGCCAGGCTTATCTCTCATTTTTTCTCTTATTGAGAATGACTGGCTGGCCCCAGTCATGGCTGGAGGTTTTACCACTGAGGACTTACCTCAGGAGCCGGAGCTCTGCAAGGAGAGTGGGATTTTGCTGTGCCTTCTCTGGTGTGGGCTGAGACGCTTGCTCATGTTCAAGTCGCAGCCTCTGGATCTCCTGTAGGATTTCTCTTGGGGAGGAGAACAAGCAAAAGACTACAAGTCAGTAATTTTCCACAAGACCAGCTCAGCGGACACTGCAAGAGGGGAAAAGGTATGAGTGCATGTAGCTCTTCATCAACACAGATATGATGACTCGGCTCCAATCGACAAAAGAAACCCCCAGCAGTGGAAGAGGGCTCTGGATATTTTTTAAATGAACTTTTAGGATTTCACTATAAAGGGAAATACTGATTCAAGACCCCCAAAAAAATCAGAGGTAGACATTAAATAGCTCTATGCTTAATGAAATTGTTCCTTTCTTGTTCTTCCCCACAAACACTTGAAGCACCCCGTGTATGCAAATTAAAGTAACAAATTAAAGGTCCTTCTTGAGGATCAGATAAAATACTCAGCTCTTAAAAAAATACTTTTAGTGTATGTAGAGATTTGAGAGTGGTCAACAATTTATGCAGAAGCACTTTAACAGGACTTGTTATGACTGGCTTGGCAGCCCTGGAGAGCTGTCAAAAGGCTAATACAAAGCTTCGCAGCAGCAGGTTGACACCTTTGTGAGTTTTGCCTTGTCTTCACACCGTGCTGGACAGCAGATGGTCAGGAGGCAGCCTCGAACTATGAAAGACAAATGGAGACTGGAGCTGGTGGCTCATTACATGGTGACAGAAGGTAGTGCAGTGTTTGGAATAGGAAACCATCTGGTCTGGGCTGGCCTCTATTTTACAGTCCAGCAGTAAAAGCAGAGCTTTGCTGCCACACATTTCACAGCATCAGGCAGCCTGACACCCAGGGCCAGATCCTCTGCTGCTAACAAATGGCATCACTCCTTTTTGGGGCCGGCTGGCCTATTTCTCCTGACATAATCCCAGTCTTGGTCACATCCACAGCTCCCATTTGATCAGCAGCCTAAGTTGCTGCTACCCTTTCTGCAAACCTTTCCCAGGCCGATTGTGCTCTGTAGAACTTTAATCATCTTTTCCACAAATCAAAGCAGGGGAGCATAACATTACCAGTGTGACTCATCCTTTTATCATTTCATGTTAAAGTGCTACACAGGATCCAACTCAAAGTTAATCTGGTTTTGAAACAGGTCAGGCTTTTTTTTTTTTAAACTCTTCACAAACAGCAGCTGCAAACAGTAAAGCATCAATGACTGTATCACAATGAATAGTACACTCATTAAAACACAGGGTGGCTATGGATTTCAAAGCCTTTGTGATATTTTGTGGACTTTTCTATAACTTGCACTTTTTGTAGGGGGAGGTGCATATGCATGTATAAGCAAAGAAGTAGGTGGCAAAAAGTGTTAAGAAAGAAACAAACATGCACAATACATGGGCCTGAACAAAAGCAGGTACTTTGTGGATGCTTACCGGTTTTTATTTTCAAGCTCTGCTATCAGCTGCCTTTGTTGCTTGTTTGCATCAATGGTGAAGGAGATATCTGACGCCCCTCTCTGCTGACCCTGCTGCTGTTGTAAAAAAGAGAAGGCTGCATTGAAGGAGGATTAGCCAGCATCCACCCATAAACTCAACACAGATGTGTTCTGTGAAATCTGCTTACAGAAAATGCAGTACCAGGCTTGCCTACAATAAAAATAAAAGAGCATCCATGTTGTGCTCATACCAGCATGGCTCCACTGCTAGTAGAAGGAGGGTAAGTGCTAGAGTAAATAAGACTCAGTGTTTGCCATCCTGTCATTCACTTCTTCTTCAGGGAGCCTCCTCTGAACCAATCGTTAAAGGCAACAGCACTGCTGCAGGCATTTGCTGTAATACGTCTGTTCATTTTGATATTCCACACAAGAGGAACACACTGAAGCAAAACCTAGTGCCTCTCTTCAAAAAGAAAGGGATGCGTTTCCAGCGCTGTGACGCTTTGTTCTCTTGAAAGTACAGTTTTAGTTTGAATACTGTATTCAGTTTTCAGTCTGTCTGTGTGGCCTGTTTTGGCCAAGGTTTCCTATTACACTCTGCTGATACTTCAGAAAATCTCTTTCTCCAGTCATTCAGCTACAGCAGTACCTTTTCCCTCAATAAAATGAAGTGGGAATTAAACTATTTCTTACCAAAGCAGGCAATGTTCACTACAGCTTCCGTGGATTATGCTCTTTTTTTCATGTTTATCAGAAATAACCAAGTATTATTTTCCTTGTTCACACTTCTGTATTTCAGTATTGTACCAATGAGAACACAGACCAAGACATTTAAAGTTTCACAGCTGCCAAAGATATCCATTTATTTCCACTTCCAACCTGAAAGATGAGATACTAAAAACCACTCTTTTAAGTTACTGCTGTGATCTGAGTGTTTCTCACCATAAAAGCCCTGTGAAGTGTAACTCTAACTAATTTTATGTGATGCCGGGCACCTCCTCCTCCAGGAGGTGGACCCTTGAAAAGGATGAAGATACGTCTCATTGCAAACCTTTGTTCCTTTTTAGCACTGACTGTGAGAAAAGGGCAGGATGTTATGCCTGTAACCATTTATTGTATTTTCTGCTACAGTTACATTTTCCCATTAAATTTCCAACCATAGGGATGCAGAGCAGTGCATAAATAAGAAAAACTGCTTCACCCTGGTGGATGGATGTCGCAACTGATTCAGGGGGTACCAGGATCCCTATCCTGAATGCCCAGAGTTCATAAGACATTTTATTCCTTAAAAAACAAAATGACCATCAGCAAAGCTTTAAAAATTTCCACTGTGCTCTTAATGTGGTGCCACTCTCATGCTTGAAAAGATTTCTGTATACAGAAACTTTCTCTTTTCCTTCTGTCTCTTTCCTTCAAACCAGCTGTATTTAAAAGCTACCTAAATATTGTTTCTAAATTTTCCCCCATATCACAGACATGTTATCTACAACTGATTTCTATCAGTTTCTACCCAGAGACATTAATAATGTTAAATCTTATTCTCATAAAGAATTACTGTCCTGTGGAAACAGGACCATCAGCTACAGATTGCCTTAAATTTAAATCTCTATGTCACACCTCTGGAAGTGATTGACTTGGGCTGGGCTGGCAGACCAGGAGCACCCTTCTCCTCCCCTGCAGCTGTGGGTAGTGTGAAATCTTCCATGACAGATGGCTGCACGGGGTGGCAGCTTCATCTTCACTGCCTTCACTTGGAAGGAACATGACTCAAAATTTTTACACAAGAGCAGTGCCTGATTTTGCCCTTTCAGTTAACCCTGCCATGTAAATCTCAGTGAGAAAATATGCTTCTGAGCACTCTGGACTGGCTGCTTTTCACTTAACCATCATTTATGGTCCCTTGTTCTACCTAATGTGCTGAGATGGAAAAAAAGTAACTAGGCTGACCTTATTTGTGCCATTTAAGTTTTTATATACTTCGATTAGGTTCCTGCTTCATTCTCTCTTGTTCCTGAATATAGTTAGTAAGGTTTTAGCCTGTCATCACCTTGTATCTTGGGATACATAGAACAGAATAATCATTGCTTTGAAATAAAAATGGGAGCCTGGGCTAATGCAAGGGGTCATTAGAGTCATCCTGCTGAAGATCATTCTTTAAAATCCTCAGCATTTAGGGCCCTAGTGGCCATGATATTTGAACTAAAAAGTAAAATGGATTCACCACCCCATTTTTCTGCTGCACTAAATCATTAACCTTTAACCAAAGCTAGTCCAGGCTGTATTTTCTAGTCTTTCATGAGTTCAAGATGTCAGGTTCCCTCTGCTGTAATTGTTAAAATACCATTGCATTAGTATATAGATTATATGCATTAGTACGTGGATTCTTTGGTTCAAATGGACTGCATAAAAGTGTTATTACTAAACCATAACGGCGCCTGATGAAAAGGTTAGGGAAAAATAATCCATTAATCATTAAGACTGTCAGATGTAATGTCCCTGATCTTGCCAAGCCCCTGGAACGTGACAGAAGGAAAGAGCCTTCCTTTAATTAAAACACTTACTGATGAAGAAGTTTCTGCTGCCAGCCTTGCTGCATACCTGGCGATCAGCTTATGTTCTTCATCCAGGCGGCTTGCGCTGTCGAGCACACTGCTCAGGGTTGGAAGGGAAGGAGGGAAGACATGTTAACACCGGTAAAAATGGCCACTGCTGTGTCAACGCTGTCCACTCACACACCCTCATTACAGAATTCAGAAGCAAAATATTGCCAAATTAACAATGGTAGACGTTAACTGAACAAAGGGAAGAAGTGGGAGGCTGATTTCCCTGGAAGGATCAGCTCTGGGTGCTAAGCAGCACCTTCCTTTAGGGGAAAACAGCAGCAATCCGCAAATCCTGGGCAAGGGTTTGCAAATCACAGATACTCTGTCCAAAGAGGGGTGGGAGGTGGTTAGGACCACTGGTCAACATTTGTATTTACTTATAAGCTTTGTCATACCACCTAGAAGAGTGATACTGATTGGACAGTGGATTAGCGGGAACCTCAGTGTTTGCTGAGAAAAATTTCAGTAGCTTTGTCAGATTTGCAACAGAAAACAGTATTCAGGACAGTTTTGCAGGGCACTTGTCACACTTTAGAACCACTGATCTATAATTTATAATCAGACCTTCTCTTTTATTCTTGGTTCCTTGGTATTTGGGAATAAGGTTTCAGGGAATCACACAATGGTGATCAGAAAGCACAAGAACTAAAGAGCAAATATTTGGAAATCCTTTAAAATATCGCAACTTGTTACTTCTCCCCCCAGCCCCCTCCCAAGAATATCAAAGACAAATTTGTCTCTCAGGTTAACCCCTGAAAGGCTATTATTTAGTCAGATGAGAAGGAAAAAGGCACTATGTGGAGAACCTTTACTAATTCTAAACATCTAGAAGTTTGCAGAGAACCATCAAAACTAATAAACTGCCAAGGAAGGACATCTGAAGAGGACTTAGTTGACCCTGGACAATCCTGGGAGTTAGAATCCTGCAGTGCATTACTTTTAGTATATACAAGAGAAGAACAATGAAGCCTCTAAGAAGAGGTGAGAAGAATGCATTGCTCTGTGGAATACAAGACAGCCTGCAGACTATCCCAGACAGAGGTAAGTCTGTCCTCTTTTCTTAACCCTTGGCAACTGTCTTAATGTTTTGGCTGAAGGGAGGCAGATGCATAACTCCCTACCCGTGTGCTCTTCAGGGCACACAGCTGGTTGCTGGTGAATGAGCTTCACATTTCAGAACAATGTGTAAAACAAGGGTTATATTGGGCATGGGCATCTTACTCTGAGTTTTGCCAGAAATTATATCTTGAACTTCAAAAGACTTCCAGATGAAAACAGCGCTTGCGCAAAAAGTTCTGCTTTTGAAGAACTGGCATCTTTAAAAGGAAAAGGGAATATTTCTCCAAAATTTCTCAGTGAGTTCATATCCCCAGATACCTGAGGGAACTATAATGTGCATGTTTGGGTTGTCTTGATTAAGTCCACTGGGATTTAGAAGTTATGTTTGAAAGATGAGTACTGGTTGATATTCATTGATCATTAAAATAAAGCTGGGAGTCATGTGGATTTGTTATGGCTTCCTGAGGTACGGAAAAAAAGACAAACATCATCTTTTTTTCATTCTGACAATAACCTGTGAGACCACAAACATGGGGTTTAGAAAAACAGTAAAGCTATGAAAAGTCAGACCCTGGGGGGTTCTGTGTAAGCTAAGCTTGAGCTGCAGACTAGACATAAGACTTCTGGTGGCAGACAAACACTAATTTTTGGGTTCGGTTATGTTTCATTTATTTTGTTACATACATAGCTGAATCCTATGCTTACCCAGACTCTTGTGGGATAACCAGTTTACTTTCTAGAAAGACCCAAGCTATAGGTATTTTTCTAAATTTATACAGTTCTGCTTCTTACATACTCATGCTTACTGTCCTGATATGTCACCCAGAGAAAGTAAGGGGCAAGCGACTCCTGCAGACACATCAAATTATGCAAACCAGGTAATAAGGGCTACTTTCATGACTTTAATCTTCAGTTTTTCCGTAACGACTAAAACATCACATCCTAACAGATGGCTGTGAAAACAAGCATTCGGCATTAATTCTCCTTTCTACAGCAATGTGCTGGAAAAACAACGGATATTAGCCATCCTGGAAAAATAACGGATTATGGTTCCACTTGCTGGCATAACACAATCTGTAACATAGTTCTGAGATGCAAGTTGGCTCCTGAGACAATGACTTTATTGAATGAACCAAGCCACTGCAGCATTTTGATTCTTATTTGCTACTTAATGCCTTTGATATATATTTATGTGTAGGTGGAACTCATAAAATAGATGTAGCAGCACGTCAAATTTTGCCTATGAATGCCACAAATCACTGGTCCCAAAGCTTTGTAAATTAAATTTCAGTGTCTGAGATAAATTTAGTTCTGGAATGTAACTATTTGATGTGAACATTAAGAACAAAGGTATGCACAGCAGCATTAGCCTTGACTGCCAAGATTTTTATGTCTCAGAGTTCTGATATGACATAATTCACTTCTGTTTTACTTCAGAAGTTTCATGGACAATGATACAGTGAAATACACATAAGCTTCAAAATGTTATGAACATGTGTGCAGAACCTGGCACCCTCAAGAGAATGGTTCAGGAGCCCCTTTCAAAGAAACTGAACATTTTGCAGACAAGTATCCTGCTGCTGCTTGTTTTCTAAAAGACTTAACATTTTTAAGACTGCTTCTCCATTAGTCACTATTTCTTTAAAGACTTTAAAATTATTAGCAATAATTGGTCTGACAGAATTATTGTCACTCCAATATTATAACCTGCATAATAAGACTTCTTTTTTAGGCTTTAGTGGATCTATGTAATATTCTGCAGTCTAAGGGAGATCCATAAAAGAAGGATCTCAGAACTGCAGGCAGAGGATGAAAAATATGACAGCCTGTGAACAAAGGGGTGATACTTTGCTATTCCTCAGGCTTTGGATATGTCAAATCAGCCTGATCTGCAGTAGACACCCTGCAACAGGTGATATGGATGTCTCTGATGGTCTTAAAATTACATCACTGCTGGGAAGAAAAGCCTCAGAAATGTCAGTCTCTTGTGGAATTTTTGCAATAGAGACATCAGTGTGGTCTTTGTGACATGCTCTTATTCTACAAACCTTCACTTAACAAATAATTTACTACAGAGAATACTGACAGATTAGAGGGCAGGTTTCTAAGCCTCAGGGCTGTAAGAACAATGTGCTATCAGCACCCCACCAAATGTATTCTGAGGATTATCTGTGACACTTTCAAAATTGGATTGGTTTAAGGCACTTGAAACTGAGCCACATCATCTGACCCCCCTGCTATTGTTAATTTGCCACACCTTTAGAATCACCGAGATTTTACCATCAAATTAACATTCAGATATATGGGTATAATCATGAAAACTAACTCTGTTCAAGGAAGACAAGTGTCTATACATTTCCTCTGTAGCAGCAGGTTTCTGAATGCTTTTCCTTTTTCAGGAGAGGATTAGACCAGCCTTCCTAGCAAGGGTTAGCTGTTATGAACACACCCTCAATAAAAATTTTTATCATATTTACCAATATTTTATTTACCAATATATACCAAAATTATTTACCAAAATATTACAATATTCTACCAAAAATTTACCAATTTTTTACCAAATCTAATACCATAGAATAGTATGGGACTTTTACAGCACAGAAATATGACTTACCACAGTGTAATAGAAAAATAAATAAATTCAGAAAATAACTTACTATGGAACCAAAATAACCTCCTACTTAAAATATATTTTATCTTATGTCCTTCTGCACCTGAAAAGAAAAAGGCTGAAATATGTGGAATTAATATTCAAAACTAGGTAAAGTCTCTACCTTATATGAACAAAAAGGAAAACTATTTGCAGTTAAAAGCTCTTTTTTAGAATCGGACATGAAAGAAGAACTAAATTAAGTATCAAGTATTGGTTTTACATGTTAAAATGTATTTTATGATGAAACTAACCAAAACATCCAGCTAAGGGATATTTTTACTACCCGTACAGTTACTATAATTCATGAATTAAGTCTTTCTCTTGTTTCTTAATTTTCCCTGAAATACTGGATTCTAAAAAGCCCTCAAGTAGCTTATTAGCCTGCGGGGGATGGAAAGGAAAACTTCCTAGTTGCAGTTTCAAATAAATGCAGATGAAAAATGAAGATAAATAGAGAAAATTACTTAATTAACAGCCCCCCCCGTCCCCCAGTATAAATACTAGCTACATTTAAACCAGAAAAAAGGTATACTGGGCTATACTGGACTTATCATTAGCTACTATAAATTAGCCTGGCTCAGTATCCAAAAAAAAAAAGCAACTCATTTTGAAACATTACTATACAGCTCTTCAGATAATGGTATGTATTATGTTCACAAAGTCCTTCTGTAGGTTTTTCTTGCAGATGAGGGTCCAGCTACAATCATTCCTCTTTTCATCTTCGGCTGCCAGTTGCACTTGAAAGTAATGTGGCAGCATGTATGGGTATGTACACGTGGTATTTTGCAAGCAGATACAATAGCTGAGCTGGCTAACTGCAGCCACCCCAAAATGAGAAGCTACCTGACTATAGTTAGCTAAATGTTTTACTCAGGTTACCAAATCTTCCTAAGTTGCAGGGTGAAATAACTTCAACTCGGCACCACCCTAACACAGCTGTGTGAGTTTTGAACAAACTCCATCCAGCCACTCCAGGGCACAGACAGGAGTTCACCTTTGCCTGAAGATGCCACCCCAGCCTACATGAGATGAAGCAGCTGAGCCTCCTGCAGAGCCCTCACCTCCTCTCCTGGAAACTGGCTTCACACGGGAGCTTCAGGATGGCAACGCTGTTTGTTCTTCTTGTCTTTACCAGAATATAACTGTTCCCTTTCCCCAGCAATCTCATTAGAACAAAGCAGAAAATGGCAATGCAGTATGGTTTGATGCATGATTAACATTGCTGTCCCTCTTGGTTATGTTTCTGTCAAAATCTAATTGGTATTTTATATAAATAACTGAGATTGAGGATGCTGTGACTGCAGCGACTCAATGCCAATAATCACATTATATACTACACTTTGCATCAGTTATTTAAACAATTAAGGCCATTATCAGTCACTCTTCTTTCATCCCTCAAAAACATTAAATTTGAAGGACCTTGTAGCACCTAATTTGTACATGCATATTTGGATGCAAAGGTACTATGACTTGGTGAGGCTGGCCCAAAACCTTGAAGGAACAGGTTGTAACATACTAGATAAAATGCAGAGGATGAAGATGCTAAAGGTGAGGCTACTCTCAAGGGAATCTAACTGGTGATCCTCACTGAAGCAAAATGAATCACAGACATGGCATCCAAAATGCCATGCCTGGCACCAAAAATTACATGTCCTTCTTTGTTTTCCTCTTGAACAATCATATATACATAGGTCATTCATGGTAGACAGGGCCACATTTCCTTCTCTCTGCCAAACTAGAGCAAGTGGTAGTGTACTCCTGTCCTCAATCATGGATGGGCAATGACTGGTCTACACACACATCCCCAACAGCTTGTTTCAGAGCCATGGTGTAAATACTACTAAATAACCCCATTTCCAGAAGTGCTTCTCCAGGAATGAAATTTCCCTTCAAAATGTTTTTGGTTTGAGTAAATGGTTTTAATTTTCCTCACTAAAAACTAGTTTGCCTTCTTTTCCCCACTGGCACATTCCAGAGTAGAGAAGCAGATCCAGAACAATGAAGGCAGACTTTTTTTTTCCACTGGGCATAGCAAATTACTCCCTTTTATCAACTGGGGCTACAAACAGAAGCAAATTTTGTAAGACTGCAGAGAATCACTGCATTCACCCTCCCAAATGAAGCTGCTTGTTGCCTTCTACATGTAACAGTAAATGGAGAGTTTCTCCAAACCTGGAAAATAATCTGCAATACCAGCATAGGAAAACAAAGGTGAATCACATAATCATAGAATGGTTTGAGTTGGAAGAGAACTTAAAGCTCATTCAGTTCCAAGCCCCCTGCTATGGGCAGGGACACCATCCACTAGACCAAGTTGCCCTGTACAACTTGGCCCTGAACACTGCCAGGGATGGGGCAGCCACAGCTTCTAGGGGCAACCTCTGCCAGTGCCTCGCCACTCTCACAGTGAAAAACTTCTTCCCAGTATCTAACCAGAAACCTCATGAGCATAGTTTTGTTAGAAACGCTGTACAGTTTTCTGTTCAGTGCCACATTTTCTAGGGCCATATACTGCACCGCTCACTACCTTGCTGGTACAGGTTTGCAAAGTCTAGACTTTTGTTGCACATGAACACGCAAGACAGAGTTTTCCCTTCCTGGGGTGGCCTGCTGCAATGCCACCATCTGCAAGTGCTAGGAAAGCAGCTGGGTTTAGTTTATTCACTCCAGCAGAAACTATCAACTATGTTCAAGATACTAATTTAAAAACCTGTCATGCCCGAGTCTGAATGAGAAAAGAGGAAATTTACATCCAGGATTCAAACAATGAAGAAATCAGGCAGATTTAGAAACAATGCCTGACATAAAAATTGAAATATACTCCTTCCTTCACTAGGTTAGTAAGTAAATTCCTATTATTACTATTATCATTATTTAAGTACTATTACCATTTAGTTCTTCCAAGATAAGGTGAAGCTACAAATAATGCATCGCCTCAAAAATTATTACCTTGAAAACATGGACTTGTTAGTCATTGCTGTATGAAGATTTCTGTACCACCATCAAGTCCTGCACTGACTAGAGCATGGCATCCCAAATCAATCTGTATAGCTATTCTTAACTAAGCAGTTAGTTGCATTACCTTGCTGCTTAACATCACCAGAGAGAATAATAGCAGTTGCCACAATCCACCAACTCTGGGAGGACATACCCCATATTCATATGTATTCCTTTCAGGTTAGTGCTCATGAAGAACTGCTTCATCCAGGAGGAAACAGTGAGAGCATCTGACCAACCAACATCCCTTTCCTGGGTTCCCCAAAGGTGCCAAACCTGCACTAACCGTGCCGGGTTGCTCTGCAGCATGTTGACATACAACCCGATGAGTACATGTTCATCGGCCAACCTGTCTGCAACATCGAGGCTGTACTGTAACCTGAAACAGGGGCAAGGGGAGAGAGGGTGCAGTCCGGACAGACAGAGGGAAATAAACAAAGAAAGCAGGAGCAAGTAAGGGTGTGAAATGGGAATTTAGGAACGAATATTTAAGTGCTCTTAGGAAAAAAAAAAAAGTGCAGAAATTATTTTGTTATTGTTATTCATATGTTAAATATTTAAAGGGTTAGGAGGGTAGAATCCCTCTGTAGAATTACAGAGTGAGATGCCAGATTGGGCCAGGGGCTGCGGCTGTACAGTACCATTTATTTCAAAATACAGCAGATTGTGAGGTCAGCACTATTTGCTTTAATATACTATCTACTGCATATATACATTAAATAGACATATGTTGCACACATGATTAACATACTGAAATCACAAGCTGGATTTGCTCAGAAGTGTCTGATCAAGACGTGCACCCAGGTGTACATAAATATATTTAAACATGCCCTGTTTAGCTCAGTGGGTTAATTAGTTATCACAATTTGTTTACTGAATACATTAAAAGTGGGAGGAATAGAGGAAAAGGTTTTGGTTTAGCTGTGTTAGTGCAAGCTACAAACATACTCTCTCTTTAACTTACCCTTTGCCTTTCAAGAAAGCTGGAGCAGCCCTAGCCAGCAGTTTGCTCTGCTCTACTTCAGTATTCTTGGAAGGAGAGCTAGTTAATAAGACAGGAAAACTAAGAAGAGGGTAAAAGTGATGTCTGAAATTCATTACAGAACAGAGTTTGGAGAAACTCATTCAAGTGCCCTGGACTGAACATAAACATAACAATAAAAGCTTCAAAGAAATTTTAGAAAACTTCCGGAAATGCAAAGTCAGCAATTATGAGTTTTCCCTCCTGTTCCCCAAAAGCAAACTATAAAGCCTTCACTACAGAAAAGACAAACAAAATGTGCTTCTCTCATAAGTGGAGAGCTGAAGGCTTGTGTAGTTTCCAGGTGGAGTTCAAGATAAATGTCTTCTTAAATGCAGCTTTCAAGCAGGGAAAGCTTCATCCTTCACTACAAGAGTTAAATGGCTTTTCTAAACATTTGCCATAAGCCATTTTCAATAATCTATGGAAATGTGCTTATTTAGATTCAGTGATGAGATACACCAGTTTAATTTTCAGAAGTACTGTTGTATTGATTTAAAAAAAAAATAGTTTCTTAAACTCACTTTTTTTCTCTTATTACAGTATTAAATGGACTGCAGTAACTGCATCTTTCCCAGTGTGAAAATATCCACGTTAATAAGATAACACAGGCTAAAAATGAAGAGATCGAAATGTTACTTTTTCTTTCATGCTGCAGCACTTTTGGTTTGAAAAACAACAAAGCAAACAAAAAATGTATTTTACTTTCTTCTTTTTAAAATCTAGTCACCTTTATTTTTTGGTTTGGCTACTGATACCGTACATCGATCAAGAAGATGAGTGTGTGATCATGCATGCACTGTGCATCTAGGTGTGTGTGTGTTTAGGCAGATGACAGTGCACAAATGTGATGCATAATAAACCTGAGCAGATGTGTCTCTGATGGAAAGAAGATCAAGCCCTTTAATAGTAGGATATAGAAGGAATTCAGTAAGACGAGGTATGTGCCACTCCCCTCCTTTTGGGAGGTCAAGGTTGGCAGCAGGGGTCTGGAAAGGATGGTACTGCAGGGTGCCCTAAGAACCCAAGCCCTATTGATAAATCTGGCAGACAGCTGAATGAAATGCTGTACTGCACAACAAGGAAAAATGCTTGCTTCACATTTCCATGCTCATCAGCATGCTACTTATATGTGTTGTGCTTCCACTGAAACAATATCCATACAGATAACCACGCTCCATGCCATAGAATAGTTAGGGTTGGAAAGGACCTTAAGATCATCTAGTTTCAACCCCCCTGCCGTGGGCAGGGACACCTTACGCTAAATCATATCACCCAAGGCCTCGTCCAACCTGGTCTTGAACACTGCCAGGGATGGAGCATTCACAACCTCCCTGGGCAACCCATTCCAGTGCCTCACCACCCTAACAGGAAAGAATTTCCTCCTTATATCCAATCTAAACTTCCCCTGTTTAAGTTTGAACCCATTACCCCTTGTCCTATCACTACAGTCTCTAATGAAGAGTCCCTCCCCAGCATCCCTATAGGCCCCCTTCAGATACTGGAAGGCTGCTATGAGGTCTCCACGCAGCCTTCTCTTCTCCAGCCCCAACTTCCTCAACCTCTCTTCACATGGGAGGTGCTCCAGTCCCCTGATCATCCTCGTGGCCCTTCTCTGGACTTATTCCAACAGTTTCATGTCCTTTTTATGTTGAGGACACCAGAACTGCACACAATACTCCAGGTGAGGTCTCACAAGAGCAGAGTAGAGGGGCAGGATCACCACCTTCAACCTGCTGGTCACGCTGCCTTTGATGCAGCCCAGGATACGGTTGGCTTTCTGGCCTGTAAACGCACACTGAAGCCGGCCCACGTTCATTTTCTCATCAGCCAACACCCCCAAGTCCTTCTCCGCAGGGCTGCTCTGAATCTCTTCTCTGCCCAACCTGTAGCTGTGCCTGGGACTGCTCCAACCCAGGTGTAGGACCTTGCACTTGGCATGGTTAAACTTCATGAGGTTGGCATCAGCCCACCTCACAAGCATGTCAAGGTCCCTCTGGATGGCATTCCTTCCCTCCAGGGTATCAACCAAACCACACAGCTTGGTGTCATCGGCAAACTTGCTGAGGGCGCACTCAATCCCACTGTCCATGTCAGCAACAAAGATGTTGAACAAGACCGGTCCCAACATCGATCCCTGAGGAACACCACTCGTTACTGGTCTCCAGCCGGACACTGAGCCATTGACCACAACTCTTTGTGTGCGGCCTCCAGCCAGTTCTTTGTCCACCGAGTGGTCCATCCATCAAATTGATGTCTCTCCAATTTAGAGACAAGGATGTTGTGTGGGACAGTGTCGAATGCTTTGCACAAGTCCAGGTAGATGACGTCAACTGCTCTACCCCTGTCCATCAGTTCTGTAGCCCCATCATAGAAGGCCACCAAATTGGTCAGGCAGGATTTCCCCTTAGTGAAGCCATGCTGGCTGTCACCAAGCACCTTGTTGATTTTCATGTGCCTTAGCATGCCTTCCAGGAGAATCTGCTCCAAGATTTTGCCAGGCACAGAGCTGACACTGACTGGTCTGTAATTCCCCGGGTCATCCATTTTCCCCTTCTTGAAAATGGGGGTTATATTTCCCTTTTTCCAAGCTTCAGGAACTTCACCTGACTGCCATGATTTCTCAAATATGATGGCCAGCAGCTTCGCAACTTCATTTGCCAGCTCCTTCGGGACCCGTGGATGGATTTCATCAGGACCCATGGACTTGTGCAGGATCAGATTTTTAAGATGGTCTCGAACCAGTTCCTCTCCTACAGTGGGCCCAAGGTCTTCATTCTCACAGTCCCTGCAACTGCCTTCCAAGATTTGGGTGGTTTGGTCAGAGCCTTTGCCAGTGAAGACCGAGGCAAAGAAGTCATTCAGAACCTCAGCCTTCTCCAAATCCTGTGTAGCCAGTTCTCCCGAGAGCTTCCTGAGGGGGCCTGCATTCTCCCTAGTCTGTTTTTATTTGCTATGTACCTGTAGAATCCCTTCCTGTTATCTTTAATACCTCTAGCTAAGTTTAATTCTAACTGGGCCTTAGCTTTCCTAACCTGGTTCCTAGCTTCCCGGACTACATCCCTGTACGCTTCCCATGCCACCTGTCCTTGCTTCCACTTATTATAAGCCTCTTTTTTCATTTGAATTTGAAATGCCATCTAGAAGGATATGTGTTCCATCCATGTTTTCTTCTCAGTTACAGAAGGAAAATGTGCTCAATGGGTACAAGATGTGCCATGTCAGCCAAAAATGCAGCAGTGCGTTCTTAAAGTAAACATGTTACCACCCCAGGGCAGATTTTGTGCTTTGCTTTCTAACAGCACAGTGTTATGTCCCCTCCACCAACCGTAAGTTCTTCTGTGCTCTGGGAGCAACACAGTTAGGGTGGAGAGACAGGAAGCAAACACCCACTGAATAACTCATATCAATAGTCCACTTCGTTTCTAGCTGATTAAGCAAACTTGTATCTTCCAACCTCTTATAAGTTATGTTTTCTAAGCTTTTCTGCTGCTTTGCTGTCTCCTCCAGACTCTGTCCTGCTGGTTAGCATATGTGTCCCCATGCTGTTGCCCTACACCAGGTACAAACCTCCAGGCAGATGTTTTGTCCTCCAAGGAATGAGTTTTAATGGCTTTCTACATGTTATCCCAGGGTCAGATACAATATAATGATGTACTGATGACTTCAATTAGTTTGTGGTTCACTGCAACTGCTAGGCTCTCTGTTAAAATGTTTGTCCATCCAATTATGCTCCATCTTTTATTTGATTATTTGCTTCCTTGCTACAGCTCTTTTCACTTATAATTACTGAGTTTCCTCTAACTGATTTCAGATAATTTAGACATCAATTACTAGTATTTCAGTTGAGCTCATTTTTTCATTTAGAAACTGCTTTCCAAGCACTCCCTCCCATAACTATTTTAACCTTTGTACAATCTACAAATTGCATACACCCACTCTATGGCTCCCACTAGATCATTACAAGAAATGGTGTGTACTGTCTGACTTAGGATAGCCTTCAAGACTCCCAGATGATGTCCTCCTCCTGGTACAGCAGCAAACTTCTGGAAAATGTAATTACTGATTCTTAATGATGCTTTTATGCTAATTTCCCCATGTCTGTATTTCCTTTGGGTACTTCTGTCTCACCTGGGCCTATGTGAAAAGTCCTTTCAAGGTCAACCTGTATCTTATCTGCTGCTTCTTTTATACCCACTAGACCAGCTATCCTGTCAGTGAAAGAAATTTATCTGGTTTGACATAATCTGTTCTTGACAAATCCACACTGGTTATTTCTCATTGGTTTATTTTCCTCCAGGTGTTTACTGATTCTTTCATAATTTCAGTATCTTTGGATATCAAGCTTAGGCTGTCTCTTGTATAATTCCTTTGATAGTTGTTTCTGCTTCTACCTTCAACCTTACTGCATCTGGAAGAGGTGATGTTTGTCCTTGTTCTCCCACATCTGCCTACATATTCCTCAACATACAATCTTCAGAGATTGTTTTGGCCACAGTGAGTTTATCTGGGTCCTATCAACTGGAACATGTAATTTAAAGAGATACTCCTGTTAAATGGAAAAATCTGTCAGATGCCAAAGAATACTTGCCCATCCAAATAGAGACACAAAACCTCTAACTCTGAGCTGATGTCTACAAAGGTTTAGAGCTAACAATATTGGTGTAACTGTTACACCCTCTTAAGTGTCTACCTGGTTACTAAACAATCAAACATATAAACCTTTCCTTTAGCAGTTAGAATATTGCTGACGAAATACGGAGGATTCTTATCTTGTTCTGAAAACAACAAAGGCAACATGCAGTTCAAGTCTACCACAGTCCTTAGAAACATGGACAACAGCAGCAACCAGTATGTTTTGCCCCAAAGTTAGTTGTTTTCCAGAAATCTTGCCTAACCTCTTGCTATGCCCAGGTAGATTATCCAGTTCTTTTTAGCTTTTATGTGGAGTTCCAAAAAAAGTTATCAGCTACTCTGACTCAGCATTAAATAAGACAATTTCTCCTTGGATATGGGCATTTGATACCAATAGTGCATTCTTTCTATCTACCACAGAATTGACAAGTAATTTCAAGTTCAGCAGAATGTGCTGAACCGCACCATTTATTCCAGTTTATTACTCCTTTAGACAAACTAAATGTATTGGCTGGGGGCTAGAGGGGAAAGGGGGAGGACTGAGAAAAATGCACGAAAAACATTCTGTTTCATCTTTTCCCACCTTAGCCCTATAATTCAATAGCTTAAAGAAGCCATTTATTAAGAAAAAGAAGGACATTGTATCCATTACTATGGTAGCTATGTACTTTAAGGCAGCACTCACAGACTGTAGCTAGGGAACAAAAGAATAAGGAAGAAAACATTAATCAGGGTATAGTTACTCCTTTTGACTGGACAGAAGTTTCTGTAATGCTCAATTTACGTGTTTTGACGTATCATTGGGTTTGCAAGGGCATTACCTACTCTGCATGGATATTCACTCATTCTGCTGCCCTCTACGTAATCAGAGATCACAAAACTGAGATTAAAAACTGAATATTAGCTAAAGTAAAAAAAAAATATACGACTTGTGGTTTTAATCACATACTAGCTGTCATTGCAGCAAATGATTGTGATTTGTTATTTGTGAGAATATCACAGATTTTTTGTTTCTTCTTTTCTAATGTAAGTGCTTTAAAGTTGTTCCTGAGCTGTACAGAGCATATTGTTGACACCAGTTTACTTGCTGTGTATATTTAGAAGAAAGGTGCCTATAAATGTTATGCCAGCCTCATTAAAGCTCTTATGGACTTGGTGGCTCAAACTAGGCAAAGCAATCAGATAAATTTTAAGCAGACATTGATTCTGAAATGCCTTGAAGAAACTAAGAAGCATCTCAGGGAAAGCCTGAATCTGATCTCCTTTGAGCTTTGGAATAATTGTGTACCCACCTAAAAGCAGTCCTTCAGGTTCAATTAAACCGCAAATGACACATAATGTTGAATTTTCTTTCAGCTGTTTCCCATAATCTGTCATTGTATTTACTAGCTATTAAAGATCTTTCCTCTAGTAAGATTCTTCTTCTTCTTCCCAGTTAATTTCCCTTTTCCACCCATTAATCCAGAAATGAAGATGATATTGTGCTGAAGTTATTATGAGACCATATCCATTTGCAGCAGCAAAATGAGTTGTGATGAATTCAGCATTAGCTGCTGCAGAGAGGAACTGGTTGTGAATGATTATGTTCTTAGGTGAACACAACTAGCTGAAGTAAATACCCTGGGAATGCTACAGATGACAGTCTGTGCCAATTCGCCTTTGAATAAACTTTCTAATTACATAAAAATTTTCTTTAAGGCTATCTGAAACCTCTGGACTAGATTGCAACACAAATTAAAGTAACCGTAAGTTATCTGTAGTGAAAACACAGCCAGCAGAGCTTTTAGCGTTGATTATGTTCAGCTACAAATTTTACCCCGAGTTTGTACAGTTTTTATTATAATATGAATCATGGATCATTTAATATAAAACCAGCACAACTGCAAACAGAGCTGTCAAAGTCTGTTTCTCTGATGTACGAGAGGATGAGCGTCCACTAATGAGGCCTGATTTTCCCAGGGCAACCATAATAGTAAAACCTAAAAGAAAAACGCGGATACTGTTACTAGTCTAATACAGATTGAAGAACTTGGCATTTAGCAGGGAAGTACCTTGCCCTCAGTACTTTCTTACTGAGTTATAGCTAACGGTTATGGATTAATCAAAACAGAAAAAAAGAAAGGTCATTATACTCCACAGCAAAAAAAAAAAAAAAAAAGAGGGGGAACTATTCTTATCAAACTGCATCTTTCCTTTATGTAGAATGAAACAGGTGCCTCCTTTAGGTCACTAAGATGAGAGTGATTGCTGGAAAAAGGGTGCTGCAAGAAGCTCTGGTCCAAATCCAGTTCTCACTATGTAAATGGTAAGTCTTCATTAGCTTCAGTAGAATTTAGATCTGCCTTTTCTGTGGCCATTCTGAAAAGCAAAGCAACGGGGTCCAGGGAGGGTTATATTGGCAAGCAGTGCTAAGTCAGAGCAGTAAGCACCAGCAGCGAGAGTCATGGAAGGAGGCAGGCTATGAGATCTGGAGTCGTTTCCAGGTTCTAGTGTAAGCCTCCTTCACTCCTTTCTCAAGAATGCAGCAGGCAAGTCATATACTCAGGATGAAACCATAAAGGTGTAGTTTTTTTGCTTTTCAAAAACGATATTTCCAACTTCCACTTGATACATTAATATTAATCCTACATGAAAGGGTAAAATAAAAGGTTTGTGCTGTGCAAAAGCAAGAGAAGTTGGCAAAGCCCACAGCCAGCAGGAAGTCAATTCAAAAGACTAATTAGAGCTACAGAAACCCTCTAGCCCACCAGAGCCTTCCTTAAAGAATATATTTAGTAGTTTAGCAGAATCGCTAATGATTTTAGTGTATGAGCTACAGAACAACAGCAGTTAGTGAGTTAGTGCTCTCATACTGACCGTGAATTGTTGTGAAGCTGATTTACATACTGCTTTATAAGAGAGTGCTCATCAGCCACTGGACTGGCTGCATTTATACCCCCAAGTAACCTGAATGATTCAAACAATGAAACCTTGTTAATACCTCAAAAAGTGTACACAGAGAGCAGTGTATTTAGATTGGGTTCATCACAATAAATGCAGTTTGCAACCATTTAGAAAGGATACTGACTTGACAGCTTGTAGGATGCTTTTGCTTTTGGATAAAAACTTGCAAATTAATTTATAAGAGCTGAAAATAAAAATAATGAGAATAAGCTGTCAAGCACTTAAAATCCTGCTAGGTCAATGAAGCAAAAGTTACAAAACTTCTAATAAACAAGCAATGTAATTGCTTTACATAATAGGGTACTGTTAACTGTAAAAAAAGCCAGAATTATGTGCTGCATCAGGAAACTTTTGCTGCATAAGGATGTCACACTATCCACTTATAAGGAAGTCTGGGTACTTATGGCTGGGGAAGGGGTTAAATGTCTCCTGTTTTCAGGGGATTCTGCATCAAGGATTTCTTTCTTCAGGAGAAAAGGAATTCTAATGGCTCAGGAATCATGTACATTTAATCCTCATAGTTAAAGACAGCCAGTTACTAAAGAACCCAAAGGCAAAACAATCAGGAATTTTTCGTATGTAAAGAAAAACAAGCAGCACAGTAGACAGCTCTGTGATTATTACTGTGGGTCTCTGGCACAAATGGCAAAGCACAGTTTTGTTGAATGAGCACAGGGACTTCCTGAGGATAAATGGAAGCAACAGTGATATTCTTACAGAGCGCTGCTCTTAATGACCTGTCCTGAGAGGTCACAAATTGATTATCCTGCCTTGCACATAAAATTCCATTTATTCCAATGACAGAAATACATTTGCTTTTGCAATCTTACTGTCAGAGATAGTGTATAGGCAGCAGACCTGGTCTTGGGGGGTGCTTTCAAAAAGTATCTCAAGTCACACCCAGCAGCTACTTGCACTAAGGTAACACTGAGAGTTTACAGTTTATAGCTACTATTAACAAAGTTCTTAAATCAAAGTAGTAGTAAACCATCTTTACTCTGACACTGCAGTGTGCTGCACTGTGGGTTTGGTTTTGGTGTTAAAACAGGTAGCCATGCATATCCAGGGACTGTGTTTGGTTATTTGGGAATGTTGAAGCACTGACACATACAACAGGAACTAAGCAACAAAATGCACCCAAGGAAGACATATCACTCATCTTCTCCAGTACAGCAGTAAGTTAATCTTTACGCCACCTTCTCATCTGTGTGCATTGGTAGGCTTATATAGATTGGGTGAGAAAGCTAGCAAATGCTGCACACACATTTTGGCTGTAGAGCCAAAATACTGAGCCAATACCGTCAGCTGCAAGCGCCTTCTCTTCAGGATTAATGTTTCTGATGACTCTTCTCTGGGTTGTTTGCCGAAGGGTTACCATATTCCAAGACTACTCCTTCTCTTTAATAAAAATCTTTAATTAAATCTTTAATAAAAATCTGAACAGTTTAACAGGAGTAAGGATGTCCTGCTATATCTAGGAAGTCTGAACATGTTTTCTCTTTGTTCATATATCTTGCAGTGCGCTGCAGACATTCCCGATAGGCAATGGCATGTCCCAGTTCCTATTCCCACAGCGCTGCTACAAAACAGCTTCTCCCCAACAGCCCACTTTCATCCCCTTTGGGAGGGTGCCTAGATTGCATGTGAGCACATTTTAGCACGACATCATGGTTTGAATGAGAACTGAAGTTCTGTGCTCTGCTGTGAGGGGCCTGAGGTGTCCTAATCGTAGCTTTCCATCCAGATATCTGGGTATCAGTCTAAAATAATCAAGGTATTTATTTCTCTGCTCATGTCTGCTAACCTTGTGAAAATTGAAACCTCCACCACTGCTGTATAATTATTTAACATAAAGAAGGATAAGAACTCACCTTCTGTTTGCAAAAGGACTTCCTGAGGGAACAGAGTGGGAGAAGAGTGTGTCGTTCATGCTGGTTACAGGTCGGGGGGGCCTGGAAGAAGGCAAAATATCCAGTTACAAAATTTTGCACAAATCCCCCTACATCAGCAACAATATTTAAAGAGAACTGAATGAGATTCTTGTTTAAAGTAACATTACTGCTTGCATCTTCTGCTTTAAGTAGCAATAGTTCCAAATGACAGATGCTGTCTTTTTAAGCAGGAGTTGATAAAAACACACCATTAATTTTCTGTGTTCTGAGTTTTAAGCAACTTGCTTGATTTTTTTTCCCTGCTTGGGCACAATAATAGCATGCTATTTTTCCTTTCCAAAGCCTGTAGCACAGGGTGCAGTCACTGCTTTGAACCAGCTAGGCTGAGCACCGGTAGCAGGTTCGCTGTGCCAGCACAGAGGTCTGAAGGGGGCAACTGCCAATAAATTACACATCTTTTCATGACCTCATCTCTGGCATTAAGCTCCATTCTACCACATCCACATAGCGACCACAGTGTATCCATAGCCCTCAGAGTCCCATAAAATACATGTAGAACTAAACCGGTTTAACTGCAAAGCTTTTCAACTGGCATATCAAACCCCAAATCAAAATTTAATGAAAGTATCTAGTTTCAGAAGATCACCATTAATAATGCTCATTTTATTATTACATTCTCTATTTCATGCTCTTACTAAAAATTAAATGAGAAGGAATATTTCCTCTGCTTTCTTTTATTGTCTACTCTTAAAAATGTTCTGTGCATAATTTTTCCTTTTGTATTCATTAAGGAGGAATTTCCCCTTCTTAATGGATTTCTTATACAACTAAATGGATTTCTTATAAAACTAAAAAATATGTTATTAAAATCACAGGGTTTTAAATCAGATATGAGCAGAACCTAAAGCCATATATAATTCAGATTTCAAGCTGTTTAATATCCCTTTTAAGCCCTGTGAAAGATCTGTCCTGCTTTCTGAATTCTGCAGATGTGCAAATCAGAATATAGTAGTCATCTGCAACTATTCAATGGGCTCCAATTGTGCAAGACAATGGATCATCCAAACCATTTGTAAGAAAGCCCACTCTGCACAGAAGTGAACTATTACTTTGAGATTTCTTTCGTATTTTGTAACTTTTAGAAAATAAGCATAAATGTGGTCGTTGACAAGTCCAAATGGATTTCTCAGTATGCCAACACCACACTGCTTTTAAAAAGTTTAAAACTGGGAACAGAACGATGTAGGATTTGGCATATTATTTATTTATATGAAAATACAGTTTTAGCCTAACCCTGCATCTGCAGACCCACTTGAAAAACTCCTGTTCTGGTTAGTCACAAATTTGAGAAGCAGCACTTTGTCCTCTATGTACTTATGGAGAAGTGTTTTAACGTTATTTTTCATGGACTTCATCAGAGCTAGGAATAACTTGGATGAGGTCACGATCAGAGCCAATCCACTGGAAAAGTCATTGTTGAATGAGTCTTGAATTGCAGAGATTTGAAAATAAACTTCAAGAGAATACTTAGAAACTAATTTCATTTTAAGGGTAAGCAACCAGTATTGCGTTGCCTGGGAACCGTAACGCGGTCGTTGACGTAGGAGCAGCAGCTACATGAGACTACTGCATTTTTACTTTTCTCAATGCAACTGCTGGCCCATGAACAAGTTCAAAACTAATTTGGAACAGGCTGAGCTTTCTGAAAGATCAGAAGAGCAGGGACGAGAGGCTGGTTCTCAACACTGCTCTAGAGAAGGAGGCAGAAAGAGCGCTCCCTTGGCAGAGCTTGGGCTCTGCTTTGCCTTGCACCAAGTCCACCTCTGCTGAGTAGGAAGTGGGTATGTGGCACCCATGGACTTCAGCAGATCACCATATGCAGACTTTAGGTGAATGTCTTCTCTAATTTTAATCTCAAAATAGGGGTGGAAGAGAAAAGTTCCTAATGCCCCAAAGGGCTCTTCCCTTTCACTGTCTCTGTATTCAAACACATTATTTATTTAGCTCTGGATTTTGGGGAAAAAAAAGACAAACCAGTTAAGGATTGGTAATACTGAAATTATTGCATTTTTTTCCAAACTTCTTCCTCCAATAAGTGTACTAAAGAAGAAAAATACTTACCAAGTATCTCTTTTGCAGCCAAAATGAAATGGAAAAGAGATCATTAATTAAATTGTCAGTTTAACATGTATGTGGTCTAAGTAGTGCATTGGACACACTCCATTCTTAACACCCTGATTCTGCAAAAAGCATGAGAGCCTCTACACATAAAAGGTCATCGATCTGTTTATATATGCAGAGTTACTCTTGGGTACAAATGCCTACAAACTCCAAAGCTTTACTAAGATTTGGTGATTAACATTAGTTTGTCAATTCTTATATGAAAAAAACCCTGTATTAAACTAACCTGAGCTTTCCCAAGGTCAGTTTCATAATGGCTGATACCCAGAGTCACATTCCTCAGGTTCAGCTTGAATATTAGATGTTCAAAACATGCTTTTCGAACATACATCTACAGTGGTGTGATGTGATAAGACAAGAACAGAAGACTTTACGATAAAGCAAAGGAAAATTCAGGTATTGACTATAAATGTATACCTTTCTGAGGCTATTTCTGAACTTCTGGAAATGAGTAAGCTTCCTGATAAAAGTAATCTGATGATAATCAATATTCCTCAAGGAGGCAGAAAACAATACTATCAAAATATGCTATGTAATAAATGCATGTTATGGCATAACAGATACCCACAGTAATAAACCAAATTAAGTAAGAGTCATTTTTCAAAGTGCTCTATGCTGATTTAACCTCTTCATACTGATGTCAAAAATAATGTGTCCACAAGCCTTAGGTGAAAACAAAGTCAGTCTGGTGCGGAATGCATTTGAAAAATACCTCCATGATGCACTGCCATTTGTTGTCTCTGCAGTCTGGAGCTTATTTTTTGTTGCCAAGCTTACATATAGGAAAGAAAAATGATCCCTTCATTGGTGGGGGTGTACCTCCATCAGGTTAATGACACCTTGATAACTGCTTCTTTAGATAAGCCTTAGATGTGTTTCTTGATTAACTGAAAGTTCTGTGTGGCACCAGTACAACAAAAAACCATGAGGTCTTTCTGTCTGGTACTACTCCAAGATGGAAGAACGATGAAAAGGAAATGCTGTATAGTAATGCAGAAAGTACCTGTCCCCATTTAAGCTAGCAGCTAAGAAAAGGATACTGTTTTGTTGCCAAAATTCTTCCATTTAATGCACATATAAACCCCTTTCTGCTTGGATTCCTGCCCAGAGCTGTTTCTCTCAACTTCCATTATGTTTAAAAATAAAAAATCACATCAGCAAGAAGATATTCTCACTGAGGTGCTGTAGCATATCTCTCCCCTCAGTTAATTTATGCGAATTATGCTATAGATCATGCTATCTCCACAACTTGGAGGTTTTCCACTCATGTATCATTATAACCAATATATATAGCCAAGTTACGTCACCTTCAATCTATGAATATAGAGAAACTGTATCATAAAACAAAATAGATGTTCTCACATCCAATTGCTCTAAATTATGTCTATATAGTTAAGAAGAAAGGAAGGTGTTAATTTCTCAGCAAAGAATTGGAACAGATCCTACTCAATTATGGTACCTTCCTCTTGCCTTGCCTAAGTGCATTTAATCCATTCACAGTAGCCCAGTTTTCAATGTTATCTTATGACATACTCCCAGGCCCCCACGGGTGTGCAGCCAACAGGGAACAGAGATTTCTCTTTCACGCTCCCTGTCTCTTCTCATTTCTCTTAAGGATGGCCAAAATCTGCCCTGTGAAATTATCACTGAGTTGCCAGCAGAGCCAGCCTTTTATACCACACACAGCAGTGCGACAGCTCAGCAGATCCAGCTCCGGATGATCTCTTCCAAAGAACATCCTCCCACTACACCTCTATGAAGAGGTGCAGGGATTTTAACTGACAATCGAGCGCAACAAGGATTTGGCACTACATATCTCTCAGAGGCACCTTGTGTCTGAAGAGCAGGCCACTCTTTTATGACTTGAAAAAGTTCTGCTATAACTACACAATGACAATCACTATGATTTATCCTTAAAATATCAGTAGGCTAGATGAACTTTCCAGGTGTTGTGCAATCCACAGCGGCAGGTGGACTCCTGCCCTTGAAGATGCTACATACAAACATTCAGTACTGTCAAAACTAAATATGTATAGCAATTACAGACTGGAATAGTTCCAGCAGCCAGTAAACAGATATATAGCCTGCAAATACAATCTCAATGGATGCCGCCTGAAATGCTTCAGTCAGGGCCCCTGGGAAGATGGTTAAGAAATGTATTTTCTTAAGAAATATATCAGGATAAAAGAAATACTTTAAAGACAGTATTTTTGGAACATTTTTTTGAAGTCAATTCCTTTGTAATTTTCTTCCAATCAATGTCTTGATTTTTCCTGAATTCTATGGAAAATTTAACTGTTTGTGGTTTTTTTTTAAAGAACCCAGAAAGCAAAAGTAAACCAAATTGATAAATGAGAAAATCTGAGCAACTGCCACTAGGGGCAGTGCACATGCTTTAGAAAAAAAACCCTGGTGCCTCATGTCAAGACGTATGTGTGATACACTGAAGACGAGTCACTAGATGACAAAATCAGTGTTCTCAGCATGAATACATCCCAAAGTGCTGAAATTCTACGAAATTGAATGGATTAGAAGAGAATGGGGACATACCAACATTGTGTCCCACTATTTGGTTGTATGTATGTATCCCACTGACTCTTCAAGTGAAGTCACAGCAGAAGAACATTTTTATGCTAAATACCCCAATCAGCAAATTTGCACTTGTGATGCATTGAGCCTGATACACCACAGCTGCCTCCCATTTTGTTCAGAGCTATAGTATCTACACTTGTAAGCAACTCCTACAACAAAGCTTACTTTTTCTACAGCACACAGATACTTACACAATATGAGCCAGGTTTAGAGGTTTTTCAGGCTGGTCAGGGAACATTGGGTGCAAAGGTTCACGGCTGGAAGCACAGCTTAAAGACTTGCTAAGTGCATTAGTTAGCTTCTTAGCAGGTGATTTCTGGGAGGAACAAGGAAGGTAGAGGTAATCTGGACAAGTAAGGTGCATACTGTTTCTGCTACAGGAAGCACAAAACAACAGGAAGCTCTACAAGCTTACATATCTATTGACTGACATCCCCCTTGCCTCCCTCCCACCCCAAGAGTCTGGTAAGGCAAAGACTGCTCAGTTTGGTGGAAAGATTACTCTTACCTTCAGGTGCCTTCAGAGTAGGCTTGGAGGGAGTATATCTATATGGACAGATGCAGTTGCCATGACTTCTTTGACATGCTGCACTCAGGTAGTATTGAATGAAGGACAGCACAAAATCAGTGTTGCTTGGATTGGATCTGACTCATACTTCACCATCTTGGGAGTGCAAGCAGAACAAATCTGTGTATCTGTCCATGCAGATACACTGTACGGGAACCATTACTTTCCAGCTCTGGGCAAGGCACAAGGCTGCTATATTCACTTTCCTTGCTACTATTTTCCTCCTCAGCTCCAGCATCCTGTACTGTTTAGCTGTTGCTATAAAGCTCCTCTTCCACTTCCCATGACTGCTGCAGCCCCTGTCACACTGGGGAGTGGTAAATTTGAGACACATGAATGGTGGGCATTGCCCCGCCACGGTGACAGTGTTCCAGAAGAGGCTGGTGTACTGTCACTGTCAACAAAAGATGGTAAGGCTTTGTGCAGCAAGCATATTTTTCACCAGGAAATCCCATCAGCAAGTCTAAAAATCCCCAATAAATCACCATTTTCTGCTTTTTATTTTTGCTTGGATGCTCTTTGTACTTAGAACGCTTTCCTACGTAAGAGCTTGGAGATCTAAAGTGCCTTTTAGGGTGTGCAAGAGATCTTCAGGGAATCCAGCTCACCTCTCTGTGATTCTGCCAGTAAAACAGGGCAGTGATCCTTGCACTGTCTCCTCCCTCCAAAACACAGCTCTACATGCTGTAATTTAAAACTCTTTCTGGAACCTAAAACGACTTGTACTGTATTTGTGCACACACATCCTGCACCGATTTAGGTCTGTGATCAAGATAAAAATGAAATATTTCTATTACAGAAATATGCAAAGTTCAGCCTTTTTCTTTCACACTCTCTGAAATGAGAATAGTTGAGTTCCACTGCACCCATGAACACCTCTAATCTGCATGTGGAGCTTGATACAGATGCATTACAGAGAATGCTAACGAGGTTTGAACAAATGCTAATGAACACTACAGAAAGGCAATTTCAGACTTGAAGTAAAACATTTGTTTCTGACAAGGAACGTTCGAAACCACCAGGCATGTAGTCAGGTTTTTGTCTTCTGCTAAGCAGAAATTTTAAGTTTTCCAGTTACTTCCTACCTATAATTACATCTCCCTGGCTACAGCAAAAAAGGATTTTATAGCACAGATTGCTGTTAGGAATGGAGTCAGAGTTACAGAGTGGGAACTCTCCTATTCAGAGACTAGACTCAAGCCATTCATGTCTATGCAACAAGTAGCAATTAGGACCCACAAAAACAATTATAGACCCAGATCTGCTGGGATGAAGCACAGGGCCGTGTGACTTGCATACAGAGCAAACCACGCCAGTTTAACCCTTGCATGCTCCACTAACACAAAGCCAGACATTATAAAAGAGTTAAACCTCAGAAATTTGTTAAAAAGTACACACAAAGTGCTGCACAAATGTGAGTTGTCCCTTGATGCACAATTCTCCTTTTATGTAACAATATACTTCTGTTATATTTGAGATTAGTTAGGATTTTTCTGCCTGCCTCTGGATTTGAACCCTGAAAGATTGGGATGCTCACTGACCAGGGGCTTCTGCTAGCAGTTTGCTCCAGTCTGTGGAATCTTAGCCCCCAGGTCTGATGCCCTTCAGAGAAGCTGAATGTAGCTGTCAATAACTTCTCTTTCAGCTTAGAAAAAGCACGTAAATATTTTGTTTAACAACAAGAAGACTGAAGTGTGTTTTTCTGTACAGTAAACACTACCATGGATCTAAGCCTATGACCATGCTCAAATCCACAGTGCTAGGACCATCCCAAATGCCACGCATATGCTGCAGCCACTCAACTGAAAACATTGATGAGTGAGCATTAAGTATTCATCATTTGATTTACATGTAGCCAAACAGAGCAAGCCAACGATGTTTTTACCGTGAGTCCTGTGGGAATGGGAGAAGCTGCTGTGAGCCTGGTGCCCTGCTGCCAGCCCCTCCTGCGCTGCCCTCGCTGCGGCACACACTGTCCCAGGTGCCCCAGATCCACACCCAGAAAATACCATTCCCACCTCTGTGCTCTCCCGAAGGCTCCCAAGACTGGAGCCTCCCTGACAGGGAGGCCAGTCCTAATCGGCAGCCCTACTCCCAGCCTCCATGTGCCGGACGGCTGCCTGGAGCTGCAGCCAGGGTCTTCTCTGCTGGCTGGAGGGCAAAGCAGTCTGCAGCAAGGCATGAGCCTTCCCTTACCCATGACGTGTACTCTTTCATTTGGTGCTGGTTGCTGTGGGAACCGCTGGCATGGCCCCTCCAGAAGCAGTCCTGACAGAGCTGGTAATTGTGACACTGCTGGCAGCGGTAGCGAAACCCCATCATGCTCTCGCTGTGGCAGTAGGAACACTCGACGGGATGGAAGACTGCACAGGAGAAAGAGGCACTGAGCCATAAACCAAAGCAGAGAAACCCCCTGCAAAATTTTACAGACAAAGCCGTGAACTGAAGGGTGAATCCCTTCTTTGTTTCTAGATGCTGCCCACAGCTTTGATCTGTGGAAACTTGAGTAGCTGCCCAGCAACCTGTGCTAAGCCCCAGGCAACACTTCCTTCACTGGGCACCAAACCCTTCATCACTTCTGAGCTGATGCCTGCACCCCCTGCTCACAGTTGTGACAGATATGTTCGGTGTTGAACAGATTACACGATAGAGGAAATTCGTATGTGGGAAAACCCACTGTGCCCTTCAGCTGCATTACTAGGGGAAGCTGAGTGTTTTGCTGTGCTGTGAGGAGCTAAAGCGATGCGCCTTGGAGAAGTCAAACTCATCTGTCTAATTACGGGAAGCACAGAAGTGTACTTAGGCATCTCGCTGTCTCATAATTACTGCTGTCTCATCTGTACAACTGGCAGCATTTAGCTACCTATATACGGAGCTGAACACTTAGCTTCGGAAGCCCATACTGGGAAAGCTGGCCATTGAAAGGGCCCATGTGGTCCTGTTCTCTGTTCTATTCAGAAGCAGAGAGTAACAAAGATGCAAGTCACTGAGTACACTAAGGCATCAATCAAGACATTCTGAAGATCCTTCCTGGCAATAGTGCAATTTCAGTTCTTCTCTCCTTACAGCATGTACCCAATTTACCACGGGGTACTGAACATTTCCTTGTTCCCAGGCACCTTCTGCTCTCCTGTCATAAGGTTCAGTCTGGAGGATTTGGATCAGTGCTGAATGTGTCAGGGTTTTAATTCCTTGCCAGAATTTTGCAGCAGGAAGGGTTAGTGCTCTAGCCTGGGAAACTGGGTGAAGCTGGTGAGGGACAGGGATGTGATTACAAGAGCTGGAGGAAGGTGGGGTACATAGGTGGCTTTGTGGCCAGGTAGAACTTAGGAACATCATATTATCCATGTTGGTGATGAAGGATTTATTTAGTACAAGAAGACGTATGACTTCCTCCTTGTATCACCAAAAAATGGCTTCACACCTCCCCTTCCACCAGCCCCATTTTCTCTTTGAAAATATGGTATAAATACTTCTATTGCCTAACAGGATGAGTATTTATGTCTTTTCTTCTTCCTGCTCCCCTCCCCGCTTTTTCCCTGCAGCATCCCAGAGTTTCACTTATGCTAGAGGTAAACCTTCAGGGGAGCCACAACACAGGAATACAACAAAAGACCCTTACATAACACCCTCTGAGGCAAAATACTGGGCTGGGAAATTGCTTACAAAAAATCTATTTATCTTACTCAATTAATAGTTTAATTTTTTTGTACAGACTTCCTGCATTTTTAAATCTTTCTTTTCTGAGATTTAAAGTGTTAGGATAATGACATTACATCCTGATGATCATGAGCAAGAAATGCCACATTAGGAACAAGTATATCGGGATAAATGAAGCAATAAAACGGCATTTCTTGTCTCATGGTAGGTTTTTTTTTTTCTATTTAATATTGTCAGCGCCGATCTTTCTGGACAGCAAAAGACGGCTGCATCTGAACTGGGGAACTTCTCCAGAACTACATGAGAAACAGCACAGTTTTTGAGCTGCAATTTGGTGGTGCACAGAGTGAGGCGAGATGAGATGCACAAGCTTTCTAGCTCTGCCTCTGCACTTTCAGTGTGGCAGCACCTTCTACAAAAGCACTGTATGAGGGGTTTGGCTGGAGGACTACATCTATGAGTCTGCAAACTTTTACTCAGGTGCTCGGAGCTGGAAGGCTGAGAAAGATATTACTGCCCAGGGACATGTCTTCTAATCTGTGGTCTGCTCCTTTTGGGGTAAGACAACCCTTGAGGAGCAAGAGGCATCTCCAAGTTAAAACCTCATCTTCCACACAAGCAAAGGATAAGGACAAATCCAGAATTTCCTTTTAAGAATATATTGTCTGACTGTGAAGACTTTGGAGGAGATCCCTCATAAGGACCTTCTGGCTGGTATTTTGCACTGCACTGGACATCTGCTGCCAAGAATACTGCATGAACAGAAATTGCCAAGCTGTTCCTTCTCTGCTGCCATATGTCATAGCTAATAAAAGTTGTGGCCTTGACAGTTTATCGAATGTAGGTATGTGAATGGACCAGGTCCTATTACTCTTCGCTTATCCAGAGCACAGGAGGAGAGGACATGGTCAGGATAATTTCCTGAAATGAAACCAAATTTCTGGCTGAATGACCAACAGGATTCTTAAAATACTTCACTAGTGACTGTAAGAAGAGCACATGGAGTCAATGCACCCAGCACAGTAGCTCCTGCAAAACCATCTACAGAGTGAGAAAAATATCACACAGAAGTTTATTCTTGTAACTGTTTTTTGGCAGCAGCTCTTACTTACCATTTTCAACATTTGCCAGTCGATGCAGAAGTGGTAACCACACTAGACACTGTGGTGGGGGATCAGACATGAGAGTATCCAAGAAAGTGTTTAATGTGACTTTTTTCTGCTCAAACAAGCAAATAAACATAAAAAAAAAATCAGTAATTAGACATATCAAAATGATTTTATCTTGTCCTTACAGAAACATTTGGGAAGGAGTTTCAGACAGAGTGGGCTTCTAGCCCTGGCTTACTAAAAAGAACAAGAGGTACCAGCAAACCTTTTTTGGACTATTTTTAGTAGTTAAAATGTATATTGCTGATGAATGGGTTAGATACACCTAGCTCCCACTCACTTCAAGACTGTGTTCTAAAATCAATGCCTGAAGATGCTTTTTGAATAAGGTTGGCATTCAGCTCCTCATGTTTTCATGTGTTTTCAGTTACCACATAATGTGTACAAGCGCATGTAGAGTAACACTATATACTACCAATTTTCATATGAAAAGTCACTGAGGAGAATGACTGATGGTTCTCCAACAAAGAAAATGAAAGAAAATAATGACAAGGGTGTACAATTTCAAACCAAATATAGGGTAAGGACAGATCATCACTGGCAACTGTGTTACTGTAATTTAAGAAACTATGCTTGTCTGTTGAGTGATGGCAACTATAATATATAACTAAACTATAGTAGTTATAGTATAAAGTATAACTAAATACATGAGATCTGATTGTGGCATGTTGCATTTGCTTGCATAACTTATAGTTTATACTATAAGTTACAGTATAAACTATAACTAAATACGTGAGGTCTGATTGTGGCATGTTGTATTTGCATACATGGAGGGACTGCAACTGTTCCTAAACACTCCACACCTGTAAACACTCCAAGATCCCTTTTATCTTTCAAAGAGATTTAAACTCTAAAATATCCCTGTTGATTTTAAAAATGTAATCTATGGCCTTAAGTTTCTGAGGTGTCTGGAAAAAGTCATCACAAATCTTAGTTCATTTGGGTTTTTTCAGAGCTATAGGCCTGAGATACCTCAACCGTAAATACCTGCTCTTTCCTATGAAGTATATGGATTACCTAAGTGTTTACTAAAGTACAGACCTACTGCGTTGTCAAGGACAGAGAGTCCTTAAGAAATCAGCAACTGAGCGTTCCTTTAAAATAAAATTAAGATGCAAAAATATTGAGCCCTGTTGAGAATGTGTGACGATGTAATTTATAAACATGCATATTTAAGTAGCATCCCTATATCCAAAGGGATTGCTAAATTTCCATATCCTACTGCATAAGCTACTGCTTTAACTTGCTAGAGAACTGTGGCTACCCCATGAGGAAGCAAAACAGCAGCTATGCAGTGGCATGTATCATCTCAGTATGTTTCAGAATGCTTCTAAGAGCCGAGATTTCCAGATGGAGTGTCTGTGCTGTATTTATATACAATTGCCACCAGATGTAAAGAAAATCAGTATTTTTCTTACACACTGAGTGATCAATGCAAAACACCTCACTTTCTAACAGTCTTAGGGCAGAAATATTGCAAAATACTGGGAAATACATAAAGATATTTGTCCCAGGAGAAAATATTCAGGCTAGT
The DNA here is from genome assembly GCF_034315485.1 of Pezoporus occidentalis. Taxonomy (NCBI): domain Eukaryota; kingdom Metazoa; phylum Chordata; class Aves; order Psittaciformes; family Psittacidae; genus Pezoporus; species Pezoporus occidentalis. The sequence continues at coordinate 12,780,412 of NW_026915724.1, forward strand.
TGTGAAAATGGTCTTGACTCTTTAATGAACAGAAATAGCCAGAATATGAGCTCTGAATCTCACTGAAATACTGTCTTTTCCCACAATACCTGCAGTATGAAAGTCCAATTAGACAGCTACCACCTGCTTGTTGTATGAATGATCATCCCACCCATGGAGAGTGGATAATCGCTTCCCAAAGAGGCATACTATGCTGTAAGCTTCAGCCCACAGGAAAGAATACCTGGAGTATTGTGTGCAGTTCTGGTGTCCTCAACATAAAAAGGACATGGAACTGTTGGAACAAGTCCAGAGAAGGGCCACGAGGATGATCAGGGGACTGGAGCACCTCCTGTATGAAGACAGGCTGAGGAAGTTGGGGCTGTTCAGCCTGGAGAAGAGAAGGCTGCGTGGAGACCTCATAGCAACCTTCCAGTATCTGAAGGGGGCCTATAGGGATGCTGGGGAGGGACTCTTCATTAGGGACTGTAGTGACAGGACAAGGGGTAACGGGTTAAAACTTAAACAGGGGAAGTTTAGATTGGATATAAGGAAGAAATTCTTTCCTGTTAGGGTGGTGAGGCACTGAAATGGGTTGCCCAGGGAGGTTGTGAATGCTCCATCTCTGGTGGTGTTCAAGACCAGGTTGGACAGAGCCTTGGGTGACATGGTTTAGTGTGAAGTGTCCCTGCCCATGGCAGGGGGATTGGAACTTGATGATCTTAAGGTCCTTTCCAACCCTAACTATTCTATGATTCTATGATTCTATGATCTTTGTTTTGGAGACTGTCTATGAAATTTGTCCTGGCTTTGCTGACCAATGCCCCCAGCAAACGTCTGTGCTGTCTGCATCAGAAATGAGAATGGGAGGAGAAAAAGCAGAATGAAGTCGAGGAAAAGAAGGGTCCTCTGGTGACTCGTATGCAGAGCTGAGTATCCCTAAGTCTTCCCTCTGTGCTTGAAGGCGGATAAGTTGGCAGCAAACACACAACCGGTCTAAACATACAAAAATAGAGGGGAGACAAGAACAGCTCTTCCACAGTGCAGTAGGCTTTTGAGTGCTGCTATAATTTAAATCCTGATCTGCACCAAGTAAAGCAACTTAGCTTCACTGACAGCTTTATGGGTGAATCCTGCTGGTGGTCACTGATTTTATGTATTAGAGAGAACCATACCCCTAAAAGGACACCAGCAGAGAAATTTCCATACATTTTACAAGGCATATTTTCCTCCTGCAGTTTTTTTTCAGCTGCTGGGAAAGTTGAAACTGAAAGCTGTTTCTAAATATACGCTACATGCAGATGGAGTCTACGTTTGTGGAATAACACTTAGCCAAGTGCTAAGAAAATGAAGTTAGTGTCTATCTTTTCAGTTTGGGATAAAAAAAGAGAAGTAATAAGTTTTTTTTTTTACAATAATAACATCAGATATTAACACAAATACCGCATAACATCACATTAATCCTACCTATGGCAAAAGTGGTGGCAATGAAACTCCTTTCTGAGCCACAGATTTGTATTCTGAAACATTAATTCACTTGCTCTGGCAACTCTGTTCCATAAATTTGCTGATAAGGAAGCACTGTTGTTTCCATTTTGAACAGCCATTCAACCTAGCAGTGCTTCAGAGATGGAGGAAGATACAGGGTTTGATCAAGTAAACCAGTATAATGGGGAATAATAAAATATTTCTGCAACAGGTAAAGTCCTTTCAGATGCAAACTGAAATGGATCTGACACTGTGAGCAGATCATTCCAAGAATCTTTTTCCTCCCCTTAAACTGAAGAAGCCATGTACCAGGGGGCTGAAAGGTAAGCAAAAGTGAGTTCCATACTGAGAACAACAGAGAGACAGCCAAACTCATCCCAAGGTATTAACTTCTGATAATGCTAAGTGAAATAATAAGAGAGAGTAGAAGAACAGTCTACTGTGTGACTACGACTGTAAATATAATTTATCATAGAGCCATAGGGATATGTTGACTCTCATTTCAAACCTCTGGTTCACTGCTACTGAGGATGTAACGAGAATTATGTAAAGTCAATTTAAGTGAAATATTAGACTAGTTTTACAAGAGTACCTGGCTGCCTAGAGACGCAAAACAGCAGCTTTCTAAATCTGCTGTGTACCTACATCAGTCAGAGACCTAACTTGTGTTAGCTTTAAGTGGAGACAGTGAAGTAAACCACCTGATGCCTGTTTGGAGACTTTGTTTCTTAAGGTACCTTAGTACATCTGATCCATTCATCTGGATGCAATGTCAATGAAAGTGCCATTTCTGATGGCTGCTTAGACAGAAAATGAGGCCTGAATGACACTATTTCAAGAAAAGAAATTGCTTTTACAATCTTTAATGATACCATGTCCAACATGCATGGAATCCCTGACAGAATGGTTGTGGTTGGAAGGGATGTCTGGAGATGATCTTGTCCAGCCCCCCTGCTAAAGCACAGGATGGAGTCCAGGTGATTTTTTACTATCTCCAGAAAGGGAGACTCCACAGCCTATCTGGGCAGCCTGTTCCAGTGCTCTGCCACCCTCAAAGTAAAGGAGTTTTTCCTCATATTCAGATGGAACTTGTGTTTCAGTTTGTGTTCATTGCTCCTTATCCTTTTGCTGAGCACCACTGAAGAGTCTGGCTCCATTCTCTTAACAATTGCCCATAACATATCCATATGCATCGATAAAATCCCCTCTCAGTTGACTCTTCTACAGGCTAAACAGCCCCAGCTCTCTTAGCCTTTCCTCCTAAGAGAGATGCTCCAGTACCCTAATCACCTTTATTGCCCTCTGCTGGACCCTCTCTAGTAGCTACTTGTCTTTCCTAAACTGGGAGCCCAGAACCAGACTCCATACTCCAGATGTGGCCTCACCAGGGCAGAGTAGAGGGGGACATGATCACCCTGCTTGACCTGCTGGCCACAGTCTTTTTAATTGCACCTCAGGACACCACTGGCCTTCTTGGCCATGAGGGCACACTGCTGGCTCATGGTTAACGTGTTGTCCTCCAGGACTACCAGGTCCTTCTCTGCAGAGCTGTTCCAGCAGGTCAACCCCTAACCTGTACTGGTGCATGGTGTTATCCTGACCCAGGTGCAGGACCCTACACTTCATTAGGTTTCTCTCTGCCCAACCCTCTAGCTTGCCCAGCTCTCACTGAATGGCAGCACAGCTTCCTCGTGTATCAGACACTCCTCCCAGTTCTGTGTTATCAGCAGACTTGCTGAGCGTACACTCAGTTCCTTCATTCAGCCCTCATCAATAAGTTGAACAAGACTGGACCCAGTACTGATCCCTGGGGAACACTGCTAGCTACAGGCCTCCAACTAGACTCTGTGCTGCTGATCACAATCCTCTGAGCTCTGCCATTCATCCCGTTCTCAATTAATTTCACTGTCCTCTCATCTAACCCACAGTTCCTCAGCTTACTTATGAGGCTGTGATAGGAGACAGCATCAAAATCCTTGGTGAAGTCAAGGGAGACAACATCCAATGCTCTCCCCTCACCTACCTAACCAGTCATTCCATCACAGAAGGCTATCAGATTGGCCCAACAGGATTTCCATTCCCCCTTGGTGAACCCATGTTGACTACTCCTGATAACCTTCTTTTCCTTCACATGCAAAGCTTGAATGCACTTTTGCTGTGCAAGAGCACTCTATTATTGTTTTAACATAAAACTATCAAAAGTCACTTCACTATGTAAATTCTTCAACATAAGATGAAGTGCTGTTGTAAGACTTCCTCTGTGAAACAAGAGTAGTTTCACATATTCAAACATTACCATTTAAAATTATTTAGGAGATGATTACATAGATGAATTTTAACAATGCCCTTCAGCTCACTGGAGTACTTATTGATTAGTGATGAAACTGAGGGTAAACAAAATATTAGACTATTTTGCATGAAAATGACACTATTCCTGCTCAATTCAACTTATTTATTCATCAGCATTCAGCTAGTGAAAGATAAAGAGAAGTAAAATTTCACTTTATTTCTAATATTTTCCCAGTTTCACTGTCTTCCCTTACTTTATATTTATGGAATTATATAGTGTGATGTGTGGCAAAAGCCAGAGGAATTCTCTCTTTTCTCTCTTTCACTAGCCCCAATTATGGGATCTTTTGAAGTGCTAGATATTAGGTGCAGCCAACATACTGTACCCAGTGCACCTACAGTCTGCTTAGTTGTGAAAACATCTTGTATTTTCTTCAGGATTAATTCATTGCTTTCCAGACCCTATCTCACTGATGTTATCTGTAAGAGACTAGGGATATTCTAATACACTACTGACTCCCATTTTCAATAAAGGCTTAAGGCAATTTTGGTCTCACTTCTAAAATTCTTATGTGTATACGCCATCACTTGGAAAACACGTAGTTTGATTTTCCAGCAGGAGTTGAGCTTTATGTGGAGAATACATACTCATATATGTCTCATATAGTCATATATCACTATATGCTCATGTAGTCTTGTATGTGCTTATAGTAATAACAAGTAACTGAAGTACAGGATTTGCATGTCTTGGGGTATTTATATCACCTAAATGTAAGTATTTACCTTAGGTGCTTAATCTAGGAAGTTAGTCTCCTCAGGCCAATTTTGGAACATATAAGTTAAGATGCTGCTCTGAATCACTTTCTGATTATGGGGAACATATAAGAGACTAGCTTCCAATTGAAGGCACCTAACCTATGTGCCAGAGATAAGGAAAGTGTACATTCCCTCCACTCAGCCATGCATTTCCTGGGTGAATATGCACATATATGTAAGTGAGGAAGAAAGTCTTGGCCTGCTCAGAGGGGTGACTGAGATCCTGCGTCTAGGATCCTCACTCTTCATTTACCTGTTGTGAGAAACAGGATTTTGCTGATTGCTCAGTATAACCAAATGAAGGCCCTTCAAAGACAGCTGTGGGCAGTTTGAGAACCTCCCGCAGAAACATGTCGTATCTGCCATAAACCATCACTCCACTGGAGTCAGAAATCATTGAGAAAATATCTGAAAGGGAAAAAGACAAGGGAAAGACACATCAACTTCAGTGAGAGCTACAGATCTGGTCTGAATTCAGTATCATCTCATTTGAACCACAAGTGCTAAACAACATGTTCTGCTTATGAAAACCTCCACTATTACTGCATCCTGAATTATAACCCCTCTCAATAGAAAACAAAAAGAATAATTTACAGATAAAGCAGCTGATTTTGATACTAAAATATTACTTTTTTGTTTTGTTTTGTTTTCATTGTGTGTGGTCATTTTTTTAAGCAAAGTCTGATGCATGGCATAAGGCAGTAATTTAATCAGATAAAAAGGATCTAATTTGACAAGATAGGCAATATCAGCTTTTTTCCTACTGCCAGCTTACCATGCCAAATCCAAACCTTGACAATGAGATAAATAAGTCAGTTATTGTTTTGGAGACACAAAGCACTGAAGGTCTTTCAAATGCACTACTTTTCATTCTTCTCTATTTTTTTCTTTTTTGTCATGTGTAAAAATACTGCAGAGATGCATGTTTCTCAGCCTTCACTTTTCCTCTTCTTTAAACTTATCCTAAGCTTATCAGGGGATCATAGACTAAGGAACATTTATCATTTTTCAGGCTGTCATGTCAGCTACTTCATTCATAAGGAACGTGGAAAGGAAATTCTGACAACAAGACCCTGGGACTGCTGACATGAAAAATCAGCATTGTACTCTAGCTTTTCACTGGATGGACTTCACTCCTGTTCTTAAAGGAGCCTAGGGAACTGTGTTCAATTTATACTTTGTCATTTAAGTCCAGTCTGTATTTCAGTTTTGACACAGAAATAATATGTTAAAATATGGCACCAAATCTGGAAGATTAAATTAATATCTGGGATTTTTACTTGTCTAATCAACAGTTTGTAAACCCAGTTTTCTTTGGCTGTGGTAGAGGGCTCAGAGGAAACTGAAGGCTGACATCAATCTTTTGTTCAAAAAGTCAAAATGGTTTTCTGGACTTCAGCTATAGATATCACAGCACTAAACAGAAAGACTTTCATTGCAGCTACAAGTAAACTGTGCCTTAACTATTGGGGAATTGGGAATAAATCCCACGAAATGAGAATCTGTTCTCAGAAATACATGGCACTAATATATACGCTATGGGAAAAAATATAAATAGCACATAAATATATTGTACTTCTAAGTGTGAAATGAAAGAGATGTTATCAAAAAAGTCTGAAGAAATTGCTAAATGATGCTCCATGATGTTGAACATTTGAGGCACTTACCTGTACTCTGAATTCAATCATCCCAAAGAAAAAAACTAAACCCCACCAATCAGAACCTCAATATATGCAATTTGGATTCAAAAATATTAAGTCTGGTGTGAAGTTCATCCAAACACTTAGCAGGATTTACTTGGAGATATATACAGTGCAAATCCAAAACCCAGCCATGAAACTACAACTTATCCTAATTCCCTCTTTTCCTAACTGTGCTGTTATTTCTCCAAGTACAACAATGATTAACAAGTAAAAAGCATCACCCAAAAGACTTACATCTTAATTTGTCCATGATTTTTCCTCCACAAAGAGTTGCCAAGGCCATTTTGACAGCAAAAACAGAAATTTTACCATGTCCTTCCCTGTTCAAAAATAAAGAGTAGACATATTTAATACATCCATTTTACAATATGGATCTCTTTCCTTTTAAAATGCATATAATTGACATCACATATTGTAATGCACACTGTAAGCGGATTGACGTACAAAGAAATAAGACCTTTAAAATCAGTTTGTTTTGTGGGAACACACATCAGTACACTATTTGGTAAAGATCTCAGGACAGATTTATTATGTATATGAAGCTCAGTGTTAAACTGTTTACCTCATTATACACTAAGGTGATGATTATTACTGCTATTTGTGCTACAGTAGCACTGGAAGGCACCTATCACACTCATGCTGTCCCTGTCCTAAGTGCACTATGTATCTTTGTCCCTAGAAGACTGCAAACAACACCACTAGGAGCAAAAGTCAAAGGACTCACATGACTGTACAAGCTGCATATTTAACCTGTTAATAAGGCCTGACAATTGCTTTTTAAATGATACACCTGCACCCCGAAGAACCTTTAAGAAGGGGAATATACCTGCATCCAGAATGAGCAAAGGGCATTTCTTGTGATACACAGAAGAGTCCCCGGTTTCTTCAAGTTGAGGTTATGCCTGGATTTCTCTTTTCAACTTAAAATGTGTAATGCTGTTCAATGTCGAATGCACACAGGAGTATGCCTTGGGGTAAAAAGATCTATTTTTTTCTGTAAATCCAGTCACTTTCAGGTAAAAATAAAAGACTTTTTTTTTTATTCCCTGCAAGGGTCAGACCATTCAATGTGCTCTTAGGATGCTCTGTTCACCTTTAACATGCTGCCAACTCTTCCTTCAACTGTTCTGAAGCACTCAATGGCTTAACTGTGTTGATCCTCTTGCTATCTTCATTCTCCCTCTACAGTCAGAACAGTCCCCAGTGATTACTTGCCATTATAGAAACCTTGGCATACTCAAGCTGAGTGAGTAATAAATACATGGCTTCACACATCGCAAGGCACTCTTAGCTCTTAAAACACCTATCCTCCCAGTTTAGGCAAAATTAAGTCCAGTGTTGACAGGAATGGCAGAACAAAAATGCTGTAATGTCCAGTCCCTTAACAAAGATGAGAATGAACATGCTTTTGTAAGTTCATCTGCTTTTTAATGTCCCTTTTTTGGCATCCAAATGGTGAATTAAGTTTCTTCTTTGAATTCTCAGAGTCTTACTATAAGGCAGTAAAAGTTCACAGTTGCACTGAAGCAACTTTTGTCTGTCATCCAATCTCCTTAGCATTACTTAATAGCCTCTTATATGCCTGTTTAATGACATCAGTGAGCACACGTCATCATGCTTTAAAAAAGAGACAGTCAACCAGTATTTATGAGCTCAGCAAAATGACACCCATGTCTCCTTCTATATTCTACTGATAGGGCTAATGATGGGAACAGATAATAAAGCTTTGTGTCATTTTTTGGAAGTAGAGTTTCTGCGACCTTCAGTCTGTATCAAGGAACATTATGTTTGTAAGATGCTTCCTGGTAATATATATATATATAAAATTCTGTCTTAGATAGCCAAACTGCATTGGCAATAGCAACACATTAGAATATAGAAATCTAGCTCTTTATCAATGTTTCTGAAATTACTCTGTTGATTGTCACTCATAATGCTAATGAAGAAGATCAGTACTAAAATATAAACTGATTCTGGAAAGCACAGAGCCTGTGACTTTCTCTCTCTGCTCACCACAAACCAGACTAATACAGTAACATGCACATAATAGCCATTAGTGGTATACTCATATTAGTACATTAAAGCATGCTACATGCTTCACCCCATCTTCATTGAGTACTCAAGACTTCAGAAAATGACTCAGTTCCCTAAGCTTGGCTAGCTAATAATCTTTAAAGTCTGGTGAATTGGATTTAGTTCTGCATCAGTGTAACCTGTGATTCTAAGTATTAATTCTAAATATTCTTTACATTCATTTAAAATTCTGTTTTTTTGTCAGAAAATCAGCTAGAGATACAGACAAAAAGAAATAAATTCACTCTTTATTATGTTCTTTAATGCTGCCTTTCATGCGCATTTTCTTTCTCATTACATTGTGTTCTCTTTGACTGGCTTCATAAGATCAAAACCACAGTATACAAATTGCCAGTCTTCTGTATTTCTGTTGACTGGATTCTAATTCATGTAAACCAGGACCTAGCACTGCTATGGCTGAGAATATCGTCTCTTTTATTCTTTTTGTGTGTGCTGCCCTTTAGACCTTTGGGAGCTTTTCTGCACTGTTTCACCATGAGGCTTTCACCTGCCTTTAGAAGAGTTGCTATACTTTAGAAAAACAAATGCTAAGTGGAAGCAACAGTGTTATTAAGAAGTGATAGAAGAACTAGAGTTAAAAATAAAGCCCATGTGGAAGTGCTTCAGATTTAGATTATTTTTCCCAGTAGGTTTAGTTACATTTACTATTAGGATTATATTTTTGAATGGCAGACACATATCAACTGGCCTTCAGCTTTCCACCCCAGAGCCATTGGCTTTTCCCATACTCAAACAGTTATGGAACCCAAATAGAAAAAGAAAAGATTTTATTTATCTCTTCAGTCTCTCAATTTGAGTTGATTAGTTTTGACACTGCATTTTTTATCAGTCATTCGTATTCATAAAAGCATCACTGGAGCCAGTATAAACTCAATTTGCCCTCCAAATACATACATCTGTCTCTGTGTGTGCGCACATATACACATACATATATATAAATATATATGACTGATGAACAGACAAGATAATGGGGTTTATGACTTGCCAATATCATCTGGATCCAGAAGTGCCCTAAGCTATATCTAAGCAGCACAGATGCCCTTGACTGGCAGCACTGGGGCCCATTGGGTTTGGTGTGTAAAAGCAAATGCTGAAGCACTGGCTTACAGCAGCATGAAGATGTCTATTAAAGTCAGTGCTCCCTGAAATAAGCTTTAGGCTGGTTAATGCAAAGAGTTATACATTTTAGTGGTGGAAGTAAGAGAGGCCAGAAAATATTTTGACTTTTTACAGCACCTCTCTTACTGAGGTTACTCTTCAGATCCCTACAGAAAAGCACTAGAAGCATAAATGATGGCAAAAGCAAACCTTGAAGGTGATGTGCACTTAGCAACAACACAGGATGGAGTACTCAGGAAAGGGAATGATGACCAAGGCTTAAGGTTATCTCCTGCTACTTGGGGAAAAAAAGGGCAAAAAAATAACATATGCTTTTAAACACCAGAGCAGATCAGGTTTCCTCTTCAAATGCACGGCTGCAAAGAGAGACAGGCTCTCCCCAGAGCAAGGAAGCCCCATGACTACCTGATAAAACTCAAAGACCATACAAGGCTAAGTCCAGCTTCAGGGCCCAAATCTGCCTTCCTGGTCAGTAAGGAGTGATATCAAATGGATGACACTGTATCAGGATCTGTAGCAACAGTCATACCAAGGCAGCCGTATGTTGGGGAAAGCTATAGAGAAATAATATCACATTTTTCGAAACAGCAAATGTGTCCCATGAAATGGCCATCAAAAAAATATGATTTTTCTCACTAACCATGCATGAATGGTGCTCCCCCAATGCTTTAAGTTATCTTTTCCGAAACTAATGAAATTTCTTCAGTTACTTGTGGGCCTCCCACTGCCCACCTGAATAAAGGGGAGCCAATTCCAAAATGTCAAAGGCTGCAATTACAAAGCCCCATTTTCACAAATGGGTTTCAGAGAGGAAATTTTATTGGAATTAAGCAAAATTCTTTCATTTAGGAGAGCAAAATACATAATGACCAAAATTCTGAAATACATTTTTTTTGCTGGACTTCCTTCATAAAACTACCTGGCCTGTGCGGCTTTCAGTGATCCGCCAAGGTGGAGAAGAGAGGGAATTAAACACTTTACAGCTCTGAATGGATGGGTGAGAAAGAAGTTATGCTGCCAAAACAGATACAGAACATCTTCATGTATTGAACTCGGTATGATTCAAATGTGCATTTGATTAAACAAGGGTGTGAGTACTTCCTCTTTGTGGAAGTCAAGCTCCTCCAGCCAAATTGAGTCTGTTTCCTAGCCTAGATCTCACAGGTCCATTCATGGGACAGGTCTGTCAGGAGGACAGAGAAAAATCATCTGTTTTCTTGTCAGGAGGAGTCAGCAGGAGTAGCTGTACTGCAATACTGAGTCAGTGCTGAAGATGATGTAGCACAGAATATTTTACAGTCTGTTTAGAAAGAGTCTTTTTGGGAACAGCTTGATTGAATGAGGCTGATGCTTCACCTAGCCCCCTGGCTTTGACACTGGCCTGGGATGAATTTTTCAGAGGGGTTTGAACTTGTCATCTTTTTATAGTACTCACGTGCCAGTGAAGGAAACATGCTGTTATGTAATAAAGCCAGTTAATCACTTTAGACCTTGAAGCAAATGCTACTGACCAGTTTTAATGTGCAGTTAAAAATGCAAATCAGGCATGGTTTTGTTCAGTTTAAAGTCTGACCACCTCATTCTGCTCACTGGTTGTCACGGTCCTCTGCCACATGGTGCTGACTTTATGTCACCTTAATGGCAAACTACTTGGAGCAGCACTTCTGTTTGTGCATTTTGACTGCATTGACTTGCAGTTTTATAAGGCTGCACTTCAGTTCTAGCTTAACGTGAAGGAGCATCACACCCAGTGTCATGTGAAATCTGACACACTATAATTTTTCCCCACTTTTTCCTGCCTTCATGATTAAGCAGTTTAATGAATCCTCAAGGCTGTGAAAAATACATATAAAAACTGGGAAGAAAGGTCAGCACAGGCAGTGGGCAAGCTGGCCCACATGCCGTGGCATTGCACTGTGGTTCCTCTTAAGTTTTGCTAGTCAGGTTCTAGCTCCTGAGAAGACATATTTGTTGCAGGCCTAAGGAAATACTCCCTGAGAGAAACCTGACAGGTTTTCAGCAGGCTATAAATGAAGGAAGAAGCTTTGTTTAAAACACAGTACACGTGGGGCAGTATATATTTAATTAGAACTAAATAAATGAGACAGTGGTAGGATTATTAGATTACAAATTACACACTAACTTTTCCCCATGGTCCTTTCATATACGTTAAGTAGGAGAATCCATTTGTCCACTCTCTTTCTTTGCATTTCAAATGGGTCATGAGAAACTGCACAACCTTTTCTGGACCTGCCCACATAACAGCAGGAACAGCTACGGCTCTGTGTAGTCACAAACACCAAAAACATCTCTGATCACTTAGAACAGCCTTCTTGTTTACACTGAACAGGTATTTGGTCTTGGTCAACTGTTCTGGTCTTAAAAGCTGTTCTGGTGGTTTTTTTTCAGGGTTTTTTGTTGTCTGCATTCATAGACTCAAACGTGATCATATTAATATTCATTCATAAAAATGAAAACTAATTCCTCAGTAGCAACCTAGAAATTTGTATAGCGCTTCTGCAGGCCAACTGTTTCCTTAAAACACAAGAAGTAGAGTGAACGCAGACCGAAGATAACAGGATTATTTTAGAGGCAACTGTCATGATTTCAGCATTATTCATTCAGTTGGTAACCTCCCTTTTTCATCAGAAAAGACTACAGGCAATTTAGTTTAACTGTCCAGTTTCTATAAATGGGGGGAGAATGAGAAAAAGACTTCATCCTGCCTCACAGATCCACCCCCTATATGCAACGCACTGCTTCCCTCTGAGTGTGGAATCACAAGATAATACCTTGTTCTTCCTTCTACCAACTTGTAGCCTTCAGAGAAGGACCTTTCTGCTGCACTGCAGGGGACGGGAGGGAAGGATGCAACATGGGAAGCAGAGACATCACCTCTGGTTAACCCCAGCACCTCTCACACTGTTCCTGTCATATACAGAGCCACCACACTTCTTTTGTTTCCCAGAAACAAGGAAATCTGGACCACTACTGGTTGATAAACCACCAAAACGTTAGCAGTCTGAACCACACTAAATGTTAGGGCACATCGAGAATTGGATGCTTAACCTGTATCTCTATCTCCTATTACAGTAAAGAGAGATTTAGTTGACACATATCTTCATGAAGCCTGAACTTTGATATTTCAGCCTGCACCTGAACCTCACCCCAGATGTTTGCTGCATTCAAGATGGGGTGATAAGCAGCCAGTCCCTATCTCAACCCCAGAGCTGTGAGCTTCTTCCTGGGGATCCTTTGGGTGTCTCTGTCCTTCTGGGAAGTGCATCCTGTGCACCCTGCGTGCAGTGCACGACAGACTGAGCTGCTGCTTGGCAAATGGAGTGAGGGTCACAGCCTCCTCTCCTCTAGGAGGGTCTGATGCGAGCCCAGAAACAGGTAACAGCAGACAGTACATGGGATGCTTTCAGGGAAAGCACCTTACCCCTTTAAGCACATTCCCTGTTTCCCTACAGGGGAGCAAATTCCTCTCCTCCATTTTGCTGCAAGTAGCCTTGACATCTAGCTGAGATCTTCACCCCTTTACAGTGAGATACAAAACAAGCACATTATTGCAGGTCTTGCTTCCATAGTCTTGGGTCTTTTGCTGTGTTTATCAGCTGGGAAGCAGTTTGCTTGCAGCATGCAGCCATGCATGTATCTGGCCATTTTCATCGTCCTTCAGTGTTCTTGTCACAGCCACAGTGCTATAAATAGCCTGTTCCTTCTTTTATTGCCCTTGAAGGGAGAAAAATATTCCTGAAGGCTATGGCTTCACAATGGGTTGGTTTCTATTTCTTCCCCTCAGAGGGGCTGGAGGGGAGGTTGAGTGCAGCCTCCTCATGTGGAACATCTACTTTTCTCCCCGTTGCCATGGTGACTGAGCTGCTGGCTGGCCTGGCTCCAAAAGGTGCTCAATGACACCCAGCACTGGGGCCATGAAGGGAGAGGATGGGAAAGAGGGAGGAGGAGAAAGGCGGCACCTTTATTCGAATGTGTCATGGCCAGTGTTTTCAGCCGGTGAAAACTGAAAATACAAGCCATAAAGAGGCCACAGGTCATCAGCATCTGTCAGACTAAACACTGATCTCCAGTAATTTGGTTTTGAGGATGGCAAATACTGCACTACAGGTTGATGACTATGTATTCAGAAACTGTAATATGTATACCCAGTATACTCATTAAGATAAGTGGCTCGCTCTACCTCAGACTTGTCCTCTTTGTAATATAGGCCCCATGCAGTAATAAACAACATGAATTTCATCACCTCCGGGTCTTTATCCTATCTCTGTCATGGTCTCAAAATCATGATGCACTGGCATGAGCCGGGGAAAAAAAACTGCTTACAGATGCAAGAACTTGCAGGAAAATGAGCTCTTTCAAAATAATGAGCTATTAACCCATGGCACTGCTGCAGAGGCATTGCAGTTGTGTCAGCCACTGGTGTGTCAATAAATAACATGGCAAATTAGAAGTGGATGTAAATTTGTTTCTGTAGATAATTCTTCTTTGATATAAACTGGAACAAGTCTGAGTAACTGGATGAAAACACAGTTGTGCTGAATTTGGCTCTGCATAAGCGAAAGCAGAGGTCCTTAATTTAGGCTCTCTCCCTAGTTACCACTATTCACATGCTCATTATTTGGGTCAGAACTGAGCTTGATCAATTGTTTTCCAAAGATATTTCCAGAGCAAGTAAAATCATTTCAGGAGAGGAAGAAAGAAAGGCAGACTTACGGATCAAAGGCCGCTAGCAAGAAGTTGAGCAGCAAGCTGATGGACTGCTCCACGTTGATCTGGTGGGTTGTCGGCATCCGTTTGTTAAGCTGGTAGAAGATAGTTGAAATCACAGCTTCCAGGCGAGCCACGTTCAGTTCGATGTTGGGGTCCAGGTTGTTCAGTGCGTTTTCCCGCAAGGCTTCTATCACATTCCAGATGTCCACAAGATGCACTAGGGGACAGGACAGAAAGAGTTAGTGGGGACAAGTGCACCTGAAAGCTCCTGAGACAAAGCCACCTCATCCCACAGGATGGTGGGGAATAACGAAATCACACAGGACATGCTTCGTGAATAATTGAACTAATGAGTGCATTTTCTATCACTGAGAATTGAACTTGCTAGAGGAATGAGCAAATAAAATTCAAGTCCATTAATAAACAAACAATATGGTGTAATATTAGTTGTAATGAGTACAACTTCAGCTTGGGAAATCACTCCTGACTGTAAAAATGTATTCAAGTAAAAATCTGTATTTTAAGGAAATCACTGGAAGGTAAATATATGCTAATAGTTTTTCTGAACCATGCCTCTATGAATCCCCATTCAGAAATTACTCTTAGATATTAATTTGCATAGCAGATGGGCTTTTCAGCAGCTCCTATGAATACTAAGTGCTTATCACATACTGACATTTTGAGAATTCTTTTCAGCAATTTGTATGGAAGCAAAATATTTTACAGAAACAGAATTGTAACGGAGTCAGGGTAGACAAGCTGCATTTAAACAAAGAACATGTAATGAAATGATCCCAAGAATATTTTGTGTCTTCTAAATATATTTGCCAAACCATGTGTTACGTCGCTCTTAGACAAAGTCCTGCGCTAAGCTGAAGCTGATGGGGGCTGGTTTTACCTACAAGAACAGCATCACCCTTCATACTGTACCCAAACAAAATATCTTGTTTGCATAGCTCTGTTATTGTGGCAGTGTGATCAGCTTGCTGCAGACTGGCATTTCCAGAAGCAGTGGACCATGGCAAAGACAAAAACAACCTACAGACATTCAAAATTCAGATTTATTTCAAAACTGAACTCAAAGAATCATCCCTCTTAATCTTAAGTACTACCTAATGTCCTACTAAACCATCAATAAGAAACAGATCATGAGGTTCAGGGTGCAAATTTTCCCTTTCTTTAAACAGAGACACTACTGTATAGATTTTACTACATAGCATGGTGACATATCTCATGACATATCAAGGGCCATCTGTACATGGAAGGAGATGCATTTTTTTTTGTGCATAGAGAAATCTAATTCTAATCCTCATCAGTGTATTTTCACTTGCTTGGTTTGCAGGTGCTGTCTCGGACCGCAATGTGACATCATGGTCTGATGGAAGGGAAATGTAAGCTGATACTAGATAGATAATGACACAAAATACAGTAGTTTTACTTAGTCTGGAATTCTTCCCTATGAACTGGGTTTCTTTTCTTCTACTTCAAGAAAAAATAACCTCTAACTCTCTGCTACCACATGCATATGTAGGAGGAAGATACATCATACAGATGAGAGGCAACAGTAGCAGCAACTACCTAAGGCACTAAACAAGCCATTTTCCCACTTCTTCTTGCTGCTCCCTAGTAAATAATTTGGAAAAAAATGAAAGGTGCATTCCTTATATTAAAAGGAAATTTATATAGGTGATGTAGTATACTGTTAGGTTGTCTTCAGAGTGTTGTCTCAAATTAAGCCAGGTGAGTAGAGGACACAACCTCTCTGAACTTTTCTTTTTTGTATTCTAGTTGGCAAAAGAGCATCTTACCAGTAAAAAAAACCCTGGCATAGATCTCAGATCCTTTTAATGCAGTAATTCCCATTCACATTTAGTCAGTTTTCACTGTCAAGTTGCCACAAGGGTAATCTCGGTAAATGGGAGATGATCTCCAGGAAGACAGCCTGTACATAATAACTGACCCTTTCCGGGCAGCTTCTCCACATGGCTCAGAGGTGAAACTAGGCAGAGAATGGAAGAAATCACCAGAAAACAGGTAACTCTCTAGTCCAGGAGAAAAGGGTTAATGAGCATTTCCCACTCTGGGTCACCATTATAAGGTAGCCAAGGATAGCCAAGCGCAAGATGCCTGAAGATGCAGCAACAGGGTGGAACGCGTGCGTGTATTTTGTGGCCTTACTAACAGGGGAAAGGCTGGCAGAAATCAGAATGTTAAGCTTGATGTCTCCATCAAGGTCTAGCTGTCACTGGACATGAGGACTGTCTCTGGTAAGTCAGACCAAGCAGGTGAAGGAGGTGTTTCCACCAGCAGTTTCACCAGGCTAGCTGCTGGGTGTGAGGGTATGTGTGCAAATTGTTGAGCCTGAACTGTAGCTAAGATAAGAACATGAGAGATTACCAGGCACAACAAATAGCAAAAAGGAAGCAATGCACTAGCGGATGGTTAACCTCAACTTGTGGCTACACTAACAAGATAGCACCCTGAAAAACAGCACAAACAGGGGTACTAGCTGGCCAAGACAGAAATTACTATGGCAACCATATCATAAATACAGAATAAGGCTGTAAAATCAGCAACATCAGAGCTAGTGGGAAAAGAATGAACAAGGACAAGCTCCTTGTTTTGAGCATACGTGTTTACTTCTGCAGATTTATGGAAACTTTGATGGTTTCCCTAGCACAGACAAAATGACACCCAGGGAGGATGAACCTGGCATCCAGACTTCTTAACAGTGAGAACTTCATGCAGCAATTGAATTAAATTGTGACAGCCTAATAGCGGAAAACTCTTGAATAAAGGAGCATGTAGGAAAAACAGCTGGCACAAAGAATGAGGCTGAAATGGGGACTGGTGTCTTTATTCTTCACATGATCCAGTACTGATACTATCTGGCTGCCAGAATTCCATGTTTCTTTCTTTTCCTACTGATAGTATATTTTTCATCACATATCCAGAGTCAGGTTTGATGATTGCTCTGGGAAAGGAAATATCCAGAGGCTACCAGATGTGGGACTAACAATGTCACTACATTAACACACCTGAAAGAAAAATACTGGGTATAATGTTACCTCTAAGCCGAAAGCTTCATAAGGTACCCTGATACTCTTTGGTATGCCAGAAAGGTAGGGCAGAAGACTAAAAAAATGACTTACTGGAAATTACACAGCAGTAATAGTATCCCACCCATTTGTACTATAAATAATTTTACTTGGCCTTTTTTTCTTCCCCAGAAACACTTGAAACTGAATAAACAACAACCCTACTGCAATATTTTATTTTGCATTTAATCACAAATTACTACAGAGTAATCACTGCAAAGTAATACTTCCTGGAGGAGGAAATGGGAGATGTACAAAAGCCAGACTGTTAACAAGATCTACTAATCTTGCGAATATCAGCTGAAATGTCTAGCTCAAAATCACAAGCAGAGTTTGTCTGACTGCTGAATAGAGGACTGAAGCCTCCAGCTTTTACTCAAGTCTGCTATTACGGACAAGAAGAATTCATCCACCTAAATTTAAATGTCAAAAATAAGATGTCTACTGTCAGCTGGTAATCAAGGCGCTCTCTAATGTCAGTGAAAGAAAAAGGCACCTTAAAACAGTCTGGGGACAGGTGGGACGGACAGTGCTTTGAAGGTGCCCATATTTCTTCAGTGACTACAGACAAAGCCTAAATCAACAAGCTTACAGGAGACATGTAACCTTAAAGCCAGTAAAGTTAACTGAGATGAATCTCACACCTTGCTCTTTAAATGTTAAGAAAATATTACTTTTTGTTCTGACTACTACACGGCCCAGAATAATTCGGGGTTTATTTAAAATATGAATAATAAATATTTTAATCTGTATGAACAGCCGCCGAATCTTGTCATAGTCATAGCTTCTTACACTGCATCACTTAACCTTGCACAGATTACATCTGGGTGTAGCGCCCTATTGATTACTCCAAATCCTCTTTTTTTTTTTTTTGATGAAGTTTACTCATTTATTAAGCAGACACTTATTACATCACACTGCTAAGTCAACTTATCTACTTTGGGAAAAGGCTGAGTAAAACAGAGCCCTCTGCAAGTTTCACTCTATTCATTTGCACTATTAGAAATTTATGCCTACAGCTAATATATCTGTAATCTTTTCAATGTAGTAACAGAACCTCATCCTTGCAAACTTTGCATAAGCTTACATCCCCATCATTTTCTGTAATACCTGCTACATTCACTTACTTATTTATCCATCCCTGAGATTGTTTTAATCTCACTGAAGAAAGCATCTCTCCTTACTTTGCACATCTAGTGCAGTAAAGTCTGAATCTGATTTCTACATGCTATGATAACAAGAAGAGTTTGCAGCGTAACAAACTAGCAGAGGAGCTTTCCTCCTAAAATCTACCTTAAATTCTCTCAACAAAATAAAACTCCACAAGTTTCTTTTTAATTTCTCATTGCTGTGGATGCTTTTGTTGTCTTACCCACATTTCCCTCTGAAAGGGGAATTATCCCTCAATGTGAGAAAGATGCCCTTTCTTAAATGAATCTGTAAAACTTCAGTGTCAGCAGAGGATGATTACACTGTAGGAGGAAAAGCTGCTTGTGTTTCGCACCTGTGAGCTATAAGGTAATTCAAAATCAGGCAGCCCAGCCAATCTTCACAGATCCTTTACAGAAAAGCCTTACACCCTGCTACCAGCACAGCTATCCATCTATAGAAGATCTTCCTCATTTGCCTGATGTTCAAAAAAATTCGTAGATGACTTCCAAAAGCAATTGCTAAACTATGTATTTCCCTTTAGGTTTTGTTAAGTGATTTCTAAAGTCACAGCTAACATCTGCATTATTAGATCGTCTATGGCAAACACTGACTGCTAATTTAACTTCTATGAGATTCAGTAATATTTAAAGACTGTCACAGAGGGTTTCATATGTGAACACGTTCTGTAACAGACAGACAGTGATTAGCGAACATAAACAAAGTTCAGTATCCGGGTATAAGTGGGACAATGCAGATGAGCAGCATTACAGATGGCTGCTATTCACTCCATAGCAATTTTTACCCGAAAATGTACACTTTGAAGAGACCCTGGCTGAACTGCAGAGAATTAAGACCGATGCATGAAAATATACGCCAAATAACAAATGTTATTTCCTTCGGTGGACTCCTTTGGCTGTTAAAACAACATTTGGAGAGTGCCTGTTGCCAGCACATTGTAACTGATCAGTCTCTCTCTGCAGGATGTAAGGGTGAATGAAAGATGGTTGGCTCAGTTTGAAAGGAGTTTCATATTCTCCTCACACTAAAAAAGTTTTTAGACACTCTTGAAGTTTATATCCTGCCCTTCTGCCTTCACTTGTGTTCAGAATATCTTTTCCTATTGCATTTCACTACTTTGGTGATGAAAGACTACTTAGCAGTTAGGGTGCAGAATTCCACCACCTACAAATCCATCAACAGGTTAATTTGTGGAAGAGGTGTACTCTGGTTACATCTGGAAAGTGCAGAATTTAGGACAAAATTATGTTGCTTACTATAAATACATACGGCCATTTTATTGATCCCGATCCCCTCTCTTTTCTTCAAGCATTTTTTAGTCTTCATTAGCAAGAAAGCAACTTGCAACTAGTAATTTTCTGTTTGGTAGATAACAGTATCTTAATAGCTAAAACATGAGAGAAGAGATGGTCTACAGTTTTTCTTTTTCAGCTCAAGGCAAAGAAATTAAAATTTATTTATGCAGTGAAAAATGAAGTCGTCTTTCCATCATTCAGTTTGATTAGAATGATGGGAAGGCTGTGAGATAAAGATAATCTTGGATATATCACTAATCTCAAAGGGGGCAGATTACTTCAAACATCACTTGTCAAGAAATGATGTTGCCCTAAGCAAGCACAAAAGAGAAAACTGTAGTGGAAATATATATTCTAACTAGTAAAAAAAAGTAATTAAATAATTAAACCCAGTGTGTGTGCTTAAGCTTTCTTCCATGCAAAAATTCCTCATCTGTTCTACTGCATTTTTTTGTATTCCACCTGAATCATTAACTTTACAGTGTTATCATTCCATTATTACTAAATGAACATGGAAGAGCAGATTACATTTAATCAAACAAGGGAATTGACTAAATTAGGTCTTTAATAATCAATTCAAATTTACTTAACATACACTAGGTCTAACTAAATCTAGGTTAAACATGCCCAGTTGATAGGACAGAATTCTTCTTTCATAGATTTTCCTTTGTTGGTAAATACAGGAAAAAGCTTTTAAAAAAAGTTTTAATTTAAGTTTTAAATTATTTCCAAAATTTTAGTGTACATTTCATTAAGAGTTTAGTCCAGCAAAGCTCTTAGAAGCATTCTTGACTTTAAACATACTAGTACTGTAAATTGAAACAAATTGCACTTAACTGTATCTCAGGTATTTCAGGTGGATTTCATAAAAAGGGAAAGATTTATGCTTCCTTGTTCAATAATCCTAAAAATACAAAGCATGTTACACAATTCTTCTTTTTTTGATTAGAATCTATGAACCCATCACAAATCAGTGTATTGGAGCCATTTGTCATCATCATTGCTATGAAGACCTGGGAAGTTACTCATGCTTTCTGTTTGGCTCCCTCTTTCCTGCTGCAGGGCAGGTAACAGAGGACTGAACGAGGCGGGTTTTCCCTCTAAACTATGCCTGTTTGTGGCCAAGCTGCCCCTCAAATCAGTCAGCTGTAGCATGATCACCAAAAGCTTAATCTACACCTCCCACTCCTCTGCAGATCAATGTGCCAGCTGTGATGACAGTTTTGTACACTGTCTGGCTGCCAAATCACATGAAAAAGAAAATGTACCAAGGTGTTGCTTCTTCTCAGGGCTAAAATGAGGTACCAGCTTTTTGGCTAGGTAAATGTGGCGACAGCTGTCACCCTACATGGCCTGGCATGCCCAGGCTACTCATTGCCCAAATATCTCAGTCTGTACCTGGAAATATCCTGTATGTTCCTATTCCTCCTCTCACGTCTCTCAGGCTCCTCATATACCTCCCTTGCTGACGCCTGCTGCCAGAATTCATACAGTCCAGTGCATAGCTGGGCACCCACTAGGCAGCCAGTCCAATGAGCTTTGTATCCTTTGGGGCACTTCTGAATGCTCTGCAGGCCATCAACAGCTTTTGGTGTGCTTGCCAGTGTTTTCCAAAAGCAAGACTGATGAACTTCCAGCTTGTCGGCACATATTTGAATGTGTTAATGTCAAAATGTATTTCATTGCATCTTCTTGCTATTTCACTTGATATCTAGGTTTTGTAGAGGCAGTGATTGGTGAGTAAATACTGTACGCTTAAAGAAGAAAATAACAAATTATTCAGAATATTTACTGCCATGCTATTCTGATTCCAAAATGCTTTGATTTTTAAAAACATGTGTATCAGACCTATACTATAGTATGAGACGTTGTAAGAGGATGACACATTGACAACCAAGAGTAACTACAAACAACATTTACTTCTTTGCAAAGATTAGTCTTGTCAAAGACTGTCTACCTGGAATTGAATTTGGTAAGCTTTGTCTTCAGGATGAAGGCCCCTGCAACAAGTTGGACAGTCTGGGGCAAGGGAGACAACCTCAGTAGAAAATCTAGTTAGATGATGTTGAAGCAGACTGGCATAATCAAATCCATAGGACCCAATGGGAAATACACCCCCAAGTGCTGAGGGGGACAGCTGATGGCAACGCAAGGCCACTCAATTGTCTTTGAAAGGTTGTGGCAACTGGGTGAGGTTCTTGAGGGCTCTGAGAAAGCCACTATTGCTTTTATTTCCAAGAAGAGCAAGAAGAAGGCGAGGTAAAACCTCACCTCAGTCTCTGGAAAGGACTTGACATTTCCAAGCACATTAAGGACAAGAAAGTGACTGGTAGCAGCATGGATTTATGACAGAAGAATCATGCTTGACCAACCTCTTTGCCTTTCACAGTGAGGGGAAAGGGGGCACAAGGGACAATTGAGGATGTTCTTTATTCTGACTTTAGCAAGGCTTTCAACACTGTGTCCACCAATATCCTCACTGGCAAACTAGTAAGTATGGGCTGCATAAGCAGACAGTGAGCTGGACTGAAAACTGGCTGAACAGATAGATAAGATAAAAATCTTGTGATCAGCGGCATCAAATGCAGTTGGAAGCCCGTCACTAGTGGTATAGCCCCAGGCTTCATACTGGGGCCTTAACCATTTAACACCTTCATCAATGACCTGGATGATGGGACAGGGTGTACCCTCAGCAAGTCTGCAGGTGATACAAAACTGGGGAGGGTGCCTGATACACCAGAGTACTGGTCTGCCATTCAGAGCGACTGACCGCAGCAGGCTGGAACAAGACATAAGCAGGAACTGCGTGAAGTGCAACAAATGGAAATAATAAAGTCCTGAACATGGAAAGGAATAACCCCATGTACCAGTACAGGCTAGGTGCCAACCAGCAAAGGCAGCCAACATCCTCCTGGGCTACGCTGGACAGTGCATTGCCAGGAGATGGAGGGAGGTGATCCTACATATCTACTCAGCACTGGTGACACATCTGGACCTCTGGGTGCAAAGTCCTGCAAAGGGCCACAAAGATGATGGAGGGACAGAAGCAACTGTCACATGGGGAGAGGCTGAGAGAGCTAGGACTGTTCGGTCTACAGGAGGGAAGGCTGAGGAGGACTTTGTAAGGGTGTAGAAACATTTGATGCAAGACAGTAAAGACTTGCAGTGCCAGGCTATTCTCAGGGAAAGGACAAAAAGAAAAGACAGAAGGAAATGGACACAAATTAAACTACAGGAAAGCATTTAAATACAAGCAAAAAAATATCCCCTGTAGGGCTGTCAAACATTGTGACAGGTTACCCAGAGGCTGTGGAGTCTCCATCCTTGAAGACACTCAAACCCAAACTGGACACAGCCCTGAGCAATCTGTTCTCTCTCCAGAGATCCCCACTAACCTCTGAGATTGTGATTCTGTGATGTACTTGTCTAATCATGAACTTACACTGCAAAACCATATAATAACTCTTACAAGAGAGGAATCAGTGTTGCCACATTGATTTTTCTCTAAAGCCACTGCTAAAGTAAACTGTGCTCCAAGCCCTTTTTCTGACACACAGTAAGTTAAAAAGCAACCCAGAGCCTGCCCTGAGGTCTCATGAATGCTTGGGAAGGAGTCCTCCACACCCTCAAAAGGTTTTGTGTGAGCTGCACAGAGGGGCCTTCGTGACACTCTGTGTACTCAGACATAACCTCAAGCTTTCCCTTGAATGCCAACAGATCTCAGAGGGAGCCATGGTTTCAGTTAGTCCCATATTGTGATGATGTGCTCTCCCTGCAACCAGACTTTTACTTCCTGTAATTATGCTCAAGTGATAACGACCAGTGGCAGTGGTAATGGGTATGTCTAGCTGTGATGGCTGCATCTAACTCAAAGTGGATTTGATAGACATAGGTAACAACACAATGGCCAAGAGCAACATGTGGTCCCCGCCCGCAAAGTGCTGGTCGAGGTCCAACTCAAGCCAAGTTTGGAAGAAACTAACTTCTGTGCTTGGTATGCAAACATGAGTATGAGTCAATATCTCACTCTATAAATAGCGGACAGCCCAGGTCCCATTGAGGTCTCCTGCATGCCAGCAGGCTGCATGCCAGCATGTCCCTGTGAGTAGGGATGCCTCTAAAGGTTACTCCTTGAGGTTCAGAGATTCTTTGCTCCAACAGATTCTTGGTAAGTGATTAATAGCATGCTACACTGCGAAATCTTAGCTAAGTGATATAAAGGGTTGATTGTGCACATAAACCGCTGACCAAGTCTGGGACTAGGTCTGGATTCACCTGCACCTAAACTCTCCTCTGAGAAGGAGTTTAGGATGCAAGGGGGTCCTTTTTAAACCTCCTGCCTCAACGGGAAGGTCTCCCTGACAGTTTTGTCTCACCCAGTCCTCTATGCAGCAAATAATCAAGTGTACCTGACCATCGAATGTTGTTAAACCACTGCTGCATTTACTATCAAACTACTAATCACTGCTTTATGTCAATAACCATTTTACTACTTCTCTCCTATGAATGAAGTGTGTGGTGTGGTTTAAGCCCAGCCGGCAACCTAGAACCACGCAGCTGCTCGCTCACTCCCCCACTTCCTCCCCCCGCTCCCGGAGGTATGGGGAGGAGAATCAAAAGAATGTAACTCCCATGGGTTGAGATAAGAACAGTCCAGTAACTAAGGTATAACACAAATCACTACTGCTACCACCAATAATGATAATGATAAGGGAAATAACAAGGGGAGAGAATACAACCGCTCACCACCCACCGACTGATACCCAGCCCAAGCAGTGATCTAGCCCTTCCGGGTAACTGCCCCCAGTTTATATACTGGGCATGACGTGCGGTGGTATGGAATACCTCTTTGGCTAGTTTGGGTCAGGTGTCCTGTTTCTGCTTCCTCACGGGTTCCACTCCTCCCTGGCAGAGCATGAGACTCAGAAAGTCCTTGGTCAGAGCAAACATTACAGAGCAACAACTAAAAACATTGGTGTTATCAGTGCTGTTCCTAGGCTGAAAGTCAAAAACACAGCACTGCACCAGCTACTAAGAAGGAGAAAAATGACTGCTACTGCTGAACCCGGGACAGTGTGTCACTCCATCCATGACGCCTGTTAGCTGCATGCATTCCTCCTGTTTACCTCTTTGCCTGTGCTGTGAGAATGTGCAGGTGTGTGGTACATACCAGCCCAGCAGGAAGCTGGAGTAAGGCTATCCACTTGGCCACCCCAATGGTGTAGACCCAGAGTGAGGAGGACTGCCTGGTTAAATAAGTAAATATTCAGACCAGCCAATAAAAACATCTTTCTTTTAAACTACTGTGCATGCGGAGTTAAGTCTGGACTCACTGAATCAACACAGATCACATCTCCATGTGGTATGACACTGGACAAGTGATGCACTAGCCATTAGGAGCTGGGTTCTGTGTGCATGTGCTGGCCACAGAAGACATTTCTGAATGGCTGCCAAACCTGGCTACTGGGTGTCTGAAAATCTGAAGGACATGATGTGTACAACTGAAACACTGTTTTAAAGGTTCTCCTGTCCACATACCTGGGCTTGCATCCTTGTATCCCCACTTACTGTTCTGCCCAGAAAGAAAAATTAGTTATTCTAAAGCCTTCCGAGATTCTACAGCACATTAAACAAATTTTGGAAGTGTCTGCCAAATTGGCCAAGTGCTACTAGCAAGGAATATCCATTAGGCTAACAATGCACCAAAATGGGGTCTCTTTACTTTTAACACGGTACATGACAAGTCCACCAAGGTGTAAGAGTATGTAAAGATCTCCAGTAAAATTCTCCTTCATATTAATTTAATTTATAATACAAGCTCCTTCTCCCCCTGCTCTCAATTCCAGCCTATTTTGTCTCACCTATATATAACTACAGCCTGAAGGGCTCTCTGTGGGTGGCAGAAGAGGCCATCAGTCTCCCCAAGGAGTGGCACTAATGACAGTCAATTCTGCAAATGGGAACAGTGGGCAATGCACCCTGAGTGCTGGGCTGGGAAACCGTTGCCAGCTACTTGTCACCCAGATGCTGAGGAAGTGTTTCCTCTTTTAAAAGCACTTTGAATTAAGTATGACATATATAAAATAAAATGATTTAAAAAATCTAATTCTAAGCATCTTAGTATTTTGATAACAGC
This sequence comes from Pezoporus occidentalis, assembly GCF_034315485.1. NCBI lineage: Eukaryota > Metazoa > Chordata > Aves > Psittaciformes > Psittacidae > Pezoporus > Pezoporus occidentalis. The sequence continues at coordinate 12,806,330 of NW_026915724.1, forward strand.
CAGGAAAGACCACTCAACTAAAACTCTGCACTGCTGCTAATAAGTCACATAGCTTAAATTAATTGATTATACACAATTTTCTTGGTTTAAGAGTTAAATGTATTTGTGAATTAAAGACCAATGTGTAAATAGCAGCCCTGGCTGGCACAGCCACAAACTTGATAAATCTCACTCCCCAAAAGACAATGGTATTCCTAGATTATGTATCTCTATTATTCTTGCTATCCCATCATAATATTATTTTAATGAGAAACGCTTTATTTGAGGCATTGTGTGATCAAGCCTCAGTCTATCTTAATAGTCAAATAGGATTTGCAAGTGTCAGCTTTAAATTAGCCAAAGAATTAATGGGGACATGAAGTAACAAAACTTGGTCAGTAAATATGTATGATACACAAAAGCTTTCTCATTTCTTTTATAAAATAAGGTCAAATTGCCTTACATCTCAGTTTATATTTCAATTAGTGAAATTACAACATTTCAAATTTTTAATGAAATATAACTCTTCTGAACTGTATTATGGCAAATCTCATGCGTGAGGAAAAAGCTTCTGCACTCCCAAAAGGTGGCAAAAACCACCCTCGATGCTGGGTGACACTGTGTCTGAATTTGATTTTCAAAAGAAACTTAATAGATAGAAACTTTATTAAGGAAACTTTCAAAAATGTTTCTAGAGAAAAGAAAAAGCCATGTCCCAGCCCTCCTAGTTAGGAAATTAAACTAGAAGCTCATAAATGACTGAACATAAGAGAAGAAAATTGTAATTCTAGAATCTGGGACAACTCATTGTGTGTGAAAGGACCCAAGACAAACCAGCTTTTAGAAGACACAATGCATAAGCTTTCTGGTAGCCACAGTCCTGACCACAGGATGGCACTACTGGGTATCTTTTAGCAAGTAACAGCACACGTTTGCCGTAAGATTTTAACTCTCTGCTGGCAGTATGTCAAGACAGCCAACACAAATCAAAGGCTGTGCATCCCTAGAAAATGGCCCTGGATGCGTATTTAGTTGAATCAAGACTATGTGCTTGGAGATTTGGCAGTGTGGATGCCCTATACAGGCAATCATACGTAATAAGCAAAAGATGCCAAACCCATGAGCTGCAAAGGGCAGAATGTCTTCCTGTTGGATGTCCTTATTTCAGTGATAAAATCTCCTCCAGAAGTATGTTTCTTCAAACACCAAGTTTAACTAACACTACATCTTTCCCTCTTAAATAACTTCATTTTTTTCCCTTTTGATACAACTGCTGCCAGCTCTTTCTATCCCCTCTAAAAAACTCCCCATGCCACAGGAGAGACTACAGCTTGCTTTGGCACTGTTACCAGCAAAATGCAAGTGTAAAGTGAAAGTAAATGTTAACAAATTGGGTTATTTATATTGCCATTAATATTGAAGCAGTATCTGTTACCAGCTCTAAGGATACAGGCATTACCCTAAATCTCATACTAACTGCTGTTTTCTTTAAAAAATAGCTTGCAATGACAAGAGAATACACAATTTAACAGTTCTTTCTAACAATTTCTTCCCTCATGGCTATAGAAAACAAGTTGAGATTACATTGTCAACCTTTACGGTTCAGTCATATCACAAAGGTCAATGAAAAAGAACGAGCAGCTATTATACATTTAGAACTGCTCGAGGACAAAAGCCCTCCTTGGCTCATCTCCTGGTTTTCAGAGTCTGATCCACGGTTATTTTGTCTTCTGTACTTTTTTTTTGAAATCAGTTAGGGCTGGCAGGCCTGTAAACAGCAACACAAGGTACAGAATGCTAATGAAACACAGACTGTGTATTTCTTTGAATAGAAAAGACGTAATACTTTACATATATACATAATAAGCTGATCCTGATTCTATTAATTTAAATAATTTCCTACATAATGTGGACTGAATTTGGCCCATAATGTTTTTGTCTATTAAAAATAGAGAAATCCTGAAGCTGAACTTAATGCCTGAGTAAACTGCCTGATTCCAGAACTGCATTTTTCACCCCCAGGCGACAACAGACATACTGAGGAGTGAGGGCATATGCTTCTCTCTGACAAAGAGTTTGGGTCAATCCAGAGGTCTGTGGGACAAAATCCCAGTATCAACCTCTGCTGCTGAGAGCAAGAGCATTGCTGTGAAGTAGTACATTCATGTGACACAGAGGAATTTGGTAAAAAAGCTTCTTACGCCTAAAGTCGTAAGGGCAGTTCAGACTCTAGTCTTATTCAACCTTTTGCTTAATAAAGGTGCTAATTATTGCCATAGGTTCAAGATTTCATAAGTACTTCAACACATACAGCACTTGAAAACAACAAGATTCATTTGCCGAAAAATCTTTTGGGATCTGAGACAGGGAGAGATGGATCCTGGTATCTGGAAGATCCACTTTTAGTGTTATCAAATTGATTTGAGTAGACAATAGAGAAGATTCAGAGAAGCTGTAGAGAATCACAGAATCACAGGATAGCTTGGGTTGGAAGGGACCTTCAAAGGTCATCTAGTCCAACTCTTGTGCAATGAGCAGGGTATCTGACTGAACTCAGGCTTTATGCTCACACAATCTTTCCACGTTTGCCCTCCTGCCATTACTCACATTCAAAGCAATGTCTTCTGCAGGAGCCGCTCCATGTCCCAGTCCCCCACTTACTCATTCAGTCACCAGGACTCCCACAGCAGGAGGCAACTGCAGTGGCTCCACCACAGCAATTTGCACTATCATGCACTAAAACTTCGCATCTCTTAAAGATATAGGAATGAGGAACAGGCCAAGGAAAGGAGAAAAGCTCCAGCTGATACAAACACAGCTTGAAAATCAGCAATAATAAAAAAGGAAACAAGACTGCAGGATGTGAAATGACAGATAAGTGGGACTTAGGTGAAGTCCAACACATCTATCCTTTCTCCTGTGTGCTACAAGCTTTTTAATGATGTTGTCAGGGCCCCTAGATGGAGTAAGAGTCTCAAAGTACATGGCCACTTATCTGTTGTACCTTATTTTACACATGCAATCCTTAAGATAGCCTGCAAATCCCACACATAGTAAAGAGTTTCAAGGCAAAATATAGATGAATGAAATGTGGAAAATTAGACTGGAAGAAGATCATCACCTTTACAAGAGATGCAGTATGATACTGGCATCAGCTTCATTTAACAGAAATTGAGTTCGATCTCCTCAAACAATATACACTGAACTAATACAACTGATTCATTCCTTCCTTCATGTCACAGTAATGCCAGCGAGTTCAACAGAGTTACTTTCACTTTGCTTTCTGTCAGGAAAGGAGACATCCATCTATCCATCCACATGGACTCAAGAAAAGGCTGAGCATACACAGAACTTCTCCAGGAATTAGCCCACACTTCTCTCAGTAAAGGGCCAAAGACCGCTTGCAAATACCCTGTTAGAAATCCATTGCTGCCAATAACAATATCACAGACATAATTCAGTCTGAATTCAGGCTAGGAATGCCTTGGTTCAGCACAAAGAAAACTGCCTCTGTAAAGCCACTGTATATCACAAACATTAATGCCAGGAAGCTGAATGTTCATTGTGTTGACTCCCAGAACTGTATTCGTAACAATGCACACTGAGGACATTATATTGTGCAGTCTCTTCACACTGATAAAAGCAGGAAATTATTTTTATGGCAAACATCTTCTGTTCTCACAATTTGTCCTAGCATACCAGATATACGCTTTATGAAATCTCACCAAGACTTACAGAAAATCATACAAGGTGCAGCTGGTGGATAAAAATAAGAGATATTGGTTAAGCTAAAGCTTCTCTTTTGTTACAGGTACACAAACTGACTTTTGATGTAACTCTGAAAACAAATGAACATGATAAAACCCATCCTCTGGGAGTTACAGAAGGAAAGAGTTATAGCAAAAACAATGTCAGGTCCCACACTCTGACTTTGCTTCTGTGGACTATTTGCCATCTTCATCCTGAAGAAGCCCATTATTGCTGAAGAGCATTCACCAGAGACAGCCAGTGTCCCTGCTGGCTTCACAGCAAGTCAACTTGCGAAAATTACTGGAGACAGAGGCTGAAAGGGAATGAGGAAGGGCTGGAGACAGATCAAACTGTCTATGTGAGACTGTGACAGAGTCACTGTTCAGACAGCAAGATGGTGCAGACTGTGTGGTTAAGGTGCAGGAGAGCTGTGTAGTCCCTACTTACTCTCCAAAGCTGAATGACAATGTAAAAACAAGGACAGGGGAAAAAAAAACCAGCAAAACACCCAACTCAGCAGATGCAATAGAGAAGAACTTTTTGAATGTAATACTGTAACACAGAGATAGTGCACAATGCTGCAGCTTACCTTCTCAGGACAGTTTTTATGTCCGCTGTAAGGGCATACAAAACTGTCCTTTGTTTCACAGAAAACATGTTTGGACTGAGCTCATGTATGACTCATCAAGACCTACTGCTTTGAGTATAGAATAGAGAGGCAGAGCTGATTCAAGATGATGGACTGAAGCTCCCTAAGGACAAAGCATGATCATCAAAGTTACTGCTACTTCAAGGTTTTACTTCCTATGTTTTTTTTTCCCTTTTTCACATAAATATGTTGTCATACAGCAAAACCCTAAGAGAATGACCAACATGCAACAGGTGTTAAGTCACAGTGCTTAATGCACTCTACCACATTACAGTGGCACTCACATGAAATCAGGATAGGCCCAGCAAAATATCCAAACACGACAGACCAGAACAGCCCAGGGGAGGGGAACAAAGACTCGTATGTAAGATAGTGTTTGCATGAAGGTGCTTGGAGCTAAGAGAATAACAGGAAAGAGAAGGAACTGCCAAGAGAATGAAGTCTGCAGAGAAGTCAGAGATAAAGCAAACACCACAGATAATGACATGAAAAAGGGACAAGGAAATTATGAAGACTTTAATACACAGTACAGTCTGAGGGTAAAAACTAGAGGGTGAAAGAAGAAAAACTCTCGCATGAAGAAGCAGCATCCCTCAGAAGGTACAGTGATTGCCACAAGATCAGGTTTGTTTCCGTGACATTGTATGTCTGCATATATTTTGCAAGTTTTAGTCTGTCTAGAAAAGTCCTAAGCGAATAATAATAGCTAATTTTCTTCTGTTTGAATTGTTGATTAGGAGCACCAATATGAAATAAGGTGCAGAAACTTTCTAGTTTTGGGTAACTAATCCACAGCCTGGCAGACAAAGGTGACTGATGCCTGTTACTTCTAGCAGATGTTCAGAGACATCAGAGGGGAACTGAACAGACTGTCCAACCTAAAACCTGCATCAGGAAAGCCATCAGAAATAGCACACTAAATGGCAGTTTTCACTGAGTTCAGGAAGTCACTAAGAAGAGGTTTTCAGCTATGAGCCAATTACAAAAGCTGTCTGCAACAAGGCAGGGCTGAGCCACCAGCATAGCAGAGGGCAGCATGTGAGTATACTTGGGACATGGCCTACTCTATGTGTCTGTCAACTTCTGACTCAAAGGGAACCATTTTCCCCTATAAAGGACAGAATAACAGTAGCTGACAATCTTCTGCAATTCAGTTTTTAACAGGAGTCACTTGGAATCATGGCTATGTTTGAAAATTCAATCTCTAAGCAAAAGAAAATGTGAGAGTTTAAGATATATATCCTTGCTTGGTTCACCCTTTTTGACATTAAAATGAATTGCAAATACCCGCTGATAGTTCTATCAATCTTGACAGGACAGAATTGCAGAGGTAGCCTTTAAGAGCAAGTACTCAGAGACATCTGTGATAACATAACTCTTTTACATAATAATAGTAACACTTGGTGCCAACACTGAAGAAGAGGCTGAAGATCAGTCCCTCAATGAACATGCCAAATATACAGGTTACATGTCAGCTCTCTAACAGTCATTATGATCTGTCAAGTACATTAATAAACTTTTACAGTTAAAAGGAAAAGAAAATCAGAACCTATTTTCAGGATATTGTGCTGTGAGTGAACACTTACAGACTAAAATCCTTATGAAGGATTTGTCTGCAGGGAATATGCTAAATCAAGCCCTTTTGAACTTTTGATTAAATAATTGATGCAGAATGTATAATATATGCATCCTTTCCCCATAGTTGCCTGGAAACCCATATGGAACAGTACTAGCAGTTCCAGAAGCATTTAGTCTTTAAAGTCTCTGGTAAAGACAAAGGAACAAAAAAGTTTTTTAAATCATTAACTCATCTTTCTTTCCATTATTCAAGTACTGCAGGATACCAGAATTAGTAACTTACACAATGGTATCCCGACTCTTGTAATACACAGTGCTTTTCTGTTTTTTTAAAGCTGTATCTCTTTGAGCCATGTGAATAATGTAATTTGCTGTAAGTGAACTGTAAGACTCAGCTTCCGTTAAAATAGAAAACAAAGAACACAACTAATATTTCCAGCCTCTATGTCTATGTAGTAATAATAAGCAGATAACAGAATAAACAAGACAGTCAACAGAGAAGGATAAAAATAATTCAAACTGGTGTTTGTTTTTTTTCCCAAACTGTAGGAATTTTTAGGCAAATCAAATCTCATAGGAGACTGATCACTGAAGGTTTAGAAGAATGAGAATGCCATGATCACGAATTCAAGAGGCAGATTGTTTCAAATTGCAGCCAAGCAAACCTTTTGCACATCTCCAGTAGGCAACATTGCTTGTCATTCAGTTTGACTGCTCTGTGACCCTGCTTGAATGTATCTTGTGCTTTATTGCTTCCAAGTTAGAATTAAAAACACGATAAAAACCAACAAGAACACAGCACCAACCATGGGAACCTACAGTGATGAAGGATTACACTGTTTAATCTAAACAATTCTGTGATCACGATAATTTGGTGACTCTGTTTCTGATGGCCACCCTGAGAAAAAAAGGAGGGACAAACACAAAACTGCACAGGCTATACAGTCCTTGAGAAGTAAACAGCAGAGTATTGATAATGAATGCCTCCTGCCATAACAAGGATCTTCATGGGATACTTGCACACTGAGGATTTCACCACTGAGCATTTCTTGTGCACTCTGTCACTTGAAAGAAAATAAATACTCACTGACTCGGAGAAAGAATGCCTTTATCTTACGGTGGCAAGAGGTCTTGCTCAAGTAAAGACAAGCAGCTGTCACTTCCTAAATCAACTAACATAAAGATGAAAGATTTGGTGGTTAAGCATCAACAGGACAGACCGGCACACTTCTGAACAGCCTCCAGCTTTGGGTTTAGGGAACTTTTTTGGGTATGAAGGATCAGTGCAGATTTTGTCATGCAGAAGAGAAAGCTGAACCCGGACATAAAGGTCACGGCACCATTTCCAGTGTGGAATCAAGACCTTCACATCCTTTCCTTTTACTCCAAGTACCAGATACTGTGTCTTTTCATTTTGCGGTGAATAGCATGTTGAATGAGATGGGATAAAAAGATACTTGAAGTGCCAGCGCAGTATACAAGAAAAACTAAACCCAAACCCAAACCTTGGTAATTTTATTTAGGTCTAATCAAACAAGTTTTAAAAAAGTGCTTGCTATCTTGATGGAGGCCAGGAGCTCACACAGGCTGATAACATTTGATACCCAAATTGTCAGCTTCTAGAACAAAACCAGTTTCAGCAGCTTGCTGCACCATTACAGGAGGTATAAGAGCACAGACGGAAAAAAGCTTTAAGAAAAGTATCTAAATATGATATGTTTACAGTATCATGTCATTCATTTTCAGTGGGAAATTCTTATATTTCAAGAGGGTGAGAAATTATTCTAACTTAAAACAAATGTAAAAAGGCGGATGAGCTCAGGGGCCACCCGAAAGCATGTATAGAAATTAAGCTGACATGCCTACATGCCTCAGCTGTGACTATTTAAGCACAGAGAGGTAGGAGGAAGAGCAGGGTGGAGGTGGAGGAGACTGCCTTAGACATTCACAAGGTCCCCATCACAGTCATGGCAGCTGCCTTTGTGGAAACAGCTGTACTAAAACTTGGATGAGACAATGCACAAAAAACCCCTAAAACAACACCACCCCCCCAGCCACACAGAAGAATACTGAAGGGTGAAACAAAGACACTGAAACCCCAAGGTGTTGAGATTAAATTGCCAGAGAAACAAGCTCCCTTTTTTTCTGCATTAATTAAGCTACACATTACTGTCACCAGCATGGCTTTAGATCCAAGCTTTCAACTGCCAATGATTTATTCTGACCTAGGGAAATCAGAAAAATCTGCCTTTGCAGCCAGAGTCCTAGAATAATTTCACAACACAGTCAGGAAAGTTCATCAAGGACAGCAGTAGTTTTCCAGCTGTACAGTTCTGTACTAGTGAGTGATGTTTAATGGTATAATGGCTTTGATTACGATATGTTGTTATGTTCTACTCCTGCTGCCACCATAGATAGCCCAGAGGGAATCTGAATGTGAACATGTATTTCATCTCAGCTTCTTAACAAATTCACTGAAAATGAAATAATAAAATAAACCAACTGCACAATGATCACTGGGGATAAGTATAAATTGTGCTTTTTGGTGGTTCCTGAATACTGGTGAATGTTGAGAGACACGTTTGACTGCTGTCATTGATCCTTCATGCCTTCTTTTGGGGAAAGCCTATTTACACTTCCGTGTCTGAATGCTACGGATAAACAGCTGTAAACCAGCCTTGTCATGATGGCATTTTCCTAGTGGCAAGCAGCTGAGTGGGATTCTGTATGGTAAGAATGTATACTTGGTGCTCCAGAACTCACTCTGATATGCTGGAGTTGAAGGCCAGCACCCTACTGTTTGACTCTGTCAGAGCTACATTGGTTTAGAGGGTTTGCAAGTTCTGTCACTGTTGCTCACGTTGCTCACCTGTAGTTTTTCCACCTCCCTCCTTGATTCTTCCAGTATGCACCATTTAGGGCCACTTTTAAATCACATTCAGGAAATTTAGATGATGAAGAAGTCAGCTATACACACTGTACACTCTGTACAGTACAGACCGGAATAAACATGTAGCATGTTTGATCAGTTTTCTGCACCTGCTTCCTATCTGTTTTGATTATCTCAAATAATGAAATTTAACCTCCAATGATTAGGGTGCTGCTATTTCCTACACTATATTCAACTGTATCCACTATGATCCAGCAGGGCAGCCACAGTCAGCTTACATACTCCTGCTTTACATTCTGAAATCTGAAGATGAGGTAATCATCAGCAGTGTTTTCTTCAGGGTCCATCTGGCCAAGGCTCTAGTCATTCACTTGGAATTATTCATGCCCAAATGTCAAGATCTTCTCAAGACTTCTTTAGTATTTCTTTTTTGTTTGCTTATTTGGTTTTTCTTTTTTTTTACAGAAGAGGTATCTACATTTTGAGCAACCTGGTCTAGTGGAAGGTGTCTGTGTCCATGGCAGGTGTGCTGGAACTAGATGATCTTTAAGGTCCCTTCCAACCCAAACCATTCTGTGATTCTATGATTCTATGATCTTGTGTTGGTATTTGTAACTAAGAGAAGACTACTGCTATTGCAACAGGACCATTGCTACAGGTGTTCTGCAAGGTAAGAAGCCAGTAACCTGCAATCATCTCTTTCTCTACCCACCACATCCTCAAAGGTACTTATCATTACCTACAAAGTTTGTCTTTTCATTACTTTCAATTTTAGAAACTGCCAGCAGAAACAGAGAACCTTAAAATCAGTTCATATTCATGGTCAAATAACAAAGCTGCTCAGCTTTTAGAATTTCCGAATATACAATGTTGTGGCTCTCCTGCTTTTGGGGCTTTTGCCACATACTGCATCCCATGTTTGGGCACTTAGATTCAGAGGTGTGCCGACAATAATTTGGAAGCGTTACTGATATTTACTTGCAGCATTAACATAGACAAAGGAGAAAGCTTAAATTTGCAGGAATTTTTCTTTGATAGATAATGTTGGAGCTTTTTCCAATTTATCTACTTATAATTTTCTGAATTCTTAAGAAGATTTTCTTGCTTTTCTGAAGAATGAGGTTGGACTGGATTAAATTCTGTCTTGTTTGAGAAATAATTGCAATGACTGATACTGATTCTTCTCACTTTTATTTTATTTAAGCTGCCTCTTGCTTAAATATTTGGAGAAATTTTTAAAAATAAATACTTTTAACAAGTTTTCTAGAATTATCAGAAAACATATATCTGCAATTTCAAAGACTGTTGGCTAAAAATCTTTAAAATAGTCTTCCTCTTCTGAAAATGATATAATTCCCTGGAGCAATTAATTTGATCAACAGTGTTAGTACCCAAAGTGCAACATGTGTAGCGATATTCTGGTAAATGGTGGTAGACTGTCACCTCCTCTATAATCTCTGGCCAGACAGCTTAACTAGTTTCAGAGAAGTGCTGCAAGAGAGAATGGCTCTTAGAATATGAAGGCACTTTTACCTATTGCACACCACCTACTTCACCAGTAAAATCCAGCCTGCTCCTGACAGTTTTAGCAAAACATCCCTTTCGTACTGAGAGAAGAATTCACAAAGGGAGGCCAGGAGATGAACCTATGTCTGCATTAAAGACAGCAGAAACAAACAGTGCCGTGTTTACGATAAGCGTAGCTGCCTTTTAAATGATATCCCATGACTGTCTATGGTAATAGGCACCTTCGGGTAAAAAAGATGATGCTAATAAAACCTATGCTCTGTTTTTCTTGGAATAGCCACTTCTGGCTCTCAGAGCAGCTGCTTCCATCTTCCTACCTTCAGCCTGTAGCCAAGAGCAGCTCCCTGCAATTTATTAAATTAGCTCTTTAAAAGAACCCCTTAAATACACCCTTTCTAAGCAATTTTTTTCCAGTTAGGCTGGGCCAGTGTGCCAGGACACACAGGAGAGCACAGCTGAAAGAAGACAAGGACGGCTTGAGTGACAGGAGGTGCTATACATCGGGAGTGGAACAGAACTACCTTTGAGCTTTTTCTTTATAAATTCTCCTCTAAATTAAAGAGCTCAGATGCAGCAGAAAGGTTTCTTCCTCCATTTCCCTTTTTTTCTCTCTCCTGAAATTACTACTGGGTGGTGCACAATGGCAATTTCTGCAGGGAAAAGAAAAAGTAGCTGACATGAGCTGGAGGTCTGATATTTCTTATAGGTCCCATTTAAGAACTGAAAGGCCGCAATGAGGTCTGCCCGAACTCTTCTCTTCTCCAGGCTGAACAACCTGAACTCTCTCAACCTTTTCTCTTGGGAGAGATGCTCCTATTGCAAGGGTTTTTTATTTGTTTTGTATACAGTTATCATAGACTCATCAGAATGGTTTGGGTTGGAAAGGACCTTAAAATCATCTAGGCCAAAGGTAGGGACACCTCCCACTGGCCTTGAACACTGACAGGGATGGAGCATTCACAACTTCAAAGCAATTACTGTGACTTTGTTATCACTGTCAACTTAACTGGAGACTTTTTTCACCTCAGACTATTGTATCCTGTTACCATGAAGTGAAAATTTCATCCTCTTACACATATATTTCTAACAAAATAGAACAACTGAATGCAACACAATAGTGTCATTCAATGCATCTCCTCCTAAATGACAAAAGCCAGCTGCTGGGCAGGTGCTAAACTCCTCCTGGGTTTTGTGTCTGGCAGCCTGCTTATAATGTGATACTAATCTTTCAATTCATAGTCCAGCTAAACACATTTAAAACCATGAGAAATGTGCTGCAGAAGTGATCAAATGACCAGCTGCATAGCTAATAACCCAATAAATATTCTCCAGAGTCTTTTCCACCACAACTTGCCCCCTCCAGTATGTTTGGAAAGCATAAGATAAACGTTTCCATAATGCGGATAGATGTAACCCCAAAACTAGGAACTCTCTCCAGGGCAGTTAATCTCCATCCGCAGTGAGCATTTCTTAACTACTTACTACTGTGTGTAGCACAAGAGTAGCCAGGCTGTCATGCTAGACATGGAGACTAAAAAATCTTGTTTTCTCTGCATTAGTCCTCTTCCTACTGCTACTGCTGACAAGAGTTGCCCTGGTTAGGATTTCTTATTTGACTTGGTGTGAAAAGGTCTGCAAAACACACAAACCAAAACCCACCATAGTATTTGCACGCTATTTTGGATGGAAAAGAAAGGCTATACTCCATTGCAGATTTTATATGTATTTTCCCTTTAAATTTCACAACACATGACTGTGCTAATAGTCATCAATAAAGTGAGAAACTCCTCAAGAATGAAGCCTAGATGTAGGAAGACAGACATACAGAGATTACAACCAGGTTCACCCTTTTAGAAGAGATGTCTCTAGCCGTCATTCTGGAAAAAAGGGGGCTGACTGACACTGCATTTACTTCGCTGCACCCCAAATAGATGAGGACTGGAACCACCATTTTTTCTCATGCAGTTGCTATAAAAGCATCTAATTTGCAGGATCTTGCTAGAACCCATGAGTATTATTTTACAAGAAAATTGGTGAATGTAGTTAAAATACTTCTTAATTAAAGCTGTGGCTTGCATCATGACCCACCCTTCTGTAACTATAAATCACTGGCATGTTTGAGACAAGTTCCTTACATAAACAGGCTAACACCTAAAATCTGCCCCAACACTCTTATTAGTGTCCTTTGAAACAAAGAGATCCAGTTTGTGACTTATGTGAAGGACAGACTGGGGAGTGCAGTGGAAAGCTAATAGCAATAGTATATGAAAGAAGCATACTTACAGTTGCATTTCTTCTGAACAAATCTAAGCTTGCATGCTGTTCGGTAGGTGGACAAACGAATGCGATCCAGATCTTGAGCCCCTAGTGGAAGAGAGTAACAGCAACATTTGTATGGAATGTGACCTGTGTGTATCTTAGTTAGCAGGGAAGCCACAGAACAAAGAGGACACATGAGCTGTTTAACAATTTTGAAGGCTCTCTCCTTTGCAGGGAGAGCAGAAAGAGGTGAGGAAAAAAAGGGGAATGGCAGGAGCGACAGTGCTAAAAGACTTATAAAGGAAGGCAGGGATTAGTCAGCCCACTGTGTCTGCCACTCATGAGCAATCTGGTCAAGCTGCAGGCTAAAAGACACACTTGGCCAGGCTCCATCAGCAGGGAAAACCTCCATCTAATTTTAATATTTAACAGCAAAGCTCATTAACAAATATCTCTGGCTGAAATGCCAGATCAGAACAAGGTAAAGACTGATGGCAATCTGCAGAAGGGGCAAAATTAATGCAAAAGGTGTGAGGCCTTTCTCCATTTTGGTATGTCCTTTGCAACAGAGACAGACCTCAGAGGGTCAGCTCTGTGCTTCACACATAGCTTGTCCCTGGCAATGTTTCCAGTGCAGCTGCCCAGGAAATGGGTATAAACTGACTGGTGTCTATTTCACATACATGCGCGGTACAGAGGGACCAGGATGGGGGCAAAGCCTGGCACAGTGTCTTTAGGTCTCCTGCTGCTGTGTTCCCCTTATTACACTTCCCCAAAAACCTCAACAAGTAGATGAGGATATCGGGATTTAAATCTTTCTCCTTGGTTGGTATGTCTTACATGAAGTGTTGCCTCATAGCTACAATATGGACTATGAAACACATGTCTGAGTATTAATTTTATCACCCATTTCATGGAAACACATTCAATTAAATTTTTGTGTGTTTGCTCTTTCATCATGGTTGGCCCTGTAACAGGAGTAAAAACTGTTCTATTCAGTTGAGCAAGGCACCAAGTTACAAAGAATGTAGCCCTGTTTTTACAAATGCTTCCTTCTTTAAGGTTCCTCTTGACATTACTAGACTGCCCCCTCAGCTGCACTGTTGTACATATGGCCATGTTGGTGTCGCTCACCCACACTTTCTCAAACAATCTGCTACCCTTTGGACACAAATTTTTCAGATGTGCTCTGACCTGTAAGATGAAAATGAGAACGATACTATCCCCTCTCCCCAGACTATGCTCTTTTAATGACTGGACTCTCCCACACCATCTTCCCAGGGGTCCCAGCTACTCCCTTTTGCCAGTTATCTGCCTTAACACCATCTGCTCCTGGGAGAAGATACCTTCAACTACTTAACATCAGATCTGGAAAGTTCTTTGGTTTTCTCCTCATATGCTTTATTGTTAAATTACACAGGTTTTTCTCTTCTCCATGAGAATCTCATTGACAACTTTTGGAACTTCTTTACTCGTGAAGGAGAGGATAATGCCTGCAACACTATGTCTTTCCTTTTTAAATAAGACCGATGAGTAATATGAACTTAAGGTTTTCCCTCTTAAATTTAGTGAAAGCTACTAATAAAAACTTCCAGTGCTACTTTATAAAACTTCAGCTTTTTAAGAAGATGAAAAGGTGCAAAGCAAAGTGAGGCTCTGGCTCACTGAGCTTCTGAGGTTGCAGTATTAATCCCAAATACACAAACTTGTAGTCTGCTTAAGACTCTTTTAAGCAGACTATTCTCCCTTTTTTTTTTTTTCCTTTACTACTTACACACAGTCAATGGTATTATTTTGTTATTATTTGGGGAGTAGGTGTTTTTGTTGATTAATCCCTGGAACAGGCAATATAATTTTATCATGATTCACATTTTGCCACAGTCAGAGATCTATTTGTCAAACAACTTGTGTGGAAAAGTGACTTCACTTACATGGGAAACCCTGAAGAAGAAGTGGAAAGATGTGCAGGACTGAGCACAGCACATAAGCCTGTGAATTTGCAACTTGCCTACAGGATTGCCAGTGGCCTCTCCTTCTTTTTGCCCACTGGCACTATTTCACTCTGTTTCCTTTGAATATGCTCACCTCATGTAACACTGTTCTCAGTCTGCAAAAATAATAAACGGATACATTGCAAGCTTTGCCTGCTATTTTCTTGCTGGATAATATTCTCCCCTCTTTTTATCTATTTGGAACCCAGTTCTCTGTGTGCCTGTGTAGAAGGAGGAAGGGAGGCAGGCAAATAGCAAAGGGAAGCACACATGAGATAAAACAGACTCAAGTAAATATGTCAAAATACTAAAATGTGAAAGAAAAAATAGTAGACATCTATTTGTGTACAGTACGGGAAAACAGTCCTTCCTCTGCCTCCAACTACTGATTGTAAATTTTCCCAACACCTTCTTAACTCCCCCAGAACAACCCAACAGCAAAATGGCCTTCAAATCTGTGGGAACAAACCATAAATCCTCATAGCAGAGTCTTAAGTAATTATCTTCCATTTTAGGAATGTTTCAAGGTAACTTACATTAATGGAAGTTGTGCTACTGACTTCAGTTTATACAAGCTCAAGTCCTCTCTATAATTCTAATGAATAGTATGCCCTGGCATCACCCTTTTTTCTTGTTTTTCCTTTTCTTTTTTTCTTGTGGCAAAAGAACAACCCCTCCCTCCACTGGTCCAAGATGTCGTACACAAGAGACAAGAGAAATACTCATCTGAGCTACAACAGCAAGCTTTCTGTGACAACTGAAGTAACTACAGGGCGCAACAGACCTACTGGACACAGTGGAACAGACCAAGACCATTTTCAGCAGGCCATATGAATGAGAAGTCCTTAATTTGGAGAGCTCAGGAGTGCAGACATAGGGCATTCAGTCACCCATGGGCTCACCCTTGGAGAACAGTCCTGAGCACATTTCATTCATCAGCAAAATCCCAGACTTTCAGTGTGCACAGTTGCTCAAGTCCCTGCAATGCTCATCTCAGTCTCCCCTCAAAGATGGGGGAGATGTTCTGTCATTGTTTACTGTGTTGCAGGGGACAAATAATAGAAAGTTCAGTAATTACAGACAGAACTTGTGTAAATCTAGTACCAGGGTAACACTCTCAATCTTGATACGTAATAGAATTTCCTTGAGAAACGGTGGACTGGTTGTAAGAGATGACTGACAAGAAAATCACAGGACCATTGTTACTGTAACACATCCGTGACACACTGCTCTGCAGGGAACACAGAGCTTCACCAGAAACTATAAAAAATGTGCCAAAGTAGGGTACATAGTATATGAATCCCTATAATGCGTCTGGCCAGGATGGAGTTAACTTTCTTTATAGCAGCCTGCATGGTGCTGTGTTTGAGATTTGTGGCTAAAAAGGTGTTGATAACACATAACCGTTCTAGCTACTGCTGAACAGTGCTTTGAAGAACAAAGGCTTGCAGGCCTTTGTTTCCCGCTCTGTCCCCTCCCTGGATCAGCTGAGAGTGAGCAAGGGGTGGGGAAGGGACACAGCCAGGACAATGACCCTGCCCATACCATTAATGTCATGCTCAGCAATAACACTGGAATAGAGCAAGTAGAAGGTAGGGGGTTTTGTCTTCCAAGGCGGACATGCTCGGGCATGGGTCTGCTTTCAGGAGGCGGTGAGTGACCACTTTGCATCACCTGTTGCTGTTGGGTTTTGTTGTTATTCTTTTCTCTCTTTCAGTCACTTAATCAACTGTCTTTATCTCAAGCCACGTGTTTTCTTGCTTTTGCTCTCCCTATATTCTCTCCCATACTACTGGAGGCTGGTTGGGGACTAAGCAAGTGGTTGTGCTTAGCAGCTGGCTGGGGTCAACCCACTACAGACATTTCCAACAGAAGATGTAGTATTTTGGAGACCTTTATCCCTCTTCATGGCTACCTGTGTATTGTAGCATTTTTATTTCAAGAAGCTACTGATTAAAATAATACAACCACAAAATCTGATATAGAAAATCCCTCTCTTCTGCCATTTGGTCAAATCAGCCCATTGTCCTGTAATTTTCGTCTCACAATATTAAACCATTTGTGAAATGGAGATATCAGATACCTGGGGTGGAAAGTCTGTATAAATTTTACTGACACTACATTGCAACCGGCTTGGTCTATCACAGCAAAACATTTCTAGGAAGTACTTACGCATTTCTGCAAACAGCTGCCTTCTTTCTGCCATGGTATTTCCTCTTTTCCCACAATCTTCAATCATTCTGGAAGACAAAATCATGTGAAAATACTGAGCATTATTCCCAGACTGAATATACATACATAAGCATCTGTAATCAATCACGGAGAACCTCTGAGGTTGATTGGTGCTCCATGTGTACCCAGTGCCTTTTGCCAGCCTCTCCGTAGCATGGTCTGCAGAGAACCTGGTTCCCAAATTGTCCTCCATTCCCCAGACTCTGCTTTCAAGCATTTGTTTCCCCCTTCTCCCTCTCTCTCCCAAAGGCAATGTTCAGTTTTTCTGCTTGATGTAACTGACTTACATAACGCAAGCTCTGAAATTCATTTTAGGTTTTCTTAAATAAGGAATCTTCAGTTTAAATTATGTAAGAGAGAATAAATCATAAAAGATTTGGATATTATTTTATCATTTAGAAAATGCCTTTCTAGCCAGTTCTGGGTGGAGAAGACAAAAAAACCCCACAACAAAACAACAACTATATCTCTACTCTGCAACATAAAACACCCTCCATTTACTCAAGCAAATACACTCTAAATATTCATTCAAATTCAAGGCAGTACATCTCTGATTAAATGAGTTTTAGTAAAAAGCCCAGAAGTAAGAATATATTTTCCTTCAGTTTTCAGATACAAAAATCTTCAGAATATTCTGAAGAGCACTACTGCTGGATACAGCATGGAGAAAAGAGACTGCTTCCTTCACAGCCAGCATTCAAACCATAAAAGACTAAAGCCTTCAGAATAAAGATAAGTATCTTTAGCAGCACTCAAAAAAAATGAAACCAGTGTCAGCATCACCACTTCCTATGGGTAATTTACTCTAGCAAACCAATATCCTTTCCTTCCTGCCGAGTCTGGTTAGGGCTTCTGACCTTCATTTAAATCTACATCCTAATCTCAACTAGACTGTGTAGAATAACTTTGGACACCTGGGATATAATGGACAAGCTCTGCAGACATCTGCAATCCAAAATATTCTGCCATATCCCATAGCAAACCCATATATGTATATAACAGGAAGGATTAAACGACTGGATGCTGAAGCCTACCATCACCAAAGAGCTCAGGATAGCAAACCAGCTTGCTTTTAGTTCTCAGAGAAAGAAAGGCAATCACCTAAGAGGTGTTTTGTTGTGTGGTTTTCTTTTTTGTAACTTCCAAAAACCACTGTTCAAATGTACCTGCCTTTTCCAAACAGCCTGTTCAATTCCCAGGGTACTTACAAAGGCTCTGCTAAAGTACTATCTATGGTGGGCATTCTGTGATGTGAACAGCAGTCTCACCAGGAAGTGGACAAAAGGTATGGCTACAGCATGTTTGCAGGGATACTGAAGTTCACCTGTATTCTCTAATTTGGCTGGGAGTGATACAGATGTGTGTGGCATAGCATTAAGTCTAAGTTTATATATCCTGCCTTTCTGCAGAGCTAACATCTTTCAGAATAGTGCTTTAAAGCTACACAGCCTCTGATCTGGCAGAAGCTGGTGTCTAGCTCACTTAGAGGTGTCAGAGAAGACTCACACCCACATGCAAAATGAGATATACCTCAAGATACACCAAACCCGACCTGAATGCTAATTAGAAATCAAGCAGTAATACCTTTTGTGCGTGGATTATCATTAAATCTCTGCCCATAAAAGATGAAAAACTATGTAATCCCACTAACCCCAGCTTGAGTTCCCCACTCCTTTCTGTTTCTAACCAAACTTGTCGTAGGAGACACATTTGCCATGGTAAACGAGCAGGTCTTGCAGGACAGGTGGGTTAAAAAAGCCCTTTGAAAATATTCCATCTTTTACCAAGCAGGGCAGTTGAGTGAATACTTCAGAGCAAACACTATTTTAGATTCACTTTTATTGCTTGTAAAGTGGGTCACAGACCACCATAATTTTGTCTGACTTCTCCTGTATTCAGAATTAATTCCACAACCAATACACAACTGGTTTTCAGACTATACACTGTGCATATTCATTGACTGAGACTGGGTTATTTTGATTTTGGCACAAGGATTACATCACCATCTTTCAGTTTCTTGATACAATTTACACTTAAATCTTACAGATTTTTTGCCATTTATTAATTTGCTGTTTTCATTCCACCAGTATTCTCTAACATTAGTGATATAATCACTGGTCTCACAGTGACTGCTGCAAACATAAGCAAAACCAAAGGGTGCAACTTTATTCCCCTTTCCCTCATACTGCCTCTTAGAGAAAAATATTCTTTAGCTATTGCTTTTAAATAGCTACACAACATTCATTAGAACATGGCTCACCTGTGACCTTATCCACCACACGGATGAATTTTCCCAGTCAAAATTAAGTAAAAAAAGATATTTTTCAAATAACACAAATTTTTACAGCAAGTTTTCCACTTCCTTCAGACAGTCCATTCCTAAAGTGTTCTTTCAGTGGGAGAGAAGTCATTAACTAGTTTTGCCTTTTCTGCAATTCATCCTACCCTTACTTTTATGGATACTTGTAACTCCTTATAGAAAATATTTCCTGGATCTGAACACCATTTTTCTGAATGTTCCATTATCTACTTTTCACTGCTGTGGCTTACGGGGATTAGCAGGCCTGACAAATAACTTTATATTTACACACACACAACTCAGGCTTCCTTGGAGAGGGAAGAAACTTTGTATTTATATTTTTAAGACTCTCACTGCACTAGATATTTTGCAGATTCTAAACCAGCTTTCACCTCAAATGACAATTCTAAAATCCTCTGCAATGGGTATATGCCATGAAGCTAAAGAGAACACTAGCGGTGGTAGTTATTTCAGCTAGGTATCTTCTATCCCTCCTTCACATCTTTTTCTGATAGAAGGAAAATCACAGACTCATAGAATGGTTTGGATTTGATGTAGCAATAGTTCCAGTCCATCTGTCATGGTCAGGGACACCTTGCACTAGACCAAGCTGCTCAAAGTCCCATCTGAACTGAACTTGAACATTGACAGGGACGGGGCAGACACAACTTCTCTGGGCAGAGCCTCACCACCCAAATAGAAAAATGATAGATGATACTCATCCATATTGTCATTTTTGAGTCGCCATTGATAGGAATTCACTCAACGGTGTCTCACAAGCTTTTCGCATGCATTTTAACTCTAGAATGTGTTACACCCCAGGCTCAGCTGATGCCATTGGTCATGGGTGTTGGGCATCTCCCTTTTCAGTGTTGCTCACCTTGGTCAAGCTTACGTGTCTGCAGCTTAGCTCTTTAGCTCAGATTACAGAGACTCATGCTTTGTGCCTGGGATACACTTGGCTCAGGCTCTGGGGCTGGCATTGAACATAATTGTCCACAGTCATGTTCCACTATTTCTCATTTTCCTTCTAACACAAGTCAAGTCACAGAAAAAAAAAAAGCACTGTTTGATCTACAGGGGAAGAGAGCAAATCACAAAGTGAACTTTAATGTACTTTACAAAACAGAACAAATGATCAGAGATGTAATTTGGAAAAATATCAATTAATGTACAATCTTCCCATAGCAGCAATTAGATTATATCTGTCTTCTATTGATCCCTTCCACTACCTTTTTGCCTTTGCTCTTCTGCTCAGGAAATAGCTCCTCCACTGCAGATAGGGAGAACCTCCACTATGCATCTAATTAAAATTCTTGTCACAAGCTAATTAGTGAGGTACCAATTAGCAAGGCATTAAGGCTTCGATATATTACAGACATTCCAGAGCAGAAACCATTCCAAGCATACGCCTTCCAGCCTCTGAAAAAGATACCGTGAATGTTTCATTTCCACCAGTGTTTCAAGCTGAAAACTTTTATGATGTTATTAGAAACTGAAAGAAAAGACGAAATAACGAAATAATTAAGTTTGATTTGAACTCTTTTGATCACAATTTCATCTTTGTGTTTAGTATGCACCAGAAGCAGCGATGGTCTGGGTTTTTTAATATACTTTATTTGTTTATAAAATCTGGGAGGGAATATCATATAATATACATAAGGTGAGAACTAATTGCCTCATTTTTCTTTCATTTGCTCTTACAGTGCTTTGATTTATGAGTACTGTAATACTCTCACACATAAATGTTTTTCTTGTTTTAGTATTTTTAGGGTAAATAGCGTATTTTATGAACCCCTGTTTTATGCCATCTTTCTTGTAATCAGTGTACTTTCATTTCTTGAGCTATCTCGCTGTGTTGTAAAAGCAATGCCTGTCACAATTAAATCATTATCTCCAAACAAGCATCAAAAAAAGTAATTGCCTGTATACCTGGGGAAGGAGCTCCCCTCTGGAGAATTCCATAAATTTCCCAGAAGACTGTCAAAAATTCCCAACCTGACACACACACAGTTTGACGGCTTTGAGGAAAGCCACCCCATTAACACTTCCACAAATCCCCATCCCGTTTGTCCGTGACAGATGAAGTGCCCCAGAGAGGCAGGAAACATGCCAGTGAGGAAAATCATCTGCTGAAATTCATTAATTGTGGCATGTAAAATGTATCAAGTCCCATGTGGTGGCTGTGACAATGATGAGGGTTTGACAAAAGAGGCTCCAAATCACGACTGGTGACATTCCCAGAAGTCTTTCAGGCTGGATAAAAGGGTTTTTTTTCCATGGCAGCAGGTACAGAGAAAAAGGAGAAACACTTGTCTCTGTCTGAGTCTTGTCCATTCGTGCTCCTTGTGGCTATGAAGCACCTGGGAGCCTTTCCGGGACACAGCTTCTAGTTGGAGGTTTTGCTCCAGGAGACTGGTAAAACCAACAGTGAGTACTCTCAAGATTACTTTTTGGAAAGACTACCATCATTTCATAGAAAATATCGACCAGGGTTAAGCATCCTTTATCTGATCAGTCTGCAGTTCCCTAGCAAGGAAACCTCCAACTCCTGATATAAACAGGTATTTTTCTTCTTCCATGTCATATGTTAGATATTCACTTTGGCATTGGAAGTATTAGGATGCAGAAAAATTTGCTGGTTTCTCAGTGGCTATTTTTCATGCTGTTGACAAATCTGATGCTATTTTCTATGCAGCTGGTCAATACTTAGACCCAACTTTGAGCAGAAAACAGTAACATTTTTCAGCAGCACAGGCTTATTGTCTCCATTGCTCAGGACAATTCTATCAAAATACCCTCCATACATAACAAACCACTATTTCCTTTCAGGATTTACCAGTGTCCTGGGTTCAGCAGCAGCAGTCATGTTTTTTCCTTCGTGGTAGCTGGTGCAGTGCTGTGTTTTGACTTCCAGCCTGAGAACAGTGTTGGTGAAGCCGATGTTTTCGGTTGTTGCTAAGTGATGTTTACCCTGACCAAGGACTTTGTGAGGCTCATGCTCTGCCAGGGAGGAGGGGAAGCCGGGAGGAAGCAGAGACGGGGCGCCTGATCCGGGCTAGCCAGGGAGGTATTCCACACCACAGCACGTCATGGCCGGGGTGGGGGGTGACTGGGAGTTACCCGGAAGGACACGGGCTTCCGGGTGGAACTCGTTTTCTTGGCCGGTGGTATCGTATTCTCTTCCCTTGTTATTTTCCCTTATCATTGTTGTAGTTGGTAGTAGCGGTGGTGATTTGTGTTGTACATCGGTTGCTGGACTGTTCTTGTCTCAACCCGTAGGAGTTGCACTCTTCCGATTCTCCTCCCCGTTCCTCCGGGAGCGGGGAAGGGGGAGAGCCCTGGTGCGGGGGGGACGGACCTCGATTGTTGTCAGCTCGGCACCACTCACTGGGAGTGAGTGAACAAGTTACCTGACTGGGTTTAAACCACAACAACCAGCATCAGAAATTCTAATTTATGAGAAGGAAAGAGCCTGCTAGGGCATAGCTTACAGTGGTTTTATGAGGAACTTAACACTAGGTTTGGAGTGCTCTTAATGCAGGATTAATAGCAATATGAAAGAGAAGATTTTCCATAGATTTTTCCTCTTCTCCCATTTTCTTCAAATTCAGCCCTGGTAGGTGGATGTGCTCAGCCAACTAGTGAAGAGTTATGGCTGCTTATTTCAAAGTGAATTTGGACTGGAGAAGAGAGACTTAAAAGGTACAGCGAGTGCTAGCTAAAACCAGGTTTGCAAAGCCACCAACCTCAGCAATCCTTGAAGTTAGTAATGAGAATCATGGAAGGTCATATCAGAGCCCTCTTCCCCTTAATGCATTTATCGGTGCCTTACGAATATATTGCTCCATATCTTTTAATGAAGCAGGTGTCTAATAGGTGTCTCTCAGCTTTAAATTCCAGGACTAATCCTTGGCACTGTAATAAAATTGGTCAATGCTCTTTCCTGAGGCTAGGTGTAATTGCATTGCACTTAAAATGCTTGTTTGTATTATATCTAGATGAGCTTTTTACAGTGAAGAAGGAAAATAAAAGCTGTTGCTAAGCTCATCTCCAACAGGAGCCTCAGCAAGTCTGCCTTCTGATTTTTGTCATATTTTGCAATTTCAATATTACTAAAAAACTGAAATTCTTTCTTGATTTATTCCTTTAGCAGAATTTGTTTTTTCCTTTTTAAGGAAGAATTTTCCCTCAGATTTTTCATCAGTTCCCCTTTTGGGAGCATCATATCCTTAATAGGAAACTGTCAAAAATGCCTAATAAGGTACCCACTGCAGCTCATTTTCATAACACTCAGTCTTCAATGAGCCTGAATACTATGCAGATCTTATCTGTGAAGCCTAAAAAACAAATTGTGAAGAGGTTCATCACTAAAGAAAATAAGGGCAATTTGAAGACAGAAAACATGAGCGTGGAAGTAGATGAATTTCATATATAATACTGTATAAACTCAGAACTTTAACAGAGAATGCTCTAATTTTTTGGCTTTGGGGAACAAAGAAACCACTACTCATTTTCCATGTGCACCAGGCATTATCAAGTTTAGGAATCCAAAATGTTATTAACTAGGTCAAAATACAGGCCCAAATCCTTGTTTTTCAGCTTTTTATGGGTGCTTGCACAGTATAATTTTGAGCTTTTCACTGCCACGCAAAGGAGGACTTCTCTTAGAAAATGTTTCTACTCCAGATATGACATTATAGGATTATGATATTAAAGAAAACCAGCACTCAAGACATACAATATATATATGAAGCTTTACAAAGCTGTCTTACAAGAGTTGCTTGGATACGTTTTTCCAGCCATGCTCTTTCAGAGTCAGCCTTCTTGGCACTACAAGAAACTCCTCTACTGGATGAACATGGAAACAAGACTAACATTCAGTACTTCAAATATGTTTTCACTCTTTAAGAGTATAAAATTATCCAATAAAATAATTTTGGTCAGCCCCAAAAATCTTTTCTCCAGGGCTCCATTGCCATCATTTCTGATAAACAGTTCTGATAAACAGCAGGGATTGATTTTAGCTAACTGGTACAGATTTAAATACATTCAAATGTGATTTTAAAATTGTATTTTGTCTAAGTTTTATTAACTATTTAAAACAAATAAAGCAGGTATTGATTTCCTTTACACTCATGCACAACATTGCAGGGTGTTAGTTCAGCTGAGGGGTAGTTAGAAATAGCCTCCACTAACAGTCATTTCTTTTTTGTTACACTCAAAAACACATTCTAGAAAAAAGAAAACCCCACAAATGAAACACACAAAAGTCGATGATCTACAGTGCCTAATATGCTTGTCTGATGTGTTCATCTTTTAATGGAGTTTTGCCATGACCTCATCATTTCACCCAAACTGCAGATTTAACATCAACACAGGTTTTTCAAAACACATTCTTCTAAAAAACAAGATCAATAAAGTATTGATCACCTTTAAACAGTTAAATTTGCAATTCTGCTTCTTTCAGTTGGTTAGACAAGGAATAATTCATTGGGAAAGCTGTAATGTAGGCAAGGGATAATTCAAAGGGAAAACTGTAATGAAATTCAAGGGATAAAAGGTTACAAGGACTTTATCACAGGAAGAATGTAATTGATACTCTGATACTTTGGTACTCTGGTCTTTTTTCAGGTCTTTTTCTTTGCCATTTTAGGGACATAAAGGAGGCTGCAGGATTTCACATATAATTAAACCCCTACTTAAGCAAAGGGATCTTTCAGTTCTCCTTGTGCTGCCATAATTAAACCCAAATTCATTTGAGTAAGCTGTCAGTGATACAATTGTGTTGGGAAGCATTTCCTGGCTTCTGCCAATTTCAACAATACAATTTGTCAGTTTTTGTAAATAGGAATTTGATGATTATGTGCTGTAGGACAGTAGGTACTTTCATCTCCTTAGAATAATAAAAACATCTAAAAAAACCAAGCAGTAGCTGTGAGAGAAGATACATTTCTAGACAGTTGAAATCATTGAGCTCCTTTGTGTGTGCTATGAAAATCTTTCACTAAAATCAAGTATTGCTGGATAGTCAAACAAACCAGTTAATAAAGAGGCTGCTGGCTTTTACCACCTTACCTGGTCAAAAGTTTTGGCACCCAAACAATCAACTGAACAGCCACTGACTCAGAAAAAACCTTATCAGTTAAGAAGAGTTTTCCATTATTCAACTGACAACCAAGAATAATTTCAACTTTTTCATCTTTCTGCCTGAAATAGACCCCCTGGCCTTTTTTTCTCCTTTTTAATTTTCTGAAATATTATAACAAACAGATTAATGAAAAAGGAGCCTGAATTAGATCTAAACAACACAGCTAAAAAAAAAAAAAAAAATCTTTAAAAATATACCCATAGAAATCCAAGTCTCTCCAGATCTAATTGGTGGAAAGGTGGAAAATAAATTACAAATGAAAGAATGACGAGGCACTGATGAAACTGCTCACATATATATTCTTTCATAGTAGTAGCTCTTAATTTGTTCAGTGAGAGCAGTTACCAGGACAGAGGAATGGCACTAGGAGGGGAATTAACAAATTTATGAGCATATTTGGGTTAAGTATACCTTCTGAGACAAAAAAGCTTTGATTACTGAATCTGTATGAATCTCATGCAGGGAGAAATCTGATCCTTAATGCAAGTAAGAGCAGCCTACAGGCTGATCTAATTAATATCTGAAGAAGGCATTTCTAGCAATTAGCTGTTGTCAGGGAATAAGAAAAGGGGAGATTTTCTCTTTTTACCTGGCCATATCCCTTCTGTGAGTGGCCTGCTGACTTGGATAAAATTGACACGACCATTTTGGTGGCTGCATTCAGCTGAAGACTCTCTTAAACCAGACACCAACTTGCTCCTTTTAATTCTGTTTTCAAGTCCCAGATCGCATTGGAAGACACTCATCTAAATCTCTAAGTTGGTAGTGGGAAAGCAAGTTCCACTTGCATTGTTAAAATTATTTCATGTGGCAGTCCCAGCTACAATAGTTCAGTCCTCATGATACTCAGTTAAGATATTAAATATCCTAAAGTCAGAACAATTAAAATCAGTGTTTTTACATCCTCATTCCATAACTTCCTGCCTGCATACCCATGAATAACCACACAAACAGTACAGGAATACAGTCATTATATCCAACAGAAACAGAACAGGTAGGTTGGCAGTACCAGATGGTAACAGAAGAAACACCAGAAAAAAATCCAAGCAATGAGATGTCTAAATTTATATAAATTCTAGTGACAAGAAACTAGAGGCCAATACAAACATTTCTGAGTCTTCTAATAGTGAACGCATAGGAAAGGCAAACTCAGATGGGCTCCAGTTCAACAAAAGCTTTCTTTAATCTGTCTCTATTCTGCAAAGCCTTTACACACACACTGAACTCAGAGCATAAGCTTGAATTCCACTGACTTAATACATAGCAGAAGAGGAATGGACTGCTGAACCAGACTCAAAGGTTTTTCTATTTAGTCCTTGATAAATGTCTAACAAAAAGGACTGCCTATAAACAGTGTATATAGAAAGGAATGTACTTGGAAATGACACTTCAAGGAGTAGTCAGAGTATCTCCCAACACAAGATAAGCTTTGGTCACGAGCAGAGATGTATCTAATAAAGAACATACCTCCTCTGTAATGTGGAATTTTACAGAATACTGAGGTCACTTGGAAAGCAAAAGGAATTAAAGAATTAAAGAGAAAGGTGTAAGAAACACAAGAATCTTTCACCTTCATCCATCTCATCTCCATCACTTGGATGTATGTTGAGATGCTATTCAGAATACTCTTACAAAAGTGAACAGCGAAGAGAACTACATTTTATGTCAGTTCCTACAACACTGTTTATTCCTGAAGTATCCCACCACAGTAGGCTAGCCTAAGCTTTTCTGTTACAAACCTGCCTTTGATGCACATGTATTCTGTCTCTGCCTCCCAGATTACTCTCATACAATATAACCATAGCCTCTCAAAATAGTGTAGTTACTTCATTTCAGTGATTAGTAAGTTGCAGCTATTTACTGGGAGTTACAAATTTTTGATAAATTATCCATTTAATAAATAATAAGTTAGACATTTTACGTCTTCACTACAACATCAGTATGTTAGATGTAAGGCTGTGAAAGGCTGTAATAACTTAATTCAAGAAAAGACTACATCCTTATTTCAACAGGTAAAGGATGACAGGAAATGAAAGCAAATGCAAAGGAAAAGGTCAGCCTGATATCCACTATTGGCCTAGTTCATTTTCTCAAATAAAAATTCTAATATACCAAATTACTTTTAATCTAATTAAAATCTGAAATTATTTTATTAGGCAATATCTCTATTACAATAGCATACAGAAGAAAAAGAAATACAATATAATTATGTAGCAAATAGTCTCATACACTAAGCCCGAACAGAAAGCTAATGCTTGAAACATTGAATGTAAAGATAATGGCTGGTGATGTTTGTACATGGACACAGAAGATACAGGCTACTACATAAGATTTCACTGATCCTGTTCTTTCCTCTCAAGATATGCACATTGCCTCTAACACTAGCTAGACGCTGCTTAACTCAAGTTACTTAGCTGGACGCTACTTAACTCTAGCAAAATATGCTCGAAGAGGAACACTTTCAATAAAACAGTGTTAATTATATTGTGAGAGAAAATCCCCCCAGTGCACCATAAACATTTCAGCTGTTAGAAATAAGTTTGTAAGCAGGATTTCATCTGGAGAAATGTCAGTGTCCTGAATTTACCTTTCGCATGGCAAGGAGGGAACGTGAAGAAAGCCAAGGGGAGCACAGGAAAGCCCAGAAGCAGCACAACTAATCAAACTGGCACCTATGGCTGCAAAGATTCCTGATACGCTTTCAAATCCCTGGACAGTTGTTAGAAGAGATTTTTCTTCATGTAAAATGAAGTAAAATGGCTTCTTGAGACACTCATCTAAGGATAATCAAGACAGAAGACACACTCGTAGGCAAGCGTTGCTCTAGGAGGCACAGATGCATCAAACTTTGTGGAAAAAAGACTTTTGTAACATTAATGACAGCTTACAAGAGGTGTCAAGACACGGTCACACATCACAGTCAAGACACGGTCACACATCACTGTACATCTGTATATGCGTCTGTCATGTTCCACCAAAGACTAAACTGCCACAGACTACTTTTTCAATACCTACTTCATTTGAAAATATCTCATTTTCCTTCTTTTTCTGCTGAGGTCTATTATTCTACATATCTTATTCTACATACAAACCCAACAGTTTACATCGAAACACACACATAAAGCCGTAACGGAAGATGAATGTTTTACATGCTGCACATCTCTGATCACCAGGAGGAATTACTGGTCTCAAGCCAACATTTTCGCCTGTGCAGGTTAGTTTTTTACTCTAGGAAAACTCCTATGGACTTCAATGAGGCTATTCAAGGAATGAATAAGGACTTTCCTGTCCTCATGTCACAGCTGCATTTAGTAAGATTTATTTTTTTTTCTCCAAAACCCACACAACACAGCAGTTGTAACAGAACCACCTGAAAAACCACTCCGTTGAGCAAACCCAATCACTGAGCTCCCAGCTGTGAAGGTGCCATTTCCAAGATTCACCATGCTTACACAGGTATTTCACAAAGACTGGACGCCAAAAAATGGTGGCCATCAACTATGAGAAAGCCTCACAGATGGCAGAAGAAGAGGAATGGTCAGTCAGTATGAAAGCAAAGAGACACCCTGCAGAAAAGCATGGGGCATTAGAGCCTCCAGCAGATTGCAAGGCATGGTATATTCCGGGAGAGTACCAATGCTAACTGTTACAAGCTAAGTTTTATATGAAATGCTTTGGTTCTGAGCAACTAAAACACTGTACGGATACTTTCGGTATCAGGTACTGACCACCAGTGACAATGTACCACAGCAGCCAGAGCCACCAGGGTATTTGTACTGCAGGGGCACTGCAAATTGGACTACAAGACTGAGAGTATGACATGAACCCTCTCAGAGAGCACCTAGAGCACCTCTCTAGGATTGCATTTTGACAAGAAAATGTACTTGAATTGACTGCCACAAGTGAGATGCACATCTACCTGGGTAGTTGTAACCAGCAGGTAGCTACAGACCACGTCCACCCTCAGAGACACCAGCCCTCTACTGCACCGGCAGCCAGCTCACCCATGTGGTTCTCTGGCCGCTTTCAAAGCAGTGACCAGTTTACTCCAGAGAACAGCAGAAACTGAAACTGAGAAGTCCATGTTAATCAGAAGCGCCACACCACCGCCCTGACAAAACCATGTTCCATTTGAACCCTGCTGATAAATGGAGGTGATCCTTAAATTGGTCCAGAGGCATTTAAATTAAAGTCATTTAAGTTGGTAATAAGCAGATTTGAGCTAAGCTGCTTAATGATATTTGCAAACACAAATAAATGCATTTGCACCTCAGGTATCATTTGCTTAATTCTGAGATTCTGCCTAATACCCTTCTGAGTATTCTGGAAAAAAAAGTGGTGGTGTATTTTTGGTCTGCTCTATCAAATGCATCCCATTAGAGCAGGAAGCAAGAGACCACCTCCCTCTGTTTGGCTCTGGTTCAACCACACTCAACTATTACATTCTGGTTTAGGCACCAATTTGTCTGGAAGCCATTGACAGAGTGGAAGGCACAAAGAGGAGAGATGGGGAAATACTCAGATGGTGGAGAAAGAAGCGTCTGATCTCTGGGAAGAGAACAGCATCAAATCTATACAATTTTGTTCAATGCTGATGAGCTGGGAATAAAATAGCTATCAAATGTTTATCCTGAGGAGAGGAATATTAGGTGTGATACCCAGAGTTTGATTAGGAATAAAAGGAATGATATTCAAATACATAAAATATCCAATCTTAGAAGGGGAACTCTGAAATGAAAGATGTATGAGGCAGTGGACAGTCTCTCAAGAGATGTGGTGAATGCCCTGCAGTCTGTAGCTTTTAAAACTATCCCAATAAATATTTGAAATACATATTGTAAGCCCAACACTGTATCTTCAATGAGGCAAAGACTCCACAAGTGTTTTTGGTCAAGATTCTCAATAGTATAAAATAGCATGTAGCAGAGTTTTATCAGCAGAGGCTCACCTTCCACTTTCCAGTTGTATATATGTTTTTCCTTCTTACATTTTTCATAGTTTAGTTTCTTAAATATACAGCCTTCAAAATAGACTAGCTCAACAGCCACATCCTATTCCCCCCCACTCTCACTATTACCTTTCCTTTGTCCCTTCTCTCCAAACCGTCCATTTGCCTTTACTTCTCAGACTTTCCCTGTGTAGTATCACTGAGTTGTGATGTCCTACAGCAGACAGCTCAGTGACAGGTGACTACTCCGCTTCTTGCCTTAGTCTCCAGTTGAAATAGAGAGCAAACGAAGGGAGAAAAATGCACAGCTGGATTTGGGCACTCTCCCTTGTGTTGTGCAGACGAAACATGAAGAAACAGGCTGAAACATGAAGAAGATGGAAGAACTGCCACACTGCCCTTTTAGCTGTGAGTACTCAGTGAAGCGCAAAGACACAACGTGACTAGGAGTAGTGCTAGTACTGTGAAGAAGCTGCCCCTCCTGTAGAAAGGGAGCAGATAAAGCCTTCTGGCACAAGTGCCTCCCCAGATGTTCCTCACCTTCTATTAGAAGTTCTGGTAGGTGTTTTTTTTGGACTAAGCTAAATTAACTGGTGCCTTTTACAAGGTGCTTGAGCTACACGCAGAACACCAACACAGGAGAACTCCCTGGAGAAATTCTTCCACTTCTGCCTGTGGACAGGGGTACATTTGTCCAGTGCTCTTCCAGACAGTGCTGCTCAACCTCCCACTTTGGCCTTTGGTGAAGGCGTTTGTAATGTGCAAAAAGGAAAGGCAAACCTACATAATGGAAGAAGAAACAATGGTCAGCCTTCCTCTGCTGTCACAAGGCACAGTTATGAGGCTAGGGGCCAAATTAGGGACAGTTAGCCAAGTCAAAACCACTCAAGATGGGAAACCTGAGAAGCAAGAATATAGCAAGCCCAGGTCTAGAGGCAGACTTGGTCAGAGGTGCAGCTCTGTATCAGGAAACCTGGTGTGTCCTGTGCAGCAGGGTAAGGAAGAAAGAGCAAGAAAGAGCAGCAGCAAAGTCAGCAGAGGAGCAAAAACTTTTTCAGGAGAGGAGAACCAGAACTATAGCCCTTTTCTAAGGGGCGGAACTAGCAGGTGAGATGAATTCACACAGTATAATACACTGAGCAGCAAGAAAACTGGTGGAATTATCTGATGCACCTTCTGGTGGGGTGAGTGGTCAACCTTTAACTCCTCCTGACCTGTGTCTGGACTGTAAGGGACTGTTCTGCTGAGGAGACTGAATACCACCCATTGTAAGGCTGAGGGTCCTGGAGAGGCTGTCTGAGCTGACCAGGGCATTTCCTTGTCCCCTGGCTTTCAGGAAGACAGTCTCTGTCATGCTCCAGCTGCAGGTCCAGCTGTGCAGGCTGTCAGTGTGGGCTGCTGCCCATTTCCCACACAAGAGCTTGCGTTTCCTCTTCACCTCTCCCAGTGTTGCAGGGAGTGGTGGCATCTCCCCAGGCACATTGCCTTCTCTACAGCTTGGGAAGGGCTTGAGCTGACCTGGAGGGTGCAGGAAACCTGACAAAAGGCACTGAAAATACTTCTCAAGCATAGAATCATGGAATAGTTAGGGCTGGAAAGGACCTTAAAAGATCATCCAGCTCCAACCCCCCTACCATGGGCAGGGACACCTCATACTAAACCATGTCACCCAAGTCTCTGTCCAACCCAGCCTTGAACACCACCTTCACATCATCTGAAGGACCTGAAATACCCCAGTCCAGCTTGGATTTTCAGCTCAAAAATTTCCATTTCCAAACCCTGGAGAGACAAAAGATCCTTCTGTCTTCTCAGTCCACTGCTTACTGACTCAGGTTATCAGTTATCTCAACTCAATTTCAGCTGTTCTAATACCTGCATTTCACTACAGATGCCCAGAGGCAAAGGGTACTTAGGAATTAGAGGTGTGAATTCATTTCCAGAGGCGCTGAAACAGATTTAACAAAATCTATTGGGTAAATATTTAGCTGCAGGCTTGGCTCTAAGTGAGGCTGTAGAAGTGTGGTTTTACAACCCAAATGAGTTGAAAACAGGAGTTGGAAGAGTAACAGAGGGTTTCTTTCTTTTTTTCTTTTTTTTTCAGTTGCTTACAATTTTATTTTACTTTTTTATCTACAGTCTTGCCACTGAATCCTATTTGTAAAGGACTTAGAAAGGACAAATACCTTTGCTTGGAACAGATGCAAATGCTGTAAAGCATTGAAATATTTGGCAAAGAAAGGCTTTTTGGTGGTGTTCCTTGCGTACACCTCATGTTTCTGCAGCTGAGAAGCACTGAAAGGATTTCTGCTGGCAATCTCCATCACCAGGAGATCTTTTTATATCAAGTGCCAGTCATTCCTCACTATATCAGCAACAGGCTACTTAAGGTATATCATCTAATGAGCAACATCATGGAGATTTGGGTGAGATGCAAAAAATACTACAGGGGAGCAGCTTTGGAGTAGCATTTGTATGTCAGTTGTATGAGCCAGAGAAGAAGCCATAAAGGGTCCATAAGAAGCCAGTGTGGAGCAGATACCTGGTCCAAAGTAGCACGGACCCTGGAAGTCTTTCAAGTATGCATTTTCTCATAGAGCCAGTCTGCCTGCGAAGGTTTTAACACAGCAGTCATGGAGCTATAAATAATGTGCAGCACTAATAAGGTCAAAATAATGAGGGTGAATAAACCATAACAGGATCCCTTCAAACTTTGTTTTCATCTAAGATCTTGCATTAGGAAGAAAACCAATATGCACTTTAATAATCAGCTATATGAGGGAAATACTCAAGGTTAAGACACAAAATGATCAGCAGATCACATTGAAATGATCTGCTGAAACTGTACTGACTAAAATGGTGTCGCTGTCTTGAGGGGGAGAACAGAAATCATTAAAAAGCTTTAGAATTTTGTAAGATTATAAATTCATAAAACTGTAGAAATATATACACATAAAAATGATAAACTAATGCACTTAAAACAAGAGAGCTGGAGCATAAACATTTTTAAGCCCCTGGAAATTGCTACATCTGCCAGCCACAGTTCACGACAGCTGAATTCTTGAACAGTGCCAAGAACTCAGACCATGGAACCGTTTTACATGAGCTACTATGCACAGGAAGAATACTGTGAGGGCCTTTTGTTCACCTCCAAAATTTCAACAGAAAACCTAGGTACAAACACTTTTTTTATAAAGGCACCTTATCAGACTTGCCTAATATATCTGCTAGGATCAAAAAGACACATCACATAATCTTTGTCCTGACTGCTCTGGCTTTGATATGGTCAAGGATAAGAAAAACCCCACAAATACAGTACTCTTTCAAATGTCCAAAGAAAACATGTTCCCATTCTTCTCATGCACACCAAACGGAGATCCCATCTGCACACATTTGGTTACATCAGGATAAAAGTCAGGTTGTTTTATATTTGTTTCCCTAGCACTGCAAACACTGACTGCAAAACAGGTAACACCTGGATGTATAAGGGATAGAAAACCTTACCAAATTAAACTTTTTAAGCTTCCCATGGGCAACAGCTACTCAGAATAATCTCTTCTGCTATATCTCTATCCATGAAAGACATTTCTCCATACATTTCCTGTTCTTCCAGGCAAGATACAGCATCTGGACTGTCTCTGTCCTGGTACAGAGCTGGTTTTTATGTTCCTGAATTCATGGATCTATCTGCTACAAACTCAAACTTTAGTATATGCATCAGTTTATGCTGATATTTATAAGGAAAAAAATAGAGATCCCGAAAGAACTGGACTTCAGCAAACACTTCTCATCCCTTTTACAGGGTGACTTTAAGAAAGAAAAATGTTTTCTTTTTTCCTTTTGTCTCAGTAAATAGTTCTCTTGTATTCCAGATCATTTGGGAATCTAAATGTTTGTTCTTTATAATAAAGGATTTATGTTTTTTTTCAGGACTGGGCCAAAGCTTTGCCCTGAAGGATGAAGAACACACACATGGGGAGATTTGTGTCTGAAGGCACCAGGCCAGAGTTACCATGAGTACTATGAGTGCTTTGGCAAGTTTCTCTCAGCTGGAACTAACACAGCAGATATTGTTTTGAAAACATGGCATCCTGGTACAACCCCTGCTTCTCCCTTAAGGACGTCCACTGTAAAACATGACATTACTTGCTCCATGGCCTGCGGGCAACCTCTTTCAGGATCAGCACTGGAACAAGACAGGCCTGACACTGGTCCCTGTGCCTCAGATTTCTGCCGCACAGAAAAAGGGCAAAACTAAGATCTGTCTGTGGAATATTTTTAAAAGCCAGAAGCCATTGAGTCTGAGTATTGCTATGGCTTAGCTCACTACAGACTTAATCCCTTGAGTTGATCTCCAATACATTGTTTTAAGCTGCTATAATAATGCACTTCCACAGAGGCAGCCAGCACACCACCGTATGGAAAATGGCTTGCAATGAACTCAAAAGCCTCAGTAAATATGTCTAAAATGACTCCTTTTAACACTGGGAGTTGAAGCCTGTTGAAATCTGCCTGGAGTTTTTTTGCTGCAGCCTTGTCAAGAGAAATACCCTCTCATTTGGGAATTAAAGGCACCGGCTGACGTACGCAGTCATACTTGGCCAGCACCGATTAATGCTTCTCCGCTGCTGGCATGCCATTTTTCCCAAAGGTTGTGAACTTTTAAGTGGCTCTTGTCCAGCACAGTACATTTAGAGTAGAAGAGAATGGAGAGGGTGCATATGTCTGCATTTGAAAGAAGTAAAAGCTCTTTATCTTCCATATAAAATACAGAGTTTAATCCCAGTTCAACTTAAATCAATAGGAAGGCTTTCATTGACTTCAGTGACAATTAAGCCAATTTTGCCAGGATTTTATCTATGTTTAATTTTAGCCATAATGGCTTGTGTTTTCAAAAGTAACCTGTGATTTAGGAAACCTCTATTTCTGGATATATTGTAAGATGTCCATTAGATATCCACCTTTCACAAAGGAAGAGTTCTCATTCTCCCCCCCCACCCCAGAAAATCAAGCTGGGCAATGAAAATAAACATTATCTTTTGAAAACAGAGCCTAGTCTTTATGTTTGCCTGTTTTGTAGTGTTGCAGTGTTAAAATCAGAATGCTGCAAGGTTAAATTATGATGTGAACAGATTCACAATCAAAGGGGTACCCAAGACAGCAGAACAGCAACATCAGGAGTAACAACAGATAAGCAGTGAATGATAGCAATGTGTGGATCAACAGTCACTTCTGTTGTTTAATTACTCTAAGATTCTGAATGAAAAAGGTGGCATTTGCCATAAATGACACAATCTTCTTCATCCTTAAGTGGCAGATGTGAAATACTCACTGCTGGGAGATGTTATGCATCATTATATCAGCTCATTTTTTCCACATCTTTATCCACTTTAAATAATTTTGGATTTAAAATTATATGCTGTTTTACAAAGATAGGAAATTAACCTAATGACCTTGATGTAATAACTCCAGTCACTGATTCCAACAAAAGTAATCTATGCCTGAGCTATCCAGAATCTTTATAGGAAAACTGTAATTACCAAACACTGACTGCAGCAAAATAGGATAAAAAGGCACAGAGATTGCATGGGATGCACCCAGAAGAGAGAGGTTTCAAATATTGGCTGTTTTTATGCAATAAATCATGGTGTGGGGGAAAAAAGTTATCTTAAAATGCAGGCATAACCACTCTTCTTCCTGGCCTGCAGGTGTTTTCACATACCAATTTCTCATCTGATACCACAGGAATTTAAAGGCAGAGGACCCTAATTAGTAGGAGCTCAGGCAGTTCTGCCCTTTGCAAGGAGCTGCAAAAGCCAGATGGAATATGTTAAAAGTCATGATCTGTTCTGCCTCCAGCCCTCCAGTGGGACCTTTCTGTTCACGTCTGACCAGCCATAGTGGAAAGGAAGATGGATTAGCATTTTTCCAGGTAGAATGCACTTACAGCCGTGTATTACTTCCCTACAAGATCGGAGTTTCATAAACCAGAATGGGACTTCAGATGTTTACTATCCCTTTCTAACAGTTACAGTTGCACAGTATTGATGTCCTGAGTTGACAGCTGAGTAGCACCCAATTTAAAATAAACTGTGTAGAATCTTTTTTTTTTTCTAGTAGAAATCACAATTTGCACATAAAACTTTGGCTTTATGGACAAGGGCAGGACACTTCAGGTAAAGAGAAAATTTGATTATTGTTTTTTACAAACTGTTGAGATCATTGCAACACTGTCCTTATGCTATGTACAACATTATATTATTCTGGGGTTTTATCAGAATTCAAAATACAAATGGGAGCTTAGTAAAAGGGAGCAAAAGCACTTTCTGCTCCTTGTCTCACTATTTTTAGATTTGTAGTTGTTCTCTATATTGCCAAAGTCACACACAAAAATGAGAAAAAATTTCTGAGCTAATACTAATTGCACTGGTGGACTGCTGATTAAACTTAATATTTCCCAGGCTTTAGGGACACAAATGAGAACCAAATGGGTATCTAAATTCTGAACTGGCTTTCTGGGAGGACTTCATTGAACTTCACCCAAAACTTACCACCTGAGATGTTCTGCAATTCAAAACCTATTTCTGAAGTGAAAGATCTATTTCTGCACCTACCTAATACATTCTCTGCCTTAAAAAAGAAAGACTCCTACTATTCAGTGGTGTTAAATCACTTCTCACTCTCCATGCAGCTCAGTTAAATGTGCTGAGATGTACCCCATGTTTAACTGAGAGGGAGCAGGAGCAGAGAGCAGGCTGGAAGAAAATGTCCCGCAAAGAACATGCTTCACTGTTGGCCATACACAGTCCCAAGTGTGTTGAGTCACAGTTTGTCCTGCAAGGAAGATCCCCCTCCTCAAGCTTTTGGATTAGAACTTTCACTTCTGTTGTAAAAAGTGGTGGTTTAGTGTAAATTCATCACAAACCCAGGCATTTAAAGAAAATGGAGGTGAATAATCTTTTTTCCACTGACAGCTGTAAGGCTATTGTACTTACCCAAGCCTGCAGCCACCCAGACCCAGCACAAGTCTAAGCTGGTGATGCTCTGGCTCATGGGATGACTCTTCACCACTTTGACCAGCCCAATGTGCTCACTGATTCAAAGGCACAAGGTTTCCTGCTGCGGCCAGATCTGTTTGCTTTAAAACCATTAGAAGGTCCACTGTGCCAGACTTAGGCTCTTAAAGATCAAAACCTGACCAAAATGAGTAATTACTTCATTCTGTTTTTAGTCTTATAGGTTATTTACGTTATTTACAGGCTTTTACATTACCAACTGGGAGAAAAGAAACCCAACAAACCCTACTAATGGCTAGTTTAAAACATCCTCTCTAATCATAGCTCTGGATTACTCAGTTTTCTTGCATTTAGTATATCACTGTAATAAAATCACTCTGCAAAGAAGACTCAGCAGCGAGATGCAGCAACATGTAAGAGAAGGCATGGAAGGAGCTGGTTTCATATCCTTACACACAGTGCAGCTGTAAGAGATTTCTTCTTTCACAAGGAGGTAGTCCCCTGTCTCTGTGCTCACAATCCCTCATAATCACCTCCTGTTAATTCACCCAGATATTTTCCTTTCCAAAAATCTTTGTTCAAGTTGCAGAAACCACACTTGTTTCCCTATTTCACATTACCTTAGCAGCTAGGGAAGAAGCTCCCAAGTCTCCAGTACATGAGGATACAGAGGTTATTCAAAACTATTATGCGTTTTTAGGGTTTGCATCCATCAACTTTTGACAGCCTTCCTGAGGCTGCCCTACAGAGAAAAGCCCAGACCTGGTGCCACAGCCGCCAGCATCTTTAAAGGACACCTTCCAGATTAGGATGGAAGGCCAATGATGCCAACACCCCAAATCTTGGTTGGTACCGTGGTGGGCCACCTGGAGAAGCAGCCCAGCGGCGTACACACAGCAACCACATAAACCAGAGGCAGGTGGATCAAGGCACACACTTTACTCACAGCTTCTCCCAAGACCAACTGTTTTTCAGGAGTGACATGGGCTTCATTTTGGGAAAGGTCTACCAGAGGGAAAGCTCCTCAGTTTCAGTACTTTTCCGCTAACAAACACGAAGTAAGTGCTGGCTGGGCTCTGGCAATGCCTCATTTCAATCAGATACATAGGACACAAAATAGGTTTGTTTGATCAAAGGAACAATTTGAAGCAGTGCGGGTGAAGTCCAATTAATGTCTCTGAATAACATCAGCAAGTGGCCCTATATGAAGTGTAAACATTATTGCAGCCACAAGGCTGATGACAATCAACATTCACTGAGAATTGTACAGGTAAGCAGTGCTTCATGAACACAGGAAAAGCTCGACACCAAAGACAGGACAAACAGAAGACAAGGCATATGGAAACAATTATAGGCAATGAAAAGGAGCAATGTTATCAGTTATGACAGCTAGAAAAACAAGCTCCTTGCATAAATGTTAAAGGAAGGATCTGAAGGAAGAGCATCTGGCCATTACAAAATGTGAGTCTGCTCCAAGGAATAGCACAACAGAGGCAAAAAAGTGCATATACATAGTGAGGATGGAGGAGGAATAGGACAGATGGGAGAAAAGAAGGTGGCAAGCAGACAAAGGAAAGCAATAAGAATACCAGACGAGAAGGAAAATACAATAAATGAACAGCCTGGAAGCTAAGGGGTACCTATCAGTGCCCTTCACGCTAAGGTGTTGGGAGTATTCTCAAAGCCTGCTGAAGACACTGAATTGTACCTCTGCATACAGAGTTTTCAGAGGTTGAGAGTTACGATTCTAACATGGAACAAATACACCGAGCTCACAGAATAAACCCCAAACAATGTGGTTTTGGTCAGCCTACTCATGAACAATACATCAGTTTGAAGCAGTGCAGCAGAGAAGCATTTGAGCACCCAGCACCTGCTGGGTGACTACTGAGGTGTGCACAGAACAAGGAGAGCAAAGAATGGCTGACAAAAGATGACCAAAATCTCTCAGTAACTCTCTTGATTAGAGGCCAAAGGACTAAGCTTTGTTTCTCAAGCTACATGAATAGGATATTTAAGTTGCTCAGAACTGACACAGCTAGTTATAGGGTGGAATAATAATAACCTTTGAAGAGAACTACAGCCACATTTCCTGTGGCAGAACAGGAGGCATTATGACCTTTGTATCCACCTCAGCACTCAAGACTACCTAATGTTTCCTCTCCTGAGTGCTGCGAAGATGCATAAATTCACAAACCCATGTTGGGGGATAAAAGTGTCCTTCCCACTTGCCACAAACTGGTGGGTTTGGCATGATACTGTCCCAGCACATGAGGCAGATGCTGTTATGAGCAAAATATCTAGTAAAATCTGGAGACATTTTAGACCTCATAAAGCCAACAAGGTCTAACTGGTAACTTGATAAAGATTAAAAATTACTGTAGTTTCAAGAGCTCAGTGCTTAAGTGTATTCCCTAAAGCCCAATGATGGAAATGCTGTCAGAAAACTAATACAGGGGATAAAGTAGAATTTAAAATAGTCCATCTATTAGATAGTCTCATCTATTGAGAAGAAAAAAATCCATTTGTGTTGCTATTTAGGGCTATAACATTTCCT
This sequence comes from Pezoporus occidentalis, assembly GCF_034315485.1. Lineage (NCBI taxonomy): Eukaryota > Metazoa > Chordata > Aves > Psittaciformes > Psittacidae > Pezoporus > Pezoporus occidentalis. The sequence continues at coordinate 12,846,153 of NW_026915724.1, forward strand.
TGAGTAGGAAATTACACAATATCGCTTTTATTAAACTTAGATATTTTCAAACATCAACTTCTTTAAAATAATCCAATTAAAGCATGTTTTTCATGTTTAACCATATTCTAAATAACCTGTTACTCCTTATTTTGGAACATACTGCAAGCACTTGCTCTGTCTAAAAAGTGCCTTGTGTTCATACAGACATAATCTGATTAATTTTGGTGTTACTACTGCTGTTGAATTTGCCCCCTAGATTTGGAATGCAGTTCTTTGAAAGGGGAAAAAAAAAGTCTCCATTTGTCTGTGCTGCTAAATTAGGCACCCTTGACAAGCCAACTAACTGAAATCTGGTTTCTTCCAGGAAAGCCAGAATGAATCACTGTTTCCCTTTCCTGCCACCAGCAGAGCCTGACCGCTTTCCAACCAGGGAAAAGAAAAGGCAGACAGATTTCCCTAACACCTCTTCCACATGAGGATTTTGCTGGTCTGTCTCAAGAAGTCTACAAAGAAAACAAGAGTCAGATATTTGGTGGCCATCTATCAGGCAGAAGACCTTACCAGTGGTTCCTGGCCCAAGCATTTGTACAAGATAAGCTTTTTCGCTTGACACCTTTGAAGACTTCAGTGTGCTCATAAATTCTAGAGAATCATAAAAGAAACTGGTGACTGATAGGAAACTGTAACAAACTTGGCCTCTAGCTACAGAAAAACATTCACTGCTTTGGAAACATACTCTTACAGATTATTGGGTTTAAGAGTTAATAGTGGTTATTTAGCTTTAGAAGACAAGTACATTTGTGTGTGGAAACACATGCACAACTTTTTTTGCCTTGGTTCTGCAAATATTCAATTAAGCTAAAAAGTATTTTAACTGAAACAAATTAACTGTGCCAGTGCAATATTTCAGTTTCAATTAACCTTTTAATTTAAATGTTCGTCTGCCTACTTTCAATATAATTTAAAGCTGGTAAAAATCCAAATCTTCAATAGAAGTGAAAGATAGTCTGACTGGAATGATAATAAATTCTTAGGTGAGGTGTCAGCTCTTATTTCCTGAGCAAACTGACAATAAGGAAGTGTGATGCATTTCTGAAGCCTAGAGGTTACGGAAAGGGAAAAAAACTCCAACTTTTATTTTTCTGCTTTTCTCTGCTAACTTCAGCAGAATTAATAAATAAGATGTTCCTAGTTTTCCAGTATTAGCATTCCCCAAGGCATCCTCAGTTTCACTGCCACTGTCAAAGGGTGCTTGAAAGACTAATTTGCCACTTTTCATTCTAAGGAACACTCCGCAGAAAAATACCTGCAACTTAAGACAGCGAACAGGATTTTGGTGTTCACCTCACGACATAAATGTGTTTGTTAGAAATAACGTTCTTAATTACAGTTAGTAAGTAGATGGCACTGTGCCTCTCAGTCCTGCAAATCCAGTTGCTTTCAGTCCAGTATTCAGCTGCAGCTCATAGTGAGCGTGGAGTGGTCAGCCTCAGAGGCAGCCACAGTTACTTCAGCATGGCAGAAGCACAGCACAGTTTCACACACTTAATAGGCTATTTTCCTGTAAGGATGGGGAGACCTACAGTTTGTGCCTGTTTTACTCTTCTTGGCCCAATGCGATAGCATTTCTTAGGTCACTTATCGTTAATGAAAGTGCTCATGGTGTTTCATCTTTTCTTCTGTCATTTATCTTTTTGGAAATCATGAAAACCAAAGCAATTCAACCTAAACTCAATTATTTGCGTCTAATGATGTACATGAGGCACTTTAGTTATGTCTGTCTGTGCATCTGTGTGTATATGCACACACAAAAGCAGGGAGGGAGGAGTCTTGTCATAGATTAATTAATCAGTACTGCCTGACCGTGATGCAAGAGGTAGGAGAAAAATTTTCCTTGGTATAGGATCTGAATGGAAGCTTTAGTCCTTGATGTTCAGAGCCAGAGCTGTCTGTGTCAGCGCAAGTTTACTGGGGACAAATCTGTAGGAAGAAGCTATGTTCCCTTTCCACTCGAAGACCTAACATCTCCAAGAGCCACAGGATGCCCTGAGCTGTTTGTTGAAGAAGTGTTTTCTCCTTCTTTCACAGGAAGTTCACTCCTCACTGAAAGAAATCATCTCACATATTCCAAAATGAGTCTCTTAAGGTTAAGTGTCTCTGCACTGCATGTCCACCTTGCCCACCTCAGAGTGCTTTTCTTCTGGATGAACCTTTACTGCTCCATCAGGGATAGAAAATCTCTTCTCAGGGTGTCCGCGGCATTTGGCATTTTTTCCTTAAGAGACTGTACTACTGGAAACAGGAGGCTGCACAGATTCTTTTGCTCTGCAGTAAACTTAGAAGTTCTCCATGGTTCGTGGCTGCAGAAAAGAACATGCAAAGAGAGTAGGGTAGCTCTAACATCTTGTGACTGTTCTGTAGCAGAGCCTCGCAAAAACTGTGAGCACTTGGGACGTAGTGATATTGAAGGCAAATTCCTCAGAGGAAGAATTACAGGAAGTTTGACCACAGGCAAATGTAGCCAGGTGGCAGCTTAACATCTGTCCCTGAGCCATTCCTATATAAGCCTCCCTTTCTCATGAGTGGCCATGGCAGTCCCAGAATCAGAGCCTCATCTTCCACAAGTTGTTGTGTGAGCACACCCATAATGCTGAAACGGGTACCAGAGCTAGCCCTACAGGCATCCAAGATAAACACCCTAAGGCCACAAATTCCTGTGCTTGTGAATCAGCTTCTCCTGGGATGATTTCACAGCAGACCTCCTTCCAAAGAGAACAGACTACTTCAGTTCTCCATGTTCAATCGTTTTAAGTGGATGCACCCTGTGCATGTGATGAAGACACCCTAGACTGCTGTCAGTACACCCACACCTGATGTGAAATGTGGCCCTGAAGATGTTAGCTCTCCCTTTAGAAATCCTTCTGCCCATTTTGATTTGAGCCAGATGAACATTTGGATGCGGAGCCCAAGCTCCTAGAGTTAGCATCTGCTACTGTAATCATTCTTATACATATTTATCCTTAGAAAAATATCTCAGTTGTCTGACAGCTGAGGTACTGGCCTGCTTCTACTGGTGCACATATTCCTACATCAATTAGTCACTGTAAGTTGTTCAGGATTGGAATTTTGCCCACGTTTACTATTTACATACAAGGCATAAAAACATAGAATCCTAGAATAGTTAGGGTTGGAAAGGACCTTCAGACCATCTAGTTCCAACCCCCCTGCCATGGGCAGGGACACCTCCCACTAAACCATGCCACCCAAGGTTTTGTCTAACCAGGATCACCTCCTTTGACCTGCTGGTCATGCTCCTTTTGATGTAGCCCAGGATACGGTTGGCTTTCTGGGCTGCGAGCACACACTGAAGCCAGCTCATGTTCATTTTCTCATCAACCAACACCCCCAAGTCCTTCTCCGCAGGGCTGCTCTGAATCTCTTCTCTGCCCCAACCTGTAGCTGTGCCTGGGATTGCTCCGACCCACGTGTAGGACCTTGCACTTGGCATGGTTAAACTTCATGAGGTTGGCATCAGCCCGCCTCAGCAGCATGTCAAGGTCCCTCTGGATGGCATTCCTTCCCTCCAGGGTATCAACCGAACCACACAGCTTGGTGTCATCGGCAAACTTGCTGAGGGCGCACTCAATCCCACTGTCCATGTCAGTGACAAAGATGTTGAACAAGACCGGTCCCAACACCGATCCCTGAGGGACACCGCTCGTTACTGGTCTCCAGCCGGACATTGAGCCATTGACCACAACTCTTTGCGTGCGGCCATCCAGCCAGCTCTTTATCCACTGAGCGGTCCATCCATCAAATTGATGTCTCTCCAATTTAGAGACAAGGATGTCGTGTGGGACATGTGTGTGTCGAATAATTTACACAAGTCCAGGTAGATGACATCAACTGCTCTACCCCTGTCCATCAGTTCTGTAGCCCCATCATAGAAGGCCACCAAATTGGTCAGGCAGGATTTCCCCTTAGTGAAGCCATGCTGGCTGTCACCAAGTGCCTTGTTGTTTCTCATGTGTCTTAGCATACCTTCCAGGAGAATCTGCTCCAAGATTTTGCCAGGCATAGAGGTGACACTGACTGGTCTGTAGTTCCCTGGGTCATCCATTTTCCCCTTCTTGAAAATGGGGGTTATATTTCCCTTTTTCCAGTCATCGGGAACTTCACCTGACTGCCATGATCTTTTCAATATGATGGACAGTGGCTTAGCATCATATTACATAGCATTAAAATTTGGTGTCTGTTTTGATTCCTGCTAACCAAGATTCCAGATTTCTTTCTTCTCAGAGGCTGACACACATCATGGCAGTCCAATGGATTAATTTTTTTCTTTTGGAGTCAGCTTGTTTTTCCCACTGTTTTCCATGAATCCAAAGCTAGTTAAAAGATTATTATGTCAATAAATTGTGTGACTTAATCTGTAGGAGTGGGCAGATGAGATCTCCCTTTATAAATTCGTTGACATTAGTGAGCTGGGTAAAATCGTAATAGCAAAATTGCGCAGTGAAATTCTTTTGAATTACCAGCAGTAGTACGCTGGGTCATGTACAAGATGTATCCACAGAAATATTATTTGCTTTAATACACCTTTCAGATGTTTCAGTGAGCATTAGGTATATCACACTGTGCAGACATGTGAATGTCTACAGACATACAATACACCGTCCCTTGTTTTGAAGGGTTTATAGAAGATTCGATGGGATTAATGAGGCAGTAGAAAGTAAGTGGAACAGAAGTCCAAGGGGAAAGGTTCATATGTACTCACAAACCCTTAAAATGGACAAAGTGATACTTGAAAATACAGTATTCTTCACTATATTATGACGAGAACTGTCACCTTTAAGAACACTTGTAGAGCCCAGTATTATCCTAAAAAATCATGCAATGGAACACCCTTTGGTGAAGAAAACTATCTTTGGTGACAGCACTCATGTTCCTTCTGTTCACCAGACTTCACCAAGAATATAATTTTCCATACCCGTATTTCCACAATCTCTAATCTTTTTTATAATCTAGCAAAGATGACTAGCTAGACACTCTTTTCTACCTTCTTTTGCTGTTGTTGCTTAAAAACAAAGCCCCTAACTAAGCCTCTCACTTCCTTTTCTCCAGTCCTTGCAGTAAACTAGCACAACTGTGACTCCAAAGACAAACGAAACTCATGGAAGCGGAAGTACTTATTAGGGGGTGCTTTGTCTCATCTACCTAGATTCCTTGATTTTTGAATTCCCTGGACAAATTCATGCCTAGTGCCTCTCTGTGACAGTGTGTCAGTGATACCATGCTGTGAATCACTTGTATCCCTGGTGCCTTATGGGCCACAACGGATGTGCTGTATTAAAGTGATCTTGGGTGTTTGAATTAGATTCCTTATTCACACAATTGAACAAAGACCCTAAATCTAGATAGATTAACTTTGATTTCTTAGATAATTGGATATGGATTTTCCTTGCTCTGCCTGAACTGGTGGAATCAGAGCTAAATCATGGTCCAACTTTGTTTGAGTTTTTCCTTGTACAGCTAATCTTCCCCTTTAAAGATTTCCATCCTTTCTGAATCGTTGTTTTCAAAAATCACGACTCAATTCTTTGCAAGCCTGCCTTGTTCTGGGATCATTAACAGGCTGCTCATTTATATACTTGCTTATTTCACAAATCCTCTCCTGGGACCTGATGGGCAGGTTTCTTCACCTCTGTTAAAGTCACCTCATTACAGCCAGAGGAACCTTGTTTAAATGTGAGCTCTAACCATGCAGTCCCTACAGCATTTCTTGTTGCAAAGTTGCCTACCACTCACATTTGGTTTAGTTATACCGTAACTCAGGCTGTTGTCTCTTGCCACTAAAAGGGGTGAGTGAGGGCAAGACTGACCTTCACATCAGTCCTCAGTTTCCACAAGAATGCTTCCAATTTGCCTACAGTGGCAATGAGGGCTTTTAAACACTGGATCACCAAGGATACAAATATATCTGAAAAAACAGAAAGGTTGCTTGAAAACTTTTACATAGAGCAGAGGAGAAAGGCTTCATATTTGCACACCCTTCCTGTGTCCTATGAAGAAGTAGTGGGCTAGGCCACTTTTTCCTTACTTCATATCTATCTATCTACCATGAAACACATTGGAGCTTTTCCCATGGATTGCACATCCATACCATTTGTCTTGTGCTTTCTGACAGAACCAGGGAGTAGATAAGACTCTAACCTCACTACTATTCCTAAATAGGCATGAAAGGCACTTGAATTTCTGCCTCTCACTCTTATTATCTGTGTAGCAGAATCACCTATGGAGAGAAAGTTTGAGGCTCTTGACCACCTCTTATACTGTCAGGAGAAAAAAAACCCAACTATTTGGTGAAAAAAAAACAAAACAGGAGTGCAGTGATAAGGAAGAAGTATGTTCTAGTTTCAGATAAGAGAAAGTATTCAAAATGTTGGAAACACCTCATGGGAAGCAGGAAAAGTACTGAATCATCTAACTTGAATTGCAGGCATGCTCTCCACGCTCTCCACACTCTCCACTACAGGTTTGGTCACTTAGCTGCTCTTTTTCTAAAGTACTGTTGTCTTCTTCCATGTAACGGATGCAGCCTGAAAGCCAGTCACATTTAAACTAGTGATGTGTAAAAGCAACAAAAAAGGTGCATAGAGAACATAGGAGAGTAAATAGGTTTTTGAGTTTGATATGGGTCTGAATAAACATTACAAATTCAACGATGACATTTGTATTTCTATTTAACTGTATGTGGATAAATGGTTAACAGTATAAAAAACATCCTGTGGCACTGTTTCCACTTCATATCTTAACAGGTGCACTGAAGTTTAGTTGACTGCATTAACAAAGCTGCCAGATTTTAGGGAGGCAGCATAAAATCTGAAGGAGGAAATGACATGACTATTCATTTCCAAGAAGACTCAGGCACCCTGATGAAGCTGATACGGAGAGAGGAAGAAATATTAATAAATGCTAAGACAGCAATAGTTAAAAAGTACTGCTAACAACAATCACAGGTAAAGCCCTGTGTTCTGACTGACAAGAGAGATGTTCTGAACTACTGTGCAGACAGTAACAAACCCAAAACTTGTTCAACACCTTTAAGTAAAGCTGAAACAACAGCAAAATATCTACCTAGTCTTTTGCACTGATTTGAGGGCTATCACCTCCTGATCTGTAAGACTGGTCTCTCTGCAGTAAGAGTCTCTGTAACAGTTTAAACCACTGTCAGTGTATTCACACTGTCACGTTAGCAAACTAACTTTAAAAGAAAATACTTGGAAAAACTAAGAGAAAACTCTCTGGGAAGTTGTGCTGCCACACAGAGGAGGGTAAGCTCTCAGGTTAATAGATGCAGTTGTACCTTACCTGGTTCTGCAGTTTAATACCCCCACACGCCCCTACTCCTTTTCGCTGAGCACATGTGCTGGGAACTGGAGCATCTGACCTTCCCCAGCTCTCCAGCAGAAACTCCAGTGTAACCTTTACCTTCAGCAAGGAGCTGTGCTCCTTTTTCCCCTGGTGCTCTGCGCAATCTAATACACCTCATCATGTGGTGTGTTGCTATAGCACCAATGAATCCAGCTGCTGCGACACAAAAGACTGACAAAAAGTTGGTGTTTTTTTTTCCTGTCCACCCACCTGGTAAAACTCAGGGTTGTTTTCTCATGCAGCACATCTAATCCAGATAGACCTGTGCTACCTGTGAGAGCTATGTTGTAGCAAAGTCTCAGAATGACACAAAGATTTTGCTCTGGGAAAATTGGGGTTTCCTTTTAAGAAAACAAATGAGTCACAAGTATGAAATCACCACTGATCCCTCGAACAGCTGATAATTACTTTTCCTGCCATCCACTGGTTTCAAAATTTAGGTCCCTGTCTCCGTAAGAATTGCAATCACATAATCATGGTTGGCAGACAGAAACACAGAGCTGGTACAGGTGACAAACACCAGAGGTACCTTTTCAGAAGCAGACCAGGCATGCACTTCCACCCTCCTGTCCTGGAAAAGAACTTCTATGAAATTCTTTGCTTGTGGAACAGAATTGTGTTTTTCTGGAAAATGCTAGTAATCATTATTAAAATGTTTAGCTTTCTGAGCTAAACATTGATACTTTACAGCTTCAGATGAATTGTTGCGGAGAATTCTTAGTAGAACCGTTCAAAATCTGACTTGGGAAGTGTACTAGAATATATGAATTGCCACCTCTAAGGTCCCAGCCTTGCAGCTGCATCTTTGAGAACAAATTCTTCCTGTGAAGCAGGGCCATAGTCTTCCTCCAGCAGTTTGAGCAGACAGAAAAGGACTAAATGTGCAACAGAGACAAGCCTTTCACCTGTAACAAGTTTCTTCAAGAGCAGGGACTGAACTGGCAGCAACCTGGTATGTGCCACACCAACCATGCAAGGCTTTTCTGAACTGGTTCTAATGGGGTTTTCCCAGCAATCAGCCTTCCCCCAAAGTTGCTAGGCATTGTGAGTTGGAGTAACTGCTTCTGTTTCCAATAAAATGTTTCCAAGGCAAAAATTCTGTTCAGTGTGAAAGATACTACTGCTCCAGAAGCATCTTAACTAGCAATGTAACTATATCATCAAAAGGCCAACTTTTCTACTCAATTCTCAATTTATCTAAATGTGGCTGTCTTTGGAGTTTGCGGATCTCCAGTTTTATACATGTTCAGAGCTGTTCTAAGAGACCTCTGAAGATGGAAAACGGCAAGGCAGGCTCCTGGAAGAGTCACCTTACTTTGCCTTGAAGTAGGAATTTATTTATGTACTCACTTTTAAAATTCTGTCTGGCATTCTGGATACAGAGATAAAATACAGGGCGCAGGAGTATCATCTTCAGAACAATGTCTACAATTACTCAACACATACCCTCTTAATTGTTACTACACAGTGGATTTTCTTCCCCAAATCCTGACTGTCAGGAGAACAGACAGGCCATGCAGCACATCCTGAGGTGGTATAATGTGACTGAGTTTCAGCTGGTACACAGTTGTTTACAAATTCTGTTATAAGTACTTTACACACAGCAACAGCAAGAAACCCCAAAAGCTGAGAGGTAAGCAAACCTTCCATGCATGTCTATTAATGTTACTGTCTGTCTTGTATGCTTTGACCTCACTCTAATTGCATATAAACAAGAAAACCTATTGAGGGAGCCTAACGGACTACTAAAGCATGTCACCTCTTGTAAAAGAAAGGAACACAGGCTTTTGAAGAGCAATATCCCTCTGAACCAACAATGATGCAGGTCATGCAGCTGAAGCTGCTTTGAGCCCTGCAAAGGCTCTCTGCTCCCTCCCCGGAGGGCTTTCCCGCTCCGCAGGACTTGTGGATGCACGGCACCTGCTCACTGTTTACCGAAGGGCTGACAACGCAAAGATTAACAGCCATAACTTCAATAATTCATGTACACTCTGGTGTCCTGAGGCTAAAAGCCTCCAGTGGCACTCATGATTTCACGCTTTCACAGGCTTTATCTCTTCCACTGTGCTCCCTCCTGAACCCAGTTTTCCTCCACTTCTACAGGTCAGTAGCACCCGGCAAGGGACCTGCAGGATAAACCAGCCAGTCTGAGAAACCGTGCTTGTCAGTATGGGGGATAGTCCTGAACTCTTCAGGTTTGTTAACACAGGTGGGCACCTAGAAAGTGCTCCTAAGGAAGGTGGGAACAAGCTTCCAGCGGCACTTACTTTTGCATGGAAAGGACTGGGCATGGCTTGAAACATTGTTGTGTGCTTACTCTTCTGGAACAGAGTCAGTTAATACACTACCTGGAAAATGCCACAGATCGAGCCAATGTCAAAGGAAGGTTATTCTGCCCTTCTTTAAACACTCACTGGCCAGAGGCTGCACACACACAGCATCAAGCACATTTGGACTTGCAAGACAAATGGGCACGTTTCCATCAAAATACTTCCTCATGAGAAATGCTACTGAGCCTTCTAGAGGGCTCTCTTCCTACTGCCATGGGGGGGGGGGCCAAGATGCTATGTGCCAGCTCTGCCTCCCAGCCTGCTGTGCTGGACCCAGGCACATCCTCATACAGCTGCTTGAACACCACCACTGAGACCTCAGTCCTGCAAGCCCCAAGCCCCAAGAGCATAGGTCCGGCATGGCTTTGGAGGGCCTGTGAACCCCCTGCAAGCCACAGCACTGGAGGGCAGAGACAGCCAAAGGGTTCTACAGAGCCCAGCCTCTATGGGGCACGGCTGTGGCTACACCAGGCCCATCTGGACTAAGCTGGTTTGGGTGCCCTTCTCAAACTAATAATGCTTCAGGCTGGAGTGGTGCAAATAGAGCACGGAAACATCTCTGTGGCTGAGCTGATTCACAGCACTACAATTCTTTTGTTCCAGCACTCCTGGGGAGGTGGTGTGCAAAGACGGGAGCCACGGTTTAGCATGTGGGGAGACCATGCACTGCCACAAGCAGCCTAAGAGCTGGTGTTACAGAACTGTGGCCTTAGCCTCCTTATAGGTGCAAAAGGGTTGTGACTACCAAAGTCTTGACAGCCCCTCCTTCGCCCTCCTCCCTCCTCCCTGAGGATCCAAGTATTGGGTAGCTGGCAGTGCATGCTGTTGGCAGCCAAAAGCCCATGCACGGCCTATGGTGCGAGAACCCAGAGTGCCCTGAAAAATGACTTCTACTGTTTAGTGAGCGGGACGGATGTGTACCTCTAGCTGCAATTAAACTCCAAATGCAAAATAAAGCACTTTAACCAAAACAGGCCAGAATGAACAAAACCGCTTCAAAACCCAAGTATGAGGACCTGGGTTCAGCCTTGCTTTTCACCTACCAGTGACAAGACCATGAGGTGGCATCCCCTGGCAGACCCTCACACCAAGCCAAATGAGGAACGTCCCTTGGCAGAGAGCAAGTACCATGACCCTGCCTGCACACGCCTCCGCAGCTGCCTGTGGTGAGTTTGATGGCTTCTCAGTGGCTCCTACAGCCTTGCTGAGGGATGGGGGGAAACCAGATGTACAGGGAAGGGAAAAGGAGAGAGGAAGCAGAGAAGCAAGAAGGACATATATAATTTCCAGACTCTTTCCATCATTCCTATCTCTTCCCCAGGTGAATGCAGTGGCTGTGAATGACCTAGGAACTGTGAGGTCTGACTTGAATTCCCCAGGCTGCCACAAGCATCCTTTTGCACACAACTGGTCTGTGCAAACGCTTGTTAAATACTGGTGAGTTGCTCCTAATTTTTGCCCACTGTTGTGATTGTTTCTTTACTTCTCCTTCCATCAGGGAGAACTCAATGGTCACCACAAAGCACTGTCAAATATTTGCCATCCGTATCAAGAATTTTCCACATCTGGCTTTGTGTTTTCTCTCTCTCTTGGATGCTTGACATGTTCCTTCCCTCATCCTGCTGCTATGGAATGGCTACTATGACACTGAACACAAGGCCAGCAATCATCATATAAAGCAGCACCGCAACACAGGGTAGAATAAATGTTTGAAGACTAGACCACAGCTATACAGAGTGACACCTTGAGCACTTCCAAAGTGAGGGAACAAACATGGAAGCACAAGAGGCCAGGGAGTGGTTTGAAGAAATAGCCTTTTTCTAATTGTTCGCAAAAGGACACACTTAAAAGTCATCTGCAAATAAATCAGGAACTAGGTTCCCTGCCACTACAGCCACTCCTGCGGAGACTGTGTTATTTGGAACACATTTCTTCATTTATATTTTAACATGTTTCCACAAAGGCAATAGCTCAAACTGCCTCAAAAACCATCTGGGCTAAATGAGCCCAGCCACCAGCCCCTCACCGCTCACTTAAAAGCGATGTGGCTGCACTTGGTCCTGCCCAGCAGCCTCCTGCTTTCCCCTTTCCCCCCATTGGCTCCCTGGCAATCCCACAGGAGCACATCCCAGGCAACTTAGGTATGAAGTGTGTGCGTGTGCTGGGGGCACATGTGTTGTAAGGGGCATGCAGTCATGATCTGCTGTGGAGGCATTACTTTTTTACATCGGGCAGGCAATCTTAACAGAGCACAAGGTTTCTTTCAGGATAAATCATATTTAAGACATAAACAGACGTAAGCAATGAACTAGGTGAAAAAAGCAGGCACTCTGAATTTGCCTGTCTCCTATTTTAAGCATCTGACATGAATGACCTGAATTGCCTGTGTAGAGACACCTGCCTCTCTACAATGAAGTTACAGTGAATTGCTGCTGCTAACGCTGTCCTCTGAATTGCATCCAACTTGGATGCTTAAAGCAGATGGTATCAGGGTATCTCCTAAGGCTCTGCTTCAAGCAGACAAACCCTAACCTCTTTAAAATGGAACAAAATCAGTTACAGGAGTGCAGACCTAAATTTAGGCAATCTGGGGCTAGGGAGACCCTCTGCAGAAGGGTCCAAACAGCCGACAGAAGAATGATGAGGGCTTCTGCCCAAAGCTCTAGGTTACTTTATCCATTTACCTCCCATTCCCTCAGCTAACCAGCACAAACCAAAGAGGGTCAAGCAACTACAGAGAAACAAACCTCAGGGAAAATGGAGGCCAAGCATGGAGAAGGGTGGAAGTCGGGAGGTGGCACCCCTGCCTCTGAGTCAGTGCTTGCGCCAGTGCCAGGGGTGCACAGTGAGTGAGAGTGGATGCTCTTGGAACCAGGGCTTTTAGGCAATAGGTTGAACAGTATTTCTGATCACCTGTCATCACAGATCACGCAGTTCTTCTCCATAATATTTTGGCCTGCAGCACTGGCCAGATTATAGTTTCAACTGAACACAGCAGCCTTCCTTGCTTTCTGACCCTAGATCGAGGCTCCTCTGATAGGAATGGGCATTAAGATTCCTGTAAATACGAAGCTCTATGCAATCTCCCAGAATGTTTAATCCCTGTGATTATAAGGGATATATGATATATTTACATATCACTGTTATCAGATTTTGTGTGGTTTTTTTTTTGTTGTTGTCTGAGGATGTTTTTTTTTACTACATCTGCCACAGAATGTAAAAATTTTGCCTTGTAAGAGATCTAAGGATTTTCTGTCCTCAGCTTAACATAAACTATACATGGTGATGTTTGCCTCCGTAGACATGTGGTAAGAATCCTGTTAGCATTTATGTATGCATCCCTAGGTACTTATTGCATGCTTTAATTAACCCTAGGATTTGAGTCTTTCATGAGAAAATTATCAAGTAGGGCCACTGCAGTGTGATTTAACCACTCAGCCAGAGGGAGACAAGGATATTTTATTTTCCAAATTATGAAGGATATGCCAACATCCTTTCAACTACAGTAGTTCACTGGCGGTAATGGCACCACGATAAAACCAAAGTCACTGAAAATACTACTATGTCATTAGTAGCTGAAAAGCTAAAATGGATATGCATGTCTGGTCCCCTTTGTTGCAGTTAGTTTAAGGATACCAAGGGAAGTATGCCGTATATAGCAGACAGAGTGCTTTTATAACCAGAACCTGACATTTTATATTCACAGCTTGGCACAAGCTACAAGGGAAACTGATGTGGAGAGCTCATCCCACCCTTTATCTGAGATAATCATTAAGCTGCCACAAATTTTACAGCAGCTAAGCATCTCTGAGAGCAAATCTGCAGCCTGGCAGGTAGAGTGGGACTGAGGCAAAGAGCTTACCAGCTAGGTAAGAAGCCACAACCAACCTTGATCTTCCCCAGACCCTCTTCCCACTGACCTGCATGAGCTGGGAATCTCATTATGGAATGGAGCAACTCCACTGCCTCTCCCCAGCCCTGGGGACAGAGGAAGCAGGAGTGGCACCACCCTCTGTGGCTGCTCTGAGGATGGAGCAGGGAGCAGCACCCATCTCTGAGGAGCTCCTGCTGTTAACCTGCGGCTCCAAGCCCCAGTGGCCAGCTGGCAGCATGCTTTGGTGGGGTTTAGGCTACCTGGAGCATGCCTGACGAGATAATGCACACTTCACTGCCTGGAGATTTCCTCCTCAGCCACAAATGCCAGAAACCTTGATAAAATCAACAAAATTATTGCCCATATGCTACTGGGACATAACTGCCATCCAGGGGTGAACCTGGCCACAGGTTAGGGCTGCAGGTCTCCAGAAGAGAGGGAAAGAATGGCTGACAGGTGAAGTAACCAATGTCCAAACACCACGGCAACGAGAACCAACTCCTACCTATCTGGTTTTATACATTTCCTCTCAAGCTTGCTGCCATGCAGCATATGTATTCTTCTGTGGGGCTGCAACCACCTGCCTCCCTGAACTCTAGGGAAGTTATTCTGCCCTCCAGCAACAGAAATCCGCACAGGATTCTGTGTGACTATGTTTCTTACTGTAAAGAACCACAGTATTTATATGAACAGTCCTTAAAAGATACAATCAACCTTTCTTTTTTAAACACAAAAAACTTCTCTGACTTCCAAGTATGCTGTTATTATGTGCTACTTAAAATGACTTCAAATAAAACAATTCTCTAAATAAAAAATTTCTTCTTTGTTTGCTTCACGGTTTGAACGGCACTTTGTAGTTCTGTTTGTACAGCTTTTAAATACAATAGCAGAGGAGACAAAGTAGTAATAGAATAAAAGTAATTTTGAAATAAAACATGGACAAGAGATTAAGGGAAATGCACAAAGTGAAACTATTTTTAACTCTTACTTTAATATTTGATGACACTTCATGGCCCATCTACATTTTTGAAGGGAGAAAAAGAGCAAGATTTTGCTGTAGTTTTATGTATTTTAATACTTAAAAAAAATAATACTTTATTATTTTACTTCCATCTCCTCACTGCTTTAGCTGAGCCATTTCCCTCAGTGTTTGCCCTAACACAGGGAGGAGAGCCCACGGACACAGGACCTCATTGCTCCCAGCATTATGGAGTGGATCCAGACCCACGCTTGAGTATGGACTTTAAAGAAACACAGACTAGACATTGCCTTACGTGGTCTGCCTTACCCTGCTGTCTCCACCTGTATCACAGACAAGCCAAACACATCTAAATCCATGTCTACAAGCCTAAATCTTCTGCCAATCCACCCATCATATTTTGCAGAGTACACCTCCAACACCTGGTTGACGCCAAGCTGGCAAATCAGATGTAAACTCCCTCCCTAAAAGAAGCAAATCAGATGTAAACTCCCCCTCTAAAAGGTGCATCTCACCAGACACACTGCTGGAGGTCACCGTGCCCCCACGCAGGGGAAGCCAGAGCTGGTGATGTGAACACAAGGGAGGTTCACAGGATGTGCTGAAACTCAGCCAGCTCCCGCACCCTGGCTCCACTGCATGGAAGAAACCCTGATTTTAAATCCAATGAGTCCAAGTAAGCATATTCATAAGTCTTGGGAGGACTGCAAAACAATAAATATTGCATTGACAGGGATGAAACTATTAAAAACAACTCCTGATTTTCATTTATGGGCCTATTTGCATTTTTTTTTAATTCATGCACTGCGATGTGGTGGTTTCCCTCTCCCTAAACCTCTTTGAAACCATGTTAATGTGTCTTGCTTTTTTTTTAATTCAGCAAAAGTAAACCCAGACAGACTCCTCAAATTGAATACTACTCAGAAAGAAGTGACATTAACTAAACAGGGCAGCATCAGCAACAATTACAGTAATGTGGAAGTATAACTGTGTCTGTCTCCTAGTAGCATGAAAGGTAAGTATGAGGAATAGCACTGTGATGAATGTAAAAGCCTCTACAGAGAAACCTTTAAGAAAAAAATTATTACAAAAAGTGGGTAAACGACAGTGCTGGGTTTTACATACTTCAACCAAAGCAAGCCAGGTTTTCCTGTTGGGAGTATGACGCATAGTTATATAGGGAACAAAAGGAAAGATGGTAGAAGACAGAATGACACAGGCAATCTGAAATCGCTCACTACTGCAAACTAACCATCACGCTTCAGTGAAATTTGTCATTGTGCAGTACTTGAAGCACTCTCCAGTGTCCAGCTGAGGGCACTGCAATAAGACACCTCAATCCCTTTGCAGAATCATAGAATAGTTTGGGTTGGAAGAACCTTCAAAGGTCATCTAGTTCAACCTCCATACAGTGAGCAAGGGCATCTTCAACCAGATGAGGCTGCCAAACCTGATCTGGCCATACAATTAATTACTACACATACCAGTGTCCAAAGAGCCCCAAGTTTGTGAGTTAGGACCTTGTTCATAATATCCACACCTTCTCTCGCTTAGACTCATTTACGTGTGAAATGTGTGGGAAATGGAAGTGCGTCCTGGCTAAAATTAGCTCAGATTGATGAACAGGCTCCCAGCTTCCTCAGGGAAACAGTTTATTGCAATCTTCAAATATGAAGCCTGAAACAGACTTCAGAATTACTGCAGCAACCCTGCTCCCAAATCTAAAATGGTTTCACATGTGTCTCTTCAACTAGCATGTGGTAAGTACACCTGGAAGACACTTTCCTGTGCCCACCTCTTTCCCTGCATCCTTGTCAGTGCACAGAAGGACTGCCAACCCCAGCTACAAGCTTGAAAAGAGAGGGGCAAGAGGATGAGAGAGAGAGTAGGAACTGAAGTACCCAGGAGATGCAGCATGCCTGACCTTGGTCACTGGGGAACCCATCTGGGCTTGCTGGACGGAGTCAAGGCTGTAGCCAGCTGTCTGGTTTGCCTTCCCCCAACACTTATGCAATTGATTTCCCTTAAAAATATCCCATATAGAGTTTCGGCATAAGGGGTTCTGGCAGGGAAGTCTGTAAAGAGTTAATACATTTGGTTTCTGGCTCTGGAAGGCTATATTAATTTCCTACTTATATTGCAAATGAAAATAAATTCAATCTTCTCCCTGTGCTTTTCCACCAAAAAGAAGTTCCCACTCCTTTCAAGCAGATAAGCAGCCTTCCGCTCTGGAGAGGCCAATACAGGAAAGCAAAGGAATGATGTTGATTAAAAAAGAGGCCCGGCAGTCCTTGCACAGTTCTTACAACAACCATACTGAAACCGTCTGGAGGTTCAGATAGGAAAAGTGACTCTCAGGTGACAATCAGGACTGGGTTCCTGATCATCTAAAAATACAGCACCAACCCAAACTTCATGCCAAGTGAAACAGTAGTTTAAACTAATTTTCACTGAACAAGGACATTTCTTCCTTGAATTTTGAAGGATATGGTCAAATAACTTCTAGCAATTTCACTGTTGTTAATTGAAGCTCTACTTTTAATATCAGATGAAGAGTTGAAAAGCGTTCTGTTAAAATCAGTTTATCATCTATGCTTTGGCAGTGTTTCTTTCATTTTTACCTAAGTTTAACTACACCTGTTTTTCAATAGCAATATTTGGTATTCATGCGAGACAATCACCACGGCAAGGAGGCAACGGTAACTGTGAAACAAATAGAACTGTTATCAAAATAGCTCTAGGTACAATGTTTGACAATTTCTAAAACACCACATATGGCATTACTCAAGCCCCTAGTTTCCCCTGAAAACAGAGTTGAAAACTAATTGCTGGCTTAAGTTCTGGATAAGGTTCAAAACATAACTGACCAAACCCCTTGCCCTTTCCTCTAAAACTCAGCATTCAAATGGAAGCATGCTCCCTCAGCCTTCAAATTTGGGGCTGAGAAGCATATATGGGGCTGCCATCTGTAGTAAAGAAGGTGAAACAGAACAAAAATTATAGAACGGGTTTTTGAAATGACTGCATATGAAAATGAGCACAGACATCTGGGAAGCCAGATCTCTGGGTGCCATGACATGTTTCACCTACAGCTGTCCTAAAACATACCACGGTAAGCTATTACCTTCTTTCACTGACCATCAATTGTCTGGTAAATGAGCTATATCTAATCCTGCCTCACTTAATCTTGCATCCTCAAATCTTCCACTCGAGTTCTACCAAAAGATGTGTGCCAGAATGAACCTGTGAAAAAGACAAGAACTACACAATATTGCATGCACTACCAAACCCCATGAAACTTCTGCCCTTCTGCCTCTGCTCTGAGAAATCACCTTTCATTTCATGTGTACCTTGCATGTGGAAAGAGAGGCCAGTACCCTGGTACTCACTTCCTCATACTTGAGATGCTGGAAGTCCCTGGCTGTGGATGGGAGCTTGAGGACATGCTCACCTATTCTCTTCCAGATTCAGGCCCTTCAGAAGACAGGGCTGCTTCCAGTCCCTAGGCTAGTGCTGTGGAAGCCAGCAGCTTGACTCATGCTTCCCTGGCGCACAGATGTACAGGGCATAGTAGTGTTGCTGCACACAGAGCATTGCTACATTCTGAAATTCCCCTCCACGCTCAGACAAGAAGGCCTTATCTTGCTTTTATTCCAGGTGTAAACCAACAAAACACCTAGTATGACAGGAAGGATTTCTGTCTGCTACTTCTCACCTGCAATGGAAAGCTCTAAAGTGCCCCTAAAAGACCCTCTAAATCCCAAGCTTATCCTGAGCTTTATGGCATCCATTTTACCTTAGCCAGCTCTGAACATCTTAAAAGCAGTGTTGTCCTCAACCCATTGCAGAATTGCACCTCATTTTTCTCCCTAAAGCATCTCTTCATTAGTTCTGGACAGAAGAAAACCTGAGTCACTGGATGTTTACGTAAGGGGAAGATGTTCATGATGCACCAGAATCCTGCTGTATTCTGACCTGCAAGCAGAAAGGACAGCACTTATCAGGTGAATAACAGCTACCTATTCTCAGTGCTCATCAAGCACTGCCGTATAAAACTCTGTGACTTGATGAGTTAAGTCACTGTGACCTGGGAGACAGAGGTGACTCTGCCCTCTTGGGATTCAAGCACACAGAAATGACTGATGAATTACACTCTGGACCTCCAAATGGATGCACAAATCCATTTGCACAAATACAGATAATCCTGACATTGCCCTTCTCTATCTTTACAGATATTATTAACACATCTACAGATGAATGCTGGGGAGGATAGCTAAGAATGTGTATTCAAAGCAATCAAGTTGAATACAGCTGCAACTGATTAAAACAGTTTTAATTTAACTAGTACCAAGAGAGTCAGTCAGCATTTGGGAGCAAATGCAAACAAAGTTTTTGCTTTTCCTGTAAGGCTGGGACTCCCTCCTGGCATTCTGAGACTCCTGGACAGCCCAGGTCTCCTGGGCATCCCACATGTGCAGTCAGGGCAGCAGTCACTACAGAAACTGCAGCCCTGCTGAGATGCCTATAGATCATAAAGCAGCCACAGGCAACAGCAGTGAGAAGTCCTTCAATGGCGTAAGAAGATGTGTAATATAACAAATATGGACTCCTGCATTTCAAGATGAAAGCCTTCTGGGGTGGAAGAAGCAATGCTCAAAATGATGACCACAGAGAGCAATATATATATCCCATTATACTGTGGTTAGAAGGGACAAATATAAAGGGCACCAAGTTGCTTTTACCCCACAGCATAAGTAATGTCAGCCTACCACTATCCTGACAGTCCTCAGGTAGCATCAGTCCAGCAGACACCTTTGCTTTGCTGACAATGGGTTCTCATTATGACAAACTACAACAAACTTTTCAGAGATGCAATAACCTAAATTAGTTTTGAAAGGACCCGTTTGTGAGCAGGGTCCACATTTACCTTGAATACACTATATTCACCTCATCAGTTAAAAATCAAAGCCACTGATAATTCAGGAAAACCTAAGGATTTCTCTTTTCTACTTTCTCTTTTGAACATTCTACTCCTGAACTTGACCTACCAGACACCAAAACCATTGTTTGTCTTCAGTTCAATAGAAACAAGGTTGTCTCTGTATGGAAATTAACAGTAAAACATATTGGACCCTCACTGCAAACATTTTATTTTTATAACTGTTCCAGAAAGGGATGAGAGGCAAGCTGTAAAGTCTTCAGGAATACAATAAAAGCAACATCATTCACAACTGGATACATTACTTCTGGTTTACAGCAGGAAACTGGTTTTAGGAAAACAAAATGCAAAAGGAAATTTATGTTAGAAATCACTTGCATTCAACAGTATTCACAATAAATACTTACAACTAGTGGCTGAGTGTGGAGGGAACTTTCAGTTCTGGTCCATTCTTTATTTGTGCTGGCCTACAATTTTGCTAGATAAACAGAGGATCCTGGCCTCGGATTCTCTTGAGCCTGGAGGAATGGAGGTGGGGGGGGGGAGGGGGAGTAGTGAACCTAGGACTTGTTTCCAGCCTCCTGATTCTCATCACATAGACACAAAATAAGAGCAAGCTTCAGATAATATGGTAGGCACCTGGGTACCTTACCTATGCAGAGTTTAAATGTCTCTCAGATCAACAGAAAGCCCACACAAGTCTGATTTTCAAACAGGAAACTCTACTATGATTTCTTCTATTTGACCATATTTCTTGCTTAGTATAGCTGGGAGGAAGGAAAATGACTCAAATGAGAGAAGAGGAATAGGGACTACTCTCTCTGTTGTGTAGTCAGCCCACTCCTGGCACTATGTGGAGCTCAGTACCGCAACCTCTGTCTCTCTTGAAAACATCTCAAAATCTTTGTTCAGTTCCTGATTTATTCTTCCATGAGGTCAGAGTTTAGCCCTACATTCTCTGCAGGGGTGATTAAGTTCACACACTTTTGCTAGAGCTAAATCCAATACTGGCAACTTAAATAATGCCGGTCTTATTTTTTTTAATGACACTGAGTTGAAAACAAACAAAAAGCAATCAAATGAAAGATAATGGAAATCAGCTTATCTGCTTAGACACTTCAGCAAGCCTTGCCGACAGAGTTCAAAAACTGCACAAGAAAGATGAGAACATTTCTTATAATATAGTGTGAAAAGCCAAGCTGGTTGGGACTTTTTCCAACACCAGTTCACAGAATCATACAATGGTTCAGGTTGCAAGGGACCTTAAAGATCATCTACTTCCACCCTCCTGCCACAGGCAGGGACACCTTCCATTAGATCAGGTTGCTCAAAGCCCTGTTCAACCTGGCCTTGAAGACTGCCAGAGATTTGGCAGCCACAACTTCTCTGGGTAACCTGTTCCAGTGTCACACCACCCTTAAAGAACTTCAGAGTATCTCATCTAAATCTTCCCTCTTTCAGCTTAAAGCCATTCCCCCTTGTCCTGTCACTACACACCTTCGTAAAAAGTCCCTCCTCAGACATTTGTAGGCCCCCTTTAGGTACTGGAAGCTGCTCTGAGGTCTCTCATGAGTCTTCTTCAGGCTGAACAAGCCCAATTCTCTCAGCCTGTTTTCACAGGAGAGATGCTCCAGCCCTCTGTATGCCTTCATGGCCCTGCTCTGAACTTACAGCAACAGCTCTATGTCCTTTTTAAGTAGGGGCCCAAGAGCTGAATGCAGTTCTGCAGGTGGAGTCTCACAAGAGCAGAGTAGAGGGGCAGGATCACCTCCTTCGACCTGCTGGTCACGCTCCTTTTGATGCAGCCCAGGATACGGCTGGCTTTCTGGGCTGCGAGCGCACACTGAAGCCGGCTCATGTTCATTTTCTCATCAACCAACACCCCCAAGTCCTTCTCCGCAGGGCTGCTCTGAATCTCTTCTCTGCCCAACCTGTAGCTGTGCCTGGGATTGCTCCGACCCAGGTGTAGGACCTTGCACTTGCCATGGTTAAACTCCATGAGGTTGGCATCAGCCCACCTCACAAGCGTGTCGAGGTCCCTCTGGATGGCATTCCTGCCCTCCAGGGTATCAACCGAACCACACAGCTTGGTGTCATCGGCAACCTTGCTGAAGGTGCACTCAATCCCACTGTCCATGTCACCGACAAAGATGTTAAACAAGACTGGTCCCAACACTGATCCCTGAAGGACACCACCTGTCGGGCTGAAAGCACATATGCCTTGCTAAGAATCATAACTGTATTAATGATCATTAATTGATGCTCATATAAACCTCTCAGTAGTCCCTGGAGCTGGTCAGAAACCCCAGCTGGAAAGAGTTCAGGTTTTAATGCAGGTTTTCTTAGAAGCTGCAGTTCATATGCTCCTTGTGTCTTGTACCAACATCTGCAGCATCAGCTCTGGAGCAGCCTGAGTACTTCACATTTCACACTCCATGCAAACATGCAAAAGTACAGTTAATTTATCCCACATAACACACAGATTACATCTCCCTGCAGTGTACCTGCACAGTGTCAAATACCTTTCCTTCTTAACCAAAGGCATCACTCCCTCCACCAGGACCAACATCAAGATTATCTGTGAGGGAAACTGATTGATCACTTGATTCTCACCCACCACTCCCTGTGATACACTAAATGTCCTGAACACTCAGCCCTTAATATTTCATCAGTTAGCCTCTCTCTACTGCCACATAAATAAGGAGATAAGAAAATAACAGCCAGTATTGCAACAGGCCTTGGATTTCACTGCTCTTTGTGAAAACATAAATGATGGCATCTAAAAGCTGAGCTGGAGGCGAGGGTACCTTCTTTCTCTTCCTAACTCAGATGGTATAAAAGCTTTTAAACACTTTTTCCTTGGATATGAAAAGGAAAAAGCAGCTGCTAACACAGCCTGTTATTCGGCAGGCTTTTAATAGAAATCGGGCAGAAAGGTATAGCTCTCCATCCCTCTCACACACCACTGTTAGTACACAGTCTAATAATTGAGCAATAAATCAAATGAGCAAAAAGTCTAAATCATCCACCAACTCCCTAAAGCAACTGCACCAGCTTTCCTCCTTCCAGTCAATAGCGCTCAACCCTCACCCAAGTGACATGAAAGGCATCATCATCTGAGGAAGGCAAGGATTCCCCAAGGAATTCACCCAGGTATACACTCTGACCACTAGTTACAGATACGATGTGTGTGTTGGGGGAAAACCTCTTTCTTGCTTATTTTGACAGGTTGAAAAATTTGTTTACTAGAACAATAAATAGAGCTCTGACATTGCTGTATAGTGCCTCTAAACGATACAGGATTTTGTAGACATTGTTATATAGGACCTCTAAACAGTATAGGACTCGGTGGTAATTTCCACTGTCTTATCACAATTTCCAATGCACTCCCCTCGAAAACGAAATGGAAAGGCACGAATCGACAGCCTGTTTCACTGATCACAGCCCTTCAGATTACATTTCTAAGCTGAGCAACTGCAAATGCCCTTGGGAAAAACGGTTGCTTACTGTCAATAGTTTCATCTGGTTCTTCGTGGTTGCCGCATTTTTCACTAGCTACACACCACCTCTATACATCAAATATACAGCCAATCACACCTGACAATGTTTCTACAAACCAGGCTTCCCCTTGCCCCAGCCCCCCGAGTTGCAAAGAAACATTGTTCAGAGACCTGTTATATTCTTCTTCTTTCCACAGAGTGAAAGCAAAACGATGATTCTTCTGCAAAAGCTAAAGGGCACTTGGCTGCCATACCTACTGAGCCAGTGCACACCCAGAGGCAGGGGGACCCGCCTCATTATTCACAGCAGTGTGAACACAGTGGTGATTTTGGTGCTGGATGTTTCTGGATCAGCACGAATGAGCCAGCTGGCTGCTAACTTCCAAAGTGAGCATTTTCTCAAGATAAAGTAAGTCAGATTCGAAATGTCTATGCTTAGTAGTACAGACACTAGTTTTTTTTGGGGAAATCCCTTATAAATGTAGGATGTGGAGAGAGATACAAACCACCAATACACCGTATAACTGTGTACCATCAGGACAGCAGTGCTGAGGCACACTGATTCATGTGTGATGCTGAAGACTGGGAATCTTACATCACAGTAAAAAAAATGTCTTTAAGTGAATCCTTAAAAGGGATCATTTCTGTGCTGGTTTTAGACCCAGGACAAGCTGAAGAGAAGCCTGCCACTTGGTGTGGTTTTGTTCCCAGAATCCATCTGATACTCGTGTGTATATACACAGCGCTCAAAACACTCCCTCCACTCCCGAGCTGCAGCTAGGATGTCATGACCGTTAAGCAGCCTGTGACTGACAGCAGTACAAACCTGACCTGCAGCCGAGATGCTCACACAAGCACATTCGTGTCAAATCCCCCGCAGCACACAACACACAGCTTATGTTGGCTTGGCACCATGCAGAGGAGGTAACCCCGTCAGTGCTTTCTGAGCAGCTCTGAGCCTGCAGAGCAGCATCAGCGTTTTGCCAGCTCCTCCCCTTGTGTTATGGGTTGGGTGCCCCAAGGCTGACTCTGGGAGCTGGAACCCTGATGTGCTGTACTGCCAAACAGCAACTGAGGAGAAGGTGGCCAACACCTGCTGAAGGATGCTATCTATGCCACTTGCCTTCTTTATCACACTACAGCAAGGGCCTTTTGCTTTTTACTCTTGATTCAGTATGTGCTTCTGAGTGACAGAACTGCTACTTTTTCCCTGATCACTTGAAATGGCAGAGGACAGGTCCCCGTCATGGACTGTACTCGGTTTGTGGTAAGGTTTTGGTAGTGGGGGGGTTACAGGGGTGGCTTCTGTGAGAAGCTGCTACCAGCTTCCCCTGTGTCCACCAGAGCTGGTGCCAGCTGGCTTCAAGATGGACCCACTGCTGGCCAAGGCTGAGCTCATCAGCAACAGCGGTAGTGCCAATGGGATAACACGTTTAAGGGGAATAAAACCTGCGCAACTTCAGCCAGGGAGAGGAGTGAGAGTATGTGACAGACACAGCCTTGCAGGCACCAAGGTCAGTGAAGGAGGGAGGAGGTGCTCCAGCTGCTGGAGCAGAGGTTCCCCTGCAGGAAGGAGCAGCAGAGACAACACGTTATAAACTGACCACAACCCCCATTCCCATATACTGCTCAGCAGAGAATTTGGCAGTAAAGCTGAGCCTGGGAAGAAGGAGGGGTGGGGGAAAGGTGTTTTAAGAATGGGTTTAGTTCTCATTATCCTACTCTGATTTGATTGGTAATAAATTAACCTCCCCAAGTCAAGTCAGTTTTGCCCATGGCAGTAATTGGTGAGTGATCTCTCCCTGTCCTTATCTCCGTGCACATGCCTTTCATTGTGTTTTCTCTCCCCATCCAACTGAGCAGGGAAGCAATAGAACAGCTCTGCTGGGCACCTGAAATGCAGCCAGGGTCAACCCACCCCACGGAGATGCTCCCTCCCATGTCAATGTTTGCACAGCTGCAGCCTGCTCTGGTGCCGTCTGCCTACAGCCTGACCAGCATTATGGGTACAAATACACCCACAGGGCATTTTAAGGTCTGACTTTGCTCAGCCAGGCCTAGGTGGTCCCGGGTGCAGCGTGAGTATGAGGTACATATCAAACTCCACCAGTTTCTTTGTATTTTGATGGAGAGAGAAAATGGAGAGGAAAAACGCCACTTACAACAGACCAGCAAGCTTGGCTCAGGGCACAAAGCCTGCAGACATCCATACCACCATCTCACCAAACCCTAATGCTATTCAGTGTGGACGTCTGGCTCAGGAGATCATCAAGCCACAGATGACTCTGTGCTGGGAAAATATTTTGGATGCCTATCAGTGTATTTTCCTTACATCTGGTACTGTGGTGGATACATGTGAGACACCCCAGGGCGGCTTGCAAGCTCTGACATCCACAAAGGGCACAGCTGCACGTTACTGCTCCTCTGGAAGCAGATCTGGTGTCAGAGCTTCCCAGCAGCCAAACAGATGCAGCAGCTGACGGAGCTGTGAGGATGGTGACTCAGCACAAGGAGGAGGGCTGAGGAGTGTCAGGGGGAGAAGGGACCTGCCACTGATGGTGCAGGAAGATGGACCCACAGCCTCCAGAGTTGTGCTGCCAGCTCAAAGCAGCTTTTCTCCCTGCTTATCAAATGGAGGACACCTGACTCAGGACGCTCCCTTGGCTGTTAGCGACCATCACACAAACCAAGCAGACATTTCAGGCTGACAAATAACTCCATGGACTAGAAAACCAAATCCTTCTTCCCCCCCCCCCGCCCTGCCAAGTGACTTCTTTTTTTCTTTGTTTTAAAGAAAAGAAGGATTATTGTTCTTCTGCTGAATAAGATACCTGTTATTCAGCAGTGACTTGTTTATTTAAGTGGAAAGGGCTCAGGATAAGCTTACTAGGTTTTAGTACATTTCAATGTACAACATCTCTTTGACAGTGGAACCAATGCTTTTACATATCCCTGCCTGTTTTCCAGGGAGGCTGTCTCTATTGTGGCTGCTAGGAGGTCCATCAGCTAAGGTATGAAATCAGGATTATTTTTAGGAAAATGCAGGCTGGAGACAGCATACAGTCAGAGATGTAAAACTCTTTCTTGGCAATGGATTTGTCCCCTCAGGGCTTAACGGATATGGCTGTAACAAGAACTTTTATGCATAAAACTAGGAAAAAGTCTTGCTCAACCTACAGCATTATTTTCCATGGCATTCTCCTCTTCTCCTCCTGTGGCCCAGTTTGATACTCTCTGTTCAGTGAGCAGCTAATACATGGCTCCCTTGATTTCAGAAGCACTCAGGCAATATTAACTTTCAAAAGTAATCTGCATATCTTAGGCAGTAGTTGGTGGACATCCTAGCAGGTCTGCCTCGGATAGTCCCAAATTAGCTTTCTCACAAGGAATCTTCCTTACCTGTTATTAAGAGCTGCACACTGAGAAGGTCTCTGCTGTGTGATCCCACTCACACAAACAGGAAAAAACTAGCATAAGCTCATAAATCCATTAGCTAAACCCATGCATTGCCAATAAAAGCTCGCAGACCCCTGGAAAGTCATACAGAAGAAGCCAAGCCTGTAAGAATCAAGCTTTTGCTACACAGGGGATAAAAATTTAACTTGAAAATAATGCACCAAAACATATCCCCTGCTTTTAGTGTAAAGCTGTGTTAATTATAAAATGTGTGGCTTGTGAACTAATTTCAGGCTTTAAAAGACTCAATTTTCTCACTGTCAGAAAAAAATGCCTATTTCTAATGCACAGAGAAGTGAGCTTTCAGAAGTATCTCAGGGGGCTGATTTGCATCAGGTATCTGTGATAAGCTTGGTCAGGGCAAACACTTTAGACAAGGCCCACCCAACTAGCTCCTAAGACCTCCCAAATCTGAACCTGTACAGTAGACATGTTTAAGAAGATTTGGTCACTGCCTGTCCACCACAGCTTGGAGACCATTCAGATTTCTGCTCCTAGCAATGCCACTGGCTAAAGCAACAAAACCCTGTTTTTTTCAGGCACAAATGCTCCTTTCAAAGCTAAACTTGACCATCCTATCTAGACAACACACAACAGGCCCAGCAACTTCAAGCACCCCTCTTCCCATTTGAGAGGGCACATCAGTTCAGGTGTCCTGAAGAGTAACAGACCCAGCTTTCATGAGGAAAAAATATACTACAGTGAGGGCAGCAAAATACTGGCCCAGGTTTCCCTGAGAGCTGGTAGATGCCCATTCTTGGAGACATTTAAAGCCAGGCTGGATGTGGTTCTGAGCAACCTGATCTAGTTACAGATGGGCTATATGACCTTTGAAGGTGCCTTCCAATACAAACTATTCTATGATTTTATGATTCCTCATTACAAAGAGCCTACAGCTTTGAAAATCGGCCCCATAGCAAGTTATTTTCACATCGAAAATCCCATTTTCAGTCTTTTCCTGTTTGTCAGTTTTACCCAGTGATTCAAGTGCTAGCAACACAGTGAGAAACGAATCCCTGAAGAAAAGGCAGCCCAAAAAGCAACTTGCAGCGTTGAACTGCAAAAAAAACCCAAGATGGAAAAAAATGAGAAGTCCAACTTGTTAGCTGTTTCTCTCAAATACATTTATCTGCAGTACCTGAAGTTTTGTTGGCCATAAACTCTACATAAAGGCAGAGTAATACACTGCTACATGCTAGCCAAATCCCACTGAAGCTTAAAGCTCTTCCAAGTGTCAGAAGGAGCTGAAGTCAGTAGCTTATTGGAGGCTTTTTAAGTAGGTAAGTTAGAAAGTGGGCAAACAATACAATTTTTATCCTTGACTATGCAAAATCAAGAGTAACTTTTACATGAAGAAGCAGAAGTGGAACTTCAGCTATGTATAATATTCACCTGACTTCAACAAATCTAAAGGACTGCACTTTAGGAAGGATCCGGGGGAAGCATCTCGGTATAAATTATAGTGTTCTCCTTTCTGGCAACACCTGAAAATAGATCTCTGAGGGGGAGTGAAAACTGGGGTGTCTCATGAAGATGTTGCCTCCAGACTTTTGTTAGCTATATCTTTCATTCTGGTCTTAACCTACAGAGTCCTAGGTTTAATCTAACTGCATTTTCCCATCCCGTATCTAAAATTAAAACAGCTGTTACCTAACCATATGTATGGGTTTTGTGCACTGCATGGCAGTTTTAAGGCAAGCCTGTCATGCATCCACTATATGGCCATTTTTATCTCAAAAACTTTCCATGAAATGTCATTTAGGACACCAGCAATTGCTGTTATTCATTTAGTTTAGTAGGGATAGCAAGAAGAAAAACACCAGCACCAGCACTTCACTACCACTGGTTCCCAGGATCAAAGCAGTAGCAAGTGTGGGGCAAGTCCTGTGTCTGGTTTGTTCTCTTTCCTTTGCAAGCTGGGCCCTGGCACACATACTGGACACTCAGAGGACATATGAAGACTGGCACACATATGTGTGCAGTGGGAATACAAAGTGCTCAGGCAATCCTCCACAACTGGGGAACACCTCAATGTGACAGGTCACCCGATACAGAGTAGCCCAAACTTAGGGCCAAGAAAAAGACTGGCCAGCTTGGATGGGACTTTGAGCAATCTGATCTAGTGGAAGGTGCCCCTGCCCACTGCACGGGGGATGGAACTAGATGATCTTTAATGTCTTTTCCAACCCAAACCATTCTTTGAGTCTATGATTCTATATTCAGGCACTGACAGTGCCTCTACCCCACCTGCTAAGCCAAGCCTCTTATCATTTCTCCATATCAAATATATAGATGAGTCTCCATCAGTATTTTAGATGGTAACTTTTCCCTGCCTGCAAGAAGACACACAACAGCATAGAGCAAGCACTAATCAAGAGGTCTCCTTGCTTTTGGCCCTTGTGGGGCATGATTTGTAGAGGTATGTTCACTTGTCCTTGCTTTGAGAAATGGGAGGTTTATGATGCTACAGCACAAGGAGTCACTGAGAAGCCACTTTACCATTAACTTCTGATTTTGTGAAGGTTACTTTGATTCCCATGGTTCTTGTGCACATGGAGCCTCTCACTTATCTGAAAAGCCATGTCCTCCTCCCTGCCTGTTCCTTTGCTTTGCCCTCTGGCAGGTGAGACACCCTAAAATAATGTTTCGGACAGAAACACAATTGCTTTTACAAGCACAATACTTCATTATATATTTGTTTTGAAAACAGTTTCCAGAGCCTACAGTATGTCAGCAAAAGCCAAAGAGAGTGTTGATGTTGTTACAAGGTCAGCTCTTCAGAGACAGTAGGCAGCAGTGTTGGCATGCTGTCAAATTATCACCATGGCAAAGATGGCAGCTCACAGGCAGTGATTCAGCTGCTTTGACAATACCAAGGCTCCAGCTAAATGTGAAGATAAGTTGCTCATACTCCCTCGCACACGCACACTCTCTACCTTGGGAGTTTCTTAATGTCTTTGTTTTATTATTATTTTAAATGAAGTCACAGAGTTTAAGAAGAAATAGAAGCAATGTGCTTAAGGCTGACAGACCACAGTGAAAGTTCCTTCTATACACATCCGTTGTACGCATATACACACATATCTGTACAGACACACACCTCCTACAGACAGTATATTACTATAAACAAGCTTCTCCTTAAGTAGTTGAAACAGTGAAACCTGATTCTCAGAAGACTTCCTTCCTTTGTGTGTCACTTCCAGCTTCCTCTCTCCTTAATGCAATGACTCTTGCTTGCCCTTTTGGCTGTGGGAAGACAGGCTGCCCCCTCATCCCCAGGCTGTATGCACAGGGGCCTGTCAGCGGCTATGCATGTGTAGACAGTTCAGCTCCCACAGCCAGCAATGTGTAATGGCTCAGTCCTGCTCCCCGTCTGCTCCCTGGGGCATGTCTTTAGGTTACTCCCCTATTCTCAGTTGCCAATGTTTTAATAACAACAATAGCAGCTTAATAATTCTGGAAATTTCTTTTATATTTACCTTGGCTTCTTGCTTGTATACCGCAAACATTTGCAACTGTAAAGTTAACAATGCCATTTAGTATACCTCAAATATATCCTTGTGCTCCACCCAACATCAGAAAACTTACTGATGGATGGAGATGCTTAGAGGCTATTATAAATTGCAAGTTCTCTGCAATGACTGGAATGCTTTTGGGAGGTGCTCTGTAAAGATGTATGAACTTCACTTGATTTTTTATTGGGATGTTTTGTTATAAAGTCACTGCTTTTGTTTAATTTTGCAGGCCTGGGAAGACAAAATATTCAGGAATGAATAAAACAGATTGAGATAGATTACCTCCAGTAAACACTGCAGGGTTGTTAGGAGACAATGCCAGCACTATCTGCTCTGAAAAGCCTTTTTCCAGGCTGAAGCAAGCTATAAACTTTGTTTTGCTATACAAGGTGCTTTGTTCTTAGTTTTCATATTAAAAAAAAAAAAAAAGCTTTTGTATCTGGGTGTGCCCTGCAGCCATGCCCTCACTCCATGTTAGGGCAAGAGCAGGGTATGCATCAGCTGCCTCCTCTCTCTGCCCTGGCCTGTACCCAGTAGCTTGTAGTTTTTCCATGGAAAAGGAAACCCAGCGCAGGGAGCTCCTGTGCACCAAGCCCCAGCTGGGAGTAGGTGGGGAGGACTCGACCCTTGACTTACCACACACGATGTGCTCCTACACGGAAAATAGTTCAGCATTTCTGTGTGAGGAGGTTTTTTCTCCAGGAAAGGCAGAGGGCCAGTCCCAGGACAGCCCTGCAACTAGCAGGGTGATGGGCAGGCCCACAGGGCACAAAGGAGGCTGTGCTGCCTCCTTGCCCATAAGGCAAAGAAGGATTTCTCTCTTTTGAAGCAGAATCATGACCTGACTGATCAGAACTCGGGGAAATACAGTTCTCCCCTCCCTCTCCCCACTGTGGCCCTTAGACTCTGCAGTGGGTACACAGCATGGAGCAGGATGCAGACACCTGGCTGCTTATAAAACAGCGGCACTAACAGGGCTTTCCTAGCAGTCCCTAATTCCAGGAAGTCTCCTCATTTTCCTAAGAAAAGCTGTTAAGAGGGGAACATCAAAAAATACTCAAAGTCTTTTGAAACATAAGGATTTATTTCTGGAAGTACTGTGCTCTCTGAATGCTTCAGAGCTCTCAGGAACAAATCACTGCCTAATGATGATAAGCATCTCCATGTGCTTATCCAACTGACAGGACACAAAAAGCTGTAATTTGGCACAAAGTTCTCCTGCACCAACAGTTTTGTGTGGCTCACTGCAAGTCTCCATCCCTCACAATTGGAAACCATGCAGCCATACATTCATTGTCTTACTGTTTCAGTGGTTTTGGTGCTCGTGAACAGAACAGGCTGCAGACAAGCACACTGAGGGCTGTGCCAGTCTGCCTACCTTCTCTCCTTCCTCCTTGGGATGCCTTTCCAGACAGATCTGGACCTCTTCAGATCAGAGAGTGTGGGTTTCAGGAAGGTCTTGGTTTGCTCAGGCAGAAGCACAGGAAGAGAGGCAGAAAGCCAAGCCCGCTTCCACACTTGGCTGCTTTTCCAAGGGAGAGATTATAACTTTTTTTCCTTTCAGAAAGATACTTGTCAAGGGAATATTAGTGGAAAATGAAAGACAGAAGCTGTGTTCCTGTGCCTGTGGTCAGGTATGATTACAGAGAAGAAAGATAAACGTACTTTCACTGAGTACATGGGCCACTGTCAGAGCTGCAGGAAAGGGGGAAGCATTCACGCATTAGGAGACTACATAAAAGGCAGGAGAGAAAAGAAGCCAGGCCGTGTTCTCAAAATGAGAATGTACATATGGATGCTGGAGTCTAATTTTAATCATCCACATATGAAACGTTTGGCCCAAGTCCCAATCTCTTCTGAGCAGGAGCAGTCGTTTAGGATTCCCTTTCCTGGCAGGTGTGCAGGCTGTTCCCTCTCCTCTGCAGCAGGGTCCAAATAAACACTCTCTGTTCTTCGCAAGGGGAACGGAGATGCACAAAGGAGAAGCCTGAAGTGCAGCAGAGAGTCGATTCCCCTCCCGCAGTGAAAACAGACATCAATCAATGCTCCCGGCAAATGGATTTCCCTCCCACTGCCATCACTGCTCCTCAAGCAGGTGGCCAGGTCTGGAGGAAGCTTTATTTCCCATCACCCACGCGCACGCCACTCGGCACAGGGATGCCAGTAATTTTCTTTCATGAGGGTGGGAATCAATTACTAACTCCTTAAGCTGGGGAAGAGTATCTCAGAGGCGCGACTTCTTCCTTGCCAGTGCTGCCATATGCTGCCTTTTACTTCAGCAAACTGCAAATGCACAAAAAAGGACTTTCCCTTTTTTATTTTAACCTGATACCTGTTTATCCCTGTTCAACACAAACTGTTTACAAGCAACATTAGGCCTCTGTTAATATATTTACAGGACTTAGGTCTTACAATAAAAACAGCCCATGCCCTAATGAGGGGGAAAGATACTACAAATATCTAGAAATTACACTGCCCAGATGCAGAGCTTCTCTTTTTGTTATCATTAGGCATCACTCTGAAGATCGGCAGAGATGCGTTTGCTATTAATTGATAATCACTGATTTCCTGTTTTATTTTTAATACATCCTTTGCAGATTGTCTTACTCCTTCAGCAAGATGAGTGCTCTCATCCCAATGTTTTCTGCTCTTTCACAGGAAAGAAAAGCAAGGAAAATAAGAGCAGTCTTGCAAGGAGGCTAAGATGCATCAGAGATGTTTGTTGACCCAAGAAAGAGTGCTGGGCAAGAGGTTTGAGCATTGACCAGCAACACCTTGCAACCCCATTTATTAACCAACAGCTGGAAAATAAAGTATCATAAATATTTCACTGGCTTTCAGGAACCTAAAGCATGGCACTGAAGTTCAGAGACCAGGAAGGAGGAGAGAGGGGAAATATGAGACAGGTTTCTTCAGCACTAACTATACATCAGTAGCTCCACCCCATCTCTGCTTAGAGATTTAAGGCCCAGTAACAGCAATACTATTAAAACCCTGGAAGAAAATATTCTTTTAGAAATATTTAAGCAACTCAACTACATATAATTTAACAGGAGCCAAAAAGCAAATGGCAACAAAAGCAACACCACGATAAAACTCTGAAAAGGCTTTTGACTTCCTGAAAGCAAAACGCACCCAACTATATACTGTGAAACACAAGTCACTGCCAGCAGCAGAAAGTATTTTAACACTCTACTGATTCTGGAGTTTGGAATCAGTTCCACTTAAAATTTTATAGGAGAAAAACAATTTCAGTAATTCCCCATTGTAAAGATAAATTTTCACAGGCAGGCAAGTACTGGGTTAACCAGCTCCAAGACTGCAGACCCTGCCTCAGTGAGAACATTTTCAGAGATGAGATAGAAAGGAACATTAAATAACTCTTATTTTGCAGGCTAAAAATAAAACATGTGAATTCCTTTCAAGATGCTAAAACAAGCTTTCAAACAGTGACCTGAAACAGTGTTTGACTGGTTTGTGCTACAACCCATCCTTCCCTCCAATTTATTTTCTGTCTATCCTTGGCAATTTTTACAGAAGACTGGCCTGGGTATTGGTTCCCCATGGAAAATATGATCCCTCTCAACTAGACAAATAACCCTTGCTATGTTTGTTATATTACTGCACACAGAAAGGACACCCAGCACACTTTGCTGGTACCCCAACATCTTATACAGGCAAAGGCTTCCCTCCCTCCACACCTTGCTCATCCTGCTCTCCATGCACATCCAGAATAGGAGTTGCTACATGATCCAACATTCCTCATCCAGAAAGGCATGGGCCAGGTCCCCATGACACATTCTGCAGTGGATACTTGATACCGCTCAGTGCAAACAGCCCCAGTAACTCAGTACTGCAGTTAGCCTGTGTCAGGTATGTCTGTCTCACCAGTTAAAACTTATTTGTACGCAAAATGGTGTTTTAAAGCTGGCTCCAGCATGGCACATAGCTGACGTGGGCTCTTTGTGCTGAAATACTACTGGGGAGTCTCCTGATCAGGGAGTCTCCTGATCGCTTGCATTGATTCAAAGAGCATTCTGCCTGCTGCCTGCAGTGCACAGGGCAGTGAGGAAAGCTGGAGACCGCCCTGGCTCAGTGCTGCCAAGTGAGTAGCTCTGGCCTTAAAGGAAGTGAATAAACCAGGCTGTGAACAAAGCGTTCTGAAATCTCCATTCAGGGCAGGAGAAGAGGATGGGATCAAGGCAAGACAAGAGCTGCGGTGTATCTACCCTGGAGGGTGATGGCACAGAAGCCATGACACCATGCAGCCCTGCCAGGCCCATGGGGACAGATCCAGCCTCTGGGCCACTTGGGCAGCAGATTTATGATATGCTGTGTGTATGCTCAGAGGTGACACCCTCCTGATTCACAGGCAACATAGTAAGAAGCCGTCATGGCTGAACACAGGTCAGAGATGGTTTTTCTTACTTGCTTATTTTGCCTTTTAAAAGTACTCTTTCAAGAGAAAAGGCTGAATTACAAAAACCCCTTATCTATGTTTTTCAAGATGTCAGATTACTTAAGGAACTGGTTAATTTAGCTTTTTATTCTAGATATGTAACTAAGCTGGTCTGTTTAACCCCTAAGACCTCTTAAGTGCATATAAAGCTGAGCAAGAGCCCCAAAATCTCAGCCTATAAAAAATTTGTTAAATTGATGTTTAACAAATTATTTTCCTTTCCAACTGGTTAAGAGTTAAAAAACAATAGTATGAATAATCATAACAACAATAAACCTTGAAAGCTACTTGCAAATATTGAGGAAAACTTGTAACAGGAGGTACAGAATATCCATCTCTCCTGTCTTCTCAGTAGTTACTTATTTTGTGGCCAACCTTTGGTGTTTTTCTGGTGCAGCAGAACAACTATGAATTTCATCACCTAGAACAGTAGCTTTCTACCAAATTTCCTCATTAGTAATTTCTGTTAAACGAGAATGATAGTTCTAACTTTTTTTACATTTAGTTCTTGTGCATTAAGTCTTTCCATTGAGATATAGTGAAGAATGAGATCTGCAGGTGAACATATCTGATGAACTGCTTTGTTCTCTTGTAAGATGCATAAAGGACCATGCAAGAAGGTGTTAGTGCATGAGGGTACCAAATAAGTATCTTCTAGCTCATGGAATCTAAGGATGAAACATAACGTTTGGAAAATGCATTTGAACACTTTTTTACTAGGCAGAGTTAGTTACCTGGCCAGAGTAAAGTACACACCTATGTGTGTACAAGACCATTGGTGTGAACAAGGAGGAACTACTAACCTAGATCACTATGAGTACCCCTGGTGTTATGGGAGAATTCAATAACAGCTACACAAAACGAAGAACTACATTGCCATTTTCAAGGACCACACAGACAAACGCATTTCACCACTTTTTTCTTCTTTACACTTTCCCCCCTCTTTTTTTTCTGTTAGTATTCAGGAGCATCTCAGCATCTTCACAGTAAACTAGGTTCCTCTCCAAAGTATTTATCTGCTAGCAATGTAGCATGTTCAGTGGTGTCTAGTCTGGTGCTAAAGGAAAGGAATAAAATGATGGGAGAAGTGGTCTAAGATCAAGTTAGATCAATCTAAGATCCATTAAGTTTCATAAAACTCTTAAATGAAGTGCACTCCTCCAAATAATTTAGTTTCCAAGAGTTATTTAACTACTTCCTTAAAGAAGAAAATGAAGTTTGATATTAAAAAAATCTACATTCCCACATTTCCAAAACAATTAACTTGGCTTATTCTGTTGGGGATAGCAGCAGAAATAACAATTTCTATCTGAACTGTAACAACGTACACACATTTTTCCAGCCTGAGCTCTTACTCTTTCGAGGGTGGGAGTGGGGGAAAGGGAAGTGTCCCCACATTTGGCCTTACCAGCAATTAGGCAGACTGGGCAACGACTCCACTACCATTACATACAAAACGCTGAGGACACCACGAGGGCTTTCAACAGGGCTTGGTGATCAGCAATTCAATGACATGGGACAACAGTGGAAAGCAACTACAATGCTTATACACATGATTAATGGCGGTCACAGATCACACACATAAAATTATGGAAGTGTTTCTTACTATCTAGGAAGGTCTGAGGTAATTCAATCCTCCAGAAGAAAGCAGCTTGTGTAATTCTCCAGCGACCAGCAGTTCGAAGGAGGTGATCCTGCCCCTCTACTCTGCTCTTGTGAGACCTCACCTGGAGTACTGTGTGCAGTTCTGGTGTCCTCAACATAAAAAGGACATGGAACTGTTGGAACAAGTCCAGAGAAGGGCCACAAGGATGATCAGGGGACTGGAGCACCTCCCGTGTGAAGACAGGCTGAGGAAGTTGGGGCTGTTCAGCCTGGAGAGAAGGCTGCGTGGAGACCTCGTAGCAGCCTTCCGGTATCTGAAGGGGCCTATAAGGACACTGGGGAAGGACTCTTCATTAGGGACTGCAGTGACAGGACAAGGGGTAATGGGTTCAAACTTAAACAGGGGAAGTTTAGATTGGATATAAGGAAGAAATTCTGTTAGGGTGGTGAGGCACTGGAATGGATTGCCCAAGGAGGTTGTGAATGCTCCATCCCTGGCAGTGTTCAAGGCCAGGTTGGACAGAGTGGGTGATATGGTTTAGTGTGAGGTGTCCCTGCCCATGGCAGGGGGTTGGAACTAGATGATCTTAAGGTCCTTTCCAACTCTAACTATTCTATGATTCTATGGTTCTATGACTGTCAGGTTCAATATGCTGGAACAGAATAGGGGAGACCTGGTGACTTGGTTACTAACTCTGGTTGTCAAAGACAAAACTTAGAAAGAGAATCCCTCCTATCAAAGGGCATTGGGTGAACCAGAGAAACCAGACTCTTCCCTCTAGATCTTCCATTTAAAACAAACAAACAAGGGCCAGAAATAACATTCCAGAGGGAATGCCTTTTTTTTCCCCTTTCTTAACTGTATTTTTTTAAAAATTAGAAGCACTGCTTCATTTCCTAGTACCCAGGGTACTTTTGCTATAGATAGTCTTACGTGTTAAAACCACTGAGGTAAGCTGTTGTGTAACGTCCAGATCTCCCACTACCCCATGTGGCCGCTGATAGTGGTCACAGAATTCAGAGCTAAGGCTCCCTAAGGAGACCATACTACCATGCACATCTGGAGTGGCACCAAAAGCAGATTTTGATTTTTATTCAACTTTCTTGGCAACTATAAACAACGGAAAAACGAAGCCAGTCCAATGCTGGTATTTAACACCTGTGTTCAGGTGGCTGCTCTCCCAGCAACAGGAGCATCCTCATGGAGACAGCAACTGAACTGTGTGACAGACTCATGGCGGTTGGGGTTGAAAGGGACCTCTGAAAGGTCATCTTCTCCAACCCCCTGTTCAAGCAGGGCCACCCTGAAACTGAATCTTTCCAGCATGATAGCACTACATTTACAAAATCATTCTCAGGGGAAACTTTAAAAGCAGGGAATCTGTAAATGTTAGGACAAATAGTAACACTTAAAAAAGGGTTAAATCAATCTTCAAAGTTTACCTTTTGAATAAACCAGCCATTTCACAGTGCCACAGTTCTGCTACATGGCTCTGCATGGACACAACAAAAAACTGAAATGCTCATTTTGTTTTGAAAAAAATCTTCATATTGAAGTTAACTAACAGTTGAACCACAGAGAACCCAGGAAACAGGGCAGTCTATTTAGAGCATTAACTGAGTTTTGTTTACTGCTTAGGATGAATTCATCATGCAAACAGTCCAAAGTGAGATTCTGGCAGGCTCGGAACATGGTCGGAGAGGCTGAGGCCAGGGACATTCTACATCCATATTAGGCTGTGGATGAAGTCCTGAGCTGGATTCAACAGTTCTGCTTTGCCTGAGGCTTCAAAAACCGAATGATGGCAATTTACGTGCAGAATCATCACTATCGGAACATCTTAAAATGCATTTGATCCCACTATGGGACTACTACCTACAGAAGCATGAAACTACAAACACTGAACTGAAAACCGAACCTCCTGTTTGCAAGACTGAAGGAGGATGAGTAGAAGGACTCTTGTCCCTAAGGAAAACGAAAATATTTGCAAATTAAACTAGAAACTTTAGCCCAAAGCATAAATCTAATTTATATATCAAATCAAATTCTTGATTTATACTAAAACAACAACAGAACAACTGTGCTTACTCAGCACAGAATTTACTTATTAGAGAGTAAATAAATCTACCTTTACCTCCCTAAAAATGTCACTGTGTTTACTGTTATTACTAAAGTGCAGAGTACTCAGCAGTTTCAGCTGGTTTATGCAGCAGTAGGGTTGGTTTTTTCCTCGTGCCTTTGGATATTGTGGATAACATCAATGAATCAGGTAGAAACAAGATGATGGGCAGTTCTACCACATTTAAGCTTCCACACAGTGCCCTTTATTACAGTATTTGAATACGGCTATTTTAACAAGTTGGACAGTCAGCAAACAGATCTTCACATAACAGAAATACAGACAGACTTTCTGCACTTGATTTTAAGAGTTTGTGTAGAATGAATTGGCTGTTTGGTATAGTGCACATGAACAAATGTTTCCTTTATAACCATGGCTGAGGAAAACTGCTCTGAAAAGGAATCAGAGCTGTGTAGTACTAGTCCTTTAGTTCACCACCTGGCTGTGATTCTTCTCACACCCACATACAAGAGCATCCCAACATAATCTGGATCCATTTGGACTGGCGCTGACAATCCCTGGAAGCTCAGTATCATTCTGAAAACAAAATTTCCCATCCAGACTGTTTAGCTATCTGCACACACGCACCAGGAATATCTGGCATCTCCGGGACAGCCAAGCTATATGCTGCTACTTAAACCGTAGTAACATCACCATGTCATGTGCGTTGAGGTGCCAATAAAAGGTACCAATAGAAATACTTCTCTGTAAACAGAGAAAACAGAATGCCAGATATAGAGGAATATGGAAAAAACTAATATCAGAAATGAGGGCATCAGTGATTTACTGCAGCACACTGACTAGTGCTAGGCCCAGGAGACAAACTTTATTGTATCCAACAGCAAGATTTCCCCACAAAATATTTTCACTGCTTTTGAAAGCGAATGTGTAATGTCTCTGGAAAAACCCTGCTGATAGCAAGAGCCTGCCCAGAAGAAGACAAGCAGTCAAGCTGGGCTCTGGCCTTCCCCAGGGCAGATTTGTTCCGACCTAACTTGGGAGCTGTTAGGGAGGCAGCTTGCCCAGAGCTATTGAATCATCTCTTACAGCATACAATGGGGTTCACAACTGATGTTTTGCAACACAATGGCAAGTAACGGGAACCAAACCCTTGCTTCTTCTTTATTTGGCCCCATCTCCCTGATAAGACTATGTCTATATTAGTAAGTGAAACTGGGCAAGGAAACTCTCCAGGGGGCTGGAGCTGCTGCCTACACTGCTACAGCATTACAGTGGTGCCTGGCATGGATTTTGCCCTGAACAGGGCTCCTTCCTCCAACAGGCTTCTGAGCACGGTCTGGGAAAAGCAGGAGCCAGAGGCATTTCCAACAGGTTGCTTGCTTGTGGCCACCCCGCTGTGGAGACTGAGTTCAATGGTATGGACATGTGCTGCGCCAGAGGCATCTCTGTGACATGTTTACTAGAACAGACATAGCCGCAGTGTCTCGGTCAGTGAGCTATTTAGCATGTTGAAGTCTCTACCTCTTCAGCTAGATATATGAATCTGGACAACAGAGCTCTTTCCAAAATGATGTAAAACTGACCCACTGCTTAGAAAAGTTCATGTTTCAAAATCAGCCTTTTCTCTCTAAATTAATAATAATGGCAACAAAATCAGACCATTTAGCTGAAAGAATTGCAACTTTCCTTGCAGTCTTAAATACCTCCCTTCCACAGCCATAAGCAAGAACTCTGACAGAGGCTGCTCAGACCTAAAGCTACTTAGATAAAAATCATCTCTTTTACATTCCCTATTTCTGTGCTATTGTTTTTTTAAATGAGATGCACAGTAAAATCATCTCAGCAGCCAGAATCTGACCTGTTTAAGGCAACCTCTGGCCTGCTTTTCTAGCAATGACCATATGCTTGCAGCAAGAAATAAAGATAGAAACCAAGAAATCGCCATGCTCTAGGATATGCACAAACAAACCTCTTTGGCAAACCTAGCCAGTGTGTAAACAGAACCAATAAAAAGCTGTTGTACGTCATAAAAAGGTACTTCAATTTTAATAGTTTCTCTAAGAATCCATATTTTAGATTCAAGTATCCTTATTTCCAAATAGAGGCTATTATATGAATACAGGTGGTCCTAAGGCAGGAAAAATCCTAGGAGAGTATGAAAACAAAGATGCTCTCAAAAAATACTAGCTTCTGTTCCTGAGGGTAAGGACTGACAGCACCACATCCTTCCAGCTAGAAAGCAAAACCTCAAACAATACAGTACTTTTCAAAGTAGTAGCTCTGGTACATGCTGAGCTGCCTATTAACCAATGGCACTGGCAATGGGTGCTTTTTGTGAATGAGCCGTATCTGTTTCTTCATGCAGTGTCTACAATGACTTTTTCTGCTACATAAGGTGTGAATTCCTGGGACGAGCAGCACATCCCATGGTATCACGTATCCTGTGAACTACATATTTTATCTGAGAGGGGGAGATTTTCTTCTTTTAGAACACAGCCAGAGGCAAAGTTTCATCTCCAAAGCTATGTTTAATGTCAGTGGAGTGAGTCCATTTGAACTGACATACTAAATCCACTTCCCAGCTGATCATCTAAATGGTTTTGTTGTTTAAAGGCCACTTAATTCATATGATTAGAGAGGAACTGTCACAGATTTTTACTTGCCATTACACACCCGAGATTTTCAATTTTTTTGGAATCCAGGACTCCTTTTCTGTCTCTCTTCTAATCCTTTGTTTCTACCCCTATTTGTACACAAAACCATGAATTTTGTTTGCAAACACAATGCTGTGACAGGGCTCTGGTGAGAGCATGTGGTAAGTGGCAGGACAACAGCAGCTAAATCGTGCTTGTGCTCCGCACTCCCATTCCCCTCTTCGGCCTCCAGCAAATGCAGTGCATTCCTCATCCATCTGTTACTTCTCATCACAGACACAGAGCGATTTGTATCTCGGCAGCACTTTCTGTAAAGAAGTCGCCATACGCTGTATTATATTTCAGACATCAAAGTGATCACCGCTAGTCAAGGCTTATGCCAAGAGCTACGTCAGTTTCGGGGTAAGCACTGGCAACCTAAGCACCATACAAGCAGGGAAGATAACTCTGGCACCCAGCCTGGCCTGCACAGCAGTTATTTCTGTACACACGAAACCACTTGCAACAGCAATATAAGCTCACAGTTGCTTGTATATGAGCATCAGCTCATTCAGTTCAGCATCTTTCCTTTTTGTAACATGAAGTTCACCATTTTTCTGCATGATTATACCTGTTCGTCCATGGAACTTACCAGTTACTCTCCTGTCTTAATGAGTATTTTTGTTTGAGCAGCTGGTAATCCACTTATTCAGGTAGGACAGCCAGAATGTATTTAAATAATGAATGAGTTCAGTATAGCTTTCTGAACCTCTTATTATGCCACTATACCAAGGCCTGTGGTTTAACACACAAATTCCAGTATGTGAAATGGACTGTTTCCCTGAAGAAGTCAGGAAGGCAACCTTTGTCTGGAGTAAACTGCTAGGACATGGGACTTCTTCTTTTTATTTGTTTCCAAACATATACTTCTCATACTGGGAAAACCTGCCTTGCATTAGCAAAAGGCTACGTAAACCACTTGATTATGGAGTATATTTCTTTTTTTTTTTAGTTGCTGAGTTGATGAATTATTTTATAATTTGGGATACTGTTTGTAGAGGTAGAGTCGCTGACATGTATGCATACCTTCTCCATGCTCTTTATGCCTTGGCCAGAGTATTTCTCATTGAGCACCCAAGAAACCTCACCTCACACCAGTGAGGTAAAAAGGAGGAGAAGAGCACAGAAAATCTTGTGAAAGAGATCAGAAAGATTCCCAGAGCCTTTTTATTACATATAACCAGGCGGGAAAACTTGCATTTGTGTCTCTCTTAAGATGCCACCACTTCCATTTGCCAGAATTTTGTTCATGTTTTCCATGGGTACAAGTTGGCTGTGTAAAAAACACTATTCCTTGAAAACTTTACTTACCATTTATCCTTAAACCATTACTACCAGAGAGGAAACTGGAGTAGGAGCAGAGTGTGAAAGCAAGAAAGGGCTGTATAAATAAGATCTTTTGAGGGGAAAGTGATCACACAGTGTTGTAAATTGCAAAGTTATTTTCCATGATAAAGAATTTATTTAGGCAGACATAAGAGGACTGGAGGAATCGATAGGGAAATATATCCAAGAGTATTATGTAGCTCAGTAAAAAAAATTAACTCTTTGCTCCCCTCATCATGCAATGTCCAAATTGTTCTCAAGTGAACACATTCATGTAAGGACATCAGGAAGATATTTAGACATTAGGAAGAAATTTGGACATTAGGAAGGAATTGCTCCCTGTGAGGGTAGTGAAGAAATGGCACGGGTTGCTCAGAGAAGCTGTGGCTGCTCCATCCCTGTCAGTGCTAAGGCCAGGTTGGACAGGGCTTTGAGCAACCTGGTCCAGTGGAAGGTGTCCCTGCCCATGGCAGGGGGCTTGCAACTGGATGAGCTTTAAGGCCCCTTCCGAACCAAACCATTCTATAATAAAATACAGTAAGCATGGCACATTTAATAAATGGGCAGTAACATTCATCTGACCACAATGAACAAACCAGAAATTGAAGCAAAAGTCTCTTCCTCAAGAAAAGGGAGACTGCTAAAAGAGAAGAACAACAATAAAAAAATGCAGAGCTGAAGAGAGACACGCTGATGACAGCAGGATTATTTTCTACTTAGTGCTGGCCAATGCTTTGTAACCAAGGTTTCAAAATGCTCATGTATTTATTTTTCTTCTGTTTCCCCCACCCCCACCCCCCTCATCCAGATTTGTTTAGCTAAGGGTTGGATGTATCATGACAGAAACCTACAAGATTTGAAAAGCACTTCTTCATAAACCAAAATGGAAATGAACTTCCTTTCCAGTGCTGCCTGAGAACAGGAAAAGTCCCTCTCCCACTCCCCACCTGTCCTGCCAGAGAGCTGCCAGTTCCTGATAAGGTTGTTTTGAATGCTATGCAGTACAAGTACTACAAAGAACTGCAGGTTCTGTCACCATAATTCAACAAAATGAGGATGGTTCTACCTTATATGCAGAATTATTCCAGAGGACTTAGTTACATGAATGTTACGTATCTGTTTGCCTTAGCAGCCTCAGAATTTAAGCAATGGGAGATGCCAAAGTCCAGGCTGCCTGTGAAACTGCAGCACTGCCCCTATGTGTAAGACCTATGGGTACAGCCTTCAACTCCTTGGTACGCATTTCTTTTCACAACCACTCCCTCACTCAGTGTGTAAATCAAACTCCAGAAGCCCTGTGAAGACAGAGTAGAAAGCTTGCCAAATGATCAGGGACCAAGACATGACTCAGCTGCCATGAGCAGGCATGGAGGCTCTCCAGCACTTACAGAGGGGCTGGATCCATCAAAGACCTTCACCTACAGCCGGTTCTCAGCATGGGAAAGCTGCTCTGAATTTATTTTCCCCTGAAGGCTACTGTATAGGCCAAATGTGGGCAGATTTGCACAGGGGGAAATAGCAGAAGTACTCCTCACACAAAGGTCATGTGCTCCACTGAAGTTTATGTGCTTGCTCCAAAGTACAAGAATACAAAATCATACCAAACAAAATCGCTGAAGTTTTCTTTTAAGGTAGAAAAACCCCCAAACCCAACTAATTTTTATGCTAGCCTTGTTCTCAGTCTTGCTGAATCACTTGAGCTCAAATATTCCAAAAATGCTCAGGCTGAGGAGATCAGCTGGCCTGAAAAATTTCAGCTCAAACATTGGAAGTTTCACAAATACCCTGAAAAAAACAGGGTACTATAATGGGAGCTGCTGGGCAACTTTCCTAATTGCTGGTGCTACCAATCTATTACATAGTCAGGACTTTCCGTGTTTTGTTTATCGCAGACTCCATTATCAACTTCTCTCCAGTGAGCAGAAAGGAGGCAGAACTGCCAGCTGAACTCAGAGAGCCTCATAAAATTGTTCTGTGGCCAGTCTGGGCAGCGAGAGACACCAAAGGGCAGTTCCTGGTGTCTGCCATGGCCTTACAAAGCTGTATCAGACACATGAACACGTACATCACTCCAAGAGAA
This sequence comes from Pezoporus occidentalis, assembly GCF_034315485.1. NCBI lineage: Eukaryota > Metazoa > Chordata > Aves > Psittaciformes > Psittacidae > Pezoporus > Pezoporus occidentalis. Next base: position 12,890,406 of record NW_026915724.1, read on the forward strand.
AAGGCTTTCACAGCATGAGTAGTCTGTGCCTCTCCCAAGGTCATGTGCCTGAAACCCACAGCCAGTCAGACTGCCGCTTAAACGCCAGTGTGGAGCCATACAGGCTGATGAGATAAAACTATCACAGTCATATTTCAGCAGATGAAAAAGAAACCTGAGATGCATGCTTGGATTAGATGCAAGAAATAGGATACCTGGACAAGTCACAGGCAATTCTATTTGTGCGCTGAAAGGAAAACTGAAGCAGGTTTCACAGAAACCAACTTTTAGAGAAAGAAAAGTTAAACAATTCCTTCTTCCTAGGCAGTAAATGAGCATTTCCAGCACCATGCAATGACAGAGTGGTCAGGACTGTACCTCAGATCTACCTGAGTAATTACAAGGAGCTCTCAGCACTGAAGTCTCCCTTCCTAAGCCACTGAATTAGAGATGTTTCTGCAATGACATACATAGGGCACAAACAATAGTGCCTAGGAGTCAATCTCTAAACATAGGGTTTGCAGTTCTCAGGACAACTCCAGTGGAGTAAAAACCAGTGTAAGTTTAACAGCTTGACTTCGTACTTTCTGCTAACTCCAAAATTAAAACCACCAAACAAGTAGTTTGCAGCCTGTTCTCAGCCACTTCAATGCAGTTCTATGTGTGTGAGATAAAAAGAAAATGTAAAATTACAGAATTTTTAAGTGTCCATTGTCTAATAAATAGTGGTAACTACAGAAATTGTAGTACCTTCAGGCAGGGAAAGACTAGATTCAGAATTACAATAATATATTCAGTTTCCTGTGGTCATTAAGTTAAGCTATAAAGGTCTCACATCAGGTCAAGAGAACTCCTGGCACACCAGAAACCCTCTACTTCACAAGGAATTACAGTCAGAGCTGTCATTTGGAAGACTGTAACATCAGTGTCCTACTCAATAATCATACTTGTACAGGATGTTGCTTTTAAATTTCTAAGTGGGGTTTTGTGCCTCTTACCTTTAGTAATGTGTGATCCTATCATAGGACTGCCTGTTACACTAATATGAAGTGACGCTTCCTTACCAAGGGCTCAAATTTTAGTTGACCTTCCATTCTGCCCTGGACAGGTGAATGAATTGGATTGTCAATATTGTAATAACTAGTTGAATTTTACTTTTAATAAGATTTCCAGTGGAGATGATTGTCCAAGCAGTTCTACCCATCAATTTTCTATAGGGTCAGAAGAACTGTTGTTCTGGATCATGAATTGCATATGACAGCATAAAACAAGGATAAATTCCAAGTAACACATTTGATAAATAGGAAACAAAAGACAAAGAGTTCACCTTTAATGAACAGTTGAACTGTGAGTACTAAAGTCTGGCACTGAAAGCAAAACGGGAGACACTTGGTAGAGAGCTACACTTTAAAAGCATGACTGCCCATGTACATTTTGCTTTCCATGGAATTCATTTAAGAGTTACAGCTGCTCAGGACCTTTGAAAATCAGACACAAAAGGTAAGATTGCATTTAAAGGTATGGAAAGTATATGTGTGCAATGCACTGTCTTCCACCACCAGTATTTCTAGAGCATAAACAGGGTTATTTTATGAGTGATGAATGCCCTTTTCCCAAAAAGCCGTTAGGGCAGAGGGCAGGAAGTGTCAGAAAGGTGGCGGTTTCTTTTCCTAATCCTCAGTCTGATTTCCTTTTGGGTTTGACCCCATGAGGAAGGCTAAATTATAAAGAGGTCTTAGGATACCTTCACTTGGTTCTCCACCAAAACCCATCTCTCCTCCCTGCCCCACAACTATGTGCATCCAGTCAAGATTGCTGCTCGCTAGGCAATAACAGAGGGAATGACATTCCTCTCATCACTCCTCAATCACAGAGGCTGTGAAGGGCACATATGTGCAGCACTGTGGTCTACAAAGGGGTCATGGAAAAGGAAGAAACAGAGGAATCACTATAGATTGATCTGGAAGCACAGAGCATGAATCACCTGGGTTTTTCACCACTGTGGGGGTCAGGCCACCATCAGGGCTGAAAAAGATTTGAACTGTAAAGCTCTCATGGTATCATCATCCTGGTACGATAGTTTTAGCAAAGTTTCACTAGACAAACTCGGATTTAATTCTGTCATTTTAAATACTGCTACAGAAATTACAACTGCTGTATTTTCCAGTATGAAGAGTGGAAAGGATTTAGGTGGGAACCAACTATTCACTGCACATACTTTTCTTGCTAGGAGAACTGTGATCTCAAACTTCAGCACTTAATTTACAACTGTTTCATCTGTTCTCTCCTGCTGCTTTTGCCACTTCCTGCAGTATTTGGGAAATCCTGCTCTTTATTTAAAAGCTATTAGGCATGGCTATTAATTCCCTAAACTATCTCTCCTTTCTGATTTGTTGCCTACCTCAACAAGGGAATTTGAAGTGACCCAGACTGTACTTCCATTCTATCAATGCAGTGCAAAGCTGCTTCAAAACAACTGCAGTTCTGCAGCTAGGCCTTTCCTTTGCCCAGTTTTTACTCCAAAGTAAGGGAGCTGAGGGAGAGATGCACAGGGAAGCAGAACAGTGCTCTGCATCACTCCTGAGTAGTGATAGGCCTCCAAATAATAGTATAATCCTGCTCCAAAAGCAGAAGTCAGATTGGACCCTGTGCCAGAAAGTTTTCCTTCCTGATCACCTCCACCACAAATGCGCACCACCCAGGCAATGTCTCCATGGGCCATGACGAACAGACCCCAACTTCTCTCCTTTCTCCCGGAGCAGCCCAGGTACAAGGCAGCTCTAAGCTGGTTTCAGCTTTAGCAGTTGCTAAACTGCTGTGCATCATCACTGGGCACAGCATGGTGCTAAGTGAGCTCTAGAGCTCGTGACTGGTATTGGAGCACATCCCACCAGGCTGGGGAAGGGACAGCGGGGAGCTCATGTTGACGTTTGCAGACGCACGTCCTACGTCCGAACAGGGAACAGAGACACTACACCTCCAAGCAGGAAATTCAAAACAGGATTGCTTGAAGCTTTCTTCATAATTTTCTTTCCTTTATTTTTCTGCTATTAGTGACATTTACAAATATGTAACTCTGAAGCCAACACCAGGATAAAGCCTTGTGAAGAAATGATAGCTCAGCTAGATTTGTCATAGTTTCATTCATTTGAGAAATCTGCTTACCATGATCCCAGGTCCTGAGTGTGAGTGTCTAAGCAGGCAAAGCCCTTGCCCTGAGTTCTGCTGAAACGAAGAAGCACAAAGCACACTATGGACTTCCCTTAAAGCTTACAGAAATCAGGCCAAAACATACACTCCTATATGTGTACAGATGCTATAGGTATATATGCATATAACACATGCATAATACATACTCACACTCTAGAGGTACCTTAACCTGGAGTCACTCAAACTAGTATATCTGAGCTTTTCCTCTTCAAAACTGTGACAAAAGTGTGATGATGGAAACTGAAGAAGTTTCAAAAGCCCACAAACATCTTCAGTGAGAAGGCTTTTCACATCAGCTTTGTACTCAATGTACAGTATTAAAAAAAATATCATTTTAATAGCTGACTCCTTATAAATGATTAATGTATTGCATTGCATGTAAGTGCTCTCCTGTTTCTAGGAACATCTACTTGGGTAATACGCTCATTTGTGATTCATGTGCATGTTCTTTTATAATTACAGTGAAACAACAGTTTCTGGGGAAGTGGTTTTTAAAAGTATGTCGGGTGCTGCAGAGCAAGATCAAAGTACAATAAAACTTATGTGGAAGCAAAACTCGTGCATGAATAATGGCATCGGCTCTCACAATGGGCTGTATAAACACATGTAATTCTAAACAGGATGGACTGTATTTTCCATACCAGCAATTAATCATGGAAGGCTATATTCACATGAACAGGCTGAGCACATAAGCTTGAATGTATCACCATAACCATTTGCTTCAGAAATATATACACATACATGCCTGGGTTCCCACCAGCAAGGAAACTCTCACTGCAAGATGTCAACACAAATCTTTACATAGAGTGTTCAGGATCCTATAAACAGCAAACACACATGTAAAAGCAGCCTCAGCAAATAGTAATGACTAAACCAGACAGTCTGTATTTCAGTGCGCAGAGAGGCGGCCAGAGCAGCTGCAAAGACCTCAAGTTCATACCCTGGAATTATCAAGCAGAAAACTGCAAAATGTGCCAGATATGGCACATCAGGATCGAGTCACCTCTTGTTTCGCTTTAGTGAGGAAAGACATTGAGGCAGTGGCTGGAAATAACACTTTGCTTGGATGTTTGAAAGGAAAAGAAATACTTTCTGTAAGCAAGCGTTAAGCAGGGTGCTGAACAACTCCAACACCAGATGATCCCCAAGTTCAAGCAAAAACCCTCATAGCAACTGCAGCACTTCTACTACCACCCATGCAACTCTGGTGGGGACTCTGAATCTCACCTGTCAGTGCTAAAAAGTACAAGACAAATGGGTTTCCAGCTCAGCTATCTGCATTTGGAACATTGTTCAGCTGCAGGGCTTTGGCATTTATCTTAGTAAAAGTAGATTGCAAGTGCAATGATCAGCTGGTGAGCAGCAGTCTGTGTGGAATTCCTTGGTCATCCAGCCCAATCACAGAACACACGGGTTAGCTTACTGCTTCGCAAATATCAAATGAGCACAGAACAAAACATGTCAGAAGGGGTTTCTTCCTAGAAAATGATACAGCTTAAATGGTAGATTTGTTCAGAATAAAAGAAATGAAGCAAATAATGTATTTTACCTCCAAAAATACATTTTTGAGGAATTGTATTGAAATGCTAAGCTTTGAAGGCAATATCCAAATATCACAGTGCTTCTTTAATATAGAGTTATATGGATATTATTTTGCCAAAACAAACTAGAGAACAGAAGAATCCTTGTGGCTTAAACTGCTCTGAGATTTCTCTACAGCCTCTTTGCAAAAATACTAACCTGAGGTGTAATGTGAGAAAAGCAAGTAAGGAGATTCAGGCGGAATGTCTTTCTTCATTCCCAGGTGAACAGAAATCTCCATGACTTGTGTCCAAATATTTCGAAAGCATCAGGACAAGGAAGTGACAGGTACTGAAGACTCCCCCTACCTTCCCCAATTACATGAACCATCAGACTAGAGAAAGAAAACTTTTTTTCCTCTGCTGTGGTATTTCTTTTCACTCATCAGCAATCTAGTCTTCTATGGGATATAATGGTACTTTAAAACCTGAAGTGTGAAGGTCATGAACTGAATTAATTCGAAGGCTAAAAAATCTAGTACCAATAGTAATGGAGTAGTGTAAAAGACATAATCATTATGAAGTGTGTGTAGTTGTTTGTGTATATGAAGGGCTTCAGGGGAATAGAAAATGTGAAAGATTTTCTCTGATGCTGACTGTAGTAAAATTTGAAGTGCCTTGTAATTCCTGGTCCTGTTTGCATGTGGGACCAGCTCCTGTGCTAGGAAATATATTCTGTCACTGGGAGAGATACAGGCAGGACCTTCCAGCTCTGTCTCAGCTGAGGATGCCAGGAGCCCTGCCAGGTCTCCATGTGTGTGCCCAGATACCACCCGGTAATAACCCCATGGCAGACCCAAGTGGGACTATCCCCGCACCCTGGGCTTGGGCTGCACTGCAGGAAAACCCAGAAACACCAGCAGAAGAGAAGTACGGTGCATTCAAGAGGCTCCTCTGTCTGGACGGTGGAAGGACAAGGACTGTTGGTAGCACTGCAGAAAGTACCTGGCATGTTGCTTGCACCCAGGCTGGGAGATGCAGGGCCTGTTCTCACTGCTGCTGAGGGATGACAGGTAAAGACAGGCATGTTCCTGCATTTCTGTTTCACCCTCTCAGATGTCTGCTTTCACCCATCCCAAGTGCGGTCAGCAGGATCACTCTCTCACGGTGTCTGCACGCTATGTTACTCTAGCGTTGCCTGGGCTTTAATGCTCTGCTGCTATACCTTAAAAACAGTGAAGTTTTTCTGCTGAGACAACAGTCAGTACAAAGCACTACCAGCAAACCCTCAAGCAAAAGCCACCCCCAACAACAAAAGAGAACTCAGGGAACACAAAACAAGTCTCTGCTATTAACAGCATTGTGTGAATAACTTAACAGCCTTTTCCACCTCTATCCTCTGTGTGTTAGTATCAAAAGGTTTTAAAAAGCACTCCAAGGGCGTGAGCCTTACCGTAAGAGGCTACAAATCTTAAAAACTGCACATGGAATTCCTTTTCTTTCATAAGCTTCAGAAACGCATTCTCTGAAATCCCCTGTGCTCGTCCATCAATGTGGAGGTGAATAAATGTAGCAAAGAGCAAAGGTATTATGGAGCAGCTTCTTCCCTGCCTGTCACTGCACTGTACAGCCATTCGCATCTGCAGCGTGAGTTCAAAGCTTGAGTAGAAACTGTCACTGTCTGACAAAGCCTTTGCACTCTGTATCAAAAAGCACCCATTCACATTTTCAACAGTATCCTTTTCTCTCCAAGAAGAAAGTTTTCAAGAATAAATGATATTTCTCAAAGCCATTGCCAGTACCCAAGTGCTCCCCACGAAGACAGTTAACTGCACCCTACCCGTAGAAATGATGCTCCTCCGATCGCTTGCTCTGTTCCCTGCTTCTTCTGCCTCAGAGTGCTCAGATCAGATCCTGCCCCAGAGAAAAAGCAGAGTCAAAGGCTTGGGATACTCAGAGCCGAGTCCTGAAGTCAGGCTGCAGGAAGATCAAGGACTACTGGGCTGAAGTGGCATGGAAGAGAGACATATCAAAGTGCACTATCACTCACCCATCACACACAGGTAATTGAGAGCAACTTAATTTGAAACCACTGGTCACCATCTGGTGATAAAATAATGAGACACCAAGTGAGTTAAAGCAAGCTTGCAGATAATGGGATATTTTACTTACACTACATAATGAAATCCATCATCCCCCCCATTCATACTGTCGAGTCTTTCCCAGTTTAGCAGTTTAATACCACTTGTGTTAGCTTTGTCTCTCCTTTGCTTCAATTAGAAGCTGATTTCATCTTTCTAACAGATTGCATAGTACACGCATGTGCACATCACCTTCCAATTCAAGACACTTCTAACATGAAAGGAAGTTAAGTAGAAAAGAGAGCAGCTAAGACTGCCAAAGCTATGCCACTCCTAAAAACAGGCAGAGAAGAAAGCCATTGGGGTGAACATAATTAAACAAGGCAGAATTAAAGCATTAAAAAAAGACAGGACTCTGAGTCTCCCCTTTCTTCACAACTCCTACATGTATATTTATGAATCCTGGAACAGCAGCAAAATAAATAGTAATATCCTAACACAGTGAGAGGCTTTAAATATATGTAAAAGCTTTAAACACCCAACCTGCTCTGCTTCTAATTATTTTTGCTACATGTGAAATAGTTGAGGAAAACATACACAGTATCTTTACTTTGTTAATTATCAGCTGGCTCCTGCTGCACATTACTAAGCTGCTATGGCAGTGACTAATGCCTCTGACAATACTAACTTCCCAATAACACCCTGTGAAGGAATGTGACCTGAACAGTGTAGAAAGAACTAGCTGGAGGTGTTTATTTTCAGATAAAAACGATTTACCCAGGTATAAGACAACAAATATTCAACACCACATGCACAAATCCTGAGGAGGAGGGGCCGCATCACAGTTCCCACACACTGCCTACCACAAGCCAGAGTAACCTGAATGTTTGCGTTTCACATTGTTTGCTCATGGGAGAGATGAGGAGAAGCAAGAGCACCTGGGATTCCTCCCCAGCGGCAGTTTAGATGCTGTGGGCTCTGCTCAGTGACTTCACTAGCACACTGGATGTGCAGTGGCAGTGCCATACCACATACTGATGCTCAGGCTCAGCGACAGTGCCAGTCTGTGCCCCTCAAGAGGGCCAGGCCCTGCGCCATCCCTTCATGCATTCAGTAATTCCCTGATGTGAAGCACACAAGGGGAACGCCCACTGAAGTGAGAGCATGAGGCAGCCATCCCCTTCAGCATGCAAAGAGCAGGGCTGCTCAGCTGCAAGGGACACCAGGTAGTGTTCCAGGTCTTGGGATGGCAAGGACTCGGCATCAGGGAAGATGAAGGAAACACGACTGCCCATAAAAGATTTCTCTGCACTGTTGCAGCCCAGGCACAGCCCTTTTCCCCTCACCTCTGAATACGAGTCTTTTTTTTTTTTTCCTTGTTTTCTCAGTGTAAGTACCTTCTGCCAAATTGATTAGTGTAATAACATTACAGCTTGGCCAGGAGCTTACACGTCTTAGTACTATGTGTGTGAAATAATGTTACTCTCCTTTCCAAATCCTCCTAGAGTGGTTAGGAAAGCCAGCCTTCTCTTGCACAGCTGCAGTATAAAATTGCTGAACAAACCTATTCTGCCTATAATGGGAAGGGACACATTTTCTTCTCTACTGTAAGTAGGTCAATGAAAACATGATGTTGTGAGGAAGAAGCTGTTTTCCTCCGTCCTCTTTCCCCTAATGGCAGTTTCAAATCATTCCAATTTAATTATGTTTCTAGTGTTACCTATAATAACATTGCAAGGTTATTAACAACTGATATATTGGTGGTCTTGAAGTCTGGGGTTTGTGCTTCCTCATGGGCTTACTCTAGCCTCAGGTATACACATGCAATTTCTACACAGGGCACCTCACTGCACAGTTAAGAAAAGCCTGCAAAAAAAATCTAGATGTGTAACGCAACAATACATTATGAGGCACAAATTTTAACTCTCAGCTCTGAGATTTGCATTGAGCTTTTACATTAATGCAATCTCTTTTTGAGGATGAAATGATGACAATCATCTACTCTAAAGTAGCTACACTGTCAACAGTGAACTTGCTCTGAATTAATACTGCCATGAACAAAGTGAGTATTTTCAGTGGAACTACTCCAATTCATTGCACCGAGAGTCTTCTCTGCATGCATCTTGTCAGGAAGAATTAACCAGTAGCTGAAGAAACACTGAACTTGCAGTTACAGCTGTATGAATACTAAATGCAAATTAAAGGACACTGGTAATGAAAAAAATACATTTGGAGGGAGAACACACCATCCCAAACCAGAAAAAAAAAGGAAAAAATACATTACACTAAAGAGACTATAGAACACCTAAAGTCTTCTAAAATGAAAGTTAAACACCAAAATGGGTGTTGCTTTTTTCCTGACAGCCTCTCTATATTTTAGAACAGATGGTGTAAATTAGTCTTGTCGACATAATCTGAAAAAAGGAAAAAATAATTAATTCACCTCACGTAATGCTTGTTGTACACTCTCACTCACCCACACAAAGCACTCCAAAGGCCCCCTTCTGCAACCAACTGTTTCCCATAGCAAAGGCTGCATGCTCTTACAACCCACTCTTTGTACCCTTGTCCTGAAAACAACAGGCCTGCCTAGGACAGTAAAGCTAAGCACGCACAAGTGGACACCAATCTGTCCTCACTGCAAAATTGTTATCCCATGACTTCAAAGGGGACTCAGATTTCATCCTAAGAATCCAATTACATATTTCAAATTTGGAACTCAAATGGACTGTCAAGTGCCAGCTGACAAAGTGAGGTCCCCAAGTATTTCAGGACAACGATATTTGAACTGAAATGCAAAGACAGCTGTTTATGCCTTAACCACTTACCTATGGAACATTTCAAATGGAGGAAATTACATGATGAATAAGTGCCTGTGTACCTCAGCAAATCGCATCCCACTCTGCAGAGAGATCTTTCCAATCACAATTTATAAACCCAGGACACCATGTTTTTCATTAAGAAAATAATTCCATGTGCTGTATTATCACCAGTAACACCAAATCATAAAGATAGTAGAAAAGATATGCAACCCACCTCCCACTATGAGCTAAAGCCAGATACACTTCACTCATGTTTATTAAAACCATTCCTAACACCTCCAGTGATGGAGACTCCACAAAATCCAGTGGCAGCGTGTACCAAGGACAACATTTTCCTAGGGTTTACCTCATCTTTCTGGCTTCACTTTAGACCCATTTCTCTTTTTCCACAGCACAGAAGAGAGATTACTGGGCCTCCTCTTCACAACAGTCCGTTCTGTGCTACCTGCGACTGAAAATCTTCCCGTCTCTTAACCTGCTCCCCAGCAAGCTGCTCTCCTTTAGGCAAAGCAAACATAAACCTTTCAGGCTTTTCCCTTGGGGCATATCCTCCGGATCTCTGGTCATTTTTACTACCCTCCTCCACTTCCAAAGTCGCCAGTGTTTTCTTGAATAGCAGTGTTCCAAACCAAATACAGGACTTCAGCAAGAGAGCTCATCAATGTGTAGCTTGCTCCCTGCAGGCTGTACTTCCATATGCATCCCAATACCAGGCTTTTCTTTTTTGCCTATCTATTGACATTGCCAACTGATGTTCAGCTGGAGATCCACAGTAATGCCCACGCTCCCCTGAAGAGCTGCTGTCTCACCACTTATTTCCCCCCCTGTATTGGTGTCAAGAGCTACCAACACATAGTGCAGGGAGCCCTCTGGAGCTACACACCACCACTGCCAGCCTCTCTGTGCCCAGTGAGACAAATGCGCCCTTTTGATGGCGCCTCATGAAATATCTCAAGTTGTGTGTAGTTCTTAACTAGCACAGAGTGAAAAATACTGCAAATCCAGTGAGGACTGGGCCGATATTTGCATAACCTCCCCCTCCTTTTATATGCCTGCTCTATCTGTCAGGGAAAGGATGGAAAAACTATTAGGACTATTCCTTTCAAGGCTGATATATCCAATTTTATTCCCTTGCTCTATATTGAGTCTGTTAGTATATGTAGTCATGCCTAATACAAGCCCAAGCAGTCATCCACAATGGTGTACAGCAGAAAAAGGATAGGACTAATGACCTGTGAAATAGGTATGGCCAGACCTGGCTAGGCTGAGGCCGCTCTTTGGCAAAGCTTGGTTTGTCTTGGACATAACACAACGGATGACTTATTTAGTACTTTACACACACAGTTACAAAAGCTGAGGCTTTGTGCACAAGGAATTTATTTCCACTTTCAAGAAAAGAGAATGGCCTGAAAAATTATTGGTCTAACCATTTATTTTATGGCTTTTTCATAGAGAATACACTGTTTCAGTGTGGGTTGATATTAAGCAGTGTAACAGCACAGATTAGGCCCATTCAGTCCAAGTTACTACCGAGTTATGTGTAACTGTGTGTGACTCTGAGCAGACACCTATTCACCTTTCAGTGGAAATGCACCATCCTGTGCAGAGTTCACTTAAGCCTGGAAATTGTACTTTTTGAAAGGGCTTTGAACTCTAGCACCTTTAATTCTCTTCAGGAATACATCACCAGATTTAATGTGGATGAAGAACTTATGTCTGCTTGGATTCTTTTCAGCCGTCTGCTACCTAATCTATTTATTTAGCTGTATCATTTCTGAAATCATATTTACTATCTCCTAGACTCACATAATTGCTTCTTGCCATCATCGTTTCAGCAAGTTTCCTTTGCTTACACCCACTTCCTACTATAAAACTTTTTTTCAGCTGCTCTGCTAAATTTTATGCTTGACCTGAAATTTTACATACCAGATTATCAGAGTCAAGCCAAATGTGTTATTTATACATTTTCAGCAATTTTCAAAGCTAAAGTTATTGAAAAGGAATAGTTTTACCTGTGCTAAAAGAAATATTTTATCATTCTTTTGCTGAAAAGCATTCACTCCTCCATGCTTTCACAAAAAAACTGGAACCTGGCAGGTAGGTCCAACTGTCATCTCTCTGATCCTACCAGCAAACAGCCATCGAACTTACTAACAAAAGCCATATTTCATCCCCCTCTAAAAACGTTTCACAAGGAGCTTTAGAGCTTATGAGTGCAAGTGATTGCTCTGTCAGCAGGTCTGAACCTTGCTGATGACTTCTGTTTTGAACTGACAGGGATCTATAGGAGATGCGCTCAGGGGGCTTCTTGCAAGCCACACACAACTTGTGGTATTTGAAGACGTGCCTCCTCCAGAAATTTCCTCCCTGCTGAGACTCTGTAGGCAAGTGGAGGAGATGGAGCAAGGACTTCCACTGAACTACCACTTCTGGATGTGCTGCCAGCATGCTCTGGTTCCTGTGACTATGTGTTCAATGGGTCAGTCAAAAATTCATCCACCTGCTTCTACAGCTGAAATTAGAGGGGAGATGACCTGGAGGATGGGAGTAAGAGAGTCAACAATGGCCTCGCAGGTGGCTGAGAGAAGTGGGAACACAGGATGCAGAACAGGCTGTAATGTGATAGATGGCATAATCAGAAGTGGAGTTCTTTTAAAGAAAAACATGACCTGTTTACATGATAGTCTGGCAGAGTACATGGCTTCACTCTCAGCTATGTCAAGCTCTCCCTGAGCTCCTATAGCTTCATAAAACAATTTGTATTGCATTAAACTGATACAATTTATTTTCCATAATAAGACATGGAAACTGATCAAACTTTTAAGGAAAAAAATTAGGCCACAAAACACTTTGCATTTTGTTTGATCTGTTTTGAAACACATTTTGATGGTGTATATTCAAAGAAAAGTAAAATATCTGTAATTGTAATAGCAATTAAAAATACACATCAAATACCAAGACAAATGCTTTCAAACTCAGATCTATGACGTGCCTTTTTCCTCGGTTCTAGTCTGCAAAAGCCTAGCCAGTTCTCCTAGATGAGATTCAATTTCTCAAGTATGTGAAGCTTTCAGTTACATGAATTAGTTAAGAATCTAATTTAAAAAAGCTGTAAGATTTCAGTTATCACCTCAAAAGTTACAAAATGTTTAAATCAGTGTGCTGCTTTTGTCATTCTGATGTCAATTTACAAGAAAAAAAGAATGATTTAAAACCAGGAAATGGATTATATTTCCATATCACACAAATGATACAGTAGGTCTCTTAATCCAATATAAACTAGTTGTGTATAAAAAAGAAGCGGGGGACACACGTGACATGATAGCCAAACTGTCACTGCTTTATAAATCTGGAAAGAATCAAGTGTTTCCTAATCTTGCTCCAAGGATAATGTCACCTTCAGAATCAACACAGACTGAAAAGGTAATTACCAGAAAGCATATACACTCATTAAATGGTATACCTTAAAAACATAGCAGGAAAGCCTAAGATTACTAACTAATTCTATCTGCAGCTGTTACCTCGTAATGAGTACTCAAGGACAATTTCACTCCAAGCATGCTCTCCTCTGCTTTTCTTGTGCTTACTTTCACTGTGTTTAAAAGAACCTGTCAGAAGTCGTGAATAGTTTTTAAAGCCTACCTGCTCTGCTTCATTTTCCTCCTTTTTTTGTTTTTTCCTTTGAGTGCAAATGTTCTTACAAATTTACAAGGAGGTGTTTCATACCAGAGTAGTCTTATCCTTACAAAAGATACAAAAGAAAATAAGAATGCAGCACTTAGATACCACTTTTCATCCCTTGATCTCAGAGCACTTCACAGAACTGGGCAAGTTTTACTGTCATTGCTCTCAAAAAAAGCTATGCCAAGCCTCCTACATGACTTGTCAAAGATCAGGCACAGAAGCCAACTCATTCCCTCCACTGCCCTAGGGAAGGTTATGTTCAGCAAACAGCTACCACCAAACCAACAAAGAAATTAATAAATAAGAATTCATTATTTCCACTACTTTCCCATCTCTTCTTTATTACTCAGAGTATAATCCCCAGTTCAGGTTTTGCAGCCAAATGTAGCAAAAGGCCACATAATTGGTTCAGACACAGGGAAGACACAGTAAAACTTGGCTTCCTGTAACACCCCTCTGCCAGGGAGGATGGCTTTCTTGAGACTATTAGGTCTTAGGCATTTTCTCAACTACCACAGCTGCAATTAGATGCATTTTTAAACAGCCTATTAGTGGGAAGTATTGCTGTGTTTTCAGGTAAAGTCACTTCATACAGTAATAATTACCTCAGGAAGTTTTATTCCCTGATACACCAGGAGCCAGAACCAAGAGTAAGCGCAGGAGGTCTGACAACACTTGGACTGGCTTCCCTGGGTTCCACTGTGGGTTCAGAGGTGATAACATGGCTGCTGCATAGGTCACAACTGCATTAGTCTTGGTTGTGGGTGTTTTGGGGGGTCTTTTTTTAAAGAATTACCAAATCACACTATTGAGGTTTTCTATGGCAAGCTGTATTATATACAGCATTGGCTGCCATACTTTGCCAAAACAAATTAGCTGCTGTCACTGGAAGCAGATTCATCAGAACCCAAAGGAAATCATATCACTGTGAGCTGCTTCTAGGTACTTTTGAACTCAGAAAAATGCCAGCACATTGTCAGGGAACCTTGGGGAAATGGTCCTTAAAATCATTACCAGCAGGTTGCTGATGACATCCCTATTTTGCTACTTAACGGCAGAATCATCACTGCAAAAAGCTTGAAGATGAGGCTAGAAACAAAGATTTACAAAGGAAAAAATAAATCATAACAGAAAGAAAGTGGGAATCACATACAATCACAGTAAAGTCTAGCAATGAAGGATTTTAACCCCCATATGCATATCGCTACCACTGGTTTTAGCAGGGTTAATGAAGAAGAAAGCATAGGATTTATTAAAGGACAAAATGCTGCAAATCCATTTTCACCTCAGAAAGCATTGTTGCTTTCTCTCATGAGAAAGTTGCTTACAACTTCATGGCAATGAAAAGGGAGGGACTGCGACCTGCCTGCTCCAGAACAGTCAGAGCAGCACCAGTGTGGCACATGCTAGTGATGAACAGTGCTCCAGCATCAGAGTAGCACCTTAACCACTCAGAGTACCCAAAAGTAGGAGGCACCTATGCTTCAGCTGTAGGCCTGTGCTTCCCTCATCAAAGTCCTGTCCCCTGCTTGGTCTCCCTGAAGACTGGGGCCTCCATGATCTCTCTCTCTCTGCAAAGCAAGAGGCAAGGGCTGGGGGCAGGTGCCCCTCTGTCCCAGCAGCACTTCTCCAGGGAGTCCTGGGCAAGGGGAGGAAGGCAAGGCTGCAGTAAGGGAAGAGCCCAGAAGGTCAAGAATAATGTGTTACCACCCCCTCAACACTTTGTTACAAAAGCCTTTAAGAAAAAGACGTGTCCCTTTCTCTCCTTCCTCCCTCCCCACTTCCCAACAAATCCTCACCCCAACTGTGCAAAATTCACCCTAACGGTTGGCCAAGGACTGTCCATTTCAGAAAAATATGCCACAATGTAATAATATATAAAGTATATCAAATACAGCAACATTTTCTACAGGAAAATACCAGTCCACTGAAGATTTTCCGTTTACTGCTACAACAATTGAAGACATTATTTCAGGTGGATTAGATACACTGGAATATATCTTTTAAAGTTACTCCAACACCACACTGTAGTTCTTTGCCCTGGGAACTCCCTGTTCCTGGATCAGATGCTCATTCCCTTCCAGGAACGAGATTTTTAAGGCAGCTTAACTTCCCAGAATACAAAGCAAGTTTCTTTGTGACAAAGCTCTCCAGTGCCTCTTGGAACATTTAATTATGGGAGAAGGGTCTCAGATAATGAAATGGGAACATTATGCTCCTGAACTGTAACTTCTGAAAAGCAATACATTGTGGTAGGGAAATGCAATTTAATTTCAAACTGACTCAGGAATTTCCTATGGAACATTAATTCTATTTTCTGCTCACCTCTGAATGTCAGTTTATTCTCCTCCTTCAGTTTAGGAGGGTTTTAAAAGGTGCAGCGAATCTCTACTTCCAAATCTGTGGATTTCTCCTCTCTCCTGCCTTTTGCCACAGCCCTGGGGAGGGTGCATCTGAAGACAGAAGCCTATTGTGCTAAGCCTTATCAGAGGCAATGCCTAGCCCAAGGAACTGCTATCTAGGTACCTAACACAGAAGAGTAATGAAGGTATTTCCACCCCCTCAAGTTTACAGGGGCTCTGAGAGTTCACACAACTTGCCTGCAGCTGCACAGCATCCTGTGCAGCAGCCAGAAACTAACCACAGCTTTACTCAGCCCCACTGTGAGTTTTTACTGATCTTGACACATTTTCTCTCAAAGTTTTTCCACTTCAATACCAAAACAAATATTATAGCAAGAACAAATATTTATGTAAGTAACTGTTGGTCTTGAAATTTAGCATGGGACTGAAGTGTTCAGCTGGTCTGAGCTAGTACAAGAATACCCACTAGTACAACTGTAAGAGAAGTGGCTTGAGTGTCATTCTTACCCCTGCAGTTGTTTTTTTCCAGATTTACTCTAAAGGTTATATATTTCCTTCTTCTCCAACCCCTACATGTAACCACACAGAAAACACTTCATGGCATATTTGCTCACCCAAATATATCCAGAAGTTCTGGAAAATTCAGGTAAGCTGATCAACAGGGATGAACTCCATCAAACGGAAGCAACCTAACAAAACATACCAGATGGATCATCTTTCCTTCAAAGAGGAACCATTTCTATTTTAGTTCCCCCAATTCCACATATTTTGCAAGCACAGACTGCCGTTATGTGAGTCTCTTTGGGACTGATATCTATAACCAAAAATGTTAGGCGTTCCAGTTATCTGCAGACAGCACCTACTTCCTACAGTTATTATGGGCAGTACTAACATGTCAGGAATTCTGAGTATGTTTGGGTGAACTGCCACCAAATCCAAAATTGGGAGCTCCTCTACTATGAGTGTACAACACGTATGCCCAGAATAAATGGTAAAAACAATGCTGGCATTTAGGTGATTCTCATTCAAAGCACAGATTCAGATGAAACTCCCGGTATCCAAGTACCTGCTATCTAGCAAATACTACATATGGAAATATGGAAAACTGCACACTTTTCAACTTTGTAATAATAAGCAGCATTTCAAACTGATATATCCCACTGATGAAGAGCAAAGGTATATAACAAAATTCAGCTGCTAGGAAAAGAGCACTCAAATCTGCAATGGTAAAATTGTTAAAGCCAAAGACTCCCTAGGTATGCCAAGATAAGTAACCTTGTGGGTTAACACTTCACTGAGGAATAAAGTTCAAACTGTAATGGGAAAACAGTGGGGAATAAATCACACATCTACCTCATCCTACAAGAACTGCCTGAAAGCAGAAGCAAAGCCCAGAGGAACCACTGAAGCAAACATATGCAAAGGCAGACTTCCTACTTACCCTATGGTATGCACCATGATCTCTTTTGCCACCTTAGTAATTCCAAAGAATCCAGAACGATGTTATTTTTTAAGGGAATACTAGAATTGTTAGAGGAGACAGAGGCAAGCTGACAGGCAGAGCTTTGTGAGAAGCCAGGCAGAGAGGGATGAATTTAAACCCTGGCTCAAGACGCTGTGTATTCTGTGTCTATCTTTAACTTCTAAATGATTTGGTTTCACATTCCTCTGAAGTCCTGCTGGCAGATGCCTCTGCGCAGCTTTACCAATCGCAGGCACCCGGGCCCCCTCCCCTCCCCTTCCTCCCTCCCTTTCCCCAAGTCTGCCACTCCACCCCCATCTCCCCCATTCCCAGAGTCCAGGTTTGAATCCCGGAGCCAGCGACTGAATTGCAGTCAGAAACAGGATGGCAAGAAAACCTCTTCTGTAGGGGACTGCAAGATCTAGGGCTGGGGGAATAAAGCAATTCACCCTCGTTGCACGAAGCTTCTGCAGAGGCTCGTATCTGTATGTTTACAGCACTTCTGCCCATGCAGACTGCTTTACTGAGGAATGGCATACAAACAAAAACACAAAATAAAACAAGATGTTACCAGATCTTAAAACACCAAACTTCTGGACTTCCACTCTCAGCACATTTGTGGCTCCTGACAATAACAATGCATTGCAATGTTGTGCAGAAGTCAGACTCTGAAATCCAGACAACTGATTCGCAGCATTCAAGGTGACTGAAATGGGGAAAAAAAAGTCCTTCCATGTAACCCAGAAGGTCTGTATCCCTCCCAGGAACTTCAGGAGTCACTAGCATTGACATAAACACCTGGCTCTTAATATGAGCCTTATGGGCTTTTAAATTGTAAACACGCATTCAGTTTGAATACTTCTTGCCATCAAGACGGCCTTATCTCAGAAAGGGTTGGGAGGGGAACAAGCCACAAGACTGTAAAACATATGAATTACTGAACACTTTCAGTTGCAACTGGAACATATCAATTGACAGTCATACTAATTCAAACAGAGGAACATAAGAAATGTCTCTGGTTTACAGTCTTCAGCCTTTGAGTGGCTACCAAGAGGGGTTCATTCGTATCCAGAGATGCAGCCAAGCAAGAAGCAAGCACAGGCTGGGGTGGGGCAAGGCCAAGCTATGCCCAAAATCACTTAGCTAACAACACCATTTATAAGTGCCTCCCCAATGCCCTATTTGATGAGGAATTACACTTCTCAGGGCACCAGTGTTGAGAGGCTGGACTGATTTAGTAGTGAAAGTAATCATGCGTTTACTTCAAGCTAACAAAGGAAATAGCTCAAACTTGAGAAGGCCTAAAGGCGGTGGGGGGGGGGGGTAGAAACATCCAAAGAGCTGTATCTTTGTGGGCAGTAAGTAAGCCTGCACTTCATCTCCTGCCAGCCACTCTTCATGATGCTGTTTGATAACATATATGTAACATATAAAGTTTGATGAAAACAGTAACTCCAGAACTATTTTCATGGTCAGTCTCACAGAGAAGAAGGCAAGAGCTGCTCTTAACCTGGAGTCAGCTCAGGTTTGTAGGCCTGGAAAAGTTGTCACCAATATACAAATATTAAAGAATAAACTAGATGACAGCTTCTGAAAAGTCAAAAGATTTATTTTGAATCACTAACCCTTGTTACTATTAGCAAAGCCAGATTTCAGTAACATAGAAGTATAGGATCATGGAATGGTTTGGGTTGGAAGGGACCTTAGAGCTCATCTAGTTCCTTCCTGTAATGGGCAGGGACACCTTCCACTAGACCAGGTTGCTCAAAGCCACATCCAACCTGGCCTTAAACACTTAAGAGAGACAAAGAGAGAAAGAACAAAGAGAAGTTGTGCCTCTGTGGCTGAGAGCTCCTTTTAATTAGGACAATAAGGAAGGAAGAAAGAAGCTCCCCATGGAAGAAGGTGTGATGGACAAATGTGGTGGTTCAGAAGTTAAGTCATCAACAGGAAGGATTAAGACAACAAAGGCAGGGAAATCCAAAGAAGTATGGCCACACTTTCATCTAAACTTGTGTGTTTCCCTTACTAAATACGGGGAAGAAGAGATTGGATTTTAGATCCTCTAAAAGAGCACTTCAAGTGTTTGCTTCCCATGTCTCTTAAGAAGTTATTTATAAACCTGAGTATGTGTGTGGGGGGGGTGGAGATCCAGGAAACAGGATGCTGGAAATTACTGTGAAACCCTGGATGTCAACGTGGACAGCATGATCCCAATCCCATGAATGAGACAGTCAGAGGTCGTATGTCTAAAACTTCTATCACATAAGCCAAAGGAAAAGACAGGTGTCCGGTTTCCTCAGCTGAAGAGACATGCAATAATACCAGTGTCTAATGTGCAATTTGAAGTGTGCAGCAAGAGGAGATTTACCATGGCTGTGAGAGGCAATACTACTCCTTCCCTCCCAGCAGTGTCTATTGCTTATAACCATCACCAAATGTAATAGATCAGGGACCTCTGTGGCATTAAATTTGGGATATATGAATATATACTAATCACAAGCTCTTGAGGAGCAGTGGGAGCAGGAGCTGGCGTGGGAGCAGAGAAGGGAGCAGCAGGGTAATCTGGTACCAGTGACAAGTGTAAATAGGTAACATGTTTGGTATCATGTGACTTCCTTCCCATTCCCAATTTAGCCTGGTGCCTAAGAGACATGATCTGTCCCTTCATGTTTTCATATTTTTAATGTGCACAGAATTTGCTCTTTGTCTTCCCTCGTCTGTCAGTATCTTGAATTCATTTGTCTTGACAGTTTTAAGATCTGGGCTTACTGGGACAAGCAATGTCTTCTACCCTACGGGCTGAGCTCTTCTAGGTCTTACTAAGAGTACTTTTTGCTCTTAGGAATGATCTTTTTAACCTCTGCAGATGATTCCAGCACAGGTTTGCTCAAGAGTAAGAGCTCTGAGTAGCGGACAGGCATTGCATTGACAGGAACGCAGTTCCTGCCTGTCGCAGTGGATCCAGCACACTGACTTTCTTTGGCATTACTCCATGTACACACGCCTCACTCTTGGCTACTCAGCTACATGGTTACACCAAGAGCCCACTCCAACACCCTCAAACAGGTGGGTTTGAGCCAAGGGCTGACCCATAAGTTGCCTCTCTCCCAACTACCACATTTTTTTACTGGAAATGACAGGAAACAGCTTTAGAAACTGCTGGAGATGGGGGCTCTCGGATGCACCCACCAGCACCCACTCCCTTGCTGCCCTCCACAACACAGCCTCCAGCACAGCAGGGTACATTTCCTCTGGAAGGCAGCCCAGGCGACAGAGGTGGGCTCACACTGGGCAAAACACTGCCATGGTCTCCCAGTGTGGTCTGACTGCGCTGAGTATACTCCTCCTACCATTTCCAGGAGGCTCACTGGATAATGGGAGGAAGCTAGAACTGTTCAGAAGGGTTAGCTCTGCTATTTGCAAAACATGTTCAAATTGCCTGAATTCTCGGTAAGCATTAATTAAGTAAATGGGGAATGCGCTCAGTACATGGACTATGTACTCCATGAGCAGCAACAGAGGATTTTCTGTGCTGGCTTTTCTGTTCTTGTCTATGCTTCTATGATTCAAGCTATGTGGGAAGAAGGCAGATTATCCATAGTCACACATCTAAGCTTCAGAAACAAATCATATTTTCAGTCAATCCCTTTTACCGAATAAAGAAAAACCCCATGATTTACTTTTGAACATTTCTCCCCTTTCTCCTATGTTTTGCATTTAAACTTTGGCAGAGTTTTTTTTTTACAAGCCTATGTTTTAAACCAGTACTTATCATCATATATAAGCATGTCACATCTACAAGAGCTAGGATATAAATGCTTTGGCTTAATTTTTGTACACAAGGACAAAGTATGGACATTCTGTAAGTAAGCAATTTACAAAAAAATGTGCACTTGCCCTGTTATCTGCAAAATCAAACCATTCTTTAACAGATGCAGTTTCAAGTTTACTTGAAAAAGACCTATGAGGACAACCAGAACAGTTCTGCTTCCATTCGTCTTTAATCCAAATGCTAAGTACAAGAAAAAGACTACTCTTTTTGTTAGCTGTCCGACTGATCACTAACCTGAAGATCTCCAAGATATATTAAAATATAGTGAATTTTAAAATAACGAGGTTTTGTAGGTAAATGGTTGAATTTTACCACACTGAAAGGAAAAATATTTTTCAAAAAATAAGTAAGCCAGGTAAACCCAATCCCACATAGTGCTGAGCCCTGAAAAGTCTTTCCTGGCCTGATGGCATTCACGGATAAAAAAAAAGGCTGTATCATCCATTATTGGTCCTTGAAGGGTTTGAAGTACCAGCTACAGTTCATTAAAAGTTGCTTGGTGAGCAGTGCATCTAATGAAGATTGTTTTGCTAAGGATTTATGATCCTTCTTCTTTATTGCTTCCAACAACAGTAATCCCCATTCCACCTAAAGTCTCACGAGCACTCCTACCCCCTCAGGACATAAGTGTTGCCCACCTACACTTTCATCTTCTTTTAATGTACCATGAAACCAACCTGCACGACCACCTCCACCATAATGCCTTTAATTTCCCCAGGCCTCCACAGCTGTTCTTCCTCCAGGTACTGCCCTGATCAGTACTCCCATTGACTTCCACGCGCCCTCCTGTACTTTTTCCCTACCTGCGAAAAAGCAGCAAGCTGGTCATGAAGCTCATTTAGAGCTGTGGGTACCAGACTAGGAGCTGTTTCAAGAGGTGAATGTTGCCTGTCCTGTCCTTTTTGGGGTGATATCTTGAATCCCATTTCATGAGAGTCAAGGAGAATCAGTACAGCTGAGATTTCCTCCATTGTTAAACTTAGCAGGAAACGTTTAATGAGTTCAAAACTACTGGCTGCGGCCAGGAGTGTGAGAAAAACAAACACAGCACCATTGTTTTCCCTTAGAAAGCCAAACTCAGAAGGAAAACAAACAAACATCCCACATGAAAGCTACAAACATTCATGACACAGCCTTTGCTTCAGCACTAGATGAGCTCTGTCTCCTCCATGGTAAGAACTCCCTTCTGCTTTGAAGGTTTCATGTCTGCTCCAACCAAGTATACAAATGAAGATTGCTAATTAAGAGAGCTCATCTGCAGCCTGTTCCTGTAATGAGTAACTGAAACAGGGAAGTTCAGGTTGGATATACGGAAGAAGTTCTTCACTGTGAGGGTGGTAAGACACTGGGACAGGCTGCCCAGAGAAGCTGTGGTTGCCCCATCCCTGGCAGTGTTCAAGGCCAGGCTGGACAGGGCTTGGAGCAACCTGGTCTAGTGGAAGGTCCCCCTGCCCATGGCAGCAGTGTTCGACTTAGATGACCTTACAGTCCCTTCCAACCCAAACCATTCTGTGATTCTATGATTCTATGAAATATTTGTGAAAGTAAAGACTGCAACACCAAAATTTGCTTTGTCACAACCTTCCCCTGAAATTGATATCCTTATTCCTGAAATTATATTATTTATTTTTGTTATGGAAAGGGCTCTGTTATCCTGTCTCACTCCAGCACTTTGGTTTCATTGCAGCTGAAAAAGGTCTGCAGTAAGCTATTTCATAAAAATGGCACAAATATTATGTATTTCTATTTGCCTGGATAGACAACCACAGGCCTTGGGTGGAAATTCAGCCAGTGCCTGAAGTGTGCGTGCAGGCAGACATGCATGTGGATGGAGCGAAACACACACACACTTTGTTTCAGAACTGGAAGAGGATAATCTACGAAACAGATTCTCTGTTCAGTTGAGTCAAAGGTAGGAACAATCCCCTTTCATTCACCCCACATACCACTAAAAATCCCTCCTGCTCTAAAAGAAAACTCACTTTATTCTCTCCTCCAGATGAAAAACGGAAAAAAAGAGGAAATTACTTTTTTTTAAGGAAAAAAATACATAGCAAGAACACAGAAGGAGGCCTGGAAGTCTCAGAAACTGCTAATGAGACCTGGAGCCTTAATATATAGGCCAACCACACGAATCCCATCAGATCAGTTATGCAAAAGCAGGCAGCGTCTGACTTACTCTCTGTAACGCATCAGTGCTCTGCAGGGGCTGGGGGAGACGTCTCAGCCGCACAGCCCTCTCTTGCCCTCTCCGCCCTAGCCCCAAGGTGCACACAGACCCCTCAGGTTTTGGGGGGTAATACCCCAGAAGGGGAGGTTAGATCAGCTGGAGGGCCTGGGCTGGGAGCAGGCAGGTTGAGACAGCCCGGAAGAAGCTTGTCCTACTGCTCCCTCTGCTGTACCCATCCTGCGGAGAAATCCCAAATGTCATACAGAGAAGCCGGATGGCACTTTTCAGCGAGCGAGCTGCAGGTAACAGACCCAGAGACGCTTGGAAAAAGGGTAAAGTCGCAGCTGACGAGGAAGAAACCACCACCACGTTCAGGAGATGTGACAGCACGGACCTTTGCGCATTTAATGTATCAAATCTCTTTTGCTCTGTACCTGCCAGGATTATCCTTACACTCCCAAAACGGTAAAGGAAAATAATGTCTCTCCTTGGGCACGATCATCTCGATGTAGAACACATACTGGGATAATGAGCTCATCTTATGAGATGGATGGGTGTCAGGATCAGCTGTAGAGAAAGGCCCAGCGAGGGAGCTCTCCTTGCAGAGCTGCCGGCAGCAGCCAAGCACCACATCAGGCAATGCAGACAGCAAAGGGAGAGAAACACATTAGTGCCACACCAAATTTGAACACAAAGCATAGGCAAAAAAGGCAGAAAGAGGAAAAATGGCTTTTGGAAATGGAGTCAATTAATCACATGGGAATTACCAATCTGACTGTCATAGAGAATGTTTGCTTTATCCTGCAACCACCTGAACACAGCTCCCATCAATAATCCCACTTCACTTATTTCTGAGGGCTGAGAACTTGGCAGTGCTGGATAGCACCTATAAAAGACATTTGTAGCTGCCATGAAAGCATTTATTTGAACGTAAGGAAACCTGTACCCCAAGAAAAAATACATATTTTCAAAGGCTTAGACACTGCAATGTGCTTTTTGCAACCTCCAGAGCAACACTTCAGTTACTCCACAATTTCCTTTAGCACTGATTTATGGAAATCTAGAGTAGAAGCCATTTCAAAGGAAGAAATCCCTCTCAAGTACTTTCCCCTGCAAAGGTGCACACTCATCAGAATAGGGAGAAATGATGAGAAGAATCAGCACCTTCAGGAAAAGTGGACACTTTCATAATAAAAGAGGTCATAAAAGCCTGGAATGTAACTTTGAAAGACCAGACATGCACTCATCTTAAACATTCTGGAGAATTTCAGGAACTTCACACAACTTTCAACAGAAACAAAACAAAATCCCCTTCCTAATACCAATATGAGATTAAAAAAAAAAGAAAAAATCAGTGAATTCCAGAAAGGCATTGTTAATAGATTAACTGCGTTCCCTTTTTTCTCCATGCCCCAAGTATTTCCTTTCATAATATAGACATTTACCAGCTCATGAAAATACTTTAAGCTGGACTTTATGATATAACCTGGTGATAAAGTGAATTACATTTAAATGTAATCTATGGAACAGAGCAAATCTGGAAGAAACTCATGCAGTAACTTTAATGTTGTGAATATACACTTGGTCATGACCTAATTCTGCTCTAAATTCTCCAGTTTCAGTTTCTGAAAAGCTGTATGAACCATGTGATGCTACAGTTGTATTAGAGTGGGCACTGCAGCAGTACTGTGTCCCACCCCTAAATGAGTTGCTCCAGCAAAGGAATGGGACATGACAATCTGGGGCAGAACACAGCCCATTCTTTTCAAAGGCAATACTCCAGATTTACATAAATGCAAACAAATGAGTTTGGCCTCAGGACTGACACAATGTACCTAATTCACACTTACCCAAGTTTACATGGGAGAAGCTGGCATGGAGCTGAAAATACAACTTAAACTAACAACTTCCCCAGGAAAACTGAGATATTGAGAAATATTTTATCTGTAATAATCCATAATAATTACAAATCATTATGACATTACCCTGTGAAGCGTCATGGCAAACAGCCCACAGACGTACAATGTGTATGGCACAGAGACCAAGCATAGGTCTGAACATAACCTACTTGCTGTCAGATACTACAAAGCTGCTATGAATAAACATGCTCCTCATTATAGCACCTCCTCCCATCTCTCTGAATTCATCATGTTTATCCCCAAATAACATAAATTCTTTGTTTGCAGCAGCGTAGGCTTTATCTAAGAGCCTCAGACATTACAGTGTAAATTATTTGTACTTTTTGCTACAAAAAGTCCTGCCCCAGGTCTTGGTGACTGAACACCCACTACCTGAGGGAAATCAAATTAACAGCAGCTGAGACAGAACTATTAAAGGCATGTTTTCCCCCTATGTACAGTGGTCTGTTAACATATCCACAGGCACCGAGAGGGTGAGGATAAAGCAAGGGCATTTCTCTGCACCACCACTATCTTTCACATTACTGTCTATTTTTGTGAAGGAGCAGTGCATGTAGTGGTATCGATACGCACTGGGGTTCCTCAAGCCACAACTCCAGCATGCAGATTTCACAGACATGCACACAATGAAGGCACTAGCTTCCAAAATAAAACAAGCAAGCTTTTTGCTTAAGACTACAGAGGTAACTGCAAGGTTGTTCCTAGTTGTAAGCACAATGATACAAGAAGTGGTGCACCAAAAGCCAAGTCTACCCTGCCCTCTCTTCCTCTGTCTTCAAGGTGCACCGCCCAGCATCCAGAGAAGGGGAAGGGTTTGGAATGACACTTCGCCTCCTTCTGCACAACCAGCCAGGCCAAGATGCTCACAAAGGAGCTGTATTCACCCCCTGCATTAACCCTCCTGAGCAGTCAGGGAGATGAGATCTCTGTTGTCTCCAGAAGAGGGTAAAGTCACATCACCAAAATGTTCAGGATGACACAATTCTATGTTCTATGGTGGCAGCTACTTTCGTGACTGGGAATACCACTGTGGAATGCAGGTAGTCACAGCATCCCTGTGTCACAGACCACGACGCTGTGCTTCTGCTAACCCATGGGGTGAATACAGCAGGGATAGTATGGGCTTGCAGTTCAACACCATGCTAGCAGAGGTAGGAGACCTTCTCATGCCTTAGTTCTGCCACAGATTTGATTTATGAATTTGGGAATTTACGAATCTGCTTCCTCCCTCTTATTTTTTAGCTCTTTTGTCTACCTAGCCATCAGTGGGTTTATGATGGGTGACATGTTTCTAGGTGTTTAAACTAAAAATCTGAGCTTGGACCTCCTAGCACTACTGCAACTAAAATTCTAACCATTATCCAGGGAGAATTTTGATTCCATTTAGTAAATGTAAAAAAATAACTAAGTCAAAGAAGAAAAAATGCACCTTCCTTCAAAAGCCTCTTTAATCAGGCCCAGCATCTGAATCAATGCTGAGCACAAAGACATAAATTTGGCTTAATGAAAACTGAATAGACCAAAAAACAACAAAAGAAGTCCCTTTACAAAAGGTATGCGTTCAACCCAGCCAGTAAATAATTAAAGCCTCTCTCTGTTCCCTTCCACATTCTATTTTAAGTCTTTTCATTATATGGGATCAAAGTCAGCTAGAGTTGGAGAGAGTTAGACAAATCCATCACGGAGGCAGAATGAATGTATGATCTCATCCCCTGTGAGAGCAGCCCGACGGTGCCACCTGTTTGAGCCACTTGTGATGACACTGGCAATGTCAAGCACAGTGCTCAACATTCAAAGGGGGTTGTGGAGACTCCCTCCACCTAAGCAAACAAAATGAAAGAACTGCAAATCTAGCATCAAGAATGCTACAGGCACATGGGGCTGCAAAAGGAGCAGCCATAGAAAGGCTTCAGACCTCAGGAAGACAAACCACCAGGAGTCTTGGGAAATCAGCTGTGTGAATAAAAACTGACTTCCATTTGGAGAGGAGGCAAATGAGGAGAGAGATGATGAATGTAGGAGAGCTGTATACAAATTATAAATAGTTAAAAGAATGCAAATGAATTTATTTTCTCATACTAAAAGGAAAAGAATATGTTGCAGCCAAAGGATAGAACAATTAAGGAGATATGGAAGAAAAGTTAAACAAGGAGTTTTACACTGAGAGGCAAATTTAAAAGAGATTAAGGAAAATTCTGTTCTACCTTTTTAAACTGCAAGCTTAGTTTACCCTGTGGAGCTGGCTGCAGCATAATATAATTGGGACCAAAAAGGACTATAAAAAAAAAAATTCATTAGATTGTTAATGAATTCCTGCATGTTCCCATTAGAAACTCATTTGTTTCAAAAAGAAAGAATATAATCCTTAATGAACCTTGCTTTTTTTTGAAGCAACAGAAGACAAACATTTATACTTCCTGACACAAGCAATGATTAAATGTCAGGGTTTAAGACATTCCTCTTAAGGGGAATCCCCAGGGATTAAGAAAATCCCTCTTTTGTCATATTACTCCCTAACTGTCAACTGGCCAGTTCCTGAGCACTGTCAGGAACAATGTCCAGATCCAACACACCAATGTTTGGTTAGCACTGAAGTTCAATCAAGAGCTTTTTGTCTAAAACTTTTGATTAAGAAAAAAGATTACAGCCTTGGGAGTGTACCATAAAACTTTGCTTTCTAAAGCATTTTGTGCTCTTACTGCCAGTAGCTAGCAGCACTTGAAGAGGAAGGCAGCAAGCACGTATCAACTCTACTTGCTTTGGTGTGTAAAACCACTTTGGCCTAGATTTGGGTCAAGATATATTATTTCACTTCTTTGAGCTCCTTGACATGTTCAATGGAAACTTGACTTCTGATCTGCCACTGCATTAAGAGTATTTGCAGTTCCATTTGTTGAAAGGTCTTCTGGCTGATGAAAGTTGCCACTACACTGTGATATGAGTCAGGCTGTAGAAGTATTGTAGATACAAAAAAACTCTCACTGCTGTGAAATTTATGCAATTCGTTTCTCAGAGTCCACTGAAATTAAAGCAAAGAAGTGGGTTAGCACATCACTACCTGAAAGGGATATTTCAAAACATGCTACAGACTGCAGAACAGGACCTTACTTCTCAGTGAGAAAATGTGCCCTGGGAATGACCAGAGGCCCCAGCCAACAATGTTCTTATGAGTGACCTCATTAGCATCTGATGTGTGGGAACATCTTTAAAAGTTTGATTCTCCTGTGGGCTTTGAGACGGTTTTTTAATCAAATTCATACCTACTTTCATTTGGTAAGAGACAGATAAATAAACTCAGATTACTCGGGCCCAACAGCTCCTCAAATGGAGAAAAATTAAAAAAAAAATAAATAAAAAAAAATCCTGCAATAAAAAATGAGATTGGAAAGGTTTTGATGCCTTATGTGGGAGTTAGCTGTATGCAGACTTGAACTATATTTTCTTGGTTTAGCTGAACTAAGCTGTACTGACAAGAGCACGCTGAATTAGATCCGGTTGTAACCTGAGGTGAACCTGCAGGATAAACCTTACGTCATTGTACTGCTGCAGTTCTTTCTTTTTCCCATTAGCAAATGTGGCTCACTTCCCTCAGTCTCTGAAATGCCGTATCGGGTGTGCTGGCCATGGGGCAGAAGTCTAAATACAGTATGTCTGGATTTATCATTTCACGCCTCTGGGACTAGAACTGCGCTACTAGGAGAGACAGAATTAAGACTACAAAGGTGAGAGGGAGCAAAAGTGAAGATCTTTTAAAGATCATAGAATCACAGAATGGTTAGGGTTGGAAAGATATGGGCAGGTATCAAAATGTACCCTGTGTTAAAAGACATTCATCCACATTTCTGATTTAGACTTCTGAATTTTGGTCTACCCAGGGCAAAACCAGCCCTATGTTCCCCCCACACCCCTAGGTGTGTAGGGATATCTTGCCTTCCATCATGAGGTAAATGAAACTCAGTAGAGATGATACCAAGCCCTTTATGGCTACAGTATGTTAAAAATATTTAATTTCTACAGTACCATTCACACAGCTTTGTAGGATAAGATAAAACCCTCACAAGAGACTGAGGATTTCTCAGAATGAAAGACAATGAGGACATATGGTATGTGGCATGGCAATCCCCTCTGCCAAATTTCCATGACTATTACTGCTCCAGAGACATAACCAAGCAGGTAATATTGCTTCTTACATTCTACTTTACAGCCAGACCTACAAAACATGCTCTGTGTTCCACCTCCAGATGTGTTTTTTAGCACATATCTACTTTCTCTTTGGCAGAGCCAGCTGGAAGCCTCAGTGTCACAAGTTGAATGGGTATGTAACCCTCTACCAACTCAGTACATGATGGCTTCTTTCTTTGTTAGCATTATCCCTGACTTTCTGTGGCATGGCTGACCACACAGGAGCCCTCCCTGGATTAATGTGTACACTTACAAAAAAAGCAATTCTATTTGTAGTTGCACTAGCTAGGTAACAGACAGACCCCTGCTCCATCTCAGCAGGTCTTTGCCCACAGAGCCCTGGAAGGAGTCCTCTTCCTGCTCAGCTGGAACGGTACGACACTATAAAATTTATTCAGGAGGTAGGTTTGGAAAGGACAGGAAGACAATCGTTCAGCGTACACCACTGCTGACTGTAAAACCATGGGCTGATACACTTTCTGCCTCTATCATAAAACAAGTCAACTAGGAATAGGGGTGGCGCAGCAAGGACAGGGGACACAACTGGTCTGCACCAAGCCTGCAGAGCCACTAACCACATTTACAAATAACAACCAAAGTGTTAAGGATGATATCCCAAGCTTTTGATATCCCATTTACTTGAAAAATGTTTTTCTTTTCCTTTTACACTGGCAGTGGACAACATACAGTCTGCTTTGAGGACCTTCTGTGTTGTTACAAATTATCTTGCTACCATAGGTTTCTTCTTTCTAAGAGCTATGCTGCCAAATGTTATTTTCCAACCCTGTGTACATATATATTTTCTAATAATAAGTTCAGGTACATAATCTTGATAATGATTTTTCTCATGTATATTCAAGCTCATACGTAATGAAGATGTTCTGGAGACACCATGATTTTGCTTAATGAAAATATAAATCTCTATATAATTCCATAACTTTGGGCCTTGAATAATTGGAAATCCTCTTCCTATGTAATTTGTCATGATTTCCTCTGTATGAGTTCAATGTGAGAAATGCACAGCTAAATTATGCAGGACTATAAACTTACATAACTGTAAGACAGAAGAACATAAAAAATAAAGGAGCTTTAATAGTTTAGAATACAGAGATGTCCAACACAGAGCTGAGGAAAAGATGAACTATAATTTGTCCTTTAGATGGACAGGTTTACTAGTATTTAATTAGTGTAAACAGAAGTAAATGTAAGAATATGCTGTCATTCCTCAAAACATAAGGAAACCAAGAGCTGGCAGAACTAATTATGAAGCAGCTATATGAGCAAACACAAACATTATATGTAGGTATGTCAATTTACATTAAGAGGTCACCTATCTCTTGCCTTAGTTACCCTTCTTGAGCAGCAGCGGATGCACCCATGTCTAACTGGTATCACTTGCACACAATCTGGGGTATTATGCATGCACAGCAAACATACATTATTTCTTTCGTTGCCTACCAGGACATTCATCAAGAGTCCACCCTTACACCTTTTGGCAGCTTGCATTCTTCTCCTTCTCCTGGAGTAGAGTCTCACGCTAACCATGCTGCCTTCTCCTACTCTCAATGCAAAAATCAGAGGGGAAATAAAATCTATCAATCCTCTACTTGGCTTATTAAATCTCTCACACACTGTTCAGCATTCCCTGTGGCCCTGCAACTCAAGCTCTCAGCTTTCTACTTGCAGGGCTCTTTAATCCTGCAGCTTTCTATCTGGATGGCTATGGGCAAATCCCACCACAATTTACCCAGCCCCTGGTCTCTTTTCCTACTCCCTGCTAAGAATCTTTGCTCTCTCTTGTGGTCCCTCCTACCTCTGCTGAAACAGCAAAAAAACCTTTTACAAGGTCACATATACACCCTCAGTCAGGTGTTCTTTGACTTACAATGAAAATCACGGGATTGCATAAATGAACCTAGAGTGTTCACAGTGTAACGCACTCTTATCATAAATTGTAACTAGACACAACCAGAAATGGGGATGAAAGTGGGTTCATTAGCAAGTGTCAGCTTTTCAGAATACTCCAAGCATGTGCATTTGGAAATTCATGTTGCTCTACCTCATGCAAATTCCAGTTTGCAGCTCCCTTGCACTGTTTTCCCATTAGGTGTGTGAATGAAGCATAGAAACAATTTATCACCTCCACTCTCACAAAATAATTAAATTAAAAATAGCAGTAAGGCATCACATTTAACAGGGCAGTAAAACAGAACCACAACCACACGCTCGCTCCTTCCTCCTTATAGCAAATCCTGCCCTGGGAGGCAGTCTGCAGCTCTGCTTCGGATCCTTCTACGAGGTTTTGCTGTGAGAAAAGGTTTATTGAGGGGAAAGTCATTATGGGATAAGCACCAAAACCCACAACTGTCCTCTCATCCCTCAGGCCATTTGGTTGGAGGACCTGATAATCTGCTTTGTGCTGTTCCATCTTGCTAGCAGCCCTTTTCCGTGATGATGCTCTTCTAGAAACACTTGCTAGCCAAACATCATGGGGGTCCACTTTGTTGAGAAGGCTCCTCATTTTATAGCAGCTTTACTGTAAACCTAATACAGGTTACTTTTAACTCTGACCCTCCCATGGCAGTGGTACCAATATCCACAGTTTGCCCATTGCTTTCCTACCATACAAAATGTTGCAAGTCTGCCCCTCAGGCCACTCAGGGATTAGCAAAATAGCAAGACATGACTTGCACTGCCAAAGTCCATTTGATACAATTAATTTTTTCAAAACCAAAGGGCATCAATCAGGTCCCTGCAAAACTTCAAACATTAATCTGAGCATTAAAACCCCAAGAGACTAAAGATGTCATACTAACATCTCTCTGTAACAATTCCTTTTAAGCAAACATTGCACTAATACTAGTAGAAGGAAATAATTTGTCTGTGGTATGCAAGTAGTACTCAGCTAACAAAACTCCTCAGCTGGTCCCTAAGATGCATGAAAATGTGCTCACTGTTGGGTTTCCAAAATGCACAAAAATATTTATCTGCATATCTTAAATCACTGTCAGATCTAAAGTGCAGGTAGCTGGGGATTAAAAAAAAAAAAAAGGGATGGTGACAACCTGGACAGGGATTGGATGTTTTGGCTTATTTGAGTATTTTATATTTGAGAATATATTTGGCCTCTGGTATTTCAGGGGTTTCCCTATAGAACACTCAAACAACAATGGAGGTAAATCCTACAAGAAATGTTTGTGCTATTTCCATCAATGTTAGTGGATCTATAGGTGAAGTGACACTCAGTCCTGGTCCACAACTACAGCACAAAGGCCCTTTGCTTCACAGAAGACAATGAATGTGCAAAGGAGTATCAAGGACAGAGAAGCTACCCAGGAGTACTTCTCTGCAGTCTTTCCCACAGCACTCAGGAGATGTTTGCTATCTGCAAAGATGTCATAGAGGAAGATTTAGGAACAGGCTAGGGGAAAGGATCATGGGACCCACCAGTTTGCAGGTCCTGAGCACACAGCACTCGCAACGGCAGCTGACTCCAACTGTGAAGCACAGAGGTGGGAGAGCCAACTTGAAGTGTTAAATCTCTTCTAGCCGTTGGTCAGTGATCTGCTCAGTCTTACTATGCATGCATTTGCCACACAGGAGTGGTGGCCCTCTCTGAAAATCTCATGCTAAGGGTAGGAAAACCAGTTAACATACTTCCTACAGTTTTATGCACAAATTTCTAGAGCTTTCCCATCTAACGCATACATAAATAAAACTTCAGTAACCATGAATTCTGTCACTGGAAAAAAAAAACAAACATGAAACAATACAAGTTTTCCTAATGCTTCTGCCACATGCAGAGTAAGCACTGGTGTGAAAGCTATGTGCTCAGGATGCATTAATTGCCAGCTCCCAGGAGCATTCCCTTTAGACTACTCCACATCTTCCTACATGACAGCCTTTACTACAGTGCGATGAGAGTCACCGACTCCTATTTTGAAAATAGATTATTGCAGTTTCAGTTTATAACATAATCATTAAATATAAGGTCATTTCTTAACAAAATTCTGCTGCAGCTTACTACGGTTCTGCACCAGTAATAAATATTTACTTATCCTTAAATTACTCTAAAAATACTTTTCATATGATTAAACCAGGTCCTTGTCCTGGGTTCAGCAGTAGCAGTCATTTTTCTCCTCCTTGGTAGCTGGTGTAGTGCAGTGTTTTGACTTTCAGCTCGGGAACAGAGCTGATAACAAGCGATGTTTTGGTTTGGCCAAGGACTTTGTGAGGCTCATGCTCTGCCAGGGAGGAGGGGGAGCCAGGAGGAAGCAGAGACAGGACACCTGACCCAAACTGACCAAAGAGGTATTCCATACCACAGCACGTCATGCCCAGGATGTAACTGGGAGTTAGCCGGAAGGGCTGGGGGACTGCAGGGTTGGAGTGAGAGCTTGGTCGGGCTGGGGGGGCGAGTTATCGGTCGGCTGGTGGTGAGATGATGTATTCTCTTCCCTTGTTATTTCTTTTATCATTATTATCATTGGTGGTAGCAGTAGTGATTTGTGTTATACCTTAGTTACTAAACTGTTCTTATCTCAACCTGTGGGAGTTGCATTCTTTTCGATTTTCCTCTCCATCCCTCCGAGAGCAGGGGGAGGGCAAGAAAAGGGGGGGGGAAGTGAGCGAACGAATTACCTGACTGGGTTTAAACCACGACAGTTCTTTTTGGCGCCCAACGTGGGGCACGAAGGGTTGAGATAACGACAGATTTGACTGGATTAATAGTCACTCGTCACAATGCTGATTTATTGGCTCTCAGAGTTGTTTCGCTTGATCTCACAGCTTCAGAATGTTGTAACTTACGTAGAGCCGGTATTTGCTGTGTTAGTGTTTATCAAGTATGGGGCCTGGGCTAAGGTTCTTGTCTCACTGTGCTTTATGGCAATGGCTTGTAATACGGGCGGGCTCCAGCAGCAGGGCGGGACGGACGTGGCCGTGGACTTGTACCTGGCCGTGCGGCTGCTCTTCACCGTCCTGGCCCTCACCCTACTCTCCATCTTCGTGAGGCTGCGGGGAGCTGAGGGGGAGCGGCCCCGGGAGCCGGCGGCAGCCGAACCGGCCCGGGAAAGCGGCCCCGGCGACCAAGCGGCGGCGGGAGCGGGGCCGGAGGCCGCGAGGGTACGGCTGCCGGTGGAGGAGGTCGGGGCGGTCGAGGAGCAGAAGGAGGCGGCTGCCGAGCAGCGGGAGAAGGCGGCGGAGGAGCCGAGCCCCGCGGAGGAGCCGAGCCCCGCGACGGCCGAGAGCGTTTCCCGGAAGCCGCCCGCCGAGCCCCCGGAGGATGCAGGAGACCACGCAGCATTTCCCAGCAAGGCAGAGGAGGAAGTGCTGGACTCAGGAAAAGAGAAGCTGGCGGTGGGAGAGCCGGCAAGCACAGCAGCTACACCAGCCCCACTGACAAGTACAGCAGCATCAGTTGAGAGTTCTGAAGGTTTTGAATGGCCTTTGGGTGTCCTTGGTACCTGCCTGCTGATTGTGATGGGGATCAGCATGTTGGCACACACACAGGCTGTGTGCTACCCACGACCATTTTGTCTGATCTCAAAAGTTAAGCAGAGTCAGGTTTGGGTCTTGTCTGGGGTTAGACGAGGATATGGGGGGACCAAGAGGTTTTCCCCAAGGCTGGACAGCCAGGAGTGGCAGGGTGTGTGGGACAGTGTGGGCAAGTATCTAGTCCACTGGGCCCCTCCAGTGCTTTGGAAGCATTGGAGATGGAAGGCAGCTGTATGGAGTCCCCAGCAACAAGCTGCAGAAACTGCTTAAGGGGACAGTGAATTATTTTGAGCCTGGTGGGCCCAATGCACTTCAGGCCATCAGAGCAGAGATGCAACACAGAGATGGACTCATGATCGAGGGGTGGACTTAGCAATGGACACTATTGCCCAGGTTATTCACGAGTGTGAACACTGCACACAGTCTCTCCTGCTCTGGAAGACTGTTAGAAGAGATGGAGCCTGACATCATGGACCAGATGGACACAGCAGCTTTATAGGGACTGGTCCGTGCACTAAGATAAGAGTGCACTGAGATAAGAGTGATGGTATATTGAAAATGTGGGATCTGAGCATGACGTGAATGGTATGGAATAAGGGGTGGATAATGTCCTGGGTTCAGCAGTAGCAGTCATTTTTCTCCTCCTTGGTAGCTGGTGTAGTGCAGTGTTTTGACTTTCAGCTCGGGAACAGAGCTGATAACAAGCGATGTTTTGGTTTGGCCAAGGACTTTGTGAGGCTCATGCTCTGCCAGGGAGGAGGGGGAGCCAGGAGGAAGCAGAGACAGGACACCTGACCCAAAACTGACCAAAGAAGTATTCCATACCACAGCACGTCATGCCCAGGATGTAACTGGGAGTTAGCCGGAAGGGCTGGGGGACTGCAGGGTTGGAGTGAGAGCTTGGTCGGGCTGGGGGGGCGAGTTATCGGTCGGCTGGTGGTGAGATGATGTATTCTCTTCCCTTGTTATTTCTTTTATCATTATTATCATTGGTGGTAGCAGTAGTGATTTGTGTTATACCTTAGTTACTAAACTGTTCTTATCTCAACCTGTGGGAGTTGCATTCTTTTCGATTTTCCTCTCCATCCCTCCGAGAGCAGGGGGAGGGCAAGAAAAGGGGGGGGGAAGTGAGCGAACGAATTACCTGACTGGGTTTAAACCACGACAGTCCTTTTCACTAGAACAGACGTATTCTTCACTTGGAAGAAAATGAGATCTGTGTGTATCCTATATCCTCAAACTTTCCTAGCTCCAGTTTTTATAAAAATATTTTGAACAAGGCAAAGAACATCACAAATCCAGCCCTTTAGTGTCTGTTTTACATCTCTGTTAAACAAAAGGCATCAGGACACCAAAGCCATTAACCTCTTTTGTTGCGGGTCACTGCATTTATGACATGACAGAAGTACCAGCAGAAGGAGTCACATACACTTAATTGCACAGGCGATTTGCACATAAAATAACCAAATGGTCAAACTAAAATAGCGTGCCAAACTCTGTATCTGAAGTCTATACCCTGCCACACAACTACCAAGAATTTGCATGTTAACTTGCTAGAAAGAGTTAGAATAGTTTTCAAACTCACAGAAGTTTAGAAAAGGCAGGTGAGTAGATAGCAAAATTGTGTTTTTTCTACCTGAAAACATGACACTTCATTAGCATGTGACAGAAATAATTTCTGCCTTTGCTAAAAACGATTTGCTTTTCTGTATGCACTCAGGCTTGCAATTGCTTTTATTGTTCCACTAAGTTGTTCCACAGTATCTTAAGAAGATTTTTCCTGAGGCAAACTAAGAAAGCAAATTACTTTATAAGCAATTTTGTCTTGAATGATTTTGCGCTTTAGATGGTAGATACACATGCCTTCACAGCTGCCATTCTCAACTTGAACCCTTCCCTTACACCTCCGGTGATGTCATTGTCCTATATCTTAATTTCTTTCTGATGTGAGGTCCCAAGTCTTTTATCGCCTGACTTCACCACAGGATCTACATGACAATCAAGACATGACACCAGAACATGACAGCTACATTCCCCGGTTAGAAATCTCAGCTCTGTACACTCTTGCAGAGATACTTCTGCTGCCTTTGTTGGCATTTTGCTGTTTTTTTCTGAGCTATTAAATCATTCATCTGCCAACACAAAATTCATCATATAAACCTGTGAAGTTACCATTTTCAGAGCACACTTTCAAAGACAAATTCATATAAAGGCAATACAGATAAATAAACCTTCATAGCAAAACACACAATATACCACAAGGGTGGTAGAACATAGAAGGACTTGAATGTAAATGCTGAGTAGAGCAGTATTCCAGCCTACTCTCTATTAGATTACCTTTTACAGTAAGACTTCCATTTTGATTTGCAAAGCCAATTCCTGCTTCTCGCCTAGTCAATACAATTCAGAACATAAGGTTCACCTCAATAAACATAGCTATTGTAGTGCCTTATCAAACTTACTTTCTCTGTACTGATCTTTGCTTTCTATTCAAAGCACCTACTTCACACCTAGTATTTTCAAAGGCGGTTAACCTGGACCTAACTTTTGGCAAGAAGTCTACAGATGTGAGCTGAGACAATGGTAAAGTAGAATTAAATATTCCCAGAACACCCAGTGAGTATTTTTACCTTTTCTGCACAAATCCTGTTAAGACTGCTAAATATATGGAATGTCCATATGTTCTGCTTGCCCAGACTCCAATGAGAATAAAGTGAACAAAAGCCTAATTTGTAAGATTTCCATTTGCTACAAGAATTTTATGTATGCTCAGTTATACTACATAAAATAACCCTAATGCCGCTTCATGTATTTTGCACAGTCAGCTTTATCACATGAAGTCTGAAGATCCAATTAAAATTTAAAAAGAACAATTACCTTTTGAAAACCAGTTAGAATTAACAAATGGGACAGTCTGATCATTCAGTGACAATATCATATTGTCAAGATCATATTCTAGGTAAAGACAGCTTGAGCAGCTAAGCTATGGAAAAGTATTCAAATACTCAACATTTAATCGTGCTTCTTGTAATATTTTCATAGCAACCTTAGCAATGTCAATTAGAGCAAATATTGAGACAAAACCCAAAAGACTAATTTGATTTTGACTTTCAGTTTATTCCATTTTACAGAATAACACAGGTTCTTGAAAAGGAGCTAAGAAAGTACATTAAGATTTGTTATCTCCAAAGAGGTATCTCTCCAGCTTTTACAAATAACCTGGCAAAGACTGAAGAAGTTAAGATGGCCGGTTTTTCTTAACTGTACGGTTGTCTTTTGTCTTGCTGCCCTTGTATGGCTTCCCTGGATATTTAGAAAGGCACACTGAATGCACCAAAACAACACGAGTTGTCCTTTGCAGTCTTCTCACTGACTCCAAAGGACTGATAAGCTGGCCATTTAAGAGTCAAATATTTCAAGGAGTGAGCAATACTGGTGAGCAAAGGGCAGAGTCATGTTTTCTGTCTTATTCTCTGCATTGCAGGTATTTATTTCGTCCTCCATAAAGCAGATGCCGCAACTACAGAATGTATTCTGTAAAATCAAGTTCTATTTATGCTCTTGCCCACATTTAGCCTCAGTTAGAAAACATGTCCTTTTCAAAATCCTTGAGTTCTACTGTAAGCATTTCCTAGGGAAATACTATAGTATAAAATACAGTCATTTCATGGGAATAGAATGATGGATCCTTAATAAAACTTATGAACTCTAGAGCTTTTAGAACCAGTTCACATCCAGAGTAAGACAACACGGCTAAATCTTTGTCCAAAGCGGAAGACAGAGTGTGGTGAACTGGAATTATATAAAAAATACAGCAGCAAAAGGGCTGGCAGGTAGCGCAAGGTCAGTGTAACACAGACTTGTCCAAGACCAGAAGAGAGAAAACAGATGGATGCTAGAAGCACACAAGCCACCTGAGAGCTGTTCATGCAATCAAAAGTTTGCAAGGAAATTCACGATGGTAAATTACAAAGCAGGAGTGAAATGAGACTTACTCATTGTTATATTGAGTAGAGCCCCTTAAGTACATACATATTTACTACAAGACATTGTAAAGCTGCACAGTCTAAGTCAGATTTTATTTCTGCAAGCAGAATCCAGCTGTGGAAAACCTTATGTGAGTTAGTTCCACTTAAGAATTATTTCTTTTTTCAATCAACTGATACTCCTTGAAAATAGGTTTAAAGTATAGTCAGGTGAGTGTGTGACTGATGAATTTTAACGTATCTTGTGCTAAGCTACTGTCCTTTACCTGAGGTAACAAAGATCATCTGAATGCAAAGCAGAAAAACATATCTTAAACCACCATCTTGTACCAAGCATTTGTGATGACAGTGAGAGCTCTTCATCTCTTCGTCCATTTCAGGCATGAAATAACAGGTAGCACAAGCCAACATTTTGTTTTGAAGTAAAGCTTGCACTAAAACAGCCGAGGCACGCTCACGCAGAAGTGCACCTCCATTGGGAAACAAAATTCTTCAGCTGTATGAATTATCTTACCAATCCTGTAGATATCCAGATTTCAGATACCTATCTCTGGATAAACTAGAAAACTTCAATTAAAATCAAAGTCTACACAAGGCTTTACTTTAACTTAACTCTGCCTGCTTATATTCAGATAGTGCAACCATCCTTTGTAAAGAGTGGCCTAGGAAATCAACTTCCAGCTCACATGAAGTTTATAGCTGTTGTTTGTAATTACTTTTGGAGCTTTTGCAAAGATGTGCTGCTCTAAAATGAACCAATTAATTTTAGCAGTTTTATTGCCTTACTCCTACTAAACACAGGCCAAATTTATAAGCTTGTAGAGGTTAATTTTTACCCCTTCATATGCACACAGAGTAGCTGAAAATAAACACGACATGTTTGCAGCATGCAAAACCAAAGTTTTGAAGTGAGATCATGGGAAAATGCCCAGAAGACAGTAGTCAGCACAATGAAATGAAGTTAATAAAGGAAAAATTAATACCAGAAAATTATTGTACTTCTTGACAGTAGATCTATTATGCTCTGGAATGTTTTCTTGAGGATAGCAGTGGGAGAGCTCCATTACTTCAGTAATTTAAATTTAGACAGATAAAAAAGTAGTAAATGTACAGCAAAATACAGAATAATTTTATATAGGAAGGGCAATGAAGTAGATGACTAATAAGCTTTTCTTTCTAACAGCTATGAATCATACAAGTGCAACTGTGGCTTGACATTGGAGTTTCTATGGATGGATGGTAACACAGACAGATAGGCTCTCACATGGCACTAGCTGATAACGTTTGGAGGAACCAAACATTATAAACATTCATATGAAACAAACCATAAATACACATGTTAATAGAACGTCTGCCTAAACTCTACAGACTTCATGTAACAATCCCCTGTCCCCAGACAATAAAAACAATGCTGGTTTCATTACTGAATGCACACTTATTTTGTTAGGACTGAACTTCCTTACCTGAGAATATACTGGAACTAATTTATGAACTGAGTGTTTCATGTGTAACCAGAGGTAAGAATTTTGGGTCACATGTTACATCATGTTTTCCTCAAGTTTAATTTCTTTTCTATTCAAAGGTGTATTTTAGATAAACATCTTTTCAGTATCAGTTCAAGATTTTCACACAGAAGTTGAAGGAAAGAAAAAAAACAAAACAACATAGGCTTTTTAGTTTATTCTTCCATTTTTCAGTATTTTCTCTAGTACTGTAGAAAGGCAAGTGTTACTGGAACTAGTTTGTCCAGGCCATGCTGCTTGACCCAAGCCTTTTATTGCAGCTACGAGACATTCAGCCATTACAAGAGTTGTGCCCTAACAGTGACATGCTACTCAAGAGTACAAACCAGGGGTTAAACACTGACCACTACCAGGGGTTAACAGTAGTTTACAAACGAAAAGAGGGGAAAAGGAACAGTTTAAACTATAAACAAGATGGTATCTAGGATAAATCTTAACATGATGGGCCTTAATTTTATTTTGGAAAGCAAGATTGACCAAAATAAAGGCTACTGTAAAGCATTACTGTCAAGGACCATAGAAAGTGGAACTTACAGTGATGCATATTTTGCTTTTATTGTAAAATATCACCTTCAACTACAAATTTGCAAACAACACAGGAAAACAAAGTCCGTAATTCTCAAACTGTCTAGGAACTGGGGAAAGTAGGACAGTAAGTTCAAGTATTTTTATGTCACAGATTTCACCATTTTTGGATAAAGTATGCTCAAGGAACTTATTTTTGGGGAAGTATGCTCATACTTCGTCAAAGATATTGTTATTGGAGCAGGCTGAGGATGGTCCATCACCAGATGTCTTGATAGAAAGTAGCTTAGAACTCAGGAGAAGAGGAGCAACAAGTGCTGCTTGCTGCACTTTGGAAACAATCTGTTTGCCTTGCAGGCAGCTTATTTTGTCTTTCCAGTCTCTTCCTGATGAGTCTAAGCTCCCTATGGAATATTATTTTTCGCCATTTTGACTAGCTATGTCTGGGTATCACTGATTCATGATCAGAAAATGATACATTCAAGCCTGGTACTGAATCCAGCTAGATAGCAATGCACAGACGTCACTCTGGATGAAACATAGGAGAAACCACCAAACTTTGGTTTTACTTTTTGTAGGAACACACATACCAGCATACAGTAACTAAATAATAGTCTTTTCCTTCTTGTGTTCTCATAGTAGCACAAGCAAACTGAAATAACATGCAAATCACTACTACACCAAGGTTATTTACCCACTTTTTTTTTTTTCTGAAGACTGGTGGAAATCCACTGCAGTGCAATTGGGGATAGTAGTTTAGCCAAAAAACTGTCTGGAGAAGTAATTCAACTTCACCAGGATCTCCCAGCTGTCTCTTTTTGAAATCAATACATACTGCCACCAGGAAAGCAAAAAGAAAATAGAATGGCTATTGATTTATTTTGAGATTAACAGAGTTACAACAGCACTATCATGGGACTGTATTTATGTGTCTCAAAAAAATTACATTTATTAACATCAATAATAAAATCCATTAGAGGACCTTCAAACCATTTTGGTCAGTGGACCTAGATTCATAATTCAAACACTTCCAGCCCTGGAGCACAACTGGAACACAATTACTTCTCACTTAGGGCACTGGCCAAAGTGGATCTGGTTCTTTCACCTAATTACAACAAAAAGTCACGGACTAGAGAGTTCAGGTTTGGTGCAACTACCTACCTTGGGAGACGTAAGCTGAAGGACCATCTTTAACGTGCACACAGCACAGTCAATTAAACTATACATATTATTACTGCCTGAAAATATTTTAATTTTCAGTGAACGCTGTATGAACTGCTCCTATTTTTTCCAGTTTTCAAAATATTTGCCTTCAAAACATATTTTGTGTTTTGGTTTGGGGTTTTTTTCTAACTACTGTGACTAAAGAAGGGGTAGAGTTAAAATAAAGGAAGACAGAAGGCAAAACAAAAGAGAAAAACCTCGAAAGATACAAATGAAGAAAAACAAACATACTTCTTAATGTCCTCTTTCCCCCCAACTGGGGGCTGTTAAACTCTCAGAATAACCCTCATCACAGAAAAAAAGCTAGGGCTGATGCAGCAACTGCTGAAGAGTGTTTTGTTGTTTTCCTACAGCACAGGGAACTGGGGCCCTGGGATGCTGGTCTGGTGACCAAATCCATAAGGTAGTCCTGAAGAGGAAATGAGGGGGAAGACAGGGTGGCATACAGTGGGTGCAGAGGAGGATGAGGATGATGAGGTGTGATCATTAGAGGCTCTCACACCACCTGGTTGAGTTCCTAAAGGCCCACCTTCAGTTGAGCTGCGGACTTCTGCTGTACACACAAGCGTTATCAGGATAACATACCTGTTCATGTAAGATGCTGAGTATCTTTACATGATCTAAATACCCCTTTAATTCCTTTGCCATAACAGGATCTGAAGATATCTCTGTATCTCCTAGGACTGTGTCTGATGCAATCAGCATGCTAAAGAAGATAACAAAATGTCACATGTATCAACAATACTGCTTTAAAAAAATCAGGCCTACACAAAGCAAAGAGAAAATACAGAATTGATGGAAATGAGTGAAAACTCTGCCTGACTTAAGTGGCAAAACTGCCTGACTTCAGCCACCCACATGAGCTGGCCACAGAAGCAGCAAAACAATTTGTAATGATTAACACCACAAACTGAATTACTTCTATATTATTAACCTCACATGTTTTACTATTGTGAGCTGGAAAGCACAGGGAAACTTTCAGTGTGAAAAGCACATTTCTGATTTTGATTATCTGATCATAGCTTTGTCCTACATGAACAGCTTCCAAGGTACTGACTGAAGGATCACTCGAAGTCACCTCGTTTTATTGACATAAGTAATCCCATGATGTCCAGTGCAGTTACTTACATTAATAAGGACACACAACTCTTTAGAGGTTGTAGGATCAGGGCCTTCGGGTTGTGAGCAGTCATTGGCTTTTCTCCCATTAACAGGTCATTGATAAACTGCAGTTTCCTTCACATCTGACAGAGGACTACTAAGGTACACGTATATCACTGTCATTTTTCTTTTACAACTTTTTAAAATGCAGAATCAGATTTAAAAGGCAATCAATAGCAATCCAGTTGCCAGCACCTCTAATGAAATCAGCAGAAACAATCTGGTATTAGATTTTCACCTAAAAGGTCTCAGAAAAACCATTTCTCAGCTCCACTTTACCTGCCCGAATAGAAGATCAAGGTGTTTATCCCAGGCTCTGAGCCAGGGGTGGCTAAAACCACATGCACTAAACCTCACATACAGCAAGAATTCCACTGGACTGCATATCATGGCTCTTTGCATAAAGTCAGTGCTGCCACAGATTGTTTGTCCTATTCACATCTATTCTTCAAGTATATATTTCTATTATTCTAATTATTATAAATAAGTACAGTTGAAAGGATAATGATGGGTTTAATTTGTAAAAGGATTTTCAAAAGGAATTAAAAAAATATTTTAAAAAATCAGAATCTTCTGCTAGAATACCCTGTCAATATCTAAGTTGTATTCTTAACTCATGTTGGTGAATAATGATAGATGGGTAGCAGTGATATGGGTCAACCTTAGTGCAAACTTTTCCACACTGCTCTGACCATGCATGCAGATCTCACTGTTCCCTGACTCCTAATCCATCCTCAGCGAAGTCTGTAAGTCACAGCAGAGTCATA
Organism: Pezoporus occidentalis; assembly: GCF_034315485.1. Taxonomy (NCBI): domain Eukaryota; kingdom Metazoa; phylum Chordata; class Aves; order Psittaciformes; family Psittacidae; genus Pezoporus; species Pezoporus occidentalis. The sequence continues at coordinate 12,934,315 of NW_026915724.1, forward strand.
TTTTGTCATATACTGAAGAATGTCATTAATTAGAAGTACCTTCCTCCTGCTGTGATAGCTAAAGACAAAGCAGAATGAAACTCAGCACAGCAGTTGACTGAGCCTGTTTACAGCTTTTCTTTCTTAAGTAACAAACACACATATCATAATTCTCTACAATGCAAACCACCCTATTCACAACACAGCTCACGAGGAAGAGGTAGTAGTGAATTTTCACTTGCCTTCTAAAATATGATTACTTTCTGGTTTTAGATGTGAACATCCAAAGATGCTAAAAAACCAACATGATTCCCATTTTCAAATACACAAGCTAGAGAAGGAAGGAATAAAATCACACAGTAATTTCCTCAACAAAGTATGAAAAATAAGCTTATGCTGGTGCAAGTTGGCTTGTATCTCCTTTACACCAGCTGAAAATCTATTATCTTTCCTCATAAAATATATTCGTGCACTTGACTTTCAGTTCCTGGAATCAATTAATTCAGATTAAGGGATACTACTACACATGCAACTCTAATCCAAACTGCTATTCCTAAATGGTTAAAATTACTTTATAAAGCCCTAGACTTCAAATAGGTCTGTGGTATAGCAGAAATTAAATGTTCCAGATGAGCTTGTTTGGTGCCTGATCTAATTCCAGATAAGAGATGTGTTTGACACTAATTTTATTTTCCAAAGAAAAAGGAGAATATCAACACAAAGCACCCTGAAATCTGAAATCACAGTACTGCCTCAAAAATTGTGGTTTTTAACTTTTATACTGGGTTTGGTTTGTTTGTTGGGTTGTTTTTTTTTTTAATATACTTCATTTCCAAAGTTTTCTGCAGTACCATAAAGGATAATATTGGTTTAGTTAAAAATACTGGACCACCTAGAAGCCGTGTGTTAATGAAAAGTCCAGTATTCTGAGGGTTGGTAGTTTTGCAACAGGGCCAGAGAACTCCACTTCCCTTGTGGAGAAGCCAGCAAGTGACTAAAGCCCAAAGCTCCTGAATTCATTCCCCCAGTTCATCACTAAAACTTTCACAGAAACATGGTAGCAATGCAACAAAGGACTATTTTAACCCAACTGATCTTCCTAGATCCTGAAAAGCCTCACAGTCACTCCCAAACCACAGATCAGCAGCCTGGGAACTGTTACCAGCACTACCATGGAGCCTCTTTCCTTGATTTTAAGCTCAAAGGCTTTTGGATCTGGCCATTCAGGAGAACAGTCTTTGTCAGCAACTCATATGCCTCCAGCGCCAGGAACATGAAGTAGGTGCGTGGTTGCTCTCTCAATCTGAACATTCTTCTGAGGTGACAGTCTAGGACCAAAAGCCTTTGAAACATCCTTCTTTAAAATGCAAAAGCAGTATGTTTTCTTACAGCTGACACTGAGAATGAAAAGGGGAAGAGTCTTGCATAAAAACAGCCCTTCTACTTGGCAATGCTTGTGTTGGAATCAGGATCACCACTCTCCTTAAAACTTAAGACCAGCAACAGTACCTGTGCTCACAGAAACTAAGATGGTAGGAATGACTGCAAGTATGAAAGGCTTGCTTAAGCCTGCAAACACACATATTTCCAAATATGCAGTAGCAGACTGAGCAACTCTGAGAAGCATCTGCAAGGTCAAATATCCACAAGAACAACCCTGGAGAGGCAACTCGCAGAAAGGTTCACATACCTCCCATTCATAGAGGCGAGTAGCCTGTAGCAGTAGGAGAGTAGGAGGAATCAAACAGCAAGCTCTGACTGGATCTACTGCAAAACCCCACAGGACTTAGACAGCAGCCCAAATGGGAAGTGCCAGGATTCGTATGAAAATGGCTTCCTTTTAAAACATGAGCTTGCACTGGCTCAGAAGACAGAATAGTAGCAAACCAGAAAAACAAAATACAAAGGTGAAAAAAGAATGATCGATCTCAATTCGTGAAGAAAGATCCATTAAATCTAGATTTAATGAAAACACTGAGTACTCACGTTCACATGGCAAATCTTTCAAATGTATTTTGCAGATCACAGTCAAGAGCAGAAAAAACAACATCCCCAAAAATGTTCTTCAGAATGAAAACAAAACCTCAGCTGTAGTAAACTGACAGTTAAAAGCAAACGCCAAAACGAAATGAGGTGCCCTTTTATAAACTTCGCAGCCATCAAAAGATTTCAATATATTTATCAGTCTTTTCTCCTTCAGATGAAATTTTGCTTTTCAACTTTCTTTAACCCTATCTTTCTACGTGCCCTTTCTTGGATCTTAAATGCTTTTACCCTACTTTCAACTCACATTTTGTGTTGGCCTGGAAGAAACACTGCTTGCTCAATAAGAAGAGCCACAAAAGGACTAAAACAACACTGCACTATTTCTACCTCTTTCAAATGAACTGCCTTTACAAAGGTCATTTAAAAAATATATATCCTACATCAGAGGAAAGCTCATCCATGAAAGTAATGCTAATAGGCATATAGCCAGAACATTAAGATTGCAAAAATTATCATGTTCTCTGTGGATTACATTTATTTGCATGCATTCACTCATTTAGTGTGATTCTCTTCTGCTGCTTTATGACTTAAAGGTAAATTCAGTGCTACAATCATTACAGGGGGTTGGGAGATTTCACCGCACAGGAGGTGAGGCCAAAGAAAGGATGGGGATGGGCTACATCACACATGGGCAGGGAACAGGTCTTTTTCTGGGGCTCTACACAAGCTCCTCAGCTAGAAGGTGGAGGCCAGGTTTGGAAGTCTGTCACAGCCCATCAGTTCCAGGGAACACTGATGAGATGCTCTTGGCATCTCAGGGAGGTCTGTAGCTCACTCTGCCTTGCAGAAAGGTTCAGCAGCTTTGGTGTGGGTAGGGTCATTAGTAATGCTGCATTCATGACTCATCTGTGGGTTATTCCCTTTAATATACACACACAGACAGGAATTCGTGTTTCTTTGGGCTCCAACTTGGTCAGGACCTCCAACATAAATGTCTGTATCAGTCTACAGGAAAATTTATCATCTGGCCTTGACCTGTGTTTTCCACTTTAAGATAGAGTATTGGTTCCATAGTTCCTTCCTTTAAAGTACAGGGAATGCATCTAATAAAAAGAGAAGGCTTCACAACAATTATTTCCCAATTACAACCCATGCAATCAAAGAATAAGAGAATCTCAGAAGAGAGCTAGCTGGAAGAACAAAACCAAACAACAGGAGTTTTAGCACTGAAATGCTTTAACTTGAGCTGAAAACCAGAGTCTTCCATCAGCAACATCCAAACAAAGTACTTCATTAGAAGCTAAGTTTCATTCACACAGAAAAAATGTATTACTTTCAAAGCAGACTGAGTGGTTTTATTTTGGGATAAGCTGCCTCTCTCTGGGCTGGCAGAGTACCTCACTGGACTTCTAATTTTGGTGCTTTGCAGACTGGCCTACAGAGCTGCTTTTGGACAAAACATCATCTCAGCAGTAAATACAACCTCCCCAGTGGGCACAGAAGCTGCATAGTGGTGATACACCATGCAAGATGCTCCTCTGCTCTGGACAGCTTGACGTACTGGGAGACACAGGATGAAGTGCTGGAACAGCTCAAGGAACAAAAGGTTTAGACTGAGGTGAAAGAAAACAATGAATTTCGAGATGTCAAAATATTTCAATTTAATCATGAATTTTTAAAAGAAACATTATGAAATTTCTGAATGGGAAGTTTCAGTTTCACACCAAGTTTGCTGCTGATCAGTTGTTTCCACAGAAAGGGAAGAGCTGTTTCCACAGGGAAGAAGTTGCTTCCACAGAAAGAACAAGGGGTAATGCGTTCACACTTAAACAGGGGAGATTTAAGTCAGATATATGGAACAGGTTCTTTACTGTAAGGGTGGTGAGGTACTGGAATGGGTTGCTCAAAGAAGTGGTAAATGCTTTACCCCTGGCAGAGTTCAAGACCAAGCTAGACAGAGCCTTGGGCAATCTGGTCTAGTGTGAGGTGTCCCTGCCCAAGGCAGGGAGATTGGAACTAGATGATCTTAAGGTCCTTTCCAACCCAAAATATTCCATGATTCTATGAAAGCAAATACTTTTCACAAAACATTACACAGCACTGAAAATACTTTTTCTCTTTTTTTTTCCAAGCTGATTTTCTGCCTTGCGAACCAAATTTTATAAAAGCTTTGCTAGAAGAAAGAGAACTGCAATGAAGCCCATCTTTGTATTCAGTGATACAACAGAATAAAATTTACACTGGTCATTTCCAATGCTTCTTACACTTAAAAAGCAGCATGATTATTTCAGTATCAACATTACATGTCTAAAACCCACTAGTACTGAATATAAAAGCACATCTTTTTACAACAGGGAAAAGCTCCCTGGATTACACTCTATGAAACCCCACAAAAGTAAGAAATGCAAGTAAGGACTGAATTAAAATCCATTCATTCTTAGGCTCACAACTGTAGCAATTAATCGTCTAAAATATGAACAGTACCTCAAAAATGTAACTCTATTTCTGATCTTATTCAAAGATAAGACACGGCAAATTGTGAGGGTTTTTTTTCCTACCCTAACAATGTGGTTTTGGTTCTTTAAGGCTCTGTGGTTTTTGTATGTGAGTTTTTCTTCCTCTCTTTTCATAACAGCTGCTTTTTTCTTTGCCTTGCTTTTGAGAACAGGCTATGCAATTTTTAGAAAATAAGCACTGCAAATGAATCATCAAATGATAGTAGTTAAGCTCCAGCCATTGTGGATGCTCCTTCTGAGGGGGAGCACAAGGGTTTACTCAGATGCTTATGATGTATGGGTGGGTGACCTCTGGTATGGGCTGTACGCGCTCAAGGAGGTATCTCTTCTATAGCTACTGCACATGAAGCGCAAAGGAGCCCAAAGTGCAAGGAGCATCACTCATCGAGCTCATGTATTTCTGGTCAACACAAGGTTTAGTAAAGCAATCAAAACCAAAATACCCACAGGGAAAGAACACTGTCATGTGGAAGAGGCCCAGTGAAGTTACCCCCTTGCAGTCAGCCTTGTGAAGCTAGCCTTGCAAGGGTGTAAAGAGTAAGGCCACCATTACTTTAGCTAGGATTGCGTGACAGCACTATGCAACGGATTCCTTTCAACCCCGCTAATATCTTCTCTTGGAAAGGAGATTGTACAGACTTTCTGCAGCCACAAACCTCTCCTTGTGTATTTTACAACCAAATCCCATATTGGATTTAGCTCAGCATAAGCTAACATAATCTTAAAGTCCTGGTGCAGCAAAGCAAAAAAATCTTATTATGGCAGTAAAATCATGGCTGAGGTAAATATACTCAGCCTCTTGACTTTCAGACATTTTTAACCTACTGAAAAATACTATCCTTTGGTCTAAGGATTTCATGCCTTGTCAATTCAAAAGACTACTTAAACAAGCACAAAATGTTTGCTGGTTATTTTTGATCATCTGAAGTGCTCAGTAACAGAGGAAATAAGTGTACCAAACATGGAAGGTCATAACTTATTATCATTCAGCCTTGAGAAGCCCTCCCTCTGCAACCAGGGGCTTATGTGGCACTTGGATTGCACAGATTGCCATGAGAAGTCAGCTCTACTACCACTTCCCAAGGTTTTTGTGATGTCATTTCTTCCCGCTTACATTGAAAAAAAGGAGTTGTACTGACAGCAACAGAAGCATTTGTTATTTGACAATGCTATTAAATAGACTGAAATCTGACAAAAGGAAACGATTACTTTCACAGTGGCCAGTGTTATCAGGGATGCAGTAGTTAAATAGCAAAGGAGACAAATTCACGTGTCAGTTAGGTGGAACAATGGATGAACTCCCACCTGTTTGGGACTTGAAGCCCTGCAGTGAGAAATGGGCTGACTTTATATTTCTCCAATTACAACAGGGAAATGCGTTCATCCTCAGTCAGTTCACTAAGAACAGAACAATTCTTGGTGTTCAATATATTCCCTCTTACTGAAACAAGTCACTTCGGGATTAATGCAGGCATGGACTCCATGCCATTTGAAAGGGCCTCTGATCACTGCAATCCATGTTCTCAAGATTTTGACCTTCTCTTTGTTGTTGTGCTTTTGTGATAGATTGCACAAATAATTCAAAAAAGCCTCCTGGATGTTCATTTCTAACATTTTTTTAGGTTTTTTTTTTCATCCATCATCACTGTCTCCTCTCTGCACCCAATATGCTAAGAAATCCAGTTACCCCACATTTGCAGACATGTATGTATATATTCAAGCATTTATTTCCATTCTCTCACACGTGTAGTTTGATGCTGCCCCAGAGTATATGCTGGGTGCTTTACCATTCATAGCTTCACAAGGAACACAGAAGCAGGGCAGATCCTCTCAAAAGTTACTTCAGTGGAGCTGTATGAATCTGTGGAGTTAAGGATCTACTGCCTAGACTGTATGTTACACGCTCCTTTTGTATGAGAAGGCAGAGATTAGCTGTACTGCTTTGTATTTTCTGTAAAACCTCTTGGACTGGGGTAGTTTTGCTACATTTCCTGATAACTGTTCCATTATTTTCTTTTTAAAAGGGAGATTTAAAAGTAGGATATTAAAAAACCCAGTACAGTTACCAGTTACAAATGCTGCAGTTCTAGAAGCAACTGCTGTAGGTGCTTCTGCTGAGAGTATTTGCCAAGTAGAAAACTGCAGTATTTAAGAAGCCAGTTAATACAGATGCACAGACCACATGGAGCAGAGCCTTATATATCAAAATCCAGCTAAATATCTTAATATCTAATGACATTGATGATTCACAAATAGTATGAAAGTGCGTGTTACCAATTTCCAAAACAAAGTCACATCAAACACTCAGCTCTTGCAAGATGGGGGAGAGGGGGGGAAAGTAATAAGCAGTGAAAAATAAGCCGTGGAAGAAGTAGTAAAGGCCCTCTCAAGGCCTGAGCTTCCAGCCTCACTGCTCGCATAACACAGCTAACAAATGTTTTGATACTCAAGGATGTATGAGTGTATGCTGGAGCTTCAACTTAAACGTGTTCACATTAAAGAACATTTCATAAATTATGCTCCAATTGCTGCTGTGTTCTACCCAAACACAAGGAGAAGTATGAGGTAAAGCATAAAATGCAAAAATGTCCTTAATGTATTTTTTACCCCTTGCTAACAAAAGATTCATTGGACTTAGCCAAGCAGACAGCAAGAGGCCCAGAAAGCTTCACTGCTGTGAGGCTGCCAAAGACAAGGAAGTGAAAACAGAAACACCTCTCCTTTTGGTGTGGGGCTTTGCAAACAAAGCAATAAATCCTTCTTAATTGCTGCATTTGAAGACTACTAGAAAAATGCAGATTGGCCCCAGTATTCTTAAATGTAACCCTTAAATGAAAACAGATGCGTGAGGAGCTAACTACAACAATATGCAAGTTTTGTTGTCTTTTCAGTGTAAAGAAGTTGATGAAAAGCAAGGAAAGGAAAAAAAAAACAAAATGAACAAATAAACACCCTTTTCCCCCTGCCCAAAGCCCCATGACAGTCACCCAACTGGATGCTGGTAATTTTGGATAACTGGATTTGATCAAATAAGTTTGTGGCTCAGCAAGGATAGTGTGTTGGTATCAACAAATTGAGATGTAAATCATAATACCAATGGGAAGACCATCGCTTTTTCAGTTAGGCAGGGCCATAGAGAGTCACCTGAAAAAAAAAACAGGATAAAATTCAAGTGTCCTGGACTTAGGTGGTTTCAAACAGCTAACTCAGGAGTGCTAAAATCAGGCCTTATATCCCCACTGTCTTCCTTTGCATTCTGAGCAAGGCAGCATGCCATAGGACCCACTGCATCAGTCCATACCTTCCCCTTGCAATTATTAATGCTTGAGAAAAAGTGAAGTGTCTCAGGCAAACAAAGCGGGAGGGAAGAGGAAGTGAGAGCCCATCCGCTGAGGGAACCATACAACCACATCCTGCCCTCTGAGGTGAATCTGCATTTACCCAAGCTGGCCAGAGGGACAGCCACACGTGCAGTGTTGACTGCCTGCACATCACAATCTGCAGTACCATAGTGCATGAAACTAAAGCTCCGGATAACCGTGACCATCTAGGAGATTTGGCACCAGTTTTCAGCTCTCCTTCCATTGTGTAATTTCAAGGTCTTGCAAAACACATGTCAGTGTAGGTAAGAGAAATCTGGGTTTCAAGGACAAATTATCTCAACAGACGAGTCGTAAAATGAGATTGACTCATAGGCATAAAGACTACCATGAAACACAAGTTCGCTTTTAAATGGTTTTCCTCACTTTTGAGCACCAAATGGCATAGGGATATGGGACTACTAAGATTTCTGCTAGCACTATTTTATTTGTGAGCTTCTTTTTCCCAAACTCCCATATTTACTAAGTCATGTCCTTAGCTGGTCATTCAGACTAAGGTAAGAGATGTATTAAAAAACGTAAACAGTAGGATCATCGGAGATGGTAGATTTTTTAAATATTCCCTGCTAAAATTTCAACTGTTAAAAGTGGTTTGGTAGGCGAAGAAGACTGAAGCTTTTTTAAACATAAGGAAATCCAAAGGATTACAATGTTACAGACACTGACAGAGGCTTTCAAGCAAAACAGCTGTCATTAAAGCTTCTGTGACTGCTTAGAATACATTGCTGCAGTCTCCTAAAAACTAAAGCGGGGGGGGGGGGGGGGGGAGGGGAGAGAGAGTACCTTTAATCTATACTTCAGCTTCAGAACAGAGATGCAACTCCATCTTTCCTTTTCCTACAAATAAACAAAAGCAAGATAAACCATTGCTATGCTTGTACGGGCCAAAAAGCCACAACATGGCCTCCAACAAGCATGCATCTCTTACCAGTGACAGCAGTCTCATACATACTTTCCTAGGGCTGAACTTACTGCTATGTGACCATATTCATTTTATCTAACATTAAGGTATTCTGAAATCAACAGAACTTTCTACCTTACAAATGTTCCCACTACCTGAAACAAAGACTCTGGGCACTGGGTAAGAAGCCTGAAACAGCACCTGCTATCAACACAGCTGCTAAAATGTTGTTTCCTTCCTTTCCTCGGGCACTTACGTAAGCTGTTCCTGCCCATCTCCTACAGCAACAGCAGCCTGCCAAAGCCACCAAGGTTTGTGTTGCTCTGTGTGACAACTAGTGCAAATAAATTACTGACATAATTTGCATGCTTACATGCCATCCATGGTCAACGTGCAGCAGCGGCTGAGCTAAGGCAGAGCTGCTTAAGTCGAAGCACCACTGGCAGAATGGAAGAGAAGATGCTTGGGCTTGTAGAGCAGAGCGCACACAACAGCAGCTCTGCACTGGGGATGGAGGGAGAGAGGGAGGAAGGAGATAGCATGAGGCATGGCTGAGCTGACTACTCTACAACATGTTTCTGTGGGGAGCTGGCAAGACAAGAAAATAGTTGGGTCCAGGACACACATAGAGATGATTAAAGGTCACAGAGAACTACCTAGAAGGAGTTGTCACTTCTAAACCACCCTTTTTACTGCAATTCTGATTACCCTCAAGGCCTGAAGGTGATCAGTTTTGATACAAAGTTCATGTCATCGTATGGCACAGGAAGGAGGACATAGCTAATGATTCTTCTAAGTCTCAGCTCTTGATATCATTGCTCAGGCCTGGTGTAATCTATCCCCATGTCAGAATAACAGAGTTGACAACTTGCATAGTTCTCAATTTTATTTATGGCATAATCCTGCACAGAAATACAGACAAATACATATTAATGGCTTTAAAAGTAGTTGTCACAGAAAATGCAAGACAGATCTAGCTGTACATGTATTAAACTTTCCCTTCTCATATCCTTCCCAGAAAATCACAGTCATTTACTGGGAAGCACATTCCCTTTCTCTCTGCACACCCCCCACCCCCCAAAAGGTCAGTATCCTCAAAGCCTTTCTTTCAGTCCTTCCATCTGGCTACTTGGTGAAATCTAGAGGCATTTGCATTGGTGGTGCAGGACTTAGCACTAGATCTCTCATATATGGTTAAGCTGCTGCTGGGCTAAGCTCCCTTTTTTATCCTGAGTGGTATTTTCTCTTTGAACTTTAGGATTTTATACAGTGTTTTATCCTTTCAAGTATCTCTACAAATTCTTCATAGGATCTCCAGCACAAGCAGGGCCTTTTTATGACAGAAAGACACAGTAGGTTTCCATGCTTTGCAGTCACTGTTATATAGCCTACTGCTTCAGCAAGCCCACTAACACTACATTAATTATTTGGAACAGAGCTTATGGTAAAGAAGTCATGGTGGTTTGTTCTGATAGTCAAGCACACCATCAAAAGTCTGATTGCCTACAACAAATCAAGAGAGTTTTATAATGCCCTACTACATGCTTTCATGTGTTGAATGGGGAAATAGTCACAAATTATGAAGGAATAATTACCTTTCTGCTAGCTTGTTTTTAATAGTAAGATAAGTAATATTTAAGTGCAAATGCAAATAGCAATAATAATATGGGTCTCCTAGTGTATCAGATATGTAGCATTCCCTGTGGAAATATGGCAGAGCATTACAATGGGACAAATGAAATATACCCCTCACCAAAACATCAAGGCATTCTACCTGCTCTTCTGCCTAAGAAGGATGACTGGCTAATCTTGGTGCAAATGTACTAAAGTAGCTGCATTTTAAGTTACTAATCTTGTACAACAGCTATCGTTTATCTTTTCTGTGCAAAAGTTTCATGCTGTTGTCCATAACAATTTTGGTCTTAATCTGACTAGATAAACAGGGGTCAGGAAGCAAAAATTAGCAAAGTGCCTTTTAGGGTATACCGATGCAGTGCTCACAAACACTGACTGCTTTCGAATCTTCTGTATCTGTCTGGAGAAACAGGGACTACTAAAGTAATACCACTAGTATTACAGTATTTGACAGTCTGTATCACCTTGCTCTGCAGAAGGTTATATACAGAGCACAGCATGATGCAGTTCAACTTCCAACGCACCATCTACAGGCTTAAAACATACAGAGACTCACATTGCTCTTTTCAGTGCCAGTAATTAGAGGAGGACAAGTATACTGCCACCTTAACAGACTCGGCAATAAAAAGTAAATCATAGTCTTGTCCATCTCAAGATCTTCTTGAGCCAGTTCCTCATGCAAGTAGCCCTGTAAGGTCAAATGGGACCCTTTTCCCAGAGCAGCCTTTGCAAGATGAGTCGTGCTCTGTCACGTTAAGAGAAAAGGAACTTAGCTGGAGCATGCACAAATTTTCATTAACACAGTACAGTCCTCATCTGATGATGTGGGTTTTTTCTCCCCCATTTCTTCTCCCTCTTTCGACTGGTTTCACATTTTTTCCTTCTTCTTTCTCTCTATCCTTCCCTTTTGCATTGTTTTCCTTCTCCTTACGCATACCATTTTTCTCCACCCCATTTTCCCATTTTAACAACCTTCCTTCTCCATCCTGCTTTTCTTTCCCTTTGCCCTCTCTCAGCCCTTTGGAGTACTGCACCTGTGTTTTTCTAATTGTTCCACCAGAAGCAGCTGAATACAGGTGATAAGAAAACTGATAAAAAACACTTGAAATTTAAGAGCTATGCTCCCCCTTGGCTGCACAAAGAGGAATGGTAGATGTGGGCTAAGGAGACAGGCATTAAATGAGTCAAAACTTGCAGTATTCCCGCACAAGGGATTTAAATGTCTATAGTTTCCATTAATTAATGCACACCACCATGAAACTGCTTGTTCTGGTTATTATTTAAGAAGCAGAGTCACATGGTAAACACATCTGAAAGGCTAAAAGAAGAAAAAAATGTTAATAAAAAGTGTGTGTACGTCAGACATTATACTCCGACCAGAATACATCTTTCCATTCCATTCAGAATTCACTAGTCATACTGTTGTCATTTCCATTACAGGAGCAAATACTTGCCCCTGAAACCTACAGGAGTTTTTAATTGTCTTTTGAAATCTGAGCCCTTAGAAATTGCTTCATTATTTCATCTCCTCAAAACAGTTCTTTCACTGTACTGATTTTGGCCAGGTAGGTCAGCCCCCACCAAAATCCTGGTCCAATCCTTAAAGACAAAACATATTCCCTAGGCCTGCTAGCACATTTAACGTGCTGGCATGTAAAACTCCTCTGTGCACTTAGAAGCCAGCAACCACAGCACGCAATCTGGAAGTCATGCAGACAACTGCCATGTCTTCAGGTTAAGCGTAAAGGGCTTACATTGGATTGGGTAAATACAATTTATTTCTAGGATTTGAGAAAAGATTTTTCTTATCCTGATAATTCCTGCAAATCTAACTTAAGGGTCCTAGAAATGTTAAGTCTGTACTTTTATACTGAGGGTATCCAGAGCCAAAAATCACAGATTCTTGGTTTGCCCTATCAGCTCAAGGAAAACTGTGTCCACAGACCTTCCAGCATTTTAAAAGGAGCCTGAGGCAATTTCCAGCTGGGTATGGGATGCTTTTAATCCTGCAATCCACTAGCGCTTTCTCCTAGTAAGGCCCTGGATCTTCAAGCAAGATACCTGTGTGCCCTGAGACGGCAAGGCCAGGCAATTCTCCAGCAATACACTGATAAAATTAGGGAAATGGGTTCAAGAGAAATTTGCTTCTTCAATCAAACCCCTCTGAAGACAAGTTCAAGTCACCTCGCTTTTTCTATGTCCCTTCTGTAACGATGCAACTGATGGCTAGGTCTTCAAAAGGCCTACAAGTGTTTAATTATCAGTTACTGTATGGCCCGCATGCATGTATTAGCTGACTGTCATTCATGGAAAGGGCTTAGCATTTACCCACTAACTACACACGAAGATTTTGGAAGATACGACCTACAAAGAAAGTTTTGTTCTGTTCCATCCTGGTAAATGATTTCCATGTAACTCTTGATCAGTGAAGTATCTCATATTTAAAAATGTAATTCAAAACTAAAAGGGTGGCATGCACAGATTTCCACTGATCTCAACCTGTACCAGTAAATGCGTTGGTAGAATCTGAGCTGGTAGGAAGCTTCAAGTAGTTTGTAAGGGGATTCACTACAGTAAAGTGTCATTTTCCACATTCCCAGTTGTAGTAACAAGAACGCCTGGATTCAAAAGACTAAATAGCCTCCTTTGTTTATTATATAATCTGCAAAACTGCAAGCAGAGAGCAACAAGGAAACCACAGATCCTGCCTCTGAGCACTCTGACATGCCCCCTCCCTCAGAGGAGTCTCCCTTCAGGCTCATCACTTTAGTACTCAAACCTTTCGTTTCGGCAACTTTTTATCAAATTGCAAAGACCCCCATTTATTATGCTCATATGTACAACCATCTACATCTACAAGTATGTATGTGCTTTGCTGGCTGCCCACATTCAGGCCCATCTGCTAGGCTGGCACTCTGCCCACTGAGAAGTTGGTCGGTCCATTCCACTAAGGCATAACTGTCAAGCCATGATGGGCTTTGGTGGGCAGCCAAGAGCCCTTCTTTCTCCAAGGAGGCAAGCCTCCCAGCACAGCACAAGTTTGTGTTGCTTACCACATGACCATGCTCATTGACACACATACTAAAGCAAAGAAGACTTCAAAGAGGAAAGAAAAGAGGAGAGCTGACTGGTACTTCAGACTGCCATCAAGATCCACTTTGTGGCAGTGATTAACAGTGGACAATGCTGCTGTGGCTAAGTACAGGCCAGCCACCATTTAACTCTGGCACCAATCAAGTACAACAGGGCAATTGTGAGAAAACTCAATACACATAAATAGCAGGGCAGTTCTGGGAAGCATAAAGGCATATAAAAATGGCCTGCAAAAGGCAGCTCCTTTCACGTGTGGGCAGGCTTGGCAAGTAATTACAACTGCCCAGGAATCAGAGGTCAAGATCAGAAAAATCTGCATCAGATCTTCGAGTTCAGCTCAAACCTTTCCAGGAAGGCCATACACACACACACTACTCCCTCTTCCATTTCTGATTAAAGCTGATCTTTACTTTTTCTACTTGCACTGTTTCATCTTTATCACTTGAAGAAAGAGGAGGGTCACAGCTTACTTTGGGGTTTTAATCCTTTAATGGAAATAATCACATTTCAGAAAAGGTTGTATTATCTTCTTTTCCTTCAGTCACCTGGACTCTGCTTTGGGACCTCTCAATTGGCTCTTCCTCCTGGTTAGAACCAGCTCATCCATCTTACCTGGTGCCAAACATGGTACAAACAGTTCCACCTTCCTGCACAAGCCAAGATGCACAGTTCAACGAGATCTCACTGTTCAACAGATCTATTCACCTGTAAGGTCTAAGGGCAAAATTATATCAGGCGTTTATTTAAAACAACATGGACAAATTTCACTATAGAGGAGTGTCATCAGTTAAACAAGCCTCCACTCACACGCGCTGCACAAGGAGTCACCATGAGGAGGAAGTTCCAGCTAAACTTTCGAAAAGCTGCAAATAATACCAAAAGACTTCTTTGCTCTTGTTAATTTTCTTCATGTCAGAAAAACTCTTACGTAATGATTCTTACATCACAAAACAGTTTATAGACATCGCTGGCACACTACATTTTAATTGCTGTTATATCTTTAGACAGCAAAGAGAAAGCAGAGCTTGTCAGCATCAAGAGAAAAGAAAATCAAGTATGCTTCTGAAGTCTGAATTTCATTTTAAGCAAAACAAGCAGAGGCATTCAGATCACTGCATGAGGAAATTCCACATGAATCTTCTACTGCATTTTTGTAGATCTCCACCCCTGGCTCTTCTGACATCTCTTCTAGCTAAGAAGATTAAAAAATCCCAAATCATTTGAGATATTGCATGGCTTCTTGACATCAATCTGGTAGAGGATTTAACTGAAAAGAGCCTTTATTTTTGTACTTTGTACATTATAGGATGGAATTCTTTTAAGTTGTAATCTCTTTTGAATAGTTACAAAAATCTCTGTATTTCCCTTTGCAGGCCGTTCTGCTTATACAGAGCATCCTCATACAAATGCAGCCTCTGTACAATAAAAGATACAGCTCAGGATTTCCCTCTGGATCTTTGTGGCATACGCACAGGTATGTGAACTGTCAGCATTAACTTCTCACATACCCATGATAAATATAGTGGTTACAGGAGGAGAAGATGATGTCACACGTTTAATGGTAAAGGTTTTGCATAGCATACAGGAAGATCATAAAATAATTGCATGCTCTAGCAGCAGTTGTGTATATGCCATGGACAGCTGATACAGTTGTGATCTCTTTCTCTCTTCACTGTTAGGATGAAAATACACTGGGACTGGATTTATGTCATCATAAATGAAAGAAAGATTTAGCCCCATACATTTCAGTCCTGCCTTAATAAGCTTCTGTGCTAGCTGCGCTTCACCTAAAAAATCCACTGCGCAGGCTGGAAGGGCTTACTGTCACTTGTCTTTATGGACGGGCAAGGGTCTAAACGGTAGATGACAAGGCGCATGGGAAGCTGCAGATCCAACGCTGCATGTGGGCGGACCAGCGCATTGGGTAGCCTGAGTTAGCTCAGGAGCTGACAGTTGTGGTCAGACACTTCCTGATTGCCTAAGCACCCTTTTTTCCAGCTAGATTTGGTCATCGTACTTGTAGTAAGCGTGGTTAAAGCCCTTCCCAAATCTTTGCTCATGAAGCCAAGCCATCACCTTAATAAGCAGCACGGCAAAACCCTGGCTCTACTGAAGTCAGTAGCAAAATAATATTGATTTCTAGGGGGCATGATATCACCTTGTGACTTCATGGCATTCCAGTTCCGTGGTAACTAAATCCAAACAAGAGGTAGTACTTGAAAGCTTTTCTTAGATATCCATCTCTCTAGAGCTGAGATGGGTTTCTCTGGAGATTTCCAGTTCTGGCATTACTTTCTTCATTAGTGCAACTAGTCTCAGGTTTGTGGATCTCCACACCAGGACACAAAGACCACTGAAATTTCCAAGTTCCTCCAAGTGGTTTGGCATTTCATTTCAGTTGCCACAACTGCTAAACCCTGCCTGTGTTGATTTCTTCACAGATGATATTCTAGATATCTAGACATCTAGACATCTAGAGAATACAACAGGTATACCTAACATAAAAACAAATAAAATCATTTACACTTTAATTGGAATTGGGATGATTTAGACCTAAATTGGCACATCTTTCCTGCACTTCCAATGTGTCTTCATTGTAAGTTTTCCAATTTAAGGCAATGTAAGAAGGCAGACGCTTTTTTTGCGAGACCATTAACACCACCCCCCATCCCCAACCAACACTAATATCTGTGGTGATCACAAAATGGTGACTTTTTACAGTTCACAAGATTTTAAAATATACAGATTAATAACCTTCTGCTAAAACTTTCAGATAAAATCCTCATGTTTTTCCAAACACAGTCTCTTTAGTAGCTTCTCTAATGATGTAGGATAGGGAGCTGTTTCATTACACTCTTACAGGCCATTCCAATTGCCACACACACAATTGACCCCTGTATGTGCCCACTCCATTTTCAGCAGAAGTGTCACACTTGTGCTCTTTGTGCAAGTGGACACAATTTTGAGCACCTGCTCCCAAACGATTATAAATCAAGGAACTTTCATGCTCTGTGAGCCTGAGAAGATATGGTGTTATTAATGATCGCTATTCAAGAAATTTCAGGCTAAGTGACTAAGTGAAGACATCTCTGATGTAAGGCTTTGTTTTGTTTCTGGAAACAGCTGAGTGAGCCACCTTCACTCTCGCTGTTTAACATATTTCTGAGGCTACCACTTCTACGAAATTTCAACTATTTTCGTTAGCTTAGCAATAACATCAACTTCCTCTGGGATCAGAAACAATACTGTCATTCCACAGCAACACTCCCAAAAGACATATTGTTTACACACATATTGGGGCATATGAACACTGCTCTTCCTCCTCTACTCTATCTGGTTTCAGAAGTGTGAAAAAGCTGGTACAGATCTACAATGCAAGAATTGAAAATGTAAGTAATGTGTCATACTACTACTGGATTTGAAACAATGTAAGAAATGGATGTATATTGCCTGGCAGACCTGATTTGATCAGCAAGCTAATACACCGTGATTTCCTACACAATCTTAACCAACACCCTTTCATCTCAATAGAAGCAGGACCACCTCTGCCAAGAAAAAGTGTCCCAGAGTCAGAGGACTGTTTTTCTGTGCTAGTTACTTGCCTAGGTACACAATGAGTGCAATGCACCCCATGCATGAATACCACCTAATACCGAATTTGAAGATAAAAGGTCTGACTCATCACTCCATTGCACCAGTTCTGTGCCTGCGGGGCTCCATGTTCTTCATTGGTGACTCAGTCCCAAGACTCCCCTCTCTCCAGGAAAAACATGACAAGTCATGCAGTACATGTCAGGCTTACCCATCAACTCTAATTCCCATTTGCACATCAAAACTAATTGGAATGTAACATTCCATACCACTTACATTTTGCTGTTATGCCTAGGATAGGAACATATATAATTAAAGAGCAGCAGTTTAAAACACAGTCATTAGAATTAACCCTGTGTATTTGGCAACACGCTTAAGGGTCCCTGTTTAAGAAAACAGTCCTTGCCAAATGTTAATAGTGTGGGTATGTGCACGCTAAGATTAACAGCACAGAATTAAGGAGAAGGAGATTAGTTACTGGAACAAAAAGTTTCTCCGATTATGTTCTCATTCCAAGATTGCTGCCTTCAATTTCCTAACCCAAAGCTGCTGAAATAGAAGAAACTTTTTGGACAACTGTAAGATAGGCATTGACTATTCCTTCTGAAAGGACACGTTGTGTTTATGATAGCTATTTTTGGCTTTCAGCTATACAAGTACAAAACACTATGAGGCTGATTTTCTTCTCACAGTTTCATGTCAGTATATATTCATTGATTTTAGTGCAATTATATCTGATTATTTACCTGGCATGGAAGTTAGACAGATCAGTGCTGACCCTTATAGGCAATTCTGAATAGGCTTACACAGGGCAAAAAATGATAGGAGGAGATAAACTATCCTACAGTCTCTGACAGTGTACAACTACAGAAATCAAAGAAATCATTAATGAAAGACTAAAGCTTCAAAAGCCAAACAAAACAGAAAAATCTATCTTTCATTTTCCTCTAAACCACAATGGATTGCTATCCTGGAGCTTATCATAATGTACATTGTGCTTTCTTTCCATTTTCTTAGTTATGGGATCAGTAGGCTACCCCAGCACACAGAGAGCACATGTACATTTGTCTTCAGGAGTGGCTCATGGGGTACTTCCCAGAGAGACCTGAAACTATGTGGCTGTGCCTGCATGACTTAGCGCCATCCTTCAGTGCCATACTGGGCACTGGTGCACACAACCAGCAACACACAGAAAACTGTGTGTGGAAATGATTACACACCATTGGGGAGCCTCATATACTGAGCATTACATTCATGAATTATTCACTTGCCCATGATAACAGTGTGCACACATACGTAATTTTGTATTTACTACTACCACTGCAAGACTACAGCACCTCATTCTGATTACAGTTATAGCTCATTGAGAGGTCAAGTCAGGAGCTGGTATTTTATGTGTGACTTTTTATAGGACAGAAAGATTTATTTTTAAGCATTCAGTTCTTTGAATTTTAACTTCACCTTCTGATAAAGAAAAAACTAAAGTCCAGATAAACCCACAGAAATGTCTGTTGCATTATATACTGACTTTGAATAAATACAGGAACTTGAATGGTAATTGCAAGAGTAGGGTGAAACCCAAAAATGTGTCAGTAGGATCATTCTCTTTTGAGGAGCAATATAAAGACATGGACTTAAAATAGACATGGCACTGGCTTTCATCTCATGCTCACTTACTCTTTGACAACCAGAAAACAGCATGAATTAAAAATGTTGCACTCACTACTCTCTACTTGCCACCATTTTATTAGTGAATATGTGCCCAGTCATGTGTGTGATCATAGGTGCAGAGACAACCTAGTGCTCAGGTAAAAGTTACAGAAACAGCTCCATAACTATACTAGGTTTAAATCATAGAATCTATGCCATTATCCCCCCATTATTATTAAACTACTACTATACCCCACCAAGAAGAGGAGGAGTAGAGGTATGGCATTCAGAAGTGAAGACTAAGTTACAAAACTTTGAACATAACAAAATGTATTGAAAGCCCACAAGCACCAACTTTGTGATACTGCTTCTTAATTGGTGAACCTCTCATTTTAACATCCGAGACACCAGGAACCATCAAAGATTAACAGATGACACTGACTTCCAGCAATGTTTAAGGTACTATCTAAAAGATCACCAATGCTGACAATGGGATCCAGTGAATAAGTACCAGGCTCAGCTGACTACCACAGCTGTCAGAAATGCCTCATTTCCACAGAATCATGGAATGGTTCAGGTTGGAAGAGACCTTAAAGCTCCCCCAGTTCCAACCCCCCTGCCATGAGCAGGGACACCTTCCACTAGACCAGGTTGCTTCAAGCCCCATTCAACCTGGCCTTGAACACTGCCAGGGATAGGGCAGTCACAGCTTCCCTGGGCAACCTGTGCCAGTGCCTCACCACCTCTTAGTAAAGAACTTCTTAGAGAATCACAGAATGGTTTGGGTTGGAAAGTACCTTAAAATCATCTAGTTCCAACCCCCCTGCCACGTGCACAGACACCTCCCAGGTTGCTTACCCTTTTCCAATTCTAAACCATTTGCTCGTGTCCTATCACTACATGCTACTGGTAGCTACTGGTAGTAGTGGTAGCTACTCCTCAGCATGGGTAGTAGAAGCTAGTTTGGCTGTGACAACTGCGATTTTCACCACCAACTACCAAACTTTGCCAATAAGCCAGTGAACACACCGGTAAAGGCAACACTTCTGCATTATGGGCATCCTTTCACCCCTTTTCCCTCAGCCAGCCATAGCAGGGGACCGCCACTACCCACCAGGTTCCCTCTCCATGCCAACAGACCCATAGACCTGCTGCATGGTGAGTCTGGGTGGGTCACTGTAAGACAGACACTCACGCACCTGCCAGGGCTGGAACCCGCCCTGAGGATAAACGGGACCTTATTACGACCCCACCGGGGGCAGACACGGAGAGCAAGACGACAACGGGGAGGGGGGGGCCCGGCCCAGGGGTCCCCACCCGTCATCGTCCCCCCCGCCGAGGCCGCCCCACACCACAGGCGCCCCCGTTGTGCCGAGGGGGTAACCCCGTGCGCCCCCCCGCCAGCTGCCCCCCACAGGTAAACGGCAACAGGCGGCGTCCCCTGCCCGGCACCACACACCCGAGATCGCTACCTCAGGAACGCTCTGTGGGCTCCGGCCGCCTGGCTCCCGCCGCTGCCGCTGGGGCGGATCAGCTGATATTTACCTGTGAGGTAATGCACGCTCCGTAAGGTCACCGTGCACCCGCCGGCACACGGTGCCAGGCAGGAGGAGGAGGGACGCCGGGAGCGGGAGTTGCTCCTCCGCCGCCACCACCGCCGCCGCCGCGCACGGCGCCGGAGCGGGGCGGCCGCGCCGCGCAGAGGCAGAGGCGGCCGCTGCCGCTGCAGCTCCTGGCACATGCTGCAGGTGTCAGCGCAGGAGCTGCCCCGCCGCCCGCCCGCCGCGTCCGCCCCCCCCGAGTTGCGCACGCGCAGCCGCCACACCGCGCCGGCGCGCCGCTTCTGCGCAGGCGCGCTTCGGCGGGTGAAGCCGCCGCGAAGCCGCTGCCCGGCCCCGGCGCTCCCCTCGAGGGACGCTTCCCCGCCAGCAGCGCCGCGCGCGCGGGGGAGAGGGAGGGATGACGTAGTGGGGTGTGGGGTTAGGGGCGAGGCTGGGCGGCGGGACGGGGAGTAGCAGCCGGCGTCCCCGGTGCCCCGGGCTGTCCGCCGGGACGCGGGTTCCAGAGGGGGGTGCGGGGACAACCCCCCCCTTCCTCCCGGGGTGGTGGCGGGCCGGAGGAGCCGCGCGGCGAGCCAGTGGGGAGGGATGATGTCATCCTGTTCTACCGGGGAGGGGCGGGGCTTCTCCTGGGGCGGGGCGGGGCGGGGCGGGCCGGGGGAGGCTGGGGGAACCGGCCCGTCTGAATGCCCGTAGAGCGAGACACCTGCACGCTCGGAGCTGGGCCGCCCTGGCTGGCTGGGTGTGTGACTGGTTCGGCCTTGCCGGCTGCATTCAGGCTGGAGGAGCCCTTAGGACCCGGGGCTATCCTTCTCCCACACATAGGTCCCGCAAGCCCGGCGCTGGAGCTGCGGGACTGCAACTTAAGCCCCTTCGCATGCGATGTGATGATGTACTGGGGAAAGAACCTAGTGTTTAAGGCACGGCCAAAGCCTTTCCTTCGCTGTAGGGGTCTGCAGGTGTAGCGGGCTGTGTACGTGCCCAGCTGTAGCAGGGTTGGCTGGCTGCCGGGGAGCAGAGGTTGGCGTGTGAGGAGCCCTCTGAGCTCATCGGGTGTAGGAAGCGACGGATAGCAAACGCTGCTGCTCATCCCACTGCTCTCAAAATCGACATATTCCTGTTTGGCGAAGGAATCGAATGTCTCCAGTGCTGAAGTTCTGTGACCCATTTTTTTTCTATCTGGTAAGATAAACCATAGGGATTAA
This sequence comes from Pezoporus occidentalis, assembly GCF_034315485.1. Classification (NCBI taxonomy): domain Eukaryota; kingdom Metazoa; phylum Chordata; class Aves; order Psittaciformes; family Psittacidae; genus Pezoporus; species Pezoporus occidentalis. Next base: position 12,955,810 of record NW_026915724.1, read on the forward strand.
CCGTGTAGGTTTGATGCACAGCTAACTGAGAGGAAAATTAGGCACCTTTCAGAGAAACAGCTTAATGTTTCCTTTCATCCATCGTGTGTTACCTGAAAATAAGACATGACCATCTGCATTAGAAATACAACAACATTTTGAAGTTGGGAGGGTTTCTTTCTCTCCAGCTTTCACGGATTTCTCCCATCCACTTGTGAAAACAGTTAACAGTGTGTACAACTTTAGCTATGGTACTCAACCTTGAGCTTGTGTAATGCTTAAGGGTCTGAGTCCAGCCCATCACATGGTGTCAGGAGGTCTGACAGCTTTTGGGATGCTGCTGTATCGGTCCTATTTTGGGTCTGATCTGAAAACAACCTGAGGAGAACCCAGCTCTGACTGGAGAAAATAAGTAGAAAAGTGAAAAGGGAGGAGATTTAATGGTGTTGGAGGTTCAAGTGTGCCATATTAGATAGCTGAGGCATTACACTGCTACCTGCATGCAAATATTTTAAAATCTAATAATCCTCATTTAAAGAGCAGTCTGAGGCGTTGAGCATGGGAGAAACACATCGCATAGGCAATGCTGGAGTCTCACACAGATGCCCTGTTACACTGCTTTACTGGCTTCCTCATGATGCTGAAGCAGTGGGAAAGAGGTGAGAAGAGGACGAGAATGTGATTCAGGCATAGTAGATATGAGCAGCCCAATAGTACTTTCTGGCTTGGTAAGATGCACTGGGAATGTGGGAGAGATGGAAGGTGTAAGAGGTGACACAACAGCTGAAGTAAGGTGTGAGGTCGTGGAGGACATTTCCCATTGAAATGGGAATGTGAAAGTAGGTGCGGTGGGTGATGGAAAGCCAGCAGGGAAGTCTGCATGTCTGCACATGATGTCAGCTGGGGAGGTTGATTATTTTGCCAGAGTATAGTAGAAAAATACAGGGGAAAGGCAGTGTCATAGAGGATGAAATGAGTGAGACTGCAACAAGGGATTCTGTCAGTGTCATGAAGAGGTAAGGGAAGACTTGGGTTTCAGTGACAGTAACCCTACTGAAAAGGAGTGACACATGAAGGAGAACAGATCACAGGAGAACCTGTCCTTAAAAATCTCAGTTTCTGTCTCACAAGAGAATATACCAGGAGACCTTAATGTTCAATAGGGATCTAGTTAAGATGTTAATGGGGCTGAGGATGTTCATAGTTCACTGAGTTGTTAACTGGGAGGGCTACCATAAATTGTAGCTTTTGAGGTTTTGTCAGGAAGTGTTGCTTCATTTCTTGAAATTATGGGCTAAATTCATCACTGTTTTAACAGGGCACTAAATTAGTTGCACTTATAGGCAGCTTCACCACAATAAACTGTAATCCTTCATGCCCTAGAACATGCCCTTCCAAGGATAAGTGGCTGAAGCCTGAATGGTTGTCAGACCTGGCTGTGACAGTATTTGCATGGCAGGAGAAGTAATGTTTTCAAGGGGGAGTGAGACTAGAGTTAGCAGGCCATGTCAACAAACTGTTGTCACATAGAAGGCAGAATTCCCATAGAACAGTGCTTTGGTTCCTGGCAGAGCACTGCAGGAACAGGACATCAGTACTGTTTGTTGCTCTAGGTATTGTTAGCAGTCTTCAGACAGAGACCTGATGGAACTGGTGACACACCAAAAAGGTTATTTTGTTGAAGGTGCACCATATATTAGTGTATTTTAAGTGAAGTTTTTCTCAAATGTCCAGTTTGCAGGAAATAAAAAGGTTTTGTTTGGTTTATTTGAAATGGCTAAGAATTTAAATGAAAACCAAACTGGAAGCCTCTGCTGTGTGAAAATCCCACTTGTGGCCAGTCTCATGGAGATACGGATGGTACAAATTGCAAAGTTGTTAAAGGACAATCTTAAGTATTGCCTGCAACTGTGAAATACATTTTGGACATCTGTTCCTTGCAGGAGAGGCATTGGCCTGTCTCTACCAGAGCAGGCTTCTTTCTGCAATCAAATACATGAGAACTCTTGTCCCCTCATTAATTCTTCTACCTGCAAAGCAACGCACTCCATTTGCAGATCCTTTTTACATATCTTGGGCAGCCATTCCTCTAGAAGCTGCTTCTTCGTGCCCCTTTATGTGGATACATTTGGATTATCTCACAAGATAGAAAATACTCCGAAGGTGGTTGGCTTCACCTGGGCTTGTCATCAACACTAGTCAAGTGCAAACATTAATCAAATTAAAGGTTCATTCCAGCCAGGTGTAAGGTCAAGCAAAATTACAAAGCTGGAAACTGAGAATGACCTTGAGTTATTTAAACTTAAATTGTAATTCCAGGACAAACTTAACAGGTTCTTCCTTAGCTGCCCTGTCACCTTTTACCTTGAGTTTTTAAGATGTCTCATCCATTAAAAAATGAATCTAATTTGCACTTACACTGTGACTTGTGTTCCCTTCCAGCGCAAGGGAAGTGTCTCGGGTGTCACCAGCAGTGGTTTTGTTTGAAGTTCAAAGTAATTCCTGCACTCTTGACCCTTCTTTCCATTGCACCTTCTAAGCACCCTGTCCTGTCACATGTTGACCAGTTCTTCCTTCCAGGCAGCTATTCATGAAGGTTTTTAGAAACCCTTGTATTGTGTTTGCGTGGTAAGTTTTTTGGTTAGGGGAAGGGACAGCAGGGCTGGCTTCTGTGAGAAGCTGCTAGAAGCTTCCCCAGTGTCCAATAGCTGAGCCAGTGACAGTGGTAGCACCTCTGGGATAATATATTTAAGAAGGAGAAAATGTTACTGTGCAGAAGCAATTGCAGCTAGAAGAGAGGATTGAGAATACGTGAGACCAGCAGCCATGCAGGTACCAAGGTCAATGCAGAAGGAGGGGTAGGAGGTGCTCCAGGCACCAGAGCAGATATTCCCTTGCAGCACATGGTGCAGACCGTGACAAGGCAGGCTGTGCCCCTGCAGCACATGGAGGTCTACAGTGGAGCAGATCTTCACCTACAGCCAGGAGAGGACCCCACACTGGAGCAGGGGGATACCCAAAGGAGGCTGTGACCCCATGGGAAGCCTGTGCTCCTGGCAGGACCCATGGCCCCATGGAGAGAGGAGCCCGCACTGGAGCAGGTTTGTTGCAGGGACTGGTAACCCCATGGGGGACCCATGCTGGACAGTGGAAGAGCATGAGGACCCCTCCTCTGAGGAGTAAGGAGTGGCAGAGACAATATGTGATGGAACTGTCCACAGCCCCCATTCCTTGTCCCCGTTCACTGCTGGGCAGAGAATTTGGACTTGAAGCTGAGTCTGGGAAGAAAGGAGGGGTGAGGGGAAGGCATCTTGAAGATTTGGGTTTATTTTCCATTACTCCTACTCTGATTTAATTGGTAATAAATTAAACTAATTTCCCCAAGTCAAGTCTGGTTTGCCCATGATGGTAATTGGTGAGTGATCTCTCCCTGTCTTTATCTCAAACTGTGGGATGAGCTTTTCATTATATTTTCTTTCCCCTGTCCAGCTGAGGAGGGGGAGTGATAGAGTAGCTTCGGTAGGCACCTGGCATCCTGCCAGGATCAACCCACCACACCCCCTTACTAGCTTTCCTACGTTTTATATTTAATAACATTAAAAACTATGTGCTCTATAGCAGTCCTCTCAGGTTTTCCATATGTAGCCAGTTTCCTCTTGGGTAGCATAAATGGCTTTCTAATAGTGAAGATGACAGACATGATAACGACACATTTTGACCAAGCATCTCTCTCACCATTTGGTGTCAGCTTCTGGGGCTCCAAATGTGACATCCCCCCTGTTGCTGAGGAATGAGAGAAGATCACACCTCCTACGTCTAAGAGAGTGTGAGGAGAGCAGGAATCACACTAGACAGTGCTAATCTTAATGTCACTGTTAACAAATCTAATCTTTCCCTAGTTCATCTATCACTGTGCCAACTAGGCATAGTTTTGTACGATTAAGTGCCTGTGAAATCAAATAATAAACTGAATTTGTTCCATTTGAGTACATTGTCCAAACTGGACTTCTGGATACATCATCATTGCTTGTCAGAAATGCCATAATACAGGTAATAACAGTAAAAACACTGACATTGTATGTTAGTAGTTTCCTTGGCTCATTACAGGACAGAGATTAAAGTCCACACTTCACTCTAAAAATCTGCCAGCACTTAACACTGAGATGTCACAAAAATAAATAGGGTTTGTTCTATATAGAAGTAAAAGATTTTATTGGGTAATGCGCTGGCAGAGAGCTACAAAACGCTTGTACACTGGCTTATTGTAATTTTTTTCATTAATATTATTATTTATTCACTCTTTACAAGAAATGGCATTGACTATTTAACACCAGATTACATGTGTAACTCTAGGCTTCTTAATCACCTGGAAGTTAGAATTGTGATGAAGTCTGTTAGTAAATTAGTAGCTTTGTGACAGATGTGTGAGTTCTATTCAGAATACGATGGGCAGCAGTATTCTGAATAAAAGAATATTTATTAGAATAATAAAAGAATAATAAAAATAATAATAAAAGAATATATTATTTCTGAATATTTATTCTGAATGAAAGACCTCTCAGCCTTTCAGAAAGGTCACGCTGTACTAGAAATATATTGCAACAGACATTTATTTGCTTGAAAACTGGGGGGACTGACATCTAACACTTCTAAAGCACCTTCTAGGAGTATTGCTCATTCTACTTTAGGAGTTTCAAACCTTTTCAGTGGGAAGTGTTAATAGCCATTACTTGTAACTGGTGAAACCAGGCAACATCTGCCTTCCCTGAATTTAGTGCTGTTGTTGTGTGACTGCTGCTCAGCTGAGCTCCACTGGGCTGCTCTAACCCTTGCCATATGAGTTCAGCCTCCCAGAGAAAATAATGGGCTTGGAGGGAAACTGGGAGTAACACAACTGTTTTAGAGCGAAAGATGGACAAATGCATACTGCAGGTGGTTGGCAGGAAGCAGAGCGATTTTTTCCCTGAACTATATTCTTTTAAGCATTTGGATTTCAGGTTGTCTGAGAGGATGAAACTAAAGATCACCAGTTACAACAGTAAAAGGTTTGATTCCTTTTTATTTTTTATCTTTGATAAATAATACACTCTAGCACTGACAGTCTTCTTTTGAGAGAGTGAACACATTGTGCTACACAATTATTGTCAGCCAGTATATACAAGTTTATGACTGTTATTAGCATTAATGTTGTGCATTGTGTATTACTGTGCTCTTGTGCTCTATGTCTTGCAAATACAAAAGCTTTAACTTTAAAGAAGCTGGATATTATAACGATAATATGAAGCAATATAGGGCTTTACAGAGACTTCAATTTCATTAGGACGTTGCTGCTGTCTGTGCTAAATGGCTAAATAGTATGAAGCATTTAAAAATGAAAAGTGAAGTCAAACATGCATCATCATGATATCTACAAATACTGAGGGAAGTCAATGGTTCATCTGTGGAGACGAGGTGCTGTGGCAAGTATGTGGGATGGGGATTTGGCAACCCAGTTCCTAACCTGGCCTGAGCTGAGTGCTGCCCTTTTCACAGCCCTTTCCTTTCTGTTCCTCTACCTGCAAAAGGAGAGGATGGGGTCCCTTGTAAATGCTTCATGATCTTCAAGGGAAACATGGGATCTGTCCTTGTGGTAACTAGGTGTACCCATACCCGCCATCTAAAATAGTTACAAGGAGAGTTCTTTATGGGAGCAGACCCTTGAAACAACACTGGCCCGCACTGCAAACACAGGAACATGCAGGATGAGAATATGAAGCTATGCAGTCTTAAGAGGATAACATGTCTGTGAAGTAATCTACTGTTGGCTCTGAAGAAGACAAAACTGCTTTGTCAGTTGTGTACGTTACGTTGTGTGACAGGGAGCTACTGTGTGACTGTACAGCTTCCCTTCTATCCTTGTGACTGCAATAAGTCCTGACACCATAGAAATACCATACTGCCAGGGTACCAGGTTCACCTTCTAAAGTAAACAACACTGGGATCACACAAAAGCAACTGTACAGGGACAAAGGGTGCCTGGGTAGGAAGGATGCAGAAAGGCACAAAAGGGGTCACAGGGGACAAATTCTAATGACAAGTATGAGAGGATATTAGAAACAGTGGAAGGCTGAAGGAACGTCTGCTGTTTACTGAGGAGAAGAAAAGCAGGTGACAGCAAGATTTACATATTCAGTGGGTTTCAGTCACAAACAAGGTGATGGTGACCAGAAACTTAGCATGCACTGGAGCAGTCTTGAAAGCACTTATAGTAATCTTTGACAGTTGCTAGGAGAAAAATCCCAGTGGATAAACACAGCACCTGTCATTAAAAAGGAGAAAAAGGAGAAAATATGGACTTTCAATGGCTAGTTCTAGTTAGGCTAGAACTAAGATACATTTTAAAACAAACGCAGTTGGCTCCTAAACATGTAGAGTATAGTCAGGCCATGAAGACTTTTGAAGAACAAATCTTGTTCAACTGATCTAATATCTTCTTTAGGACAAACAGCCTAGGACATCTTCTTTAGGACAAAACATGGGCACCTACCACTGCCACTACTGCTGCTGGTGACATGATGTCTCTGGGAGGCTTGCAGGAGGTGCCAGAGGAGGTAGGACCTCAAAGTTTCTTTCAACCTCATGTACCCATGATTTTTATTTAACAGCTTAAATCCCAAGAGGTAATATAATCCTTAATAATCTAATTCTGCAATTCAGTATTAAATCTTCTGTTACAGAAACTTTGTACCCACAAAACACTTCGTGCCTGCAGAAGTCCGCCCCTTTCTGCAGATGCTGGATTTACTGGGCAAGTGTTACAGTGAATCCTGCATAGAGGTGAATCCCTCCCTGAACGCTGACCATGTCTGGGTGAAGGTGGTCAGCTGAATCCCTACTGCTGTGTTCTTAGGACAAGGTGATTTGCTGCCTATATAGGTAAGGTAAATGCCAGGCAGTTGGGTATTGGCTACACAAAATTGCTAGGAGGATATAGTTCATAAACCAGGTACCTCACCAGACCTAGCTGGTATATGGTGAGGTATATATAGTATATATGAGTAAGGCTTTTTAAAAGCTTTTGATATAGTCCCACGGGATGTCATTACTAAAAATAAAATGAGGCCAGGCTAAAATCACTCTGCAGTCTTCTAGGTGCACACGTGGTTGAAATACCATTCACTTGTCAGGAATAATTATCAATGATTCACTGTAAAACTAGGAGAATGTTATAAGTGAGGTCCCACAATGGTCTGTCAGGGGTCAGTTTTACTCAATGCTTTCATTAATGACTTGAATGAGAGTAATGATTTGTACAGAGTAAAATTTGTGGATGACATCAAGATGGAAGGGTTTGTGAGCACTTTGGTGACCAGGATTAGAATTTAAAATAATCTTGCTACACTGGTGAAATGGTCTGAAATCAATAAGATCAAATTCAGTAAAGAATGCAAAGGACTCCTTTTGGGGAGGGGAAAAGTCAAATCAGAGGTGCAAAGCAGAGAATAGCTGGCTAGGCAGCAGTACTGGAGGCAAGGCTCTGGGTCCTACAGTCAATCATGAGCTGAGGATGAGTCACCAGTATAATACTGCTGAAAAAAGCAAAGACTTTACTGCCCTATAAGCTGAACAAATGTGATTCTGGTGAATATAAGGATAATTACTCTGCACTACTCAGCACTAATTACTAGGGTTGTGTGCCCAGTTTGGAATACAAGAAAAAAAGTGAAATGACTAGAGAAGAGGAAAAAGGGGTGATGAAATTTATTTAAGCTAGAAAAAAAGGAAACTGAGTGATGACTTGGTAGCACTCTTCACCTATGTAAAAGACTTGGAGACAAAATCAAGTCGTCTTCATGCCTACAAAAAATAAGATGTAAATTGATTTGCAGCAAGAGATACAAGTTAGATCATAATTTATTCAGTATATCTCAGCATTTAGGAAGTTTCTTAAAGAATTCCCATCATCGGAATTTTAGAAGAATAAGACAAACTGCTTTCAGGAATGTGCTACACAGAGCTGATTCTTTCTCAGAGGAGGTAGGACCTCAATGTTTTTTCAATCTCATGTATCCATGATTTTTATCTAACAGCTTGAATCACAAGAGATGATAACATAGTTCTTAATAATCTAATTCTGCAATTCAGTATTAACGTGTGGTCAATACCAGTCAATTAATTCTGAATGCTTGCAAGATAGTGGTGTACAGACCCAAAAAGATTATATACCATAATATTTTCTTATGACACAGTTTCTTTTACCAAAGAGCTCAGTCCTAAAAATCTTCACAAATGTCTTTGTACAATTGTGTTGCCTTTAGTCAGAAAAAAAAAACCATGCTACTCAGGTCTGTATTAAATTGAAGGATTTGGCTTCTTTATGTATTACTGGTGTACACAGTGCAAAAACATTTATCAGCCTGGTGATACAGGTTGTTGGCTTTTTGTCACTACTGTTTCTGGACTGAGTCCATCTAAAACTAAATCTTGATCCAATATCATGTGAGAAAAGAAATACTATGAACATTCGCTTTCGCACTTGTGTAGTTTGGCTGTCTGCTGCTATGCAGGACAGCACCATGCCGACTAGGTACAAGAAGGGCAGGCTGTGTGGGCAACTCACCTCAGTCCGCACGGTTCTGCTGGGTAGAGGACTTGTGCAGGTTGCAGCAGCTGAGGATCTGGCCTGAAGCTTCTCTAGAGTCCCGTTTTGCAGATCTGATAATAGCATCATGAAAGGACACAATTTATTTTTGCTACGTACACTCTGTTCTAGAATTTTGCCTCCTTCTATTCCCAGAATCCCTGACTTTAGAGTAGAAGAAATGCTGTAAAATCAAACAAGCTGCAATGAGATACTGCTTATGCATTCACTGTTTGGTTACTCCTTTTTCTATTACCAGCTGTTTTGTTTTGGAGGCCAGGTAGGTATACCAAGAGACACACGGAACATCTTCAGCACTGCTTTTGCCTCTTCAGAAGCTTTTCCTTCCCATCCTTCATCCTGACCTTCTTGCTTACTGTAGTCTTGAAAGTCAAGTCTGGCTAAGTGCAGGTGGTAAGTGTTGCTGTAGATCTACTTATCCAGCCCTCTGACAAACCCTTATGTCCATTACAATCATATAGTATTTCAGAGAAAAGAAACTCTGAAAGAGAACAGCAGTAAGATGTCAGTCTCTACTATCAACAACTATTTGGCTTTGGAGAGCAGTTGCCTCAGTGACTGAACAAAGTGGATTTAGTTTTATGAAGAGATTGCTTTTGATGGAGACACAGAACACTTCAGTGGGGGAAAGACTGGATAGTTATATCTGCTCCGAGAGGTAGTTAGAGTATTCCCCATCCAATGCCAGGTGTCTGGTGCAGGTAGGTAGTGAAAAGAAGGCTCTATTTTCTCTAACAAATTGCATTAAGATTACAACAGAATGGGGTGAATAGCACAAGGATGCATTCAGTGGCTCACAAAGTGAAGGTCAGCTGAAGTGCACAGCTTTTTATATTTCCTTTTTGTGAAAACAGACAGAAACAGAAAAACAGAGCTCCAAGGGCTAGGTGTCATTAATATCTAGCAGCAGAAGGAACAAGCACAGGGGTTAACACTTAATCACACAGAAGCTGTTTAGTGTTATTACCCCAGCGTCTCCCCCTGGCCTCTAAAGCTTTGGCTGAAAGCAGCGATCCCAGCATCTCCTGCTTGATGCTGTGTGACAACAAGTGCACACGTACTTGGCTACAGAAAAGAACAGGTCTTTGAGTGCATTATACTGTTGACTTTAGTCATAACACTCATACAAGTAGAGACGCTGTTATTTGGCTGTAGATGGAAGAAAAGTAATAGGATTTCTTCACCTCCCTGATTTATGGAGAAAACAGGAAAGCCCTGATTTCTTAAAACAAAATAGGTGTTTCTCCAAAATAAAGAACTGCAGAACTTCACTCAGCCAAGCATTTCTCGAGCTACAAGAGGACAAGTTGGAAGAGACCATGAATCAAATAAATTATTTTTTATATCTCTTCTGTAGCTGTATCTGTGTTTCCATCTGCAAGACTTTTTCCTGTTCAGCCATTCAGTTTGTGGAACAGAAACTTTTGATAAGCTGACTAATTTGAAGAATGTTAGACTTGTGTTTTAAAAATACCTATAAAATCACATTTTTTTTTAATTGCCCAGCAACTAGTGCCACACTTAGTATGCAGTGCATTTATTTTGTTGAGCCCTGTATCAGTCCAGTGACAAATTATAGTGAATATTGTCCTTTTTTTTCTTTCTTTCTTTTGGGAAGAATTTTCTCCAAAGTCAGATTTTGCTCAAATTATCATTCCAGCCATAAAGTTGTGTAACAGTCAACTGCCAGTCATAGACTGTTTTTCTGAGAATTAAACAGAAATGACAGAATACAAAATAAAAGTCAAATAATAATGACACATTAAGGAATTAGCGACAACAAATTAAGCAGGATGTTTCATAGCAGGGAACAGGATGGAAAGCAAATGCATAAAATGTTTCTTCCTTGATAGCAGCACTTTAACCTTTTCATATCTTCTGGCAGGCAAGAGACAGAAGATACAAGATTGATATGAGAAGAAGAGCCCCTGTGTACTCCTCCCACACTCTCCTGATTGTATTTCTAAGAGGTCAATGTATCTACTTTCTGACCCTTTCTTTCTTTTCCTTTCAAATGGTGTTTTTCTCTAATGTGAAATCACACCTGGAATTTTGGACTTCCACTCAATGAGTCCCTCTCGAAATTGCACCTTGAAGCTCTTCATTTACTGCCAGCTCTCAACTCTGCCTTCCTAGATTACTCAATTTTCCAAGTCCTGTGTTCCAAGACCCCTCTATTCTTTCTTTGCTGTTTTTGTAGTGTTCATTAGTGCAAAAGCAGGGATAAACATACGCATGACTAGATTGCATCTAGAGCCAGCTTCTCTCTAGAATGCTAGTGTCCATGTTGATGCAGTGCTGGGGCCAAGGAAATAAACTTTGTTAGAATGTAGCTGTGCCTGCCACAGCCATTCAAGTGTTCATGCCAGCTGCCATGGGGCTTGTTGGCTCTGCTGGAGACCCATGCAAGGATGGGTATCCTTATTCTAGATCCAAGCTGGTTTTATTCATTTGCCCTGCTGTGAGAGCTAATACATTACTCTGGAAAAAGGAGGGGAGATGTTGCCTAGATAGCTGAACTGGACCTGCTATAATGAAGGTTAGAGTTGGAAGCAGCAGTATTGTCTTCAGTGTTATCAAAGACATAGGGGTTGGATTATTAAATTTTCTGAAGTTTCTTAACCACACTGTACCTGGTTGATGAAGAGTTGGCAGCATAGGTGTAGATGTCAAAGGTTAGTATATAGATTGTTAAAGGTCTTACACTGTGGCATCTGTGCTCCTGAGGTGATACCATTTGGGTGTTTGTGCAGCAGTGAGATCACTTACAGGAAAATCTTCTCTGGACTTTTCCTGGGACTTCTGCTGGCCATGTAATAGTGTTAAAAGCAGGCCTCAAAGTACAATCAGCAAATAATGTCAACAAAACCCTTGGGAAATAGCAACAGTAGAACGAAAAAACACATGTACATGAAAAATTGTCCGCTAACCCATGCATATTTCTGAGATAATAAAACATACATTTAATTATAGCCCTCAGGTGTTCACAGGACCTTAAACTAGTACCAGAATTATGCCATGTGTTTTTTACAGTGGAAAGAAATAAAGAGAGAATCCGATTTAGTGGAAAGGGAGGAAGTAACTGTGAGTAAACTGTGTGACCACCTTTCAGCTGGATCTGGGTTCATTTTCCTAAAAAGTTTGGGACAGATTAAATAGGTGAGGCTGCGTTCTGTGGGGACTACTGCTTCTTGTGTGGAGAAGACACCATTTAGCTGATGTTTAAACCTGTTCACTAAAACTTATAAAACAACCCCTGATACTTTCATATCTCACAGAGACGTAGCACTCGAGATACCAGACCTATGGTACACAGTTTTGCTTCTACTGGGAGAAAATTATCACCATCAGCAGTGGCCTTATGTTATTCACAAGGCCATGCTTAACTGTGAACTCTCATATTGTTCACGCATACATGACAGCCAGCATTAGGACCAGCGGCAGTGGGTCAGGGAGGACACACATCTTGTATTTCATAGTGACAGCATGGACAACCCACTGCTGGGCAGCCTCCCTGCTGCATCAGCTGAGCTGCTCTCAAGAAGAGAGATTATACACAACAGGATAAGACATTACAGTGTATCAGTTTAATAGCAAAGCAGATGAATTTTAAAGAACTGGAGACTAATTTTCCTAAGTTGTGGTTCCAAGGGAAAGCGTGCGAGGCTTTAGGCCCCTAGCAGCGGGGAATTGAAGTGCCGCAACTGGATGATGGAAGGCACTGAAGTTGTACAACTCACCTGACTGCTTCAGATTTGTTCTAGAAATTCTGAAGGGATTAACTTTGTGCAGACTGTATGCCAGATCACATATTTACTGTCCTCTCAGCCCTGGTACTGTGTGAGGAATAACACAGAGAAACAGTATAAAGCATTGTCAGTGTGAATCATGTTTTGGGTCCGCCAGCTAACTGGGCAGAAATGTAATTCCCTTGCTGATCCCAATCAGCTTTCTTTTCCCAAGTGCTGTAGTAATAATAACTTGGAACCAGAGCCTTACAGACAGCTAACAGATTGAGTAACCTTAACAAATACGTACATCACAACCCACCAGGAATCACAACAGAATTTGGGTACAGTAGTTTCAATACTCTGACATAGTAAAATAAGGCTGTGACTGTTTATGTCAGCTGATCCATTGATAAAAATAATATCAGTGATTTCAGCTTCATTTTGCCTTTTCACCACTACCACTTCTAGAACCCCAGGGATAACTGTATTTCAAGAAAACAAGTAGACTTTTCCAATGTTTGGCAAAGTGAGTTGTCTTTTGTAAAGCAATCACAGCCCTAAACATGGGGTGGTGTCTCATTCTTACAAAAAGCCTTTTAAGACTGTCAGATTCAGCCCCACCTTGTTCAGTTATAAGAAAGCAAATGGCCTGCAAAGGAAACCTGCTTAAAAAGTCTCCCAGCAGGCACTTTGGTTACTACCCAGTATGAATTACAAATTAAGTAATAGGAAAAGGGAAGAAATAACAGGCTGCAGTAATGTTAGGCCTAAGCTAGTCCACTTCTTCTTAGAATCATACTAACACCGAGATAAAACTTTAGTGTGGATTACTTGAATGAGTTGAGCTACATGGGAACATTTGTGAAGTCACATCGCTCTGTGATCTCTTTATAAAGATATAACTATCAGAGTCTTCAGTAGGCTAATGCAAGTGAGGTACCCTTTAAAGCATCAGAGCTCAAAGAAACTTGCAAAACTGATTGAAAGACCTACTTAATTACCTGCTTAAATATGAACGTTAATTATTGAACACAGGTAGATTGCAAAATGTACCTTTCCTCACCCACTCCAGTGTTATTATAATTGAATAAACACTGCTGACAAATCATGAATAACCACAAGCAACAGACTTGGCAGGAAAAGCTGATCTCACAGAAGACTCTGGGAATCTTACCCTTGTGCATGCACAGTTTGTCAGGGATTTGTCCAGTTTGTGCATGAACACAATGCATCATTTTGGTCATGCTTGCTTGCTCCTGAACACCTTCTTACCTAAATGAAGACAGTGTGCTGCTGTTGTATCTTTCAGAGGCCACAAGATTTACACACAATACTGAGCCACACTCTCTTTGCAGACGACTCTCTTCACCGAGACACCGCTATTCCTGTGCTGGAGGTTTCCACCTGACAGCAAATCGATTAATCCCACCAAATGTTGACTGTGTGACCCATTAACCCAGCAAAGATTTTAGCAACTGGGTGCCATTTTAATGAAGAACAAAATGTAATTATCAACCATGAGGTCTACTGAGATATGAGGAGAAATAGAGACCATTAATCACTTCATTCCCACAGAATATTTAGAAACTCCCCCAAAGTAATTTGGTGGCTCTTTTCTAGCCTGTCCCCTTTTTCTGTAGTATGATCTGTCTTTGCAAATTGGATTAGATTGCCATCCTGGATGAAAACCTCTGCCTCATGTCTTCCTAACATAAATTTTAGTACAGTATAGACCTTGGCTTTGTACAGTCCTGGCACACATTTTTAATGTGGATCTCTGTTTGCCTCTACAATATTAAACTAATTGGATGAAAATAATAAAGGCAATTAGATGGCCCTAAGCTTCATGGGAGACTGACTGACAAGGGAAAATATTTAAATTAAATCCCACAGGTTAATTTCACTCTCAGAACCTCTTCACATGAGAGGATTTCCACTGAAATGGGATGCTTCTCTTTAACTGTTTCGTATTATCTTATCTGGAATATGTAGAGATAAAGAAGCACTGGGCTTTTATCTTTCAGTAAGTCCTTGTTTCATTGTGGTGGTGATTTCATTCAATGCACTTTCCCAGTGCTTTGAACTAGGATTTCATGCTCCTTGGGGATGATGGGAAACACAGCGCAGTTTGGGATTTGGAATTAGCAGCATATGTTGCTGTTGGTCACTATAAATCTGCATTTTCCATATCCTCTCACATAAGCGTAAAAAGCCTACGATATGTCTTTTGCCCCAGAAGTTCACTGCTGTCTGACTCTGAACTTGTGGCTCAGGACAAAGTAGTGATTGATGTGGATAGATACAAGACATTCTTCTGGGTACCCAGTTCTTGAGCAGTCAGAAGACAACGACAGCATTTCCTAGTTTATCTGCAGCAGAACTTACCAAATCAAAGGTCTGGAAGGGACCTCGAAGTTTCTCTGAGCTACCCCTCTGACCCCAGGTTCAACTGTTCTGTTTCAGTCTTGACTCAAGCCTTCTAGAGACCTGCACTGGGGAAATCTCCATAAAAGCAGGCTAAGAAGTCAGAGTTAAGAAGTGTCACTCACCTCTGAAAAACTTCACATTGGGTATGGCTCTTCCCAGGTTCAGGGAATGCAAGAGCAGAAGCACTTCTGTGGAGTAGGTCAGGTCAAAGGGCTGGCTAGCTCAGTGCTGTGCATCTAAAATGTTGAAATAGGGCACATATGTTGAAAAAGGCCTTATAAGGAATTTCTTCTCTTAGGGAGACTGTAGTCAGACTATCTTGCTTAATAATATCAATAGGTCTATTTTGCATTAACTTTGTAATTCCTTTTTAAAATTGTTTATGCTTTCAACCTGCACAATATCCTGTCCCATTCAGGTTCATCATTCAGTCCTGAATGGAAAAAACCCTCTTCATTTTCTTGATTTAAAATTACAGCCCTGAAGCCCTTTGACTATTGAATTGTGAAAAGTAATGGAAGGTTGTTCCTGCTCACCTTTCACAAAGTGTTTGGAAGCTGAAGATTCCCACAACATTTAGTCTGCCATCATATGGGAGCCACTCTATGCAATTATTGTTCTGACAGCTTTCTCCTTCCTTGCTGTGCTCTTTGTGAAAGTGTGTGATCAGAAATCTCTGTTGTATTCAAGATGGGAATTCATGGTAGATTTTTACAGGGGTATGATAATTTTTTATTGTTATTTTCCTCTACTCCTTTTCTAACAATGCTAAATATATGCAATTTGGGTTTTTTTTGATGACCAAATATTGCTCCAAGACCACTTTCCTGAGCGGTAATACCTAATTTATGTCCTAATACTATGTATGTATAGTTCATATTATTCCCATCTGTGTTACATGGTACGTATTCACACTGAGTTTCATCTGCTATTTTGTCACCAATTAATAAAATACAACAAGAATCTCTTTTGCACATCTTCCCATTCAGCTTTACTCTGAATATCTGTGCCATCTGCAAACATTGCCACTTCACTCTCTACCCTCTTGCATCTGGTACAGCAGAAGCTGCAGCATGGATTTCCACAGTAGTATCTGGTAACCAACCTCTGCTGCAAAACCTGGCCATTTATTCCTGTCTTTTATTTCCCACCTTTTAATTACTGGGGGGGGGGCAGTTGTGTGGTGTGACAGTTTATTAGTTATACATTCTCTTTTCTCAAAAGGTTTAGTTTATTTGAGAAGCTTCTTGAAACCTTGGCAATCAAAATATACTAGACAAAAAAAAAAACATTTATATGTTCACTCACTTTGTAAAAGACCCTAATATGCTGGTAACTCAAAAATTCCATTTCTAATAAGCATCTCAACCTTTCCCCAGTGTGCCATACTTTGGCTTCGTCTGCTAAATACATTTATTATCTTAGTTCCTACTAATTTACCTTGTAGAGGCTGAAGTGGAGGTTGATTGGAGAGGATTTTGCAGGAGAACTGGGAAACCAGGGGTGGCTGAATGACTTCAGACTCTCAAAGGGTATTTTCCTGGAAATAAGCCCATGGGAAACTCACAATATCTGGTAACTTCTTAATTACAAGGAGAATGACACTGAATGGACCACTGTGGCTGTGGGGCATGCTGCCATGAAGAGGTGTCTTCTCTGACTATGAGGAGGGTCGTCCAGCCATTGGAAGTTAGAGACAGCTCTGCAAAAATGCTGTTCCCCGTTTTCAGCACATACTGTTTGTCTTCCTACCAACCCACTGAATGTAGAAACAAAAGGAATATATTTGTTGTCTGATGGCAACAGCAATGTCAATCTGTTTGGGAAAGACTGTGATTGAATATACATAAACTATTATCCATTTTCCCTAATAAAGGAAAGGAAAATAAACACAACCAAAACCCAACAAACCAACAGACCCAAACCAAAAAGTTTTCCAGTATGGTTACTAGTCTGAAGAGGAATGCTATTAGCATTTTCCTTCTTATCCCTCTGCACTCATGGTTAAGGAAACCCTTAAGCCCTAAAGCTTTAAATAACCTACTATGTGAGAGGAGCTTTGCATGATGGGGACTGGTAGGATCTGTGCCTGCAAAGTTTTATGATCTATCTCAGCTTTGAGATGCCAGAGGGAAGGAGAGGCAAAGAGATGACAACTTTGAGTGACTATTCTTTACAGTAGTAATAATGCCCATGTACTGCCACACTATCTCCATAGCCACCAGTTGCCCTTCCTGTTATGCCCAGACTGTGCTTTGTTATCTGGAGGCTGTCAGATTGAAACTCCCTTTCTTTCTCTAGCACTTTTATATGTTCCTTTCTTTGCTCTTACTGCTTTTACTTCCACTCATCCTTCACTTTCTCTAGTCTGAGAAACTTTGCATGAGAGAGCTGGGGACTCCCATGAGATCCCTGAACTTTGTTTCACTTTTTAGTTTTCAGTTTTCCGTTTATTTAAAACTACGATGGTTAAGCCTGATGCCTGTAAGGGATGTTACAGGTATTAGTTAATGTTGTTGGCGAAGCACCAATTTTCACAAGACAAAACGAAAAAAATAATAGCTAAAGACTCAGTATATAGTAAGAGACTTCTCAGGGCCTGGTTTATTCATGTTGGTAGCCTTAGCGGTAACATAGCTGATATATGTTTGTGTAGTCCTCTAGGATGCACAGATTGTCTTTAAGTATATGCTTAATATGCAGAATAATAATACCTGCAACATTTGTAGGTGGAGGTAACAGTTCACTGGATTAAGAGGCTGAACAGTCTGGCCAATAGACAACAGCAATTGAAGATACTATTCTAAGAAGTTTGCAGTGCTTTAAGTCCCCATCCCACTGGCTCAGATATCACCAGGAATCAACAGAAAAGTAAGAGTGTAGCAGCAGTGGTACACTAATTTACATCAGAGAGTTAGTATCACTTATTTGATGTAGGAAATGGGAGCTTGCAGTACTGATGACAAAAGGTTGAGGCATTCAGCGCTAGCATAAACTATCCTGGCTTTTACTGACAGCTCCTGTTCTTCATTTCCAGAGAAGCATTTCCAAGACACAAGATTTGTATCCTGCTGCTACATGCTTTCTACACACAGTGCTTAAGGGATAATCCCCAATGCACTGTAGTATACGAAGCAATAAATGGCTGCTGAGATTAATAGACTGAGCAAAGCTGAAACATTTAATCAATCTCCAAAAAGTACTCGCCAGAATATTACAATCAAGAGAATTTATTCCTCATGTACAACAAACCTTAGCAGGGAACATCAAAATTTCTGTTCACCAGTGAGGACTTGAACTGCTGAGCCATCCTCTTTCTGAACAAGACACCTCACTAAGAAGTGGAGATGTGAGGATTGACTCCAGTCATAACCAAGCAGGAAACATGTACAGGCTTAGACCTGACTGGATAAGTGTGCTATGGGTAATGTTTCCATCTTTTACATGGAAGAGATAAGGTCTGATTTCTCTGTGCCATGATATCTTTATTTAAGACAGAAGAATAATAACAAGTATTAGAGCCTTTTCTTGGTGTTAGAAAGAGCAGAATACAAAGAGACTTTGGATCTTACTGATCCAGCCCAACTTAGATACAATTTATAGCAGCTGCCAATTTAACTGCTGCAATTTAACAGCATTGCTTTAAAGATCTTAACTGTGCATCAGCAGGGACTACTAAAACGAGGTTACTCTGATAGACCTTGATGGATACCTTCTAGCATTTAGGTGGTAGAACACTAACAAGGGCAAAGAGCTCCTGTACGAACACATGACCTACATATGCCTCACCAGCACAAGGGTCAGCTGTCAGGCTTTCTGACTTCAAAAGTTCTCTGTAGGTTCCCAATTTCTCATAGAAACACATGTAGTGACCTGCCTCAGAGGACATCACATTCCTGTTCCTGGCCTGAGCCATCAAAACAATCTGCAGAGTTCAGCAAGTCACTCTCAAAAGAAATTAATATTTCACACCAATGATTAATATAAAGGTGTGAACCCTGAGGGGGCAGGAAGAAGATACAAATACCTTTCTCTACCCCTCCCCTCTTCACTCACATGCTTTCTTCTGTATCCTTACATTATACGTGTATTGGTACATTCCAACATCTGATCAAATGGAGAGTTAGAATTTTTACTACAAAACTACTTACTTGTTATTTAACATGGTGTGAAAAATGTTGCTGCATGGATTGGATACTCTAGGAAATGCTGGTACCACATGGCATCTCACAGTGGATTCAACTCACTTTGTTTGCACCTCTTCCATAGATGCCATACATTTTCCTCCTATTCTTCCCCAGACTATTGTTGCTGGTTGTCCCAGTTGTACATGTCCCCTACCACAGTCTCTTCCAGGCCTTCTTTATAATTTTCAGACCGTTGGTGCTAAACACTTGAAAAAATCATACATGTTAAAGGAAATAGATAGTCAGTGGTCACTTGAAAATCTCTGTGTGACCAGCTGATGCTTGCTAAAGCTTGTGTGAGAACACAGATAAAACATCCCTGCTTCAGACTCAGCTGCTTCAAAAAGCAGATCGATACACTGGATTGAATCTGAATCAGGTTTCTAATACTAATCTTTTCCAATTCACAGAGAGGGGAAAACCATAAAATCACAATAAAGAAGATAATGGCTGCTCATTTGTAAGAACTTTGAAAACAAACAAACAGACAATAAGCAAAACCAGATTTACCTTGCCATAAATCCAAGGTAATCTGATTTTCTCTAGTATCTTTGTAATGAATTCTCATTAGTTTACAGATAGCGTCATGGCACTTAAGTGGATAATGTTACATGCCATCGTTTATCTTTCTTCACACAGCTGATGGATGCTCACAGTGTCCTTAGGATGTTCTTATTTTTGAACTCTACGTGACTGAAATATGTATTACCTTTCAATCTTTCATATAATGTTGTAAAGTCATAATGATTTTTAATGGGTGCAATTAAGAAATTATTTATTAGAACAATACACTGATTGATCTGAGCTGTCATTTGCCCAAATAAGTTATATGGGAGGAAGGGCTTCCTTAAGGCTTTATTATGGGTTTCATATGCTGAAGAGATCCTCCAGATTTTGTTTACATCAGCATAAATTTGAAGTAAAGTTCAGTGTCAGGTATGTTATGTTTCCATCTGTAGAATAAGATCCCCAGGAACATTTCAGAGCAGAAGGAACTCTAGATATACTTACTTTTCACAAATATAGTACAGTAGGCACAGTTGTGAGTTTTATTTCTTTTGCTTGAAAAAGCCTTTGGGAGTTTTTTGGAGCCAATTAGGTTCATCAATCACTCCCAGTTCTGAGACATTTAAGAGATGAGTTACAGCAACTGGCATTGCTAACTTGAAATGGCTTAATGTTGCATGTTTTATTCTCTAATTCAGAAAACCATAGTTTAAGACTATCTCCACATTTCAGACATGTATTTTACAGGTTTCCTGAAAAACACTGCCATCAAATTTACATATGTTTCCATGAGAACTTAAGGGATGGAAAATGTCATGCTAATGTAAAGAAACTGATTTTGACTGTGACAATCCATAACTAATTTGAAGAAATATCACCAATTAGTTTGAACCCAGAGCTTGACTTGAGTCAAGCTATTTTGCTATGAAAAGAAATTATTTTGTTATGACAAGAAATATGGTTTTCATCTTAAAATCACATTTTAACCTTTTTCTTTTTTTCCAAGGAAAGAACATCCACTGCTTTTTCGCTGAAAAATAAAATAAGCTCTAACAGAGTAACCATTTAAATGTGTAATATTTGAAGTGCTGTTGCAAAGAGAACAGCTGCCTATGTGGAGAAAACAAATTAACAACTGGAAAGCCAGTCCAATCCTTTATTCCATTGCTGAGTAAAGATACTTAGATGAGACCGTATATCCTGCTTCCAGAGTACCATTGACTTTACTGATTACATTGCAGATATTCATGAAAGAATAAAACAACAACAAAACCCCATAAAACAAACCAACATCAAACCCCAAAGTAAACCACATGATATGCTTATGGCATCATATCCTTTTGACATATGATCCATAAAAAGCATAGAAGGGGTAAAACATTATTCTTACAGACTTCACTGGGAATTAGGTCCTTAAAAGAATAGACAGCACTGTCAGAACTGAGGTCACTCAGTCCTGTCCCACATATTTAAAGGACAGTCTTGCCTTCTGAGAAAGACATCATATTTCTGATTTCTTTAAACTGTACTTAAATATTTACAGCAAGAGAAGTGGATTTGATACTGCTAGATGCAGAAATTGACAACATAGTAAAATAAGTGTGAAGCTCACTGCAGCCAGAACAGTGGTGTTTTATTCTGACTGCATATTAATATTTTTCTACCTACTTTGCAAAAGACGTAATATATCAGGTACAGGGTAACATGGGCACCAGAGAGAGTCCCAGTTAGCTGACTTTACTAATTCAGTGAACCAAGAGCAAGACCCTTTCTGTGCTAGTGCCGTCTATTTTCAATGGGGTTTGCTCTGACACATTTACTCTAATGGGAGCTTTTTAAAAAGTGAAACACGTCTTTCCCAACCTTTTCTAGGTACATATATGGCCATCTAATTGCTCCATGAAGAGCTTTTTGTAATCTAAGCTTTCCTGTTCTTAGCTTGAGGCCATTTCTTCTTGACCTGCTATTTTCTGAGACTAAGTAATTCCCTTCTTTCATTTATGCTGTTGGCTTCATAGTATTTATAAACCATGACGTTTCTCCCTTGAGTTTGCACTATGTTAAACAATACAAAATTTGCCTTATACATTCTCCACATGTTCTATGATTCTATGAATATCCCTGTGGTCAGTCGGGATCAGCTGTCCCAGCTCATGTCCCCTCTCAACTTCTTGTGCACCCCCAGCCTGCTCACTGATGGGGTGGTGTGAGGGGCAGAAAAGAACTTGACTGTGTAAGCACTGCTCAGCAATAACAAAACCATTCCTGAATTATCAGCACTGTTTCCAGCACAAATCCAAAACACAGCCCCATAGCAGCTACTAAGGACAAAATTAACTCTGTCCCAGCCAAAGCCAGCACACCGGTCTAAAATATTTTTGTTGCCCTGGACCATATTTGAGGGTTCTTTTTATGGGTGCACAGATTTTTACACTGTGTGAATTGGAACAGCTCATAATTTCAGGTGTGGCTGCTACCTGAGCCGTGCATAATCACCTTAACTCAAGATTTACCTATAATCCTCTCCTTTGATATATAACCATGAAAACCTTTAAACTTTGTTGCTGCACTGAAAATTTTATTTGGTTTCTTACTTTTCTGGTAAATCCTAATCCAGCCCCAAAGAAGACTTGATACTAAAGCTACTTAGCTGATTTGGAGAAAAAAAAAGGAGAACTGAACTATCCTATGGCCAAAATAGCATGGAAGAGACAAAAAAAAAGAAGAGAAACAAAATGACCTGCATATATGCAATGTATGCAGTTTTCCTAAGTACTCCATCTTTGTTTTTTTCCTGCAAACCTTGCATTGAGATCCAGGCCTTGCCCAAATTAGAGTGCAGCAGCTACTTCAACAAGGCAACAGCAGACCTCTGCAGAGGACAAAACAAGCATTCCTGAATAAAGTATTTCAAATGAGCATGACTGGAAATCACATGAAGTGTCCTAACGTTTGCATACCACATTACAAAGGATATCATTCAGCTACCAATTAGAAAGGATCTTACCAGGCTTTTAAAAAACGATGCACATTTTACACACCGCAGATTCCTCTAAAAGGCAACAGGAAAAAATGCTCTAAATACTGATACAGGAAAATTCTCATGAACATCCTTCCTACACTATAACCATCAAAGGCGTTACTCTGGGTAATTGGTTTTTGTCATAAGGTATTATATCTTCCTGCGTATTTTCAAACCATAGAAACATAAAGTAATGTAAGATCTTTTCACCACTGGCTTCTTGGGAGATCAATCTGTTCCCCTCAGCCACTGAGCAGTGTTTCTGCAGGAGCCCTTACATCTGTGTCACTGCAGTTCTTTCTATTTAACCCCTTCTGGAAACTCATTTATAAACCATTGCTAGCATGGCAAGTAGAAGTATACTTACCTATTTCAACAAACCTCCAGCTTTTCTGGCTCTCCAGTAGCCATTTAATCTTCAGGCCCTCAGGAGATGGGAATCTAGCAGGTTTGGAGAAGATTTCCCAAACTGTCTCTGTTAACCTTATTATTTTGTGTTAAGGTCAGTGCCCTCCATGGGGCAGAGGTACAGGAAACAAATACACAGCAAATTGCTGATATATGTTACTTGACATTGTGTTTATAAGACTGCTGCTCATCCCTTTACAGCCTGCTACCAGCACAAACCAAGCCTGCTGCTATTATCAGTCTAGAGATGATGCGACACCACCAGTCAGTAGGTTTTTCTAACCCACTAGGACAAAACGATGCATATTAAATCTCTCTCTACCCAGGGATGGATTTCAGTATCTTGCAGTCTGTCACAGCAAACATTGCAGCCCTGTTGGTGGGGATGTTAAAGGTTTCCCCCTCAACTGAGTAGAGAGAGTGCTGCAGTTACAAACAGCAGCTCAGGCAATCAGTTCCAATTAAAGAGTAATTCAGTGACAAATAAAACTCCAGGCATTACTGAGTTCCCATTCTGGCAAAAGAAGAAGAAAAGAAAAAAAAAGACTTCCAAATATATCAGCTCTACTTACAGTATTTCATTATTATTAATTAGGATACTCAGGCAAAGCAGACCAAGCCTTTATTAGCTGAAGCAGCAGTCTGGGAGAGAATGGAGTTTTATTTCTCATTGATTAAGCAATAGATACAAGCTGAACCAGTAACCCCATGTGAAGGGTATTAGAGCTGAATGCGTAGCAGATTTGTGTGAAGTGTTATGGCTACGGGACAGATCGATCTATATACGTTGCCCAGGGTAAAACTGCATGAATGACTCTGAAAGGAGAATGCTGTTGTATCACATGGCAGGTAATTGTTAATTTATCTTAGTGTGAAATCTTTTCACACCTCACATAAAAATGTCACTTTTGTGGGAAGGTTGATGCAAGAATATTCCCTTTCAGGGCACTGATGGGGCAAAGTTCCACCTTTTGTGTGGAAAAACTTGACAGTTATTCTGTGGACTTCAGACTAAGAACTGCCCTTCCTTTGCTAACTCCTGCTCTGCCAGAAGTACCAAGCCTGTACCTGGAGAAACGTCCTGCCATGGATGATGACACCCAGTCCTGTGTCCACTGGCTGCACAGCACCTAAAGAGAAGCTCTAGAAAATCCAGGCCTGTGGTCCTCAGATGTCAGCCTTGCCCAGTGCCTAGAAATAACACTTCTGTAGAGTTGCTGGAAGGAGGAGACGCTTGTTCAGAGTCTGGTGCGGCCATACCGGTTTAAACCTCTGATGAAAATGAATTTACAATGCATGTCTGCTCTGGCATTGCAGTGGCTGAGGTGCAAACATTTTAATGCTGACACTGCTGTGAGAGGATCTGCAAATAGAGCATCCTAAGCTATTCGCCTCGGGGAACGTGAGTCAGGGTGCTTAGATTGCACTGGTTTCTATTAATTGCTTACTTAACTCCAAAGAGCCAGACATGGCTATTTCATTTAAAGTTACATTTTTAAAAACTTAAAATAGAATAAAATCTAGGTTGTAGCAGGAGGTGCCTAAAAACTCATTAGACTTCATTTCCCAATGTTGTAATGTGATGTGCGAATGAAATGATGGCAGATACGGAGCCACACGTATGAAAAAATCCTCTCTTGAACGTCCCCTTTGCCCAATATTCAGGCCGCACATTTGATGTGAATGTCACAGTCTTCACGGAACAGATCTTGCCCCAAAGGTTCAAGCTCTGTCTTGCATAAGCATAAAAATAAATTATAAGTAACACTTCATGAACTAGTAAGCTTACACTGTGTCCTGCTTCATTTTCCTAAAAAGCCAGCAATGCAAATACCCATCTGGATGTAAAGAGGGTTTGAAATGGCTACAGGAGAGATTTCCTGAGCAGACAGAGGCATCTTCTTTGTTTGTGGTCTGTGACTTTTACTCTTGTATAAACTTCATAGCTGGGGCCAGCTGTAGCAGAAAACGGTTACTAAAATCTGCTTTGTGCTTCAGAGGATGCATGATCTTGGTCAATAACGCTTGGGACTTTCTTTTATTGTGTGCTGCAAAAGCAGCCTGGGATCCAAGTGAACTGTTGAGGCAGAAAGCAGATATTTTCTCACTGCCTGATTTGTTGGTTGTTGCATGGCAATCAGTGGATCCCATTTTACTTTATCATTTCCAAGTGAAATTCTCCTGGAGTGGAGCCTAATCTGTGCTTGGGAATAATGACCTGTGCAAACACAAGCAGAATTTCACACTGCAAAACAGAGACTCCCGTGAGCTGTTAAGAGATGCAGGTGTTGAAAACCAACCCTGGAAGCAATTTTTAAACGCCCAAAGATGCATTGTTCAAGCTTTAAAAGCCCTGCTGCACTACAACATGGCATAGTCACTGGCTGTTGCAGTCCTGTGTGAGGATGCAGAACACTTCACTGCAAATTCCAGCCTCCAGGCCTGAACAGAGGCTCTCCAGTGCACTTCTTTTACAGTGATTTGGGGTTGAGCCCAAGAGCAGCACAGAGTCTGTGTAACTTCATCTCCTGCAGGCAGAGTCTAAAGCAATATTAGCAGCAGACTGCACTGGCCTGTAGGAAACTCACAGTGCTGAGGGATTTTCAACACCACCTGCCAAAACCCCTGATGGTCCAACCTTACCCCAACAGGGAGATGGAGGAAGGAGAGGGAGATGTAATGGCAGATGGCAACCCACAAGGAGGTGAGAACTACATGCTGCACTTTGGCACTTGGTGGCAAGGACAACTTTACAGTAACCTAGTTTGCTTATGAATTGGATGAGGATTATTTGCCACTTTTCTTCCCCCCATCATTGCAAGGCACACACAGAATATTTAATTAATTAATTGACTTAGCTCTGGGAAGCTGTATTTCTGATGCTGACAAGACATAAGACAACTGATTTCAATATAGCTAAGCCAGACATTGTGTTGTTTCAGGCTTTGCTACACTTTCCATGTGAAAATGAGCTGGGGGACAAATGCCCCAGAAATGTGCAGAAATTCAGCAGAGGTTTTGCTGTGCTTTCTGCATGTCTTTGCCATCAAACAAAAACATGTTTGATGGATGGTTGCCGACAGGTAAAGGGAAAGAAAATTTGACTCTCTCACGTGTTTTCCAAAAAATGGTTCTCCTGTCTGGTTCTATGCACTAAAATTAACTTGCCATCTAAATAGATATTATCTAAATTAATTGTGCTGTCTCTGTGTACTGTTTCCCCAAGGAATGCACTGAAATGCTGCTATATCTTTGTCTGTTCCTGGATTGAGATATCAATTAATTATATGAATAAGCCTAGGAAAACAGAAGTAGGTTTCTGTCTTAATTCATGTGAATAATGGGGGCTATGTCTCATGTGTGCAGCTTGTCAGTGGTGACCTGGTCCACTACTCCTGGTTGGTTGGGGCAGATGCAAAGAAGAAACAGAGTCATGCAGGGAGGGAAGGGAGACACATGCATGGTGTGAGGCATCACAGCCAGCTCCTGGCAAAAGCCATACAGGCACCAGTGGTGTGGTGGGCACAGGCACCCTCGTAGGTCCTGGCCGCAGGGCCGTCATCTTCGTGCAGTGCTGCTCTGGGGTTAATTTAGCCTGGCTTTGCATGAGCCAGTTATGCCCGGCTTAGTGCACTAATGCTGCTACCTCGCTTTCTGCTTAGGGCTCACTCATTAGGTGATCATATGGGGACGCTTGTCCTGCCTGATGTAGCTACATCCCACACGTACTGGAGCCTGGTGGAAAGCCTTTGGACAAAAGGGAAGGCTCAGAGTTCAAGATGTTGCTTTTTGAAACTCCTGGACAAACAGGACCCCTTTTCTGATCCAGCAAATGGAAATGTGAATGCTCTGCACTGTAACATATTCTTTATGATTGAGATGGACATGGCAGGTTTGTTTTCTCCTTGACTAGTAGTTTGCTCATTTTCAAGGCATCTCCAGGATTTATAGCTACAGGAAGCACTTCCTTATTGACACTCCTGTTCTTCTTGTGATGTGGAAAGCAAACACCTGAATTATATAAGCTTACTTTGTCTCTAAACTGAGGGGAAAGTAAATGCGCATTTTCTCTACCTCTAGCTTACTTATTATATATCTGTGTATAAAATCATAAATATTTGGTTGGAAGAAGAAATGAGTACTTAGTATTGTTTAAGATTGCTAATACTGCAGACTGGAGTTGCAGTGGCTATTTTATGCTGCTCACCAGGGAACGCTTTATACTCCTGCAATACGCCTATTGCCAATGTGCCTGTTTAAAAAGGAAAGGGACTTTAATG
Organism: Pezoporus occidentalis; assembly: GCF_034315485.1. NCBI lineage: Eukaryota > Metazoa > Chordata > Aves > Psittaciformes > Psittacidae > Pezoporus > Pezoporus occidentalis. The sequence goes on from NW_026915724.1 coordinate 12,982,992, forward strand.
TTTGAAAAACAGACCTTACTTTAGCAATGACCAGTAACGTTTACATTTCAAAACTCAGCCTTGATTGGAAAATAACCATATTCCAGGAAAGTAGGTGTTAAAATTGCTTGTACGTTGGGTCAAAAACTTTCTCGCTTTGTATGTTTTACAAGCTCCTGTAATTCACACTCAGACGAGCACGCTGAGAAGGGTTCAGGTGTTTGCTTCTCACTACACAAGAAATTCTTTCAGGCACAGCTGGGATTCACCAAGCTCCTCAGTTTCCCATCGCAGGGGTGATGGAGCCCAGAGCCCACAGGAGGGAAGCAGCACTGTTTCTAACATGGGCACACCTCAGAAATGCTCAGGCTGTGCTGTTGGCTCCTCTGAATTAAATGTGGAGCAACTCACTGACTTCACAGGTGCTGTCTTGCATTGCCCCTGACTGACTGAGAGTAGGACTGGGTTCTGTTTACCAGTCACCTTGCTGACTTTGCACAATGGTTTTGCTTGAAATGATGAACAATGCCGGTGTAGTGTAAATTCCCGGGGGGCTGCAGCAGGCTCTATCAAATCTGTCAGAGCTATTAAGGCATCTGGGAAATTTTTTATTGCCATACTTTACACTTTAACAACTTTGACACTTAATTGCAAAGGAGTTTGCTTTAGGAGACTTCTAATTCCAGAAGACAGCCAGATAGTACTGAAGTTTAGTCACACAGTTAGTAATGAAGACTGAAGAGATTGATGAACAGGGAGGATATTCTCCCGTCTGCAGTCTACACAAAGGAAAAAAGATTCAACTTAGCACCAGCATTCCATAGCTATTTTTCATATGCCATCTATTGACCATGGCAGGGAGATCCTACTTTTGAACCAGACAGCCCACGTTCCACAAGCAGCTTTTACCTTTATGAAGAGCAAAAACATATTTAAACCTGGATGACCCTAAAACTTTGCTTAGGAGTGCTGTAATTAGAACTTGTGTCTCTTTACTTCAAGCTTAAAATCTCCTTAGCAAACCTGGAAGCTTGGCTCTAAAATCAGGATTCATGTTAAGATGCTGTGCTAGTTACACTCTGCATTTGTCAAAACAATCGAACCAACACTGATAGGAAACCAGAAACAAGAAGAGAAAAATTGGCCAAATTCCTTTACCCAAATATTTTTACAGCATGAAAATTGAGCTAATAATGCTTCTGCCTGGTTAACAGCTGTCAAAGGATGAAAAATAAGCTAAAGGGAATGTAGTCAATCAATCACCGCTTTTAATGTGGTGTGAAATCCATAAAGGCATTTATACTGAATCTTAATGTGTTTTATGGAAAAATCACTGGTAGTTCTGTTGAAGAGATGCCAATTTTTAACAAGCAGCGTCTGGTGCTTTCCTGGCCACTCTATGCATGTGTGTCCTGTAGGGAAAGATGAGCTTGCAGTCCGTTTGCCTCTGGGAATGCATGTTTAGTAACATTCCCTCTGCTTGAGATGGGTCACCAGGACATAAGCTTCATTCACAAAACCACATCTGAGCCCCATCCAATTGTTCTCTGCCAGGGACTGCAGTTTTTACCTGCAAGCAGCACAACGGCTTCTCTCCTGGCAAAGTGCACACGCTGCAGTCCTGCAGACGGAGGGCATCACCAGGGGACATAACCTACTGATTTCATGACACTGCTTTTCTAAGACGGCAGAGCAGGTGTATCACCATTTGCAGGGCTGTGGCCCTAAGTTCTGTGCTGTATTCTTTAACCGGGGGTAAGGCTAACACTTCCCTGCATGACACAATGAGGTATTAATGTGTGTGAAGAGATTGGCATTGAACCTCAGACTGAACAGCCTATATATAGCCATAGAGAGCAGCTTTATAAATCATAGAATCATAGACTCATAGAATGGTTTGGCTTGGAAAGGACTTTGAGGTTATCTAGTTCCACCCCCCCTGACATAGGCAGGAACACCCTCCACTAGACCAGGCTGCTCAAAGCCCTGTCCAACCTGGCCTCAATCGTTGTGACTGATAGTACTGCAAAATTAAGTGTTCAGTGACTGCGCACAGAGAATGCATGGCTCAGGTTGCTGAAGGATTTGTGTTTCTCTGTGGCCCTTGTCTTCACTGGGGTTTGTTGGAGGGATACAGCTGGATACAGCTGGATAGAGCTGTGATGGTCATGGTCTGTGGCATCCTCCTTATCCTGCCCCAGAGGAGATATACTGTATCAGGTAGTGCTAATGTACAGGCTAAAGCACCCCCCCAGGTCACCCTCCTCCTCCGGCTCAGCAGACCCTTGGCAGGTTTTAGGCTGGTGAGTGAATCTTGGGTGAGCGCAGGGAAGCTCATCCTGCCCAAAGCATTCATACATGAAAGGAGAGCAAGTCCCAAGGTTTTCTGCCATTGTCTAAGGTGAGAACACCATGTGAAATATAACTCATTACACTCTCCTCTTTATATCTCCACCAGTTCATCTGACTATCAGAATCGGGCCAGCCATTAAGGGCCAGTCTCAATGGCAATTTTACACTACCTAAATCTACAGTGCCAGGGACCTGAGTAGGTGACAGCTCATTTCCCATAAACTCGCAACCACTCGAACATCGCTCCTCTTCCTCATGACAAAAATTGATATTGTCATCTGAGGCTCACCTGGTATGCTCCATCAGGTGATGTTTTAAATTAACTTTATAGAGAGACAAGAACAGAAACAAGACAGTGCCCCAACGATAAACTGGTGTGTAACTTCCATGCATAAGAATGGTAAAAAATTAGAGAAATACTGAATAGTCTTACTGTTTCCGTCTCTTCTGGGTACCTTTACCTAGTGATGTGTAGAGGTGAGCAACTACTATGCCTCAAATCAATCATTTACTCAGTTTCATAGTGTATCTTTCACAAGTGAGTTAAGGCTCCCACTTTCTCATATCCCACAGTATAAGACATACAAATTAAGGCAGTAGAAATTCTTAGTGGTAGGATTACACTCAGAATATCTTCCTTATGTCTTGTCACACTGAATTCACCCTTCCAAACTGGGAAGGGCACAGGCAGAGTCATAACAGGTCAGTTCAAAATAGAAATTAAGTGCCTCAGGATGGCTCTAGGGCTAACACTGGTGGCATGGTTCCTGTCCAGCCTGATGCCATCAGTCTAATAAAAGCTGTGGTTTCAGATGAGTTCCTTACAGACATTAGTTCAGAATGCAAAGACTCTCCAGGAGAACCAGGCTCTGCGGAGGAAATGACCAGGGCAGAACAAGCATGGTAGTTAACCCTCTTCAAAAAGAAGGTCACCTGTAAGGCAGATATGTATTATACACTGTCTGCAGCCTGATAAGCCAGTGAACAAATATGAGCATTGGACTTACAGCCCCTTGGCTCTCAGAAACATAACTGTTCCTGAATTGTTTCTGAATTTATAATTTAAACTGCGTAACATGCAACTATTACTAAATATATCACACCAAACCAACATTCATGCTTTCTTTGCTCTGCGTATTAATTTTCCTCTTTTATCTCAGATCAGCTTCTACCCCCAGAAATTGTATCTTACAGTAACATCGTTTATTAGTGATATACAAAATTTGGAGGCTTTCCTAATATAACCCTTGTGTTCCAGTGTGCTGCTCTTTTATTCAACTAAACATACTATGGTCTTGTGCTTCTGCCTTTCACTCCTGTCGGAAAAGATGCATCATTCGTTTCATTAAGATCATACCTTGTAAAACACTGGTTTTCCTACTGGACGACAAGTTCCCTCAGCTTCCACTGAATTCAGTCAGGGTGGGGGATCCTGAAGAGACCGAGCTTGAGTTCTCAGCTAAGTGAAGCATTTGGGATTTATTTCAGTCCCACTGAAATCAACGGGACATAAATATAGTTTTAAACAAACATTTAGGTACTCTGCCAAATGCAACCAGACTGCTGAACATAGGTCTCCACAAGAAACCGCTTTCTATTTCTTGACATGATAACTTATTTTGACACACTGTTGCGGCACGGAGTCAGTCAGACCCTCTTTAACACATTACAACCAAGAGAGAAGTCAGTGCTGAAACTCATGGATAAGGATCATCTTGGAAGAGTATTGCTGAAAATCAGCTACACCCATTTTCATATTAACAGTGCGGTGCCTTATTTCCAAGAGCTCTTTCACTTGTATATCTCCAAGGAAGCTCAGACGAGGAGCTGGGCAGCCGGTGAAGAGCCTGGTGCGCAGACTTACAGGCACATGTTTTGCTCATGTGTGGAGCAGGCAATATCACACATGAGATGCCCATTACGTGCCCAAGGACAGGAGCACACTTAAGGAAGACGGGCCCCAGTTGCGCACCACAAAACCTCCTGAAGACTGCTGTGGCATTGACCAGAAGTTTTGTACCGCCAAGTGTTTTCCAGCCAGTGTATCTTCCCCAAATATATCCTTTATACGTTTGGGTTTAATTTTTTAGTGTGTGGTTGTTCTTTCATTTAACTTGAATCTCTGTATCCATGCCAGCATCGCAGCTACATTTCCTTGTTGTTCCTGCAGTTCCTTTTGTCTTCCCAGCTTTGATTAATTTTGGTAATTTATCTAAATTATTCCTTAGACTGTTTGTGGCAATAAATCATTGCCGACTTGCTAGTTTCACCCCCCAAATTCAGATACTAAAGCAGTAGGTGTTCTAGAAATGACTGTGAATGTAATACTTGTGATGGTTACATATATATAGAATTGTCCCCCCTGTGATCAGCAGCATGAGCTTATCACACATAGGATAATTAAATTAATTCAATTGGTTTCTGAGACACTTGAGAGCCTGTATGCAAACACCTAGACTGGAAGGGTCCCCAGACTCACAAACCTCTAAAAGTCCTGTAAGGAGAAAGCTTTGTAAGGAGAGAGGAACCAGCCACAAACCCATGTAATGCACATTAAGGATGAAATATCATTCTGCTCCTAACTGTGATTAATCTCTTTTATCAGAAATCCCACCTCTCTGTGGATTCACAGCAACGACACAAAATCCTTTCTCCTGCTGGATTGTCTCTTCCCCATCCCTCAGGAGCTCCCGCTTCCCACCCCAGGGCAGTCAGTGACGCAGCTTGGCAGGGACACCCCTGCGCTCTTAACACGAGTCCTCTCATCCCTGCTTCTGGCACCTCCATCTTCCACCAGGGAGCCTTGCAGGAGGACGGAGGAGCAGCGGTGGGCAGGAGAAGGGGTTCCCTCCTCCGGTGCTTTGCTCTTTTTACCAGGAGAGGGAGCAGATTTCTGCGCATCCCCCGGAGCTTTTGTTCAGGCTGGCAAATCTCCACGTTTTCCTAACCGCAGGCTCAGAGGAGCGTTCAGTTTAGGACTTTCTCACACAGTGGCTTTCAAATTCCTAAATGACTGTACATTTTTGCACCTGCGGGTCATTAGACACAGCCCTGCCACCTTAATCAGAACCCCCACTTTCACAAAGAACATCCCTGGAACCTGGGGGTTTATTGTGTAATTTTTTATTTAAAATAAAAAATAATTAAAAAAAAAAATCCTGGAATTAAAGAAGTCAGGAGCAGGCTGCCCGGGTATGAGACAGAAGAGTGTCACACATCGTTAGTTTCATGAAGCAGAAGGCAATCCACTCAATTCAGGAATGAAAGACAAAGAGAAACAGGAATGCCTTTGAAAGATCATGGGAAAACAGCACCTGCAAGGGGAAACAAATAAGATTTTCCAATAAAAATGCGAGGAGAGCTGATTTCAAAGAGCAATGCAGCAGCAAATACCTGTGCTGCTGTCTGGAGCAGCAAATGCTGTGTTGCACAACTCCAATTAAACAGAGCTTTGCTCAATGCACAGAATATTACTTTCCTTTCAGATGCGAGGGATATAAAGCTTTTCTCGTTTTTGATTCTAACTAAAATAGAATTGCACAGAAGACACTGTCTCTGGAAGGGAAGCTGTCATGGCTGGCAGTGCTCCCACACATGCAGGCAGGACAGTGTTTGCTCCGGTCAAGTAGTGCCTCATCACGCACTGCAAAGAAACATTCTGAAATATCCCGTGAGACGCCCCCACCAGCAGTACTGCATCCAGCTCAGGGACCCTGACACAAGAGGGACATGAACCGGTTGGAGTGAGCCCAGGGGAGGCCACGGAGATGATCAGAGGGCTGGAGCATCTCTACTATGGAGACAGGCTGAGAGAGTCGGGTTTGTTCAGCCTGGAGAAGAGAAGGTTCCAGGGAGACCTTAGAGCAGCTTCCAGTGCCTAAAGGGGGCCTACAAGAAAGCTGGAGAGGGACTACAAGGGCATGTAGGGATAGGACAAGAGGGAATGGCTTTAACCTGACAGAGGGAAGAATTAGATTAAACATTGGGAAGAAATTCTTCACTGTGAGGGTGGTGAGACAGCTGTGGCTGCCCCATCCCTGGCAGTGTTCAAGGCCAGGTTAGACGGGGCTTTGAGCAGCCTGGTCTAGTGGAAGGTGTACCTGCCCATGGCAGGGGGTTGGAGCTAGGTGATCTCTAAGAGCTCTTCCAACCCAAACCATTCTGTGAGTCTATGAAAGACACTGAAGATTGGTTGAATTTAGACAACATTATGAGCCCAGAATAATTGCATTTCATTGGCACCTGCCCTGGCGAATACGTGGTCTCTATATTGCCTATGTGCCATGTAAAAACATCCAGTCCGTGCTTACATCATTACCATTTCTTTAGATTCATAATCAGTTCAATATGCTGTAAGATGCTAATGTTATAATTCATCTTTCGTATCTTGTGACAATTTAATCTGCAAGTATTGCAGGGCAGACTATGCCTAGGAGTCCAAAGAGGAGGCAGCTCCACTCCCAAACCTTTCGTGCAGCCCAGCAGTTGGCCTAATTTCCTGCTTTAATGGAAAAAAAAAAAGAGGAAGAAAGAAAAAAAAAAAAAAGGAAAACCAAAGCTGGGCATTAAAGGAGTATCAGCAAGCAAAATGGGTTAAATCGTGCCCTAAGTCTGTGAACACAGGTGGGTGAGAACAGAAGCTGGTAAACTGCAGCAACTCTGCTGCCTGGAGATGACTTCATGCCTGAAGAGCTCCTGTAACCTTTTTCAAATGACACCTTTCTTTTTCGCTCACATGAATGTCACGTAAGGACATGCACTACATTATATGAATGTCAGAGATAACTGCCCAGCAATTGTGCTTTCCTTTTACTTCTCTCTCAAAAGCGAGTCCTTCCTTTTTGCTGCATGTGAGCAAAAATGGGATTTGATGACAAAAATCTAATCCCCAATCAAGTCTTTCTTTACCAGTAGAATTTTCAGAAGAGATGATAAGACATACAAGTGCAGCTCTTTGCTGTGATGATCACAGACAAGTATAATGAAGGTTAATCATCATTTTATCAAACTGTATCAATTTTTTAAAGCACCTTGATTAAACAGCAGCTTAAATCCTGTAGAAGTGGCCGAGCCAAAGATGTGCCATGGTGATGTGCTGGCATCTTCTCTTTCCCTGGGATCCCCTGCCTTCTCCTTGCTTCACCCATTGCTGCCCGTCCCCACTGCATCATATTATGAATACACATACTCCCAGCCTCTCTGCTGTCTTTATTTCACATAGTGCGCATCCTCCTGGGGCTAAGCAGGCTCCTGCCATACTTCCATATCCCAACAGAGCCTTGCTGGACCTTGAGCTAAAAAATGGTTCTGGTTTAAGAATACAGATTGATTCCCAAGCCTGAGATTCCCAGGCCATAAAATCTTCAGCACCATTTCTGCTCATTCTTACGAACAGCCTTAGTAGGTGGGAAACACACAATTCTCTCAGTCTCCCTGTAAATGGCTTGGCTGGTGAGCAATGCCCTAAGACATAAGTTTTCAGGCCCTCAGCATTCATTTACCATCACCGTGAACAGTGAAGCATGTGCTTATGCCTGTTGTTGGGATCAAGTCCCAGGAAGCTGGGCTATGGCAGCTATGCCCTGTCAGGGCAGGTACCACAGGGAAGCCTGAGCAGCTCTCCCTGTAGTCTTCCCACAAAAGCCCATGGGATACCTTGCTGAAATAAACATCTTTCTACTTGTTACATGATATTTCAGTCTGCTTGCTCCTGCTTTGCTCTGAAATAACTTCTCCAGCCAATGCTTACCCTACAAGTATTTGGAGATTTGCCTGACTGAAAACTGACTAAAAACCCACAGATTTTGGCCCTAATTTCTTACATGTAATAGATCATTTAGCTCATTCATACTTCTGTCTCTCTGATCAGTACTGCAATTGGAGACTTGCAAATGAAAAAGCATAAGGTGCTCTGAGGGATTTCTAGGCCCTCTGACAGAGCCATTTTCAAGATAATATTAGGAGACAATAGGAAGCATAATCATTAACTACTTGGCAGTGATGTCAGCCCTTCTGTTCTCTTGGGTTAATGTATGATTTAATCACCACAAATGGAGATCTTCAATACGCCCTTTTACTGGGATTAAGTTCTGGTTGCATCTTGACGTCCATAAAGACTTCAAACAAATACAGTGATCTATATGCATAATATGGTAATTGTGATAACTTGAAATCAACAAAGATATTGATAATTATATGTAGTGAAAATGGCTAATGTTGACCACCTGAGAGCATTGCAGCACCAGCTAATAAAACCCCTGCTGACTGAAATCTTACCTATGCCCTGAGATACAGAGAGAAAGTAAGAATGAAATATATAATAGCTCATATTGCAAATGTACCACAACTGGCTGGCATTTTTGGTAAGATCTATGTGTGGACAGATGCAGTACAAAGCAGCCAAAATCAACACAAAGCCCAGGGTTGCATACATTGCAGACAAACAGTGAACCATCACTTTCTGCTGTGATTCCAAGGACCCTGAAAATTACTGTATTTTATCCTGCAGTTCCCTTTCCTTAGCCCACACTTACTTATTTACCATCACTGTGAAGAGTGAAACTTAAAGCATACTCTACTAAATGGGCACTGATTTCTTTTATTAGCAGCACTCCAGAAAACAACAGGAAAGCTAAACCCTGTGCACATGCACCTTGTTTTGCTTATAGCAAAACATGGCTCACGCCTTGTGGAACTGGGAGTGCTGTAGCTCTGCAGCCAGTGATCCTGCCCAGCCACTGGGCCCACAAGCTGCCTTGCCTCTGACCTGCTGGCCCCCCACCACAGGCTGAGAAGGCAGCTCACTCTGGTCTATCTTGGCTAATTATGGGATGGATAGATAGTTGTCAGCAGGACTTAAAGCAAAAGCATTGACTCATTCTCCTGGGTTAGTGACTTACAGGCAGATAACAAGTTATGGTCACTTTTGACAAGGATCAGAGGTGAAGCGGTGACCTGGAGTTGAAAAGTAATGCATCCACACCAATCCACATCTGACTGCTGCTCTGCAAGCCCCCCCTTGCACTCACTAGGGAAAAGCAGATGTCTTATTAGCTGCCATCCTTAAGTGGCTTTTGTCATCATGTCAACCTTGAAATAACACAGGGCAGAGACAGGGGGAACCAGTGGCCAAAAATGAGCTTCTAGACAGATTAAATAGAGCAAGGAAAGACACCAGTGTTTAGGAAAAGCAAAATGCAAAAATGCACAGAAGTATTTTTTCTATCTTTGTGGACAATGAGTTAAGACTTCAACCCGGTTTATTGTAATACTTTAAATGGGAGGTGCTTTTACTAAGGATGGATTAAATAAAGCAAGCTGCAGAAAATCACGGGGTAATTCTCAATACTCCTACATTTATAAAATGCATTTTTAGTGTAAAGCCTACCTGACAGGTAACCTATCCTCTCTCCCAACATCTGATTTAATTGATGTTATAGAAATGTGGATCCCCATGCAGACTTCTCACTTGGCTGCCTAAAAGATATTCTTCATATCACTGAAAATCACTCTTTTAAACCAAGGGATTAATTTACTGGGGCTGCGATAAAACCTTTAATCCCTCTTTTATGTCCTTAAGAAGGCAGGCAGGTGAAGCAGAAGCTGGCACTGAGCTAATCTCAGGCTTTCCTGGTACCATGTGTATGTGAAAGCTGAGGAGGAGCGTACCCAGCTTGTGGCAGAGTGTCTGGGGCACAGTGAGGGCCACTGATAGGGGACAGGCTGGGACAAGCACATCATGAGCTGTGCACTCAGCAACAGGGTGCAGGTCTACAGGGTCTGGCCATGGTAGACAGATGGGCCCATTGACAGCCCTGGGCAGGACAAGCAGCGAGCCAGGCCTGCAGTCCAGCCAGGAAGATCTGGGCATCTGGTCCGGTATTTGCCAAACTTTTTTTCACCCACAGAAGATGTGTTCATGCTGTTGCGTATGAGAGAGAAGGCTCATGGTTGCTGGGCTGGTTGTTCCTCTGATTCTGGAGAGGGTGCTGGCCGTACATGCTCTTGGAGGAAAAACTATCAGCAAGGAAGGAAATTAATGATGGAGGTGCACCAGGATCAGACTTAGTGATGCCCTTGCTCTTCCTTAGTGGTAGAAGTGCAAGGCGGGAGGTAAAGCAGCACACTGTTGACACCAGGCTGGGAGGTGCTGCCAGCAGAGCAAGGGCTGGAATAGTATGTGAAGGCATAATGCATGAGCACATAGAAAGCATAATGGAAACCAGTAGGGTAGAGATGGACATTTATCTACCAGCAAAGTAATAATCTCCGTGTTTTGGGATTAACCATGGAAACTTCTTTGAGTTCATTGGCTGTGAATGACAGAGGAGGAGTAAATCTTGGTTTTATTAGTCACAAGGTGACAATGAGGCACTAAGATGTGCTGGCTGTGAAGAAAAAAAGGTGACCACAAAATCTATTAGGCAAAGATCTTCTCTCTACAGAGAACAAGACTTATTAATGCTATCACAGAAATCTCTGGAGAGATCTCATCCCTGCTGCTTTATACGGGTCACTCTCACTCAGGACAGACACTGCCAGCCTGGAGCAGAGGCAAAGATGATGATTGGGGGCAGTCACTCTCCTATGGGGGAATATGCACAAGAGTAATTGGCTCAGCAAAAGTCTGTAGAGCTTATATGATTGCTCATCATAAGTAATTCACAAGAGTTAGCAGCAGGAAAGGAAAAGGGCTATCTAAGTTATGCTAAAGAGCAGTTCTGGCACAAGAACAAGTGGTGTGAGAGGCTGAGGGGATCCCACCGTGCCAGTGAGGGAGCTGAAGGAAGTGAGAAACATCATTAACCTTCCTGGCTGTCCTTGGCTGTGGGCTGAGTAAACTGGCTCCATTGCAGGGGACTTGGTGGGCTTTAAAAGGGGACCTAGAGGTTAATAACAAGTACATTGGAAAAGAGAGCTCAGTTCTGGGTAGCTGGGGGCTTTGGGCTGGTGTAATTAGTGGGTACTATAAGGTGTTGCTTGCTTTTCTAATAGGATATAGCTACTTTGAGATGCTGAGAATGTGGGGTATTGAAAAGGGTGAAACTCAGTTTGGCTTGTGCTGAAGAAAGAGGTTACAAAGATGAAGCAGGAGTCGGCAATAAGCACAAAATCCCCTACTCTGGGTCTGGGCTCTTCTGCCCCTGTGCTTTGTGAATGAATGCTGGAGTAAATGGTGGAGGAAATAAACAGGTGACAAGATAGGTATGTATGTTGAGATCAAAGAAAAAAAGTTCTTCATTCATTCATTTCAAGTTTAAAGTTTCAATGGCTAAAGTACAGTTCAGCTATTGGTAACTTCAGGCATACATAGGCTTGAATTCTTTCATTCTCTTTATCAGAGACTACTGGTCAAATACTTCACTGCAAGAGCAGAAGCTCTGCTATACACTAGCACAGAGGACAACATACATGCTGCAAATCTCTGTGCTGTCTGTAGCTTCCAGCTTCCTGAAGGGCTTTCTATGCTGGCAAAGTCAGTAGAAAAGACTTGATTAGCACCAAGTTGAGGTGTGTTTTGGGTGGGGAGTGCACCTGCCCAAGCTGTGGTGATCTGAAATTGTTAAAAGGGGAGCCCAGGTGTCCCTATGTCCTTTTTGAGCAATACTGTAATACATCTTGAATGATTCTTAGAATCATACAATCACTGAATTCTATGAATTCTTAACTGGTTTTGAAGTGTCCAGGGCAATATTCATACTTACAGAAGTGCCCTCCAGGCATGTGCAGTAGAACAAACCCCAAATGTATCCTTTTTTTCAGGCTTCTCACCATTGCACACACAATACGCTTTAGGATTATAGGGACTGCTTATGGCACACAGCTCCCTCCTACCTGCCAAAAGCCTATGTGCCAGAAGGAAACCCGTTCTTCTACCAACAGCACAGCCTCCGCTGTGCAGCGCAAAGCTGGTTCGATGTTTGCTGCAGTGGAGGTGTTGTTAAGGTGCAGAAGACAAGCAGAAAACTTTCCTCTGTGCTAATGGAGATGTTCTTTTTGCCTCTGGCTAGTCTGAGAGTGTGCAGGTCCACTGTCTGAATCTGCTGTTCCCTGTGATGGCTGCAGGGTTGAACGCCTTGTACAGCTGCATTTGGGAAGTAGGGATCCAAGCAGTAAATGTTTCCTCAGGAAAAACCAAACAAATCAGATATTTCTTGGTAACTTTCTCTCTCCCCTACCTGCCTACCTCCATCCCCTCCTATCCATCTTGTCACACATTCATTTTTACAACAGAAAATCAAAAGTCAAAGAGCAAGACCTTTGCATTAAATCATGGGAAGGTAGTAACTATCCTGGCACCTCTGCCTGCCTTCTGAAAGCAAATCATGTGCTCTTGCTGAACACTACTAGCCTGAATATAAGTTGCCAGATTGAAGATCAGCTTGATATATTGACACTGGAGATGTCCTAACACATGAGGACAGGGTGGGAGAGTGACAGCAAGTGATCAAAGACAATCTTTGTGGTGAGTGAGCATTAAAGGCTGGCGGAGAAGCATGAACTTGATAGGGGTGGAGGAGGAAGGAGTTTGAAGAAACACTGATTGAGGTCAAGAAGATTTCCCTTTTAAAAGGAGAGAGACAGAGGAACATTAAAAAGGTAATGATAAAGTAAATGGAGGAAAGCTACTGCACAGTACAGCTGCATGATAATCAGGAGAGGTTATACATGTATTCACTAGCTATTTGCACTGATCAGCCCAGGGATTTGGATCATGATGGTACTTGAGCATACAACAATAAAAGGAGATTTCCCAGGTGATTGTAGGCACGATCCAAAATGAACTACCTGCAGCTCTGTAGCTGTGTTGTAATGCAATACTGCAGCATACCAAATAAAATATCCAGGAGTTCAAAGGCCAACTCTAGACCCTGCCCACCTCCATTCCCTGGGAAGCTGAGGGAACGTATTTAAAGAGAACAGCCAAGAAAATCAGACTCTGCACAGCAATTCTTCCTAGGCACAAATAACCTCCATAGATCGGTGGGACTTGGTTATAAGGGGTCTGAACTGAAATCCTTTAAAATAAGTGTCAGTCAGTAGTGTTTCTGTTTGCTTCACCTATGCTTTGTTCTGTTCTGAATTAAGAAAAGAAGTTCTCTATTACTTCAGGTACATTGCATCCTTCTTTGAGTATAAAATAACCCAAGCCCAAACCTTGTGAGCTACTTCATAAATGCTACCTTTTGAACTTGACAGGACTAAGACAGACTTGTTACTGCCATTATTTGTAAAAGAGCCCTTCCAGTGTTTCAATGTGAAAGTGGGCTGCTATAGAATATACATCTGCACCATCACACTACAGCAGAGCCTGGCAAATGTAATTACCACACAGCGCTCTGTTTTCCCCCAAAGAGAAGAGAAATTTGTTTGCCTCTTGCCCTGGGCTTTCATATGTTGTTCAGAAAGCTCCTATGCACCAGCGCGGTCTGGGTGAGAGCTCTGCGAACGCAGGCCAGCTGCCAGGAAAGCTGCCTCCAGCTCTGCTGCTCTCATTCCTGAGCTGTCAGCCCTGCTCTTCCATGGAGCAGAGCTGTCGGGGGCAGCCAGAGCTGCACCACTCCGCTGCCCTGTTGTAATTACAGCACATCCAACGTGCCGGCTGTTAGGAATACCTTTATTAAATGAGTGCCGCTGATGCGGCTTTCCTGGCCAACGTGTAACACTGCTGTGCTTTAAACCTGAGTGTTTCTGAAGCATCGGCAGTGGCTTAGCTGTATCAATCACTGCTGCTGTTAGCAGTGCAGGTGGAAGGGTGGGAAAGAGCCTGAAGCTGATCCAGAAGAAGGCCTGCATTGATAGCGCTTTTCCTGTCTATGTGATGTGGGAATTGTCAGGATGCCAACAATTCTGCTCCTTTTGAACATCTTCTAGCAAAAGAGACTTCTGATTTCTGTTACAGTTGAAATGCTTCCATTGGTTTCTCTTGGTTCCACCTGAAAAATAGGGTTTAGATCAGAACATTTGGGCAAATGATTTTCTGGGCATGTTACAGATCCCTGGGGATATGGTTCACCAGTGGAAACCCCAGGAAGGTTCAAGTGGAATACCTTCTTTTGAAGGTGAACTTGACCTGAAAATAGATTTCAGTTTCAAATGTCAAAATTAACTGAAATTATTTCACTTTCTGGACAGAGACTGTCTCTGTGACAGTCAAGAAAAAGCAGAGCAGGAGGCACTAGCCACAGCATTTTGCACCCTCAGAACACGCTTCAGACACATGTCCTGCTGATGCAGTCTGCCTGTGGCCCTGTGATGACTACAGTTACACCAGCCATGGCTCCCACTGGGAATACCTATATTTTCACAGCAGTGCCTCACATCAGGCAGGGGGTACAGATTAGCACGAACCTGACAGTGGCCTGACATCTCCTGGAGATTCTCCGAGGCTGAAGACTCCTCATATGAGTAAAGACACATCCCAGTTGCTTTGCATTATTATAACACAGAGTACCATAACCAGACTGGAGGATCTATTCCATGTCCTGTATAGAGCCCCAGCTCACAATATTTCTATTCACAGTCCGCTATATGGGACTATGCATCAATCATTAAATCAGGCTCAAAATATTTCTTGTTTGTTCTATTAGCATTCAAAGAATGGTAAAATATTCTTTCCATTAGTTTAGGAAAAAAATAATCTAGCTAGAAGAACAATGTGTCCTGACTTGAACAAGAGAATCACTGATTAACTTTTAGCTGACAAAACCCCTGCCAGTTTCTACTAAGAGTCACCAAACACAGAAATCACTGCTGAAAATCAGAAGACAAAATTACTTTCCCATGGAGAGGTAATAAGTGCATTTCATGATGGGCAGAAAAGCCTGTTAGGACATTTCTGGTTCTGGGAATTTTCAGGGTACGGAATTAACGGAGACATAAAATGAAGGCACTTGGACAGGATAAGAAACTTGAGTTACTTTTACCAATATGCAGTGTGATAGGCTCAGCAGCTGCTTTTCTGGAGCTCTTTTTAACCAGGATTGATTCTCTATGGGTTAAAGCTGGCTCCAGGTTTATCATTTGGCTGAGAGGGTGAGTCTTATTTTCAGAATGAGAAATTTTCATTTAGATTCATTTAGTCAGTGCAGCTACTTCAATCTCAATGTCCACTATAGCAGGTTGGGGCTGTGCACGATGGCAGGGATGTACCAAAGAGTGCCCTGTGTCCTACACTATCCCTTTTCCTTACACAGGAAGAAATTAGTGAGGATTTCTTTTCCAACGTGAGACACACAAGTGAGCTCCAAGAAATACAGTATAGGGTGGCATTGCCTCTCACCTGCACTCAGCATAGGCTAGGGAGACTACAGGGTAGCTTGTTGCAGGGACAGTATTTAACTTGCAGCTTTACTGTACAGAACAGAACAATTCTTAGTTGATTTATTTTAGTGTCCTAAAAGTCTCTCACACCAGATGCTGAGACTTTTTTGTGAGCAGAACCCAGATGGATCCTTTCACCCCCGGGGAGTTTACAGTGCCAGACTCCAGTCTTGCCAGTAAACCCAATAGCCAGCCAACCCTGTGAAGTCAAAGTGGCAATTTAGGTATTCACAGCTGTGGATGAGTACATGTTGTTTGCAGGATCTGGGTCTTCCTCTTGCCCCTTTCTTTCAACTTGCTGGGCTACTGGAAGTCTTTATGTGTGTGGCAGGTTGCTTTGCCTTACACCGTTTAGATGAGACCCCTGAGACTGGCTTGAGTATGGGAGCACAGTGACTGCAAGTCAGTTCTGTGCAAACACAGGGACTGTTTAGCTTCCCATGAAGTACTGGGGTCTCTGTGCTTTGCCCAGGCATCGTTGATCACCTACTTAGGAAGCAGTGCTCTCTAATTTCTGGCCTTTACCAGGGAAACCGTTGATCTAACTGGCAGCTCAAATTTATCAGACGCTGATCAGATGCACGTTTGCTGAAGATAAAGGTCTTTTTGATCAATTGCATTGGGAATTTCACCTGGAATTCAGTACACACACAGTCTCTGAAGGCAAAGATTTTCACTGATGTTTATCCTGAAGTATAAATAGCCTTTGACTATAATTTAATACTTTACTAATACATAATATTAGTATATATAATATAATATATAATCCCTTACTAATCTGCAGTCCTGTCTTTTCTGTACGTGGACAATATTTCTAAGTAAGGGCAGGTTATTAAGTTCAGATTCTAGCAATGATTATGCTGCTCGTTACTTTCCTGCTTACAACATGTAGCCTTTCCTCTCTTTCCTCCTCAAAGGGATTTAGTTCTGATGGAGACACTTTTGTACTGAAACAGTAATTATGCTATCATCTGTTGTTCACTTATTAATGTTGTTAATTCTCTTCAGGCATATTTTTCTCATTTTGGTTGGTGCCATAACACTTCATTCTGTAATTCACTTGTTTTTTTTCTCCAACCTTATTGTAAACAAGGATTTTAATCTCTGAGTTAAGGAACATAAATCCAACTTTCTGAAAGTAAAAAATGATGGATTTTATAGTTCAGTTGATATTTAGAATTAATAAACTGAAGAGACTGGAGCATGTTTAGCATCTCTTAAAATTAGGCTTTAAATTTTCCTCATACTTAGAAGTGATTATTATAACGACTTACTTCATTTTTTGAGGCTTTTCACATCATGTGCATTAAAATGTAGCCATATGTAAGGTGCATACCCAGGGCAAAGGAACAGGGGTCACCTACAGAACAGATGGTCCCATCTTAGGTGACACCAGCATGCAAGAAGCTACAAGGGTCCTATGAAAGAGGCAATGTAGCAGGAGCTCCCAGTGCCCTGCCGTGGTGATGGGCACTGTGTAAGAACTGCCAGCTTGTGAGGAGAAAGGAGTTTACACTCAATGGCGCATTGGGGTCACCATTACTGGAATGGTAAAAGTGTTTTTTTTTGTCCTGCTGCTGCTTTAAAAGAGAAAATGAGGGAACAAACAGAAGTCCAGAACTGAAAAGGACAAAGGCAGGGCCTGGACAAATGCTTTGAAGGCTGGAGGAAATGCTTTCAGTGAGAGACTTTGAGAACTCAATCTGCTTACCTGAGTAAAAAGAAGACCAAGAAGGGACTTGGTATCACAGCAAAGCACCTTCACAGAGGAACACAAATCTCTGGAGGTGTAACCCATGCCAAATTTGCTGCTGAATTATTCTTGGCTCCTTACTCCAGTCTGAAACACTGGTCTCATTTGAGCCCCAGCTAGCTGAAGAGCCAAGAGCTATGAAGTTATTTTCTATTTCACTTTGATGATTTGGTATTGAGAGGGGGTATTCCCCAAGGAGAGGTGAAATCCTGCCTACAGCTCATAGGTGGACATTTATTGCATTTGGTTTATTGCAGGTAGGAGTTCCCTCCTACACTGCAATCAAGCATGCAGAAGATGTGGCATAGTAGAATACTGCTTGTAGAAAATACTATTGCATTCAAGCTCCTGTAAAAGGCTTCTCTGATAAAAGATATCCTAAAGAAGAGTGTTACTGTGCTATTATATGAAAAGAAGCTTGTTCTGGAGCCTTCCTTGGCAGGCTGCAGGTTGTAATGTTTTCTATCTTTTTTTTTAAACCAGAATTATCTGCACAGGCAGTGACTTTCCTAGTGAGCCAGGTGATTTTCCTGGGCTTCACAAGCACAGGTTGGTCAGATGTCCTGCAGAACCTCTTCTTTTCCTTGCTTTTCTTCCTGTGCATGTTGGCTTTAAACCAATTCAGGAGCAGTGTAATATTTCTCATTACCCTTACCCATGTGGCTTAAAATTTTGTGGCCA
Source organism: Pezoporus occidentalis (assembly GCF_034315485.1). Taxonomy (NCBI): domain Eukaryota; kingdom Metazoa; phylum Chordata; class Aves; order Psittaciformes; family Psittacidae; genus Pezoporus; species Pezoporus occidentalis. The sequence continues at coordinate 13,001,080 of NW_026915724.1, forward strand.
TGTTAATAGTCAATTATGTTTAAAAGATTCTTTAATCACCACCTTGAAGCTTGAGGCTGGAGATACCAATGGTGATTTGAGCTGGTATTGCCTTTGTAGAAGAGTTTTCTCTGATACAATAATCTATGAATACCAGAAAATAAAATAGGTCTAGCAGTTATGCATTGCATGGTACTGAATGATAGCTCAAAAACCTAGTGCAGAGAAAAATCTCAAGTTGGGCCCTTTCATTTGTTTAATTAATTTCATTTGTTTCATAAAGTTTAGTCCTTATTTTAGTGCAGATCAGTACTGCATCAGTTTAAGTGCTTCAGTGAAGTGTTTCTTAATGGCTCAGATTTATCTCAGCACATCAATGGAGGTTTTCACAACTTGCTGAGCAATCTGCTGGTGTTCTGTGTGCATGTGCAAGTTCTGTTCAGCACAATGAGAATCTCTACTGAGATTTTGGTGTACTACAAATGTCAGCAGGTGAGAAATATTTGGACGAGGCCAGTTCAACGGGCAAAAGGTTATTGGAAAGGCCTTAAATACATATTGGCTGTTAGGTGTGGAACTTGGATTTTATGATAAGGTCTCTAGTTTTGTTTTATTGGGCTAGGGAAGACTAGAAAGCTGTTATGATTTTTTTTGCATCTATTTTATAACATTTCAAAGTATTCCAATGAATCACGTTTGAAACCTCCAAGATTCACATTCTCAGTGTCCTGTTTCATCTTTAGTTTTCTAGACACATGGAACTCTTGGTCCAAGGTTCCTAAGGTGACCACAGACATGTAAGCCTTCTTAAAACAGGAATGAAAATTGCTCCTAAAAATGGAGTTAAGAATTGGAATGCTCCGGATGTTAGCTGTAGCTCTGATGGATTAGTGGAAGGACTGAAGAGGTTACTGCTATTAATGCATCAGCACTTCAAAACCCCTCATTTCCCTGCCTGTAAAGTGAGCATTTACCCACCTCTCAGGCTGCTATACAAACCAAGCTCAGGCCTTTGAGAAGTTAACAGGGACATTTGCAAAGCATTTTCTTGTTTATAGGCAATGTCCTTCCCCCCCCTTCATTTCACAAAAGAGGAACCACTTCAGTATCATTAATACACCAGTTACCCAATAGGAATCTAGTGATTTTGACTCCAGAAAGGTTTGAATAATTCAGTGCCATTTGCTATGTGCACATAAACTGTGACTGGGGAAGATCTGATCCATAAACAGCCTCATCTCTATTTCCTCTTCCTCTCACAACACTGCTGTGTTTGTTTAAATTTGTTACATTTCCTGATGAGGAAGGAAAGCAGCCATGCAGCATGAGACGAGCCTCCACAGCCAGTGGAGTACTTCATTCTTCTGTTCACCAAATATCATTTTCAGCAAGTTGCCTCTTCTACTATATGGAGTTTCCTTGAGATACTGTACATGTATGCAACACGCATGTGAGTGTATTAACAGTTAAAACCATATTACTGGTCTTTTGATTTGTAGTTTGCTCATAACAAATACAGGTTTTCCTCCTTTCAGAGCAGTCTGCTTCCAGCCTGTGCAGCCAGAGATGCTGCTAACAAAAACTAAACCACCACCCAAGGAGCGGTAATGAATGTGCCAGGACATGGTCTCAGTGAGCTGCAGAAGAGTGAATTTATTTCTCACTTGTTCCCTGGAATTATGTAGGTTTTGTTGCACAACCACTACTGACAGAGATGTTACCAGGCTTTGGAGCTTTTTCTCTTAAACAGAGCTTGTTCTTTCCTTTAGGAAGAAACATCCCGGAGCAGGAGCCAGCCTGGAGAACACTGCCAGCTCTGCAAAGAGGGCTTGGGGATGAGTGGTCCTTCAAGGCTACCTCGCTGCTGGGTTTGGTGGTGGCTGCCACATGGCAGCATTTGCTTCTCAAGCTGATGCAGTGTAGCCCAACCTGTCTTTTCTACATGGCATTTTTCTATCCTGTACAAGCTGCTGGGACACTTAAAATAGCAAAGATGAGCTTCTGAAAGGAAGAAAACATTAAGGAGAATGCTATTTCCACAGTTAACAAACATGAGAGACTGATCATGTGTTCTGCCCACCTCCCTCCTCCGCACCCACACACACACAGAAAAGGAGAAAACTGAGGGGAAAGTAAAGCACCATGAAGACCATCAAACCTATCTGCACCCAGACTTGTCACACATGCGCATGCCAACAGTTTGTATACAATAACATATTTGGATGAAGGATTTTAGGATGTGTGCAGCCCCTGCAGCAAGTGCCTGAAAAGCATTTGTGATGCCCAGTCTTCATTTAGTGCATGCTTTTTGGGCTTGTGAATGTATTATAGCTAAGACCAATACCTTCTTGACAGGGTCTTTTGATAGCCAGCACAGAAACAAGATGCAGATCATGACTAGTGCAAGTCCTTCTTTCACATTGGAAGCTGATCTCCTGTAGGGGGTAGTTGTGAAATCCTGCTTTAACTCTTTTCTCCTTTTTGATTCTCAGGAAACACGGAAGTTCTGCAGGACAAGGCTGGCATTGCCTCCACACTGTGAAGCATCTTCATCTGTAAAGGTAGCTAGCTGTCTTTGCTAGCTTTGCACTTTATGGCTTTGCCATTTAAAACAACTAATTTTGTTAACTAACCTTTGAATTTTGGGTTTACACTTTCTCAAAAATCATTCTGGAAGTGGATAACAGAAATTAGTAAAGCAGAGGGGGTGGGGGGTGTTGGATAAAATCAAACCATGAAGATTTCACATAGGTGCTTCTTTACAATACTGTGGCCAAAAAATAAAGGCAGAAAACACTATTTTTTGGTATGAAAAATATCCAAGTAAATTGTAGAACTCACAGAAAGCTAAAAGTATGAAGTGTTTCATGTACTTTACATGGCTGTTTTGAGCAGCTCAAAATTATTCTTTTAAGTAGCTAGAAGACCTTTAAAAGTTATTTCTTATTTATATGAACATGTGATCCCCGCTGCTTCTGTGAAATACAGGAGTAAGAAGACCTCATTACTGAGCCAGGATCATTTATTAGCTGCAAAATGAAATAATCAAAGCTAACTTTGGGCATTGTTGTAAATACAATAGATGTACCTTTGCACTGGAAATCAGCAATATTTTCATCATCAAAGTAGATTTCAGGAGAAATGTTTCACGTTACTGATGCCAATTCAGAGGAAAGCTTGAATTATTGAATCACAACTTTTCCATAACCAGCTTGTGTTATGATTGTGTATGACAAAACCAATTTGAGCTGCTGGGAAGAATAAGCATTACCTATTTGCAACGCCTGAGCATTTAGTGCTTTCCCTCTGATTGTGCTTTATTGCTGCATAGAAGCTTCCAGGCAAGCAGGAACGAGCATTTTGCTGGGTAAGCAGGAGGTGGGCCTGTAACTAGTCACTTTCTTCAGAAGCACAATAAATCAAGGAAACTAAAAAGCAAAATCTCTAAGTTTGTTTCCACCAAGTTTCAATCAAAATAGCATTCATTCATCACAGTTACCTTGGTGAGTTTAGGTGGCAGTAACTGCAAAAATAGAAGTTTCATAATAACAAATATAGGCTATAAGAAACTCAGATGAGCGAGCTTTATCTTTCTGTAAATGCTCTGAAGATACGGGTAAAATTTTAAGAAGTACATTGATCATTTAGGAAAAAAAAAAATTGCTATTGATTTCCAATGGGATTTACACCTGTAAGTCATTTAGAGAGAGATTTTCAAGATGTATTTAAGTAGGTAAACATCTAACAGGATTGAGAGACACAGGGAGGTTATATTCTCAAGGGCTCTTTGGAATTTGCAGTGGCCAGCATCTAGCTTCCCCATCATCTCATTCAATGCTTGTCCAGGCCTAGGACTACCCTGATATGACTGACACAGAGTTGGGCACTCATGTAAGGGAGTCCAAGAGATGAAAGAGCAAGAGACAAGATAAGCAGAAGAAAGGAATCAGCTATCTGAAACACCCACGAAGTGCCCATTCCATCCTCCTTGTTATTCATATGGCAATTATCTTTTTATATGGAAATCAAGGCCAATGGCATGAAAGGCAATATATTTTCTTTTTTAACATTATGGTTTTAGATAAATATTATTTCCTCAGAATATTTTCCTTTCAAATGGGCATTCATACCATTTTCAAATACAACTCAATTATAAGTTTTGATTTATTGTGTAAAATGGTACTTAATCTTAGCAGAAACATTTATTTTTAAATCCACCTATAAAACTTACTGTACACAGGGTTAAAATTTATTTGTACCTGAACTGCAAGTTAAGGTTCAGCAGGCTTCTACCATCTGTCCAACAATGCTTATATAAGAAAAATACTCTTCCCAGTGCTGCATTGAGGCCGGGCATAAATTCTACAACACTTGCAAATGTGACAGAACTAAGCCTTGAGAAGAGAATATGAGCCCATTTCCTGACACAAGACTCCTAAAGTATCCACTTGTATCTCTGACTAAATCTCGTTTGCAAAACCCTCAAACACATGAATATATTCATATCTATTTTTTCTTCAGTTTAATCACATCACTGAGACTTAATGTTTCAAAAAAATCAACATCTTATTCCAAGAGAGACTGCATTTCAAGGAAGTCTTTTTGTTTGCTGAAAACAAAAGGATGAAAACATTTCCAGTCTTCTTAACATGACATAACTCCCTGTTTTGTCTCCTTTCTATGATTAAAAAATATGACATTTTCTGTTGCATTTTAATGTTGGCAAAATTGAGTACTTCACAGATATTTGATACTCTTTTGACACACCTTTCTAAATTAAATGACTCCTCTCTACAGTTGTTTGCTCCATCATGCAGTAGAATCAGAGAATCAATTAGGTTAGAAACTAAGATCCTCAGTTCCAACCATAAACCTAACACTGCCAAGTCCCTCACTAAAGCATGTCCCTAAGTGCCACATCTACACACCTTTTAAATACTTCAGTGACGGTGACTCAACCACTCCCCTGGGCAGCCTGTTCCATTGCCTAACTACCCTTTCTGCTTTTCATTCTTGAGGTTAGCCACATGGTTCCCAGCTTGCCTTTGACAGCCTCCTCAGCTGCAGAGAGCAGGCCCAAGCCTGGATGAAGAATTCCAGAAATCTGCTTATAAAGGTGGTGTAGAACCTGGTTTGTAGCCATGGTGAAAGGTTCAGTCTACACCTACTACTTAGCCACTGGGAAGCACCCCAACATTTAAGTGATCTCATTCAAAGCATTATTATTTACTTATTATTTCCAGCAGTTTTCTTCCTTTCATCTTATTTTGTAATCTGGGTTATGAGTGTAAAAAAAAGAAGTATGTATAACATTTAAGTGGGGAAGTCTTGAAAGTGGAGTCACGTCCATGAGTTTTAATTCATACGGGCAATTCAGCATGGCTTTAGGGAGAAAATAAAAGATAATACTGTTTGGACACCAATAAAATGCAAGGTTTGGGTCTTCAAAAAAGAGCATTAGTCTTGGCAATTTAGCAAATCCATAATCTGGGGTTGCAACAGCTGTATCTTTCAAATAAAACTGCCAGTATTAATTACTAATACCATAATATCTCGGTGGATAAAGAACTGGCTGGATGGCCGCACGCAAAGAGTTGTGGTCAATGGCTCAATGTCCAGCTGGAGACCAGTAACGAGTGGTGCCCCTCAGGGATCGGTGTTGGGACCGGTCTTGTTTAACATCTTCGTCGCTGACATGGACAGTGGGATTGAGTGTGCCCTCAGCAAGGTTGCCGATGACACCAAGCTGTGTGGTTCGGTTGGTACGCTGGAGGGAAGGAATGCCATCCAGAGGGACCTTGACACACTTGTGAGGTGGGCTGATGCCAACCTCATGAAGTTTAACCATGACAAGTGCAAGGTCCTACACCTGGGTCGGAGCAATCCCAGGCACAGCTACAGGTTGGGCAGAGAAGAGATTCAGAGCAGCCCTGCAGAGAAGGACTTGGGGGTGTTGGTTGATGAGAAAAAGAACATGAGCCGGCTTCAGTGTGCGCTTGCAGCCCAGAAAGCCAACTGTATCCTGGGCTGCATCAAAAGGAGCGTGACCAGCAGGTCGAAGGAGGTGATCCTGCCCCTCTACTCTGCTCTCGTGAGACCTCACCTGGAGTATTGTGTGCAGTTCTGGTGTCCTCAACATAAAAAGGACATGGAACTGTTGGAACAAGTCCAGAGAAGGGCCACGAGGATGATCAGGGGACTGGAGCACCTCCCGTATGAAGACAGGCTGAGGAAGTTGGGGCTGTTCGGCCTGGAGAAGAGAAGGCTGCATGGAGACCTCATAGCAGCCTTCCAGTATCTGAAGGGGGCCTATAGGGGTGCTGGGGAGGAACTCTTCATTAGGGACTGTAGTGATAGGACAAGGGGTAAAGGGTTAAAACTTAAACAGGGGAAGTTTAGGTTGGATATAAGGAGGAAATTCTTTACTGTTAGGGTGGTGAGGCACTGGAATAGGTTGCCCAGGGAGGTTGTGAATGCTCCATCCCTGGTGATGTTCAAGACCAGGCGGGATGAGGCCTTGGATGATATTTTTTAGTGTGAGGTGTCCCTGCCCACGGCAGAGGGGTTGGAACTAGATGATCTTAAGGTCCTTTCCAACCCTAATTATTCTATGATTCTATGATTCTAATAGACTAGCAGGACAGGATTAAGTATACCTGAGAGCTTTTACTCACATCAACCCCAATATTCCTTGCATCAATTTAAAGCCATTGCTCTTATCCAACATATTGGAAGAGATATCCTCTTCCTCTCTGAACTGGGCTGTATATCCTTGAAAACTGTGATCATTCTTTTTCTCCCACTCCCAGATTTCTTTTTCTTAATCTAGGTAACCTACAAATAAAAGATATTTTTTAAGTTATGTTCTTCACTAAGGAGAACAAGTTATTCTCCTTTGGATGCTCTCCAAGTGTGCCACATTGCTCTTAAAGTATAATACCCAAAATCAGCCACAGTGCTCCAGCTGAGGCTTGATCAATGATGGGTGGAAAAAGGATCTCCCCATGTGTCTTGCAATCTATACTTCTGTCTGTATCTCCCACACTTATGAGATTCAGGGGGAGTGTTGGCAACAGCACAGTTATGATTTATGTTTAGTATACTCCCAAGACCCTTTTCTGAAAAATGCCATTTATTTTTCATCCTCTATTGGAGGGGAATAATCAACTAACAAATGTATTGCATCTCATTTATCTTTATTGAATCTTGCCACTATTTTTAATCCATTTTCCCCAATCTTTTAAATTCTAAATAACCCCCTGTGTGCACTTGCAGTTTCCTAGCTGGAGTCATCAAGTTTAACTCCCACTCCCATTGCCCAAGTCAGAGATCAAACAGATCAGCATTAGAAGAGCCAAAATGTTTTTGATGCTTCGCTCCAGCTAAAAGGCCTGTTTCAGTGCCTGATACCTCCAGAAGGAACTAGCATAGGCTTTTACTTATTTCTTTCCAATTTCCCCCATTACTTACCAGTCTTATGTGTGTTATTTCTAGGAACTGGCATCAGGCTTGCCAATCTACAGCTATCACAGTCCTCTGCTTTTCCCATTTTCTTTTCCTGAGACTTACCCCATTTGCCCCTTTCCAGAACTTTACCCATCTTCAGAAATATCAGTAGTGTTCTAACACAACTTCAGTCAGTTTTAAGTATTCTAGGCCCAGTTGATTTCAAAATATCTATCAGGCCAAGAGCATTTAGCTCCTCTTGAAGGAGATCAGTGGAACTAATAACTGCTTTTACAACACACTTTCAAATTGTGCAAAAGCTATACACTACTCATGAGATTTCATGTTCGACTTTTATGAGCATACATAATATAACTGAAAGTACATAAAATACTAGTGGGACTCTACACCTTCACTTTTTGGATGTATTCAGCAATTTATTAGTGTGTGAAGGGCACAAGATAGGATTGTTCAACAGCATTCATAAATTCAGATCAGACCCTCCTTGCAAGAATCAGGTTTCCAAATTAGCTGAGCACTACTCTAAAAGCAGAAACCCAGTTGTTTACTGCCAAATCTGTAGGCTATTGATGAGAGCAGAGATTGTTACTCCATGGATTGGCCTCCCCCCATATTTATTGACCAGTATCTAACAGCTGTATTATCACTCAGATTTCTTGCTTCGTAACATGACTCATGTCTGAGGCAATTCTATCAGTGACTTTTATTCCAGACATGAGAAAGGTGATAGGGGATGCTTGCAAGAATCAAGGATAACATCAGAACTCAGTTTAAGCATGTAATCTGCTTTACCCATGTATTAGAGTAAAGAGGAGAACTTAGCACACGTTTCTGATGACCATTACTACTGCCTGGTTACATGACGTTCCAAATACCTCCCTGCAGGTGATCCCGTCACCACTGACCACAGATACGTGGTTACAGTCTGATGGAGGTGCAGCTACAGGATGCTCCAAATCCAGGGAAGAGACATAGGAGAGACAAGAGGAAAACGTGAGTAATAAGCAGTGCCATCTAGTGTAGTGCAGGCATTCATTCACAGGGAAAGGAGCCGGCCTCCAGGCGTTGTTTAGACGTTAAGAGAGCCACAGTACTAAACCTATACACACCACAGAAGGGTTTTGATGGCAAATAAAAGTAAAAGATGCCAGAGTGGCTTTGTGCCTTTTGAGTTCTGCCTGATTTACACCCTGGTACCTCACCCCCCTTCTTTTATTTGGCTCTGTGCCTGAACTACAAAGAGTGTGTCTGCATAAGCCTCTCTCTAGATTTGAGCGTTCATACAGCCAGATTAAGAGACCCATTTCAGCACTGTAATGACAGATGGTAAGAACTTGGTTGGAGGGAGCTACCAAACCAATTTGTGTACAGCACCTGGTACTGCAAGGCTTTAAGGGAAGCTCTAGCAAAATTTGAAGCTCTGATGGTACAGATGTCTTCACTAGTGAACAAGAACTCCTGCAAAAGAGGTTAACACACTCCCTAGTTTTAGGCATTGCCTGTCCTATACAGAGCTCTGAATTGCATGACAGCAAACTCTCTGTGCCTTATTGAAGTTTACAGTTGCAACATATTCAAGGACAAAAATACAGGTACACTGTGAAATCACATCAACTGCTATTAAAGACAATGGACACACACCACAGTCAAATCTCTCACATAGGTCAGCAAGGATTGCTGCAGTAAAATAACCTTTGCATCAGCTGAAAATTTTCCACTCAGCAAGCATCTCCTCAGTCTTCCGTTTTCCAGGCTGACAGACTAACTAGCTGAACAGACTACAGGCAATGCTTTCTGAGACTCTTCCTCAATGGACTAAATCAGTCACAAGCATAACTCAAAGCCAGCTAAAACAGGTAAGCCAAATCTCACCACCTGACTCTTCCCAGCTCTCTACCATCACCTAGATGGCAGACAGATCCCCAGTTTTGCATAACAGAGCCTTATCCTTAACATGACCCAGTCTCTTCAGCTCTAGTAGGCTCTCTCCCTTAAGTAAGCTGCTTGTTAGCCTTATCTCATCAGTTGGGAGACAGCTGAGTAGTTACAGGTAGAGGCTGAAGCTGTCATCTGAAAGCTCCATCTCACATATGACCTGATGAATATATAGTTTTTTAACGGTGTGGAAAATGCCCATCTTCCTAAGCACATGCTTTGGGAGTTAGAGGTTACTAAGACACCAGATGAAATGATGTGGCCTGTGTTAATACAGAGCAGTGGATTAGATGAGAAAGTGGCTTCTTCCTTCTTAAAAACTGGGAATGCATTTTGGTTTGAGCAGTACAAGAAATGCTTCAACTTGCGCCTGAGTTGTAAAACCGTGTGCCCTCCTACATGAGAACATTGTTGTCACAAAGAAACTGTCTCTTTAAAGCAAGAAATGTCTTTGAAAATGGTTATCTATAGGAATGGGCAAATTAAAGCTTTTGAAGTTTTCAGTTCTCAATTTGGGCTTCTAAAGTAATCACCTCTGCAGATGTATGTGACTGTATACCTGTTGTTATTCACAAAACAAGTATTTGGAAGTGTACTGAAAAGTAGAAAAAAGCAGGAGCATGGGACAAGGGGTTAGGAAAGGGGAAGCACACAATAGCTAGGGTATCCCACCTGGTGCCCCTTGCAAAGTGGAGAACTGCAGCAGGCATTTCTTCTTGCTGCTCTGCTGCTCTCCTCTGCTATCCTGTATCTTTGCAGCTGTGCCTGGTCTCCAGAGGGCCTGATCTCTGGGCTGAAAAATGTTGGTTTAACACTTCACCTGCCTTGGGATAGGGAATGACAGCATCACTGGCTTTGGGAAAGGCAGCGCCTGGCGCCTGCATGCTCTGTAGCAGGTTTTCCAGTCTCAGCCCAGAATAAAGTGGCCTGACTTTTTACTCCTTTACAGCAACATCTTTGAGGGCACACGTCAATATTTTGGGCAATGTGTCATCTATTGAGAAATCTGGAAAACATGTGCCGTATTATTCCATCATGTATGCCCTGTCAAAAACCTCATGATGAGGAAACAGAGTCAACTATGCCACTGTGAGCTCTTAGAAGCTACTAAGAGAAGGCAGCTTCATCCATCCTGATGCCTCAGGGACTGCCTGGTAGATGTGCCCTTGGATTTGGCACTGTGTATAGACTCAAGGTGCAAGCTAAATGTGGTGGTGATTTTTACATTTTATCCCTGTGTGATTTCAAAATGCTTCTTTTCCAGAGACTGTGTAAAGCAGCCAGGCACAGCATTCCCCTCAGAAATTCTACTGTACAATAAATGAGTTTTACCTGTATTTGCTAGCAGCAATCTGGTTTTCAAAGCAGGAACCATAGTGGGGTGGAGGTCTCATAACAGGCAAAGCCCAATACACACCTCACACAGTATCGACAGACCTAAAATGTAGGTTCGTCTAGCAACAGTCATTCACATTAGAAACTGGAGCAAGATTCTGGGGCAGGGGCAGACAGGTTGATTGCAAAATTCCCATATAAAAAGCTTCTTTAAGTTAAGTGTGAAGTGTTTAAGTATTAGCAGTGCTGGAGTCCAGCCTAGCAGGGGTCTGTCAGTGTTGGCCTGCATCAGTGGGGTTTTTCCACTAACTGCGAGGTTCTGAGCGTGTTCATCTTAAACGTTCAGACTGCGCTCAATGCATTGAGCACCCCTCTCAAAGAGTGCTTGTTCCTTGCTATTAGCAACATTTCTGGCTAAATATTTAGTGATCACTATCAAAAAACAAACAAAAAAATAAAATCAGCTAGAGAAATAAAAAAAAATTAAGTTACTGTGGATGTCCTGAGCAAAACTATGCAGGATGTCATGTCAAAAGCAGAAACTGCCTCAACAGCCCCCTGATCTGGACTCACTGTCTGATTGCCTCATTGACCCAATATTGCAAATAGTGAGGTTCTGAGTGCCTTTTTATTCCAAAATTGCTGTTAGTTGTTAAATTACAGTGCAGATAGCAGCAATTTTCCCTCCTTCTCCTTCATCCTCCAAAGATGCTTTACAGTGTATCCCCACTTATTGCTCATTTTGCCACCCAAACACCTTCATAGAATTGACTGACTAATCTCTGCTGTTAATGCCTATCTGCAGTAGTCAGATCACTTGTATTTGAATCATGTGCACCCTGTGCAAGCTGAGTCCCATTCCTGTGTTTAATATGCTAGTCCAAGTGTAGCTCCACATTACAGTCATTTTGTAAATGAGTGGTTATTTTGGTCTTCAGAGAGGAAGGTATGAGAGGAGAGTAGATTTGTTTTCTGTCACAGTGCTGCTGCCACCTAACTTGCACAGAAAAAAAAAGTGATACCCAGTGTCCACCTCTTCTTCCCTCACTTTTTGTTTGGTTGAAATAAACAATATTCTAAAAATGCCTTCATTATGTCTTATTATGAAGTTAAGAAAAGCAGCTATGAGTCGATCCTTCTTTAGAAAGAGACGGTGCATGATTATAGCAAACAGATTTAACTTGATCACAGATAAAATTCATAGATGGAGATACTCTGTGAACTAACTCACATGAATAGCTCAACCTGCAGATTCTTTTAACTGTTGTTTTTAACTGCTATTTCTACCCAGACCTAATGGGGAAGGGAAGGACATTACTTTTATAAAAAAATTTTTCATCTCATTTTGTCAAAAAAAAAAAAAAACACACCAAAAAAAAACAGTGAAAATATCTAACAATTGGTTTTCTCAGTTATGCTTTGAAGTGCATGGTCATTGCTTTTGTGTTATTTCTTTCTGTGTGTAAAATCAGTTCTATTAAGAATACTGTTTGTGGAGGAAGAGTGGTAGCATTTTAGCTGTTGCAGCTCAAAGACACAAAGTTTGCAGAAAAAAAGTAACCTCTTTAATTAGAACAACTGTTAGATTCATTTCCCAGCTGTAATACAAGACACTCCCTCCTCTATCTTGACTCTTTTATATAGCTCTGTATGTTGTAATGGCTTCAGATGAACTATACAGAACTGCCCAGAGCTACACTTTGAAGTAATGTTTATTTACAGTTCTCTGTATAGTTGGTCTCCATGACTTACCGTCAAAATATCGAAAGGGTTCTCCTTTTGCTTGTGAGCAGTAATTTTCTAGGTCAAGTAACATTTGCATCGAGCACTGCTCAAAGACAGACACTCTGCTGGATTTAGACAGTACAGTTTGATGCAGTGCCTGGGAAGACCTTGGACAAGCACTGAAACAAAAAATTCTCTGCCTATTTTAAAGTAGATTTTCTCCTTCTTATTTCATACACGTCAGTGAAAGGTGATCAGGAATAGAGACGTCCTGTTCAGAGGAGCTCAATGGTGTCTTATCTTACATTTAGTTCTGCATAACAAACTCAACGGAGAACTATTGATTGGTATTTTTTGGTATTTTCAGTGTGGCAAATGTTGTCTCATCCATGCTTGAATCTGTGCTGGAAGTACCCAGTCTAGATGATGACTTTTGAATCCATATACCAGACAGAATGTCCAACTTGAACAGCTAGCATGTAGTTTATGTTATAGTCCATCAAACAAATGTAAATAAAGGGATAAATGTTTGAATCATACTTACTAGTTACAGCAAAAGATTATAGGACATAGGCAGATATGCATTAGCTATTTGGTGCAAGTTTATAGATCACAAAGCTGGAAAGACAATTTGTGATCATCTTTTTTTTCCCATATTACACCGGTTACAGGACTTTCTTGAATTAGCTCCTGTAGGAACAAGAGCATTTCTCTGAGAAAATCAATCATTTTCAACTTCAAAATGTCTAGTGATGGAGAATCCATTACAATCTTTAGTAAATTGTTCTAATAATTAATTACTTTCCATGTTAAAATGTGTCTAGTTTCAAATTTCACTGGTTCTTGTCAGACTTTCCCCCATTTAACTGAAATGCCACATTATTATCAAATTCCTACACTTCTATTTCTACAGGGAGTTGGGAAATTTATAAAGTATAATCAGCTCTCCCCTTAACCTTGTCCTTATTAAGCTAAATAGATTGATCTACATAAGCCTCCCATTGGAAGACATCCCTTCCCCTCTTGTAGCCCTTCTCTGAACACATCTCTGCTTGCCACCAGTCCGTGATGATGGACCCTAGAAGTGAACACTGCTTCAGTCACCACTGCACCTCTGCTAATACAGAGGCAACACAGCTTTACTCTAAGAAATCCTGCACCAGAAACAGGGCACTGACCCTCTGACTTACATCCTTGGATTGAAAATTTACATTTAGCTGATTATTCACCATCAGTGACATTAGGCACTATTACTCTTGATTCATTCATTCACTCACTCATTCGTTCATTCAGTCATTTAGAGAGCCTTTATACATATGGACCAAACCCCAATACTTTAAATGTATATACTGAGCCTTGGAGCTTCTAAGCATAGTTATGCTGAGTCTGGAATGGGGCTGATGTGGCAGAAGTTGGGTTTAACAGAGAAATGGATTTCTTTGAAGAAGTGGGGCATGTCAACTGTTTCTCTAGATACACTAAACTGCCTCAGACATGGAGAACAAAACACAGCAACCCCATTAACAGACTATTTTTTATGTATACTCCAAGATCGGTGACAATTGCTTTGTTTCCCAGTCAGAATTTAAGATACTGAGATTTCTCTACAATACTCCACATGGTCTTTTAGGATGTGTCTCTTTTTCTCTTTGGGAATGGTACCTACCATGGCCAGGACACCCGGCAATACCAGGGAGTTACAGAGTGATACCTGGAAAGGTCTTCTACCTTAGTTATCCTTTAAAATACATTTCAAGCTCACTCTTTAAAATGGACCAGTCAGACAACTTCTTGCATTGTATCTGTGATTTGGGAAGAATTTGAGAACAGAAATTTGAGTTTGTCTTCAACGCACCACAATTATTTCCTGCAGTAAGCTTGCAAACGTGCTGTCTGCTTTCTAGGGATACTGCATATACAGGTGGATTTATTGTATTTTAATTAATTCTTGGAGGCCTGTAGCAAGTGACAGGCTAAGTGATCACCTCTTTAAGCAATCTGGATGTGTAAATCAAAACGATAGAAAGAAGCAAGGGAAACAGTTGGGCTGGCCAGCATGAGTCAATATATGACAGACAAGTTTTGGTATAGCCTGTTGTTATTTTTCAGCTTCCTCTGATTGATTAGCAAAATTAATGCATGAATTAGAAAGTCACTAATATGTCAACAGGGAGCTTTCTGCCCATGCTAAGCACAACAACAGAGTGGGTGGTTACAGAGTGAAAGTCTGGAGGCAAAGGCTGAAACGGTCTTTTCCTTCCCATTAGAGACTGGGAAGCACCGCGGCAGTACTTGATCTTACAGAGAGAGACCATATCTTTTTAAAAACTCAAACAAACCCCAAAACACAGCAGAAACAGCATGATAGCTACCTAAGCTGCCCTGCCTATGGCCATGCCCATCTCTTCCTCTCCAGTCTCTAGCAGGACTAAGAGTAGTGAAGGCAAGGTGTTGCTTATGAAGGTGAGCGCATTACATGATGAGTAAAATTCCCCTACTGAGTCATTATTTCTCTAGTACGTAGCATCTGCACAACAAGTTGGACAGAATCTCAACACTACATATGTCTTTTTCACACATGAACACATTATCACATATTTGTTTGAATGGAGATACCTATTTCAGAAAACAAAGTACACCTCTGGTTCAAAAGCATGGCTGTAGGAAGTACAAGGAGCTCCAGTTTTACTTTCTTTCATAAGAACCATTACGCAAGGTTCAGTTGGAAATAAATGAAGATATATAGAGCTTAACACTGCAAAATTCAGTATGTGTTAAACAGAGTGAGGACTTTGCTAAGGCAGCATTGTTCTCTTTAGGCTAGTGGTCATAAATACAAATATTCACTCTATCTTTCACATTTCAGGCATACCGCTGTCACTATTGAGCCTTGAAGCATTACCCAATGGGATGTTTTCTTCAGATGGCCTTTTCCTTTGGGGAAGAGCGAAATCAAAGAGAGAATATGCTGATTCAGGTGAATCCTTCAGGTTTTAGCAGCAATGGACAAGCTTCAGAGGTACCTTGGAGACTTGTAAGCATCCAAAAGATAAGGCACCAGAATCATTTTTGTTAAAGCCATTTTTGCATTACTTTATATACCAGAGAGTGGTCATTAAATGGCTGGGGACAGCAGATGGAGAAATGCCACTCCTGAAACAAAACAGGAATTTTTGCTGCCTCATGCTCCATCTCTACATTTCTTTCCGTATCTCAGCTCAAAGTGAAGGGCTGTACCAGAGGGCAGAGTGGTCATGATGATGTTTACTGCCATCTAAAACTTCACTGTCACAGGACTCTTGACTGTGGCTTTTGTTCCGAGTAACAGGAACATGGGGTTAAGGAAACACACAGGCATACTGAGGTCTAAATAAACCTGCTTCTAACAGCAAATAACCTGCAAGGTCTTGGTATAGCTAAGTGCTATGATTCTGGCAGATCTCCAGAGACAGAGCACAAAGGGGCAGTCCTGCACTCATTCCTCGTTTTATTCCTGAGTGCTGTTATCTTTCACACCTAGTGTCTCCTTGCTGCACTGCTTGCGGTAGGACACAGCTGGTCAGAAATCAGTGTGTCACAACTGTTTTCCTGTTGTTGCAAACTATTGCAGATTTTTGTCTCTTTCTGCCCATTTCCAGATTGACATAAAGGCTTGGGAGAGCCCTAGAGCATGGGGGAAATATGGAATATGTGTTCTGTACACTTGATTACTTAGAGTAGGTAGGACCTGTGAGGTCCTCAGGCCTGTATTGTTAAACTGGGAGACCTGCAGGACACAATAGCAACTATCTCCAGCTCCCTACGCTGGTCATTCTCTACACATGCTTGGAAATTCTCTACTTAATTGATTAGCAGCAGTGTCCTGAGCCATACAGGTAGCAGGAACCTTCCTTGGTAAGGGGTTCTCTGCTCACTCCTGAGGGGTGAGGGATAACTCAGTCAGGCAGAGCACACAGAGAACAGCAGACCAGCAAACCAAACACCTGAACCAGGCAGAAGAACCCTACAAACCAAACCCAAACAGCTTCTCATCTCTGAACCAATTTTACAACTGTAAATTCATGGAGCTCTGCACCCCACTTCTGTTTATAAACCCACAGTTGTTCCCAGAATTCTTTTCATTTAATCAGTTTGGTTGGTTGTGTTCACTTTTTGGAATTGATGATCTTTCTTTTGTTGCTATCGTTTGGAGTGGAGTTATACTGAGTAAAACTTATTCAGTTGTTTAACAGGAACACAGACCAGCATTAGGAGTGTGCAACAGATAAGCTGCATTTGGGGAGCAGGGAAAAGTCCCATGAGGGCAGATACTATTTATACTGTTCTGATGCTTAAATTTGATGCCAATGGCCCTGACTCAGTGTTTTAAAACTTAATTCAGGACATTGAAATGGCAAATGAATGTTACCAAGTCAAATGCGACCGGTAATGACAGCTTCTGAAAGGGCTCTTTCTTAATGACCATTCTGGGACCCTACACATATAACCACAACATGTGCACGATGTTTGCATTAAAAGATCATGGCTAGCTTGTAGTAAAACCACAGTGGCAAAAATTTGGGAAGTATTTTGAGCAAATTTCACCTGCGAAGCAAGGTCAAGGTGGTTAAGGAGCTGAAACCCATGAAATAGTGAAGCAAATAATACTTGCAATGAGAGGTGACACTCATTTCTTCTGTTTTGGTCCCTAGCTAGCAAATCTCTATAATGTCATGAAGTGCTAGGAGGACCCCATGCTTCTGATACAAAAGTAAAATTTGGATTTTACATCAGATGCAAAGGTAAAATTTCAATGGTATTTTATGCCAGGGAGAGATTAATGATGTATTTTGACATGCATTTCAGATTGAATAACCCTCCCTCTTCTTTTCTTCTTCCTCCACAGTTTCCCCCTGCTGTAAGAAGGACAGTGCCAGCAGCTTAACCACACTCCTCTCCTCCACTGTTGGCTTTGTCTAGTAGTGCCTGACATGATGGCTATAGAGCTGTACCTGGAACTTTCTGGAAAAATTTCCAATTATCACATCTTCCTCCATGGCAGTAACATTAAGAACACTAACAGAGATAGGCAGCTAGCATTTTCAGTGCTGCCTTATTAGTGCTGGCTTGGTTTAGACAACGCACTGGGTGATATCCCAGTAGCTAGTTTGTATTAGAGTTGCTCTAGCTGAGAAAGATACTTTACCTGTAGAAAGAATAAAACATCCTACATGAAAAACAGAAATCCTTTGTGCACACCTTCTCTGTTAGGATAAAAGCAAGCAAAGTTGAAGGTAAGGAATCATTATAACGTTAAAAAACATTCAATGCCCATATACAAACCTTAACACATTTGAAACATTCTTTTTTTCCGCCATATGTCAGATATCTATTCACTTTTCCTCTCTTTATTACTACGTAAATGAGGACATTTGCATGAAAACAAGTACTCAGATTCTCAAAAGTTTGTCTATTCCTGCTTATATTTTCCTGCCTTGAAGGGAGCGGAGCTTTCTGTAGAGGGTACCATAACTGCTTCCAAACCAACGAGCTGTGATGAATAAGAAGCAGGAACTTTTTAAACAAAGACCCTGGTTTCATGCAAATATTCTCAGTAATAAAGCATGCAGTAAAAGAAATATGTGAAGTTATGTTTTGCAGAACTGCTACTTAAAGCAAAGCAGCTCTGTAGAATGAAGCAGAATCTGAATTTTTCTAACTGCAGGAAGGGAAAGTGAGTTTAAGTATTTTCCATAAGAGATTCCAAAATGTCTATAAACAAGATGATCAGAAGGCAAAGATGGAATATATCCCAATATTATTCTCATCAGCATCATCAACATCACTCTATGTGAAAAGATCCTAACCAGAATTACTGCACCATTCTCCTCTTTCTAGAAGAACATAACAGGCTCTTTTCCCCACAAGATTTAGCAATCTAATATGCTTTTCTAATCCATCTCTGAGTCATTGCCTTGGTCTGTCCCCTCTTACTTTTCCAAACTCAGCAGTAACTGATTGAAACGTATTGAAAAAAAAAGTAGAGAAAAAAACTGGAATCATAAACAATAGAGAATATGTAGGAAGCAGTTATATTAAACAATAATTAATAGTTTAGGCTTTGCTTCATGACAGCTCACTCAGTAGATAATCAAAACCCAGGAGGCATTCATTTGCTTGCAGTTTTCATCCTTGAGTACCATCAAGTATCCACTGCTCTAGTTTCTGACCTTCTAAGCAGCAAACACCTTGGAGTGATCATTAAGAACAACTTCCTAGAGTGGTCCTTTGCCAGAAATGTTGGTAGGTGTAACAGTGACTATTTCCTACTCCCGGAAGCTGTGTCACAGCAGATTCCTACCTCCCCAAATGCAACAGGGCGCTGACTATCCGACCACTCAGGTGATTTTGTCACATACCCAAGACCAAAGGAACACAGTGCAGACAAGCCCATGCAGTGTGTGAACGCTGACTTTGGCCTCCACAGGCGTTAAGGCTGGAAATGCGCATTGGTGCTGCCATCACTGGGCTGTAAAGGACGTGACAAGAGACTTCCACTGAAATTCTCTTCAGAAGAGAGGAAAAGTGCTAGTAGATACAGAGTTTAAAGTAAGCCATTTGGAGCTGCGGTTTCTTTATTCCTCAGTGCATCTTCTTTGAGTACAGCAAGGATGATTTCCTGTCTGCACATAAAGCACACTTTCCATCATAACTCATGGACAAGGACAAGTTAGAAGTGTCAAAATAATTAACTACGCTGGTGAACAAAAAAAACCCAAAGACAGAAAATTCTTACCTTCAAAGGCTACCCTTAACCATCCTCTGATGCAAGCACTGTGCTGAAATGCGGTGCATGTTTTCTAAATACGCCTCTTCAGCAGAGGTTGGATGATAGATTTCAGGCAAAAGCCCTCTCTCTATTTTTTTCCAGCAAGTTTCAAAAACTTGCCTGTTTCTTCTCATTTTTTTTCTATGGACTCAGTGCTACATCACCAAACACTGCAATTTCATCTAGAAACATTGATAACTTTAATGGAAGACAGTTGGGCTTGTTCAGCCCTGAGAAGGCCCAGGGGAGACTTAAAGCAGCCTTTCAGTACCTAAAGGGGGCATACAAGAGAGCTGGAGAGGGGCTTTTTACAAGGGCCTTTTAGTGACGGGACAAGAGGGAATGGCTTTAACCTGACAGAGGGGAGACAATAGACATTAGGAAAAAAATCTTCACTATGAAGGTGGTGAGACACTGGCACAGGCTGCCCAGAGAAACTGTGGCTGCCCCATCCCTGGCAGTGTTCAAGGCCAGGACAGATGGGACTTTGAGCAACACGGTCTAGTGGAAGGTGTCCCTACCCATGGCAGGGGGTTGGAACTGGATGATCATTCATGTCTCTTCCAACACAAACTACTCTATGGTTCTATGATTTTGCCTGAGATACCACTTTCTGTTGCCAGTGGACTTGTTAGGGCACATAATTCCAAAAATACAATATTTATAACTTATTCATGATTTATTTTAAACCTCTTTCACAGCCTGATGCACATGAGGCAATTTAAAATCGCCAAAACTCTGTTTTGCACCTAACACTTCATTACAACTGAATGTAAAAGTTCACACATCTGTTGGTGTTGTATTGTTTTGGGCTGGCTGCAGAGCAAACAATCCAGTGAAGCACAGAGTTGCTGTAGGAAGGCTGTCTCCAGATCAGAGGACAGGATCTTTCATTTTTTGATGAAGGCAGACAAGTTCTGCAGAATGCAGAAGAGCCTCAGCCCACGACATCGAAGGACCGGCACAGCCCCTCTTTCCAAGGATGCTAAGGGAGTTCCACCAGTTCAGCTGAGCAATGAGGTGTCACTAGAAGTCTTGACAGGAGGAGGGTCTGTGCAAGCCCTTTTCCTTCCAAGGAGATTCTGTGTTATTAAACCCTGTTAATTCTGATACCAAAAAGCCACAGCAGTGAACCCAACCTCACGTAATTTTCTTTATTTAAATATAAAGGACAATTTCATAGTCTCCGATGATTTAAATCTCAGGTGATTTGAAAACTGGAGACTAAAAATCTGCATTCTAAACTCACCATGGCAATTCTGCTGAAATTGCTACAGACAATGTAATAAGTATAGGTTATGCAAATATACTCCACAATGTATATCAATATAAAAGTGAAGTCATGGGCCATGCAATTTACCTTATTTAGATCATGTTTTTTATGATAAGCATAGTTTCTGCATCTTGTGCTGGTCCATTGCCTCTAAGACTTCTAGCCAAGGGATTAATGGAAGCAGTAGTAAAGCATCCGTACCTTCCACCAATGTGAATCAAAACCCCTAATTGTAAAACAATGAAACAAAGCCAGTTGTGTTAGATATTATGTTGGTTTCTGCTCTCCATCCCCTCTCCACACCACAGTTGGTTTTCGTCCGTTTTTTTTTTTCTTCTCTCTCTCCTGTCATTAAACAGTTTGAAAACATAATGAATATTTCTGGGGGGTTTTAAGGCATGGTCCAAACTGGGCTGAATTTAGGAATTTGTCTCTGCTGAGAAGGCATATGGCTCACATGATCCAAAGCAATACTCCCCACTATGAAATTATTTTCTGATATACTAAAGCACTCCTACTTATTTCAAGCATTTCACTTATCTATGCCCTAACTGCCTGGATCACCACCCCTGGCTACCTCACATCTTCCTTTACCCCCTTGCTTCGAGAGCTTAGTTTGGATTCAGGCACAGCACAGTATCAGTGTGATACGGAAGTTACCAAGACCCTCAGCAGGAGCTGGGTTTGAGAACAATTATCTGACAGGCTTGTTTAGCAGCACAGCCCAATCTGTGTTACGACCCTTTTTCTAAATGTAGATATAACGGCACATTAAAGCAGTGTTACATCTCACACAGCCTGCTGGGTGAGGGTTCAGCGAGGTTCCCCTCGCTCCCCTTCTGCACAGCAGTTCCTTTGTTACCGCCTCTCCTCTGGATCCTGTGATGGACGGGAGTCCCGCGCTCCTCTAACACTAAAATGGGGCTGCCAAGATAATTTATGGGCCCTGCGGCCAACAAAAACTCTCAGGCCTCCTTGGGTTATCTCTTAAGCCCTGCTTTTCTCCACCCATTGTGCCAGCTTGTCCTCTTAGATTTTACAGATGCCAGGAAAGGTTTGGCAACACAAACATCCCCTTAGAGCGCTGCTTTTAAACAACAGCCTTCTCCCGGCTTTGCCTGTGTCTGCAGCTGTGTTTCTAGACAGAAAGCAGAAAAGCAAACACAGGACTGGGAGGAGAAAGGAAAAGAGATGAAAGGAGAGGAGAGGTGACGGCGCCTGCAGCTTGGGTCTGGAGGGAAGATGGAGACTGTGTTGAGGTGCCCATGCATAGGGCTGGCCCATCATGGGCTGGCTGTGGTGCAGGAGGAAGACCTGCTCCTTGGTCTCTTAGCACTTTCACTTTTTGCATTAGAAATCCCGGCTAAGTGTTAACAGTTCTGCTGGCAACTGCAAGCCCATGGGAGCCTTTTCCTGTGGGGTGCAAGATGGTGAAAGCGGAGGATACTCCTCACTGCCCAGGCCTGTGCAGAAAAAATCCACCGCTGCCTTTGCACTAAGTCCTTCCAAGCCCCGAGTGTCTGGAAACCCAGGCACAGGCAGCATTTCTGCAGAGGACACCGAGGGAACGCCTAGGGCACCCCATGGCCCCTTTCCTTTCAGAGCCACTGATGACAAACGGGCATGTGCCGGGATGCCCTTCGGTTTTGGCCTCCCCCTCCACGCAGCAGCCGCACAACCGCTGACCGAGCCCGGAGGCGGCCGCTTGCTGCGAGGACCCACGGCGCGGTGCCCGCCGCAGCCCGGGATGCGATGATGCTGCCGCTCCGGCCGCCGAGCCCCCGCCCTCCCGCGGGGCTTCAACGCGCGGCTGCGCGCCGAGGAGCCGGACTGCGCGGAGGGTCCCGAAGGCGACCGGACATGCGCTGGGGATGGGAGCAGCGGGTGCCCGAGGGGAGTGCGGCCCCTCCGCTCTGCCGAGCGGGGCCCGGGCCGCGGGGAGGCAGCTTCGTTCTCCGTTTCCAAAGGGAAGCCCGGCCCGGCTGCAGCCACGTGTCCCCGCCGGCCGGTGCGGAGCACAGTGCGCGGGGCCGCCGCTCCTCCCCCGGTCCGCGGGATGGGCAACCGGACCGGGGTGAGGGGGGGGGGGAAGTCCGCCGTGGGGCACGGAGGCCGCCAGCCCCCCGCCGCGGCCCTGAGCGCGTTTCTTGCTCCAATAAGCAATAATTAGGTCCTAAGCTAATGATGTGTCAGCTGATCCGCTCGCTCAGTCTGCGCACGGGAGGGGGGGGGGGGGGGGGGCTGCGCCCGGAGCCATCGCCATGGAAACGCTGCCCTTGCCTCTTCCCCCCCCTTTCCCGCGGCCCGCGGCTGGCTCCGCGCCCCTCCGCTCCCGCGGAGGCGGGTGCGCCGCGCGCGCCATCCCGACATGGGACAGCGCTGCCCGTCACCGCGCAGCGCCGCCGTCGCCACAGAAACTTTTGTCCCGGCGGCCAATCAGGGCGCGGGGGGGGGGCGCGGAGCGGCGCTGGGCCCGGCCCGGTGCGCCGCCGCCAGCCCGCCGCGGAGCGCAGCGCGGGGAGCGGCGCAGCCGAGCGGAGCCGAGCGGAGCGGCGGCCACCGCCGGTCGGGCCCGGGTCGGACGCGTGCCCCAGCCGCAGAGGTGCCGGCTGCGGGCGGGGGCGCGGAGCCGGGCGCTGGATGGCGGAGGCGCGGGCGGGTGCGGCCGCGAAGAGCCGACGAGAGGAAGAGCCGCGGCGGAGCCTTCCCCCCGCGGAGGGGGTGTCCTGCTCGGCGCGGCGGGGGAGAGCGCGGAAATCTCCGGCGTGAACTGGAACTGTGGCAAAGGGAGGGGGGAAATCCAGACTGCTTCATTTTATCTTCTTCTGCTCCCCCCTTTATAAAAAGGGGCTTTGCTCAGCATCCGCACGCAAACTTACTTGAATGCCTTGTAGCCAGTTTAGCCCAGAGACCAAAGGATACCCCGCGGATGCCCGAGGAGTCCTACATGTGTGAGCACCATCATTACACTGGCAGAGGAGCCGAGAGCCGCCTCCTTTCCTTTACCAACATCCTCCTGGGACTGATCTTTCCCTCCTCTGGTCCAGTATCCGAGTCTAGCTCCTCGTGTATCTCTGGTCTGGCTTTTATATTTTCCTTTTTCTCCCCTCCATCTGCTGGGATTGCCACATAAATAAATAGAGGAAAATTCTTACAAGGGCATCTGAAAATTCACGGTGGGACTCAATGTCAGGAAGTGAAAAGCTCACAGACCATTGATATCTTTTTTTTCTTACTATTTTTAATTTTAAAATATGTATTTAAAACGCGGATCGGATGTATTAAGCTTAGAAAATAGCAGGTAAGAACTTTCTTTCTTTCCAGTACCTTCATGCCCGGAGCGGGGATCTCTAAAGCCAAGCCGCCCAGCCCTGGAATAAAGGGGGAGCAGAGAGCCCAGCTTGCCCTTCAGTGGTTCCTCCATCCTGCGCGACCAGGCGGCCTCAGGGAGAGGCACAGCCCGCCAGGACAGAGACAGAAAGAGCCTTTCCAGAAGGCAGCCGGGGCGGAGGAGGGTGGGCTCTTTTTTCTTCTTCTTTCCCCCCCCCTCCTCCACCTGCACTATCCAGGGTGAATCCGGGTGCAGCTGATGTATGGAAAAGACGGATACTAGTCGGTATTTTCTTCTTTTTTTTGTCTCTTCGCTAAGCCGAGGGATAGGATTTTAATTATTTATCCACCCGAACCCTCTCCGGGTAATACGCTGCTGGAGCCAGTGGGATAGTCCTGCCTTGCACAATTATTAGAGATTGATCACGTACAGTGGAAGGATAAGAGGAGCCTCCACCAGACCCCGTTTGCCTCCTGTGAAAATAATCATAATCATAATGAAGGAGAACATTGCTACACTATTGAACTGACTGCTGCCCCCCCTCACCCATCCCCCTCCCGGTCGGTTCCCCCCCCCCACCCCCCCCCCCAACCACCACCACAACAACAACAAAAAATCCGCTGGGATCTGCCTGCACCGGGACCTCCCTCACTCCGGCTCGGAGGTGGATGCATTTTTCATGAGCGCTGGGTGAACAGGTGCAAAGTGCGGCGGGGCGGCCCGGCCCCGCATCCCGCATCATCCCGCACCCCGCACCCCGGCCCGCAGCGGGCGGCGTGTGCGCGCCTGTGTGTGTCCGTGTGTCCGTCCGTGTGTGTGAGTGTGTGCGCCCCGGCGTGTGCATGTGTGCGTGTGTGTACTAGGAGATTATGGAGAGCAGCGACCGGGACATGTACCGCCAGTTTCAAGACTGGTGTCTCAGGACTTACGGGGACTCAGGAAAAACCAAGACGGTGACCCGTAAAAAATACGACCGGATCGTCCAGCTCCTGAACGGCTCCGAGTCGAGCTCCACGGATAATGCCAAATTCAAATTCTGGGTCAAATCTAAAGGCTTCCAGCTCGGCAACTCGGACGAGGTCAGTGGTGGTGCTGGAGGAGGGAAGCAAGTGCTGTACGTGCCAGTCAAAACCACGGTTAGTAGAGAATTGTCTTCCTTGTTCTATGTCGGCCGCTGCAGCCCGCTCCGGGAGCGAGAGGCACGGGGGGAGCCGCCGCCACAGTTGGCTCCTTCCTCCCTCTTCCCCCAAGTCATCATCACCATGTTGCGTTTGCCTGTCACATTATACACCGCCGGGCTCTTTGTGGGGCCCTTTTATTTAAAGCGATCGTGCGCACAACACACCCAGCCGGGGCCGTGTCGTTCTCCTCCTCGTCCTCCCCGTTCTCCCCCCGTCCCCTCGGGCCGCCGTGCCGGGTTTGGGGTGGGCTATTGTCCCCCTGCCGCCGGTCCGGCCATTGTGCCGGGCCCCGCCGCCCCGGGCAGCAGCCCCCCGCCGCCGGCGGGGCCGGTTGGAAGCGCCCGGGGGTAGCCTGCCTGGCGCGGAGCCAAGCGGGGCACCGGGCGGCGATTTTGGGGTGTGTGTGTGTGTGTGTTTCCCCGGGATATCAGTATATTTCTCCTTTTCCCCCCCATTTTTCTTTATTGTTAGCTCGCAGCCCTTGAGCCGCCGCGACCGTGCCTGCCTGGCTGCGAAGCGCCGGCTGCGAGAGTACCGGCGGCGGATTGGGGGGGGGGGGAGGCGGAAGGAGAAGGATGCTCAACAAAGGGAGAAAGGGTTCCGCAGGACCGGAGGGAGGGTGGGTTGGGTGACTCTCGCGGAGGTCGCACGGAGTCTCGCAGCCCGGAAGGTTTAAAACTCAATGTTAAGGGTAGCGTGGCATCCCCCGGCAGGCGCCAGAGCTGCCGAGCCGGCCGCGGGGCTGACAGCCGAGGAGCTGTTCAGCCGGGTGCCGGCAGCAGCGGCAGACCCGTTGCGTGTGTAAGAAGATGGGGACTGTCGGCTGCAAGTAGGTTTTGCCTACTGAACTCTCTTAATGTATCATTATTCTTACTTCTTGTGCTCTGGGTCATGCAAGCTAAGCCTCTTTTGTCTGTGCTCGGGGCGGGTGGGGAGGGGGAGCTCAGAGAGGAAACCCCGCAATTAAGAATATTCCTGCCTGGGCATTGGGCTTGGATGAGGAATATTCTCTCTTATTTTTCATTCCTATCTTTCATTTTTTATTACGGAGTGGCAGTTCATTCTGACCTAACGGGAGGATCGCCCGGTGGTGCAGCAAAAGGGGCTTCTTGGAAAGTATTCTGGGCTGGGTTGTGACGTAGGCTGCCGGGGAAATCTGCCTCTCTCTGCCTCGCTGAAGTCATAAACCTGGGCATTCCCAGGGGCCGGCTTGTATTTGCCCCCCTTGTCATCAGCGCCGTCACGGCTGCGAGGAGGCAGAGGTGGGAAATTAATTTTAAAGGAGTTGACAAATAGGAAGATTGAAAGTGAAAGAGAAGCTTTGGACGCGGTTTGTTCCCTCTCTATGGGTTTTACTCACCAAAGCGTTCTAGGTCTGCCTATAGATTCAGGTGATTTGGCAGATCTCTGTTCTATCATCAGATGACTGATTGCTAATATCTGACCCCAGAGGGTACTGTAGATGCAATTTATAACAAAAAGGTTGTCTAAAGCAGAAGTCTCCAGTGAGGTTGGTATTTTTAAATATCTCTCCTGCTTTCTGAAATAATAATTTTGCAGAGCCAGTAGGCAAGATCATCTATTCCTGAGACTATCCCCTTCACTGCAAGTTCAATACTGCAACAAAATGAGTATTTTTAAAATTCACATTGACTATGCTACTAAATAAAAAGAATAAACTATATTTTACATGATGGAATTTAAAAATTAAGTGCTGTTCCTGGCCTCTGAAACACAAGACTCCATGAAGATCAGCTTGTCTGTTTCTCTCACCTTTTCCAGGCCATGAAAGCCTCGAGTCCCACCTTGCATCCCCTCTTCTATTTTATTTTCAGATAAGCAAAATTCTTCTTGTTTTTTTTTTCTGTTTGTTTTGTTTTGTTTTGTGTGTTTGTTTTTTTTCCTTCAGACATTTCAGTCAGAGGTCAAGCACCTGGCTGGTCTTACCTTTGCTCATTTGGGGGAATCACACCTTCAGTTGTGAAAGTCTCTGTATGTCCCTATATGTGTATTTATATTCATGTGGAAGTAACTGTCTTTATGTAGCTTAAGCAACCAAGCAGGCATCCTGATTTTATTAGGATAAATCAAATAAAATCAAGAAAGGAAAGTTAGCATGACCTAGCTGTGTGCAGTTCCTGAATATGTGTGCATTATTTGAACAATGACACATAAACCCTTTCAGAAAAACTCTTGCATGCAGGTAACATTTCCTCCCACTAGCCAACATGAATCTGCTGTCCAGCGTAAATGAGAAAAGGTGATAGTCAGCACTCTTATACAACAGTCATCTCTGAGAAACAAATGCTGCCCCCCTCTTAAACCCATGAATCTGGGGTCACCATCCCATCACAAAAGGCATAAGAATAAGTACACCCATAGGGTGTACAATGGTTTGCATGAGCTATTGCCAGGGCAGGGGCAATGCCTGCCAGGCAGTGAAGGCGCAGAAACAGCCCATTTGAGAGAACAGGGATGCAGCCCTTGGCCTGGAGAAAGCCAGTTGCAAAGCTCCTATTGACTTCAAGAGGCCTGGGATTTTACCCAGCCAGGAATGATAAATTAGAGGGGTAAAGACTGGATTTTCATCAGACAGTAATTGTTGGTAAGCCTTAAAAGCCCATTCTCTTGTTTCTTTAATTCTTGCTAATTATTTAAGAGTTTATTAATTTATGACCATTTAGAAACATCCCCACTGTTTTGTTTGTTGTTGATTGTTGGTTTGGTTCTGTTTTTTTAAATCTGTTGTTATCCCATACATTTGAGCTTGTCCAGTCCACAGAAAGAGCCACAAACAGTAACAGATCTCCAGACTGTGAATCTCTCCCTCATCCTCTCCCTCTTGTCCCTCCCACTTGATCTCACCACAGGTAAAAGTAATTCCAATTTAAAATTAATCACTGCTGGCAGCATGAGCACTCCCTCTGCAGTAACAAGATGGATGAAATTACAAGTTGGACTATACACTCACAAGCTGGTCAAAAATAAGCAAATATTCAAATGCTTCATTAGGAATTATTCTCTCCTTGAAGCTTTAAGATTTGCTGCTCAGCTTTGCTGTCAGCCAGAGAGATTTGCTCCTGATGGTGCTGTAATCCACTGCTGCTGGTAATTAGACATCATTACTGCTGCGTTAAAGGGAAAGAGAGAAGGAGAGAGGACAGGCTGGGGCTAATTAACTACTTGATTCTAATGAAAGAAAGAGAGCTTGATAGCAACTGGGAGGTTGCACCGGAACAGGCTAGATGTACAACACAGACTTAATTGAAGCAGGGGTGTCTTGCAGCCTCACAGTAGCTAAGGCTTGGTCTACTTTCATATTCTGTGGGCAGTAGCACATGAGGTATTATTCTGTTTTTCCCTTCCTTGGTTGGTAAGGAGCTCAGAATCACAGGCCTATCTTCGACACCAAGTTTAAGCATGCCTGCTTAAGGAGAACGCATAGGTGATTATGTGCTGGCTTAATCTATTTTACGGGTATGGTCTCCTCAAGAGCAACAGGAACAAATCAATTTCTGAATGTTCACATCCTTCTGTGGCTTAGGAGATGCACTTTTGGTCACCAGGCAACAACATCCCCTGCAAAACAGCCATTTTAGGTTCAGAGTGGGACAACACGTAGTAAGGTCCCAATGAGTATCTTGCTTCTGCAACTTTTCAGATTCCTACTGCCGTCATCGTATTGCTGTCATTTTCTTTCATTAAGCCAAGCTACGCTTTGTGAAAGCAGTGAAATTATGCCTAGCCTAGACATGCTATATAAACATGTTAGGCCAACAAACACGCCAAATGGCTGACAGTACTGACTCTTAATAGTTGGTACCCACAATCCATAAGGAGGAACTAATATTTCTAGTACGGTATCTTTTCTAACTGTATATGTGATTTTTATGGAGGATTTTTTTCTCTTTGGTGTATTTTCAGCATAGTTCTTTAACTGGAACTGTTTATCAATTGGCAACTTGAAAACAAATTTCTTTTCACTACTTCTCTTTCTCTTGCTTGATGTTGTCCATAGACACAAACATGGCTCCTAAAACCTGTTCTGATTTATAAACAAGTTATAAAATAATGGCCTAGGCTTTATCAATGTATCTAAGCACACCTTTCCTTTAGGAAAGAAAGGCCAATATGACTGCAGGATACCTCTCAAATATAGAATTTACACAGTATTAGCAAACTAATAGAATATAACCTCAAAGGCCAAGTTCAGATTGCTTTTATGTCATTATTAATTTGGAATGACTCCACTGACTTTAATGAAATCACAAGCCTAATGTACGATTTTCCCTGTGCCTTCTTTTACATTTTGCAACTGTAAGCATAGAATGAACTTTTATTCAGAAACCAAATTTCATTCAGTTTAGTTAAATCTTTAGATCCTCCAGGATCCCAGTACCTCTTGGATTGCTGTTAGCAGACCAGAGAGGCTCTCTGCAGGTGCAGGGCTGTACTACTGAACCTGATTACAGGATTTAGGGCTTAAAATTACAGGCCCATCAGTTCCATGGAACAGGCTATATCCCAGCCCACCTCTTGTTCTGTTAGTGATGAAGAATAGCAGATGGACATACGAGTTTATGGTTCGTTTGATTTTATATAAATGACTTTGTTTATGAAAAGAGAAGAACCACCACAGTATAAACAGCTTGTATGTCAAAATACGGTGCTTTAAATTATCTTTGATTTTAAACTGTTCATTATTTTAGGCCATTCTATAGTAATCTGAAAATATGCAGCTTTGCTTCATTGCGTTTCTCCCCATTTTTGTATCCATCAGTACAAAAAAATGAATAAAAGTGTTTGTGAAATATATATTAGTAGCTCCGTATCCTACTGAACTGCCAACACATACTGGCAGTGAGTATCACAGAAAGGTGATGCTGAGGGTGAGCTATAATTTATCCCAAGATACAATTCTGCAGGAGTTTACAGTCTTGTTAAATGCATCTTCCAGGCTCAGAAGCAGTACTTGAGCCCTGATGTATCCATCCCATTTTAACTGCCCACCACATTTTTCTTAACCCCTACTCAGGTCTGGAGAGCTTCATCTCCTCCTGTTACCCGCAGCCTCTGCCCTGCTGTTTGCAGACCTCCCGTTGGACTCGGAAAGGAGGGATGCTGGTGAATCAAACAGGCAGTGCTGGAAAATGGTCATAGCAGATGGAACAAAACTGGTTTAGTTGGCAACTCCTAATGCAGGCATTCAGAGAAGTGTTCATAAAGATAATAACTCTGTCCTGAAATTCAGAAATGTTAAAGCGGCCATATGTAAGATGCCAACTCCACATGCGTGTGTGAGAGAGAGGCAAAGGGAGAGAAGGATCTGAGATTTCTTGGTAACAATGCTGAGCTAAAATTTTACAAAGAAACGTGAGCCAAACCCAGCAGATTTAAAAAACCTGAACATTTTAAAGTGGTCCTTCTATAAAGCTCAAAAATGATAATCTTATTTTAGAAACATTAAATAGAGTGCAGCACTAACAAACAATACTAGGGATGTATCCACCCCATCTACACACACATGTAGTGAGAGACAGGATGACAGATTCAGTGCTATTACCTGGTAAAGGCCAGGCTTGTAGCTCAAAAGTCCAAATCGTTCCAGTGATCCACAATAAAATCTCCCAGTTTAATTTTCATGATGCTGCAAACCTTTGCCGAGAAGATTGAGGTGACAGTGTACTCGGTTCTTTGCTGACTTACCCTCAGCCCCTTGTCAGTGACACTGCACTGGATTCACTCATGATGCAGCATGGTAGGGATTCCAGCTCAGACACTTCAGCTCTGATTTCCTTTAGACATACTGAGTGTTGTTTCTGTGGCTACACAGCTATGTGATCTGTGGGAAATAGGCAGGCATTTGCTAGCAGGTTAGTGCTAAAATGGGCTGACAGGCATCATCAGTACAGCATAATGGGGCTTTTTCTTATCTTTGTACAGATCCCTAACTTCTGGGATCATCACCATAGTCTTGTTCAATGCTCTAGACAGAAAGGTGACACAATCCAGAGAGGCCACACAGACATGCACAGAAAGGCTCCAAGCAGAGAGGGCTTATCATGAACACAGGCCCCTAGTGGAAGAGGGCTAGTGCCAGTGCAGGATGAATGTGGGAGTTCATGATTCAGATTTCATTTTACGCTACAGAAATAAATCCAAATTGGCTGACACTGAACCGTGAGTTTTGGTCTGCTGTTGAAAGGAGGCAACAAGCAGCTGTTGCCTTTGGTCTGAAGGAAGCTGTCTGGGTCCTGATCTTTCCCTGTATGCAGGGTAAACCTGTTGAGAGTTTGCTGGTGAAAGAGGCACAAAACAAAGGAAGCAGATATGGAGAAAGATCACAAGACAGCATGGCATGAAACACCCTCCAAGAGGATCATACTAGATTCTGCAGCCTCCCTCCACAAAGCATCACAAAGGTCTCTTGTTCTTTGTTGAGTAGGTTGACTCTGGTCAACACAGACTCCAAAATGAGTAGAGCTTTGCAGGATGTAAAAGATGTTTTTCTCTTGTATATGTCATTTTAAACTTGCCAGAAGACTCTGACTTTAGAAAACCCAGGAGGTATGAGCTGGTGCATGAGAGTTGTTTGCATTGTCCTGTGGCAGCAGTGAAAGTGATCCCTTCCTTTCTTAAGTTACCTTTTTGTTCTACATAAATACAGGAGCCTCAAAATCTTACATTTCCACTAGCAAGGTATTTTTAAATGGTTTATAAACATAAAATATCCAGGTAGGCATTGCCAGTATCCATGAAGGACTTGCTACAAGTTATGGCATTGAGCATTCTTCCGGATGCAGATGGATTTTCTTAGTGATGATCAACTTTATCACAGACAGTTGTACAGGCTTCTAACTGCTTATTCAATAACTGCAAGCTGCAAAACTGACAGTTACTATGTGCATCTGCAGGGATTGCAGCTAGCTGTTGGAACTGAATTGTAGGCTTTGAACTGTTTAGTTGTGTATGTGGATACTCTTCAACTTAAGGGGCTATCTGTAGTGAACATTTTACTTAATAAATCTGATCTATGTTAGAATTAACCTCGAGTAGAGGTTTTTTTTCAAAAATAAATATTCCTTATAGACTTGGAAGGACAATTTTTATGAAATGACCTACTTGAGCCTAGGATGAAACTCATTCAACCTTTCTCACTTGAGAGCCTGTAATTAAACTCCTTTGGGAAATATGAGGTTTTATATATTATATTGCCAGTAAGGTCTGTGTGTTTGAAAGTTTTGTAAATTTTGTCATGCCAACTCTTTCATACAAGAAGAGATGGACGCTATAACACTTTGACTGTATTTAGGAACATTTAGGAGGTGAGATCACTTGCACTTAAATGACTTATGACTCCAACAATTTTTAAATGAGTACGTCTTATGATTGCTGTCTTTGTTGCTTCTGGACTTACACGTATCACTATCAATAGTGCCACATGGACTTTGTAGAAAACTTTTAAGGCAGACCCAGAGCTGAAGTAGTGGCCACTAAACGATGACCGATCTGTAGGGTAAAGAAGCATTGCTTTGGCATATGGGAGATCAAACTTGTGAATAGACTAATGCTCACTACCCTGAGCTGACAGAAGATGAGTTACAAGCAAGTAATCATATGAGTGCTTAGATACAGTAAGAAAACAGCATAAGGTATGGCCAGAGGTTTCAGCAGACAGGAAAGACAAGGGATGGTGGGTGATGAGATCCATCCTGGGTTGGGTTTACATTTTTCAGGTGATAAAACTGAAAAATGGCCAGAAACAGAGAAGCAGAAAAAAAGAGCTGATGTTAAATTGCAGTGCATCACTGGGTCTAAGAACACTAAAGAATTTAAGAATGAAGTAAGTGAAATATTAACATGTATCGTTTGCAACTATATATGGCAATGATACTGGAGAATGGCCAAAAATGTATTAGGAAGAGAGAAAACAACGTGGTAAACAGTTCACAGAGATGACAGACTACTGAACCAAATTTCAACATCAGAAAAAATAAACCAGTAATAAACTAATTCAAAATTATTTAAGTTGTTAGGTATCAGTATGAACCGCACCTGGTTGGTGCAGCTAGTCTGGATTTTCTAAGACTTAATGATGTTCTTCTAACCTGTTGTGTTCAGAAGTCTTTTAAAACCAATTTTCAGGTGAAGCTTTGACTCTGGCTTCCTTCTGAATTTAAACCAATCTGATACTGACTTTATTAAAGCAGGGCTGGAACTTTGGCTATGATGACAAATTAATGACAAAGGCGAAGAGTTGGGAAATTATAGGAAGTGTTTGAGAGATATACAAATGCAGTCCAATATGTGTATATACATACACATACGCACTCAAACCTCAGACAAATGAAGGGATTTCAACACTGGTTGGAATGGAAATTAATTTAGTCAAAGAAGAACTGGGAGGGAAAACAGAAATATCATAACAACGGAAAAAGGAGAAATCATGGCAGGCAGGATTCCCTACAGACCATTGCCAGATAATTTACACTTTATGCCATTGCGAGATTAGCTTTCTTGAAAAGAAAGGAAGAATTCAAGATTTTCAGTCACATTTAAAATGTATAGAATAACATCTCAAAAGAAATATTTAGGAATATTTTCAAACAAATCAATAAGTTTATATTCAATTACCATGACAGGTGTAACAAAAAACAGCATTTGGAAAAGTATAGAGGATAATATTGAAAACTTATTCTTCTTGTTAATTAAATAGTACTTCCTTGCCTTTAATAACATGCTTAGTGTATTTTTCTCATCTCTAAAAGGTCACGACAGATGAAAGGTCCGGGGAAGGTAACTAATTAAAGAAAAGGGATACTTATAAGAGAACGAGAAATAATTTTTAATGGTTATATCACCTAGCAAGATGAACGTTGAGAGAAAACGCACAGCAGAAAAGAGACATATCAAAATATAGAATGAGTCTTGAGATAAATGGTGTGGTGTAAATACTGATGACCAGCAGAGAGAGAAAATTCAGCAGCCACCTTTTTAATCCAGCTGCATCTTCTAGGACTCTTTTGACAACCGTGTCGAAAGGTAAATTCAAAGCTAGGCCAATGTTTTATAACCTGTAGTTTTGGGAATGGGAAGTCTGCACTGCAGCCCCTAGAGAAACTCTGGTTGTTTCAGCTCTTGTAAGGATGCGGTATGCTCTACATCAGTTCAGCTTTGCTGACTGAACCAGAAATGAGGACAAGGTCATGTTCCTGCTCTTCCTGCTCTGTGCTCATGGGAGCATGGGCATTGATGATGGCACTTACCTGCTACTGTGCTGCTACCTGGTGTCTTGCAGCATCTCCCCAGGTGTTTTTCCATTGAACATCTACAAGGGTTGGTCGTGTTCCAGCCCATACAGTCCACAGAAGGTAAGACTCGTGGAGCACAGTGAAATCCCAGCGTCTTCCCATCTCCCTCCCCTTTGTACTGAGTTTTAATATTGCTGATGGTCTCAGCCCTTGAGAACAGATTTTGAGAACAGA
Source organism: Pezoporus occidentalis (assembly GCF_034315485.1). NCBI lineage: Eukaryota > Metazoa > Chordata > Aves > Psittaciformes > Psittacidae > Pezoporus > Pezoporus occidentalis. The sequence goes on from NW_026915724.1 coordinate 13,035,599, forward strand.
TTATTAAGTTTTAGGTACACATTCTTAGGTTGGCTGAAGCTAGCAGATGAAAATAATTTGGTCATTACTGTACGATTCACCTGTATGCACTGTATTTTGTTTAGGGATTTATTTACTTATTTAATAATTACTGAGCTGTGAAACTTCTTTTGCATACTCCTTTGGAAGCTGGGACTAGATGGTTCCTCAGTCAGTTTTGACTGTAGCTGTTTCTGTGACTTGTTGCTGTAGTGGTATTACTAGCCTGGGGGAAGGAAGTCTACTATCAAGTTTTTGAGCTCCAGCACTATCCTGTGTGGACCAGTGCACGAGATTAGTGTGATTTACACAGAACATTTGCAATGAACAGACTCCATTTTCTAATTTACCCTACATGTGATGAGAAGTAATGTGCTGTTTTCACCCCTGTATTTTTGTCACCTTGTGCTAGCTTTTTGGGGGGTGTATTTGTTGTAACTATTATCAAACTTATTACGGTGGGAAGAAAAAAAACAACAACCCAGCAGTGTTATTAAAGAATGAATTACAGATATGAGAGGAAATCAGCTCATTCAAATGATGACAGTTTTTGGAAGAACTTGCTATTGACCAGACTGACCAGCAAGTGTGGCCATATATATATAATTAGATGACTTGCCCCACTGCATTTCTTAAGAAACTGCAGTAGGAAAGAAAAAGGAATGTAACTCATCCTTTGTTTCCTTCATCTAGACATAGCCTTTTTTTTTTTTTATAGTCTCTTTTGATAACCTTTATCTTTTTTATATTCTAAGAGTTCAGCAAAGCCCCACAGCCATGGTTACCATAATACTGAAGTATTTCATGCATAATGAGCAAACAGCCCAGCCCTCTTTTAATGAGTGCTATATTCCAATTCCAGGCATCTGTCAAAAACCTGTAGTTCAGACAGACCACAAGTATTTACCTTTTTTGTCTCAATTTGGGCTTCTCCAACAAGGAGACTGGACAATAAATCTGTATGGATGCAGCAGCAAAACCCAGCACGTCTTCAAAAAAAGTACATTGTAAACTCATTGCACTTTGGCCCTGCATTTTTTAGAGAACCTACACAAATCCTGTGTTGTATCAGTGAACAAGGCCCAGTTATCATTGTTTTGGTGTACCTGAGAGTTGAGTTGGGCACATGATGAGCTTTCAATGAGTTAAATTTGCACTGAAACAAATTGTAAAGCCATATAAATAAACCTAGGTCTAGAGCTGAATAAAAAATAAGACTTAAAATTAAGACTACTTTATTCCTCTTTAATCGCCCTTCTGCATAGCAAATTCTAGCAGTATTCTTTTCAAATCAGCCCAAATTTGGCAAGATATGTCAGACTTTGAGAAAAATGTGGAACTGAAAAGATTTTTTGAGCTGTATTCCTAATTGAACTTCGTATTTCCAACTTGAACCAAAGTGACTGCTTTCAAAACCCAAGTAGGAAAAAGCATTAAATATTTCACCTGAATAGGCAAAAGCAGGTCAAATTTTATTAATATTAGTAAGTAGAACACTTTAATTAATGGAATTCTAATGAACTATGTCTTTTCTTATAGTCATCACTGAATTTCAATGAATTTATAGGTAATTACACGATTTTTTTTTTAACTGTTAAAGAATTTAAAGTCAGGAAAATTTTTCAAAAAAATTAAAAATCTGGATTATCATGCTTGCTGTAATTTGAAAGTAGGCAAATAAGCAAAGTACAATGTAGCTCTAGGGAGCTGGAAGGAGTCAAGCCAGTGAAATACAGGAGGCTTTGAAGGACCAGTCTTGTCATCCTAAATTGCGCTGGATGAAATGCCCTCATGGGACAGCACCAATAGAAGGTCTATGAATCATTTTTTAGGCACAAAGATTATGGCCCTGTTTTGAAGATATAATGCAGTCCTTGGGAGACTCTTTAGGCTTTGTAGTGGCCAGTGCCCAAGGGAGGAGTCCACCCACAAAGGTTCTGCCATGTGCACTCAGCACCCTGATCAGTTGGTATCAGTTGACTGGGTGGCAATGACTGAATCCTCATTCGGTTATATTCAGATAAAGTTTTTCTATTTGTAAAGAACAATTTACTTTTAACTGCTGTTTTGTCACAGTATATTCCAATGTGCTAGACCAGCTTTTAATAAAGTCTATAGTCATGTTTATAAAATGATTGTTTAGGGAGAGAAAAAACAAACTGGAGAACAAACTTGATTTTAGTCCTTTAAACTCTCTATATATTTAAATCAATTAAAAGCGCATCTCTCATCCTGTCCCCTTCCCAACTAAACATACACTCACCCTCACACTGCGGAGGTTGGTTGTTTGCTTGTTTTTAAGTATTCTTTTTTTTTTTTTTTTAATGGATATTGCATTAGGACATCTGCTATGTGGAGAATTCAGATCTTTCCCTTTTCCCTGTCTCTCTGAACTATATTTATATTAGAGTAATTCTGCTTCAAATAAGAGTGGAAGAAAAGTGAAATGAGAGAATAAATGGAGTAAAGTGTTAAAGCCAATCAAGTATAAACAAACTTTGGCTTAATAGCTCCCTACAAGCTCATCCTAAAGCAATAAAGTCAGCTTTGGGAGAGGTGGAGGCTGTGGAAAGTAAAATAAGCCCAAAACCCACGTATTACACTTTTCACAACAATAATAATAATAAAGCTAATGAAGTAAACCAGGTAAAAGAAGGCTGATGCTTCCTGTTAGTTTGGTAATAAAACTAATGTTGATCTTCCAAACCAGTATTTAAGCAGCTAAGCATACTGGTTGGCCACCTATAGGCACAGAACAACCTTAAGATACTAACTACCTAACAATTCAGACTACCTGAAAAATGTGAGGAAGATGAAATGTGATGTCTGGGGAGGCATGTTTCATGTAAATTTGGTTTCAGCAAAATTTGGAATAAATTCTATGTCTATTCCCCAGCATTTATTTCAAATTGGAGTTTATTAGTCAACATTTAATTTAATGAGTATCACAGCATGATATAGCAGAAAGTAGCTAAGCAGAATATTGCTAGATACTAAGAAGCTCGTTACACAGATATGCAAATAATTAATATAGGTGCCAGATACACCTCACAGTTGAATTTGAATGTGTTCGCCATTGTGCCATAGCCCCAGTATCTATTTGATGTCTGCAGCACTATGCATTTTCCTCCATCCTTGTCATTTGTCTTTGCTGCTGCAGATTATTTACTAATAGGCAGAGAACAGTTCTTTCTCCTTGTGTTGCCTTTATTTCCAGACCTCGAGGCCTGCTGTTTCTCATTTTGAATTCCCATCCAACGGCAGGTGCCAAGATTCAAATGTACATTATCTACGGGCAGTAGGATCAGCCCGCTTGTGTAACATCAGTTGAAGTGAACCACTCACTGTGCTGGCTGCATTTTAGTATTTTTAATTTCTCTTTGGAAGACATGCTATTTTGGGGAGCAAACAATTGCAGTGTAAGCTGCACACAAAGGGAGATCTACAAATGGGTTTGTAAATGTAGGCTTCTGTAAATTAAAAAAAAACCCCACAACACAACAAACAAACCAAACCAGAAACAAACCAAAACAAGGAAACTTAGAAGCATGTAACTGGAGAATCTATTAGGCCCAATCCACCCACAACCATCTGGAGCAATAAGTTATCTATCTAATTTATCTAAACAAAACTTTGGACATGACATGGGCAGAAATGAGATGAGTAAGTTGAGCTGAAATAATTTGTACATTAATCTTTTTAAATGTCCAAAAGGCCAGGAAGGCTGGTTTTAAGAATTGTTGAATGAGATTACCATAATAACGTGAAATAGACCATTTTATAGTGAAAAAATCCTGCTCCCACTAAAGTCAATAGCAAAATCTCACCGACTACAATAGTAGTGGGACTGGTCTGCTCAGCAGCAAACCGTGCTTTAGAAAAATCAATACTTCAATTTTACAAGGTAATACGGATAGCAGTATAGCTGCCTATTATCAGACCTCGTAGTCTGCGGATTTTCTCTCTCTAATAATACAGAGGTTCAGCGCCTATCTTATGAATCACTGAGAGGAAAGACATGAGCCATTTCAAAGCGTTTCCCCTGCCCTAGCGGGAAGAGCTCTCCAGAGGCAGGGCGCGCGGTGCGGAGCGGGCGTCCATCAGCGCCGCGCACCGAGGATTACTCCGACAGGAACGACTGCCTCGCCCAAGAACAAAATAGCATTAATCGCTGTAGATCTGGCTGTAGCGTTTGATGCCCAGAACTCGAAACCCACCTCCTAGTATCTGTCAGCAGTAACCAGAAATGCCCCGAAACGCGTCAGTTACTCATCTCAGACCACATCGCCAAAAATACCGGTGGCATTTTTATTTTGTATTTTCTTTTTGCCTTTCAAGCGTTGCAGCGTTGTGATTCGAAGCAGAGCTATATCCATTGAGTTCATCTTGACACAAAGGATATACATAGATTTTAACAGGGACACACCTCGGGGAAGGGGCTGAGCTTTCTCTCACCGACCGCACAAGGGCAGCCAGACCGCCGTGGTTTTATTCCCTGGAGCTCAAGCCAGGGAATTTCTGGGTCCCTCCGCTCCGGGGCACGCCGCACCCCAGGAATCTGTGTGAGCGGCCGGTGTGTGTGTCCGTCCGTCCCCCGGGGCGGCGGTGAGGGGAAGCGGCAGCCGTTTGCCTGCGGGAGCCGCGGTGACCGTGACTCCATGGGACATAATGAGCGCAGCGGTTCTGCAGCCGGCAGACACCGCCGTCACCCCTCCCCCTGCAGCCATATGGTGCCGTAAACAACCGCCGCGCCGTGCGGGGTCCGCGGCTTGTTGTTGTTGTTCCCCCGCCCCGCGGCCCCGGGGGAGCCGGCCGGTGCTCCGGGGGGCACCTTGACGGGGACGGGGCGGGGGGGGGAAGGGCCATCTGCCGGGGACACCCCTCGGGGGGCCGCCACGCCAGCTGGGTGCGGGCGGTGCCCTGAGGGGCGAGGAGGGCGCCCTGTCCATTCCTCTCCCTCCCCACCCGGTGCAGGCCCCGCCGCCGCGGCTCTGTGAATTGATTCAGGGCCGGGGCTGGCATTGAGGGCACGAGGGAGGGGGAGCTGGTGAGGGTGCGGCTGTGCCGCCATCGCCTCTCCCCGCCGGTTCCTATGGTAACAGTGGAATACCTCCGGGACACACACGCACACACACACACCCGCTCCTCACTCCCACTCGTGACGGGGGGGGGGCCCGGTCGCCCCCCCCCGCCGCGCCGTTCCCATGGCGACGCGCTCCAGCAACACCTGAGCGGCCGCCGCCGCCCAGGCGGTGCAGAGAGGCACCCTCTCGGGTAGCGCCTCCCCCAGCTCCCCGCCGCAGCCCGGCCGGGCTCCCGTGGGGCCGGCAGCGGGGCTGTGCCCGCCCGCCCGCCCTCCTCAGAAAGGGCTGCGGTGGGCAGGGGCGGAGCGGGATCCGCCATCCCGCGGGCAGCCGCTGCTCGGCCTGAGCCCGCAGCCCCGGTAGGCAGCATCGTCGCTGTGAAACGGAGGCGGAGGGTAACGTGAGGTAAAATAGTAGCTCCGGTGTATTTTCAGTGCAAGGCCTACCCTGTGCAAGCCCAGTGTGGTGGTTACTGGTGGCACAGCTAGCAGCCAGAGTAGTGCTGGAGGTGGAATCGGGTGGGTGATACCGTCCTTTGTCCAGAGCAGTGGAGCAGGCAGCCCTGTGTCGGTTTCTGTGCCAGCCTGCCCAGTTCCCAGTAGAAAATGGGAGCTGGTCTGCCTGTGCAGTGGTAATATGGCTGGTACTGCTTTCATCAGGGCACTCCCAATGCCCACAGCACACTTTGCACTATGGTCATATACCCTGCAGACATCACAGGCCTCTGGGAGCCAGTGGATTGACTTAGGGAAACCCGTGTCATTGGAAACAACCCCCAAGTGTCTTAAATAAATGCACTGTACTATGATGTGATGCCACATGAAACCCTGCTGGCAGCTGTAGTGCAGCCCAAATACTTGCTGTAAACAGTGACATGTCGTGGTTGGCATGACTTCAAATGCAGGGAATGGAAATAAAACTTTGTGCCATTGTCAGTGCTGGTGTTCACCCTTGCATCCTGCTTTTGCCAGAACCCAGAACTTGAGACTCCTCTTGCTTAGCAGGCCTCGTGCTGTGTTACTATGGGTTATGTAGCTATATGGTATGTAATATAGTATATAGAAACACAGAATGGTTTGGGTTGGAAAGGAACTTAACTAGTTCCAAGGGACAGCTTGCACTAGGCAAGGTTGCTCAAAGCTCCATCCTGGCTTTTTTTGTCTCCTGGTTTCCACTTGTAGTGTACAGTCATTCCTTCTCTATTCAGGGTGTCTGTTTCAGCTCTGCATATTTACTGAAACAATGTGTTCTATTAAGATCACAGTATCCAGATCTCCAGAGGTCCCTTCCAACCCCAGGGATTCTGTGATTCTACTGTTTGTATTCATCCTTACCAGACCTCAGTTATGCTGGGTATCATGACTTACAGAGACAGGCTCATAGAATCACACAATCATAGAATGGTTCGGGTTGGAAAGGACCTTGGAGATCATTTAGTTCCAACCCCCCTGCCATGTTCAGGGGCACCTTCCACTAGACCAGGTGCTCAAAGTCCCGTCTAACCTGGCCTTGAACACTGACAGGGGTGGGACAGCCACACCTTCTCTGGGTAAGCTGGTTCCAGTGTCTCACTACCCTCACAGTAAAGAATTTCTTCTTAATGTCTAATCTAAATCTATCTTCTTTCAGCTAAACCATTTATAGCTGTCACTGAAAAAAAGTGTTGCTCAGCTTTTGGCCCTTGGGGTAATAAACAGGCCATAGAAATGGTTGCAATATAGTAAGGATATGAAAATAGGGTCTTGGGTCCCTGATGTGCAAATATTAATCTGCTATATTTTGAAGCCAGGTCAGTCCCTCTGAAGAATACTCCTGAGTGCCTTCTTCCATGTAGCTCAATGGAGTAGCCCAGGAACTGGGAAGATGGGGTGGATAGGAAGAATGTCCTTAGCCCCATACACTAGAAGAGGTTTTTCTTTTAGCTGTAATACGAAAAAAATACTTTTTATCAGCTTGCCTAAATGATGGATTGCGTGTCATTGAATACAGCTGGAGGACTCCCATTGTCTTTAGTAGAATACAGCTGAGACCTAAAAGATAGTAGAATACCAATAACATCACCGATGAAAATAAAAATTTAATTTCTTTGTGAAAAACTAACCAGAAAACCACATCTGTATCCTAAAGATGTTAAAGTAAAAAAGGGCAGGAAGCTTTCTTTTTCTTTATAGATGTTAAAATAGCTTTAAAATGGCATGTTATCAACTGTTACAATTTCATTGTGAGTCCCATGGTATTTGTAATTTTTTCTTAAAAAGTCCTATCTCCAGTCAAATGCTTGTGAAAATTCTACTTTTGTGTTGAAGAAATCAGGCAGAATTCGTTTGGTAATCCCCATAGAAGAGATTGTCAGGCTTACTAACAACTCCCTGTCAATTCTCAGAATCTCTCAAGGCCGGTGGGTATTTCATTATTGGCCTTTGGACTGAGGAATGTTAGGGGTTAGTGTGGTTCTACAGACTGATACTGTTGATTTATAAGCCATGAATGGTCTTGTAGGCTGCTGTTTGAGAACTTTCGCTTTAAACACTGAACGTGTTCCAAGTGCACCCTATAGACTTAGGAACCAGGAAACAAAACAAGTGTGTTTTTTTTCTGTATTGTAAGATTTTTTAGGCCAATTTAATGATTTCCATACCTATTTCATTAATTCAAAATATCAGCTAAATAATTAATATTAAAACAAAGGCCATAAATGTGAAAGATGAGAAAACAAAGGATATAATTTCAGCAAAATCCTTTCAACATAATGCCTAGTAAGATCTTTGAAAAAAATTTCAGAAGGTGCTCTAAATAACAAAACCAGACTAAAATTTAATTATGGAGATAGGAACACTCAATACATCTTAAATTATATAAAGCTCAGATTCATTATAGGGGAATCTAGAAGCTTCAGTTTCTGAAGTTTGAAATCAGATTGTAAAAGCTTCATATGTAAAAAACTGTGTATATGCTGCACTATAAAACAAGCTCTGGAGGAGAGCATTCTAGTACATGGCTTGCTGAAGACCGTATTTCCCAGGTACCATCTCACAACTGGGAGGCATTCCTGCTGCTGCAGCACAGGAGCACATGAGGATCAAATGTGAAAGCAATGTCATGCAATTGCAATGGCAATGCCGTTGTTTCTTGGTCCCATAACTCAACTAGGTTGACTTCTGTGGGACTAAAAATTGCAAAATAGGTTGCCACAATACCTACAGCATCAATTACTTGCAAGAAGTAGTTCAAAGAATTTATACAGTTTGTGTTATAAATACCGTCAGTGGAGTTGGTAGTAATGGTTCCTGCTAAACTGTTATGGTCATCAGTACTGTAAAAAGGAGTGTGGCCAGCAGGTCGAGGGAGGTGATTCTCACCCTTTACACCGCTCTTGTGAGACCCCACCTACAGTACTGCTTCGAGCTCTGGAGCCACACAAGAGTGATGGTGAGCTGCTTGAGCAAGTCCAAAGGAGGGCGGTGAAGATGATCAGAGGGCTGGAGCACCTCTCCTATGAACACAGGCTAAGAGAGTTGGGCTTGTTCAGCTTGGAAAAGAAAAGCCTCTGGAGAGACCATTTTATGGCCTTTCAGTACTTAAAGGGGACTTATAAGAAAGGTGGAGAGAGACTTTTTAGCAAGGCCCCTACTGACAGGATGAGAGGCAATAAAGTTAAACTGGAAGAGGATAGATTTAGGTTAGACATTAGAAAGAAATTCTTTACTGTGAGGGCAGTGAGACATTGGAACAGGTTGCCAGGGAAGCTGTGGCTGCCCCATCCCTAGAAATGTTAAAGGCCAGGTTTGATGTGGCTTTGAGCAACCTTGTCTAGTGGAAGGTGTACCTGAACATGGCAAGCGGTTTGGAACTAGGCGATCTTTAAGGTCTCTTCCAACCCAAACCATTCTATGATTCTGTGATTCTATGAGTCTGTCTCTGTGACTCATGATACCCAGCATAACTGAGGTCTGGTAAGGATGGATGCAAACAGTAGAATCACGGAGTCACAGAATCATTAGGGTTGGAAGGGGCCTCTGGAGATCTGGATACTGTGATCTTAACAGATCTCATTGTTTCAGTGAATATGCAGAGCTGAAACAGACACCCTGAATGGAAAAAGGATGGCTATAAGCTACAAGTGGAAACAAGGAGACAAGAAAAAAAAGAGGATAAAAAAAGTAGCATCTGAGCAGAAAATCTTATAGGAAAAAATGAAATGGAGCAATACTTTTTGCTTCAACATCCAAAATCTGAAGGTGTTTCAGAAAGGCTTTTTTCTGTATCATCAGAAATTATAAAATGTGTTTGTGAAAAAGTATTCCTGACCCCTGGAGGAGAATGCAATGATGGCATTGTGTTGTGAAGTACCCTCAGGTGGCAGGTTACTGTTAAAAATGACTAAACAAGGTGGGAAGTGGGCTATAGTTGTGAATAGATAGATGGGATAAAACCCCAGACACAGGATGAAACCCCATCCTAAATGCATTGTACCAGCTGGTGACAGCTACTTCCAGGGCCTGTTCTTTTTTCTTAGGCAACATGTAGCCAGCTTGCCATGCCAGTGAAATATTATTGAATTAAATTGAATTTAATTTCACATACCCCCATACATGAAAACCAAACACGCACATTTACCAGACATGCAGCTGTGCCTGATGTCTCCACAGAAACCAAATTCCAGGATATATGCAGAATATCCCCAATGAAAACTTATGCTAGAAATTATTTGATTTGATGAGAAATTACTGTGTCATTTCCTTTTAAAGACTGTAGCACTCAAAGTACAGTACCGTAATAGGCTATTTTCACAGAACAGAACAGGGCTTGTCCTCATGGTCTTTTTAACATCTTCCTGGTGATCCACGCTGATTTGGCAGTTGTAGACACAGGATTTTGAATTTAGAGCTTTCCTAGTGAGGAGGAACTGGCCTTACGTGTAGTTTGGGTAGCAGGTGTGATACATCACTAAAGTAATATTTCTCTTTGAGCAGATAAGGCTTAAATGATTTAGATAAAGTACATATTCAGTCCACATAGCTGACTCCATCTATTGGTGCAAGTGCTGCAAAGCCTTTTAGGTTTTTTGATGATAGTGGTTCCTATAAAGTGCAAACAAGTGAGTGGGTGCAATGTATTTACAGAAGAATGTGATACAAGAATTCCTACGACACTGGCGTCCTTGATTTTATTAAATGTGTCACGATACACATGATCTCCTTCTGCAGTGAGTCTTGGGAAATGTAGTCTGGAAAAAATGAAGCCAGAGGTAAGGAAAAGGTGAAGATTTGAGGAAAGCAAATTTCAGCTTCCTGTAGGCACAGCAGCATCTCAGAAGATGCAGTTTAATGTTGAATTGTTGCAGAAAGAAGCAATATACTGCATTTGCAAATTCAGTCCTTTTTCTGTTCAGCAGAATAAAAATGTTGTTTTTCATGTTGTCAGCAAGATGAGAATAGATGTTGGCTCTCCTTGTTGCATAGGTTAGAAGCCTTATACCCTTAGCCATCTCTAACATGTATGTGAAACTGTGGTATCTGTACCTGTATCAGCTTTGCTGAGGAGCTGAAACTGATGTTGGTGTGTCCTGGTCCTTTGCAGATAGAGCATCATTTTAGAGAGAATAGGATGATTTGGGAGTTTGAGCCATAGTTTATTAAAATCAATGTGAGTCTTCAATGGGCTTTTAAATTATGTTATTATTTGTGAAGAAAGAATATGCTGGACCCTTTGCAAGGGAAGCTGTTTTTGACAGGAGCAGAACAGGAATTGGGAGCTCTGCTGGAAACAAGGCAGTGATACGGCAAAACCTTAGGGAGGTGATCACCTATTTCTCACTGCCACTGGGAGGCCCTTGCTAACTCTTTCTCAGCAGATATGATCTATTATGTCAGAGAAGCTCTATTCCCCAAATGAGCCTTAGAGGGTGTTAGTATTGTGTCTGTCTTCCAAGTGAACATAACTAAGGAAGAGCAGCACAGCGATATGCAAACCTTTTGTAGCAGGTGGTTGGCATGAGCTCATCCAAAAGTTCCGTATTTACCTCTATTAGTCTGTAAAATAGTCTCTCAGAGGCAGCAATGATAGCTACCTCAGGAGAGTCATTTAAGACCAGACAAAAGAAAGTACATCATAAGCCATAGAAGGCAGTCCCTTTTCTGTCAGGGGATGGGCTAAGTGACCTTTGTTTTTCCTTTCATCTGTAATGTTCTTGATTTTGTGTAGTGCTACTCATCTCAAGAGATCCCCCAGCACATTGCAAGTACGTAATGCACATAACTGTGAATTACAACTGGCTCTGGGTTGGCTGGCCATAGCCATCAGTCAAGCTGCACACAGCATGTGTATGTAGTGAGAGGAAGGGAAATACTATTGTCATTATTATTACTGAAGACATCCAGGTGCTGTGTCCTGTTACCTTACTACAGCCAGTGTACACAGAGGAACGAGAAAATGGGCAGGTCACTTCATATCGATGAATTATGGTTTTGCTGTAGTTTGAACACAGCAGTTTAAAATCAGATTTGGGGAGACAGAGCACCAAATTCTGGTAAACCTGATGAATAATATAGTCATTATTGTTAGTTTCATACATAATTGAATTCTAATGCTGTGTTACAGCTTTTCTTCCTGTTTTACTAAACAGCTGAGAAATTTAAAACTTTATTCTTTTTATATAAAGCGAGCAAGTGCAAGTAAGGATACATACTCAAAGAAAAACATGTTAATATAGTGCTTGGTTCATGTTTTGAGCACAGGATTGTACTAATAATTACAAAGATTTGTATAGTTTGCATATTAACTGTTGCATATATGAAAGAATAATCATGAACTTTAATTATAGAGAGCAGACTATTTCATCTGCATCTTTTCTTTCATCAACTGTGCTTTAAGTGTATTAACATTAGCATGCAAAGCAATACTGTATGGTAGTAAATTCATGGGCATGCCTAGATTAAGGCACAGACTAGCAAACAGCTGATTAATAGTGAGTCTTCAACTTGCAAATACCCTGATTTCCTGTCTCCTATCATGCATCAAGTATTTGGTAAATCTGGTTGCCTACTTATTCAAAACACCTATTTTTGCAGTACTGTTGAGGAAATAAGAAGTTTTCCTTCATTATTTGACTGTTCCTTTAATTCTGCTAAGAGAAGGGATAGTGGACAGCATCATTACTGATCAGAACTGGGGTGTACTTTTCATCTTCACTAAAAAGTTAAGAAGCTGGTATGTATAAAAGCTAGGAAGACAAGTTTACCTGATAAAACAGCATTTGCTGTGTTGTGATTTGTAATTACCATTGTTTTGAACTGTTTGCTGTTTAGGGCATGGTCCAGATTTGATGCAGGAAATGTTCTGAATAAAATTCACATAACTGCAACTCTAACTTTACAGTCCAGACATCTATATCTTAGTTTCAAAGCAACATAATTAAGGAAAATAATTCCTGTTATTGTTCTGTTTTATAATCAGTGCTACATGTGCATGTTAGATGAGACTGCAAAACATTTATGAGGGAATTCATAAAGACATATCTTGTAAGTACAGGCTTTCAAGGAAGAGGACTGCTATGCAGTAAAGATCTGAATGAAGGACACAGTAATTGTGAAGCCACTGGCTTTCATAGCCAGTGGCAGTGCAGACAAAGATACTGATTCCCAGCCCTCAGATGAGTAGTGGTGCCTAAGCATGCCTGAGAGAGAGCATGCTTACAATCCCTGTGGAAATTGCTAACCATAAATCTATTTAAGCCCTGAAAAAAGTGTTTGGACTGCATGAAAAGCTGCAGATGGACTGAGAGAGGAGCAAGGGGGAGAAAAAAGTAAAAGGTAGCTGTGAAAATGCATTGTATTTTGCTTCTTATGTAAGAAGAACCACTATCACTCCCACAGGCATTTAAGCAGAGTATTCTCACTGCTTTCAGAAGGGCATTAAGTAAGGCAAGAAAGACTTATGTACTTATAGTGCTTATTGAAGGAAAGGTTGATAGAGTTTATTCAGAGGAAAACTGAGTTTACTGGATTTTTAAAGAAGTTCAGGAGACTGTTTTAGATAGTTGTATTCTTTTAGTGCATAACCCTGTCGGCCAAATAAGAGTTTGGTGGGCTTTTATGAAGGTTTGCCATGTGTAACATTGACAAGTGTTTTCTGTCACACAAGCAGCTTTAGTTTAATATTTGATGCAGAGGAATATTCCTTCTAAAGGAGGTTACCCAAAGGATTCAGAAAGGCTTCCTCTTTCAGTCACCGCAAACATTTTCCTTTTAGATTCTTTTTAGATATATATTTTAGTTGCATCACTTTAGCAAAAAATAATTGGCAAGGTGAAACTGTAGAGCAGCATTGAAAATTTCTCCAAAGTAAAGTCTGGCTAAGACTCACTTCAGTGTACAGTAGCAGCATGTTTGTGCTGTATGGTGGTATGAACTCTCCATCTGCAGATGTCAGCCTCCTAACTATCGCTCTGGTCAGGACTGAACATATGGTTGAGCAGTGTTTTTCAAAACTTGGACTGGCCTCTTCATGCTGTGGACTTTGTTTATGGTTGAGGAAGGGAGGAAGCAGAAAATGAGTTAAAAAAAAAATGGTGTAAATGATCTGACTGTCTGCCACAGTGCTTCCTCACAGAAACACAGGTTTTTTGCATCTGGCACGTGTTCTTGCCTAGGTTACTTAGGAGAGAAAAGAGCTGTGGTGGTGCTGAGGTCATTTCATTTTGTAAAACCTGGTCTGTGCACAAGCACACAAGCATTCATAGAATCATGGAATGGTTGTATGTAAAAACCTCCAATATTCTTTATTTACTAATTTAATTTGATGATACTTTAAGTTTCATTCAAGGTCTGACATAAAATCAATTTTTTTTTTTTTTTAATGTATTTTTGGAAGAATAACTTCTGCACCCTTCATAATATATTTTCCAAAAAAACATGTTTAGATGTTTGGTTCATGGCATTTTCTGTCTACACTGAAAACTTATTGCCGGTATGTGACATGACATTTGCTTCATGACATCTGTTTCAGAACTGGTGGGGAGATGGTGTATGCAACGTTTTGCCTGATTTTGCTAGGGACTGTGTTACTTCATCAGAAACAGTCCATCATTCCCCCTACAGTTCCTACTCGTCAGGGCTGTAACACCACTGCTGCTAGAGCCACCTGCAGGCAGAAGTCACTGTGCTGGGCAGAGACCTGTGCATTCAGTTTTGTACCGATAGGACCACTTAGTCCCTAATGGCCTGTATTGCTCCTCAGGTAACATTATCTGTGCAGTTACAGCGACCCCCTTTGTCATTCCTGCCTGTTTGTCCTTGCAGAAATCTAGAGGGACCTCCATTAGAGTCTCTTAAGTTTATACGCTAGGAATATTTAGTCCGGGAAGTACCTGTTTGCTCCCTGCAACAGCTTTCTTCCAGTGTGGGAGGTATGTTGGTGATGTGGTTGGAGAACTAGGCCATGAATGGAGGATGAGGTGCCATGGAGACTCCTGCCTCCTCTGGCACTGGAGCTGGGGATAGCTGTCATTCAAACAAGGTTGCTGAACCAGTGCCCTGCTTATAACAGCACCAAGGTTTTGTGTGGGTGATGCAAAGCCACTAATGTTTTCTCATCTGTCCCTACCATAAGCTGCCTGTACAGCGCCAGTGCAGCTTAAAATCTGATCCCCAGTGTCTTTACTGATGTTGCTAATGAGGTTACCAATTAATGGCACCTAATGGCCTGTTGTAGCAGTGGTTTTGGTGACAGAGACAGCTGTCCTCTGGGAACTGTGCTGAGACTGTGAACTCATTTTGTATAAGCAAGTGAACAGCTGTTGCAGAAACATTGATGGGAGGGATTAGGTCACTCACTTCATCTCCCTTCCACCCCAGGGCTATTCCTTGCAGTAGGCAGCAGGTGGAAGGAGTAAGCATCTTTAAGGGACAAAAGCCTTTGCTGGAGTGGCACCAAGAGCTCTAGACACAAAGCCATTATGTCCCATTAGCAGTCTGCTGATCCATCCTGTTCCTCTGACTTTCTGAAGTATTTTACCAATTAATTAAGACTTTGAAGCAATTTATTATTTGTTTAGAACTTCTGTCACTGAGATGTGCTGATCTACGGTGTGGTATCCTCTTAGCACCCAATTGCAGTATGTCACTCTTGGCACATGCGTATCATGTCATTTATGGGAAAAGCTCCCTCTGCAAACACCCTTGCATCAGAGGCTTGTGAGCATTTGGAATATAATTTTAAAACATACATTTAATTTCTCAGGCAGCACTTTGGGGTGCTCAGTTCTCATTATTTAAGCTTCACTTTAGTCTTAGGTTACTTTTGGCGTACAGTAGTTGCATTTCATCCGTCTGAAAAAAGGTGGCATTATAGATCTACATTGCATTCCCCTAGTGCTTGAATACCTGTGAAGTATAGCACACTTTATGTAATTGTTCATTTTTGGAACATGACAGGAATATTAAGGGTTAACATTTAGTTAGCAGCTTGCCCATTTCTTTTTTGCTGAACTGATGACAATACCAGATATTATAACTTAGAAAAAAAGCCAAAACATACTAAACAGGACTGCCCTAGGAGTCATACCATTCATTTTAAAAGCCTCTACAGTAAAAAATATTTGAAGAGAATTAGTTGTTTTGTCCTGGTAACTTGATTTGGGAAAAACAAATCTTTTCATGCTCACCAGATTACTATACTGATACAGAGCGCTGTCTGTTTTGAGATGAAAGTAAACCTGAGTTTTGTATGTATCCTTGTTGCTAGGAACTTTCAGAAGCAAAGTTTCTGAGTGCTGAACTGTCAGAGTGGGGAGCTGAAGTCCCTTCCCTTCGAAGTAGTCACCATGAGTAGCTGACCCTTCCAGATTACCTGGGAGACCTAAAAGGCAGTTTCCCAGCTAAGCAGTTAGCTTGGCATTGTAATCTCTGAAAAACCTTTGCAGTAACTGTTTACAGATTGGCAGATACAATTATCTGATAAAATGCATGGAGAGTAGAAAAACATGAAGTGTTTAAGGGAAATATCATTTCAGTATTTGTACACTCAATGGTCACTTGTGCTTCACTGAGTTGTCATCCTATTTTTTGGCTTAGCTTTGTGGTGTATTTACAGTTTTTTGAGCAACTGAAGAGATCTGTACACAGAAAGATTACCACCAGCCTTAGAATCACTTCTTTGAAGTTTTGTTGGTGTTTCTCAGTTAGGAGAAATCCTATTTTATAGCTATCCTAATACTTACCTCTATGTTCAGTTTTACTTTCAGTAAAAGAATAACTTCACTTTAATGGGATAAATTTTCACACACTTTCATCCTTTTTCATGGTTAAGCTTGAAGTTCTTGGCAGTTATTTAAGCTTGAAAACTGCAATTTCTTAGAATTCACACAATTACAGAAGTCTGGTAAAAGTTCCGCATACCTGGATGAATCATCTAATGAGTCATCAAGAAGGAATAAACACATAAAAACTTTTATCATGAATGTGAGCTTAAAGAAAAACTTCAGTTAAATTTGGCAGTTACACTCCTTCCCTTTTCAGTTATCCTTAGTATCCTACCTGGGTTTATTAGCTCTTAGCTACTTACTGGAGTTTGAAGTGGGTGAGTGAAATGTGGTGGAGATATCCAGAACTGTAGTGAGTGTTTAAAAACAAAAAATAGACTGCAAAGTCAAAACTTAATTGTTTCTAATAGAAAACTAACCCACTAGAAAAGAGGCAGCATCCTTCAGGGAACACGGTTACAGCTGGTTATCAAAAAAAGAGGAATAGTTATTGCTTCTTTTAGAATACAGACTTCTGAACAAAGTATTTTGAAATGGTCTAAGATCAGAAATTATTTTAGAGATTTTTTTTTAAAATTAGGAATTCTTTGATAAATTATAGTTAAATTTAATAAAAATATGCAATTTGCTAAAATTTTTTTTTTTGTTGTTCTTGTTAGAAATTGACCAAAATTGTTCACCTTTGACATGTGAACTTCCATCTCCCTACAGGTGTTGTATGTGCTCTTCCTCTCTCTCCGTCCAGTTCTAGCTTTGGTTCTGTTGGAATTGTCCCATACTCTTCACTGAATATGATACATTTAATGCCTGGGTTAATTGTTCCTATGTTAAATATGCCAACTCAACATACTTTGTAGACAGCATACAGCATGAATTTGCATTCTTTATCAAAAAATAAAGGAAAAAAGGCCTGCTGTAACCGGACTTCATCTAATGATAGAAGCATTGCCTATTGTTTTAACAGGCTGAGGAGGCAGGTATTTGCTGGAGGGAGAGGCAGGTAGAGGGAATAATGTGGCAAATGTGGTCTCCATGTAAGAAGAGGATTTTGTTGGGTTTCTTTCTGCTCTTCCTAGTAATACCAGGGCCATGTGTGTTCCTGAGCATATTCCTCATTGGTTTGTGTAATGCTCACTGCAATGTGCATGCGTGAAAATTCCTATATCCTTGTCTTACTAAGGAAGCTATGGCTGCATCCTCAGTGGCATTTAAGTTTGAAGAATGAGTGTGCCTTTGCAACAAAGCTCCTGACCGTGATCGCTGTGCTTCATTTCACATTGCAGTGTTTTTTCAGTGCATGAACCAGATTTCTTTCAGTGAAAGAAAAGTAACATTTGTTCCAGGCATTCACCTATTGGGTTGTAACCAGAAGTGGGTGTCTAGTGCAGGGGATCAGGTTAGAGCTAGTCTGAAATAAATATGGTGCGGAATCATCTCCTTGGTGTCGGCTGGTTTGCTCTACAGACCTGGTGCTCCTTTGGTGCCTCATTTACTCAAGGAGATACAGCTCCTGTTAGCTTGCAGCAGCAGACTTCACAAATAATAAAATGTGACCTCTCTTGTGACCACTGTTGTTCATAATGGTTGTAAAAATGTTTAAACACTTAAGGAAAAATATGATCAGGTTTTAGTGTGCTGAGGAGAAAGAGCATTCAGGCCTCAGTTAAGAAGTAACTCTTAACTATGATGAGTAAACTGTAACCAGGGCTCTACCTGTCCTGTATTCCAAAATGGGGTCTTCTCTGCCATTCTTTCAGGGCTCTGAGTGCAGTTATCTTAAGGCAGCCTTTTGAAATTGCCCCTTGCTTCCCATGTCCAAGTTTAGTTTCAGTAGGAGACACAAGAGTCAGTCATCCACACTTCTGAAGAAAGATGAAACAGAAAAGTTTCTGCCCTTCTCCAGTACTGAAAGAGCTTTAAATATTTATCTCAGAGGAACACTGTCCAGGTTATTATCCTGTTCATGCTCAAGTGGCCTCTGAAGATTACCTTTGAAGATATCTTGTCTGTCATGAAATAACCTTCAGTCCCATTTTACTACACTTAGAGAAAAGGTGACAGACGTTCCCTTTGCAGTTTGACAAGTTGGATTTCACAACCCATTCTGTCCAATTGCTAGATCTTAATTTAATAGAGCTAGAACCTGAAAGGACCCAGTAGGATTGTCCTTTTGGGTAGGATCTTTTATTCTTATAATGGTACTCATCATTCACCATTATTGTTTATGGACAGAGATTTGGCTTTGGTGCTTTCCCAACATCTGGACTCGTGTAAGAGAGAAGAAAGGGACTTCTGCTCCATATTGATTTGGCCTCTCTAGCTGTTTATTAGGTCTCTTGGACTCCTCTATCAAGACAGAGGACTCTTTCTCACCTACAGCTAGCTTTCCTAACATCCCCAAACTTTGTTGCTTAATTTTAGTCTCTTATCTCAAATGACATATTGATTTGCCATTTTACTTCACTTTATTCTCTTTATTTTCATGATATATTTCCACAATTAGTTAGACGTGTTGCTACCATATCCTAACTTACTGGTTTAGTCCTTGTAGGATTTATTGTTCTAAACATTCCAGAGAGAGGACTTAGCTGAAAATGGTTCTGGTGTGCGTATATTAAAGTATCTGCCAGGATATAAGTCTGATTTTTCCTGTCTCCATCTGCTGGTAAAAGATGAGATTTGCTGCACAAACATACAATGAGGAACAGAAACTATTAATCTCAAATAATAAATATCCCTTTCACTGTTACAGACACTTTCCATTAGGAACTGGATAGAAAAGATCAATTTATTTATTTTTAGGCTGCTTAATAGTAGCTATCAAACACTATAGCTTTTGATCTGTTTTGGATTTGGATTTATATTGCATTGACAGGAATGAGTTTGTTATTCAAATGGATGTACTGATAACCTGGGAATTCAAATTGGTGTGCTGATGAAACTAGATTTACTCATTTCCATGGGAGTAAGAGACACTCTGAAATGGTCATCCCTCTTTTTAAATATTAATATTTTTACAGTTACTGAGCAGGCAGATAAAGGAAATAATCTATAACCAGATTTTTAATCTGATCATTGATTTTGACTTATTTCTGCAGACAGGTATAGAAAGCTCAAGTTATATATAAATTACCGTTGGTTCCTCCTAGCAGTTGCTATACATAATTTTCCTATGTTGAATCCAAAGGGAGTAAAACACCTACATACAATCATGTTAGGAGCTCACGAGGTATAAACTAACAAGGTGGGGGTTTATGTGCACAATGTTTTGTTCATTCAGAGCACAATGTTTCAGTCAGCAAAAGACTTGGCTTCCTATCCAGGGGAACTGCTTCTTTAAGACTGCAGTGGGTGACACTAGTCAGCAAAGGTGTGGTAACACAAATGTGCTTTAACTCTGCTGTTGTTTGAACTGGTTGTACAAGAAAAATGTTATTTTTGCATTAGAAGCACTCTTACATTTGTATGTGATTTATGTTGTGTAATGAAATATTTAGGTTGATTGTTATTTCCATCTACTTCTAATGTTTTGTGGCTTTGAAGCTTTTACAACAAAGGATTAGATATATATTACATTTTCCATAAAACCACCAACCAAGCCTTTACTTTTATTTTATATTTCAGTCTGTCATGTGTTTATAGGAGTATTCTTCAAACACTGTAAATATGCTGATAGTTATGTTCATTCATGAAGCAAGAGGCTGTTTTATGAGACCTGTTTTCACCAAGAAATTTCAACATGAGATGGTGCAGGTATTCTCAAGCAAGGAATTGCAAGCACTTTTGTTTCAGTGGCTTTAATTTTAAAGGCTTGTATTAAATTTTTTTCTTCTCTACAAAGTAACTGTAAAAATGACAGCCTTTTATTTAATAGCTCTTTTCACTGTCTTGACTAAGAGTTTTATCTGTTCACTTCACTGGAAAACTTATTTCCCTCCTTTACTCCCACTAGCCCTGTAGATTCCTCCTTGATGCAAGAGACTCTTTCCTCAATCATCCTTGTTCAAAGGGATCCTTAGGCCTTTCTGAGAGGTGCAGAACTCTCTGTAGACATCACTTGTGTCCAGAAATTTTTTTTTTTTTTTTTGTGTAGATATCTAAAAATTAACAACTAACCTTAATCTCAGAGTTCAAATGGGATTTGTAGGTCTGATAAGGAAAAGAAGCATTGATTTATTTGTATTCTAAGAACATAGGAAAATGTCTGAATAAATATAAAACCAAGAGTACACAGAGCACCCTGCAATGCAAAGGGTGAAATTAAGTAACTGCTTACTGGTAGAGATTGAACCCATTCCAGCCGCTGTAAGGATGAATTGTGTTTTGGCAGTGCCCATCTTTCTGCTGGCCATAGAGGATGACCAACAACTGGTTTAGGGTGGGGGCATATCTCAATGATGGCTGAAATGAGCAGCATGAAGCTTGGTCTGGAAGATTTTAGAGTGTAGGTCCAGTTTTTGAAGTGAAACATTCAGTGAGGCTTCCATTTCTAAGTCATTTTTGAACATGAGGCTTGGACTCTTGCCATGATGAATTAAAGTCCTAAAAATACCTCAGTGATTTATAAATATCCTCCTTGCTATTCCAGAGTTGTTAGTGCCCAAGTCACTTTGAAAGTGGCATTTAAGCTTCTCAGTCCTAGAGTTATCAAGAAGGAACTCAGTTAATATCTAGTCTGTCCAAGACAGGATTTACTGAAACTATTCCTGACAGATATTTGCCTAACCTGGTCTCAAAATCCTCCTGTGACATACATCCCACAGCCTCCCCAGGCAAACTGTTAATGTACTTCACTATCCACATGAATACTGAGTTTTTCCTAATGTCTAATGTAAATCTCCCATGCTGTGATTTAAGCCTATAACTTGTCCTGTCCCTTGTGGACATTTCATAGCCTTTCAGACATCTGAATAGCATTATCATGTATTCCCTCATTTGTCTCATTTTAGCCTTAGTTGAGGCTAAAAAAAAGTCCCCTTAGGCCCTGTGAAAATTTTTACCCAAAGCCAGCTTATAAAGTAGAGCTGCTTTGTTAATGCGTTTATCAAATAGCAATTTCAGGATAAAAGTATAGTGTAATGGCATATGGCAGGAAAGCTTGATACGACTGTGTCCACTTCAAAGACTTTATGATTTAAATGGAGATTTGAGGTTGTATCATTTGCCCAGCTTTTACTTATTGGGATGTCAGTACTGGGATATCAAAAGTCTCAGTGTGTAGCTACCTTATTCACATTACTCATCTGGTGTGTTGCTTCTGCAGCTAGGGCTTACATCTCTGCACAGCACTGTAAGTTGCCAGATGGGCTGAACAGCTTACTCACAGCAACTCAGCACCTTCTGCAGCACTGCAGGCTTTCTGAAACAAGGTCTACCTTATTGCCTTATGCAGCACTAAACAGAACAAAGCTTGTCCTAGTCATGTCCAGGCACCCACAGATAAAGTTATGATGAAGTTACAAGCATTGATGTTAAATAATAGTACTGTCTTCACCAAAACTAGTTTGCAGACTGTGTAAACCATTTTTTTCCCCTGCCCTTATTGACTGACAAGATTTGGAAAGTTTGCATTCATTTTCTGGTGCTTCGATTAGGAGGCATGACAGAGACTTGGCACAGATTTTTCTGCCTTGTATTTTTAGAAGTAGTAGCAATGTTTAGTGCTTTATTCAGCTGGATGGAGAAATACAGCTTCAAGAGCACACCAGCATCCTGCCTACCTGCCTTTGGGTATCAGTGTCTGGGGAGGGAGGTAGGAGGACCATCAAAAGAGAGTGTTCTACACTATGGCCACCAAAAGCAGCAAAACGAGTTATATTTTTCAGTTTCTTCTCTGAATGTATTCCTAATGTTTGCATGTATCAGCTCTGCTGAGGTGACATCTCAGGTTTTAAAATAATATTGTTGTAATGTATTTCTCTTTAATTAAAAAAGAGAGCTCCCCCATAGGAAATTTCCTAAAACAAAACTCATTAGTAATAAATGGATTAAATCTTCATCAGTTAATCAACACTATAAACTTCTGAGTGTTTGGAGAGTGATGTGAGATAACACTGTCCTCATAATAGGAGTGTTTGAAATCATTAGGGATCCCACCGTGCTGTTTGGGTGCTGAGAAAATAATGATTGAAGATGAGCTCCCTTACGGAGCTCACATGTGAATTACTGTAAAGGTTAAAGCTGCAAAGATCTGGATTTTATGTTGGACCCACCTCTAAGGCAATTTCTATTAATAGTGGGAGTACTGGTGCGCCATGCCAAGCAAATTCTTAATGATGCTGGTAGCAGAACCTGTCACAATGCTACAGAATTTTTTGAGCTGGTTAGTGAAATTTTAGAGACTTTTCATGGGATAGGAACTTTGCCACCTTCTCAGAGCAACTGTTCCCAGCTGATCTCTCTGAAACTTTGAGCTGTGGTGGAGACTGCACTTCAAATTCCTCATCTTCTTCCACTCTGCATCCTCCACACTGTCACTTCTGTCAGGACTGTGGCAATCTTCTGATCACACGTGCAGGAGTTCTGCTCTGGTCCAACTGCCTCTTGGGGATAAAGAGCACAATGTGCTGTGCAGATGGAAGGGACCATGTAGCTTTGGGCAGGGAACCTCTCTGAAGAGTTTGGACATACTGGAGCAGGACAGGACAAAACTTGTCTGGCTGGTAGTGTATCAACACCTCCTAACTCAGTATCATTTGGAGTCCTGCACATTGAAGAAGTTGTGCTACAAAGGCACTGACATTTTCTCCATCACTGCTGGGAATGTGTCAGAGCTCCTCTGTGTCACCCCGGGGGGTTCTTTGGAGTCATTTGGATTATTTAGGTTCTTTCTATGAACTCTGTGAAAAATGAAAGTAAGTGGGCTGGAACAAAAATAAGGGCAGTGAGGAAAATAAATCGTGTTTGTCCACATCCAGCAAACTTATTGGAATGAGGTAGCAAGAAGTTATGAGCAAAGGGATGGCAACTGGGAGTCATACATAATTATTGACTCTTAATTTCTCATCTTTTGCCTTTATTTGGTCATTACAGCAATAACTATGTGTGTTTTGTCACAAAAGGATCAATGTAAATTAGTTTTGTTCTTGCATGAATTACAGCAGCAGTAATGGCAATAGCAAATGTGTTTATTTTGGTGAGCCCTTATTGCTTAAAATGCACATGAAGGTCAGGTGACACTGCTGCCTTCAGACATCTAAATTAAAATCCTGTGTTGGAGTACAAGTAAATTGGCCATTCTTATTTTATTCTTTATACTCTTAGACTGTGTTACAAAATACAGCCTGCTTGATAGGTGCCTGCTTGGGGAAAAAAAAAGTCCCAATTCCTGACCCTTCATTAGAATTAAATCCGTAGACAGTTGTAAAGCAAACAAACAAAATCCCTCCTTTGGATGGTCCTATTTAAAAGACAAAAACTGAATTGCACTGATTAATTTCAGTGACACTGGGGACTGTTTCTGTTTAGAACTCTAGCTACAGTCGCACTATCAGTTTTGAAAATCAGATGGTAGGTGTCCTCACTTTTCTGTTACTTGTTCCAACAAGACATCTGTGTGTAAAAGTCATAAATTTTAAAAAATCCCTTTCATTTCTTCATATTGTGATATGTCTTCATGTAGTATATTTTCTAGCAGGTTTTGCAGGGGCAAATTGTTTGTAACAACTTCCTTTGTATTCATAATTACAGTCAGCTCTGTCACCTGTGAATTAAAACCTTTTATTAAATACCTTTATGAAATGCTGGGTACAGATTTACTGGGAGGGGAATGAGGCAATAAAAGAGCTGTTGCATTGTTATTAAGAGCTGCATAATGCATTTCTGTGCCATGTGTTTGGGACTGCTTCTGCCTTTGAATCTTGTTTGTGCATTTGAGGAAAGAAGCACAATACTTTCTGTTTTCTTTTTTAAATACTGGAGTGAAAGATCCCTTTCTATCATGAGGCCAAATGCCCTGGTTTGTCAAAATGAACTGCTTGAAAGGGTCCGTATCATCCTTCTGACCATATGGCTTTCCTACAATACTGTTTCTGTTATTCACAGGGTGGGTGACCTTCAAATCTCAGTGGAAGGGTCTTCAATTCCCTGCTAAAAAAGGAAAACGCATCCCTTGATTATCATAATTTTATCTATTCATCCTGTCCTCCTTACTTTTCTCTTTTTATTTCTTTTCAGGATGGAGTAGGTGTAGATGAGAAGCTGTCTTTACGGCGGGTAGCTGTCGTAGAAGATTTCTTTGACATTATCTATTCCATGCATGTTGAAACTGGGCCTAATGGAGAACAAATCAGAAAACATGCTGGACAAAAGAGAACGTATAAAGCAGTAAGTAGAACAACTAAAAGCAAACATCAGTTCTAAAAGCATGAACTATTTGGGCTGTCACATGGCATGTGATTTGTGTGTTTCCAGCTGGATTAGTACTGTAACCCTCACCCTCAAATTTATTTCAGAGCTCTTTCAATAATGCATGAAAATACGCAGTTTAGAAATCACATTTTATGTGTAATAAGGGCTAAATATGTTGACTTCAATAGAGATTTTATCATTGGTACAAGCAGAGAATTTATCCTTTCTATGACGGTTGGACAATTTCTCTAATAACTGAATTAATAGTTATTAAATTGATGAAGTCTTAAAGAAGACTTAGGAAGTATTGCCACCTTTGCTAAATGAGGTGCTGTACTTCAGTAGGTGAATGAATTTGCCTTATAGTTTATTACTGCAGACTATTTATACTTAATGGTTTAGTGGTATGAACAACAGAAAGCTACTAGGTACAATGAGAGAAGTATTGCAGGCAGCTCTCACACCTGTATAAACCAGCGTAGGAGAGAGAAATTATTATTTCCAAGATTTTTAATTGCATGTTGTTGCTTGACCTAACCAGTTCAGCCTTAAAACAGCTATAAATAGCTTTGTGGTTAGTGGCACAAATAGAACACTTCCTTTTCTTCCGGAGAACTAATGAAATATTTACTGCACTTTCCCAAGGTGCTTAAAATGTATGTGCTTGCCTGGATTTGGATGGCCAAACTTTCACGTGCAGTGCTGTGGTAGTGCCAGGTGCTCAGTAGTTGATCCTGACTCCCTGCCCAGCTGTTTCCAGCTGCAGAAGCACTGGGGTCTCTCCCAGGGCAGCAGGGCAAGGGCTCCCAGCCAGGCCCCATCTCACAGCCTTGGCCAGGGTACCGGCCATCTGAGACACCTCTTCCCATGGCCCCAGTGGGATGAGAGTGGCGGGGGGCTGTACATAGGGCCCTGAGATGACCTGTTGTCCTCAATACAATGTTCTTCACCTTAAAAACAAGCTGCAGTCATGTCAGTGTTTTTTCATTAGGGGTCACCAAAATGTGGGGGAACTCCAGGTTTCTGATATTCACATCTTCAATTTTAGCTGTAATAGCTATTTTTCCATTACTGTATTTTTCAGGTGTATAACAGTCTTCAGTATGTATCTATGAATCCCTTCACACATGTTTTATTTATAGGCTATTTCAGATGGTTTTTGTGGGGTAAGCTCTTGGCAAAGTTTCTTATAATTTGTTCCCAGCGGTATTGACCTTAAGATAGATAGATAAAGACATCAGTCATCTGGGTGTGCTTCTGTAAGGCTTGGAGTATTATTTCAGGGTGAACAAACACAAACTGTCTAAATTAATTTTCATCTGTCACCTTGGCCATTTGATGCTTGGTCTTCACTTTTAGAAAGCGTTAGAAAAGTAATACTTTCATTGACCTTTCACTTTCTATTTTGTTTTACCTCAGTAAGCTGTTTAAAGCTATAGGTCACAAACTGTAGAATAATATACAAGTATAAGGAATGTGGCCAACTATAAATACAATACTTCAAGTCATAATCTCACAAATACATGACAAGTATTTACTACCTTAAGAATCCCATGATTCCAGGTCAGATAATTTTTTTTTTTAATCACAAACAGCATGAAAGACAACAAGTGTATCTTCAAGGAGAACTATTTGTTTAGATTTAATAGCCTACACTGGAGTTTCGTTTGATGTCAACTTTTATTGCAATTGGTATCTGAGCTGATGACGTTGTTATGAACAGAGGATAAGGATGCCCAAATGTAAGCCTGTGTCATTACCAGGCTGATTGATCTTTGTGCATTCATTTCATTGAATATTAATTTACTAAGCACATTGAGTCCCGTGTTTCCCAAGGACAGGATTCACGTATATAATTTTTAAAGACTTCCATAGATTAAAAAAAGGAAAAAAGAGTCCAAAACAAACTAGTATCAACTCTTGCTCTCTATCCTGACATGAGAAATAGGTTAAGTAAACAGGCCTCTACCAGAGTAACTGGGTAAATCCACGCTTCTTTACTGGACCTGCCCATGAAAATGCCTTCACTAAAAATTATGATCTGGTGTGTTGATCCATTCCAGCAATCCATGCAATCTCTGTGGCACTGAAGGAGGAAAGAGGTGGTATCTTGGGTAACTGTCTCACAGAACATTAGACCCTAAAAGCTTTATAAATCAAACTGAAGTACTTTGGCAGGGTTTAATTTTATTAAGTGAATTGGGAACAAGATTAATTCAGTTTTACTTCTTTATTCACATGTCAAACGTGAATCATCCTTGAGATCTGTGAATGTATTTATCATGCATATGTATTCACCAAATAGTTTGAGCGAAGGATTTTTACAGGAAGGATGGTTCACAAACTGTATGCTACAACTGCTATTTGTTACTCGTGATTCCTGGCATGCTTCACATTGCTCCTGCTCTCTTGACTGGATAACTGAAACATTTTAATGGAAAAATGATGGGCAAAACCCACCACAATTTTGGTACAACATTGCCAAACTTCTGAAGTTTGTAAATATTGTCATGGATTTTTAGTACCTGAGTAGTTCTTAAAAAAAAATATGGCACAGCCTTAAGAATTGCAGCATATTGATTTCAGGTAATTAATTTGCTTGTATGTGAGTGAATCTCTATTTAAAATAGTGAACCTGCTGCACTCAACATAAGAAGGACATGGAGCTGTTGGAGAAGGTCCAGAGGAGGGTCACAAGGATGATCACGGGGCTGGATTACTTCCTCTACAAACCTCCTGAGCAAGTTGGGGCTGTTCAGCCTGGAGAAGAGAAGGTTGCGTGGAGACCTCATGGCAGCCTTCCAGTATCTGAAGGAGACCTATAAGGATGCTGGGGAGGGACTCTTCATCAGGGACTGTAGCGATAGGAGAAGGGGTAATGGGTTCAAATTTGAACAAAGGAAGTTCAGGTTGGGTATAAGGAAGAAGGTAGTTACTGTGAGGGTGGTGAGGCACTGGTACAGGTTGCCCAAGGAAGTCGTGAATGCTCCATTCCTGGTGGTGTTCAAGGCCAGGTTGGACAGAGCCTTGGGTGACATGGTCTAGGGTGAAGCATCCCTGCAGTGTGAGGCAGGGGGTTGGAACTAGATGATCTTAAGGTCCTTTCCAACCCAAACCATTCTGTAATTCTATGGTTCTGTGGTTCTATGATTCTATGATTAGAAGGGTAATGAAATTGTCAAAGGTGACTTAATTAATTCCAGTTCATTTATATAGAGTAACAACTTGGAATAGGTAGAGTCTTTTTGATTTTTGATAAGAGTTATCCCAGATGCTGGAGTGCTGAAATACATCAGTATGTCTCTCTGAAAGTGTGTTCAGAACAGTTTACAAACTGAGTTAGTAAATCTGTAATCTGCACTGACTTACGTTAACTATGTGGAAAGGAATGGCATTTTTGCAACTGATTGATTTCTGTGGGACTTCCTACAGTGGTGCTGTACAAGAAAATAAATAAGATGTGGTGCTTTGTAGCTCTAAAAGAGCAGCTTATTGGAAGGGGGTCTTTATATTTTACTTGGGACAGCAATGTACCAAACTAAAACTTTATGATTTCTTGGCAGAAACCGTATGGATTAATTAGGAGGGCATCTGTGCTTCAATATTTAAGTTTAGAATAAGGCCCCATTTTCTTCTATGCACACAAATAAGAAGAGAGTTGTAGGAAGTCCATGTAGATGTGGGAGAGCAACCTTGAAAATACTCAAAAAAGAGTGAGCTTCCCATTTCACTGGCAGGTTTTGTGCTCATTTCTGGTGCCCAACTTGTATACAGTGTAAGATTGATGGGCTGTGTTTCTTGACAGCATAACTGTAGGTAGATCTACACCAGCAAAAAAAAAAAACAACAAGGCTTGGTTTATATATATAAAATGAAACCAAGAACTTTAAATTGTGTCTGGAGTACGACAGATTGAAGGCATGCTTAATGTGATGTTTATAATCTCACCTAGTTCCCCAGTTCCCAGGGAAGTTTACAAACAGCAAAAACACTGAAGACCTTGATCTAGAAGATAATTCCTTCACAAAGGCAGGATATGTGACACAAGGCTTGGCCAAGTCAGTTGCTCAGCAGAGGCACAGGTGACTAGGGAGGTGTGGAAGTTAAAAGAATGCGTTTCCTGGTGCCGAGGAAATCAGTGGTGCCCAAACAGGTCCATTCTTGTCCTAGATTCCCCCGAGGTCCTCTGCCCTGCTCCATAGAAGGTGCGGTGAAACGTGCTGGTGCAAGGAACTAGGTAAATGGTTGGTAGGAAGTACTGAGGATCCTTGTAGGGGTAACTCTGTTAGCACTCATTGCTACAGCTCAGTGTCCTACTGGAATTGCATTGCTTGGGGAGAGTACTTTTCACTTTCTGTCCTAAAGGACTAATTTTTGTACAGGCATTCCACCCTGAAAGGAGAACTGTGGTGTTGAAGTGGAGGTGGGGACACACAGGTGAGAAGTATTCAGGAAAAGAATCCATCTATTGTACTGGGAAAGGTGTGCAACAAGTGCATAGTGGGCTTCCTGTGCCTTTGTAGAGCTGTATGTTTTGATGTAAACTATTCATCTGTGAGTAAAATTTAAATTCGAGTGCTGAGGGGCATATCAGAGGTGGGAGTAAGTGGGAAAAGTTGTGGCTACAGCAGCAGCATAATGCAACAGGCCCAAGCTGTTAGGGCAACTCTGTGATTCAGTGCAAACCAGGGAAAAAAATAGCCTTATTACATTTTTCCAGAAACTAAAATGATCTGTGATGAGACTGAGGATGGAAAACAACTCTGCCTCCTCTCAGGCCTAGCTATGGGCACAGTTAGGCCTGATTTAGTGATCAAGCCCTATATTACAGAGTAGATTTTATTTTCTTTATTTTCTTTAATATTCTTTAAGATGTTAGACTTTCCTTCATTTAAACAATAGAGTGAGTCACCTGTGTATGTGTGGACAAAGGTTCCCAGAACTAAGTGCATCATTTCATAGAATCATAGAATCATAGAATCGTTAGGGTTGGACAGGACCTTAAGATCATCTAGTTCCAACCCCCCTGCCATGGGCAGGGACACCTCACACTAAATCATATCACCCAAGGCCTCGTCCAGCCTGGCCTTGAACACTGCCAGGGATGGAGCATTCACAACCTCCCTGGGCAACCTATTCCAGTGCTTCACCACCCTAACAGTAAAGAATTTCCTCCTTATATCCAATCTAAACTTCCCCTGTTTAAGTTTTAACCCATTACCCCTTGTCCTGTCACTACAGTCTCTAATGAAGAGTCCCTCCCCAGCATCCCTATAGGCCCCCTTCAGATCCTGGAAGGCTGCTATGAGGTCTCCATGCAGCCTTCTCTTCTCCAGGCTGAACAGCTCCAACTTCCTCAGCCTGTCTTCATACGGGAGGTGCTCCAGTCCCTTGATCATCCTCGTGGCCCTGCTCTGGACTTGTTCCAACAGTTCCATGTCCTTTTTATGTTGAGGACACCAGAACTGCACACAATACTCCAGGTGAGGTCTCACAAGAGCAGAGTAGAGGGGCAGGATCACCTCCTTCGACCTGCTGGTCACGCTCCTTTTAATGCAGCCCAGGATATGGTTGGCTTTCTGGGCTGCAAGCGCACACTGCCAGCTTATGTTCATTTTCTCATCGACCAGCACCCCCAAGTCCTTCTCTGCAGGGCTGCTCTGAATCTCTTCTCTGCCCAACCTGTAGCTGTGCCTGGGATTGCTCCGACCCATTTACCTGAGAACCATTTGTGTAAGTCTCATAACCACCTTAAGCATCTTAAATTCTGTGTGCATATTCATTGAATATTTTTACCTGTGAAGGATGATCTAATATCTGCCTGTTGAGCCTGTATAGCTGCTGTGCAAATCCTTGAAACATTACACCAGTGAACTTGAGTTGTGATTGAGACTTGTTATATCTGAGCAGGAGAAATGGGTCAGTTAATAAAACTCCCAACAGATGAATGAAAAAAGAGCACTGGGCTGATGAGCTGAAAGAGAAGCAGGCCTGTAAAACATGGGGGAGATATTGATGTGTCAAGGGAAAGCAGCTTGAGGCAGGACTCTGATCAGATAGGTAGTACATAAATACAGAACATCTGATGCATTACAGGAGTCTGTTAGATGTGGGGCAATATGTGGGGTCCTGTGCTTCATCCAGCTGTTGCAGTAATAAACGTTTCTTGGTTTGGGATCAGAGTATTCAGTAGCCTCCTTCTTTCCTGTCACCCTAAGAAAAACCTTCCTCTTAATGTGAAACATGGCGTGACTTCTCCCCTCCTAAACAGGAATGTGCTTTTGAGTCCCCCTGAGTATCACAGTGAATGTGTTTTCCTTGGGAAAGAATTTTTTGACATGTCTCACTCTGAAATAACATCATAATAACATTACAACTTCCCTGATCAAACAGGGCTAAAGCAGGTTGGGGCCTGGCTGCTTTCCATCCAAGGTAGACCTTGTCCTTGGGGAAGGAGAAGAATACAAGGTTTGTGCAAGATTTTAACACACTTAAATCCTTGCATCCACGCTATGCCTGTGTGCACGTCAAAACAGCCAAGCCCCATGCACTTTTACTCTCTGGACTTGCTCTTGCTTCTTTGCAAAGGGCAAGTATTGAGTGTCCTGGCAGTGGTCCCACTAGCAGGTGTTCCCCATTGCTTCCATCACAGAAAGAGGCTTCTGCTACTTGGGGAGGGAAAGAAAGGGAGCTGTGAAATAAGTTTAGCATGAGAAGGAACAGCATTTTCCCCTGTATAGCAGGGTAGCAAGCTCTTGATAAAACTCCCAGCAGTAAGATATCTGCTTTCCTATGTCAGCTTTCTATTCTGACCTCTTGCTGAGGAAAGGAGAGGACTTTCCTTGGCTGGCTTGCCCTCCTGTCATCAAGAAACCGATTTCTACCACCTGGTTTGATGGCTGTGGGCCCAGGACAGATTACCATCTTCACTTTCTCTCCCTGCCTCTCTCTCTCTCTCCCTTTCTCTCTCTCTCTCCCTGTCTTTCTCTCTCTCTCTCTGCTCTTGGAAGACTTCTTTGGATCATCTTCCCTCCCCTTACCCCCCTTAATTAAAAAAATATACACACAACAATAACAGAAAAAAACATCTATTCTGACACATCGTATCTTCCAGACTACACATACGTTCTCCATGTTAATTCTTTAGGGGTTAATAGGTTCACTTGCAAAATTTCACTCCCTCTCCTCACACTTGTCTTTCCTGCTCTGCCATATGTGTCCTAAAATCTGCCTTTCAGTTTAGAGCTTCTTAATTTTCCAAATAAAAATGTAGCTCTGAAAGCTACATCATCACAACATCCTGTACTTAAATCATCTGAATACTGGAGAGTGTAAAGGAGGCTGTGGCCATCTTCTCTACCTTCAGCGATGGAGTAGGAATGCAATATGCTGTCATAGACAGCTAGGGCATGCAACACTTAGCTCCAGTGTAAATCAGATTACATGTCCAGGTACTGGATTACTTGTCTTGTAGTAGTTGGGATCTTCATGGGATCCAGTGAAGCCTTTGTTTTTGGGCAATGTTTTGGATGGGTTGATATATGTCAAAATCTATTATATCATAGGCTTGTGAAATAAGATCATAAAAGTTTTGACTCTGAAGCGCTGAAGACGACTATTTTCTTCTGAGTTCAGAGTTAAAATGAAGTATGTGTAGGTGCGCATGTGACTGTATTCTTAGGAAATGTTTGCTTCTTATCCTATAACTCCTGAAGCTAAAACAAACCCTGTAGGATTTTTGCACTTTGCTTAATGCTCCATCTGTCTAGTTTCTTCTTCATATAACTTATTTTCCTTTACAACATAAACCACATTCATCTGTAAGAGGCATACCTATACACAAAACCTAAATACCAGCCTGCTAGAATCTGCTTATTTTCTGACTTGTCTGTTATACAGAATGCAGCCAGATATAAGGTAACATGTTTCTATAGGACCTCATAGCAGCCTTCTAATATCTGAAGGGGGCCTACAAGGATGCTGGAGATGGACTCTTCATCAGGGACTATAGCAACAGGACAAGTGGTAACAGCTTCAAACTAAAACAGGGGAAGTTCAGGTTAGATATAAGGAAGAAGTTCCTTACCGTGAGGGTGGTGAGGCACTGGAATGGGTTGCCCAAAGAAGTGGTAAATGCTTCATCCCTGGCAGTGTTCAAGGCCAGGTTGACAGAGCCTTGGGTGACATGGTCTAGGGTAGAGTGTCCCTGCTCATGGCAGGGGGTTGGAACTAGATGATCTTAAGGTCGTTTTCAACCCTAATTTTTCTATGATTCTGTGATTCTGTAAGCAACAGAAGACATGGTAATGTGCAATAAAAGCACTACTAAGAATAAGGAATCTCATAACACTTCATGTTTGAAACAAGTATACTTTTTTGTTTTTAAAGCAGTCCAAGTAATATTATCATTCTGGTAAATCACTGCTGATTGTTCTTTGATTGGTGCAGGCATGTGTATGAGCAGTTTCTTGCAGTTCATGCCAAAAATATGCTGGTCTGCATTGTCGACGTGTGGATGTTAATAATGCAATTTTCCCCACTTCAATTTGCTTGTCTGTCTTTATTTTTTTCTTAAAACATAGAACTCGGTGCATTTTTTTTTTTTTTATTGGTGTGGAATTGCAGTAAAACAATGTTTTTTTATTGCAGCACATCACTGAATGAGATGGTCTGGCTATATTTTTTTGTTAGCTAACAGCCTTGAGAAGAGAGGTAGGAGCAGGGCTGCTTGAAGGCAGTGAGAATATATAGCATCGTTGAGGACTGCATCATTATTGCTTTCTTTCAGAGAGAATAGAGGACAGAAACAATTTTCCCTGATGGAGTCAGACTACTGTCTAAGGTATTTCTGTGTAGTTACTTAGGAAGTGTCATAGGTCTCCAGATTGTGCTCTGAAGTACCCACATGCAAGCCAACTCCGTGAGCGACATCAGCCCAACCTTGTGCAGAAGCTGGTAAACTCAACTGAGGGGTGAAATGTAGGATTTTGTGTTCAGCCTTGTGATAATTTGGTTAGAGTTCTTCCTGGCTACAGGTGGTGCTAAGAGAGCTGGTTCAGAGCATGGCCACAGTGAGCAAGGGGCTATCTTCCATCTTATAAAATAGATGTGCCTTTCTTTAATGAGAAAGGCAAACAGGCATCTGCACTGCTGGGGACATGAGGTTTGGGAGGTGGTGTTTGTAAGCTTTCTGGCATTGAAAATTAGAAAGAGCTTTTTGTGTATATTTGAGGAGCAAGAATAAGGAAAGCTGTGGATTATGTCCTCTACATATCTCCTTTAATGGGATGCCTAACGTGTTATGCCAATTTATACAGGCTGAAGTCTTGAAATGGAAGTCATTGATTCAACTTACAAAGTAAACAGGGGAGGAAGTTGGTGAAAACTGGTGTTATTTAGGGAAGGGCATCCTTAAAACTGTGTTGCGGTGGGAGTTTGGAGACACAGGCATCTGCTATGTGGACGGATTTAGTTATAAAACCCAGTTCTCATATAGTCACTGGAGCATACCTATCAAATCTGGGCCTTAGCTTACTTGCTTTCCATGGAGGATTTTCATCTTGTTTGAGCAGAACTGGAATTTTGACAGAGATGCCTGATTAGAATAAATGGAGCATTCCTGTCTAATGCAGGCAACTAATGAATCCATGGGTAAGCTCCATTAATTTCAATACAGTGCTAAATGTGTTAAGTGTTAAGAGAGAGTGGTTGCTCTGTGTGTGCACTTACCAGTTTTCCTAATGCTAAATTCTAGCTGATTTTAAGTTCTTTTTTTTAGAATTCCATAAAGCATGAGTATAACCAATGATTTTGTATTCAGAAAGGTAAATAATCATCTGTTCTGTGGTATAACAGCCAGGAAAAATATGAAAATGCCTTGTTTTTTTTTTTTGGTAGGATCTCCCATTCATAAGTGGCTTCATTTAGTGTCTTCATTTTCAGATAAATTGCTTCAGGTCCACAGAAAATATTTTTCAATTTTCATCACAGAACAAATTTTGCTTTTATACTAATCCTCTTCTCCTCCCCAAAATAATATTTCTGTTCTATAAGTAAACAACAATAAAGCCTAAACAACAGTACCACAAGCAGGATGGTATAATTTCCATTCTTATTTTCTAATGCATCATTTCCATATATTTCCTTGACTCACATCACATCAACAAACATGAATTTAAAGTCTACCTATTTTCCAAAATACTGCCACTGATAATCTTGTCCCATGGAGTTTTAGGAAATGTAAGTTTTAACACAGGTTAAGTAGGTGACATGCCAAGGAGAAGAGTGTAAGAGAGTTAAAACTGGCCATTCTTCCTCCTCCTAGCACCCTCGTGAGGAGCACGAGTGATTTGCACAGTGTATCATCCCAGTTACATCCAGTTAAAGAAAGTTATCTTGTCCTTGCTGCATGCACACTTTCATACACCCCACCTCCATCCTTCTGCACTTCCTACAGAGATGTGCATCAGTGTGGTGCTTGATAGGAAATAAAATCCTACTGTAGGGTTTACAGTAAGGGGATACAAGCAGATACGAGTTGACTCTTTTACTTGCTGGGACTTTGTCTTTCTTTAAGGATTAGCTCCATTGTGAGACAATCACCTCGGCTGGGAAAAAGACTTTTTTGTTCCTTACAACACTTGCACTGTTCAGTGTATATACAGTGTATATCATGGATCACAGAAAAGCTGTGGCTTTGTCTTGTAATGTTAAAACATCCAAGTTTGGAGATTCTTCCACTCATCTGGTATAATGCTCCAGTGCACTAGCCTCTTAGTGGAGAAGTTTTTGCTGATGTCCAGTTTGTATGTCCCCCAGCTGGTGGCTGTTGTCCTTGGTTATACCCTCTGAAAAGTTTCTTTCCACAGTTTTTTAACTCCCCTTCAGACAGTGGTGGGCTGTAATTAGATCTCTCCCTGCCTCATAACCTATATGAAACAAATCCATCTCCCTCAGCCTTTCTTTCCAAGGTTTCCTTTAGGTTCCAGCTGCCATGGTGGCCAGCCACAGAGCCATCCTCTGCTTCTCAGCAGCCTTCTTGAACTGTGAAAGGGTAGCCTGGGCACATTATTCCAGCTGCTGTCTTACCAGAACTGAGTAGAGAGGGAGAATAACTGTTCTTGATCTGCAGGCCGTGCACTTGATTCAGCCAGTATGAGGTGTGCTTTTTCTGTGGTTGAAGAGTATGCTGTTGGCTCATTTTCAGCTTGGTACCAACCTTCAGGTCTTTTTCAGCGAGGCAAAATGTCTATAAGGATATATACATCCTTGGGAGTGGAGGGAAGACAGTCTTTAAAAGCAGCAATAACTGCTTCCTTCCTTCCCTTTTCATAAAAGAAAAAAAACGTACCTGTGATGACTGTGGTTGGAAAGGATGATAATGTTGAAATGAGGAAACAATGCAAGTCTGTTATTTCAAGGTATCTCCAGGTAAAGCTGTCTTTAAAATCAAGCAATTCCCAAATTCTATAGCTATTAGTATAAAGAACATATTTACTCCATAGTATAAAATCCTAAGCTTTCCAAGAGTATTTTTGCATAAAATTAAAATACAAAGTTAAAATGGTAAGGAGGCTGTCATTGCTGCTAATGTATGAGTCCTCTATCTGTCTGTGTAACGTTCCAATAAAAATAAATAGAACATGTAAGCCAAACACTTCATTTTTTTTGCTATTTGTTGTAAGAAGAGAGGTCTCCTTTCAGCTTTTTTTTTGTAAAGCATCCCTCAGTGGGATGCCTATTATGGCTGAATCTTTTTACTAATAGGAATTTGAAAAAAAAGCCACCTCTAAACAGAAAACAACCTCCTTTTTGATGTAAGTGGGATTTTGTTCAGTTGACTGTTATTGGCCATTAGATGGTAAGTAGGCAGACTGGATAGGTGTTTCTTGAAATCCTACATAGTATGCAGAACATGCTTTCATTGTGCTTCCTGGCATTAGAAGATAATATGCCTTATTTGGAAATCTAATGATCAGTTCTGTTAAATTGTGTTCAATCAGCTTATATAATAACACCTATATTTTGTTACTCATTTCAGATTTCAGAGACCTATGCCTTCCTACCGAGAGAAGCGGTGACACGGTTTCTAATGAGCTGCTCAGAGTGCCAGAAAAGAATGCATTTAAACCCAGATGGAGCAGATCATAAAGGTAGTTTTAGTGTCAAAGAGTGGGATGTAAAGTCATTTAATTCCTAATACCCATATTATATTTTCCTAGCTTAAGTGAGGGTTCATAAAAATTTGGTAGACTGGAACAGTTCAATCAGTCAGATCATCTCATTACTTAAGCTGGAAGGCAGTGCATCTTCTGCTTTCATTGAGGATAGAGTATAATACCATATGCACCCTCAATAGAAAGATGATTTTATCTGGAGGAAATAATTTATTTTGTTATGGAAATGGTTATATGGGGGCTTAAACATAAGGAATAGATAGGGTGCATATGCTGTAGTCATTTAGGGTAGAAGAAGTCATCACTTTTCAGGGTTTGAACTTGATTTTAATTTTTCTTCCAGAGTCTTCCATCTGTACATCTTACAATCAATTGAAAATACCAAAGTTAGGACTAAAAAACATAACTGTGACTTTGACTGCAGAGTAGGCTGAAGTAGTCTCCACAATTAACATATAATGCGTAATAAATGTTTTTCTTTTATTGCAGATAATGGAAAACCTCCAACTTTGGTGACCAGCATGATTGATTACAATATGCCAATTACTATGGCATATATGAAACACATGAAGCTGCAGCTACTAAATTCACAGCAAGATGAGGTAAAACCTGAAATCTTTTGGTATTTTGTTCTCCCGTGTTCTTTTGGTACTTGCCTTTTGTGTAGCCAGAAAACTGAACATAAGATGATTTTTGATCCCATCTTTATAATTTCCTTGCTAAAATAGTGAGTCTGAAACCAAACCAAGGCTGTTTGCAAGTAATCATGTTGAGAGAAAATGTCATGACATACTGCCCTTCCATGGTTGGGGGTAATATGCTCTACTGCTTCAAATTATCTGAAGGTGCCCTTTTACTGTCTGTACCAGTGGAAAGGGTAATGGGAGCAGCATGTTCACCTGAGACTTAGTGTTGTGCTTAGCAGTGACTTTCATTGTCTACTACAATGCAATATCATCAACAGCTGAAATGAATGCCATGGTGTTTCTCAAGATTAGCAGTCAGGTTACAACATGTGATGGTGAGATAGATGGAAGCCCTGGCAACATCAGTTGCAATCTTTAGGGTAAAAAGCTTGCTAAATAAGAGTAGAGGTTGCTTTTGGAACTTTGAATAAAAAGACAAAAAAAAAAAAAGGAAGTGAAGGAGGCTGAGAATCAAGCTCTATCAGAGAATTAGAGTTGAATTGTATGTATTTCTTCTAAAATCTTATTTTGTTTCTGCGATTTAGTCTAAGTTTTTTGAGATCTTAAGATGTGCTTCATCAATTGGATGGCACCTACCAAATTATTTGTAATAAACTCACTTTGCTAGAGAAGTGTTCATTTACTGTTTGAGCAGCCAGATATTTAGATATGTGCCAGCCAAGAAGCAGTCCTGCATGCTGTTCCCTTTTGCATGATTACAAGATACTTTTTTTGATAAATAAAACCTTCAAAAACAACCTTAGCAGCTGGATTATGTCAAAGACCCTGACTGACTCCTGACTTCTGTGGAATCAGCCAGATTTGGTTTCGTAATATGTAGATGTGGGCTAATGGTGGAGATTATTAACACCCCATAGAATGGGGATTTCATCACTTTTCTAGAAATATCAGGATTCTTGTTTTGCTTTTGCTTCTGTTTTATTGTGGAGGGTGTGGGGTATGATCCTGGACTCAGACTTCTTCCTGCACAAATACAGCCTGGTCATGGTTCCCTCCTATTGAATCTCCTCTCTGTGTGCTGCCTATTTTCAGGGATCTGGCAGCAGGGTTTCAAGCAGGAGTGAAAAGGCTTTATCCCTGCAGTAGCCCTAGGAGTTAAAGGATTCTTTGTTTTCTCAACTTCTTCCCTTGAAGATTACTC
This sequence comes from Pezoporus occidentalis, assembly GCF_034315485.1. Lineage (NCBI taxonomy): Eukaryota > Metazoa > Chordata > Aves > Psittaciformes > Psittacidae > Pezoporus > Pezoporus occidentalis. The sequence goes on from NW_026915724.1 coordinate 13,074,334, forward strand.
CTTCCACAACAGGGGCAAACACATTCTGGGTCAGGGCCACCTGACACAGTGCTTCTATAGCCTAAATGTTTTGGTGTAGTCTTTCTGATCTGATGACTGAAATTTTTGTTAAACCATCTTGAACCAGTGGCAATGAAGCACCATTGGTTGGTATTTCCAAGCAGTACCGAGCTTGGTTTCGCAGTTCTAATGTTACTGTTCATGAAATGTCTGCAGCACTGGATTTATGAAGAGAAAGTAATTTCTTGTATGTTTTAGTAATAATGTCTTTGCCAGGGCAGGGTGAGCACAAGGTAAGTTCTCAAGATAATCTTTATGTTATCTCAAGATAATCTTTTCTCAAAGTAGATTTTTTTCCAAGATTTTTTTTTTTCTCTGGGCTGTACATTTACTGCACTAAGAACAAAATGACAGTGGAAACATTGTAGTACAAAGCAGCAAGATTTCTGGTGCATGCATTCAAACTATTTCATGCACTTAAAAACATGCTTGGCTTTGTAGGAAGGCTCTGTTTCCAAGGATTCATCAATCATATCTGTATTCTTGTGGAGTGGGTGGAATTGAGACAGGAGTAACCTTGGATCCCACAACTAGCTAGCACAGTGACTGAAAGCCTCCTAATTCTCTGATCCTCAATTTGTCGTTTTTAAGCTGAGGCCATTGATGAAAAGGAAATGGGCTTCATTTAAAAGGAGAGCTCATCACTGGGGGGTGGAGGAAGATGCCAGTGGCTCCCAGCTCCTCTCCCTGTGCCTGTGTATCCGCATAGATTTAGATAAATGATTACACAGTTTGGGGAGTGACATGGAGATATTCTGCAGAGTGCTGTAGGCAAACACAGGCTACCCATGTCTATTGCTTTATACCTAGGCAAGTGTTGAATAGCCAGAGCTCCCTTTCTGGGAGCCCATACAGATTGCCTAACCTCAGAATTGGAAAATGCAAGCTGCTGCTTGCTGGTTCCTGCAGGATTCAATGAGAAATACCACTGCATTTTAGCAGAGACACAGCCTTCCAGAAGGTCTGCGGGAGTCTGAGTTCTGATCTTGCTCTTTGAACAAGCAGTCTGTTTTCCCTAAACCTCAGAACCAGCCTGACATGTGTCTTGGCCCCATCTGTCTGGGTCAGAAGGTAGTGTGCACCACGATCTTGTGTGAGGGCAGTGTTTGAGTATTTGCTGGTGCTGTAACTGTGATGCTTATACCCTATCTGGGCAAGGGAGACAGGTGCCTGCTAGAGAAGCCCTCACTTTTCCATTTATTATCTTACAAAACTTTCAGAACAAGGTATGTTTGTTTCATTACTTGTCAATATCCTAGTGTCACACTGCTATACAGAATCGCCTTGCATGTTGTCCCACTCTCACTCCTAAATGACATTTGGTAGTACTTCATCCCAGTTTAACAAGAGTCATGACTGCAGGGAATTTGCTTTCTGAAAATGAGAGAGATACCCATGCAAGCTGGAAACATCACTGGGACCCAAGAGGGGAATTGATTTAAGGGCCAAGCACTCAGAAGAAAGCAGCTGTAGTTGTATCTGGAGAAACCAGTTCACAACAGGTACAGAGTGACCCAGAAAAATGGTCAGAATCCTGTCAGTTCTGGTTTTATTAAAAAAAGAAAAAAAAATGGAAAAGTATTTTAAGATTAATCTTCATGGGATGCAAAATTATTTGCCATATTTTCCTCTAAAATTCTTTAAAATGCTTTTCTTCATAACAGGAGTAATTATCTCAGAAAAGTCATTATTGAAAGTATATCATAGAATCATAGAATAGTTAGGGTTGGAAAGGACTTTAAGATCACCTAGTTCCAACCCCTCTGCCATGGGCAGGGACACCTCACACTAAACCACATCACGCAAGGCTCTGTCCAACCTGGCCTTGAACACCAACAGGGATGGAGCATTCACAACCTCCCTGGGCAACCCATTCCAGTGCCTCACCACCCTTACAGTAAGGAACTTCCTCCTCATATCCAATCTAAACTTCCCCTGTTTAGGTTTTAACCCGTTACCCCTTGTCCTATCACTACAGTCCCTAATGAATAGCCCCACTTCAGATACTGGAAGGCTGCTATGAGATCTCCACACAGCCTTATCTTCTCCAGGCTGAACAAATATCACCTTAGGTTGGTATGTTGCCTCGGAAGCTTACAGAGCAATACTTGTGGACACTCGATTTTTAATCCATGAGTAGATGCATGAACTTCAGTGGGATGAAACAAGTGAAGTTAAATATGTATGTGAACATATGCTGGACTATGTCCAGGACTGTTTTGCTTTTATAAATGGGAAAAAAAATATTTGATTGGGACTTTTTGCCCTCTGCTGTCATCCCTGGTAGATGCTCTGTAGTTAGACTTGAGGGATAGATCATATTAAAAATGCATGAGATAGAATAAATTTGAAGTGTTTCTTGTGGTGTTATTACTTTGGTTTGCCATTGACTTTCATTTGACCATGCTCAGAACTTGAAGCTTTGTCATTTTCATTGATGCTTCCTTAAACACAGTAGCAGTGTAAGGGTGATATCATGTCAAGGGAATTTGATAATGGATTTTTATTAGATCAAGTTGCTATTTGGAAATATCTTACTGTGGGTGGTCATCACGGGGTTACCAACCTTGCTTGGGAAAGGCAGAGGATTCAGGCAGGGAATGTGGGGAGGTCTCCTCAACCAAATTTCAATAAGAAGGACTTGCTCTGTGGTCTCTATGTACTAGCCCTCTTTTGCGAAATACTGTGGAAACAGTTAAGAGACTGCGGTAATGTAGTATCCTCATGCACTTGTCAGATTATCATACCACATAAACAGTATGTTTTCCTTGCTCTTCTTTATGTACTCTGCTTATATACACAAAGATTTAGCATGATTGCGCTCCACACCAGGTATGAGTGAAACAAACGGGAACAAGTGAACTGAACATATAATGTGAACAGCGTCTTCTGACACATCTCCAAAACTTTTATTTGCAGGATGAAAGCTCTATAGAAAGTGATGAGTTTGATATGAGTGACTCGACCAGGATGTCAGCTGTGAACTCTGACCTCAGTTCAAATCTGGAAGAGAGAATGCAAAGTCCTCAAAACCTCCAGGGCCAGCAGGATGGTAAGGCTCTCGTTTCATACAGCAAATGCAGTGTTGCCTTGTCTTTATTCCATTCTGTGCCTTCATTTAGTACCTGCTGTGCACTTTTCTTCATAGTGTGTTTCATTAGGTAATTTGAAATATATGTTCCCTGTATCTCAGCATGAAGTGGATAAAGTTGGGGTGTTTTTTGGAGGTTAATTTTTTTGTTGCTTAGGTAACGAGTGAATGCTTAGGCCACTATATGTGAAGTATTATTATTTTACTATTTTTATTTATCTAGTGTGACCATACACAGGCATAAAAGGAAATGAAACTAAAACCTTTCTGAGGCAACCTGGGAGTCTGAGAAAGTTTGTTTTACTTGTTGAAAAGAGGGAGGGGGGTGGCAGAAGTATGGTTATTTAAGAGGTAGGAACTGGGATGTGATATGCAGAAGACAGGATGAAAAACATAAATTCTCATAGGGAAAAAGAGGTAAAAGAAGAGAAAACAGAAGTCACATTGTAAATTTGAATGTTAATTATTTCTAGGTTAGTTACAACACAAAGCTAATTTCCTGGTGAAAAAGGTGGAAGATGTACTTTGCATAGAAGATGCATAGATGTGAACTCTTTGATTTCAGCCCTTGTTACAGAACAAGCTAGATGAGCCTAGTTAGGAATGAACTTTCTCCTTGGCTATGGAGCTCACAAAGAGCCTGTCTACTACAGACTGCAACAGTGGCTCATAAGCAGTTTGTGAATGTGCAAGACTGAAAATGCAGGTCTATTCTATTGCTATTAGAAACAATATATTGGTATTCTGTAGTTGTTACTGTACAGTTTTCTGACAATGTATGCCAGTTCAGAAGTGCTTCTTATGTTTCTCCTGAACAGTAAGTATATGGGATTTGGCAGTTAAGCTGGATTCTTTCCTCTTTATGCATTGTGGTCAATTGCTAGCTGGTATGCTATTTAGGTGAGGATGGGTGTGCTGCGTAGTAGTCAATAGGATCTGGTGATGGGTAGGACCTTTAGTTGTGTTGCTCTCCAGACAAGTAAAGGAGGAGGATGTCTATGATAATTTTGCAGGCCAGATTCTAACCACAGCTGCCGTTTGTCTGAATGTCCTCAAGCTATCACAAAATTCATTGAACTTTTGAATTAATTCCTGTCTACATATATGCACTAAAGGAGGATTTATGATGCACAAGATATAGGGAAAGCCAGTTCACTTTCCTATGGAAGTTTGAGTTTTGAGGGCTGATATATTATAATAATACTACTAAGTTAGAGTTTTCAGGGATACTTTGGAAAGTGCCATTTTTATGTATCTTTCAGTGCAAAACAGTGCTTTAGAGGTTTTTTGCTTACCTGTGTACTCAATCTGTTTCGCGTATATAGTGTTTCATAATAGTAATTGTGTGCATGTATATGTCTGAAATAAAAATTATAGCTCAGGACAGTAACCTATGAAGAAATGCCTGTCATACATGTCTTAATTCCTGCCACAATCAGATTCATGTGCCACATCTAAGCATATTAGAACATAAATGTGAATGGTAAAATGCTGCAGATCTGTTACTTGCTATTTAAAATCATGGGAAATAGATGTACTGTGATCTTTGAACTGCACGTAGTGTGAGTTCACAGAATTGCTTTGTCTCTCTCGGCTTTCCTTCCTTTCCTCCCAGATGGTCCTTGCTTACCTTCCTGAGGCAATCCTATTTTTTGCTGCATCTTCTAGCTAAAGGATCTGCTGATAGAGAAATTTGAAATAGCAGCTCTTTCTGCTTCATAGCTTTCCTGTGCTAGCTGTTGTCAGGTACAAAACCTGAGTGTGGCTAGTTATAGCAACACTGCGTTTTTAGATGTGGGAGAAGAGGCTGAAGGAAGAACTGAAAGACATTAGAGAAGCTGGGGGCTGGGGGAAGAAGAAGGATGATAGGAGAGAGCAAGAAAGATTGGAAGAAAGTAAAGAACACAGGGGTAGAGGGATGGAAGCAGGAACAGGAAGGGGACAAGACAAAAGGGAACCTAAATGAACTTAACAGTACAATCTCTTTTGCTGTCACAGTTTTCACTGTAAAATTTTACAAATTTAATACTTAATTATAGTGCATACACACCAAAATCATTACTAAAGTGTTAATTTGTGTGTCTAAAGTGATTCCTTCCCCCTTCCCTCAAGCATTCTACATATCCATGAGAGTTTATGTCAGCCACCACATTCACTCTACAGATAAAGACACTTGGCATTTCACTCATCTGAAATGTCTTTGCTGAATTCTGGCAGGTGAAAACTTACTGCTGTGTAAGGTTGGGAATGGTGTCTGTGGTGGAATGGGACAGCTGATGCCCCCAGCATGCCCTCACTGGGAGACTGATTTGCTAACAAGAATCATTAGGAAAACTGCTGCCCAGGGTGGATTAGTGACAGCTCCAGGGTACCTTAAGGTGATGTGTTCTATCACTTTGCTTACCTGGCTTTCCGTGTGAGGTGGCATGAGTCTATTCTGGGACATCTGTTGGTTTTGATTTTTATTTTTTTTTCCTGTAGATTTCAGCTGGTTTGGTACTAGGATATAAACAGAGTCTGTGGGCCCTGGAGGAATGTAATAGTGAGCTGAGCCACACCAGTGAGGGATAGAAGGCGGCTCCCATTCCAGTTCAGCTTACCAGAGCATAGTGGAATGCTGACACTACCTGTGTAAAAGGAGTAAGATGCTTTGCCCCTGGAGAAACCCTCTTCCCTTGGGACTATACTTGCATGGCATTTAGACAAGCATTTGGCTTTGGGACTTCATTGCAGAGCTCATATTCGAAAATTTGATCTGAGATTTCTCAGTATCTTCCAGTCTAGTACTGTGTGTTCTGTTTCTCATAGTTAGATTGTTTAAACCTAAATAGAATAAAAGTAAATATAAGAGCAGCACACAATATTGGCTGAAAGCAATAAACTTCTTCACCCAGAAATGTCACAGTAGGTAGGAAAAATGCTGAGAAGGAGGATGTAGAGAGGGAAGGTGTGTGGTTACTTGCAGTAGATGGGTGCTGGTACTTCACAGAAGTCCAGGGCTCTGCAAATGTACTGAGACTTCATGACATTCTTTCTATAAAGCATATTAGGTTAAAAAGGAACAAGGAATTATTGGAGAGTGGGTGAATTTTATCCATATTATTGAAGTTGCCACAGTACTAGAAAGGACAGTTGCCACCTCAAATTAGCCTTTGTATGGTTTTAAATAAGGCCTTGAGTCACACCTGTTGTTGAATGGCTGAAAATAGCATCCTGAACACCTGCAGGGCTGCATCGGTGGGGGAGGAATTGGAAAAGAGCTGCTGCTCTTCCCTGGGGAGTTAGAAAAGGAAAACAGCTCTAATTTGAATCAGTTCATTCTGCAGCTGGGAATGGGGTACAGCTATCTGCTTACCAGCCTCTCAGAGGTGCTTTCCCTAGCAGCCATGGGATGATTGGGCTGCAAATTGCTGGCGTGTTTCTCTCTTTTGCACCCTCTCCCCTTGCTTGCCCCTATTTTCTTGCTTCCCTGTATATGCTACAACTCCCTCGTCGTAAGCTGATTCATTGGAGCCCTGCTGCATACCACTCATCTGCAGGCAAAGCTCCCACTTGAGAGCTGTCTCTAATTCTTTCTCTTAATAACACTCTAGGGACTCTGATGTTGCTGGTTCAAATCCTTTTGTCCTTGTCTCAGACCAAAGACCGCAGGCAAGGTTGGCAAACCGAGTTGGAAAAAAAGGAGCTTGTCTTTTCTTTTTAATTAGTGCTTCAACCTGTACAAAACTGATCTTTGTAGTAAAAACTGACCTCTAGATAGGCCTGTCAGAGAGGCAACAAACAAGAGCTTCTACCCTGAGGGAAAATGGGACTCTTATTGCCCTGGCCTGTTAGCTGGTGCCCTGTGCAGAAGAGCGCTGAATGTGTTTGCTCCCTCGCTGTGTTGGTTCATTAGTTACCAAGACACCAGAGAGGTGTAGGGGGATGTTCTGATAAGAGGAAATTAAGAACATGCACAGCTCTAGAAGTAACAAGAGTTAGGTATAAATTTTACGTTAATCTTTTTTTTGTTCTTTTCACTATGTGAGCTATCAAATAAAAAACAGGGATGAGACTATTTGACTCTAACTCAGTGCGAGATGCAGAATTCATTTATTTTCAGTATTTCTTACTGTGCTGAGATACACCAAAATATAGCCATGCTTTTTTCTGAGTTTTGGTGGGGATACTATGTTCTCTTCAATCTAGTTTTTAGAAAATGATAGTTACATGTTTATACATATTTATATGGAACTCCCCTTCACAAGCAGTATATGGGGGCTGTGATTATAGCAGCTTTATATGACAAAATATGTCATGATTCAACTCTTACAGGGTTTGTGCTATTATCTTAGAGGTGAAGTTTATGAATAAGCTTTTCCTGGTTGTATTTTTTTTTTCAATTTATAGAAAATTGGGCAGAAGTAGTGTAATGCAGTTAAAGATTATGCTTTCAGATAGTTTGTGGTAATTTGAATGGTGCAGGTTCTTTTTCCACAGCACATTCTAGTTGCCAGGCTTTTCACAATATAGATGTTCATGTTAACTATTCCCTTCTCTCATTTGTTTTTGTGGTAGATATAAGTATTGGAGTCAGTCATCTAAATACCTGTTTTCTGCATGTAAGCTATAGTATTTACTCCACAGCTTCACCTGAAACAAGTAAAAGTAGATGATTAAGTTGTCAAAACTGTGTCTGTGCAAGGGTGCAGTTTGCTGTATCCATGCTTGCTGTTGGTTTGTTCCTGCTGAGCTGAGTCCAAGCCAAGTGTTTAATCCATTTTACCATTCTGAACTGGTTGATCTGTCATACTTCTTCTGCTTTTGTCTTTATTCCACTAAAACCTGCATTCCCTGTCTTAAAACACTGACTTTTCTTTTCCCACAAAGTAATTTAAGCGTATCAGTTCGAACACCAACTGCAGGCCAAAGGGAAGACAGATTGCTGAAAGGAGCATATTGGAGTAAATCATCTCTGCTGTTGCCTATGTTTTGGCCCTGCTCTTGATGTTGAATAAAGCTAGTGGTAACAAAGCCAACATAAGAGCAGATGATTCCCAGCACTAAACCCATGGCAACCTTTTTGCTGCTAATTAAGAATTTTCATTGGAAATGTTATTTTATATTAATTTACAAAATTAATTTACATCAATGGGTATTGTGCCTTAAATTTCTGTTCAAGCACTGAAACATTTTACAAATATGCTTGTTTTGTAAGAGAGCTAAGTCCTTTTGACTTCAGTAAAGGCCCACTAAAGATTAGATGAAATGTTTGCAGAGTTTGGGTTTATTTTCCTTAAAAGCTTGACTTCTTTAGGCTTCAAAATAAAGCAGCTGACATTTCTGTGGTGTATGGGATGGAGTAAAATTACCACATGAAGTCATAAAGCCTCCATAACAATATTAAAAATAAAATAAAAAGCAGCCTTCCAGTTTTCCTACACACAACCTCAGGTACTTTTAGAAAGCCTTTTCATTCTGGGGACCTTTTGTAGCTTGTCTGCTTTTATTTGCAATTTATCGGTTATATTAACACAGCCATAATGCCATAAAATTTGTCTATTATGCTTATACATTATACAGGGCATTGGACATGCAAAGTTAATAAGCATTTTACTCTACAGCAAAAGGTAAGTTTTGCTTAATGAGGGTTTAGGCTGATTAAGAATGAAGAGGGTAGCACTGTTAGCTTATAAAAAGTGTAGAAAAACAATTGCTACTTTACTTTTTTTTTTTTGTAAAATGGCAAATTCAAGCTAGGACCAGGAGAGGTGACTGAATTTGGTGATATATCCAGACCTTCCAGTCTTGCTTGAGCCAATGAAACTTGCAACATTTTGGGCAGTAACTTCACTTCTTATGACTACAGATGAAGCGATAAATACTATCTTCTGAAAGAGCTCTATGATACCTGCCTGTCTTATGGCAGTGGAAAAGAAGAGAGGAGCACAGTAACAGCTAGACAACGCTAGCAATACAGCACCTTATGACCAGCCTTTTATGATCTTCCTCTAGTTTCCCTGAACAGGAAAGCTCACCTGTATGGACAGATTTTACATTTCCCCTATTCTGGGAGATAAAGCAGAGGCATCAGAGGCTTAATGAGGGTAACAACCATGTCCCAGTGACGAGGGCTGAGACAAGCTAGGAAGAGAGCATGAGTAAGGTCCCTGCTTCAGCTGCCCTGCAATCTGTTCTGAGGATAAGTGAAGGTCTCCTGTCTGCAGCTGTCGATCTGCCACCTTTTGCAAGCACCAGCTTCATTACTGAAGAAAGCAGAAGACAGCACAATCACATAGGCATGTTTCTGAGTAAGTCTATGGGCTGCAGTGAAGTGTTACCTTACACGTGTCAAAATCCATGAGGTTTCTTTAGACAGGGAGATAGTTATAATATATTTATCTATCTGAGAAAATTAGTATCCTTTTCACCTAAGCCGAAGTGGATCTGAGAACCTGGCATATAGTACTAGTATTATTTTGCTTCACTGCAGCTACATCTGGGGTGATTTGGCCCATCAGACTGGCTTTGATGTAGTATTATTTGCATAAACCAGTACAGTTAAGAAAGAGGAGCACAGTGGTGAAACAAGAGCAGAAAGCCAGAGAGTTGCAGAACTCTAGTTTCAGTGGCATTTTAATGGCTTCTTTAGACATGATACCTTATCAGTGCAAAAGGCACTGTGAGTGATGCTGTAATGAAACTTGAGCAGTGTTACTATGTCAGTGATGATGCATTGTGCTGAGCCTGAGCAAGAGCTTGAAACGTTGGTGCAGGTGCATTAGAAACTTTCAATCCTAACATCACTAAGGAGAGCTGGGTGGAATTTTCAGCAAATCAAGTATTCTAATGTACTGGCTGCTGACAAAGCAGCTGGTATGTGCATTGTCATCAGAATACTGAGCTGATAGATGAGGCACTTCTATTGTGTGATAGATTAAAATCTTCCTTTGACTCTATAAAACTCAAATTTGGTAAGTATTAAGCATCAGTGTCTCTCTGTGGAGAGCAGTCCTTCCTTCCTCCAGATTAATGGAAGGATCTTCCAGAACTTCAGTAACTTGGTGGACCTGCCTAATCAGGCATGGGTATCAAACCAGGATTTGGACATGAGCACCCTGCTCACTGAAGCATAGCAAATGGATTAATTTTATAACTGGCTCCTTTATGATGTAGAGTTATTGTATTTTCATTTGCTGGTTGCAAGAATCCTGTGAGTTGACTGTGCTGAATGTCTTCCCTCTGCTCCATTTTACTACTGTGTGGCTTTTCTCATCTTTTAATAACTTGTGTTCTTTTTTTTTTTGATGTCTTTGTTTGTTTTTTTATCTTATACTGTAATTTGCTTTAGAAACTAAAATATTATTAAACATGAATTATGCATTGAGCAGACTCTCTGCTAGAGTCTCACTGGTCTTTTGCAACCAGAGAACGATCCTGTTTCCTGTATCACCCTCCCGGCTGCACAACTGTCACTTTCTATTACGCTCTCCTTGAACAATTGAGTGTGGCTTGTAATGACAATAATTGCCTCAAAATTGTTTGTCATGTTTGCCTTGTTAGCAACAAAGTACTAACTGTTGGTTGCAATCAAGTTCTTGGCTATTACTCCTTAATTACATCAGGGAATACTTGAAGCCAATAATAGCTGAGAAATTAGAATTATCTTTTCACAAACAATGCTTATAATGCTTACAGACCATTCACCCTATTCACAGCCAATTTTTTTTACATTATCAACCTAAGTGAAACCTACCCATGTGTAAATGGCTAGCAGCAGACCTGTATCCTTTTGCACCTTGAAAACAGGTCTGTGGGTTGCATTGGAGGTGTACAGGTCCTATCACTTTAGCAATAATGCTAACCAGCCAAGCAATCTCTTTCTTACACAGATACTGAAGGGAGCCAATTTGCTTTCAGTTTTAGTATGCAAGCCCTTGTAACTAAGCTTAGCAGGATTCCTGAAAGTGCTGGTTTGGTTTTGGTTGATTTTGTTAGTTCTTTATCTTAGCATCTCTCAGGCTTTTCCCTCCCATTTCTCTGTAGCGTTAAAGTTAAGGAGGGGCATACCAACATAGAGATTTAGATTTGCTTTCCAGTACAGACCTTTTACCCGGTTTATCCTGTCTTATGTACCGGTTGATTTTAGCAGGGGCTATGTGCATGGATTGCTGATTTAATTTGATCTAATACTTTACAATATAGAATCATAGAATCATAGAATGTTTAGGGTTGGAAAGGACCTTAAGATCGTCTAGTTCCAACTCCCATGCCATGGGCAGGGACACCTCACACTAAACCATGTCACCTAAGGCTCTGTATGGGTAGAGGCTTTTTCATAACTACAGTTAAAAAGCCTGCTAGGCGTTGACTCTCCTTTTTTTTTTCTATCATATTTAACATAGAATAATGTAATAGAGCATTTTTATTTCAGTAAAAGGAATGTAAAACAATGTGCTTTAAAGAAAATTAAATTTAGCCATTAATTTTTCACTGCGTTATATTTTAATTAAGGAAGCTATTAATTTATTTTGTTCTGAACAGGAAATTCCCTGGAGACATTGGGCTGTCTGGTGAAAGATGTTTTTTTAAATGGAAATTTCTTTAAAGTGTTTCTTGTTCGATAAAACGTTTGTAATGCTGAATGTTTAAAATTAGAAGAAATTTTTTAACCAAATGCAAAATACTTTGGTTACAAGAATAGAGTAGTACTTTTTCAGCACTATACAGTTTTCTAATATTTAACACATAGAAAGTGGTTATATGTATTTTCCTGAGATCTGTGAAGTGGTGTTTCAAGTAATTGGTTTAATGTTGCCAAGTAGTAACATTTGTCATTCTTAGGCAGAGGAGCATGCTATCGCTGACACTTCTTAATAACAGGATAGAAGAAATGATACAACCATTCTGAAAGTTTCAGAATAGGCTGAACTCCAGTGGTGTCTTCCAAGTATTTGTGAATGCTGATAGCCTGGTTATTGTGAGAAAGATAGAAGTGATGGTTTGAAGGTTGACTGGAGACAGAAAGAGTGATTTCATTTAGCATCAACACAAATTAAAATACAGCCTGGCTCTTTTACAAGTTTATTTAGCACTTGCTGACTGGTTAACAGCTTGCTGGGAGGTGTGTGAGGCTCAAGCAGTCTCTCCACTGTTCCGTGCCAGGTGGACCCTGAGCAGCCTTGGTCACTGAGTGAGCACCCCTACAGACAGACAGACTTTAGTAGCTACTTAAATCCACTCTGGGAAAAGATGTGGAGGAGCACACCTTCTTTGGTTGCCTTTATGAGCTGTACTGTGTGTGTGATGCTCATAAACCAATGAGAACTTCAATTGTAAGGGCTGAAATTATCATTAGAATAAATTCAGGTAAAAGCTAACATCAAGAAAGTATCCAAATTTGTATAATATACAATTTTCAGACTTAGGTGCGCATAAATGAAGATAAATTGATGCCTTAATTGAGCTCCAAAAAGCTTTTTTCCATTTCCATCAGAGAACAACTCATTAGTGCATTGTCTTACAGATGGAATGTGGCTTTCTAGCAGAAATATGTCCCTGAGATCAGTGTCCCCTGCAGAAGTTCCTTGTTATGGTGATAGTTTCATCTTTGTATCTTAAATCCTTAGTGCTTCAATTTAATTTCATAGTTTTTGCAAGGCTGCTTTCTTGTGAAATGAATCAAGGTGTCAGCTTAATGCATCTCTGATTGAGAGAACTAGTGACTGCTTCTGCTGAACTTCTAGCAGTCTTGATGTCCTATGTGCTTTAGTGTATAGAGCTGTTCCCTCAGCAGAAGGTAGAGTGATCCTTGTTAATAACTGTCCCAGATCTCTGCTACGAACAAACTGTTAAACTGGTATAAAATGAGTAATTACTTCTGACTGGAAGGTGGAGTTCAAACCTGTCTGTTTAGCTTGTCATGCTCTGAAACTTGGATTTCACATAGGCATAGACATTGGCAAGGAGATTTAAATGAGATCATAAACTAGAATAAAACGTGGTTCACTGGCAGCTTTTAGATAAGCAACATTAATAGGTGTGCAATAATTGATTAGGAAACGTTATTTTGTGCTTTGGGAAACAGTGGGATAAAACCATGATATCAACAGACTAGTCTGAATTCTTGGGAACAATAATTGCTGTTACTGATTTGATGGGAAAAGGAATTAGGAGATATAGACAGGGTTGTTGGTTTTTTTTTTCCCCTGGAAAACCAAAATAGAGTGATGACATTTCAGTTGCACAAAGTTACAGTTCCAAAAAGAACCAAAAAATGAAGCATACTAAAATTTTAATGACTTAATTGGCAAAGACAGGGAATTTGTTAGGTCACACTGTTTAAGTGTCTCTTGGATGATTATTCTGAAGGGAGCTGATGCTGCAGCTTGTCAAAGAGACGATGAAGAGACAGAACTACAGGATGTGGGAACTTTTAGTATGAATTACGTACAGTGGGAGAAATAGGCCCACTTAAAAAGGAGGTGGTGCAAATAGTGAGAGCAGCCAAGTGGTCTGAAGAGGTACAAAGTAAATTGTTTTTATCAAAAGTTTGAAAGAACTTTGATTTTAAGTGACTTGCTTTTTAGAAATTGTATCCAGCATGATCACGTCCAAAATATATGGGTGCAATTAAAATCATATTAGAATCAATGATGAGAATTTTTGCAAACTCCAATGGAGTCAAAGTTTCCTCCTTCATGTTTTCATAATAGGTCTGAGCAGCTGAACTGATCCTGAAGTAGTTAATGTGGGTGATGAAATTACTGCTGGTTCTTTAATTAAACCATCAGTGAAGTTTATGCACAGATGATAAGCTTTAATTTGGTGAGTTAGCCAAGCTCTGTCTGTGTTCCTGTATCTTCCTTTCTTCTTTCTGCTACATTTCTGCAATTCTGTATTAGTTATGTGTGCTCTCTAGGAACTATGCATTTTAGGTTCCTGGTGCAGACTGTAATCCCTGGTCATTTCTGTATGTATGTAGTCACAGACTTGCAGTTGCACATAGTGTTATATCTTCTTCAAATATGCCCTATTTTAATTAAAAGCATGGTTGTTACTAAGCCTGTAAGCAAGGACAAAATACTTCCATTTCTCTGAATCAGCTACTCGGCAGCATGCTTCCATTCACTCCCTGGAAAAAAAAGGCCTAAAATGATTGCTCGCTCAAGGAGATGGGGGAAATGGTGGTGACAGCATTAAAAGGCATGTGGCATGGGTAGATTTCAGAGTAAGGTGACAGCCTGGCCAAGTTTTCCCCAGTAATTTAAGAAAGAGGGTTCAGTGGTAGTTCTTGAATTTTTTTTTTCTGTTGGCATTGTGAAGTGTTGATTTCAGTAAAAGCTTACTTAAATGCAGCTTTGTAAAGGAGAGGGTAGACATGGTAAACTCATTATTTTTATGATAAATAATGCTTCACCACAATGAGACCCCATACACTGCTAGCCTTACAGGCAGCTCCAACACTGTTGTGGCCATGCAGAAGAACAGGTTCTTTTTAGAAGAGCTTCTGTTTCACAGATAATTTATTTAGGTAGGCAGTGGTAGCCCATTATTCTTTTCTGTTTCTTGGATCCCATTCCAGTGTACTACCTGTTTCTGAGTACTCCTGTTGGTAGTCTGTGGGGCAGTACTGTTCAATTTATGGCTTTTTTTTAGGAAGACTTCAATGACTTCTATGGCATCTGCTGTTTTTTGTACAAACCTCTGTGGGTAGAAGAGGGTGCTGCAATATGCCTTGAGGGAGGAGGACAACACGGGTGTCCCAAATAAGACACTTTGTCCACCAAACTAACATACTGTAGTAGAACAATAGCACATTGCTTCTTAGCTGAAGTAGGTTGTAGGGCCTTGAATTACATGTGATCTGGCTGTCGCCTGGGTATGAACAGACTGGCTAGAAAAACCCCAAACTTAACTGATCATCAAGTACATGCGTATGATGGAGGGACTAGATGTTAGCACTACTGGTATCTGTTTTTTTTTTAATTTGTGTACAGATAGAGGTGAAATAATAATTTGGTTTTTAAACTGCTCCTGCCTTGCAGAACGAATTTCTCTGAATGAGTTTCTTTAAAGATATTCCTGTCTAGTGGGTCAGGAAGTAATCTAGTCTCCTATGCTGTCTGACTGCCTCTTGGGTATACTGCAATTAGCTACACTTTGAACCTGAATGAAAAAAACGAGGAGAAAACCATTTTCCTGACTCCTCCATTATTCCCACTCAGAGTGAAAACTGTCTCCCTTCAGCACCCTTCAAGGCAGGAAAATTTTGCTTATTCTACTTTTCTACATGAGTATGTGGTGGGTGCTTTACAATTTGTTTCCGCCTGGCTATGCACAGAGATGTCAACAGAAATCAGTTCTGAGGAAAAATCAAGAGAGTAGAGGGCTAGGAAGACTGCTTAGGGAGTAGCAAAGATTGAGCTTGCTGGCATGACAAGGTAATTTTTTCCAGCAGCATTTATTAAAATAAAGTTAGCATTGAGTTGTATGTTGGCTCTATTTTATATTTCATTACACAATATGGAAAAAGCACAAAGCTAATTCAAGTGTACACAGAAGTATCTATTACAATGAATAGATTTTCTATTTGTAGGCTTTGTAAATGTTTATAAATCTATATTTCTCTTATCACATATGTCTCTTTCTGTAGTCATCTATTCCTTAAGTGAACTGATCACTGAAGACAGGTAGAACTTTATGGCATGGGAATCTGTTATTAAGCAGATGATGCGTTTTCCTGTGGTCTAATTAGATACTGTCTCAGAGAGTTCAAAAATACCATGGCCCTGAATTTCTAAAGAGGCAGTTCTGTGAAGGCTAAATCCAACCAGAGCAGTATACATTCCAATACCCCTTGAAACTCTGGGGCAGAAAAAGAGTTTTCATCTCTCGCTTTCTTGTTGTTTTGGTGTGGGTGGAAAAGATTTTGTTTGAATGTGTTTCAAACAAATCACAAGGTGTGTGCCATCTGAGCCAGCTTGTGTTTTCCTGTTCAACAGGAGCAATAGCAAGAAATAGTGAATGTCGGTGTCTGTAGCTCTTATCAGAATATTGTATCTGATGGCCAGCAGTAGATACAACAGCTCAGCAGCACATTCTTCCAGGGAAACAGCATTAAAAAGTGTGTTCCGTATATGTATGTATGTATGAATGAAGCCATAGTGAAGTTCTTTCCTCCTTCAAAGTGTTTTCTTGATACAGGACAGTGCCAGTTTTAGGGGCTTCCTCTCAGAGCCATTTCCAGTGGTACTTTGCAGGACAGGTCAGAGACCTGTGGAGACAGAGTGGAGAACGTAAGACTGGTGTGTACCTTACAGTTGATATTGATGAGTAAATACTCTTCTGAGGTCTATTCTTTAGGTGGTTTGATTGGCCATGTCCAAAGAGTTACAGTCAGTAGCTTGATGTCCAAGTGGAAACTAGGAACAGATGGTGTCCCTCAAGGGTCCATACTGGGACCAATACTATTGAGTATCTTTATCAACAACGTAGTGGGATCAAGTGCACCCTCAGCAGGTTTGCAAATGACATCAAGCTGAGTGGTACAGTTGATATGCTAGAGGAAAGGGATGCCATCTAGGCTTAAGAAGTGGGCCCATGCAAGCCTCATGAAGTTCAACAAGATCAAGTGCAAGGTCCTGCACATGGGTTGGGACAATTCACAACATCAGTACAGTCTGGGGGATGAATTAATTGAGAGTGGAGAAGGACTTGGGGATACTGGTGAATGAAAAATTGGGCATGAGCTGGCAATATGTGATGGCAGCTCAGAAAGCCACCTGTGTCCTGGTGCTGCACCACCAGCAGCAGGTCAATGGAGGTGATTCTCTCCTTTTGCTCTGCTCTCGTGAGACCCCACCTGGATTCAGCTCGCATCTCCAGTACAAGAAAGACATAGACCTGTTGGAGTGGGTCCAGAGGAGGGCCACAGAGATGGTCAGAACGATGGAACGCCTCTCCTATGAGGAAAGGCTGAGAGAGTTGGGGTCATTCAGTCTGGAGAACAGCAGGCTCTGGAGAGATCTTAATGCAGCCTTCCACTACTTAAAGGAAGGTATAAGAAAGATGGGGACAAACTTTTCAGCAGGGCTCGTTGTGATGGACAAGGGTTTTATATTAGAAAAGGTAGATTCAGACTAGATATAAGGAAGAAATTTTTTACAATGAGGATGGTGAAACACTGGGCATACTGCCCTGAGAGGTTGTAGATGCCCCATCCCTCGAAAGATTCAAGATCAGGTTGGACAGGGCAACCTGATCTACTTGAAGATGTCCCTGCTCCTTGCAGGGGGATTGGACTGGTCCCTTCCAACCCAAACCACCCTGTGATTCTGTGATTGCAATAATCAAGGTGAGAACTCCTACACTCCAGTTTATAAGGTCTGTTTTCTTATAAGAAAATCTATTTCGGGGTCATTGCAGTTGGAAGATTATTTATTTTTGCTGCCATGGCAGTTTGGGCAGCCAATAACGTAGCATCTTGAAAGGTTCCAAAATTGAAGAGTGGGTTGAATAATTTAAGGCTGGATGTTCTTGTTACTGGAAGATGATCAGGAGGCACTTCCTTCCTCCTACCACCTTTCATTTGTCCGCCTTCATTGTTGAAAGTTTTTTTTCTATGCTATCATCTAAACATCAAGACAGCTGGAGAAGGGGATGGATTGTGGAGTGAAAAGCTTTGTGCATTGGTGTCAAGGTGATAAGGAACAGGTTATTTTCACAGATTCATGTAGTTACTGGAGAACACCAAGGCTTTTTTTTGTCTCTATGGTATGGGTATTGCCAGGAGAGAAACAGTTTTCATAATAATCCTTAGTTCTTAGTCTAAGGAAGTCTGCAATATTTCTCCTCAGTACTTTATGTTTGGTTATTTGCTAGCTGAATCTAGGTTGTATCAGAGGAGAATGATAGTAAAGGGGTGCTGGTGGTTGAAAGGCTCCTGGTTCCATGAGAATAGACTGGAGTAGAGCAAATAAAAAGGTAAGTTATCTTCACACTGGTTTCTGGCTTGGATTCTGAGTATGAGAAGAGAAAGTCAGTTTTAGCAGCAAGAAAAACAGTTTTCCAAAGAGTTGTCTGACAGGTAGGAAGAGAGGCAGTAGTGAGGGGCTTGGCAGAGGCATAAGTGGTAGTTAGACCTCTAACTCCTGCAGAGACATAGCAGGAGACAGAGCACTCTTCTGCCATTTGTGCCTTTGAAACTGCTGCTCTTGGTAAAGGTTTGCAAGTTCTCTTCTAGTCACTCAGCAAAGAAGCTGTTTGAAAGAGTATTACTTGCCAGTGTGTGAAAGGAAAGTGTCAGTGCTGGCAAATTTAAATGTCTTGCATCACACTCTCAGTGGTCCTACACGGGTTTAGAGCAAATGAGGTTCTGACCTTGTTTAAAAACAGCTATCATTTTCTGTCTGTAATATTGATTTCAGTGACAGTTGATAGTTGTCAATACATCCCTGTACTGACAATAATATAATCTGGAAATATAATCCTCACTTCATTAATTATTAGGCATAATTTAGAAGTCCAAAGTGCAGTGGTAATAAGGAAAACCTGCTGATGTCTGCCCACTATCCATTCTCATCTTCAAATGGTGAAGTAACCACATAGATGTTTGAAGTAAACACCTGCCTGATTTCAGTACAACAAAATCTGTTTTGGAAAACCAGCAAGTCAGTAACATGGCATAAGTGGTGTGCTGTATTATGTTGTCTGTGTTCCAGAAGAGACGCTGTCACCTCTTCCACCCACCCTCTGCATGTGGAGTATCTTTTCAAAGCAATCTGAGGGTGTTTGCCTGTGCATTTAAACTGAAGGCTTGATTCACTAGTTTTATTGTTTGAAGTAGGAATACTAAAGGAAGCATTTTCAATTGGGAGCATTTGGGGAATTATAACCATTTTTGTTAAGTGTACCCTTTCATACAAGAGTGACAGCCATGTCCAGTGACCCAGAGCATCATTAATCCAGAATGTTTAGAGCTATTAGCCAGGGTAGCAAAGCTCAGAAAGGTTGCTCTCCCATCTCAGTAGTTAAATCCAAGACAAGTGGAACTGGGGAAATGAGGCAAGTATAGTCCTTTGAAAGAAGGATAAGAATGTCTGTTGCCTTGAGTCACAGCAATATATATTATTTAGAAGCTGGACCTATCAGAAATATGGCCAAAGGCCAGAACATAGCTTTCAGACTGTGAAATAAAGAAAACGATACAGTCCAAAAGATATGGTTTAATAAATGGAGTTGCGAATTTGGTGATGCTGAAATTTATTGGTGGCTGTAAGTAATGTGTCCAGGAACTCTGGTGAATGGGTAAAAAAAGAGGGATGACATTGCTGTCATATTGCTCTCATGAGTGTGAACAGAGGTGATGGAGGGGTTTTGGCAGCTACAAGCTCTAATGGGAGAGAGCTGTAGAATAAGTGGAAAAAATTCCACCTTAAGTTAAATCTGCACTACTCTTTAATGAAATGTGACCAGCTTTCGGAAGGAAAGGATGTTTTCTGGCCTTGAAAACTGAAAATTGTTTGTATTTGGCTTTTTTTCCCCTGGATTGTTCACACTGATTCAGCACTGACTATATATAGATTTATTTTTTTTTTCTTTCAACAAATCCACTCCTTTGATATAAAAGAGGAGCAGCTTTTACATTAAGCCAGAAATCTGGAGGGGAGGGTATTTTGGGATCCACCTACCTCTTGTGAGATAGTCTTTACTACTCTAAATTAGATTCCCTGAACATGCCAGATATGAGTAGAGCATATGGATTGGGCAAAGGTATCTGAAATAGGAGCCTTTTTTCTCCGTGCTACAGCTCAGCTCATCCTGAAGTGTGACAGGCACTTTCAGTGACACTTCCGTGCGGGAAAGAAGATGATAGCTGTGAAGATAGGCCAGAAGCTTTCTCTCTGGTTGAGAGCTCTGCTGGTTGCACGACATGATTACATAAAAAGCCGTAGGGAAGCTGTGAGTTGCTAATGTTTTCAAGGTAGGGCTGAGGCCTTGCTTCTGGATTTTGGATTGTGACATATTTGTCCTTATACCTATATTGATCCTGTGCAGGCAAGCTTTGGCAAAAACTGAAAATGCCAATGAGTTTCTCTGTTTTCCTTTCAACATGGTCATCAGTGAACCCTTTAATGTCCTCATTTATTAATTACTGTTGGAGTCTCATGGATTGCACATCCACATCTTTAGCCCAAATGATTTTTATATAGTTGAAAAGTACTGATGAACCCTGTAACACACAGAGGATTTTGGTAGCAGAATCAGTAGTGGATGGTTTCACTGATTACTCTGATTCCAGATCTTCAGTCTGCTGCATGGTCTGCCTTGGGCTGGTGTGCCTTCAGGATCACCTGAGCCCAGAAAATGCCTTGAACA
Organism: Pezoporus occidentalis; assembly: GCF_034315485.1. Classification (NCBI taxonomy): domain Eukaryota; kingdom Metazoa; phylum Chordata; class Aves; order Psittaciformes; family Psittacidae; genus Pezoporus; species Pezoporus occidentalis. Next base: position 13,094,843 of record NW_026915724.1, read on the forward strand.
AACAGCTTTTCATTATTAGTTCTGAAATGGGAGTTGCTAACACTCTGCCCCTTGTTCATTTCAGTACAAATTCAAATACTTAAGGAAGGGGGTTCAAGCTTATTCCATTTCCATTGAGTTTGCCACTCCATATTGACTTCACACTCAGGTAGAGGCACTCATGTTGCTCAGTTGTAATGAGAGAAGCTCAGTTAAATGAAGCTGTTCCCTATGGTGCGGCTTCCCCCTGCTCTGCAAAAAGACTGTAACCAGAAACATACAGGAAGAGCTGAAGGTTGTCCAGAAGGCCTGGCTTTCCCCAGCTTCTGGCTCTGAGAAAGCTTTGGATGAGCAGGATAAGGAACAGGAATTTTAGCTGTTTGGATGAATATTTGCCTTGGCAGGATGTGTCAAGAATCATCTGAGCTGTAAGCTCATCTCATTTACACATAGTATACTTTCTGCAGAAGAAAGGAAAATACAGTTTTAATAGAGATTAAAGAATGCTAAACAGTGTACTACCGTGGTATGTTCAGATCCTGAGAAGAGTTAAATACTGGGAACTAACATACTTTTAGTTTTCGATTTGTAGCTGTTTGCTCAGCAATGTGAGGAATCCTCATAAATAAATAAAATACCTGCGGTTCTTTTTTGTATTAAGAAAAAAACCCAAAACGTATAACTTTTCTTTGTGTTGCTCAGCCAACCTTGCAATGGCAGGTTATCTCTGCTGGCACACAGCAGAAAGTTTCTGCAGAGCAATATTGCTTCCAGTGTTATCCAGGTTGCTCAGCCAAATTTATCATTAACAGGTTTGCCAAGACCCTTAGGCAAAGAGATGATTTGATAATGAACAGCCATCATCTTATCTGAATAGACAGCTATTGGACATAGACTGCCAAGAGATCATCTGCTGAATTCTTTGGAAGTATGAATGCCTAGCTGCAAATGTTTTAAACTCTTATCTTTTTGAGCTGCTCAGCCTACCATAATCAGTCAGGAATAGTTTCAATGAGTGTGCTCTGTAAGTTCTTCCTCGAGGGAGAGATTTTTTTGCTCTGGCACACACATTTTACATCACTGCGCTTCCCTGTGTGTGCTCAGATCTCTTTTGACTCATTTCCACAGTGTGTCTTTCATTCAAATGATCTTTCTTTGGACCTGTAGGCCTCCAATTCCTTTTTAAAATCCTGTGGCACAGTAAAGGTTCAGTCCTTTGGGAGTATTGTGTGTTCTGTCTTCATGTACAGAAATATGTGCAAGGTATAGCAGGTATTTTCTAGATACTGTTTAGGTTATGAACTTACACAGGTGCTGCAAAATTACATTTTTGAGACTATTTTAGGTTGTGAAAGTCACCTTGGCACAAAGGTCTATCAAAAGGCAGTAGATTTCTTGCATAGGTGCACATGATTGTCCTTTAAATAAGAATTGACTTTTCTGATGTACATGTGATTAATCATTTTTTCACCAGCATATAAGGGAGGTCACATCAAAAATCTGTTGAACAATTTTGACTTAGCAGAATTCTTTTGATTTAGTAGTTTGGTGAAGATGCAACACTATGTGAGGAAGACAAAATTATAGCTAGTCTGAATGTAGCTGAAATAAATACTATGTGTAAGCCAATTAAAATGAAGCCTCTTAAATGGGCAAATGGGAGGCTCTTGAGCAATGAGGATTTGATTTTCTTACTGCTTTCTTACTAATACTGTATGATTCCAAGTGTATCTCCTTAGGAGATAAAACCCCTCAATTCCCCCTTGGATTCCCTGAGAGAAAAAGATGGTTAATACTATCTGAAAAAGCCATTAAGTATTTTTTTTTAGGCCTAAATATTACCAAAACCTTTTAACTAGTCATGTGGCAAGAGTAAAATAGTCACAACAAAAACTCTAAACAAATAAGCAATGGCTTATTTAGGGTTGGGTGTCCCGTATTCAGGCCTCAAATCTGTGTCTTTGATACTTCATTAAGCTGATGTAGCTTGGTTTTTTCAAAGGTCATCAGGGTCTGCCCTTTACTACATGGAATACTACCTGTTTTACACCTGCTGATAAGCCCTGAAATGTCATGGTTTATCCAAAATGAATGAAGAATCATTAAAATGGATGCTTTACCAGATACCAACAGTGGTTGACTCTAGGTATGGCTAGCTTAGAGTCACGGCTAGTTACATCACACTGTCCCATAGCTCCCAGTCCAGACTGGAGACAATCTGAGCCGTCTGCAGACTGCTGCTGACTTGCAGGTCTGAGGTCCTTCCCGTGGCAAGCATAGTGAGGAGGGACACGGTGCAGGCAGGGTGAAGAACATGTGCCCCAACTGGGGAGCAAGGACATGCTTTCCTGTCCCTTTTAAGACTCAGCCTGTAAATAGCTCCCTCAAAGTGTTTGCAAATATTTATGAATGAATCTCAGGACATTTTAAAACTGCTGACTCAGATTTGGGGTTTGATGACTAGATTTGTAAGCTTATTTAGCTGTGTAGTTTTGTTAAAACCAACAAGAACTGGGCCTCTAAATACTTTTATAACAGTTGTGAAGTAAGATATTTATTATGGCTTTTGTACTCTAATAACGTTTTGCTGCAGCTTTGCCCCTGTGTTTTTTCCCCTGTTTAGTTTTCTGAAGAGAATATTAAAACAAACAGAAAAAAGGAGTAATGTAATCATCAATTACTGTAATAGCCACTAGAGGTCTACTGATATCAGAATTCTGCCAACATCAATTATTTCTGCAAGTATTAAAAATATTTCATCCAACAGAAAGTGTTTCTTACTAAACATTGTTTGCTTTGTGAGGTGTATCATTTTACTTCTCTGAATTTTTAACCTCTTAGTGTTGTTTTTAATTAAGTACTATTTGACTGAAGTAGCGAAGAGTTGCAATGTAAAACTCACAGCTGAAAGAAAAGTGATTTAAAAGATTGCAAACTATATTCACCAAGTAAGTATATTATAATGTAATTCAATGGATAAAATATGCGTCTTAGTGGTTAACCTTGCAGCAAACAGTGCTTTAATGAAAGTGTTCTACAATTAATGGCTTTTATGGCATTATTGAATTCCATCTGCCCTTGAGAATAATTTTTATATCTCAAAATATAAAACAATCTTCAAACCCTCTTTTAAATGACCTTAGTATGGTGCTTTTTAAATTTTTAAGAACAAGTTGGAATTAGATTACTGTATTCCCTGTAGGCCTAGTTGTTGGTCACAAAAAAAAGGAATGTATTTGTTTGGACAAAAGGGGACATGTTACATTACTTTTTTCCAGAGACTTCTCTGCAGTCAGGTGACAAATACTGCTTCTCAGTCAAAACAAACATAAAACAAACCCACCAAACACAGCAAGTAGTCACAGTTGCTCTGTGATTCATGGGCTCCTTACCTAGAGTTTGTAGAGAATCAGGCTGGGGCATGAGAAGATCCATTTGAGACCTAGCTGATGGTTAGGGTTAAACATGGCTTTATCTGTTCCTGCTTGGAAAAAATGTTTTTACATCCTCTTTGTAGTGGCTTAACAAGTCATGAAACAGCAGCCTGTGGGTCTCGCAGGAAGTATCAGACCTCTCATACTTCATCTGGTGGTGCATCCTATTTGGTGTATGACAAGTGGGGATACCTTTTTTCTTCCTTTTTTTGAAAGAAGGTGTAGCTGAAATCAGCTGCTGTGCTAAGGATATAAACGAGACACATTTCAGCACACTTACCAAACTTTCCTGATGCGTACTTAGCTGAAGTAGGTGCTTAGTTGAACTGGGATGAATCTCAGTGGAAATAAAGATTGTGTATTGTGTATCGTGTTGGGTCTGTAATGAAATATCGTCTGTGTACTGACTGTGTTGTGACTGCTGTACTCCCCCTGTTCTTAGCCTAGCATTAGTTGTTACCTCCTGAGTAGTTTTCTCCACTCACTGAAGGATGAGGGCTGTCATAGTGTGGTGACTTCTGTTAGTTGTGCGTATGAACTTCGTAGCTGATGACCAGCAGCTAAAGAAATGGGAAATCTATAAAATCTGTCTTTTTTCAAGCTGTGTATTATAACAGAAAAAATTCTCATGGCCACATCTGCCAACCTTAATATTTATAAAGGTATCCAGACATGCCTCTTACTGGTCAGAGTGCTTGGTATGAGTATACATCTTTAATAAGAGGAGAAATCATTATTATAATAGCAGAACAACTCAGGCTAAATCACTACACTTAAGGGATTTGGTAAACCCCTGTATAAATGGCCACTGAGTATGTAAGTCATGCCCAAGATAGTTCCCACTTATGGAAATATTTCATTTCTCTCCTTCACTTTAAAGAGGAAATACCACATGAAGAAGGCAATGCTTTTGCTAAAAAAAAAAAGACCTGTGAAATTAGCTTTCTTAAGAATATCCTTGCTTTCTTCACTGAACGGTCGGAGAATCACTCTGGTCCTTTGTGCGAAAGGCAAAAGGGAAGATTCAGTCAAGGTGGTGAAGGGAGTGTGTAATCACATCTCCCTGCACTGGTCTGGGTCCAGCATCCCAACAGGGATTTCCCTTCATGAAGAGCAGGTGGTGGAGCTTCTATGCCCTCCCTGGGGCTTCAGGGGAAGAGTAACTCTAAGTTGCTGTCAGGGCTCCAAAGAAGTCTTGCCAGTGAAGCTGGATAAAGCAAAACACATATAGCCAGAGTTGCTGGGAAAAGTGAGGACAGAGGGTGCATTCTCCAGACATTTGTCTATCCTATTCATTAGCATCCATTCACCACCTCATATCTCAGCTCTGAATGAAGAATTACTATATCTGTTTTCATCCAGTGTTGAAAGACTTGATTGCAAAAAGCTATAGATTGTTATGTTTATTAGTGTTATCATCATTATCATCATCATCTCTCTCTTACTAGTCCCCAGAAATTGTTCTGGTCCCTCATACCAACTTTCTAGAACTGTAGCTTCTGTACAACCTGGAGTTGTTTCTGTACAGCACTGGGCAACAGGCAAAATATTGGGACAGTCTGGCTTTCCTCCTGAACATCCCATAGTTGAGAGGAGTGAATGCTGAAAATGATTACTGTGAGGGACAGAAAAGATATATATCATGAGCATGGCCTATTTTTTTTTCATGTTTAAGTAAAAGCATATGTAAGTTATGTGAGGTTAATGGGGCATTACTTACAGAATCTCAGTGTAGCAAAACTAATGAAAACATTTTTCTTTTTAGCTCTAAAATATAGTGTTTAAATGAAATTACATGGCAGAAGAGGTGGAGCCAGCATGGCATTTTTTCCAGCTGTTTGAATTCCTAGTTATCCTTGCCCCAGAGCTGGTGATTCACCTCCTCAGACCCTTATTCACTTTATCTATGTCAGTAGCATGTAAACCCCTTCACAGCTTTTTTATTTTTATTTCTGCAAGTGGTACGTTTGAGGGGAAAAGGAATATCTGGACTAGGAAAAGACACCTTACTTCCTTTTTTCCTTGGGTAGAATGTGGCAAATTGCCATTCTCTGCTTTCCTTTGCCTCCAAGGAGAGGATGAGAACTGAAATGACAGTTTATTAGCACTCGCTATGCTCACCACTGTCTCAGGCTGGGACCTCAGCCAGAAACACAATTCAGGCATTAGGAGTAAATGAGAGGAATATTGTTCACTGCAAGATTCCCAACCCTTTCTCAATCTCGCAGATACAGCCGACAGATTTGACTGGATTCACAATGAAAGCACCCTTAGAAACAGAAAAGACTTTTTTTTTCATTTTATGTTTCAGTTCTCCAGAAAATGTGGTTGATTTTTAGGGGAGCTGTAAGCAGAAACGCTTATTTAGGCAAGACCCAAAGAAATACCTAAATGAAATGCAAAAAACCATTTTGCTAAACAAAATGCAGATTTCAGGATATATCTATACCTATGATATAGCAATACCTATGATTGCTCTAATCATTTTGAGAATTTTGGGCTTCTAACTTGGGAGACTTTGATATCATGAAAGTGAAACTTACGAGTAAATAAGTTTCTGGAGGTATTTTCACTTTATGTGTGAGATCAGAAACCTTGGCAATATATTTAGTTGCTGTGTTCCTATTAAATGAGTTAATTAACTACCAGAGACTCAGTGAATTGGATATGGACACAATGCTGGAGGAAGCCATCTGTGGTACTGTTTTTTTTTTTTAACTGAATTGACATAATATGTATTTTACTTAAATAGCTAGGGTGTCTTTAAATAGAATGGCCTCAGGCCTTAGCTTAGAGACAGGACCTGGGTTTGTGTGCTGTGAGTTGGGTGAAAGAAAGCCTTGGAAAAGGTTTTGCTCTGGTATTGAGTAATATAAATATGTGCAAGGAGAAGATGGCTTTTATATATACCATGGATTCAGTGGATGGAATATTAATATCCCTGTGTCTGAAGCCTTTACTTCCCATGACAGCCTAATGAGACACTGACAGTAGCTGTCTGCTTGTCCTGCGTGAATGTCCTGTATTATGTTGTTTGTGTTGTGCTGAAGGTTGCTGAAGTGAGGTTGTCTGACTGCTGTTCCCTTGGGAAGCTCAGGAAGAGATGTACTGATTCTCCCATGAGGCTATCCTCAGAAAGAGTTTTCTGCCTAAATAAATACTGTCTCCGGGGGATCTTCTAGAATAGTAACCACTGTATGACTGCCAGTATCTTTTCATACTGTGAAAATCGAAAGCCTCAACTACACCATCTATAACATGGAGACACAGTTAAGATGCATCCCCTTTTTGATGCTTTATTTTTTACTGACTGAACAACACTGGCTTTCTACCAGTTTCTATGTGTAATTTCAAATATATATATTTCATGCTGTTTGGGACTAAGCTTTCTTAGGGACTTCTGTTCTCCTTATTTATTATTAAAAAAAAGCTGAGGTCATCTGTAATGTGTTCTCTGATATTTCTTAGAGGTGATGCTAAACAGGGGAAGGAAAAGTTTAAGGTGTACTGCTGTATTCCTGTGCAGGATTTCTTTGCTGGAACTATATATGTTTATCCTAAAAGTCTGTAGTGACTCCAGCACATCAGATCCATTGGTGTGAGCTTTACAAACAGCTTGTATGTTCTTCTGTAGAAGAATCTTCATAGAAGCCACTTGTGTTTGATGTCTTGGTATGGAAGAGTAGCAGATTTGAACTTCTCAATATACAGTTCATAAATCTTTTATACATAAATTGGTCTCATATTTGTACACTTATGGAGAAATGTTAGCTAAAAATCTGTGCTGTTTCTTCAACCTCTGTTCAAACACTAGAAGAAAATTTATGTGCAGAATGTGAACTCATTATCATGTTATGCTCTGTGTGCTTCCTTGAACTTTATTTCATTATTGCACCTTGAAAACTTATGTTATGAAGCAAATATTGGCACAATATGCTCTAGGCTTAGAGAAGACACAATGAAGAAAGACTAGAATAGAAAGTAATGTGGAATGAAGAGATACTAAATACACTTGGACTCTTCAGTTTGGAAAAGCAAAGAAGTCTGAGAGAGGGATATGGCATGGGTCTGTACAGTTGTAAGCAGTATATAGTGGTAAACATGGTATTATTCTATACTGTTTCTCACAGTGTAGAAAATGGGACACTTGATTGGTCAGCGAGATCATAGGAATCAAAAGCCATTTTTTGTACACCAGGCATCATTAAAGCGTGGTATTGTCACAGAATGTTGCAGAAACAGAAAAAACTCAACAGTTCAGAACTGGAGTGAACACAGCCCTGAAGCATAGATCAACTGATGGCTATTCAGTACAGTCTTTAAAAATCTTTACTCAGAGGAGATCACAAAGTATTGATTGCTGGAAGCTGTGAGGATGCACTAGGAAAAAGATGATCATATTTTATTGTTTCTATGGTCTTTTGCTATACATATGCTTAGAACTGGGATACTTGGCAAGATGAATCTTTGTGTGATCCACTGTGATTATTTGTGCTTGGTTTTAGATTTCCTGGCATCACATCTGTATGTCAAACACTTGGTGGTATATACTTAATAGTACCAAGCAAGCAAAGTTCTGCAGATGAAGACAGGGAATTCCCTTCACCTGACAGAGCATAAAAAGGCAATCTGTAGCAAAACAGGGAGAAAAGGCAGTGTTCAGTTCCATGCTGTATTGTAGGACTGCTGTTTGATTTTCATCTGTAGTGTACCAATTACAATGAACCAACATAAAGGCTGACTGTAACCTGAATCTCTGTCTTACCTCCCCCAGCTGCCTAATTTTGCCATCAGGTGAAGCAGAATTCTTCACTGAGAAGTATCTATCTGATCACTTTGTAGAATCATGCTTAATTCAACCATCCTGAAACCTTTTAGAGTTTTTTACTGCTGACAATGTTCAACTCTTTTTTTAAGGACAATATGTTATTAAGAAATGAATAGGTTAGGCAAAAATGAAGTACCTCTAAAAAAATAATCTTTTCAGAGAGGTAGAAGACAATGGCTAGTCAGCAAAAACTAGCCCCTGTTGAAGCAACCAGTGTGCAAGCTCTGCTGTGGTCATGGGGGGCCCATGTGTGGGGGCTGCAGGGCTGGGACTCAGTGAGTTTGTGTTTCTTTCCTAGTTACCTTTGCCCTGGTCAAGTCTATTGATTTCCCTTTGTCTTTTTTCCTGTCTGGAGAGTGGAGGTGATAATACTGCTTAAATCCATTTAAATCCAAATTCTGTCTTGCTTGATTAAGCAGTAAGCTTTTAGGCCAGGGATTTATTACTATGTATGGGTACAATGCCTGGCATAATGGTGACCTGATACAAGCCAAGGCATATAAGTGCTAAAGCACTTACACGTGTATGTACATTAAGCAGAAGTAATAAAAAAAACAAACTAACCAACCAAAGAAAAAACTACTTGAGAACAAAGAATAGGCAAGTTCTTGGCTCTTCTGTCCTTTTCTCTCTCTTTACTTCCTTTCTTGTACTCTGCTCTCGCTTTCTTTTCCTTAACCTTTCTCAGATGGCAAGAAGAATCTCTTTAAAACAAAAGCCTGACTCTGATGGTGTTCTTTACAAGAAAAAGTTAACTGTGAGGGAATCGCTGCTTGAGCTGCATGTGCCTGCCTCCTCCAAACACATGCTTGGGTGCTTAGGTGTGCTCCTTAATGGTTGCTCTGTGCTGCAGCTGGACCCACCAGCTTGGCTGCTTGTGCCACCCTCATGTCCCTGATCTGTGGAAAGTGTGACACATTCTGACGTGCCTTGGAGGCAGAGCTCAGTGGACACCAAGGTGTTACAGGCAGCCCTGCAAGACATGCCTGCTGGCAACGTCAAACCAGTGTACCAGCTGTGCAAGAACAAACCAGAAGCACACATCTGTCCTTCTCTCCAGGGAGCCAGTACCCCAGGACTCTGGCTCTAGAAAGTGATTCTCTGTACATTCATGACCTTTTAGTGATTTGGTGTCAGGGAATGTGAACAAAAATAAAAAACAAAATAAAAGGGACTTTATTCTTTCAATGAAAATCTTTAAGCCAGAGATGGAGGGGGAAAAAGTTTCCATTCTCATTTCAGTGTAATCAAAGCCTTTATGTAATCTGAGTGTTGGTGGGGATCAGTCTTCCTGAATCGTGTTTACAAGTGGCAGTTTCAGAAGTGATGGGTAGGTGGGAACTAACAATAATAGCCCACATATCTCGTGGATACACTGCATGGATGGGGCTAAGCTGGTACCAAGACTAGCCATTAATGGTAGCCTCACCAATTTTGTCTTTCATAAGGGACATTAGACTTCCTAGCATTTCTGATTTAGAGGCACCAGCCATGTGATTAGAATAGAAGTGGCAATTGAATTCCTCAGGATTTGGCTAGGACCCCCATCATGCATTCAGTATAACTCTGTGTATTTTTAATTTCTTAAATTGGAATGTCACAGTATCGTTAAAGTCACCCACTGGAGAAAAGAATAATTATGTGGGGCCTACATGAGTTGCTGTGTCTGACTGGAATTCCAGCCCTAGTCCTGACCATGCACTTCTTGCTGAAATTAGTTTTGCACCATGGGACCCTCAAATGGTTTTGTCACTATGTGTTTAGGCTTTTGATGTTGTTTGTCCAAACATCCTAATGCAGTTTGTAAATCCCAGCCCATCTATTCTTTACAGTGAAAGTCAATTCATTGCCCCACTCTGTCTGAAGCACTTGGACCCTAATGCAAACCTTCATGACATCAGTGAGCAATGGATTAGATTTTCAGTAAGCAAAGTTAATCAAGGTATTTGGAGATCACATACACAGAACTTGTTTGTGTTGTTGTGACTAGAGAATACAGTTGGAAGCGTGTCTTTGTACTTTTTGTGGGGAGCAAACTGTTGCCAGTTGAAGCATCGATGTTGCAAGATGTACCATACCCAAAGATTGCTGAAATCACTGCAGTGATTCCCGCATTTTAAATGGATTTTGCCATCCGACTTCTGCTTATTACAAAAGTGGTGCTTAATCTTGTAGTGTACTGCAGACCAATTGTGCACCATCACTGGGAAGAAGCAATAGGGGCATTTTCACTTAGGCTGAGACTTAGACCATTTATTTTTTTTATTTGATGTCTTAGTGTAGGCAGTCCCTAGAAGTGCATTTCAGATAGTGCTACTCCTTCCTTTTATGTGACACATGGGAGTTTGATTTTCACAAATTCACTGATGAGATGTTTGTTTTTCTCAAAGCAGAAGAGGGGAAAAAGATATCAATCACTGTCTTGACATGGTAGATTTTTCTGCTCTCTCTCTATACGCATGGAGAATGCTCTGCTTCGAACATTAGAATACCCTGTGGATGTGATACCCCTTCCCCCCTGCCCTCCTACAGTGAATCCTCTTATATCAGTTTTATGGTGCTATCTCCATTCAGTCTCTATTAGATGTTCCTCAACTATAATGTCTATCTCTGAGAATTAGCTAGCAGATGGAGTAAGCAGCCTTTTGTTTATTTGTTTTTCTTATCTGTAGTGCATAAATGATTTACTGCAGGGTAGGTGTCCTTGGAATATTTTCTTCAACTGGCATCTCTTCTGGCGATAATGTAAGATAATTTAAATGACAGTTTCATACTTCCCTTCTGGAAACTGAGTTTAGCTGTTGCTCCTACCAGGGCCAAAGAATTATTCTTTGTATACCTACTGATGAAACTTAACAGAACTTTAGAGGTAGGCAGAAACAATGAGAGGAAGTAAAGTTTTCTTCATACTCTTCCTCGTGTCCTTTTGACGTGCTATTGCTGTAATGTCTCATACAAATCTTCAGAGATGCACCTTGCAGCAAAACAAAGAACTCATGTAGGTATTCAGGTACAGATCAGCTATGCTTAAACACCTCAGATCTACCTGTCTAACTGTCTGTTTGAAAAGCATCTGTGTTACAGCTTGCACTTTCTTTAGCTCCACCTTGTTCTCCTCTTCAGCTTTTGTTCAAGCAGCTATGGGTTAATATGAGGAAATTTCTTAGAAATATACTTATGTATACTGAACCAGAATGAAAATTTGAGTATTCAAATCTTTTCCCGTGTTGTATGTTCCTTGATTATGATGCTTTGTCAAGCCAGAGCTGGCTAACATGTCTTTCTTGCTTCTTTTTATAGTTATGCAAAGAAAAAGAACATGAACTGTTTCATTTTTGATTTTGGTACTCTTGGTCTTACACCAAATATTCATCCTTAGATTTTAAAAGATAAATAGCTGAGATTTTTGTCACTTTGCTGCACCATTAGCATGCTATCACTTTTCTTGTTCCCTCATCTTGATTTCTCTGTGTGTATCTCATGTCAGCTCCTGGAGAAATATCATCAGCCAATATGGTTTATGAAACTTTGTTATTTACTGAGATCTTTAACATAGAAATTACTTAAAATATTTTCTCCTGCTCTGAATTCATGAAGCTATTCAGGGAGCATTAACTAGAACTTCCTGCCTGGCATGATTTGGAAACAGGCATTTTGGTCTTTCAAAGCTGCTTGTTTACAGAACTTTCAGTCATCTCATTATGTGTTATTGCATGCTCTTGCCAGCTTTTTTTAATATCAGTATCTTTCTCCTCAACACTGACATAAATTGGTATATATGGGAAAAGAAGTTGAAAATTCTAAAAAGACCAAATATTGTATCAGGGAAAATCAGACTTCCTGTTACATTAAAGCCAGACTTAAACGCATTCAAGCACAGAAATACACAGTAGGTCATCTAAAGTACCGTAGTGACATGATTTGGTGTAATAGGAAGGAAATTTGATGCAGCTTATAAAAGTAATTTCATTTGAAACCATGAGCAGTATAAAAAGCATTTATCATACTGATAATATCTATTGCAATTGCATTATGTTGGTTTCGTTTTGGTTTTGGTTTTGGTTTTGGTTTTTTCTTTGAGGTAAGGGGAAAGAATTTATGCATTTAGAAGACCTGTTCTAGTAGAGCTATTTCTGCTCCCGGATAGGAAATAAGCAGGTGGGAAATATGCACAGAAGAGCGAGACAGCACAAGTAAGCCCTAGCGCATTTACTGGTAATCCTTAAAATTAATCAATACCCTGTAATACCATAAATATCAGCAACGAAGCAGAAATTTCTTCAATACAGCTTATTTAGATTAGGTTTTCTTTTCTTAACTAAAGGTAGTATTTGAATTTCTTCAGTGTTTGAACAATAAGCGCTTGGATTTCCTGGATTTTTAAAATCAGCTAAAAAAGCTAGACTGAATAATATGGCCAAACAATGCTGCTTTCTGACCAAAATTATGAACACTAAGAGAATAAATCAATAAACACACTGGTCAATTTTATGAAGTTTTTTTTTCCTGTCCGACAAGCCCAGGCTGATGCTAGCCTGCCTCATTTGGATAGCTTATGCATAAAGACACAAGGTTGCAGGGCAAAATTCACATGAATAAACAGATATCAATTAGCTGCTTTAATAGCTAATGTAAATATGAGAAGTAACAGATACTGAAAGGAAATAAATATAATTTAACACTATATAACAGGAATAGCACTGAGCTTGGAAAACATAGATGTGGAAATGAGCTCTATTATCTCAGATTGCGAATATGTTTTACATTACGGAACATTTTAGTTTGTCCAAATTTACATGGTGCTAAATGAAACCTTTTTGTGATAGTACCCAGATCATATTTAATTTAAATATTTTAAGTGCCTGTGCCTTGAATTTCCTGATTGGGAATGTATAGTTTAATGCTCACACTTATATTCAGGTAGCTAAAAATGATCTGACCTTCAAAACATCTTGCATTGAAATGGAGGACAGCAAATGTGTATCTTGTAATATTGCAGCTGGTATCCAGGGAACTGCAAATGGAAAAAACAGAGGTCTTCACTGGTCACATCCGTAGAAACTGCCCTGAAGAACAGGATTTCTGTATAGAAACATAACCAACACCACAATATAGAAATACAACATACCGAGGAAGAGTCAGGAGCTCAAACCTGTTGAGTCAAAACTGTTAGTCACTGAACTTGTGCCTGATGTTGGGTACATCTATGTGCTGTTCAGAAAAGGGTCAGGGTCTGCAAGCCTGAGCACTGGAACGCCCATACAGTCACTCAATTTAATTGTCAGCTCTCTCCAAGGTCTGTGCTCGGCCATTTCAGCCTGCTTGCTTCAGTGCAAATGCGTTGTAAAGGAAGGTAGCCCTTGGCAAAGGGGATGAAAATGTAATCCACCTGGGTCTTCCTAAAGGCTTTTAACAAAGCCCTTCCTAAAGGCTTTGTAGTATCTAAGTGGTTGAAAAATCAGAAATGGAGAATATGAATAAATGTTTAGTTCTCTCAGTGGAGAGAGGTCACCAGTGGAGTCTAAATGGGTTTGCAGTAGGGCTCTTACTGTTCAAAATGTTCATAAATAGTCCAGAAAAAGGCTGGAGAGCAAGGTGACGTGTCATTGACAAGACTAGGTTACTCAAGTTCACAAAACAAATCCTGATTGTAAAGAGTTACAGAAGAATCTCATGGTACTGGATGATAAAATGGCAGAAGAAATACAGCTGTGGTGAATTTAAAGTGAAAGTAATGAAGAAAGGCAATCCTCAATTTATATACAGTCTACGAAGGTTGTGAATGGCTGTTACCACCCTGGAAAAGGACCTTAGAGGGATAGTAAATAGATCTATGAAAACATCAGCTCAGAGCTCATTAACAGTTTACAAACAGACGGAGAGTTAATACGTTTTTGAAGTAGCACTGAAGATACGGGTTAAACAGGATTTGTACGTAGATGTTAGACCAGCAGCTGGAAAACACAGTGTTATGGATTGGTAGAAGTAGTGCTAAAGATTGGGTTTAACTGGATTTGTACATAGATGTTAAATCAGCTAGGGTAGTTGGAAAAAGTGGACAAGGTTTTTGGCACACAAACCTTGAGGAGGTTACAGATTGAAGGAGGATGCTTCAGAGCTTAATACAGAGGTTGGTACTGGATCCACCAGGAAATAAATAGACAACAAACCAGTGAACAGTAGCATCCCCCTTTTCACCACCGTCAAAACCAGGATATTAGGCTAAATGGACTTTCTCTGACCCAGCATAGCAATTCTTATATTTCTGTCACATCCCTGTGTAAATTTATGTACCTACAGTGTCCTACCTTTTCCAAAAATTGTATAAAAGAAAAGGTGCAGGAAAGGTGATAAGGAAACTCAAGCATATGAAAATGTGTCAATGAGAGAAGAAGCTACATTGACTATGACTCTTTAACCTGGAAAAAAGGATGATTTAAGAGGACATGACTGATATTTGTGAAGTCATGGATGGCATGGAGAAGGACAAATTATTTGTTGTCTCTTATAATACAGAATATATGGGTCATCAGATGGAATTAACACAGGTTATGATCAGAATAAGTAAAAGATATTTTTTGTGCATCACGGAGGATGTGGTAGATGCCAAATGCTTATTATAGGTTAAAAAATATTACAAAAAATAATGGAGGGGAAATCCTTCAAGAACTTTAAAAGGCAAGAATGAGTCTTTAAGCTATTTATTGGCTTTTTGCATTTTTCAGACCCTGGTCTGGTCCCCAGATCATACCCACCATATCTGTGCAGTTCACATTCAGGCTTCTTACAGGAACAAGACAACCAAGTCCCTCCAAGTTCTTGGAAATCTCGATGCAATGTCATTGTTGTGCTTCTACATCCACTGCTGTGGAGAACTGTGCTATGTCCCTCTCATCAATTGGTTTATTTGGGGTTGCCATGCAGATGAGATGGTTAAGTGTTACGAAGTGTGAACAAAGCTACTTCTGTCCTAAGCAACATGGACAGAAGTCAGTCTGCTGTTGTTGGTCCAAAGGCCAGAAACTACTTCCTAGTGTGGTCCACAAGGCTGATGACAGTATAGACAAGATCTGCAAGGTCTGGTTTTCAAGATGTCTGACCTGAAAAGAGCTGGATGGTGGGAGGGCAGGCCAGGGAAACATGCTCACTCTGTTCTCCTGCCTGTTGCTGTTGCCTGTAGCTGTAACATGGTGTCAGGGTCAGGAGAATATTCTTGCCCTCTTGCAGGAGAGTGGTATCGGGATTTAAGCCCAGCTGGTAACTCAGCACCACACAGCCGTTTGCTCGCCTCCTCTCCCCGGGCAAGATGGGGGGGAGAATATAAAGAATGTAAATCCCATGGGTTGAGATAAGAACAGTCCAATAACTAAAGTATAATGAAAAACTACTGCTGCTGCCACCAATTATAATAATAAAGATAAGGGAAATAACAAGGGGAGAGAATGTAAAACTAAAAAGGGAAAGGAAAAATAACAATAAACACAAGTGATGCACGGTACAATTGCACACCACCTGCTGATCGATACCCAGCCCAACCTGAGCAGTGATGTGGGCCTTCTGGGTAGTTCCCCCCAGTTTCTGTACTGGGCATGATGTGCTGTGGTATGGAATACCCCTTTGACTAGTTTAGAACAGGTGTCCTGTCTCTGCTTCCTCCCAGCTTCTTGTGCCCTCCTCACTGGCAGAGAATGAGAGACTGAAAAGTCCTTGATCAGGGCAAGCATTACTTAGCAACAACTGAAAACATTGGTGTTATCAGGATTGTTCTCAGACTAAAGTCGAAAACATGGCAGTGTGCCAGCTACTAGGAAGAAAATTAACTCTATCCCAGCTGAAACCAGGCAAGTGGTCAGGGCTTCTGCCGGAAATAACAATATATATTTCAAAGTCATCGTTGTTTTCTATATATCCTCTTTTTTGAATGAGAATGTCTGTAAGTACGGTATAATCTTTCCTTGTTGGTCTCACTCACCAGAGACTACTGTCACAAAGGAGCCTGTGTAATTCTCAGTGTAGTTGAATTTGGAAGTGACCTTTGGAGGTTAGTCGTTCCCACCCCGTTGCCTGTTTAAGAAAGTTATGAAGTTCATTTTTTGGAAGATGTATGAACAACAGACATTTGAAAAAGTATTTTTATCTTTGCTGTGCTTTTCTACCACTCCCAATCTGATAAACTAATCTTAAAGATCTGAAAAAAAGAACATCTTACTGAGAACATCTGACCTCATCTTGCATTTATAATTTCAGTGTACAAATAATGTAGTTTCATGTTGTTTAATGTTGCCCCTGTGTCACAATGGGGTGGTTTATCCCTTGAATGAGCACTTTTCTAGATTTGGTATCACATTCCCAAAATGCAAAGCATTTGCTTAAAAAAACTAAATTTTATTACAATTTTACAAGGACAGGCTGTTTTATTTGTTCTGTATAAATTACATTGGCTATTAGAATGAAATCACAGTCATTTTTATAATTTTGCTATTAAAAAAAAAATCATATCTCCTGAAATGTCATTACTTGACAAATAATTTGATTCAAAATTCCTGAACACTGATTCCGCTAATACTTACTCCTGTTTGTAAGTCTTGAATAAAGTAAGTGAGTTGAGAGGAATCACAGCTACAGAAAACAATCTAAGAGGTACCAGAAATACCTGAATGATCCAATGGATAAAATTACAGCAGGAAAATGCTTAGTTATATCTTACATTTCCAAAAATAAAACAAGATTATGTGTAAGAACAGTTTTTTTTACACTCTTGAAATGCAAACCCAAAACTTTTCTTTCTCATTTACACATTTAAGTGTATTCTGATTAGTAGCTATGAGCCATTAGTTCTGTACTTAGAATATGAAAACTGAGTGTTCGCTCTCAGAAGGTAGTGGTACATCTTGCACTGGTGTAAGCTTCTTGATTTATCACTGCACTAGGACTGAAGGTCAGTTAGTGTTTTGCGTATGGAATTCATCTGACAAAAGCAGGATCTGAGTTGCAAAGATATATTTAAAAACAGAAAGGCAAGGATAGGGAGGGGTTTAAAAACCCCAAATGACAGGTTTGATCCTGTAAAATACTGGGCATTGTTGCTCTGCTTCAAGCAAGACTTACATGTGCTTAAACCTTTTGTTCAGGGCTCAGCATTTAGCACTGTTTAATCTCAAATGAATAGTTCTTAAAAAGGAGATTGATATTTCCTTTCATCCACAGATTTCAAAGGTATCTGTGAACAGCTATGTACAGAAACTATATAATAAAAATGAGAATTCAGTGGAGATTTCACAGTTAAGCATAATAAAGAAAGAGACATGCAATCAGAACAGAAACCTTCACTTTCTCATGTCAACTTTTCATGTTGGACCAATGCATAGTTTTATTTTCCCCTCTTTTTTCCTCTTTATTTTTAACGCGAAATCCTCAGACTTCTCATTCGTGAATTCATGCAGAAGCATAGGACAGGATGTGTCTTCTGAGCTCCTACATGTTGTCTTTAAACTGTGGGTGTCCCGTTGAGAGGAAAAGTGGCTCTTTTGTATTCACTTCTCATTTCCCTCCCAAGCAAGAGGGTAAATGAAGGGCAAAATTCAGACTCCAACCTTGATAAAGGTAGAATCTACCTTTGAAAAAGATAGAGCAAGCTAATGAGAGCAGTGGGAGCTGCTTGGTTTTGCTAAACAGCTAGAGCTGGTCGCACTACTTGAGCCTTAGAAGCATGCTTCTTTGCTCCTAGTGTATTACATATACATATTGTTCCTTAATTAGAGTAGATGGCTTAAATACATGTGATCACCTTTCATTTTAGCTTGTTCCTTGTTCTGGCAGGCTTCACCTATGTTCACTGAAACAGCTGCCTTTCCCTGGGTATACCCAGGGCTATACATAATATGTATGCATATGTAATAGGGTGCTACTTGTTCAGGGTGCTGGCAGGGGAATCCATTCCCTATCCAACAACTAAAGGAACATAGTACTTGCTCTTGGTTGAAAGACTGAATTTCCAGAAACACTAGATTTGATGTTTATTATTAAATGGAAGTTTTGCACATTAAGAAATAAATGTTTGCCTTTCTAAGGCCAATATTTACTGATTTCTAGAGTCATAGTTTGTGAAACAACAAAAAAAAGAAACAGAACTTCACTTTCATTAACCATAAATGTTGTTTAGCTATTTTCACAGCATTCATCTTGCTGTTAACTGTTCTTTTCACATTGTGAGGAGGCAGCATATGACAGGAAAAATCTGTACCATCATTCAACAGCTGATTATATGCCCCTTTTCCTCAAAAAACAATTTGCATGCCTACAAATATCAGTGTTCCCAGTGGAATTCAAGGTGTAAAATATTGAGTCTTGAGCTGAAAATTATTTAGCCAAAGATTTTTCCAGTATTTGGGGGTTCTGGCAGGATGTTTTCAAAAGCAAAACCATATGTCGCTTACATGATTTGGCATTTCTCCAGTTGCATAGAACATGAGTGGAAAAGTGGAGAAGAAAAAAGAAAAACCTAACACTAATTAGATGATAGCAAATACAGGTGCTTTACTGTGTGCAGCATCTGTGGGACAAGTCAGAGCCAGCAGATTCTGAGGGATACTGTTTTGTTCATGTATATTCCCAACACATGCTAAGATCCAAATTAAGGTAAAACTGAATGGGTTGTGCAACAACTGAGCTGCTTTTCGAGGTTACAGAAGTGCAATGTGCCTAGGCATAGAAAAGAACTTGTGTGATTGGGTTTTGTCTGTGGGCTTCTCACTGTAAATGCAATTAGTGTAATACCAGGGAAAAAAAAACAGTAATTTGATGATAGTTTGGAGATCCTGACCTGGGCTTCCTCATGTCCCCGTTCCCCCAGAGTTCCCAACAATTTCCTTATCCATTGCAGGCAGCAAGGTGCCTCTCTGAGAAGGCATCTTCCCTCTCCAACCAAAGCTTTATCTTCAGCCTTATAAGGCTCTCAGGTTTACTGAGACTAAGTTAGTCTCAGTACTAACTGCCAGCTGTCCTGTAACTTGCTTCATAGGGAAAGCTGTTACAGAGCTGCACACTGTTTTGCCCACCCCCCTGACTTCCCGTACACATAGGAGTTCTGGCTACATACAGCCTCTGGGCTCTTTCTCTTTCATGTGTCAGAGAGCATTATGGAGGTTCTTTTCTATTAAAATTTCCAGAGAGAGAAGTGGGTTTAGACAGTGTAGATTTGACTCATCTGCATCTTTTAGTATTCAGATAGGTGAAGCCATTACAGGTACTGAGGAGACTGGTGTATCTTACCTGCTGATGGAGTGTCCTGTGTGCAGCCACACACAGTACATGCTCAAGAGCAAAGGCACAAAGGAAGAAGGAGTCTGTTCTGTGCAAACAGACAGTTAAAACATGATTAGAGAATAGCCTTACATTCTCAGTTGCTGCTCCTTTAATCTGAAAGCTCACTGGGACATGCTTGTGTTTGAAATAACAGGAGAAGACACAGTCAGGCTCCAGCCTCCAGGAATTTACCACGATAATATGTTGTGTGGTTTTATAAGAGATATTAAAACACAAAGAAAAACTCTTTGCCTGAAAATTTGCCTGAACAATTAAAAATGTGTAAATAATTGAAATGCAGGAACTAGAAAAGCTTTCTATTATTGTCATCGAGAAATAAAAGTGTTTAAAGGATAGGATCCAGTCACTATTTTGGGGCACTAAATAGCTGGTATTTACAGTGTGGATCACTCAATTTTATTTTGCCTGATGAACAGAGCTCCCAAAGCTTATTGTGGCTGTTTTGTCGTTTATGTAAGACACGTGGCTGCTGTGATTTGCTTTTCTCGGTATCCCCTCCCCCACTAGCAGAAACCTTTGAGCTTCAAACACAGACGTACTGTGCTCTTTGTGTGCATGTATGTGTATGAGTGTAAAAACATTAAAGAAAGACCACATGCCTAATATGCTGGAAAAACAAAGCTGAAGCGCGGGACTTGGCTTGTAGCTTTCTTTCTTTATTACAGTGAGATGGTAGCATGGACTAAGTGTAGGACTAATGTGTATGAACAAGAAGTGCTTTAAAAGCAGCCACACTGCTTATAAAATCAGCAATTTAACATAAGCAGGAATGGCATTTTCATTAAATAATGCTATGATTTTTCAACCATATTCTTAACTAGTAATCTCCCCCTAGCAAAATACAGAGCTAATCAACCTCCTAGCCTGTCAGTAAACTTGCAGGGGAATTAAATCCTGGAGGAAGAAGCCCATAGCCCTGGAGGAAGGCTGAGTGCATGTTTCACTGTCGTCTTTTCAGCTCATCTCAGTGGTCCCACTGCTAGAATGTGCTCTGTTGTCATGGCAACCCCATCTCCTGCTTCCTACAGGAAAGATTAGCTCGTACTGTGCACTGGAGAGAATTTAGGGGAAGTCAAGCTAATCCCTGGGTGCACTGCAAGAGAAAGGTTGGACCTCGCCTGAGGGATGCTGTATCTGCAATGATAGAATTGGCCTGCCACAGACACTGGTATTTAAGTTGAAGAGCAGAATTCACAGTAAGTGTCAGATCCTCCAGAGAGGAATATCGAATGAGGTTTTCTAAGTCTTGGTGAAGACTGTCCCATGCCAACAGTGGAATGACAGCAGGAGGCTGTGTGTGGAATACCAATATGTTTCACCCATTCAGGTGGTATTTCAAATATAGATTCAAAGCCTCAGTTCCCTGGAAACTAGGTGATAAAATTTTAAACGTCATCGTGAGATGTGCACCTAGAAACCTGAAGCATGTCTCATTTGGTGCATAAAGCTGAAGAAGTGACGATGGGCATGCCTTACAAATTGTGTATGCACTGTGCAGCATTCTTAAGAATTCCTGTGTGCTGAAAAATAAGCGGGAAAGCGTGAGGAAACTGGTCTGTGTGTGCTGCAAACTCAACTGCAAAAGTGCTGAACTATCAAATTAAGCATGAAAATTTAAAACTCCTGATTCAACCTTGTTTTTTCTTCATATTAAAACACAAACAGAGAAAACATGAGATTTTTAAAGGTATAGTCATAATACAAGCTTTTATTTGAGGACAACTCAGCTTAAGATAGCTAAATTAAGGTGGTGTGTGACATGATGCAGCGTGTGAAATGTGTGTTTGTTTTCTTGCTGGTAGAGTTAAACAGAGGGTATTCTGGCTGTTCCATTTCTGGTTATTTTAATGTTATTTTAATGCTCTGGCTTTCTTTGATATGGTCCTGTGTATAGATGCTCAAGACTCCCAGGTTTAAACTAGATTCTTTGCAGTAAGATTTTAACTGTCTGCTTTTTATTACTGTGAGCTTTTCTTAAACTTATTTTTTTCCCCAGCAGAGTTTGTATGTTCAGTCTATGTATTTTTACATTTTTAGTATGCATGCTTTTTCTGTTGAGTTTTTAGTGAAAAAAATAACTTTATAATTATTTAATGGTTGTTTAATATATAGAAGTATTTTCTAACTCAGATCTATTATGCATATATGTGTTTATAAAATGTACGCGTGCTTGTGTGTTTCTGCAATGCATGCATGCATATACATATGCAGATGAATAGGATCTTTGTTTTAGTGAGGCCCTTTAGTGCTTCATGGTAATATAACACTGAGGAAGTTAAAGCCCTGTTTTCACCTTGAAGGATAAGTATTTTTCTCCTATCTATAATGTCTATTGTTGCAAAATCCTAATAAACACACTCAGTTTGCTTAAAGAAACAGCATATGTTGTTCGTCTGTGTTTGTCTGTAGAGTAAAAAGGGAAAGCATCTTGACTGATATAATGAAAGAGCACTGCGTTGCTTTTGCAGAGACCTAGGTCCATGTAATAGGTAGTGGAAGGGCAGCTGTCTTTTTATCCTTCCTCCCAGGGCATCTCAGAAAGAGTGACACATAAGCTCCAGATTGGTTAGTATATGAGCAGTCTTCCCTGAAAACTTCCCTTTTTTTTTTGGCTGGTTTACCAAATAGTAAGTGTTGATAATCAAAGATAATGTCTTTCTTCTTTCTAGTTAAAATACTCAGTAGCCAGTGTACATCTATTATATGGAGGACTATAGTACTAAGCACAAAAGATTCGGAAGCTTTAAGTCATTACTTAGGGTGGCCCTTGAATCTGTGGTAGACATATGGGTGACAAGCAATCCACCCAAGTGCTAAGCAAAGAGGGGAACAGAGTAAGAGAAAATTCATCAGATAAATGCTTTTCACTAGAAAGAGTACTAAAAAAATTATTCTTTGTTATCCATCCAATCAAATTACTGATTAAAAAGTCCCTGCTACCATAAAACAACAGAAGGAAACATTTGTCACAGGTTTCATTGTATTTTTTCACCGCCTCTATGAGGTTGTGTTTTTGAGGGACACCATTTAATGTGGCTCTTTACACCTTTTAAAAAAATCTAGATGGTTAATTGCAAACCTTTTCTACCTTGTGTGTCCTTTTATTAAATTCAATAACCAAGAAGTTGCATTTTACTTTTTTTTTAATCTAAGAGTCAAGATTCATTTCCTTTTTTTTCTTTTCCACCATGTGACTTGTGTATGGAATAATGTTGTCTGGTCAAACACTGTCTCAGTTTATTTTGTCTCCTGCAAAATGTGTGATTTTAGGAAGTTGGTCCAAGTTTTCTTAGGACTGCATTTTCACAAAGGGACTTGGATTCCTTATCTGCACTTCTAGACAGCTTTAAGCACCACCTGTAGATGGGACTGACTGAAGTGAGGTTTAAAGCATGCACCCAAACCTATAACCTGTGTTATGCTCTCTCTTGAGAAAAGCATGTGAACACTCCTTTTAGCAGTGGGACTGTATTACACATAGAATCATAGAAGCATGTAATGGTTCAGGTTGGAAAGGGCCTTAAGATCATCTAGTTCTAACCCCCATGCCATGGGCAAATACAACCGGTAGAGACTGCTTATGCTTCAAAGTCCAGACCTTGAGACTAGAGGGAGTTTCTGTATAAGCTCTGTTTTGATTAATTAAAATTATTTTCCTTGAGCTACCAAAAACTGAAAAGCAGAGGTGACTTTACTTGCTGCGTACAAAAAAGTCAGAGTTCCTAAGCTCTTAAAACTAATAGATGTAGCATGTTCTGCCAGGGCTTCCCTACGGCAAGCTCCTGAGGTGAAAACTGTTGGCATCCCCACAGCAGTGGGTCACTGCTGTGTCCAGGCATTTCTCTTCATTCCGTTTCTGCCCAGCATCCCTGCTTCCTACAGGTATTGCCTTCTTCCTGAACAGCCTTCTCCCTGTGCCACTGTGTTCAGGCTTTCTGCGAGTGAGGTGTTGAACTGGGTAACATAATCTTTTCTGATGTATCTTTTTAATGCATAGAAGTAGGATGATTTAATGTATATACTGATTCACCAGATCAAGGTTTTGAATTATGACACCAATCAGGAAAATATTGTTACTAGTGTGTCTTTTCTTGGAACTTTTTTCCCTGTTGCAAAAATACCCCCCCCCCCCCCCCCGACTTGTACAGAACAGCTTCTGCCTACAACCTCCATTAGAAATTCATGACTAACAATTTGTCTCTCTTTCATTGAGACACTCATTCAAGGAAAAACAGGTGAGATGTTCAGCACTTCCTGGGTGGTACACTCCACCTCACAGAACCTGGCTGTCTTTGAACATTCACAAGTATGGTAAAATCATAAACTCGATTCTGTCCCAGCAAGGAGCTTGCTGGTGGTATTCTTATTAAATTAATAACAGAAATCAAAAATTTATGTTACATACAATGTATGTGTCTCTCCATATCAGAGATTTATCCTTCACATTTTAGTAACGAAACAGTAATAGTGATGATTATTTTTTCTTGGTGGCAAGGCATTTTGTTCCCTGAGGCATCTCTGCCTCTTTAATTCCTTTAAAATGAATGTGTGTATGTCATGTTTCCAAAGAGACTATAAATGGCCAATTTGAAGGTAGCAGAAGTGGCCCTCAATGAAAAAAGTGTATCTTCAGATGAAAAAGGAAGTTTAAATCTGCTGAGATTTTGTTTTTCTTCAAACATAAGCTCAAATATTTTGATTAATATTTGTCTTTTTATTTTGTTTAAACAAATGCAAGGATTTAAAAAATATCTTAGACTTGTCAGTTTGCACTAATTGGAAACAATAACAGCCAGCCACACAGAACTATTTTGATGATTTTAAACCTCCTTTATCTTCCTTTTCTCTTCAAAAATAAAACTCTGAAGCAACTCATTGTATGTAAATTGCATTAATTTAATGGACTAAATTATTTCCCAGGCTGCACACGGTAGATCTTTTTGCCTCTAGTGAGATTAAGATCATAGGCATCCAAAGGTAGATTTCAGCCCTGTGTATAATGTTCTTCTGGCCAGCTTTGTAGCAGTTAATTAAAAGTGCTCTCTCAGTGCTGTGCTGCTAGCTTTGTGGCTTTCTGTGTAATAAATTCTTCATATTAGCTGAAGAGCAAACCAGCAATGTTAATTTTTAGTAGGGCCAAATACAAAGGGAGAGAGACCAAGATTTCCTGGGCAAGTTCTCTGTTTCCCATGGTAGTTCAAATGCTATGTGCTATCTGGCTGACTGCCTTAATTCCAAAAGGAGTGTGATTACTCTTGTTGCAGCTCCATTTTTCTGTGCTGTTTGTTGCAGCTCTATTTTTCTATGCTGTTAGCCATAACAAACTGAATTTTTTAATCTTCTCCAAGATCTTTTGTGATGCCATGTCAACAAGTGGCTACAAGGAACATGAGAGAGCCGAACATGCATCCTCTAGGGCAATGCTGAAGTTTATTTTGGATTCCAAATATCAAAATATCAGATGTTAATAATATCAATAATATCAAAATTGTAACTGTAGTAGAAAGTTATGCAATGGGAATCCAGGGTTTCTGTTGTGTTGCCAGAAGAGTCCACCTGGAGTTTTGCAGGGCATGTGAGAATGAACGTGAGTGCAAGATTTTAGTGATAAATCTTTTCACATGTAATGAATCTTAATTTCTCATTGCAAATTTGTCTTCACAATAGGTTAGTTACTGTATTCTGGTATGGACTGCTTTAAGAGTCTGTCTTTAGGTGGTTAATCAGTCATTTTGAGTTTGTCATTTCTCTATATTAATAAATTGTTGGTTGAAATTGTTGTCTGAAGCATGCTGGGGAGAAGACAACCACTGTATGTGTGGGTTGATGGCAACAACAGTGCCAATCCTGATTACATCTGTGATTTGTGAATGCTTTCAGCCAGTAGCAAACAAAATGGGACCTGATCAAAACTATGTTTTGGATACTCAAATCCAAGGGTAAGAATGCCATGATATTCACTGATGTTCTCCCATTCTGTTCTTCGCTACTACATAAAGTACTGAAGATTGTTTTTAATGGCTCATATTGTGGTTACCACACAATGTAGAAATAGCATTGACAGTCCCAGTCCTTTTACTGTCTGCAGATGTGCTGTCAGCATAAATCCTCTTCCGATAGAAAAGCTCCACCTCTGCTCCCTGTACTTTGTCTTAATTTCATGTGGCAGCAGCTGCCCTGTGGAGCTTGGCAGGGGCTTGTAGTGTAGAACACTCCAGAAACTGCAGGTTTTAATGCTGAAGTTACAAAGAAAAGCATTTTGGGAAAACAGACTACTTGCGAATTGGGTGATGACATCTACATAAAAGGGCCTCCACACCAGTGATTTTCACCATATTTGTCAGGTGGTTTTTGCCATTTATTTCAAATCAGAGCTGTCTCAGGTGTTCTTCAACAGAAAAAGATAATGTTGAAGTTAAAGCTGTTCTGACAAAGTTTTAATCTTCAAAGGCTTCTCGAGTTCACCTGAGGACATTTTTCCTAGGGTTAAGTGAGGCAGGTTCAAACCTCTGATCTGAATCAAGTAGCACAGTGACTTAAATTTAGGTATTTTCTGCATCATTAGTAACTGCTCTGTCTCCCTTTATGTGTGGTTTTCTCTTTGCTCTGCTGATAATGTGTATACAACAGGAGAGGCACTGACTGTATCCCACTGTTCTGGGACTTCAGTTAACACTGGGGAGACGGGATCAGGAACTTGAAAAGCTGTATTTATCTGTTTGCATAAAGGGGAATGCCAAGAGTATCTTTGAGGTATCACAAACTTTTCTAAAGAGGAAGGCAATTTCCTTAGCCTGCCTTCTAAATGCTTCTCTATTGGAGATGCTGTACTTGACACAAGGTAATAAATAGAGGGTTTTTCTTTTAGAAAGACTGTCCTTTGAGTCTTGGAAAATGTTTTTGTTCAAAGAATCAAAGATGGTAATCATTTCTTTGTTTAGACAGCTGAAATTTCTTTAAGTCAGTTTGTGTCAATATTTTTCTGTGTATAGATGAGGCCCTTAGTGACATGGTTTAGCGGAGGACTTGGCAGTAATGGTTAGAATTAATGATCCTAAAAGTCTTTTCCAGTCTGGTTGATTCCATGATTCTGTTCCATGATAGGTCCTGTCACACTCAATCAGGAGTAGTAAAATTATGCTTTCTCCAGACTGTTTTGTAAATTTTTTGACCAATTCAGTGTCTAGCTTTGAAGCTTCTGAATCCTATATGCAGAATAAGGAACAGTCTCCGAAGCTGTCATACCTTGCACATCGTTAGGTGCCATCAGTGGCAAACTTTCCAACCCAAATTTGTGTTTGAAAAGAAATTTATAGATTTGATTGCAGTGTGTTTACCATTTCCAGCTTTCACTTAGGTTCTTTTGTTGTTGTTGTTGCTTTGTTTGTATCACTTCTTCTGATGGCAGCTATTTGCATTTGCAAAAATGAAAAATCTCACGGTGTTCGTGAAAAAGGACACACTAGGCCTTTCATGCTATGGGGTATTGGTATTATAGTTTGCTTTTACACTGGACATAAAAGATAACAGACAACCAGAACTGTAATAGTTATTATTAATAACATTCTATTCGTGATCAAGATTGGTACCATGTATTTCCCTTTGCAGCATGTGTAACTTTTCTGCTTGATCCAGTGGTAACAACTTTCCACCCGGAAGTAATGCGCTTATTCTATTCTCAAATCCATTTTCAGATCCAGGTTCTGCTTTTAAAAATTTTACTCTAAGCTTCTGGCAAATACATTTCCTTCAGAATGGGTGCATATTTCTTATTTAGGAAGGGAGGTGATCAGTTCCTGAAGATGATGATAGGAAATGCAAAACAGTTATCTGGGATTTGAAAGAACTTCCCAGCATTCTGTTGTTTCGATAGACATTTACAGTTTATTTAAGCAGGAGAAAGGCTATCAGGAAGTGTTTGCCTTATTTGTTCATTGTTTTTTGCATTGTTTATGCTCTAACTTCTCTGGAAGCTTGGGAAAAGGTTTGCCATATAGCTGTTTGTTGTACAGCTGTTTCTAATGTGCATTTCCATTAGATTAAAGTAGCTATGCAATGACTATCCCTTCAAAATACAAAGTGTATTGTAGGCCAGATAATCTTATTAACAGATTTTAAAGGGAAAACAAATTATGTGGCAGATTTTGCAATATAATTGTCCTTCACTTTGTTAATTAAAATGACACCAAGCATTTCTGTGCTCTAGGCTCCCACTTCCAGCCCAGCTAGCTATGCAACAGACATTGTCATCTGTGGGCAGGATGCTCTGTTTACTAGGAGCAGCCTGTTGCTTTCCACACCCAGCACTGTTGGACCAGCTCAGCAGTTGGTTTTGTGGTGCCCTTCAGGTTAGGCTTGTTCAGCCTGGAGAAGGGAAGACTCAGGGGATACCTCATAGGTCTTCCAATACCTAAAAAGAGGCCTACAATAAATCTGGAGAGGAACTTTTTGCAAGGGTATGTAGGGATAGGGCAAGAGGGGATGGCTTTAATTGAAAGAGGGGAGGTTTAGATTAAACATTATGAAGAAATTCTTTACTATGAGGGTGGTGAGTTACTGGCACAGGTTGCCCAGAGAAGCTGTGGCTGCCCCATCCCTGGAGGTGTTCAAGGCCAGGTTGGATGGGGCTTTGAGTAACCTGGTCTAGTGGAAGGTGTCCCCGCCTCTGGCAGGGATATTGGAACTGCATGATCTTTAAGGCCTCTTGCAACCCAAACCATTCAGTGATTCTATGATTCATTCTCAGCCAGTCCCATATTATAAGGAGGCCAAGTATATATTACAGTTTGTCCTGGGTTCAGCAGTAGCAGTCATTTTTCTCCTTAGTAGCTGGTGCAGTGCTGTGTTTTTGACTTTCAGCCTGGGAACAACGCTGATAACGCTGATATTTTTAGTTGTTGATCAGTAACGTTTACTCTGACCAAGGACTTTCTGAGTCTTATGCTTTGCCAGGGAGGAGAGGAAGCTGGGAAGAAGCAGAGACAGGGCACCTGACCCAAACTAGCCAAAGGGGTATTCCATACCACAGCACGTCATGTCCAGTATAGAAACTGGGGGCAGCTACCCGGAAGGGCTAGATCACTCTCGGGTTGGGCTGGGTATTGGTCGACAGGTGGTGAGGGGTTGTATTCTCTTCCCTTGTTATTTCCTTTATCATTATCATTATTGGTGGTAGCAGTAGTGATTTGTGTTATACCTTAGTTACTGGACTGTTCTTATCTCAACCCGTGGGAGTTACATTCTTTTGATTCTCCTCCCCATCGCTCCAGGAGGGGGGAGGGGGGGAGTGAGGGAGCGGCTGCGTGGTTCTGGGTTGCCAGCTGGGCTTAGACCATGACAGTTCTATATGGCACCCAACATGGGTCACAAAGGGTTGAGATAATGACATATCTGACCAGAGTGTGTCTAATCGTATTTGTGATAAGCATTTATTGTTTTGGATTAATAGTCCCTCGTCACAATGCTGAATTTTTGGCTCTCAAAGTTATTGCTCTTGATCTCAGAGTTTCAGCATATCGTACCTTACTTACAGCTGGTATTTGCTGTTTTAATGTTTATCAGCTGGGGGGCCTGGGCTAAGGTTCTTATTTCACTGTACTTTATGGTAATGACTTTTAATACAATAGACTTACTGACCATGAAACTGATCTGGCTTGCCTTCCCAGTGTGGTCATCACCTCTATACTTCGGGAGGTATAGAATGGAAGTGTTTAGCAATTACACATTCTTTTTTCCCCTCCTTGGGTGGTCAGCCTATGAAGGAGACATTCTCTTATGTTCCCAGCCCTCCCAGCAGACAATTTACAGCATCATTTGAGAGTTATGAAGGTTTTGAATGGCCTTTGGGTACCCTTGAGACCTGCCTGCTGATTGTGACGGGGATCACCATGTTGGCACACATACAGAGTGTTTGTTTTATCCGTGAGCATTTCATCTGATCTTAGCAGTTAAGCAGAGTCGGGTTTGGGTCTTGTCTAGGTTTAGAGGACAATATAGGAGGACCAGGAGATTTTCCCCGAGGCTCAACAGCCATGAGTGGCAGGGTGTGTGGGATAGTATGGGCAAGTATCTAGGCCAGTGGGCCCCTCCAGTGCTTTGGAATTTCACCACTGAACAAGTGCAAAATCCAGAAAACCTAGTAAAACACTTAAATGAGATGTGTTGTCATCCTGGTCATACCAGAGACAGACAAATCATGGCAATGTGCTGGGGCTTAGCCTATGCTTACAGAACCTTGTTCAACACCATCCAGCACCTTCAGAGGGAAAATAATGTCTCTGGATCTGATGGCAAAGCAACAGACAATGCATCTACTCTTAACTCCAAATACAGCCGCTACACCAACTCTAGTGACAAGTGCAGCAGCTACTCAGACTCTGACTACAACAGATAATGCAGCTAATCCAATTCCAAGCTCAGCAACTACACCAAACCCAGTGACAAGTACAGCAGCTACTCAAACTCTGACTACAACAGACAATGCAGCTGATCCAATTCCAAGCACAGCAACTACACCAACCCCAGTGACAAGTACAGCAGCTATCCAAACCCTGACAGCAACAGACAGCGCAGCTGCTGGTGCTACTCAACCCCCAAGCACAGCAGTTGCATCAACCCTGACAACAGATACTGCAGCCACTTCAACCACAGTGATCATCACTGCAGCTAAACCAAAGGCCCAATTCGTGCCAATATTGGTTGCCCGATAGGGGAAAAGCAAAAAAACAGGCACAAAAAGCAACCTGTACAGTGAAGAAAGATGAAGAACCAAGGCACCTACTACATGGGACAGCATCTGATCAAGAGTTATGATTATGTGAATCAGATGATGAAGAAAAAGAGGTGACTTCTCAACCCAGGACCTCAACTGAGCTACAGAATATGCGAAAATATTTTACCCGTCAGCCAGGGGAGCACATCATCACCTGGTTGCTCCGATGCTGAGACAATGGGGCTGATGGTCATGAGCTAGAAGGTAGGGAAGCTAAGCAGCTGGGATCACTTGCTAGGGAAGGGGGAACTGACAAAGCAATTGCAGAAGAGAAATGGTCACTCAGCCTTTGGAGGCAGCTCTTGGCAGGTGTGAATGAAAGGTTTCCATACAAGGACGATGTTAGGAGTCGTTCGACCACCTGGACCGTGCTAGAGAAAGGCATCCAGTCTCTGAGGGAATCATCCACTATAGGTATGATCTATCACAGGCTGGATGCTGGGAATGCATCTGTAGATCCAGATGAAGTTGAATGTACATGACCCATATGGTGGAAATTTGCATGGAGTGCACCATCATCATATGCGCGCTCATTGGCAGCTATAACCTGGAATGACATAGTACCACCAACAGTGGATGAAATGATTTGTTAACTCTGAGAGTTCGAAGACAATCTCACCCCTTCCATCATTTCTGCTGTGGAAAAAGTGTCTGAGGAGTTCAAACAATTGAGAGACGATCTGTCCTATCTATCCAGTTCCCCACATGTACCAACCCACATCTCAGCTATTAACAAAAGACATCCTACTGCTTGAGAGACAAGATATAGGAGGTATATGCCACGGGCAACCCTATGGTTTTACCTGTGGGATCACAGAGAAGGCATGAGAAAGTGAGATGGAAAACCTACCTCAGCTCTGGAGGAACGTGTGAGTGAATTGAAGAGGAGAACAAAGGTCAAGGATGATCACCCCATTAAAGCCGCAGCTTCAGTCTTTGGTGAGCAGGTTCCCAGATGGAGTGGAAAAGCTGATTTTACTCTAGCTCCTGTGATAAAGACTAAACCCTGTCAACAAGACATAAATGACCGATGCTGTGATCACTATTAGAGGGGCCCTGCCTCCAGCCAGGTGGAGGAACGGGACAATCGAATTTACTGGACTGTGTAGATCAGATGGCCTGGCACATCAGTCCCACAGAAGTATAAGGCTCTAGTAGATACCGGTGCACAGTGTACCCTGATGCCATCAAGCTGTCAAGGGGTGGAACCCATTTATGTTTCTGGAGTGACAGGAGGATCGCAAGAGTTGACTGTACTGGAGGCTGAAATTAGTCTGAGTGGGAGGAAGTGGCAAAAGCCGTGTGGTTGGTCAACACCAGAAGATCTGCCAACAGGGCTGGCCCAGCCCAGTCAGAACTTTTCCATACTGAAGAAGGGGATAAAGTTCCTGTGGTGCACATAAAGAATTTGCTGGGGAAGACAGTCTGGGTTATTCCTGCTTCAGGTAAAGGCAAACCCACTCGTGGGATTGCTTTTGCTCAAGGACCCGGATATACTTGGTGAGTAATGAGGGAAGATGGGGAAATCCGATGTGTACCTCAAGGGGATTTGATTTTAGGGGAAAAAAGCCAATGAACTCAATTATATGCTGTTGCCTGCTGTGTAATACTTTTACAGCCCACCAGCTAGATGTCTTCAGGTCAGCAACGGCTGGCATTGACTTCCCTCTGACCATCATCCCAGCAAAGAATGAACTTTGACAAAACCAGACGAGC
Organism: Pezoporus occidentalis; assembly: GCF_034315485.1. Lineage (NCBI taxonomy): Eukaryota > Metazoa > Chordata > Aves > Psittaciformes > Psittacidae > Pezoporus > Pezoporus occidentalis. The sequence goes on from NW_026915724.1 coordinate 13,126,896, forward strand.
TCAGCAGTAACCAGATGAGTTCCGTGGTGTCATCAGCAGGCAACAGAACAACACTGTACACAGTCTCTCCTGCTCTGAAAGACTGTTGCAAGATATGGAGCCTGACATCGTGGACTGGATGAACTAAGCAGCTTTATAGGGATTGGTCCATGCACTAAGGGATGATATCTCTCTTTTTGTGTGTGTGTGTATGTATATATATATGTAAGACAAGAGTGATGGTATATTGAAACGTGGGATCTGAGCATGATGTGAATGGTATGGAATAAGGGGTGGACACTGTCCCGGGTTCAGCAGTAGCAGTCATTTTTCTCCTTCTTAGTAGCTGGTGCAGTGCTGTGGTTTTGACTTTCAGCCTGGGAGCAGCACTGATAACACTGATGTTTTTAGTTGCTGCTCAGTAATGGTTACTCTGACCAAGGACTTTGTGAGTCTCATGCTCTGCCAGGGAGGAGGGGAAGCTGGGAGGAAGCAGAGACAGGACACCTGACCCAAACTAGCCAAAGAGGTATTCCATATCACAGCACGTCATGCCCAGTTTAGAAACTGGGGGCAGTTACCCGGAAGGGCTAGATCACTGCTCGGGCTGGGTATCATTCAGCAGGTGGTGAGGGGTTGTATTCTCTTCCCTTGTTATTTTGCTTATCATTATCATTATTGGTGGTAGCAGTAGTGATCTGTGTTATACCTTAGTTACTGGACTGCTCTTATCTCAACCCGTGGGAGTTACATTCTTTTGATTCTCCCCTCCATCCCTCTGGGAGCAGGGGGAGGAAGGGGTGGGGGGAAGGGGGTGGTGGGGAATGAGTGAGCGGCTTTGTGGTTCTGAGTTACTGGCTGGGCTTAAACCACGACACAGTTGCATTCTTTGCTATGGTTTTATTCCTTCCGCTTCTAGTGCTCTGACCTTTAATAACAATCTGTACGTAAATAGTAGTTGGAATTTTAGCGAGAATTCACTGTGATTAAAATATTCTTAAGTTTCATTGGTAATGGTACCTCATAAATACTGTAAAGCACAGGAAAAGCATGTACTGTAAATAGTCTGTGTGTGGACTATCCCATTGCTGGGCTGCAAGAGGTCTTTAAGTGAATTAGAAACATGGACCAGTTTATTTCTTAAAAAAAATTCTAGTCTGCAAAGAACTGCAATACAGTTCACGGATTCTCTTTGTAGGGTGGCATTCCATTTACTTTCTGGCCTTGTTAAGGAATCTGGTTTCGAGACTAGCTCTCAGTGATGTTTCAGCAAGAAAAAACTGACTGCCCTAACTGAAAAGTAAATTTTTGAAAGTTGCTAAAATAGCATAATATCCAAGAACCCAGTGTTCCTCTTGGCATTAGCTTCTCAGAAAGGTACTGTAAAATGATAGTCTTCATGCAAAGTTTTCAAGCACAAAGAGTTTTCAAGTTTTCCCATCTTTCAGTTATGCTTTTGTTTAGTGCACCCTCTCATACTCACTCTGTTCCCCACCCAAGCTCGGTCCTCTGCATTGCAGTGGGAGGGAGAGTTCGAAACAAGAGATGCATTGCTTAGTCAGGTGGCTTGGCAGTGCAAATTTCAAGTCCACAGCTCTGGTGAGGAATAGCAGTGGATATTCCAGAACTATCTATCAGATCCTTTGGGCTATGTGAAGTTTCTGGGCATTCAATCTTAGTTACTTGGCTTGCCTGAGATGTGCTGACAGACCAGCTAGCAAAATCATTCGTTTTTGTCTTCAGATACCTCTTATTCTATCTAGTTCATTTTTAGATGATGTGTTGCCAAATGCTCAGCTGTATTTTGGGAACTGTAAAAAAATTGTTGCCATTGATGTCTGTGCTGAAAATAATTTCTGAAAAGGGAAGAGCATGTTTTAATTTTGCCACTCAGATTGGAAGTCAACTTGTCTATCTGTAGCGTTGTGAGGCAGTTGGGTTTTAAAAGTGGTGACTTTAATGAAGGCAGAAGAGACTTTGCTGTATTATTAATAACTCCTGGGTTGTCTGCTATCTTCTGCATGAAGATAGTGGCAAAGACCTCAAATCATGGATGTTTGTGGACAGAGCCTGCAAATCTGCCATTCTTCAACCAAAGTTATGTGAGTTTTTAGTAGGAAAAAAATATTAGCTGCTGTAAACTTCCAGCCTGATTCTAATGCCTTGTGTATGAAAATGCCAGTACATCTCCCAGTTTTGGCATTTAGTACATGAGAGAGACTTTTCAGACTGCTCAAAGGGAGGCCAATCATCAGCACTGTTTATTTTCTCACTTTTTTGGATGCTTATAATTGTAATCAACATGCTAGGGAGACTCCTGGTATGCTTATGTCCTTTACCGCTGTGGTAGTATTTTTATGTTAAGGTGTTGTCACCTTTTGCTGGTGTTTGGGCTGGTGCTTAGCCTTTGTAAATCTTGACTATTTTTAACTTTCATTTGATATAGTGAAAAATAAAATTAGCAAAGTGTAATGGATGTAACATTCAAAAATGTTTGCTTGCGAGATGGAGAATGGCCATCAAGTTTGTTATCAAGTGTTGCCTTGTGTGACCAGAATACTGTTTTTACTCAAGCAGTGAGGAGACCACTTACTGTAGTTACCCAAGGCATGCTCGAATCAGGAAATAGTAGTGTACATGCTGCCATGGACATCCATAAGCATTTTAAAGTGACAGGATAAAAAGCAAACTGAATTGAAAAGGGGCATGTAATTTATATCCCTTGAACATGCTTATTTGCTCAAGTTTGTAATAGCAGCTTTCCAAGCTCTGGAATTCTTTACTGAATTTCTAAATTTACAGTTTATCTGTAAGAAAATCCTATGCTTGACTCACTGAGATTCTGTCTCAGCAAAACCATTAATTACATTGCAGTCATCAAATAGGGAAACAGCAACCGTAATGGAGTCCTAAACTTGGATAGTGTTCCGACTTCTCAGATTCACTAACATTAGAAAAGAGGGTGTATCAAGGAAGTTTTAATTCATTGTTGATAATGTCAGAACTGCAGTGAAGTACAGACTGTAAGTTCCTACTTCTTATTCCACATACTTTTCTTCTCAATTGCATGTTTATTACCTATCCTTAAACTCAATTTCAGTATGTGAATATTAGAGGAACTTATTTTACCCTCTGCTGAGTTAGGAATTTTTCCTGAAAGCCTAAATGTTAGTATAAGCGGAGAGAACTGATTGGAAAGGATGTGACAGAGTGTTCTAGAGTGCAAACCAAATCATTTGAAAAAAAAAACCCAGTTGATTTTGCCAACATTATGAAATGAAAACTAGGAAAAAAATTATGAAGATGGTAGGAAATGTTTTCACTTCTAGTTATGAAGCATTTTCCATGTCCTAGCTTTTAGTATGCAGTTGTAAATAACAATAAAATGGCTTTAATTTACTTATTACAAGTCTTTATACTTTTCTGTGTAAAAAAAAATAAAAAAAATCCTGAACTATAGAGCTACAAACCTGATGATGAAGGGTCTAATGAAGTAGAACTATTTGTAGAGATATTGTTTCTGCGAGTTATGAAGGCAACTCAAATTATTGTCAGTATTATAGAGGTACCCAAAATATTGGACTGACAGGGCATTTTGAACTTAGTTTGGGGGACCAAGTCAGAGTTTGGGTTAAAAGATCCTAAGGACATATGAAGCTCAGAGGAGCCATTTGTTTTCTCTTAAGGCTTCTCCCCACTTCCTCTCCCATTTTTACTGGTTGAGAGGGTATAACCAGCCTTTCTATAGTCTTGTCTGCCTTTATGGTAGAGCAGACAGCAGTTTCCTGAAGGGCTGTAGAGCTGTAAAGTGTTCATTTGTATGCAGGGCCTTACCCTTCCAGAATGAAGTACAGAGTGATATCACTGTGTGACCCCACTCAACACACTAAAGCTGGTAGGCTATGTTTTAGACTTTAAAGGACTTTATTAAAAGTATCTGGGGCATCCATTGTATAGAGAATTTCCTCTGCTGACTCCAACTTGATCTTTTGCTTTTGTCTTCTGGAGATCCTGATGAAGTGATGAAGCAGAATATGACATCACACACATGCACTAGGTCCAAGTGGCAGATAGGTTTAAAATTAATTCCTTTCAGCCCCACTTGGGTTGATGTTTAGGTACCAAACAAGCACCTATGTATTATTCTTTTGCCTGTTGCTGGCATAGTACAGGATTCTTCTTGCTGCCAGGAGTGGCAGAAGCTGGTGTTGCCCGCAGCAGCCTTTAGCTACAGCAGCATAAGCCTCTTCCATGCTGCACAAGAAAGAGAGGCTAAGATCTCCTACGTTACCTCTTCTTACCTTAAGGAAAAGGTTTCTTATTTCTCCTTTCTTAATGTGTTGCAATCTCAAATGTCTTTGATATGTGATGTACATAGTTGGAATTTTAGTGAACCTCTAAAGTCAAAGTTAGTCTGTCCTGATCCCTGCTCACCTGTTTCCCAGCCTTCCTCAGTTCCTAGCTTTGTATCAGTAAGCAGCTCTGTAGTGTGGAGTCCTGTTTGGGTTAGGGTCTGAGGCAGTACCTCTGAAATCACTCATATCAGGCTGAGAACTTGTTCCTGCAATAATTGTTTAGAAATGCTGCTCTAGGCTACATTCTCAATGCCAGGTAACATCTTTCCTGCCAAATATGATCCTATATGTACCATAAAAACTTTAAGAAGAATTGCAAGTTTTCTCTATTGAGGACTTCTTGGTAGAGCCTTTGCCACAAAAAGTGCCCTAGAAGTTTCTCCAGAGTAAAGGGGAAACCAGGGATTTTTTTCTCCCCAGACGCAGTGAGGGCTTTGTCTTTTGAAGAGGAAATGCCAAAGCAGAAGTACAAACTAGATGCATAGTGATAATAAGACTACTGTGCACCCAGTGAGCTATTCAATTGGTTATTTACATGTGCAGTACCCTCCTAAAAGCCATTCTTGCTTCATCTCCTTGTTGTGTATATGCAGGGACAGTAGCTCTGTGGGCTAAGTAAGCATGCAGTCACTCACAAATCTTTATAAATAAGCCCTTCTATAACACTGTGACTGACAGGGCAGTATTATTTTGCTGATAGTTGCTGATGTCATGGGGTGGCAGTTGTTCACTGTTCTGTTACTTAATGTTATAACTGAGTAAAATATCTGTCTGTTTTGTGCCTCCAACAAGAGGAGATGTTTATCCATGGAAAAATTGTGAATTACTTAGGGGTTTGTTTGATAACGAAATCAGATTTACAGCCTGGCTAACGCTGAATGCACTGTGTATGTGTACGTGCATAACAAATTTACTGTACTCTTATTGACAATGCTAAAGATTAGTTTTGTAGTTTGCTTTGTTCCTTTTTTTTTCCCATAAATGCATACAATGAGTGATCATATGAAGTAGTTCCTGACGTATTCTGCCACTGAAACCAGTGAGAGATTCTTTGATTGGCGTTGCACTGAAACTGATGGACATTCCAGATTCAAATTGCAGTGCAGTGAGCTCCAGAGCTGAATTCACAGAAGCCAATCACATCAGGAGAGCTACATGTATCAAAAGGAGAAAAAAATGTTAACATTAGTGAGGTCGGATGAAAAGGACAATTACTGTATATTGTAACAGAGCAAATGCAGTCTCACTGCTAATGAAGGGACTGAGTTCTGTGCACATTGACTGTTCTCTGGAAAGGCTCTTGCCCCCCTCTTAGTTACTGTTCCTTGTTTCCTTGTCAGAGTACTGACATTTTAGTGGAAACTGAAATAGAGGCAGTAACTTTTTCGAGGAGCAGAGAAGGGTACTTGAGGTTTATAGAGATTCAAAGAGACTGGATATTTGCATGGAAAAGAAATCTGTTGAGTGTCAGTATGTTACTAAAAACCACATCCAGATCAGAAAGACCTTGAGCTGAAAATTATTAAGGGCTCAGCAAGGCATAGGTGAAAAAATTGTATTTGCTTGCCTTATTCCATAAACATCTCCTAATAGCCACTCCTGGAGATAGGATATTGGACTAAATGGATTTTTTATCTGACCAACTATGACTATTCTTATGCTTTATGAAATGGGGAATAATAGAGGCTCTGAAATCACCTTTGTACTTCCATTAATTCAACCCCTGTTCTTTATCATATTGTGAAAGGAAATGGAGAAGATGAATAGATATAGTTGATTTTGACTGGCTTTAAAGTTTTATATTGAACTTGTGCTTGAAACATTACTTGTGATGTAAATGAAGCATAACCGAATACATAACTGTGATAAATTGGTATTAAACAGTCCTTGTGAAAAGTGGTGGGAGTGAAATGTGACCTCGCCTTTTTATCAGTTCATTTAGAAAAGTCTCTATAATTATTTCATACTACAGAAGTTCTGTGAGTCAGCACTCTACACCACCTTTTGTCTGATTCATGGTGTTCCTCTCCCAAAACTTCCTGCTGTCAGTTGCCACCTGTAGAGAGCATTTTTTTTAACAGCTCTTGCTAGGAAGGTTTATGAGCATGCCTTGGGTTTATGGGGCTAGGAAGGAATGTAACTAACTTCCTTTTAAATATTTGCTTATGCAGCATATTATTTTCATTAAAGTATTTTAACATACAAAAAAACCCCAAAACTACCAAAACCAACCTACATGCAATATTGAAGCCAAAGGTCAAAGAGAACAGCATAGTAACTCAAAAGTGGTCTGCAGTCTGTCACTCTTTGGTCTGCAGTACTGTCCCTTGCAAGTGATTCAATTCAAATGAACCAGGTTGCTAAGGGTGTAAGGTGGTGTTTGGCCCAAACTGATGAAAGCAATCTTCTCACACAGGACTTTGACAGACAAACTTTATGAGTGGGTTTTATGACAGCCTGCATTTGCGCAGCCAGCAGCTTCAGTCTCACTCATCCCACTCAGCTCATTCACATCTAATCTCCTCCTTTTAGAAAGAACAGTTACCTTACAGTAACTACTGCTCTCAGAGATTGCTGCTCTGTCAACAGGCAACCCACTCAAAGTGTTCATTTAACCTGAGTGCATGCTGCCTTGGAGTCTGCAGGCATCAATGTTTGTTTTGGGCCCTCTCCCATCTTCACTTAGAGCAGAATGAACAAAGTTGCCCCAGCAATTGCCTTGTTCATTTAGTGTGATTAATCAGACTCATTATAATAAGGAATGGTTTTGGCTTGTGGGATGCCCTCATGTAGTCAGAATGTCTCAAAAGAGCCAAAGGTGCTCAAAGGTTAATTGTCTTTCCCTCAGCAGGCCATCTGCCTTGCTTCATGGCAAAAACAGGAGCTGTGTTAGAGCTGCTTTGGTATCATGTGGCTCTTGATTCATTCTTAGTATTGATGAGAGGGTTTCTTAGCTCCCTGACCCATCACCACATCTGTCCTTTCAGCAGATCAGCACTTCCATGTGGCTGTATGGTTGTAGGACTGTGCCACACTATGCTGCAGTATAGAGCTGAAGGCCAACACTATGGATTGCTGACTAGTTAAATATGCAGTAGGTTTCAGGTAGCTGAAATCTCATCTGTATAAACTATTTAGGCATACTGTAAATATTAATTGAATTCTTGCTTGAAAATTAATTTGAGAGAGGGAGAGGATTTATTCAGAGATCTGTCTTTATGTAGAATGGCTTGTTGACACCTTCCCAACTTACCTGCAAGGAATATGAAAAGTCTAGGTGATCTATAGCATGAAATTGATTTCTCCGAGTAATGCAAGAGATCCTTTAAAACATCTGGAGATTTTTCTCTCAAGGAGACAAGTGAGAGTTAGGTACATGTAACTGCACTTGAGATTCACAGTATTTCAATGACACTTATATCAGAGTTCAGATCTTAAATTTGTTCTCTCAGAAAACTGGTGTTTGAGAGACTTGCTGTTCCAGCCAGATTTGGATCACACTTCAACTTGCTTTCCTTTAAGAAACCATTCTTACTGAGAGTGGTATTGAGCATTTGACATATCTGGTCTAAGGACAATTCTCTCTGGGTGGAGGAACTCTATTACAACCCTTAACAGAAGAATCTCTAAGTCTAGCTAAATATGTATGCCTGTTCATAAATCTAGACATAGTTTGGTAAGGGAATATAACCTATGAATTAAGAAGTGATTTCCTGTTCTAAATCGGAGTGTTCTTAAGCTATCAACTGTCATGGAAATCTCCTTGCAGAATCCAAGGTATTAAATACAGAGAAACTGGGTTTTGGCAGAAGTTAAGGCTGTGATAATGCAAATGTCTGGCATAAAACTGAAGGATACAACAGTTCTGAGAATCAAAGCTCATATTCGTAGCATCTGTTTGCTTGGGCTTTCTTTGGCATTGTCTTTTCTTCCACCATTTCCAAGTTTCCTTCAAAAGGAAACTTCAGAAGGGGGAAAAGCTAACCCAGTGGTGACTGCCATGAGCCTGGAGAGTTCTCAGGCAGGAGCCTGGACTTCTCAAGTGTGCAAAACCAAAGTTGGCATCACTTTGTGTCCAGCTGGCCTCAAGGGGATCTAGGACCATGAGCTGGAAGCTCTAACGAAATGCGATGAATAATAAGAAACTAACTTGAAGTAGGACACCTACTGCAGTTCTTGTTCTGAGAATTACCCCTAGCACAGAAAGTACTTGGACTGAAGATGCCCAAAGGGCATTGGTCAGAGCAGAGGATCAGTGTGGACCTCTGTGAAAAGCAGGAGAAGCAGGTCTTGGCATCAGGATGCTTAGGAAATACTGGTCCATGAGTGGGAATTCCATGCCTAAGCCTTCATCAAAAGGCAGCTGCTACCTGATCCAAAGATACCTTCCCTCTGCTCTTGAGTCTTTCTCTGAGGGGTGATGCTCTTTAATCCCTGGAGGAGGATCTCTGTGTAGGTGAGGCACCAGCTGACTGTTCTTGAGAAGTGAAACATACATGTTTTGCAGTCAGGCTCTCCATTTTCAGGCTGAAGTAAGAAAACTGGTTGTAGATGTGCTTCCAGTCACTGAGTATTCTGGGGTAAGGGTTTGAAAACTGCACAGTTCCTAAAGATGTGTCCTGTCCTGAGCAAGCAGCAGTGTTTGATGAGGCCATCGTTCGTTGCCATGGCTGATGCATTGATAGCGGTGTCTCTGGGAAGTGATGAAGATCTGAGGTCATCCCACAGCCTCTTTTGTGACTGCCCTGATGGAGGGGAGGGAAACCCTCTGCTCCTCCCTTCTCAGCTCCCAGGATGTGCGGCATGCTTCCCTGGATGCTTCCCATCTTACGGTGGTGGTTCTGACAAGAAGCGTGTTTTGAAAACATGCTGTCCTTGCACTAGTGGTGCAGTCGGTTCCCAGATGTAGGCTGATCAAGGTGGAGTTCTAATTTTCCCCTCATCAAGCAGCTGTGGGAAGGGAGCCAGGAGTGACTACTGACTGACCGGCTGTGCTGAAGTGATGGCCAGGGAAGGCCACTGCAGTTTGGTTGGATTCCTGGGTCAGCAGCAGTTTAATGGCTGGTGCCCCACAGGCACTGGTTTGGGATGGACCTGGCCTCCATGGGGTCCCAAGCAAGGACAGGGACAGGGCTGGGCCCAGGCAACCCCAAACTGCCACCATGATGTCAGCGGTCCAAAGGGTGCCACCATATTCCTCAGCTATGCTCCTGCAGCCTGTCCGCTGCCTCAGAGAAGAGCCCTTCACCTCTTTCCCCCAGTACTGCAATTAGTGGTGTCCTTGTCATGAAAGAGGAGCTGCTGGCAAGCTGCCCCAGAGAAGCAGTCACCACCAGCCACAGCTGGACAAATCCTCAGCACCCCTGGGCCAGCACACAGCTCTCCTTAAGCTGCCTCTGCCTCTGCAGGGTGCAGGAAAAAATACTTGCTAAGAGAACAGGCTTTCAGCATTAGCAATTTATTGTTACCGAGGTGTTGTGATAAATAAAGGTGAGAAAGCTGCAAGCAAACTGCTGGTCCTTACCCAGCAAGTGCAGGCGTAGCCCCCTCTCACCAGCTGTGCTGGGAGCAGTGAAGAGGTGAGATCTTATCTTCTGCCTCAGAGAGGCAGTTGCTAGAGGGGAGGATGGTCTGAAGACAGGTCTCCATCAGACCAGCCGTGCCCCTTGGCAGCCATGTGGTGACCCTTGCAGTCACCGTGGGTTTAGGAGTGGGATAGATTGGCCAAGCAGCCAGAAGCAGGACTGGGAGGCATTGCAGCCATGGCTTCCTGTATCCGAGGGTGAACTCTCCTGGGCCAGACCTTCCTGCCTTTTCCCCCCGATCAGTAATTCCTGATGTGGTCTGTTTCTAATACCTCTGAAACTCTTGCTTTAGAGTAGCCTTATTCTTGGCAAAAATAGACGAGCTACCCAGGGATGAGAAATGTACTAAACCTTGTAATTTAGTTACCTTGGTAACTACGAACTACGAGCACTAAACCACTATTTTTTTTTTTTCTTGATGTCTTTTATGGCAATACATGTTTATATTTACTTGGCAAAAATGTGATTTATAGCCATTGTAGCTATTCTCCTGAACATTATCCTGACAGACAGTAGTTCCCATTTCTAACAAGCAAGGTTAAATGGCTATAAAAGCAAGTATTTGTCATCAAGTAGCTAAGCTTTTGCGAAGTAAAGCCAAAATGATGTAAATACTGTATTATTTTTCGAAGTGTTACAGTGTTTGACCACATTTACTCAGCACAGGAATTTTTTCAAGGGTTATATTTTAGAACAAATATTAAAAATGTGTTTTTTTTTTCTTTTGCATTGTAACATTCTCATACATGTGTTTTAGCTGTCAACCAGTCATCACATGGAGGGGTGGGAGAGGGAATGAGAGTTGGAAGAAGCATTATTGCTTATGATTACAAACCAAAACTAATGGCCTTGCTTTGGGCTTGGTTGTTCCTGGATCTGGCTACAGGCACAGCTCTCTTCCTACTCCATCATTCCCATTAAGCCATCTACATCCTGGTAGCAGCTCCTCATCACAACCCAGGATGCTCAAGTGCTGGCACAAAGAATTTCCCTAGGGATCAGACTTCTGTGCTGCAGAGCAAGCAATGCCCCCCAGACTTTAGGTGGCTCTTTGCATCCTCTGGTTAATCGTTTCTCTCTTCCCTCCCAACAGCAGGGAATTTTTCTGAGCCCTTTAAAGGGAGGGGCATCCCTCACTCCGTGACCCATTCAGTAATTGATTTAATTAAATTGAAACTGTCACTTGTTAAACTGATAATCAAGAAGCCAATTATCTGTTAACAGTTCTAAATACACATTAGCAGTAACCAAAAGGTTTTTCTCTTAAATAAAGAATCCTGGAATTCTTTCTGATATCTCAGAGCTGTTAAAATGAGTTGTAAATATGGATATTTTCTTATTCCTTTTTTTTTTTCTTTTTTTTTTTTAAAGGGCCCAATGTTAGAATGCCATTTTCTAGTTCAGAATAATAAAACTGCATATTTATTTCCAAAACTGCTTTTGGAATTTTACCCTTTTTAATGTGTTATATTTGTAAGACATGTCTTGGGGCATAATAGAATGTTTATTAAGGGTAAATCCTGCTCACCTAAATCATTTACATAGCTGAAATTCTTAAGCAGCCCCTGGTTTTTAAATCAGAAAATTTCCATTGTTCTATTGCAAGTTGCGTTGCTGTACACTTTAAAAGTCTTATTCTAGGAATGTTATGTCATTTATTGTATATAAACTTGTCTTTGTAAGAGATAATGTAAAAGTGGTACAAACCAAAATACAGCTTTATTTTTTATTGCAGCCAATAATTATAAAGTATTTTATAAAACAAACAAAAGGTTCCTTTAAAAATGCATTTAAATTATGATTTTTATTATGTATTTTCATGAAACTAGGTTGGGTTTTTTTACAGGTTCATAAAACAAAGGAATTAAAAAAAATATGTTCATAACTTGTGCTCAGTCCTTTTATGACATAAAAATGCTGGATGAGTACAGCAAGCAAGCCACTAATGTTGATTGCTTGTCTGTGGCTCTCTAAGTGCTTAATTGAATTGGATCATTACCCATTAATACAATATTTTCTTCACTTTTAAAATTCTGATCTGAGGGTGGTGAATAGTTGATTTTTACTGTAATAATGATGGAGAGTCAACAATTTGGTTAATCATGTAGTTTCAAGCATGAATATTTCTGAGCACATCCTTTAAAGAATGCGTCCTGATGTTTTTTTTAAATTCCATGTGTATATAGATGTGTTTGTTTCTTTACCATGGAAGTTGTTTAGAAGGGCCCAAAAGCAGATGGTATATTAAGGTACTAATCTATTAGGGTCCATCTCATCCCATATCTCCAGTTTCAGTCTGTACACATTCCTGGCTGCTAATCCCCCAATTGTGCTTCCAGCTTCACTATCTGCCACAAGCATAGGCTTGTAGAGGCCTGAGCAGGTGTTTGCACCATTAGCAAACCCATGTAGGTTGCCAAAAAAGAGGCGCTATAGAAAACAAGAAGTAAGGAATAAATTGAGGGCCAAATTCTGCTGCCATTTAATCCATTGAAGGATGAACTGTTTTACTGCACTGCCTGCTGGCCAAAAGATTGTTTAGAAGTAAAGAAGGGCTGAGTAGTAGCACAGGTGGCAAATTCCAGTGCTGACGGACAGGATCCACAAACCCATAAGCATGTGAAGACACATATTAATCCCACATTTCAGCTGTAAAATTTTAGGGGTAACAACAAGACATCCAGAGTTTACAGATGTAAGTTTCAGGTTGATAATTTCATCATTTATTGAGAAGTATTTAAAAATATGTTATGATACACGATGAGTGAGCAAAGTGAATGAGCATCTGAACTAAATGAAGACAGGATCTTTGTTTCTGGAGTCAGCTTTTCCAGTGTAATCTCTACTGCCAGCAGTGAATATATCAGATGTATTTACATTGTATCTGTGCAAGAGGATGTTTATGGATATGACATATGCTTCTCTGCACCCTTAAAACCTGAGAACTAGACTCTCTCTCCGTACCATGTGCATCTCTGTTGATTTCAGAAATATGCAATACTGCAGTAATGAGCATGCTATAAGAATCTAAATAGATCCATAGACATATGGGCAGGCAGATGGATTAAGGCAGACTTTGTCACTTTGTCCCTAAGAATCCTTTGTGATACTTATCTTCTGTGTACACAGTGACACTAAGGTGTCAGCCCAGATCATTTCCCTTAACTTAGTAATATTTTATGAATTTACATAAAGTTTTTACTTGAAAATGTGGAGGAGTGTGTATGCACATTTTGCAGAAATGTACTGGTGCTAGTAATATAAACCTTTCTCATTCTATTTTGAAAAACATTGTGAAGGTATAAATTATGTTTGAACTGGACAGAGATGATGATGTGGCATGTGACTGAAAATATATATTTTTTAATAGATGATTCAGCCGCAGAGAGTTTTAATGGCAATGAGACCGTGGGACACAGTTCCAATGCTTCAGGGGGAACACACTGCAGGGAGATGGCAGAAACCAACAGTAATGGCAAAACAAATCTGGAGCAGGATGAGCAGCCTCTGAACCTGAGTGACAGTCCCCTCTCTGCTCAGCTGACTTCAGAATACAGACTAGATGATCACAGCAGTAATGGAAAGAACAAATACAAGACTCTCCTAATTTCTGATCTCAAGATGGAACGGGAGGCAAGAGAAAATGGAAGCAAGGTAAGATGCTTCCACATGCTCCAGATATAAGTGCGTAGCTTAGAAAAGGAGAAGATTTGTGAGGCCAAACTAAAGGTTATTGCCAGCTAAGCACCTAATGCAATGTGTCTAATGTTTGTCACATCATTACTCCGATGCTATACATAGATTTGTATGCTCTGTTACACATATATGATGCATACGTACATTAAGTATATGTGGTTGTACATGGGTGAACACATATATATAGGCATGTATAGCGTGCTGACACAATGACAAAAATCAGTGCAGTTCTCCATCAGGCATGAATTTATTGAGAACTGTCTACATTACCCATTTGAAATATATATATATTAAAATATGTATATAATGTGATACATATATGTATGTATAATACACTGAGATACATATATCTATGTATATTTATAGATGACCATCTCATTACATGTATTGCATGTCTGTAGAATTAATTGTTATGAATGCTAAGTGTATATGCCCAAGCAAATTACTACATGTGAATTATCAGCATCCAAAAGGAACTGATTTGGTTCCTTCCCGATTGTTTATGTTATGCAGGCACCTAACCTGAATTAAAACTGACAAGTTTGTTTTAGGAAACTGTAATCCCCTGAGGGCTTTTCTCTGTAGTTTCCATTATATGGCTAAGGAGAAGTGAGGGTGTTTACATTGTAGATAAAGATAGATCCTACCGATTGGGCAGCTAGCTTTCTAGGTGGGTGTTTGTCCTGAGGGCATACTGTCAGAAGAGTGAAGAAATGGCCTGTATCTATGTTACATTGATACAGTCCATTGATCTTATTGGTGACAAGTTCCTTTTTGTAACTGATAACAGCCAACTGGACTGCCACTTTTAGAGCAGCAATAATAGGATGTTAGTATTGGATCCAAATAGTATTAAGTCTAGTCACTAGCTTCAGGTGGCCCACTACAAAATAACCTGACAACATAAATATACCTTGAACAGCCACATGTTTTGCAGGGCTTTGAAGCAGAAGTGATGAGGAAACCCACTTTTTCCGGTTAGGTATATTTTTAGGTATATGCAGAAAGGGATTGTACACGATTCATATGTAGAGAACATTTATTTATGCTAAAGTTTTAACTCATGTCTTCATTGGCTGTGGATTAAAAATAAAACCTTGAAATGTTTTTTTAACTGAAGTATCTGATTTTGATGCGTAGAAGAAAGGGAGACTAAATGGGAGATTGTTAGTCTTTCTTGGCCATTCCAGTTTAGCAAATCATGTATCCCAAAACTTTCTCCATAAAATCTTTATAAAAACCTGTTTATCTGCATGGAATATTTTTGTTTTCATTTTATTGAAAATGTTCTGAATAGCTCTAGTGTCAGAGTATGTGTACACTCCATTGCTGGATTTTCTCTATACTTGGCCTGTACACAGCGAGTCTCAAATTGGCTGATACGAATGGTCATTTGCTTAAGGGCACATTGTTCCAATGAACCTTTTATAAGCCAGTCACCCAAATATTGATAGACACAAAGGCTCTTTTGCCTGAGGTACATTGCTTCTGCCATTACTTTTGCAAATACACAAATAAGCTTGGTGAAGAAAGTGAGGAGTCTTAATGTGGAACTCATTTATAGCCAAGACAAGAACACAACCTAATGTTACATTTCCAATTTTAATCATATACAAATCAGATGCAAAAAAAAAGAAGTATTAAAAAGTGTTAAAAATCTGTTAAAAGTTCATAAAAATGAATTGAGATGACAATCAAAGACATCTCATCTTTGTTATTCTACAAATTTTAAGAGGCTTGAATCATCTCCCAAACTGATACATTCTTTCATCACTCATTGTCATCCTACCCACTCTATACTGCCAACAATATGCAGATTTGTCTCCCCTTTTTGTCCCAGTGAAACTCATGTTGATGTTTACAGCTCAGTTAAGTATATGATTTACTAGGTATGCAGCAAAATTTATTAAATATGGAGTGAAGACTTTAGGAAGAACACACTCTTGGGATGAACAAAAATTTGTCAGAGATTTGTAAGATCAGTGTAGAATAAAAGGATGTTTTTGTGGCCAATTTTGTATTAATTATACTCTTATTTTTTAAATTAAAAAAGTTATAGTTTTAGAAGGAATGAAACCCTTTGATGTATTAGAATAGATGGGACTGTAAAGCATCTCAGTGTTCCATATGCATACATATACACTCATATAAATCATTACAACTGTTTTACCTCAAGTGGTATCTTACATCCTAAAGAGTCAGAGAATGCTTTACAAGCCCTAGGAGGTCCTCTTGCCTTCCCCTGGTGATTCAGGTTAATGGGCCCCTCCAGAGGAGTGTTCTGGAGGTGATTTTTGACAATGCAGAAGATCAAACGCCTAGTTATGTGCAGTGCTCACTGGATGCACTTGGGCAAGGCTATCACATGGAACTAGCCAGAACTCTAATTCTCTGCAAAAGAGAGACAAAGTAAATAACAAGTAAGGCAACAGAGTGCTGTAGTTTACTAGCAGCCACATGTCGCGTATCCTTTTTACCCAGAATGAACCAAGTATGTGGGTTGTTTTTTGAAGTCATCCTAGTGCTCTAACAGCATCTAACCTCCAGCCATTCACAGCTGTAGCATTATTAGACATGATTTGACCTGAATAATGGTGTAATTGGTAGTGAAGAGTAAGAAAATATGTTTAGCATAACCTCTAATCACGTTTCCATGAGAAAAATAATCTGCAGTGTTCACTGAGTATCAAATTGATGCGCCACTTCTTATAATGTAATATTCTTATAATAGGTATCTTTATTAGCAAAGAACTGAGAAAAGTTAAGTGGGAAGTTGGTGAAGAAAATATCTGGTTTCTCAATGAAGGGGAATATATTTTAATTACTGGGCTAGCGTTGCAGGAAGTAATACATTATGCTTCCTTCAGTTTCAGCAATGGCCCATTTAGCCTGCAGAAGATGTTACTTGCTTGAGATGGCCAGGACTCTGTGAAATCCAGAGGCAAAGGCCTGGATTTGGAAAGATGTATTGTCTGTCCTGTTCCTGCTCTGCTTTATCTGAGCCTCCTTTTTTGGTTACTGCATTGTATATGCTTTATTAAATTTGAAGCCACAGTTTCTCTGGTCAACTTGTAGCTATTCTGATCTGTTACTAGGTTTAATGATAACACATCAGAGCTGAATCTAGCCACAACAAAAGCTTTGTTTTTGGTTGAAAATTGTCAATGCAACAGATCTCTTCCACCAAATCACAGATTTTTAAGGGAGTTTATATTTTCTGAAAACAAGCAGTTTTGTTAAATTATATTATAGATATTTGCCTGTACAATACTGTTTACAGGAACAACACTTTTATGTGTGTAGTGGTGGGCTCTGCCATTTGATAATACAGTTCTGATTGAAGATTTTGTACATGCTGCAGAAATAAGATTAGAAGAAGCAGTTGAGATAAAAATGGTGGTTTTCCCATCATATTTTCTTTGTGAATCTGACAGCTAATAGGCAAATGTTTTTTGAAAATGGTTACTTCTTTGTGGAAGTTCAATTTTTAGAATATTTGTCTTGTCAATACCTATTTGAAGCAATTATATATTTATGCTATATTGAAAGTTTTGCTAGATAATGGCCTCATTCTGTGGGAGAGTCCTGAATATCAAAACAGGGATACTTAACATTTTCCTAAAATCAGGCCTTCCTACACAGAGAAAGTCATTAGGAATTTGCGAGAAATTTAGGTTTTTTCAGGGAATAATAAATCAAGTTTCCTTTCTGAAAAGCCTCTGATGAATAACTGGAGATTAGATAACCCTGCGAACAAATTTTAATTCAACTTCTCAAACTACTAGGGTATACTATTTAAAAGATGCTCTGTTTAGTCACTTCAGAATATGACTTTTAAAATTGATGTTGATAACACTCTTTAAACAAGAATGAAGTTTTAAGTGAACAGTGTAACTTTACTCTTTGAATCCTCAGTTTCAAGCAGTGCAGATGTGTGGTAACCTGGTCTTAGTGTAAGATCATATGTTGAGTGCAGTGGAGGAAGTTGCCAAATTGGAGCATAGCCTTAAAATCTGGTCAAAAATGTTTTACCATTAACTGAAAAAAATGATATGCAAGAAAAAAAAGTTTTTATAGTTTTAAATACATATATGTAAGTATGTATGTATATCTATATATATCTATGCACATGTATCTATCTATCTATTTATATACTTTTATCAAGCTGATATTAGGGAACTGATCAGATGTTCACAACAGTAGAACTTCGTACAGTTATTCAGGGCTGAACTGAAGTCAGGGAAATTGTGTATAGCTGCGAAAATATACACATAAACTTAACAGGACTCGGTCTTTGTACTACAAAAAGTTTATAAAATATTAATCTGTAAATTCTCTGCAAATGCAGGGATATGAATTCAAATAGCTTAGTGTGCATATGAATTATCATTATATACTTATGTGTGAGTCTGCTGGGTTTCTCTATGACCATGGTGAGGTCTCCTTAGCATTGAGATTTTGATTTCTGATTCTTGTGTTATTGCTTTTTTTCCTAGACCGTATATTTATTTTGAAAACTCATTATATAGCTTTATCTCTTTCACATCATTTATTTCATGAAATACAGCAAGCCCACTCCTTTAAGTGATTTTGTCTCTTATGCATTTGGATAACAAGGTTATTGTCATTCAGTATGGGAAAACACGTTTTTTGAGCTAACCAGCCATACTTGCAATGTATCATGCATTTTACCTGGATTAATAAATATTCAGTATGTCTGTATTGCCAAGAAAATTCCTAATATGCAAAACTACTCTTTGGGATTTCCCAGACAGAAACATGTGCTACTGATCATGAATGCCTAGGAGATACATTAAAGTGAGGTAACAGGGAGGGCATACACCATGGGTCCATTTTGTCCTGCTAATTTTGGACAGTTGGTTAATGTCTTCTTTCTTTCTACCAGAGAAGATTTCTGATAGAAAAATTGGACATCTCTAGGCCCTCTGGATGTATGGTAGGCTAAGTTAATATGCATTATGTTTAGGTCAAGTGTGTAATTGGCTGCATGGAGAAGTGCACAACATAAGTAATTTTTTCTAAGTAATTTTTCTCCAAGTCTGAAAAGCACAGTTTTAAAGGAGAGAACAGTAAATAATGATAGTTGCATTCTAATTATAATAATACTGCATTCTAATATGCACGTCATTATAGTTACAGTGGTTCCCAACAAGGTAGAGCTTTCATGTAGTTTCTAAAAGGAAGATCTTTCTGTCACTCCTTCAGTGAAGGGCTTTTGAAGTGTTTCTCAAGCTTTTCAATTTAGCCTAATGTAAATAGTGTTATTGTCATAGGCCACTGCCAGGGTCTGTTTACTCCCAACTGTTGCAACTTCAAACTGTTGTTGGAATGGATGCATTTACACTATCACAGGTTAATCTAGCAGGCTGTCCACTTTTAAGACAGGTCTTGATCTAAGAAGGTATTTAAAGGCTATAACCCTGCATGGATCTGAAAGCCAGAGCATATGTGAAATCCTGGGTATTCTGCTTAAAAATTTAGTCATCTTTGGTGGTTAGTCCAGATGTAGAATCTTGTAACATTTGCTTTGTTGGAGCTCATCATTACTGAAGGAAACTCTGCACAACTGTCCAAGCAGTCTGATCTGAATATATAAATATACAGATAAGCCTGCTGTTATCTGCTGGTGCATCATAAATCCAGTTGGTTCCAACTTGCACATGAATTTAGCCACACACAGACTCCATCTCCGAAGAGTAAGGTGGAGTTTCAATGTGTTTCTTTCTCTCTCTCCTAAAGTATATGATTGAATCTCAGTAAAATATGGAAGGTCATTCCTAATATCACATCTGACATGATGTCTCTGAGGCTTGTGAAGTCCCTGTCTGTGTAGTTTCCCTCTGCCTCAATTTTTGTCTACAGTTTGCTTGGGGAATTGTCAGAGTACAAGGGAACATACATCTTCTTCCAAAGCAAGTGGAGACCTTGGGAATTACAGCATGCTTTTATATGAATCAATAGTAGCTTACTGAGTCACTTAGGAAGTAATTTATTAAAAAATTCTAATGAAACGTGTAACAAGTGTACATCTACTTGACAAAAGAGGTAAAATGCAGACTATAGGTGTTTGGCATGTTGAAGAACAGTGTTGGAGACATTTATTTGTTCATTGTTGCTGTTTTTTTTTTAATTTCATAACTAAATCATTTCTCACTTTCTTTTATCTTCCATCAATTCAAGTGGCATAGATAGATTTCAGTTGAATTGGAGCATTGTATATGGTGCTTATATGACCTGGTTACCTCCATGAGAGGTAACACACTTCTCTATTAAATTCTGCATATTTTTTGTTGGTTTTGGTAAAAAAGCCCTTCTAGTTGATGCTGCCAACTCCCAAAGTTACAGATAATGAATCTGGATTAGGAGTTAGTTAAGCCTTTCAGAAAGCAGTTTTTGACGCCTACTCATCCTCTCCACAGGACTTCTCTCCTGCCTGATATTGAATCTTACTACCTAGATGTGGCATAAGAGCAAAGTAGATATTTTGGGTGTTTGTTTTAATTTTATCTTATTTCATTCCATAGTAAAAAAGTGTTAAAGCAATGCCATATTTTGTTGACTGCTGTTTTGTTAATGCAAATATCTTAAGAGTCTGCAGTCCAGGTGTTTGGCAGCCTCATTTTCATAGAATAGTTAGGGTTGGAAAGGACCTTAAGATCATCAAGTTCCAACCCCCCTGCCATGGGCAGGGACACCTCACGCTAAATCACATCACCCAAGGCCTCATCCAACCTGATCTTGAACACTTCCAAGGATGGAGCATTCACAACCTCCCTGGGCAACCTATTCCAGTGCCACACCACCCTAACAGGAAAGAATTTCCTTCTTATATCCAATCTAAACTTCCCCTGTTTAAGTTTTAACCCGTTACCCCTTGTCCTATCACTACAGTCTCTAATGAAGAGTCCCTCTCCAGCATCCTTAGAGGCTCCCTTCAGATACTTGAAGGCTGCTATGCGGTCTCCATGCAGCCTTCTCTTCTCCAGGCTGAACAGCCCCAACTTTCTCAGCCTGTCTTCATACGGGAGGTGCTCCAGTCCCCTGATCACCCTTGTGGCCCTTCTCTGGACTTGTTCCAACAGTTCCATGTCCTTTTTATGTTGAGGACACCAGAACTGCACACAATACTCCAAGTGAGGTCTCACAAGAGCAGAGTAGAGGGGCAGGATCACCTCCTTCGACCTGCTGGTCATGCTCCTTTTGATGCAGCCCAGGATACGGTTGGCTTTCTGGGCTGCAAGCACACACTGAAGCGGGCTCATGTTCATTTTCTCATCAACCAACACCCCCAAGTCCTTCTCTGCAGGGCTGCTCTGAATCTCTTCTTTGCCCAACCTGTAGCTGTGTCTGGGATTGCTCCTATCCAGGTGTAGGACGTTGCACTTGGCATGGTTAAACTTCATGGTTTGCTTGCACTTGGCATGGTTAAACATCAGCCCACCTCACAAGCATGTCAAGGTCCCTCTGGATGGCATTCCTTCCCTCCAGGGTATCAACCAAACCACACAGCTTGGTGTCATCAGGAAACTTGCTGAGGGTGCACTCAATCCCACTGTCCATGTCAGCAACAAAGATGTTAAACAAGACCGGTCCCAACATCGATCCCTGAGGGGCACCACTCGTTACTGGTCTCCAGCCGGACATTGAGCCATTGACCACAACTCTTTGTGTGTGGCCATCCAGCCAGTTCTTTATCCACCGAGTGGTCCATCCATCAAATTGATGTCTCTCCAATTTAGAGAGAAGGATGTCGTGTGGGACAGTGTCGAACGCTTTACACAAGTCCAGGTAGATGACATCAACAATTTTGTGTCTTAACTGTTGAGACTAGGAAGAAGCTTAGCATGAAATTCTGTTTGTTACTGTAATGAATAATTTATGAGGAGGGAAGCAAAGTCTGGTGAAAGGTACAGGCAGGACAAGTTACAACAGTTAGTAGCATACTAGATTTTGAGGAAAGAACAACATAAAAGTGGGGCAAGGTGCAAAACCAACATGATATATACCCTGTGGAGCAGCAAGGCATCAGCACAAACTGAACCTGCAGCTCTACCAGGGTTCAGCCTTCTTCTGCTGTTCCAACTACAGCACCAAAGAGAGGAAGGGGACTTCTTCCAGCTATACCTTAATTGGTATCTGATGAATTTCATCATTGCTGCTTGTCATTAAATCCTTAGAAATAGCTTTTTTTTCTGAGGTTCAAAAGTGAAAATGGCTAAAGAAGTGAACTAAAGGTGAAATCCACCCCTGCCAGCGTTATGTGTAGGTGACACAAGGCTACAACATCTTTTGGCTTTCATCTCACGTCTTTGGTGTGTGAAGTCAAGCTCAAATGTTCTTTTGAAGTATGTCTCTTTTCTTTCATTGCTGTACTCAGGTTTTTCCAAAGGTAGCAGTCATGCCAGTGTTTTTCACAGCTCCTTGGGAGGTAAATAAAGTACAATGGAAAGAGATAGGCCTCTTTTATGTATGGAGAACATTAATAAAAGGAGAACAATAAGTGTATGCAAGGAGTTTTGTGATCTTCTCATTTTTTCCTACTCATTTACCTATATGAGAGGGATACAAGCTACCCTGTTATATCTTTCCCTACTTCATACGTACATTTTTTATAGTGGTCTCATTATAAAGAGGTAAAAATGGTATTTTGCTTTACCATTTTATTAAACACCTTGGCTTTACTTTTCCCTGCTTTTAGGAAATGAGAAAGCTGAGAAAAGCACAATTTTCTAGCTCCAAAAGTCAGTTTATTGGTTGTTTGGAGAAAGCAGAATAGTTCTATGAAGAATCAAAGGTATTCTTTATTTGCTACTCTCTGATAGGGAAATTGTTATAGGCCACTAAGAAGATTTTTGATACAAAGAAATTGATGTTAGTTTAATGGTTTAATAACCCTTTTCCTTGAAAAAGAAGTTGAATTTTTAAAGCACTGTTTTTTCCAGACTTCAATCTTCTGATGTTGTGGATTGCCCATAATAAATGGCTAAATAGAACTTTGTTATGAAGAGAGACAACTATAGGTGCATGAAAAAATCTGTGCAGTGTTTGTCAGAAAATAGGAATGCTCTAACGTTCTCTAACAGTCACATTCATTAAAGTCCTTTGTCTATGATAACATCAGTTCTATGTCTATTTCCTCCCATTGGAAGTACATTTAGTAGCAGGTTCTCATGTTCAGTGAAAGCTCTTGAAAATGAAATTGGTTTCCTACAGGGCATTCATTACAATGATGTAAATCCAGATCAATTAAACTGAAGTTGATGATGCTACTCCAGATTTACATATCTGTAATGGAGAATACAATCTGGCTCCATATGCATATGAAATCCCAGCTAATGTAAAACTGGCATGGAAGAGAATAACTTTTAATGTGACCTTTTATAAATGTTTCCAGAAGCTTTTTTTTTAAAGGAACAGGTGCACATTGGTCAAGTATCAGACAGTGGTGCTGTTGATTCCAGACTGCATGTGTATTACTCACAGATTCAGCTGTCTCTCCTCATTTATATTCACCTTTGGAGTCATTGGTCCCTCATGCTGAAACAGAAGCAGTCATAACTGAAGGAGATGCAGGACTTTGTCCAACTTGATTTTAGTGGCTGGATATCTGTTCAGAGAACAGAAAAACCTATCAAGTGCCTCTGCAATCAGTGAGGTAAGTTGTACGAGATACTGTGAAATGCTACTTCCCTTCCTGTTTACAGCCAAGAACTTCTTATAACTCAGCAGGCTGGTAATCCAAGTCTGTACCTTTCAGGCAAATTCCTGTTAACTTCAACCAGAGTTTGTTCTGATAGATACCTTCAAGGCTGGGCCTTGTTCTCTAACTCTTGCTTTTGTAGTGTTGGGTTTTTTTGTTTGGTTGGTTGTTTTTTTTTTTTTTTCCTTAGGAAGGAAATAGAATTTGTGCTGAAGTCCTACCAAATGATTCACTGCAGCTTTTTCTTCTACTTCTGTTCTCACCTATGCAGCTCCTCTACCAACTAGAAAAAAAACTGAGAGCAGACTTTGCTCTCGGAAGATTAAATACTATTTGATGGTAAATTGAGCAAGATATAATGGGGCAGCAGTAATTGCTACCTACTGCAGTTGTGGTTAGTCTTAATATTATTTACAGCTAATGAACTGTCATTTTTTATTTTTCAGATGCAGAGGTTGAAGACCTGATCCTCAAATCTAATCTGTGATGAATGTCTTGATAATAGGCCACTTTCTACACTCCTCCAAAACTATATTGTTATTCAAGAAGTTGATAATCGTGAAATGTTACCCCTAATTTTTTCTTCTGGTATTGAATTATTTTCCATATACCAAGTCAGCTCCTGAAGAAAGGGAAGAAAGAAGTAAAGATGTTTTTCTTTAGCGACTTTTATAACAACATATTGCTAACATTTTAAAATAAATATAATTTTTATTAGCTGTCTTACAGACATCTCACTTTCTAACCTTGTTTTTTGTTGAATGAATGCCAGTAGTCAAATGTCTTGCTGGATGCTTGATACAGTTTCAAACTGTGCTTTTATGTGCTCTCCATTTTCCTCCTACAGCAGTTGCTGGGAATAATTAGGTACAACAGAACACTGAATGCTTACTTATTCACATAACTGGATTTGCAAGGTGATGTGAGAAGTGAATAGGTCAAATTTTTTTTTATACAGGAAAGAAGGAGAAGTAAAATTCAACTTTAAAACTATTTAGCTATTTTGTTCCCTTTGATCTTTCTTTTCATTTCTAGTCTTTTAACCCTCCTTTTGCTGCTTCAGCATTTTCTGTTAATTCTCTTCTGTTCTCCTCCAATTGCTTCCAAAGACTCCTAGGAAGACCTGTCTGAATTTTCATTTTTTGGAACAAAATAGTTGAGGTAGATTATAATATCAATTACCAGAAAAGAGAACTGTAAGGAATCACCTGAATTACTGAGTCCAGTCCTCTAGAAATGGCAACCTAGGTAATAGACATTTACTCCAAGAGGATCTGCAACAGTTTAGCTCACTAAACCTTCAGTCTTATATGAAACAACGGTGGTGCAGCTGTAATATGCCACAGGAACAAAGTGAGGCACTGGTATAATTGTTGATGTCCTAGATCCCTGCAACAACCAGGGATTTGCTAGGTGGATTTCCCAGATGGTCTCTAGCAGTATCTTATTCCCTGCAGAATAGGGAGTAAAAAAGAACAGCGTACAATAATCCCTATCAGTCTGCTGAGGTTTTGTCTGCCATATGTTTCATTAAAACATCCTGCCTTATATTTTGCCTCTAACAGTGATTCATTTTGAATGCTTCAAAGAAACAATTAAAAAAGCAGCGTCTATATTAGTTATTGAGAAAGGGAGGGGATGGTGATCTAGGTAAGCATTGAAAGCTGTGAAATATGTGCCATGTTTATTAAACATAAAAGACAATGATCAAATAATTTTGCAAAATGGGTGGTAATGAATAATCCACTGAGTGTTACAAGTATTACAGAACAGTTTCTTGTGCAATCAGCAAAAGGTCCTGGAAACTATGAGAACTGTGTAAACAGTCAACACTTATTTTTCACTGTGCACTAATGAAAGAGCATGAAAACATGAGCAAATGTGAAAATTCGCAGCCAAAGATAGGAGTCTACAACTGCTGTGACCTTTAATTCTGCCCATGTAAATGTGGCATATCATGAAACATTTTAATACTGGATGAATTCCATATGCATCTGTAGAGTTTTTACTAAGCTGCTGCTTCTTGGAGCTCACAGTGTTTCTATGAAATACTGCAGCTGCTGCTTGGATCTTGGCATAGTACAACTGAATATTTCTCATATAGATGCTTTTTCTCATCAGCTGCTTTGGTCACAGACTGTCATCCTCAGTGTCCATTCACACCTATTCAGTCTGTGTTTTCTTAACTCTTCTTATCATGAATATGCCAGTAGATGCTCCCCAGAATCATACAAAGAGTCAGGAGCATACGAAGAACTCTCATCTCTTGTTGATGAACATGCGATGACACACACCTTAACCTCTGTGTACAGGTGTTCCAGCAGACAAGAAAGTGTGATTATCTTTCATACGCATTTTAATTAAAATCAGGATGGTATCTTGTTTGTTGGTTCTGACTACATTTTATGTTTGGGTAGATGTCATGAAGTAATGCTTCCTCTTTCTGTGTTTCCCATGGCATTTGGGAATTATCTGACTCCATCAGGAAGATCCTTTGCAGAACTATTCAGAATTTCTGCCCTGTACCTTCTGTCATTGAGCTCCTGGGCTGTGTAGTTTCAAGATGGATAGAAGAATCTGCATGAAAAACAAAGAAAGGTGAGTTGATTTCCTTGGGTGTTACCATGAATGGCCCCAGTGTGTCCTGTCCTTAGTCCCCAGCATTATACTACAAGTTATATATCAGCTCTCAGAAGGACACATGCATATTCTTTGGGTCCCTTGTACTGAATCAGTGATATATAAGGGGTTTTTTCCCCCCTCTGAATGCATGTATCTTCGTCTCACTTTGTAAAGTTAGTCATATGCTCTTAAAAAATGTTTTACAGGTGGAACCCCGTGGGACTGGACCCATATCAAGAACTGTATTAAATTACTAAAATAAAGGTTTTTAAAATTCCCATTTCACCTAGTGTGTTGCATGTGTGCTACCTCATACCCTCGTGGCTTCAATGGGAGATGTAGGGATGGAGGAATGAGATACAGGCATCTTTTGAAATATGCTTTTTGGGTCATTTGTGCCTTAAAGATGATCATCTCACGAAGTTGATGCTTCTGTGGTTCATTAGATGCTTTTTAAAATGCACCTCTATACATAATCATGTAATTAAGTACCCACCCTGCCTTCAGGAAACATATAATATTCAGGGCTCTATAATATTGAAAAAAGATATTGGAAGCCATAGTGGATTTGAACAAGTGAGAAAACACTAAGGAGCTGAAAAACTTGCTACACAAAGAGGGAATTACCTTGTTAAAGCAGTAGCAACTTCATCAGAGATCTCACTGGTTCTTACAAATTCATAAATTGACTTTTATTTTAGAAGACAAAGTTATTCAAAGACTCAGAATATGAAACTTATTTAAGTTAGGTTGGAATTGAGATAAATTTTTACAATGATTGTAACCAGCCATTCATATTTAATTAGTTAATTATTACACAAAAACTTCTACATAAGGTAGTTCTTTTTATAGATATTTTTTCTAATTAATCTGCAAGTTACTTGGCATGATGTATTATTTAGGAAAACAGTGACAAGTTCCTGTTCAAGAGTTACCAGGTGAAGTTCTCCAGTGCAGGCACTCTCTTCTGAGCTTAACATCTATTGATCTATAGAATGTCTTGAATTCTTAAAGAGCCAAAAAGGCTTTTAGCCCCTCAGACTACCAGTACCCTGGCATAAATTTTGAAAAACCTAGCATAGATGTCTGTATTTCATAGCCGTTAGTACTTAGCCCTGCATACATCTGCTTTGTGGTATAAAACCCAGGACAAGGTATTTACTGCACTCACTATGCTAATTCAAGATCATTCTTTTTAGTATAAGAGGTAAGTAGTTTTCTAAGAATATCTCTAAACTCTGTTGGAATAACTTCTTATCTTCCTTATTGTTTCTCCTTTTATAATAGGAAATTGGTGGGGAGTATGCTGCATTGCTTTTACTCCCTTTCTCCATTATGTTTTCTCCATTATGCTATGTTTAGACTGATTATTTGTAGGTGTTTTTTTTTTGTTCGTTTGTCTTTTCTTTAATGCTCATGTTATAATGATGTTTGCAATACCAAGAGCTTGTATCTAGGGCTATATATGCCAAATAGCAAATAATAAAGAAGAAGAATTTAGGTTATGTGAATCCACTGTTCAACTGTGAGACACTCAAATTATTTCTACTTGGACTATTCTGCTGATGTGAGGTGGGCACTGTCAGTGGTGGCGGGATCTTCAAAACTCTTGCTCCACCTTTTATTATCTGTTCCTAACTGAGAGTTATGTCCTTTAGCTGTATATGATGCTGCAGTGCTAATTTTTACATTTGTTGTTTGACATCTATAATTCATACATTTAAGTTTAGGATATACTATTTCTAATAAGATAATTCTGTGCATAATAATTTTCTACAACACAAATGAGTTATTTATACCTTCACCAATATGTTTGTCGCCAGAGGTTCTTGTATCTTGTATCTGGATTTACGTAGCACATTTGGGATTCTGAATACATAAATAAAAGTAACTCAGCTTAACATTGGATCTGTCCTTTGAGGCAAGCATATTCCATCTCTGTCTATTGATTAGTAAATACAGGCATGTCATAATTCAATGACTTTCCCAAAGCCAAAAAAAAATCTGTAGGAAAGCTGGAGAAGTCATCTGCTTCCTGCATGCTATACCTGAACATTAATCACAGTACTAATCCTTATCTCCAGACATTACTGTTCAGTTAGAATAAAGAGGCATAGAGTCAAGTTCAATTGAATAGCCATTGGAAAGTTTCCTCTGGTTTTATTGGCATAGCTAAAATTCAAAGACCTTAAAGAAAAAAGAATGTTTGTTATCATTTCTGCTTTGCTGGAACCATGATGATGACATTTTTGTTGATTGTGGTGATAAATCTACTATTAAAACGTATATATATATATATGTTTATATGCATGCACAACAGATCCTAAGGACTACATTGTTAATACTTACATGTATAAACCTTAGTTGCCTTAAAGTTAGATGCTTTCCTTAAATTTAAAACTTCTGTGCATAGTGTACTTACATAATACAGAAGTTAGCAGCTGTGGCAGGTCATCCTGGTTTTAGATAGTAGAATGGGATGCAGTTGCATAGAGATGGGCATTTGGTACTCTTGTAGGGACCCTTGGATAATCTGTGCTCAGCACACACTTCTGTGGAAGGATGTGTCTCTCACACTGGCCTTGTGTCGTATTTGCCAGCATTGTACAGTGCTCCTATTTCATCCTAAAATAGCAATGGAGCTCAATTGCCTTTCACCTAGTCATCTGGTTCCATCTGTGTAAGCCCCTCTCTTGACAGTCAGGTAAGTTCAGAGTACTGATGCTGTAGTCTTTTTTATGTTCCTGAGGATGGGAGACCAATATTTGGCCTCTGACTTCTTTAAACGTGTCTCAGAATGTGCCTCTGGCCTTGCAAGCTTGGAATGAATACAGCCATTAATTTGCTGATTGGATCATTGATTAAACTAAGTAATGAGCATGTAGCCAAAACTGAGAAAACTGCAGGATGATGAGACTGTAGAAGCATCGGAATAATTATCTAAAGCTATGAAGCATTGTGATTTCTCTGCTTGATAACAAAATTTTCAAATCACTGAAGCACTGGACTTTATGTTTTCAATTTATGTACAAAACATGCATGTGTGTGTGTGCCTCTGTGTACCAGTATCAAGCAAGTTGTTACATGTCCTCCTTAGGTATTACTTTCACTATACAATCCTTGCTTTACAGTGCTTGGCTGAGTGCTCCCCTGACTGCTAAATTTATGTGCTGCTTAATAGGCCTACGTAACTTCCATCTGTTTCTGGCAAGTGTTCTTGATGGTATGCCTTTATACACACCTTGAAATCAGATTCTTTTTCCAGCAGCCTATTTTCTAAAACTGACACGCTTCAGCCACCAAAGCCATATAACTAATGTTGACACCAACAGATCCTGCAATAGCATATATATACCGCTCACCGGTGTTACATCAGCTGGGCGCTATGTTTACAATTCCCTGTTTGTTTTTTTTTTTGGCAAGTGTTAATTGAAACATGCAGCATAGAAAACATAAAAAGATTTAAGAAAATAAGAGCTGTTTTATTTTAAATAGCAAGGAATATACAGAGCTGAGGGCAAAATGAAGGTCTGCTAGTGCTCCACCTCTTCCAGTGCTCTGCAAAGTCTTGCTGCTGCAGCTCAGAGGCTGGGTGTGCAATAGCCTCCCTCTTCCTTCCTTCTTCTTTGAAATGGCTTTGTCATCAGAAAATGAAATTTCTACCACAATGCAGCCATTTTAGGCCCTCATTTCATCTGCCTGTTCATCCCAATTGGCATAGATGACTTTTTATGTTATTACCTCCTGTCTCCTGTGTTGATGGGAACTCTTCCTCAATCAGCCGTACAAATTAATCCAAGACAACCGTGCTGTGATCTGCCACATAATTACTTACTGAGAGAATTCATCTCAGAAAGAGCATCCACTCTGTATGGTGATCTTCTCTTCACACAGGATTATCCCAACAGATGATTTTACAACTTTCAATATTCTCCTTTTACTTGTGCAGAAGCATGTTTCCCCTGTTGCCTCTGCTGCAATATATGGAGGTAAACACTATCAGAGGAATCAGAAAAGCTGCCTATTCCAAACACAGTTCACAGTTGGAGTTTTATGTTACCGCTGCCTTAGTTCCCTGGGCTTTTCTAGTCATTTTTTATTTCAGCAAAGACTCAGAAGGACAATTTATTGACTAGAACAAGTGATAAGATTGGCAAGAATAAAAGACATTCCCTATCTGATCTTGGGAGTGTGCATTTTGGATCATTGCTTTACTTTTAATAAAGTTTCAAATTCTGAAACTGTGGAGAAACTAGTATAATGTTACGGAGACTTAATTTAGAAAGGCCATGCAAAATGAAAAAAGTAGTATTCCCACAGAGCAGATTCACTGAAGGTTTTGTTGATTATGGGACTAGATTGGATGCAATAATATGTTTAAATGATACTTTTGAAGAAGCTATTCCAAAAGTTTTTCTAAGAGAGCAAGGAAGGAAATGATCCTGTGCAAAGTAGTTCAAAAGCCAGAGTGTCAGCTGAGCACTGAAGGGAATTACTTCTGCCAATGGCATATCAGTACTTAGAGCAGATTTGGTCATCCGTGTTGGAAAGTAGCAAGAGTGAGACTCCTCCAGGAGGGAAGTCAGTCAGGGAGCTGAAGGTGGCCCTGACCCAAGGACAGTGCTCTGATGTAGCCAGCCCCACAGCCTGCAGGGCAGGGGTGCTGACAATAGCAGATCCAGCCAACAGCCCAGTGATCAGCAGACAAGCAGGAGGGGATGGGCGAGTCAGTTCAGTGCACCGAGGGCTGGCAACAAGCCAGAAGCAGCCCGGGACAGCACTGGCCCCTACTTGCCCATGGCATAGCCCAGCAACAGTGGGGCTCCTGGGAAGGGGCACAGATGTGAAAGTCCCAGGAGAAGTGGCCAGAAAAAATGAGGCCAATGCTGCAGTCAAGATCCTGACAAGGATAAGAATTAATGACAGAAAATTTATAAGGGTTATAAGTGGTAGTGGTAAAAAAAATGTAATGTTAACTTCAGTGTCCCTTCCTATCTCACATGGGAAGACTTGTATGAACTCTGAAAGGGCAAATTTCCATGGGTTGTGCTCAGGCTACAGCCAGGTATCTTACACAGTGGAGATGTTTACTTCTGTCTGGTGGAAATGCAGAATCCAAGATATGGGAAAGCAAATGGATGACATTTAATTTCAAAAATTAATGGGCCTCACTAATCCTATCCTAAAGCCTTTCATCCTTCCAGAAAAAAAAACACACGTTCTTAACCTTGAATTAGTTAATTGAGGGCAGTGTAATTTTCGGTGATCAGATCAACTGAAGCACTAACCAAGGTAAACACCATTTTTGGTGCACAAAGTTAAGGCGTAAAGAGTGTTACCATAGCTCTAGTTATGTAAAGC
Source organism: Pezoporus occidentalis (assembly GCF_034315485.1). NCBI lineage: Eukaryota > Metazoa > Chordata > Aves > Psittaciformes > Psittacidae > Pezoporus > Pezoporus occidentalis. The sequence continues at coordinate 13,158,215 of NW_026915724.1, forward strand.
CTGAGAAACATGATCTCTGCAAAACATAAGGCAGCAAAGCTTTTAGTTTGGTCCCAAGAGCCTCTTGTCAGATGTATATCATTAGAGATGTGCCAAACCATGGATTTGCCTATGGTCATTAGACTGACCAGTGCTGGGTTTTTTAGGATCAAAAAATTAAAAAATAAAAAAATACATTGTAGAAATATTACTCAGGAACTGTCAAGTTGAGGCTGTTTTATTTGCAAACAAAGAATAGAAGATAAATAATCTTTAGGTTTATTTCAAGGTACTGAAATACCGACCTTTAAGTGCAGTCCACAAAGCAAAACCAAGTGATGAAGTGTTTCTTCTTGAGATTTTTTTCCAGCACTTCACCACCTTTTGTGGTGTGTGTGCAATTACACTATATTCACTTCTTAATTTTGACAAGATTATAAATATGGATTGTTTTCTTACATAAGATATTAGCATGAACATGTTAAAAAATATTTTGGGAGTGGCGGTAGAGGAAATAATTCCTTGTGGTTAGTTATGAATGATAAATCTTTGGTGAGGGGTAGTGATGGATCAAAACAGAAGCTTCTCCAGGTCCTTGAAGCCTTGCAACTGAATGACTTCACTCCATCCTCTTTAGAATCATAGAACAGTTACAGTTGGAAGGGACCTTAAGATCATCAAGTTCCAACACCTCACACTAAATCACATCACCCAAGGCCTCGTCTAACCTGGGCTTGAACACTGCCAAGGATGGAGCATTCACAACCTCCCTGGGCAACCTATTCCAGTGCCACACCACCCTAACAGGAAAGAATTTCCTTCTTATATCCAATCTAAACTTCCCCTGCTTAAGTTTTAACCCGTTACCCCTTGTCCTATCACTACAGTCTCTAATGAAGAGTCCCTCTCCAGCATCCTTAGAGGCTCCCTTCAGATACTTGAAGGCTGCTATGCGGTCTCCACGCAGCCTTCTCTTCTCCAGGCTGAACAGCCCCAACTTTCTCAGCCTGTCTTCATACGGGAGGTGCTCCAGTCCCCTGATCATCCTCATGGCCCTCCTCTGGACTTGTTCCAACAGTTCCATGTCCTTTCTATGTTGAGGACACCAGAACTGCACACAATACTCCAGGTGAGGTCTCACGAGAGCAGAGTAGAGGGGCAGGATCATTTTCTTCGACCTGCTGGTCACACTCCTTTTGATGCAGCCCAGGATACGGTTGGCTTTCTGGCTGCAAGCGCACACTGCCAGCTCATGTTCATTTTCTCATCATCCAACACCCCCAAGTCTTTCTCCGCAGGGCTGCTCTGAATCTCTTCTCTGCCCAACCTGTAGCTGTGCCTGGGATTGCTCCAACCCAGGTGTAGGACCTTGCACTTGTCACTCAATCCCACTGTCCATGTCAGCAACAAAGATGTTAAACAAGACTGGTCCCAACACCCATCCCTGAGGGACACCACTCATTACTGGTCTCCAGCCGGACATTGAGCCATTGACCACAACTCTTTGTGTGTGGCCATCCAGCCAGTTCTTTATCCACCGAGTGGTCCATCCATCAAATTGATGTCTCTCCAATTTAGAGACAAGGATGTCGTGTGGGACAGTGCCAAACGCTTTACACAAGTCCAGGTAGATGACATCAACTGCTCTACCCCTGTCCATCAGTTCTGTAGCCCCATCATGGAAGGCCACCAAATTGGTCAGGCAGGATCTCCCCTTAGTGAAGCCATGCTGGCTGTCACCAAGCACCTTGTTGATTTTCATGTGCCTTAGCATGCCTTCCAGGAGAATCTGCTCCAAGATTTTGCCAGGCACAGAGGTGGGACTGACTGCTCTGTAATTCCCTGGGTCATCCATTTTCCCCTTCTTGAAAATGGGGGTTATATTTCCCTTTTTCCAGTCATCGGGAACTTCACCTGACTGCCATGATTTTTCAAATAGGATGGCCAGCGGCTTCGCAACTTCATTTGCCAGCTCCTTCAGGACCCGCGGATGGATTTCATCAGGACCCACGGACTTGTGCACATTCAGTTTCCTGGACAAAATCACTGACTCTTCCCATGCCACCTGTCCTTGCTTCCACTTATTATAAGCCTCTTTTTTCATTTGAATTTTCCTCAGGAGCTCCTTATCCATCCAAGGAGGTCTCCTGGCCCTCCTGCTGCACTTCCTTCTGTTTGGGATGCAACACTCCTGAGCTTGTAGCAGGTGATCCTTGAATATCAACCAACAGTCTTGGGTCCCCCTGCCCTCTAGGGCTGTATCCCATGGAACCTTACTAAGCAGGCTCCTGAAGAGGCCAAAGTCTGCTCTTTTGAAGTCCAGGGCAGTGAGCTTGCTGCACGCTCTTCTCACTGTCCTGAGGATCTCAAATTCAAGCATCTCATGATCGCTGCATCCAAGGCTGCCCTGGGGCGTCACATTTCCAATGAGCCCTTCCCTGTTGGTGAGCATGAGGTCAAGCAAGGCACCTCTCCTTGTCAGCTCCTCTATCACTTGCAGAAGGAAGTTGTCTTCCACACAATCGAGGAGCCTCCTGGATTGCTTGTGCTGGGCCGTACCGTCCTTCCAACAGATGTCAGGGTGGTTGAAGTCCCCCATGAGAACAAGGGCCTGTGAGCGTGAGGCTTTTCCTATCTGTCTGTGGAGTGCTTCATCTGCAGGTTCTCCTTGATCAGGCGGTCTGTAACCCCACAGTAATGTCTCCCATAGCTATATTCCCTTTAACCCTGACCCACAAACTCTCTGTTAACTGCTCACCTGTCCCCAGACAGAGTTCCATACTCTCCAGCCTATCCCTAACAAAGGGCAATTCCCCCTCCCCGCCTGCCAGGCCTGTCTTTTCTAAAAAGCCTGTAACCTTCCATTCCAATACTCCAGTCATAGGAGCCATCCCACCATGTTTCTGTGATGCCTATTATATCATGCCCCCGTTGATGTGCACACATCTCTAATTCCTCTTGTTTGTTCCCCATGCTACGGGTGTTTGTATAGAGGCATCTGAGCCGAGCTCCAACTGAAGCGGGCTCATTGGCTGGAGAAGCTGGAATATCTCTACATCACTCCTAGCATTTATTATAGGTGCTGGCAACTGACTGGGTGTGTTGGGATAGAATGATGCCCCCCTCCCCCAACACATCTAGTTTAAAGCCTCCTTGACCAGCCTGGCAAGCCTCTTAGCAAAAACCAGCTCCACCAGCCCCCAGTAGACCTGGCCTACAAACTTGGGTCCCGTGTTCAAGACACCCAAACCCCTGACTATGACACCACCCTTTTAACCATTTATTAACCTGACCAATCCTCCTAGCTTTTTTTAGGTCCTCCCCTGTATCCTGGAGAATGAAAAGAGACAATCTGAGCTCCAGAGCCCCTAACCACCTCTCCCAGGGCTCTGTAGTCCTTCTTTATGTTCCCCAGGCTACTAGTATCTATGTCCCTAACACCCACATGTATCACCAGGAGTGGGTAATAGTCCGTGGGACTTACTAGAGCAGGCAGCCTCTCTGCCACATCCCTGATCCATGCCCCTGGTAGGCAACACACCTCCCTTGAGACGGGGTCTGGCCGGCAGACGAGTGCTTCTGTGCCTTTCAGTGTAGAGTCCCCTACTACTACAACCCGCCGCTTTTCCCTAGCAGCACCAACAGAGATCTTCCCCAGGGCATCAGCCGGTTGCTTCTGGCTCAAGTGCGTTTCCTCATTAGCCCCCTGCAGGACAGCAAAGCGGTTCTGGGTGGTGACAGGGGATTTAGGGGGAAGCCCCTTGCTTTTGGTTGTCCTTTTCCTTCTTTGTTGTTTTTTTTTTTTTGGTCACTGATTCCCAGCTTCCCAGGTTAACAGCCCCTTCTTTCCTTCATGAGGCAGAGGTGAAGCTCGAGGCCCCTGCACAGTTTGGGCCGGGAGCAAGCATTCCTGCTTCCTCTCAGCTTCCCTGACATCTCGCAGCCTATTAACAGCATCCCGCAGCTCAGCCACCTGCTGAAGGAGCACCTCCACCAGGGAGCACCGAGTGCAGCCCTGCCCATCGTGCACCCTCCCCTCACCAGACCAGTGCAGGCACTCTCTACACTCCCAGCTCTGCACTGCAGCCTCCCCTCTCATCGGCTCTGTCTGGGTGCCTACGCTGGCCACCGCCGGGGCAGCCAGAGCAGAGCTCCCGGACCGGACCCTGCTCCTACGACAACTGCTCACCATCCCTCTCGCCTGCCCGCACGAACTGCCTCGCCTCGCCGCGCTCCCTGGGGCGCGCTCCCTGGGGCAGGTTTTTACCCACCCAGGGCTGGTGCCGCTGCTCCTGGCTCCGCCCCGTGTGAGTCAGCTGCTCGCTCTCGTCAGCTGAGCTGCCGGCTCCTGGGCAGGTGCTGCCGAGGACTTGAGGCTCCCTCGGTGGGAGGCTCTTGTCGCTCTGAGCTGAGGCTCCTGGACGCTGATCTCCCCCCCGGCTCCGGTGTTGAAGGCGTTCTCTCTCGAGCTACTCACCTCAGTACAGACCTGCCAGACTGCAGTGACATTTTTTGTGATCTCACTTTTGATAAGCTTCATGAAGAGGAAGGCTGAAGAAAAAATAGCTGCCCTCATCCTCCCTCTGGAGTTTGTCTGAGGGGTGGCTTGCAGAGAATTCTTTTGCAAATCAAGAAGTCTGAGGTAGTAAAAGAGGAGTAGTCTGGGGAAAAGGGTTGAAAAGTCTCCTGTAGTTTTGTAACACTGATAATGCTATTAAGGAACATAGTTTGTATATCCTTTTCCTTGACTTTTGGAAAGCTAAAAGGTAAAAGGTAGAAATTTTTGCTTTCAGCTTTTAAACTTGTGGGTTTGTGGTTTTAAAGAAAGCTATGGTTGTCCTAAAATTCATGTGGAACTTCGATTAAGCATATCATGCACAAGTTATTACCGATTAAAAACTACTGGGTGGTACATTTGTCACAGATAACAGGGCCTTGAAAGGCAGTGTGTTAAAAGGAGCATTTCTGTGCACAGGCATATTGCTTCATACATTAGTTAACGTCTCACAGTTAACATCTAACAAAAGATAAAAGTAGCTACTTGGAAAGTTGAAGCTTTTTAAGAACATCACCTTATCAAATCTTTTTCATGAATGTTATTTCATGCCTTCAGCAGATTTTGTATAAACATCACTTTCTTGCCTTCTGTCAAGCTGTGAGGTTAAATTATATTAGGTAAAAGAAAGATTAACTCCCTGCCTTATTCAGCATTGTGAACTACATAGTAATGCCACAGAACATACTTGTACATATATCCAGAAAAATAATAGTGCATGCTCAAAGTGCTATGGAAATGACTAATAAATATAGGATTCTTATCTGTATGGATACTTTCCACACACCACTTTGAAGTCATTCTACCTAGAGCAAGAATTTGCAGTATGCTTGTTAGATCTTTTCAAAGTATGACTTCCCATAAAAATACGTTCGGATGCAAATTGTCATTCAGAGACTTTATGTCAGACTGTTCCTACTTACTCATGTCCCAGGTGGGAAATGTTTTTTAAAATCTTGACTACAAGGAAAGCTTTATCCAGAAAAAATACCGGTTGGCTATCCGTACGGTGCCATTGATTCTGTCAGTGTGAAAAGACATTTCTTGTGGTGCTGATCGTTGTCTTAATTTTTTTTTTTCCTTAAGGAAGTGTTTTTTTTCTCTGTCAGTTTGTCTGTCCCTGTATAACCTTTGAAACTGGTGACCAATTTCATTCTAATTTGATAAGGTAGCAATCCTGACGATGCTAAATTGCTACAAATTCTGTGAAATTCTGCATTCATTTCAAGTAGAAAGGCCTGGGTTACTGCCTTCATGAGGGCCTTTCATTTTGAGAGGCAGAAGCTGCTTGGGCAATGAGTAATCTCCAATCATCTCCAACAATCCCCTCAACTCTTGCGCTGTAAGAAGTGGGAGAGACGTGGAGTTGAAATGGGAAGGCACATAGGTGAGGTCTTGGGGATCTAGGACATATATATGTCAATAGAATATCAGGTTTATTCAGTTCCACTTTGTGAAGACAAACCTGCATAATATCCTGGATATTTCTGTGTAGGAATCACTCAGCAAATGTTAAAGCTATTCCTTTACGTAACTCATAGACAGGAGCTGCCAGAGTGAGTCACATCCCTGTATTTTGTTTGTTGCTTATGCCACTGTTGAAAGCACTTACTGCACAGAAAAATTCACTAGCTTGAACCAATATTACTGCATTAATTTAAAACCAGTAGCACTGGAGTTTCAAACTTTTTGACAAGAATGAAGAGGTCATATATACCAGAGAAAACAAATTTCTATATCCTTTCATTGCCTGCATGTTGTTACTTTTTAATAATGAAATACAAAGCTATTATTGTCCTATGCCACACATGAACAGATACTTCTGTTCAAATAGAGCCCTACTAGAGTGATTATAGGCACAGGGTCTACAAAAGGAAATCCTGTTGTGTTTACTTTGTTGACTAGAAGATTGACATAGTTTAGCAAGTTGGAATAGAAAACAAAATATGCAAAGTAATATTACATATGTTGCCATACCATTGCCAACTAGTAAACATTGCTGTTTATAAATTCTGGCATTGCAAATCTTGACAGTGTGTATACCTTTAAAAATTGCACTGGTACAGATGTGTTTCAGGAAACCTTCTATCTGTGGACCATTTTCCAGTCATAAAGCTTTTTGTTTGGGTTGTAGCTACAAAATAGATGCACTGCAGCCTTTTCAGACTCCTTCCAAATTCCTTCGCAGTTGCATTGAGAAATCTTACATTTAGAGACTCATGTCTCCTAATGCCCAGTACCTACCTAGGTAACCAGCTGAGATGCTTTCTAGATGCACATCAGGGAATCTCAAACTCTTGAGTGCAAAAATCAGTAAGGCAGGAAGAGCAGATGAGTTTGTTTCACTTTGTGCATCTATCTTTAAATCCACTGAATTTAGATGGTACCCTAACCCTTAGCGCACACACTGTGAACTTAATCCTGAGGAGCCAGGAAAGATCTTGGGATAAAAAGATGTTTTCTTGGCACACAGTGCAAATCCTGGCAGCTAAACCAGCTTCAGGTATGTGAGTACTTATTTGACCCCATATGATCTTCTGCTCTATGTAACCAGCTCTGAGCTGTCCCTGATGCGGCTCACTAGGCAGAAAGCAAGTTTTGTGCAGGAAAGTACCAAAAGCTGGGGGGATACCAGCACCAGGTGATGAGGCCAGATGCAGGCAGCAGGTCTGGCACACTAAGGGAAAGGCTGCACAGATAGTGCAAAAGAGATTATTCTCCTTAGGTTCATTAAATCTGGTGACTCACTAGGGAAGGGGAACTTTTACTAAAGTTATCCTTGCCATTCAGATTTTAAAATTCCTGCTAACCGGATTTCTGATCTGTGGCCTGGCTGCACAACAGAGCACAGAGAATGCTACTTCCAGTGACAGTGACAGGGGGTGTCCCTTGCATCCTGTGCATCTTGTATTTGGGTTTAGTAAAATACAACAGATGAGAGTTATGTTCCCCATTCATACTCCAAAAGGATCTCAGCCTGTAGATCACAGCACTCCATGTCTTGAACTCAGGTAGAGGTCTGTGGAAAAAGAGAATGAGTGAGCACATGGTGTAGGCAGCAGCACCATGAGAGGGGCAACTTTTACAAAATAGACATATAGATAACTTATTTTTGTTTTATAAATACATTCTATTCTGTTTTCCTCTTTGTTCTTTCAATTTCATCAGTGGAAGCTGTGGATAAAATAATAGTCAAATAAGAAAGCGAACAGAAATGGCCACAAACTTTTAAAGCTTTAGGCTGGTTCAGATCCAATTCTGAACTTTTCAGTTCCCTTCCTGCAATAAGCTAATAATATAGGATCAGATCCCTTTTCCTTGAGCTTGGGACTGCTGGGAAGATTAAATCACTGGGGTTGGTGCAAGATACAAATCAGGTTTTGTAGCTGTTCTCTGCTCCATAGTCAGACATTGAGTTGTGATATCAATATAAGAATATGTATTTGGCTGCTCTGATTTATTCCATTTCTCTATTATACTTCTAGCTGGTTTTCCTCGCAAAACTGTTCCTCTACAACAATGTGGATTGAATGTATTTTTTTGAGGAAGTGGAGTTTTGCCAAATTCTCCATTGCTGTATCATGATAAGATCTGAGACCTGTGCACTGATTTTAGTGAGGTAAAGTGAACAGGTAACAGAGTGGTCCCTAGAATGTACAACTTAAAATATCTCTCCTAATAGCAGCTAAAAATAGTTTGTTATAAATGAGTTTGAGCTTTTACAGACCAAGTCTCTTATATCATCTTGGAAGCTTCTTTGCTGCTTGATAACTGCATGGTTCCCTATAGCAGAGCTTTAAGTACCAATGTGACAGAAACATTTTGCAGTAAATAAAGATTATGCAACTATAAGAAATCACAGAGAGTAGTGGAGCATGGAGTCAAGTTCAGAAGAGCAATTTCCCTTCCAAACAGCAGCTGTTCTGGGAGCTATCCTGGAGAAAGCAGGATGATTCTCCTCTCAGAAGCCTGAAAGTTTAACAGGCTGAATGTTAAATCCCAGGGCTTATTTATAACCCAGGCCACCCAAAAGTTCTTGCTCACTTTTGTGTCAAATATACACCAACATTTCTACAAGTTAGTAAGTGCTATACCATCTCTAAATTTATGTATTACAGTGAGAATTTCTCATTTCTTCAGGATGGTACCATGAAATCTATGGTCCCATAAATGTAGTTAATGATATTTGTAGAGATTTAGGAGGCTACTGTGATGTCTCTGATCCTTTTGGGAAAGAGCATTTGCTCTTCCACACACTTTACTGTATGCTAGAATTGGTTCACTGAATGGTTTGATCAAGATTTACCTTTTCTTTTGGGAGTCATGCTTAATGTTTTTTATAATACTGTCCTCCACCCCCAAAATGTCAGACTGTCTTTATCAGAAGCACAGTCAGAATAGCTTTAGGACTGAAAGGCTCTTTTGATATTTTTGGTTCTTGGTGCTCTTTTTGTATCAATCCTAAGGATGCTTTGGTCTGGACAACTAACAGCTAGAGATTGCCTTTACAAGGAATTCTCCTGCAGTATTTTCATGGTTGCTGTCAGGTGCTAACCTCAAGCAATATGTCTGGCTTACTTGTATGATAAATGCTTTATTTCTTTGTTCCTAAACAAGGAGGGTCAAATCAAACTACGTGCATTTCTTACAAATCAGTCTAAAGAATTATTTGTGGTAGATAACTAGTGAACTAATCAGTAATCTATTCCATCAGCTTCAGCTGTTGATATCTCAGCTGCTCCACTGTCACTTAGACTATTGCAGACTAGAAACGGTTCCACTGCCCCAGTTCAGGAGTCCTGTATTCGTTTGTGCCGTCTTGATTGGTCTCAAGTTCTAAATCTCCCCACCTGGCACTTAAGCAATAATTAAGGCAATTAGCCTTTGTCTTCCAGGGCTAGTTGCTAACACAATCCAACTGATTTACCCCCACAGATATTTTATAAAGCTCAGCAAAGAAAGAAAAGGCTGAAAGGAGAAGCAAGAATGGGTTTTTTCTTCATTTTGTATTTGTGCCCTAAGCTTCTTCTTCGAGCAATGTGTTGTGTCTTGCAACAAATTTGTGTTGTGCTTCTGTTGCATTCCTAGCTTTCCCACAAAGTAATCCATCTTTAATATATGATCTTGTTAGCAGGATCAGTTGTAAATGGATATTCACTATCAAACATATTAATTTGGGATACATACATGTCATTAATCAATTGGGTTTGTTTTTTTTGCATGAGTCTGTCTTTCAATATGTTACCATTACTATCTTTTTTTCCTCTAATTTATACTTCTGAAGCTGTAAATGGTTGCTCAGTCAGATTCTCATGATCAGAGGAGGGAGAGTTACAGGACTGTGTTCTCTCACCTGTTCTGGCATATGGCTGTAGTGACTGAGCAACAAATACTGAAGGAAGGGGGAACCGAAATTTGTCTCAAACAATGGAGAGAGATGAGTTGGCATTCCCTCCTCCACTGCTTCCACCAATTGATTTTTAATCTCTTTCCCAAACCTTTGCCCTCTGTCATGCTCAGACTGGAAAGAAGAAAGGTGGGAGGAGAAGGCCAGGTTGGACACAGCCTTGGGTGACATAGTTTAGTGTGAGATGACCCTGCCCATGGCAGGGGGGTTGAAACTTGATGATCTTAAGGTGCTTTCCAACCCAAACTGCTACCCAACTCAAACCCAAAATGATTTTATGACCTCTGAAATGCCATTTTGTAAGAATGAAGTATAAAGAAGAAATCAGCACAGGAATAACTCATGATTCAGAAAGAGCACACCAAGAAAGGTCCGTTGTTAAACCATTTTCCTCTCTAATCCCGGTCATCATTTTTAGTCCCTCATTATTGCTCACTTTTGTTCTGTTCACTGCATTATTCTTACTTGTATGAGTTAGAATAAAAAAAAATTTATCTCATCCTTCCTTATTAGAAAATATGTGACCACAGCTCAGCATATAACTATGTGTTTAAAAAGTCCAGCTGCTATGTAGCCATAAGCAGACTTTATGGAGAGTTGCTGGGTTCCTGAACCTCAAATAGCACTCTTTTGCTAAAGTCCTGGCAAGAATGAGACAGAGTATGCTATGTCTCTATTGCTTTGTCTTTCTTTAGCTATTAAAAACAAATGCTCCTCTCCCTTGCTGCTGCTGCTCTTCCAACACACAAACCCTGCCGTTGTAATGTGTTATTAGCCCTACATCTGCCTCTGGAAGTTTGTTTTGAAAATTTGTACAGACTGGAATCCTCTTGCATAGCTTCCGTCTCCAGCTTTTCTGGGATACACGGAGACAGGGGAACATGGTGAAAGTAAGAGTCAGAAAAATCCAGTAATTCTTATCTTCTGGCTTCCTGATATAAATTGTATTCTTTTGCCACTGAATGTGTTTGCTCATTGGGAACATAGCTCTGCAGATAGAAAAGAATATATCCAAGCTGGTATGGAGGGGGAGAAAATTATCATAGTAAAGAGTGAGAGGAAGAAAGAGAAAGTCAGTGGAGTGAAGGGGCAGGTACAAATTGTTTAGATTCTCTGTGTTTGCTAAGAGAACTCTCTTTGCCTGTAACTGACAGTCATAGATTCAAGGGATGTTGCTGACAAATAAGCACATAATTTCCCAATGTAGATTCATGCTTTGAGAATTGAGAAAATAGCCTTATGTTTCATGTTTGTAATTGAAGAAGAAAACAGGTTATTGAACCATTTTGGTGTTACAGCTTAAATCTACAGCAAGAGGGAACAGAGAGAAATTTAGGGAGGAAGATGTGACGGAAATAGTATGAGAGTCAAGAGAATAATGCAAGATGAGAATGAATCAATCACGGCTAAAAGCATAATGAGTTCAAAGAGAAAGAAAAGAGTGAAAGATTTTAGGGGAGAGCAGCCTGGAACAAAATGGTTTAAGCTGAACCAAGAGGCGTGAACAGAAGGAAGCAAAGGAGGAAAAAGAGTAAAGATTGTGGCAGTTTTCTAATTCATTGTAGATGTGTGACAAGGGGCCTATGACTAAACTAGTAAATTGCACTAGTTTGTATTCCCTGTTATGTATTCATCACTGCTAAAGTGAGAATGGGATTCTTCTACTTAGGTTGTCCAGTAGCAATATGCTTGGAGTAAAATAGAGTATCTGATGATGCCATGTTGACAAGAGACCCTGCTCTACTGTATTCACAATAACATTATTTTCCTGCATACAGATACCTTAAGAATCTTGTCAAAAGGTCAGAATTTCACCAAAAATAGAAATGGTAGTTTTCTAATAGAAGTTTGGTTGGTACATTTTGACAAAAGCACGGGAACTACATGGGGCACTTGCAGGCTTTTGGCTTCAGAGAGCTATGGTAGCGCCTGTAAAATATGCTTATGCTGTCATTAAGATACCACTCATGAAGCTTCCTTACCTTTGATAATAAGGTAGATTTTACCTTTTTTTTTTGTAAGGCAGGCTCTTATGAGTGTGTAGCATCTTCCTTCACATCTTCTAGTTTTATTATGGGTGTAATGCAGGAAATGTTCACATCCTCAGGAATACAGACATTTGTAGTGATTTCCTACGTGGGAGCCTTCATTTCTCAAATTCACAGAAACTCTGTCAGAGACTTTTGAAACCTCAAAATAGCGGTGTATGATGCCAAAAATAATTTACGCTTTTATTTGAGTCTCTCACCATTTAGCTTTGTCTTTTCAACTGCCACAAAGGACATTGCAGTTTTGGCAATATTGCAGCCACGTTTTGCAATATGACCAGTTATTTCATGTTATATAACTGGGGGGAGGGGGCATGGGGTTGGGTGGAGGGGTGGCTTAGTATTTGTTTGAAAATACGTGTCTTCCTACATCGGTGACAGGAGTTCTAGAAGTCATTAATAAAACAATTTTGTAATATAACAGCTGTGAAAAGTAGGCAAGTCTCCTTTTCTGTTAAATTGACTCTTATCTTTGTAGTCTCAAAGCTGGTGGGCTAGGGAGATTTGGACGCACTTTGACCCTCCAATAATTACCCCTTCCAGAATGACAGGGAAGGAGCAGGAGTCTTCCTGAAGGTGCTGAATCAGGCAATAAGGGATTGGCTGTGGACAAATTAGAAAGAAGCTCATTAAACTATTGCCTCTAAATATACTTAATTCTTCTACTTAATTGAGAGTTCTCAGTTGCCTCTCTGTTTTTACTGTCTACTTAATTTCTGAGGTTGTTTCTATTAGGACAAGGTGATGTATTTCAATAATGTTGGTCAAAACTGGTGGGGATAGACCAAGGGTAGACTATATTTTAACTAAAAGGAGAAAATACACTGCAGGATATCTGTTTTCAGGGGTCTTCAATTATCCAGACTTTACTCTAGCCAAATAAATCCTGCTGGACTGAAAATGTCTACTTATTGCTAATAAATGTGCTTCTGTTGAAAGGAATATTACTGGCAAACAGATAATATGATATAGAATGGCTAATTACTGAGATAGAATGAGTAGGTAGTCTTAGGAACAGTCACAGTTCTCTCAGTGACTCTGGAGAAAAGACCATGTCAAAGATAACTCAGGAGAAAAATGTTTTTATTTCTTAGTTGCTATAGTAAATAACTGAACAGTTGTCTTTTCAGAGCTCTCGTTGTTAACACAGAGCAAACAGAAAAGATCTTTTAAGATTTCAGTGTCATACAAGTGTTGTGTAAAAATGTCTTATACAATCTACTCCACAACATTTTACATGTTAAGTTATAAAATCAAACCCATGAAACCTTATATTTCATCTCTCCATTCTTCCCACAAAAATGCTGTTATCCTTATGCTCCAAATAATAGAATTATGCTCAATGACATCTTCCCATTATCAAGGGTGAAATTTTATGAGGGAGCTGGAATGGCCAATTGTGGTGTAACAAGAGGAGGAAACTGGTCATAGAGACACAGATACGGATAAGATGAACAAATGTGTGACAATTTTATAAAAACAAGGTTAATTGGATCTTTAAATAAATGGTGAAATGCTGGAACTGTATTTGAGACTTCACAGTCTTTTCTGTAATGAGAAAAAGATGATGGGCAGGAAAGTTCCACATGCATGACAGTAGGAAGGTTTAAAGGGGCTATGTAAAAAGAACAATAACAGTAAAGTCTGGAAGAGAGAAAGACATAAGAATTAAGAGGGATTGTGGGAAAAAAAGGCTTATTAATGAAAAATAATAGAGCTGGACTTCTGTCTATAAAAACTGAAAGAGGATTGCTTAGAATAATAGCTGAACCTTAGTTTTGCAGTCATGCCTCCTGTTTTACTGTTTTGAACAGTAGGAGAAAAAGATAGGAATGCTTGAATGAATAGTTTCATTTCTTTTCATAGCAAAAGTGCACGTATGTGCCAATATATTTTATGCTTTGTAGTGTTATTTATATTACATATGTTACAGGTTTAATGTAAAAAACCCTAATTCGCTCCTGTAGGCAAGTTCCATACAATATGGAAAACTCACAGTTTGCCTGGAAAGAAAGCAGGACTATAAGAATTCAATATCCGTTTAAAATATAATTTTAAGTGGAAGTGATAGGACATAAATTTCCCCCTAACCTTAAAGGTTTAACCTTTTAAATTTGTTTATATGTCAAGTAAAATGCATACTTATTACTCACAGCCAGTTCACTGAAAAGCAATGTGTTCCACTTGCTTCAAAAGCCTTCTTGTGTGTTGAATCACTTAAAAAAGTAAATGTTAAATAAAAAAAAAATATTCTAATTTAATTGAAAATTCTGGAAAGAAATGTTTCAGTGCATTCAAACCTGTCATCACCGGAACATTCTAATCCCTTTCTGTACCATAGGAATGGTTTCTAAAAAATTTGTATACACAATAGCAGAAAAGCACACTGAATTCACAAGAGTAATTGCTGAAATTGTAGACTTACGCTTATTCAGTGGTACAGGGGAAAGGACTGAGATGCAGAAAGAGAAGAGGAAAGGGCTGGAGGTGCAACTGAGGGGATGAGCAGAACTCTGTCCACTTTAGATTATGGTTTTATTTACTCATTACAAAAAAAAACCAAACCACAACAAGCAACAACAAAAAAAAACAAAAGCTCTTATAGATGTGGAGGTAGATTTCTGGGGGAGAATCGTGTATAACCAGTAGAATGTTTCTGCCTACCTCACAACTCTTTCCTTTCCATGCAGTATGGAAACTTGTGCTACTGTCTTGCCAACTCTTCAGGTCTCCCAGCCCACAGGAGTGCTGTGATTTATGTGTCTCTAATGTAACTACTGAATGAGTTACATACTATCCAACTAAATGTAAATGTAAGCTGTAATATAAAGGTTCAAAAAGAAGCTTCATTTTAAAATGCTATGTTTCCTTCGCAGGCTTTTTTCCCTGAAAAGGAGGGGTCTTTTGTCCCCTTTTGGCATTTAAAAAAAAATCTCTAAGCCAGGATTTTTCCAAGTGTTGGTGATTATAAATAACCAGCCACAGTAATTAACTTTCTGTCACGGAATAATTTTTGGTCCAGTAATCAACAGCCTTCTTTGTACACTCACTGAGATAGCCAAGAGTCTCTTGCTGTCAGTTGCTGGGAGAAGCCTCCTGCAATGAGTTCATATGGCACCATCCTCCAAACCATGTCTGATGGTCATAAACGAGTGTCTGACCCTACCAGCCCCTAGGACACAATGGTAGATTTATATTTATATGTTCTGGGTTGCTTCTGCTTTATTGCTTACAAAATAGCAGTGTGACTTCTGTTGGCAACTGTAGGGTTTCTGCATTACTGTCTTTTGCATGTATGGGGTATTCTTTTATCTTGCAAATAAACTGGTAACCTTTTTCTGCTGTAAGCATAGTAGAAAGTAGTCAAGCACTAAATGAATAAGTTTTGCACAGAAAGGCCTCGAATGGAATACACTTTGGACTTTTGGGAGCTGGTTTTTGAGAAAGTTTCAGACCAAGTAAAGAACATCTAGAGCAGGCCAGTAAGAATGATTATGAAATCAGTATGATGAATTATGAAATTCTTCACACTATGAATCATACATTTCATAGTATGAATTAATTTACTGGGAAGAGAAGACTGAGGGTAAGGGACATGATAACAGTCTTCAAATGTCTGAAAGATTATTGTAAAAAGGGAAGAGAATGCTTTATTCTCCATGTACACCTGTTCTCTATTGTGATACGTGGTGGATAGCTGAAAAAGAAATAGGCTTAGTACTGTTTGTGAAAGTCAGAGATGGGTGTTAAGAATATTTTAATAATTCTGAAATCTGTGAAACTTTGGTGCAAATTATTTGGGGCATGCATGGCAACTCTGTCATGGGAAGTCTTCAGGTAACAACCAGACAGACAGTGGTCAGGAATGACCTTCTGATCTTGTTCTGTGACAGCAAGATGAACTAGGTAAGACTGTGATGTCCTCCCAGGTCTTTTATTGTATGATTTGACCCTTACCTTCGGGTGACTTTTGTTGCTGACTTTTTATGTATTGGTAAGATGCTGATATTTCTTGTCACAAGCTCTTGAAAGCAGGTTTTTAGGCAAGAACATTTACTTTCTTTTTTTATAAAGCAGACGTGTCTGATATTATTGCAAGGAAGAGATTAGAATAATGAACTTGGAACCTTCAGAAAAAAGCAAGGACAAAGTGGCCAAAATATATCTATCAACATCTCAGTATTCTTAAGACAACTTTGTAATCATCTATGTGTTTGGCGGAGGCAATACTCTTGGCCTTAGCCTTGCCCTCATTTGTTCTCCTTGAATAATTTCTCATTTTACATTGCTGTCACTTTCTTTTCCAACACACATTTGTTAAGCACAAAGGTTTCACCCATAAAACATTTTATGTCTACTAATGCTTCCACTCCATGAGTGCTTAAATCTTGCATTGCTGTCAAGAGAGACATATATGCTCCCTCTATCCGTTCTGTGTTCACACTCTCGTCAGCACAAGGCTTTGTGCTTTCAGGTGGTAAACTGGAGCCAAGGGCTGATCCTGGTCTTACCCAGACCATCAAAATTAAGAAAATCAAACCAAACTCAAACCATTTTAACCAGGATCACTTCTTCAGTCTGCAAGACCACAAAAATGTATGTGTTAAGGGCTGCACAGGAATCTGAATGAGGTGGTTCCTGTCTGGCAAAAGTGAGAGCAGCTTTTTGAAACGCTAGTGCAAGACCTAAAACTGGGGAACAGGTACCAAGGAAAAGTTGTTTTCTGCTGTCCTACTCCATGTTTGTTTAGCACCGCAGCTGCTTAATAGAGTACCAAAAGAAAACGCTTATCAGCTTTTGCAAAAGTGCAGAGTCAGCATAAGTGAAAGTCTGTTGCTTCTTTAACTCTATATTCATCTATATAGAAATACAAAAAGGTAGAAATTTTATTTTTAACTGAGATTTTGTAACCTTTGTCATCAGTTTGCTGTCACAACAGCTAGGAAAAAAACGACTTTTTTTCCTGATACTGTACACAGTCTTCAAATCCATGATGAATAAACAGGGATTCCTGCCATGCAACCTCCTCAGAGTATGTTGTTCTCCATGGTTTATTTAAGATGCTAAAATTGTTCATGAAATAAATATTTTGGAGAAGACATTGGACAAGCCTCTCTATGCAATGCTTTCTTTGAAAAAAAATTACTATTGCATTTTTGAGAGATATAGCTAATACATTTTGGCCTGAATTTCTTCCCTTCACAAAAGCAGATCTCAATCCTGGTGCGTAATTTATGATCTTGGCATCCAGCCCAAACATATGTACATACTGAAATCAGTTTTGCATCTGTTTAACTTTATGCACATGAGTAGTCTAATTGCATTTAGTCTGATGAAATTACTCATGCGAAATCAAGTGTTTGCAGAACAAGGATTTCAGACACTAGGGTTCTTCAGGGCAGTAGCTTCTAGAGCTTTATATTGTGCCTATTTTGTGAAATGGCTTTTTGATTATGTAGAAGCACTGTGCATGCTGGATAGCTGTAGAACGATATGAAATTAAGAAGTACGAAAGAACAAGTCTTGCAGTCTAGGTCAGATATTTTACTGCATAGCACTTGGGCACAATTATGATTGCAACAATTGTAACTTTATTAAAAAGAAAAAATATTTTCTGGGTACCTTTTCAGGATCAAGGAGAATAACTCTTCTTATTCCTTCATCACAGGCTATCAGGCTGCAGCTGTTGGCCTTCTGCTAGCTATTGGCCAGATTATATACTGTTGCTTATATATGCTAGACACTCTGATCTCCTATCAGGATGGAAATGTGTTCTTCTGGAGCCTGACAATTCAATGGATTCAACACCTCCTGCAAGGAAGAGTTATTTGAATAGGCAGCAGTGTAGATATTCATCATTTTCCCACAACAAAATATTTGTGTCAAGAAAAGGAACAGGGTTTTATGCTGGTCTCCCATGTCTTATCTTCCCATGCCATCTTACGTCTGCCATCCAGAACCCTGTCTAATCTCTTGCCTCCTAACTGTGCTGTCATGGGCTGCAGGAGAAGAGATGATGCTGAGCTTTCTATTTGTTAAAGGTGTTTTTATACAGAAGCTTTCTCTTCTGTTTTCTTTTGATGTTTTCTCATTTTCCTGATGTCTGCTATAAGGGTTTAGGGAAGTGGTCTACAGAGCGATGAGACTCAGAGAGATGAGAGAGGCAAAAAGATCTGATGTTAAGAGTGTTAGAGATTAAAAAGTGGAACTCCAGGGAAATTATACTGTGAGAAGATAGTCTGGGGAGGATAGATAAAAAACAAAGGCTTGGAGTATCAGTGCTCTTAAGGCAAGGCAAGGAAATTTATGGGAGTGTCTTCACAACTGATGGTGTAATGAGGGCCAACACAAGATGGAAATTAAAATAGGGAAAGAAAAACATTGGAGTAAGTATATAAAGCAGTAAGTATACCTAAAAGACAAATGGTTTTGTTGGCCTTTCTCTCCTATCTCACTATCCAGTGACATTCTGTGATTGGTGAAAACACCCTGAAATAAAGACAATTTTAGGAGGCTCAGTGTGTATGTGAAGTTCATGTTGCACCTAATTCAGAACTCTCTGAAGTTAATAGACTACAGTGTGCTTTGACGCAAGAGAGGAAAATACTGAAATATTACAGGATTAAAATATTATAGAAGTAAAACTGCTCTGAATTACCTAAATGTGAATCTGATGGCTCTGGAAAAGATACTCTCTGATACTTCTATGTGATTAGGGGAAAGCTTTGATCTGAAAGTGCTAAGTTGTAGAAGGCTTTTCATAACTGAAGTCTTTCTGTGGCCTTCAATTTGAAGTGTATGCAGAGGAAACAGGTAACTGAATTCTTGATATTGCAAGGAAAAATGCACAGTATTGATTTTTGGTAATTGAAAATGTTTTGGTCCTACAGATGGATACCCTTTAATGAGATGGTCATCTGTTTTATCCAGCAAGCTGATTTTCTGCTTAGGGTAGAGTTCAGAGTGCTGATATGCAAAGAGAAAAATGGGTTTATTATATGATTTTCAGAAAAACATTCAAAATGTTGACAAACCTACATATCTGTAATTCATTCTGAGGTTTTGCAAGTGAAACTGGAACACAACTCTTGATAATATTTCATATTGATTGGATGAATATCAATGTTTCCTACTTAAATCCTCTTTACCTTAAAATGTGTAATTTTTAATCTGAGTTTTGTGCAAATCAGCTGCCCCTTATTTACATATTGTCTAATACAAAGAAGTTTGTATTTGTAAGAAATTCCTGTATGCAGTACTTAAGCAAGGCTGTATGGCAAAGATCTCATGTTAACTGTAATTATTTTAGGTAATTAATTTGTTAATTGATTTACTGAATTTGCAGCTGGTCACATTTTTTTTTTAAAGTCCTGAAATTAATATTATTGTGAATTGTTTGCTTTTACAAGGATTATGAGCTCTTTGCATTGAACAAAGAAAAAAAAAGAAATAGTGGAATTCTTTAAATATTTATAAAGTATTTTTGATGAGTAGACCTTATTTCCATGGTGAATTTTTACGAACATACCCTTTTTGTCTTTTTTCAGTCCCCTGCACATAGTTATTCGAGCTATGACTCTGGGAAGAATGAGAGTGTAGGCAGAGGTGCAGAAGATCTGTCTCTGAATCGAGGAGATGAGGATGAAGATGACCATGATGAGCAGGAAGATCCTGAGAAGGTTAATGAATCAGATGGGGTAGAAGCTGAGCGACTGAAAGCTTTTAATGTAAGTCCTATTGCACTCATTGTCTTGTTTAGTTCTGCTGTTCCTTTGATATTGTTTTTTGTGGGTAAGTTTGGCAATGTTAAAGGCACATTAACTGAATTTGTAGGATTTACTTTAATTATTATTTTAATGCACATTAAACTCTTGCCAACAGATGACAGATTTATTGTGTTTTATTTAGATTGTTAAGGCAGAATGACATCCTTACCAAGTGAGGAAAACAAAGCTTTGTTCTGTATGTATGTGTGTGCACCCGTGTGTGTGGATGTGTGTATATGCATGTTCACCCATTGAATGGAAAGGGGCTGTAGCTAGTATATTAGAAGACCATCCAATGGTCAACTGTTCCCTGTTGCCTTCCCGATATATGTAATTATGCATGAAAACACAAGCAATTGTTCAAACAAAGAAAAAGTGAGAGTCAGTTCAATAAAATGATTAGCAATCACAGCTTATTGTTAATAATGAAATTTAAGTAGTGCCTATTTTCACAATCTGTTCTGGTTTATCTCACAAATTCTGTATCCTATAGACTATTCTTTTCCTGTCTTTTTTTTTTCTTTTAATCAGCCCCCCTGAAATAACCCTTTATAGAACTGTTTGCTTAATATTTCTGGCTTCCCATTACAAAGCTCTTCAGTGGATAGAAAAAATGTCTTCCTATCAGTAATCAAGACAGGAAGCTAGGAAGAGAAGAGAGCCGCCCTCCAAACCCATCTCCTCTGTCTCCCTCTTGCCAACAGATGTTTGTCAGGCTGTTTGTAGATGAAAACTTGGACCGAATGGTCCCAATCTCTAAGCAGCCCAAAGAAAAGATCCAGGCTATCATTGACTCATGCAGGCGACAATTCCCTGAGTATCAAGAGCGTGCCAGAAAACGCATACGTACTTACCTCAAGTCCTGCAGGCGGATGAAAAGAAGTGGTTTTGAGATGGTGAGTTTTGATTTAAAACCCAGCCCTAGTTTCCATCAAAACCCCATATGTAAATCCATGGCACTATTTTGTTTTCATCTTAGTGTCTTTTTTTTGTTGGTTTATTTTTTTGGTAATACCAGGTCAGAGGTTTCTTTTTCCTTCCTTCATTCTTCCTGAATTTATTCCCTTTGTTCACGGGTTTAAAATGCTTTGAGACACTAGAGTTCACAAGATGAGCTAGCATGGATGTATAGGAAAAGAAGAAGAAAGCCAGGTGTAAGGAAGGAAACCAAATGATGGCATATATAGTGACTTATTTCCTACTTTAGGTTACAGTTAGAAATTTTTGCCTGGAAAAGTCTTGCAGTAAGATGGATTTTTCTTTAACATGCCTCTGCTAACTGGATTTCTGTGAACTCTGTAAAAATTAGATCCTGCTAGAGAGATGCTATAATCAAGAAAATGCCAGTGTAGTAACATCACACTGTCAATGGTTTTGGCTTTAGGTTTTTTTCTTGTACATGTTAGCCTATTACTTCTCAGTGAAAATTGCTCCTTTGAAATCTTTTAGTTGATATATAGGTGTTCAAAACACATTAAATGGTTTTAAAACAGACATCAAACTTTCAGTATGAGCATCTCAATGGTTTGATAATTTTAATTGAACCAAACCCCATGATAATTATCATAGTATTCAACTGTCACTGTTTTCAGACATTAATGTTTTAATATTACTCAGTAGCACAAGAATGAGTAAATAATAAGTCTTCTAATTAATTGGTAGCTTCATTATTTCTAAGCCCCTTTGATATTTCCCAAACCCAGGAAAGTCAGAAGAAATTAGGTAGCTATACACCTTGTGTTTGATGTGTCTGAGCTGTAACTCTGGCCTTTAGATTACAATAAAACCACCTCATCATTACAAATAGATATCATTTAGTGATTAAACATATCATTATTTTTTTTTAATGAATCATCTGTAAACCCATTGGTTGCATTAGAAAATTACTGGAGATGATTGAATTTTACTGTTTCTCTCTTCTTCGCTTTCTCTTTCCTGCAGTCTTTGCAGAATATTTGTGATTTCCATATGTTGTTTAAGATGTTAGCTGGCAGTTTTAAGAACAAAGGTTCAGGTTTATTTGTAGGATAAGACTGAATAACACAAAAGAAAAGACAAATTACATTTTTGTATGTGCTTGTATTTCTAGTCAACTGCATGGTTTTATTATTTGAAACATTCAGATAACACTGTCTTTAAACAATGGAAACACAGATGAAGAAAGACAGGTAGAACAAAGGACATCTGTATGGATAGAAGTGCCAAAGATTGACTGGTGGTGTACATGCCAGATTGTATAGCCTTGCAAAATGAAGGAAGAAAACACAGAAAGTAAATATTTTCTGTGATACACTAAGTAGCATCAAATTGCATCTACTCGCTCTAGCTGAAAATAATCCAGCAGTATCAAGTTCAGCTTTTATGATGCCAAATATTTTTATTTTGCTGTACTTCCAACTGAAAATAAAAAAAATAAAAAATAGCTGATGCGTGCAAGTTCCCTCACTGTTCCAGTTTATGGCCTCATTACTGTCATTATTCACACTGATGAGCAGTTATGTAAACTAGCTCATTTTTTGTCATCTGAAAGACTTGCACAACTGTTTTGCAATCTGAATAAGGGGCTTACAGTATGACCCATAAGAGCTAGGTTGGCTTGACTTCAGTGCACATTTGCAAATGTTACTTTCATATGAATACAGGTTGCAGGAACAAATTTATTCCTGGAAGGGGAAAAGGAGAAGAGATCGAAATAGGCAGTCTTTATAGTTCAGAAATATTCCCTATTTTTATAATGTTCTATGACAGTTTATGATGGGCTTTATTTCCTTTCAAACAAACAAATTACCCTCTAAAATACTGACTTCGCTGCCCATGAATGAAAGTGACAAGGCACGGGAGCTCATGCCAGAGATTTCAGTCCTCTTGGGCCTGAAGGCAAATCTGTCTGGCTTCCTCATTTGAGCCAAAGACTGTCCAAACCCTTTGCGGCAGTTCCTATTAACTTTGTAAGATAATAAGTGGTGTTTTATCTTTATGTCTTGAATAATTCTGAAATTTATTATGTATCCATTTGTTGTTTTTAATTATTTTCTAATGTCTAAATTACTGTATCAGCATCTCCTGGTTCTAAGCACTTTAAAAAAATGCTACCATGGACAGAGGCACTTAACTGTATGATTATTTTAATGTCTTTACCATTTTGACAGTGGAAAAGAATCACTTTGTCTGGATAATAACATTTGTTCAAAACAATCATGAAGGGACATGCTGGTGTTGATTTGAGTAAGATGCTACCCTCAAATATAGCAAAATAGGATGGTGATCTCAGGAGCAATAGTGCTACTGTTGTTATATTAAATAGGATGTCAAATAATAATCTCCACAGGAGATGTCTTTTACTGTAGACATACTAAACACAAGTTTTTCATTTTGTTCAGGTTCAGAATGCTACATTTTGAGCACCTAGTTGCAAGAGAAAAAGAGAATAATCTCATAGCATATGACAGTTCAGACTGTGTGTGGGACAGTGTGACTATCTACAGCATCATTGTAAAGTGAAGAGAAAATGTAAACACTAAGTTAAATTAGTGTAAGACAGCATGGTAAAGATGAAAAAAAACATGCCTGAAGCCTGCTTCTGTCAGTTATTTGCCATCTGTAATCCAAATGACAGTTCTTGCTATATAACAGGCCAATTCTAGCTCTGAGGCAATGGGAAAGGCTCAGTCTCATGAGCATTCATATTGTTAATTAATGTGTTTCTTAGTATTAATATTTTTAAGAGATTACTTGTAGTTACTCTGCTTCTAGTTATGACAGATAGTTGTGCATGGATTCCAAGGCAGCTGGCATAGGTTCCTGTTACGAATATTCCTTTAAAGACTTGCCTTTCTACATTGGAAATGCTTTCCCTATTTGACTATACAGCTTTTAATTGTTCCATTTTTCTTCTGACACAAGCATATCCCTCAACAAGGCACTGTCAAAGTTTTCCTCATGAATTGTAAAATTGTTTTTCTCCTCCCAGTGTCTCTTGCTTGTGGACTGTTGAGAATGATCTCTTACTATGTTCTATGATCTTGCTCAGAGTCTTTCATTGTGAGGGATCTCTAGGTTGTGCTTCCCCTGTGCTATGCTGTAGCACTTTGTGAATTTCTTATGGTGTTCTTAAAGAAAATATTTTTCTCTTCATTAGTCCATAATCAAGAAAAAAAAAATTATTACTTCTTCTTTCTCAAGGACTGATATTAATACAGTTAGAGTTTTGTGACCTATGTATGCGATACAGGAGGAATTTTCTCCCTAAAATGGTCAACTGACCTGTTTCACCAAAGTTTTTATAAATCATCCTTTAGATTTGTCCCAGCCTCTGCATTTATAGAAAACTGTCGATTAAGAAAAAGATAGTTGACATCTGCTGAGGATCTGTGGTATGTATATATTTAGTTACAGTCCAGAAAAAAAATCTAATTGCTAGAAATAATCAAGTGTGGTTGAATTGACTTAATTAGATTTTCTTTCTACTATCTACTTCCATCTTCATGATCTCCTGTCATCAGCCTCACAGCATTCAGTGTGAAACTGGATCTTATAGTACCTTTTTGTATGGGCATCCCAATTCAAGAGCAAGGTCTTAAACTCTCATTCACAAAGAGATTCTTCCTTTTCTAAAGCAAAAGGAAATCCTTCTTCCTAGGCACTATTGTAATACAAAGCAATAGTATCCAAGTGTTCTTATTCATTGGAGAGAAAAGACTAGTCATAAATGCTTTTCATTGTCCCAAGACCAGCTTAGATGTGTCAGAGAAGAAGAATCACACTATATTCCTCAGTTAAATCCTGGTGTTCATCCCAGCTCCTTCTGTCCTCTTGTCAGCCTCAGTAACAAATAACTATATCTTTCACTGCTTTTATTACTTGGTTGTGCCAACTGACTGTAAAAGGTGTTTTAACAATTTGCAACTATGGACATGTTGATCAAGATGTTTTAAATGTGTAGATAGTGGCTTGAAGTGCTTCTGTGCATCTTGTGATTGAGTAACTTTCAGTGGGGACTGGTTTTCAGACGGTCATATGTTTTCTGAAATCTTCTTGAGATAGTATCTAGCCTCTGTTTTTAACTTCTTAGAGAGAGGAGGCTTTCATTATTTACTGAATTTAATGCTTAATAGTCCAGCTGCCCTTGCAGTCACATGGCTTTTCAATCCTCCAGGTCTTTTATGTCTGGAAAGGTCATGAGCATTTTCAGGAAAATGAATGTTTGTGAATCCAGGGATGCATACCTAATCTTGATTTATAAGCTGGGAAGCATTAAGAAAATTATCATAAGAACAGTTACATGAAGATCTACAAATAATAATAGAGTTGCTGCTTTGTACTATATCCCCAATTCTGTTGATCAGTCACTTACCTTTAAGTATTTCACCATTGTTTGACATTGGTTAGCTTATGTAAGTCTAATGGGCAACCTGGTTGAAAAGGGTAAAGCTACTCTCTGTCAAACTTTGACTTTTCCCATTATATCTCAGATATCCTTAAAAATAAATAAATACTAGAAACAAGTTTCCCTAAGGCTCTAAAATATCCTTCTAGCTTCTCCCTGAATAGTCATGTGATTTTTAAGAACTGCTTTTTAAATCTGTCTCATGTACCTTTTGCTTTTCAAAAACTATCGCAAGTATGGGCAATTTTGGAGGAAGGTAGATTTTTTTCCAGTAACCTTGTAGAAAGTAGTGAAGCTAGCTTTGGAAAAGGCATGATATTTGGGAAAAGAGTGAAAACTAAAAAATTAAGAATACCTACCAACCTGAGACCAATTAGTCTTCTACATTCTGTGACAGAGGAAAAGATAGGAATGCATTTTTAAATTGAATTTGGAAGAAAAACAATCTCCTCCAAAATGGCAATAAGTTGTGATATAGAGAAAAACCCCACCTTCTTTATGACGGGAAAAAAAATAAAATCTGAGGTGAATGTATTTTCACCCTGATTACTTGTATGCTTGAAATCAGAAAAAAAGTAGTAAATATGTAAGTTTTTTCTTATGCTGAGGTTCTGACTTAGACTGAAACCTCTGTTGCATGTTGCTTGATTAGCTAGTGTGCGCCAGTAGCTTAAGGATGCAGAGCCAGTTCAATGTATCTGGGAAAACAGGAAGTACTGTTAAATCAGACTCAGTTTTTCCTAGTCCCCTGGAGTTTTTCTAGTAAACTGTTTGTTATTGGAGTGTGGGGTTCTCTGTCCCTCTGAAATACTAGATAAATTGGGGATAGAAGTAATATTACCCAAATTTTCTAGAGAGATTAGGTGACTTGGGTTCCCTCAGCAATCAGTGCCTCATATGTTGGTACAGCAGCAGCAGCAGAAAGGTGATTCATTGGAATGTGTCACTTGCTTAACTTTTAGACAGGAATTATGGATACGTGGATATATTTAGGTGTTGTCATAATCAAGGTGCAACACGCGATATTTCAATTAGATGTACTTTAAAGCTGAAAACTTTAGAAAGTGATGTGAACATCACTGAACATTTTTAAAAGCTTTTTCTGTCATTGAAGAAAAAATTTTCTAGTTATTTCTTTGAATTCCTTAGTAGGTGTTAACAATTCAGTTTTTACCATAAGACTGCAAGACTGAGCAAAATACATCAAAACCCAGAATGAAATACATTGCTACAAGCATTATAGTGCCAATGTGGTTGCTCAGATTTCATGATGCTGCGCTAGCAATTATAAAAGTACATCCAATAGAGTGCAGTACTGTACTTCAGTCTGTACATTTAAAAATACTCTGTGGAAAGGCTTCTAAAGCCTTTGTAACTGTGCAGCGTAGGACAGTTCTGTCATACATTTCTCTGCAGTATTCTGAGTAAAAAAATCTCATTTGAAGATAACATGTACCATGTCTTGTAATGTATTTTGGATGATTTCTATGAAAAAAAAATACTATTTAGGTATTGCATGCTGTTATGAGTATGTTTGGGGTTTTAATTCACTGTGTTAGATCTTAATAAGTTATTATGAAAGTGATGGATGTGGCATATTTGCAATATTTCATTTTGGAAATTAACTAGTCTTATGACACCTGAGAAAAAAGTTTACATGCAGGAGACCACTAGGGAGTATCACTTTGCTAGGAGCCCAGTGTGCAAAGAAATGCTTAGTGATACCTCTGGAAAAACTCAGTTACTGACAGTGAGGCATCTTAGGCATTCTCTTCAGATGCCCAATCACTTTGGAAAACTTGAAACTATTTGTTTTCAAGGTTGAGTAATAGTTATAATATGCTCTCATTCACACATTTATATTAGAGTTCATATATCTTCTCCCAAGTAACAAGCATTAGGACAAAAGAAAATGCCCTCAAGTTGCATCAGTTGTGGTTTAGATTTGATATCCGGAAAAATTTCTTCACCAAAATGGTTGTCAGGCATTGGAACAGGCTGGCCATGGAAGTGGTTGAGTGCCCAGACTGGAGGCATTTAAAAAACATGTAGATGTGGCAATTAGTGACATGGTATAATGGTGGACTTGACAGTGCAGGGTTAATGGTTAGCCTCGATGATCGTAAAGGTCTTTTCCAACCTAAATGATTCTGATTTATATTAGAGTCTGTATGAACCAAGTGAAGTAACATGTATGTTTATGTGTTACCACATTATGCTGAAAGATCTCATTTTCAGTGTTAACTGGCCTAAACTAGAAGGTGGTGTTTATGCACAAATGGCAGGTTACAAAATTTACCATTTTAACAGGTGTTCATGTGTGCCCATTATCTGACGTAATAGATAGCTATATATTTTCAGAACCAAATCAGACTGGTGTAACTTGTGTAACTCGTGTAACTGGCGTAACAGTACCTAGATCATACAATCCTGTATGACAGCTCTGGCCTTTATTCGTAAGTAAATACTGGATCTCACAGAAAATGCCAAGGTAGTAACTTTGGAGACAATAGATCTCTAACTACAGGAGGACAGCACATACAGCAGATTGCAAACTTATTTTTGGGGAATATACTGCTCCTAGTGGTTTAGACTGAAATATAATCCACCTATTCTATTAATAATTGGCATATTTATACCAGAAATGTACATTTGGAATTAGAACATAGCAAGTTTTTAGAAATACCGTATAGAAATACAGGAATTGTGTCAAGTATGCCAAAAAGGGTATTTTGTGTTTCCCATGAAGATGCTGCAAAGGTGCCTCACTTTAAGCAGAGGACCAGGTGATACTGTATACAGCTGCTGTACTGCAAGTGGGTATTTTACAGCATATTGAAAGTATGTTGAGGAATCAGAGATCGTACTAATAAAGATAACTTTAGAGAATCTGGGCCAAGGATTTATTTCTGATTTCAACTACTAAAAAATCAGCAAACTTGCAGCCACCTTGCAAGACTACTCCATAACTCCAGAAAGGCTTGTTGTAAGACGCTTTGACTGTTAAGAGCTGGATCCAAAGACTACCAAAGCTGTGGAAGGATCTTCGTTAGCTTTAAAGTTCTTTAAAGGAGATCAACAGTTATTTGATTACAGAGAAGTATTCGCTGATTTGGTTTTTCATTGAGAAATCTGCAAAAGTGTCATTTGGACACTCTTCAGAGAGAGATAAGGAGATGAGTGTATGAAGTCTTCATATCAATTTTCACAAAAATGATTTATCTTAAAACCATGCAAAACATCCTGTGCAATATGGTGGTTAAATGTGCTTGTTGCTTTGTCATCATCATCATCTACAGGCTCTCTGGTGGTCTAAAGAATCACCTTGAAATGCAGTTTCAAATACGAGAGGACTGGAGGTGGTTGGTCATCTTCCTTGGGCTATCAACTGAATTTCAACCACTTCCTGAATGTCAGTCACTTCAAAAGATGTTAAAAACAGAGGCATCCACACGTGCATGATGAAATCTAGCAGGTTTCCCTTACATTTTTTGTAGAAATGCTCTTCACCTGCATCGTGTTGGAGGCTGAATGTTAGTTGCATACCAGCTGAAGAGATGTACAGAACCAAAACCAACATGTGTTCAAAACATGATTGCTGTTTAAGTGCAGTCACAAGCAATATCATGTTTCTGAGTACATACAAAAGAATTATGTATACTGCTGCTGTGTGGTGGACAAGGCATATAATCTTCTCAGAAAGTCTGTATTCAGCTGTTCAGCAAATTCCTGAGAAGTTTTATTCATCTCTTCACCTGAAAGTTACTATAAAACTTTCAAATTACTCTTTTCTATCTGTCAAAATCACAAAAAATGTTTTTCCTGCCTTCTGATTTTGCCATGTGAATCACTTGTTTTGGTTGTCTAAAGTTTAGAGGCTTGCTTCTTATCTGTTGTTTTACACATGGGTAATCTCAGTATAGTTATTTCCTGCCTTACATCATGGTGAACTGAAAGAAATACCAGACTGGGGCTGTGAATGTTATGTATCAAACAACACGAGGTACATTCTGCCAGTTAAAGATGGTGGGGAATTTTTTGATGACCTTTTCTTTTTTCCCTGTAAGGAATGTTAGTTTGTCAAGGGCTTTCTGTTTTGACATACTCCAGTAAAATGAAAACTGATTTCCTGCTAGTCTAGTGGACAGGTTGTGGATCCAGGGATTGTGTAGGAGCCTGGGAGCCATTGGCAATAACGACTTCTTGGCTCCCACATTTCCTGCCATAATCCTAAACATGCAGGAACTGGCACTCAGCTCCCAGCTCTGCAGAGGGGAGCCTGGGAACCTAGAAAATGCTGCTTTGGCTGAGATCTGCAGGCTCTTTTCTGCAGAATTGAATGAGGTTGCTTTAGCCATGTTTCCCCAGGCCTTTGTGTCTCACCCTTGGATAGGGAGTTGAAAAATATTCAGAACCCCAGAAGCACTAGGATGCTTGAGCTTCCTACAGAAGGAGGTTTATAGCTGGTAGTCATGACAGATACCATGAATAATCAGAAATACAGAATACGAAGAAGTTAAGCTATGCCAGAAGGGGCCACTTAGAAGATGGGGCTACTAATACATTTATTTAAAAACATTTTAAAAAGTGGTTGTTTCAAAACAATTTTTCCTCTTAGATGAGGCTTTTCAAAAATTGATCTTTCTGACATTTCACAGATATGGTATATCATGGAACAGAAAATCCGCTTTTTAACAGCTCTACTTTTAGTGACAGAGGACTATGTTCATCATTTAGGTTAGTGCCAGACTGGTGCTCTGCCTGAGCGAAGCTGACAGAGCCTGAACTTTAATTTGATGATTTTTCTTATGTGCTTTGTTACAGTATTTTACTGTGACTCAACCCTGCATTCATTACATTCTCCCTAAGGTTCATTCTAGTTCTTGACATGAACATAACAGCCAGCTGCATTGACAAATAAGAGAAATTATGGGTTAAAACATTTCAAGAGGAAGATAC
Organism: Pezoporus occidentalis; assembly: GCF_034315485.1. Classification (NCBI taxonomy): domain Eukaryota; kingdom Metazoa; phylum Chordata; class Aves; order Psittaciformes; family Psittacidae; genus Pezoporus; species Pezoporus occidentalis. The sequence goes on from NW_026915724.1 coordinate 13,188,315, forward strand.
TCCATTACCTGGAGATTTCCTCTGTTTCAACAATGAACACAGCCACTGCACTTCTTTTCAGAGACAAGCACATGACTGCTTGATTTTTATGGTACTTCTTTGTTTTTTTTTTTTATAAAATACTTCAATAAACCCATTCTCTCCCATGAACAAATAAGCTAGGGGAGCTTGGGTTCATTTTACTTTCTGATCAGAACATCAAATTTTTGGCTCATATGTCACCTTCTAAAAAGTCACTGATGTATAGGTATAGTCGTACGTCTAATTAAAGACCTGATGTGGAAGAATTAACCTGGTGTTCTTTTCAAGAATGTCACTGTGTGGCCACTGCCACAGGACCACGCTGAGGCTTCCATGCAGCCAACATCATCAGTGTACCTTGGCCATATATAAAACAGCAGCATGTACAGTAATACTGGACAACCAAATACGGGGTGGGATCTAGTGTGGCTAAGTGATTCAATAACGAATTCAGAGTAACATTACTATTTTAGGAAGGCAGAATAATAAAGACAACGTTTTGTCAGTGAAAACCTTTTGCACACCTACTCCCTCCTCTGGAGCTCTGAGGAAGGTATCTGTTGTACTGTAATGTCATTACTTCTGTAATGACACATCAGTGTCCCTCGTCTCTTAGACTGATTTATTTTCAAAACTGGAAACAAGTTCAATAGATTGTTCTGTCAAATCAATCCAAGTATATTTTATTGTAGTATTGCAGCCTCTGTCTTTCTTACACGCTTATGCCAGAGAGCTTGTTCTTGTATGAGTGGGGAGAAATAAGTCTATTGCACCAGTGAGGGAGACCCATAAATCTCTGTCTATTTCTAAAAGCTGATTTGGCTTCTCATCCTAGGTAGGCTGTGGTCCCATACATTAGAGAAAGTACAGTGTCAGATTAAAAGCTGGCATTCTGAAGAGCACATCCAAAGTCAGTAAATGGACTTTAATTTTTAAAGGTAAAAATGTAATACCAGTAATGGTTGGCTCCTCAGTAAAATTGGTTAAGCTGATATAAAGAATCTGTTCTAAGGCTGTCTAAGAACTGACTGGGAAAACTGCTGCCAAACCTTGGTGACACTTCATAGTAGGTTCATACTTATGCTTTTGGGAAAAAGAAGGTAAAACTATTAAAACAAAACAAAACAAACCCCCAAACCGCAACCAAACAAAAAAACCCAACTGCAAACAGCCCCCTTCCCATCCCCCACCCCCACCCCCCCAACCCCCCTTCCCTGCCACACATAGGCAGTTCCTCAGTATAAAATTATATAGTACTTTTGAGTTCAATGAAGCTTTGGAAATTTATGAAGGTTCAGAACTGGTTCAAGAAATTGCAGTCTCTAGAGTGGGCTCTACGTATATCAGTATCTGTGTTATCTCCACTTTCTTGGTAGTTCAGATACATCTTTGTATGTTAATGAAGACCAGTTTCATTGTGAGCTTCCTCTTTCAGAAAGATTGTTTTGCATGTAATTAAGAAAAAAAGGTGTAAAGTTTTATATGTGTACAGTATATCTAATTCTTAATGAAATGATAGCGAAGATCATATTGGAGTTCATAATGAACAATGGGTCTAAAAAGATTTTAGCATTCCCTTGTTTTGGGATTGATTGCACCTTTAGCCTAAAATATGTAAATACTGTGAAATTAGTAATGAGAGATTTTGAAGCCAAAATTTAACCACATCTAGCCGAACCACAAAATATCTACAGTGTTGGAAGGCTGGCATTATCAAAAGAAAAACAGGGCTTTTTGTAAAGTCATTTTAATCACATCAGTCATATTGCAGCAAGGAATGCAAATATTCATATAGTACAGATTGAGACTGCTCTGAAATGTTCTGACAATCTGCTATGTTTTGAGTGATGTTTCAACCCTATCACTTGAGGTTTTTTGTTTTGGGGTTTGTGTTTTTTGGTTTTGTTTTTTTTTTTTATGACTATAAAAAAACACTACTCATTGCTGTCACATGCTGTACAGGATAAAAAGCCTTTCAGATTTCTTAACAAGAATCAGATGGCCAGGGTGCTGCTGGAACACAGAGAATATGCCACTGTCTGTTCAAAGTACAGCTTAATGAGCCAGACTAAACACACTGGACAATAGAGCTGTGGGGGGAAAGGGCTTCTTGTGGATCTATGGATCAGCTGCAGCTTTAACATCTAACTAGTTTCATTTTTCATCTTTACAAGTTCCATTTCCTTGTTTTGTTAGTATAAACTGCATTTCTATGATTGGACTTTCCTGCTTAGGTGGTGGCATTGTGTGCTTTGAAAAAGGATATTGTGGATTATGCTAGAAATAATTTCTGTGTTTCTCTTTTCTCTCATAGTCACGACCTATTCCCTCACACCTTACTTCAGCAGTTGCAGAGAGTATCCTGGCTTCCGCCTGTGAGAGTGAAAGCAGAAATGCTGCAAAAAGGATGCGGTTGGATAGACAGCAGGTACTGTGTTGTTTGGGGGTCTGCCACATCTGTATTTATAAATGCACTGGACTCATTTACATAGGATGCCATGTAGAAGGGTGGTGCAATCCCTTATATGCTTCTTGCTAGCAAGAATGATTAAAATACAAAAGCTGCAATTCCTTCTTTAAATGAATACACAAGCATGCCTTTGTCTATATTTACATAAGCCGTATGACGGTGTCTAGTATATTTATAATGTCCAGCTGGATAAAGCTATATATTTGCTTTTTAATGGTTGATTTCAAGGGTGTAGTGTGTAATCAGCATACTAGAATTAAAAGGCACAGAACATACAGTATATATATAATTCACATAAATAACAGAAACAGTGCATGTGTCCATGACTCAGTGTATTTATCTGTGTGCATACTCTCTTTCAAAATGTGTATGCATTTGTAAATGTAAGGTGAAATAGTGTAAGTTTCTGAAAATACCTATTTGCCTGAAACAGAAAAGTTATTGTGATGTAAAGCAAAATGCTGTCAATTAACTTATTAGTGACTTTTTAAAGCTCATATCAATATTTATTTTATTTTTTCTTATATGATTATTTACCTCTTATAGAACATATTAGGATTTGGAATAGAATTGCATGTTTTCTATTTTTTTTTAATCAAACTGGTATCTCATTCCAGGGTTTGATTATTTAGTTGCTGCACAGATACAGTTGAATGCCTAACATTCTTGTCACAAAGACTATTAAGCTTTATTTCTCTTCATGATTATCACAAAGTCAAATCTTAGTAATATCTTAGTTGCTCCAAAATATGGTTTCTCTCATGGTAGGTGACCTTTTTGTTTTTTTTGTATGGAAAAGAACATTTTTTTAAAAGAACTTTTTCATTTTATACATAGCTCATTGAGTTCTTTCAGGTTGTGCTCTAACTGAATAAGGGGCTCGCACTGCTGTCCATGGAACATTGATAATTTAGGATGTAAGAATGGATATTGCTATTTCTTTTTGTTGTTATATTTTTTGTTAGTATTTTCATTTTTCCTGTATGTTTGCCTTAAGATTTACAAATCACATGGGATGTCAAAGCACCATAATGTTAATTATGGCTTAGTTTAGAAGTAGTGCTCATTCAGATTCTGCAGGTTTTCTATTCTCTTATTCTCTGACTTTTCAGTAAAAATAAAAACAAACCTAACAAACAAACCAAGCTGCAAAGTCGATGTGCTTTCCCCAAGGAGAACTAGAAAACATTTGTGCAAACATCAGTTACTTTCATTGCACAGAACTGTGGGTCAATTCCTTGGCCCAGCCAGGGTGAGGCAGAGTTTTCAAGTGGTTTAAATGAAAATCCCATAATACCCTCCAGAGAGCCAGACAGTTGTTGAAACAAAGACCATATTAAAACTGTAGACAGAACTCAAAAAGCATATTAATAGGATTTTTTTTTTTTCCTTCTAATTGTGGTATTACTATCACAGAAGGGTTTTTTAACTAGATGATCTTAAGGTCCTTTTCAACCCTAACTATTCTGATTCTCTGATCATTGAATGGCAAGGTATTTCTTTACTTTTCATTACAGAATTAAAAAATCTTGGGCAGAATGGCTCCCAACTGATCACCTTAATTGCAATTATAATGTTAAAGTAGCAAAGCTGCTACAAAGGACAGGTGTTGGGTTCTGCTTCCTTCATCTCTGCCTTCTTTTTGGCAGTGAGTTCTGGGAACACTGTGGAGACAGTTGCAAATAGCACCAGCCATTTGACTCAGCAAGCATTAAATTAACTGGGTTTATGTAGCTTTGGTGCTTGCAAAACTATTTGTGAATTCAGGATAGATTTGCTAAATAGTTTTGCCTGGCAAAAAAAAATATGGGAAAGTGTCTTAGGTAGCTTCATAAAACTTATAATGAGAAATTTACCCTGCAGGGTAGAATAGCTAAGACATTAAAGTAGTAAACCTTGGTTCTAGCCCCAGTTCCAGTGAAATGTAATTATTTATTCTGAGTATGTGACTTTAACAAAGTAAACTGAGAGCAAAACATTCCAGAATATTTCTGAGTGGAATATTTAACACACACTGCTCTGCTTGGTTCTTATGCTGAGATGGAAAGTGGACCTGTATCTTCACATCCAGGGAGAGTGCCTATTAGAAAAAAGGGTTCCATCCTTCTCCTCTGCCTGTTTTTTATCTTTTACTTATTTTCAAATTTCCTTCACTTTTCTTACATATATCCAAAATAAAATTTTTTCATTCAATTTCTTTTTTTCCTAGACAGAATAAAGTTTAAAAATTCAGTTCAGCCTGTTGTTTTTACTGTTCCATAGCTCTGAAAAGAAAACAACCCAATGCCTTGTTTTCTTGTTAACGTATCTCTACTTCTCTTTCTTAAATGTGAATTTCCAAAATTGGGCGTTACACCAATGGGTGGAGTCAGGCTTTGAGGACCCTTCAAATTTCAGTGAAAATCTGGGAGGAGGAAAGGGGAAATAAGATTTGGATAATGAAAATAACCATTTCATAAATTATATCAAGAGGTCTAATGGAGGATAAGCTTTAGACAGTCCTGGAAAGTAGATTTTTAAGAGGATCTGGTAAGAGCACTCATTCACCACTTCCCCTCAGAGCTGAATGGAACTGTTGTATTTAAGCTGTTTTATTCTTTCACATAGCAGAGTGAAGGTCTGCCTTATTCTCCAGAGGATTGATCTGCCTTAAAGTGAGATGTAATTTACATCCCCACTACAAACTTTTTCAGAATATTACCCATAAAATGTGAATGCATAAAGATCACAATGAGCGTTATGCCCAGTGCTGAAGCTAAGATGAAACTTCAGCAGTTTCCTCAATGCTTTTTCTTGTCTTGTTTATGCTCTTTCCTCTTCTCAATTTCTCTTCTACCTGGCACAACACTGTTCCTGAGCAGGAATTTCTAAGTATGTTGCATGTACGTCTGTACTTCGGTAAAAGAATATGAATTACTACAGCAAACATGTTTCTACCTACAGTGTTAATTTTTCCAGTGGTTTGATGAAAAATCATCTCAAGTATTGCTCAGCAAAAAGAACCGGTTTAAAAGTCAAACCTATGGAAAATTCTAAAAGCTCATTTTTTTCTTTTGAACAGGTAGAGTATTGGCCATAGAAATATAGAATCATAGAACAGTTTGGGTTGGAAGGGACCTTCAAAGGTCATCTAATCCAACCCATTCATAAGTATTAGCTATTAGCTGTTTTTTTTTACAAATAACAAGTTTGAAGGGTTGGCTTTATATACCTCTAATCCTGTGCACAGATTGGTATCTCTTCAGAAGAAAACTCTCCAAAGTGTGTCTGTGTCTGTGCACACACAAATACTGCATTTTATGAATGACTTTCTGGAATTCTTTCTGATAGCTGCAGTGCTTAATATAGCACTGATTTAGGGATATTGTAAAGTCTGATAAAGTCTGAAACATTCTTCTACCTATATGCTTTAAATTCCACTCACGTGATTTTTGTATTTCCTAACTCAAGGCTGAAAAAATCCTATTTAAAAAATAAGTTGATGAAAACTGGTCTCTCTGGCATCAATTACTTATTTTCAATGTTTTTTTTTCATGGCAATACTTTATTTCATAATGGGAAAATCAATGTGAACTTGTCTGTCAGGAAGCTAGTAACTTCCCATAGGTTTTGAACCTGTAACAATAAAAGCTTTGTCAGTTTCTGAGACTTTTCTGTAAGGAATATAAATGTGTTTACTAGGTCATGGTAGCTTGGACTATAATGCTTTGGCTGTCTGACTGTGTTAGATGTTATTCGAGTGCTCTCTTTAGCTTCAGTGCATTTTCATTATCTTGAGATCAAACTTGGTTGGTTGGCCAGAAGCTTAAGTGCCAAGAAGTTATATATTTGATAGCTATTACCCAGCTGAAGAGTACTGTCACTTCCAATTTTTAATTCTGCCATGTAGTAAAAATAATTTATTCCCTTGCACAAATTTTAGCTTTACATATATTGACATTGTATACGTTCACTGATGCTACTGCCAAATGGTGAAATGCTTATGACACTAGGCTGGATTTGATTGATCTTTTCCAGTCCAGATGAGGCAGTGGGTACAGAGGCAGTGCAGAACTTTTGTGTTTGCTCCAAGCCATCTCTGATGAATCTGGATACTGAAAAAGGCAACCCCAGTCTTGAATTTTGAGGTTTTTTTTTTCATCACAGTTGATAAGAAATGTAAAAACTGTAATTGGATTGACTTTCTATGACGTGGTTCAGTCAGAGAGAGAAGAGGCATTACCTGAATCCTTAAGATTTCATGTGCTTCTGAGTGGTATCTTGGGATGATTTCCTAGGATAATCCTTCAAGATCCTTATTACATCTCTAGCAGTGTGAAACGGTTGCACAGGAGGGTCTGGACTACTGTCAACAAAGGTGTCATGAAACAAATTAAGTAGAGCTAAAATACAGCCCTTTTTACATGCAATTGTTACATACGGTGAACAAGATTAAGGTTCTCCTCCCCCAGCAATTTTACTTTAAAGCCTTTTTCACCATCTTGGCAAGCCTGTGACCAATGGCCTATGCTGACTTACTGTAATTCTTCCCATGAGATCATATTTGGAGATGGCTGCAAGACAACTTCGCAGTTGCAAGAATATTACTTAGTCTTTCTCTCTGCTTCAGTTATTTCACTCTCTACTAGGCACCTCAGAAAAGTTCCCTCAATATAAACATTAAATGTCTCTTAATCATAAGGTTAAAAGATATGATTAGGATAAATAAGATTAGGATAAATGTTCTGGTTATATTTCTGAGTCTTGTGGAAGCTATTAGTTTCTTTAATTATGAAATCTAAACTTAATTTTAAAAACCTTTAATTATTTGAGCTTTTCAAGTTGATAAAAGCAAGTCTATGCACTGCGCAGACTATCAGGCACTATGATGCTATGAAGCAGTTCTTTATGATGAACACTAGCTGCATTTTTTAAGAAACATCTCATCAAGATGACAACTATAATTTTTTTCCATGCTGTGATTTGTAAGCAGGCAAATTGAATATCAATAATCATCACGGTGGAGTGAAGGAAAATATCTAACGCCCAAGGAAGAGAAAGTTTAATGGTCCCAGGTTTACACTGAAACGTACAGGAACAGAAATTTGAAAATAAGCACTTTAAACACGTTCTTCAGCCCCATTCTAATTTGGGGGATAAAAGGAAGTCTAAAGTTTGCACTGCATTAGTGGCATATGAATAGGGTGTTAAAAATATTGTAAGATTTAATAATTTTAATAATATTGGTTTTAGCTGTTAGAGGAGTAGGAGTAGGTGGCTATTAGGTTTCTGACAAAGCAATTATGGCCTAGATACACATCCTGGGAGCTGACCTGACATTTGCCTCTGGATAGTTGTCATAGCAGCAACCTGAATAGAGCAGCTTGATGCAAGTGCGGATTGCAGATTGGATACAGGTTCTGTTCTAACGAAGTGTATCTGAATATTAATAAAAGTGCACATGTACTGCCACTTGGACGTCACCGCTACTGTGTTTCCTTCCTTTTGTATCTAATTCCTAAATGTTCGTTTTTAAAGAAATTAAGTTTTGTAAGCAACTGTTAATGATCTGTCTCCATACAATTCCTGGTGCCATTTCTCTGCATGTAACAAGGGATTGACCTAAAGAAGGACTCTCAAGCACAGTTTTATTAACAAAAAAAATAATGTCTGGCTGTTGCAGACCAGGAGCAGTTTGTGTCTTGATTAAGAAAGAAGGAAATTACTAGTGGACAAATTGCAGGTAATTGTAAAAGTGTTTTGGAAGAAATTAAAAATCTGAATTTCAGTGAGGGTGTAGATCTCAGTTGCAGGATCACTGTATCTGACTTTCAGCAGTGAGGGGGAAGAGACCTTTAAACTGTCATATTTTGAGGACAGAGAATTTGTCTTTCAGTTGTGCTGCAAACGCACAGCTTTTAGATCCTGACACTGAGCAGTTATTTCCTGTATTACCCTTCAGGTAGCAGGAAAGAAGGATATATATTTGTGTCCCCCTATGTAAGTTGTTCTCTTCCCTAATCAACACATGCTGCAGCCCACAGGAGCTCTTTTTTTTTTATATATAGGTGGTTGGTTTGTTTGTTTGTTTAATCAAGGGCAGATTTGGACAATACTGGTTGCAGAAAAGGGAGTTATGCAAAAATATCTCCCAGTGAGTGCTGGAGAATACCCTGCTGAGGTAGTCCTTCTGTGGCAGAAAGCTGCCAATTCAGAGGGAGCATGAAGAATCGGTTTTGTTTCAGGGAGATGGAGACCTTGCCACAGCTATTCAGCATGCAGGAAGAGCACATCAACTGCAGGTCGTTGTTAGAGGTGAAGGAGAAAGCATCAGGAGTTCCCTTCCTCTTGGATTTCACAGAGTCTAATTTGCTTTAGAGGATGGGAAAGAAAAGGCACTTCTTCCATGCTGACCATAAGTGGCAGCAGTGCAGAGGGATGGGGCTGTGTCCTCTCTCTGCTGTATATTTACTGAAGACCTGAGAAATTCCAGCTCAAAGTGATGTTCACTTCAGAATGGGAGGCTTGCAGAGTCTGAGATAATAGAAAAAAGCCAGTGGAAGCAGATAGTTCACTTAAATTAAGCAAACAAATAGAAACTGGAATCCCCAAATTCACAAGAGGCAAAAGTCACTTTAACTTGCAAAAAGCTCAATGCCTCTTATACTTCAGAAGCTTTATTAATAGTAGCTTTTTGTATTCAGACATATCTTTGTGATTTGGTGTTTAATAGGGATCAGAGTGATTTCTGTACTTCAGTATTTTATTCTTTTTATCAGTGCTCAAAAAGATCACTAAGACTATACCGTCCTTGGGTACCCGCATGCTAGTTTGCATTTTAGACCTTGTTCACTTCCATCATTTCCCTACCTAATGATTATTTTACTTCTGAGTTGGTCTTTGGTTTGCTTTTGTGGTTCCAAATGATATGCTTTAACCACCGAGGCACAAAATGTTATGCAGGCATCGTTTAGCTGCATGTGGATTATTGCCAAGAGATCAAATTATGTACTAGTATTGGGAAACTTAGCTTCCTACCCAGAATTCACTGGCCATATTGTCAAGGGGAAGAAAATAAGTGGTATGCATTGTAATTTTAAATCCTGCTGCCTTTCAAGTCGGTGGCAAAATTCCTGATTTCAGCAGTGCTGGATAGGGTTCTGTCATTAACAGATGCAGCTGGAAGGGACTGCTGAGTATCACAGGGCAAACCCCCTCCCTTCGTGCTTGAGCCCAACCTACATTAAATTTGCCACATGTATTGGAAAGGAATAATATGCAAGGCATTCAATTGCAAATAATTTCATGCCTTGGATTTACAGTGAGGCCCTAAGGTGAGCAGCTGATTTTTCACCTCAACACAGAGACCATTAAATTAAAAAATGCTCTGTTTTTCCAGCCTCTTTGTGCTGAGCATATATGGTTGATTTTCAAGCTGCTGATTTTGGAGAACACTTTCAACACCCCAAGCTGCAATAAGATCTTGAATGTGAAGTAAAATTTACGCCAGTGTAAGTTTTCTGTTCTGGAGTTTGATAAAGCTGAAAGCTCAGAAGTCGAGGGTTGGGATGTTCCTAGGACAGGAACTTTTAAACAACCTTATCCCCATTCCTACCATATGCAGAATGAAAATTAACAGGGACTGAAATAGCCTTCTTCCCTCTGTCTTTAATACCCAGCTCCTGGCAAGGAGGCTGAAGAGGAAAGGCTGGTGGAAATGTAGGTATAAAAGTTCTCTCCTCAAGCCCAAACATGGAGGTATTGGAGTCAGGGCTTTTGTTCTTCCTGCTCATGTGTTGAAAGCCAGGAATAGAGAGCTTTTTATTTATCCCTACCTTTCATATGACAAGAAGATATTAAATGTGAAGCATTTTCTTGTCTGTCAGATGTTTCTAGCATAGAGACAGGTATGCTAAAAGCATGATTTTGTTTTTCATTTCCTCTGTTTAGCTAACAACTTCATTGCACACACCCTGCTGCCTACAGCACAGTCGGGGAATAATATTTCTGGTGAGTAAACCCTTGTTATCACGCAGAGTTTGGGCCAGTTTAATGAAATTGATGTAAACCCAGTGTGCGTGTACAAATGCTTTATTTTCAAGAGTGGCCTGTTTTGGTTAATGAATTGATAGATTTAGAAGACTTTAAACAATAATAAATTGCTCCTAAATTCAAAGTATCGATTGCACAATGGGTTCAGATATATCCCTCAGTTAGAACAGTGCAATTCTTCATGCAGAAAAATATATGTAGAAATGTACACACAGACTGCTTATGTTTAGTAGCAGGAACATGTTTGTGATTCAACAACTGGCTTGATGTCCCTAAACTAAATTTAGAAACATATTTTTCTAAGAAAAAAATAAAAGCTATAACAAGCTGTGGGAGTGCATTGCCTGGGAGCAGCACCAGCTGCTAAAGAGGCTGGGCACAGGGCAAAGCAGCCAAGCAGGCTATGGCTAGCAGCCCAGGCATCATGCCAGAAGAATCCTCCCCTGAAATGAGAGTATTTGGGGAACAGATTTGTACTGCAATGCACAGATTTCATGCTTATTACTCATGGTATTTCATATTAAGCTTCAGTTTTACTGTCTCCATTAATGAAGCAAATCAGAAAGTGCATCCTCCAAAGGCCAGTCAAAGTTCATTTCTTTGTTTCCTCCAACAACTAATGCTGCTCTGTTTTGATGATTGTGGAATCAAAAAGGCCATATCCCAGAAGCATCACTTCTTATCTACTGCATCTTTTAAAATACATAACCACCACAGTACTGAAGTTAAAGCAATGTGCACCAAGTTTTGTCCAAAGTTTACTGCAAGTCGTCTTCAGCAGCAAAACATTTTCTTTCTGCTAAGTGCTTTGATACAGAGTGAGGAGGCCAGTTGATTTTTTTAGAAAATACCTTTTTTTTTAAAAGAGGTTTTTTGTTGTTTTTGGTTTTGTTTTTTTTTTTAACTAAAAATGTCAAGTTCTACCTGAGGCAGTTTCAAAACCAAACAACCTGCATTGAATTCACAGAAAGAATGTTTGTTTTCACAAGCATGCAGCTCAAGTTTTAATGCAGGTTTGAAATAAAATCATTAGCAATCAAATGTATCCAACACAGGGTAAAATATCTTTAAAACATCAAACCTACTCTTGAAAACAAGACACAGTCATTAAGTGCATGCAAAAAAGTAATTTCTCAGTCTCTAACAGACAAGAAAACTGGTTTTTAGAAAACAGCTATCTATAACTCCCACTAGAATTTACCTGTGGAGGAGATACCATACTGTAAATATGGCAATATGCTACAATCTCCAGTGAGCTTTTCTTTTTTTTCCTTTCCAAAGCAGAACACACAAACATTTTCAGTTTGTTGAAACTGAAGAAGCTAATTCAGCATTGACCTCAAATGTTTTGTGTCTAGGCTGTTATCTTCTGTTTCTAAATGAAGAAGAATTTCATTTAGAATCTAATAGAAAGTGCTTTGGTCCATCCCCTCTACCACACACTCCAATATATGTAATATTAAAAGAATGTGGGACAGAAGAGAAATAGGAAAAAGCACTCCAATAGTCCAAAACATAGTTCTGCAATAAAGCCTTTTTCAGTAGTTGCATCTGCATACCCCAGAGCTAGCAGGTGTATGGAAAGCTGTTTTGTATCACAAAAATATGCTGTCAGGGGTGGGAGTGAGATCAGTTGTAATGCAGTAGACTGAGAGACCTATAGTGGGAGGTTTAATTATGTTGACCATGATGATATTGTAGTAATAAATCTGCAAAGCTGGCACAAGCATTGCTCCAGTACTCCCACACACTTTCCCCTGAATGCTCCCTAAACATTTGATTCACGAGTTTAAACATTTTCTCTGTTGGTGCTCTGGTGCCACAGTCCTTTTGCACTGAAGGGAGAAATGGCTGATCTATCCCAGCTGAAACTGTTGCCCATCACAGTCACTAAAAATGGCATGTTGGCAAGGGGGGAGAGAGACATGTCTTCCTATAGGAGTGCCTCACTGAAATAATTTGTTGAGGACAGTGTGCGTAAGTATGAAAAATGCAGAGAAGAATGCTCGATTGTGATCATAAAAGTGGAGCTGCCTGAGGCATAGCAAGCCTTGTTCTGAATGTGAGAAATACACCGCAAAGGAGAAATTTCTCTCATTTTGCATCCTTCTTGTTCAGCAGTAAGTACTGCTACGCCTTTGTCATCATGCATCAGTTTTCAGTAATACGTTGATTCGTACAGCACCATTACCTGCAGGCAAGACTGCTCTTGGAATGGGAAAAGATGGGATTGTTTACTTGTTGTTTATGTTGTTTCTGTTTGGAAGAAAGGTCAGATATTCAGACTCCTCCATTTTTACTACGTGTCAATGAAGAAGTGGCAAAAATGATAAGTAGCCATAAGGTGCTGGCCTCTGCCAAGAAATTGGCTTTGAAAGGACTTGAGGGGAAATGCAGCAACATAAGAATAAACATGACATAACCTATGCTTCATTTCCACTGAACTTTTACCTTTATTTTCTTCAGTTTTTCAGCTAATCTGATTTCAGTAGGGTCACCCTAGGCCCTGGAATTCATTGTGCAGCTCTTCGCTTTGGGATCAGGCATGTACCAAATGAAGTCTCCCATGGCCTGTGCCTCAAGCTATATTGGGCTGAGAGATCTATGGAGGTGGCATAGGGAAGGAAAGGATCCTTTCATATAGTCTCTGGTCCTGTCCTCTGTGGCGTGCTGAAGGAATTGGTGATGCCAGATGGAAAACTGGCTTTTCTCTGAAGGAAAATGTAGGCTGAGAATGGGTGGGGAGGTACAAATAAAGGAGGTGGGCATTCTCAAGTAGTTTCTTTTAGGTGGGCATTTCAGTAGTCATACTGAAACAAGGCCTAAGTCAGTAACTTATTATAAGGTCCAAGGCAAGGGTGATGCTGTGCTGTTCTTTAGGTCAGAGTGAAAAACTGCCTTTGTTTTCTGCCTCTCCCGAGAGGAAGAAATTCTGTATAAGGTTTCGGCCCTAACAAATCTTTCTGCTGTTACATTGTGGAGAAGCAAAAGTTCTCCTCTGGTGTTCTTCTGCAAAGCAGAAAATGGTGGCTTCAAAGACTCTTCTACTGTTTGCATGGCACCCTTGCCCCTTTGTCTGAATTTGTACTGCTTTCTCCATGGGAAATGTCACATGCATTTTGTGAAATACGCCATGAACACAGGAATTTTGCCAAAGCTCAAAGGCATTGGCACAATTCATGCATTCAAGCCAGGTCCAGTTCTGCCTCTTAAATGCCCGTAGCTGTTTGTAATCCATTCTTGCCATCGTTGGACACATTCTTGAAAACAGCACTGAAGAAGTCATTGCTGTACATACCCTGCAGTGCACTATGCAGGCCTGCACTATGCACCTGTCTTGTATGTTGAGACAACTTGCAATTAATAGTGGTCAAGCTATTAGCTAACTGAATTTTTTCATACATTAAGATTCTCTAAAAAAATAAAGAGCATGGTTATGTCCAATATAACTTATTAAATAGCTTATGAAGGGTTATAACTTTAACCTAAGACATGAACAGCAGGAGCTATAAAGTTTGCTTGCAGGGCTCTTTCTGTCATTAGACCACCTCAAATGCAATTGCTACCTTGAGTTGCACTTTTCAACATTCCTTTGTCCCTGATGGAAAAAAGCACACCAGAGAAAGCACATTCAAAAAATCAACTAAAACTTCACTAAAGGGCACTAAGTTTATCTCAAGCACCACAGAAAAAAGATAAATGCTGTCCTTTTCTATTTGGATAGAGTGACACACGTTCCTTTAGAAGAATCCGATTTCTCTTTCCCCAGTGACTCTGCATCACAGTTATCTAAACTATAGGAGTAGCACCTCCATGTGTCCGTGCTCAGCCAGCAGCACTGGTGACCTCTGAAAGCTCATGTTGCTCTTCTGCTATCACAGTGGATAATCAACTGGTTAAAGCTGACAGGCTGTGAAAAATGATCCCTCTGCTTTGCTGTTGCTCCAACAGAAGTGATTCTCTGACAACTCCTTGTAACAGCCATGAGTACCTCTTCCAAAAAAGCTTTCTGTTCTGCAGGTGAGGTGGCAGTGGTGAAAATCTCCAACACTGGAATGTGAAAACACTAACCTTTTACTTAAGTTTAGCGTACCCATTCCAATCTATAAATAACATGTCATTCTATCAGAAATGCAGAAGGCTGAGGTTCGTTTTTCTCTCTACTACACAATAGCACATTTTTATTTTGATCTTCTTTTTCTCTGTCAGTCTTATGCTTTCATTTCTTGTTGAACACTGGCTTGTGTCAGTTTTGATGCCTGGTGACAGCAACTGATGCTGGCAGCTCAATTCAGTTTTAGTAACCTGAAAGGAAACGGAACTTACTGCCCTCCTAAGCTGAAGCATGATGCTTTCTTTTCTTGGCTCTCTGCACTGTGCCAGGGGGACAGTTTAAAGGTCCTCGAACTTTTGGCAGCTAACTTAATATTTTGATAGACACTCTTCGAATTTGTACATCACCATTGGCATTACAGGGAGCTTAGATGCCGAACTGGACACTGTATCAGTACTATATCAGTATTTCCTCACCATCTAAACCAATCATTTTCTAAAACATGAAAACCAATTTGATACTGAAGTTCATATCAAAATCTTCATTAATACCTAGACTTCTGGCAGTAACATGTTCAATACAGTTGCATCTGCATGGTTGGAGCACTTTTTCATATAATGTTACATCTGCGCCAGAAAATTATACACTGAGACTGATGTGGTCTCCATGCAGTGATAAGACAATAGGCGGAAGCAAGGAGAGTGGGACACAGGGTATGCACTACTGGGTCACAGGCAAGGAAAATCAGCAATTTCTCAGTGTTTAAGAAGACAACACCTTCCAGGCCCTGCAATGGGAGCCAAGGATCCCATGGCTCATCTTCCTTTTAAAGTCCTGCTCTGTGGAGATGATGATGGTCACTTCCAGGAGCTGCTTCTCTGTGGAGAGCCAGAAAACTCTAAGCTGATGTTCATGTTTCTCCATGTAATGATGTAATGATAAACTCACAGCTAAAGCATGAATCTTCAGCTTAGCTGGAATATCCAGCTCCAGCTGAGCTACAAATTGAGTATTATGTCACACAGGTACAGGCCTTCTCATTTTTTTTGCATACTTAAGTAGAAAAAGTGAAGAAAATAATGCAGAGAGAATGATACAGAAAAAGGTGTTCTAGATATGATAATGAGGGTGGAAAGTTGAAAGCTGTGCAGTCCCCCAGCTGTTCCTTTCAAGAGCAGAAATAGGGTGCATGCCTGAGGACGGCAGTTATGGCCCTCTTGATTTCACTGCTAAGTTCACCCCTAAATTATCAAAACACTTCCAAATCTAAAGAATATCTGACATCAGTTCTGTGCTATTATTTGAACTTGACTTCATCTTTTATTTTAGCCAGCTTGTACAAATTTACTCTTAGCACCTCTGGGAAAAACCTCAGGGATCTTTTCTGCTGTTTGCACATAGACCTCATCCATAATTCTAGAGCCTAATCCTCTGACGAAGACCTGAAATGCTGTTTATGAAGGACAACTTAACTTGAAGGGGAAGAAGTCTGTCTAGAGGTCAATTAGTTTTTAAATCTCTCTGGCCTGATGATTTTGGACCACAGGTTATGGCACTGTCGATGGATGCATTATTTTAAAGAATGTTGTGACTAGCTTGAGAGACATGGAGAAATACCCCAGTATAGATATGCATAAATACAGATATATAGATACCTGTCTTGGAAAGTTATCAGAGAATAACTTCTCAGATAAAAATATATCTGCGGTATGTTTTAAAGGCTTTTCTAAACAGGCTATAAAGAGTCTAGCAATTCAATTTTCATGTTTCAGCTATGGGCACAGAAGTTCTTTTGGTCTAGGAAAAGGTTTTACCTTTTTCTACAAACCTTACCTTAGATCACATGCTTAGATCACAGCTGTAAGAGCACCACATATTAAAAGATGTTGTCCTTTTAAAGGACTATAAATTTTCAGTTCTTTAAATATGAAGGCCAGCCAATGCAAAGGACTACAGTGAACCTTCATTTGGATTTTAAAATCAGTGAATTACGTAGGTCTATTTAATTTCCTTCAGCCCCCCCTTCCCCCCCCCCAATCTTGAAGAGGGTTTTATTTAGTGAGTAGTAATCCCAACAGAAACCTTAGCAACTGGACAGGGGAGAAAGAATGTGCAACGGAAATCAAAACTGAAGTGAAAACTCACAGTTGGGGCTGTTCAGCCTGGAGAAGAGAAGGCTGCATGGAGACCTCAGAGCAGCCTTCCAGTATATGGAGGGGGCCTATAGGGATGCTGGAGAGGGACTCTTCATTAAGGACTGTAGTGATAGGACAAGGGGTAATGGGTTAAAACTTAAACAGGGAAAGTTTAGATTGGATATAAGGAAGAAGTTCTTTACTGTGAGGGTGGTGAGGCACTGGAATGGGTTGCCCAGGGAGGTTGTGAATGCTTCATCCCTGGCAGTGTTCAAGGCCAGGTTGGACGAAGCCTTGGGTGGCATGGTTTAGTGTGGGGTGTCCCTGTCCATGGCAGGGGGATTGGAACTAGATGATCTTAAGGTCCTTTCCAACCCTAACTATTCTATGATTCTACGATCCATCGTTTGTAGAAATTCCATTTCCACCACTGCTAAGCACACTGAGCCAACAGCCTCACTGCAATGTTAAGGGAAAATTTTGCCTACTGTGATGTGCTAAAATAATATTTAGCTGTCTAGGCTTCCAGGATATTGGTCATAAAATTAAAAGCTGGGTCAAACACTAGAGAATAAATTTAATGTGATTAAAGCGAATAAAAGATCCAGTGTTCTGTCAGAGCAATGTATGTCATCCAAGCAGTTGGTAGTATCATCATTCATTAATATTACCTGGTACTTCCCGTTATAATAGTAGGTATGCAATTTGGTGACCTTCGGCCTCTAGGGATTACAGTTACTGTTCTCTATGCCTTCCATCTGCTCAACTCTTTCAGGGAAAACAGCAGCCTTTTTTCAAGAACAAGAAAAGTTTTGTCTTGTAAAGGTAGTTAGATCCTTAAATGCATTTAGCATTCCTTAAAAAAAAAACCAAACTACAGATATACTAGTGAAAATAATGTGGGTTGAAAACAGGTGCTAGCCCGGCTAATTGTGGAACTTCGGTTTGCTCCCTGTGGGATGGGATTTTGGGGATTAGGAGTCTGACAAGAGTATGAAAGAAGATCTCAAATGGGACCATCAGTGAATGTGACACTGATGAAATACAAACTAGGAATGAAAGAGCTTGAGTTGCTGAAGCTGCTTAGGCATCCATATTTCGAAAGGAGAGATTAGGATTTGCTAGGCAAGAATTCTTAAACTGAAATGGAGAGTAGAAGATGAAACTGGAGAAGCACAGAGGATGGATGATATGAGGCATAAGGAATTTTGAAGAGACAGTGTAAAGTAAGTTTTAAGGGACAGAGCACAAGGTATACATGATCAGGTCATGGGCAGGGAAACGACAGTGATGTCCAGGTGTCTAGGAAGGGGCCGCCTTCTGGGCACTGCAGTGGGAGCCAGGAATCCTGTGGCTCATCCTCCCTTAAACACCTTTCTCCATGCAGACAATGATGGTCACTACCCTGGCGGCTGCTTCTCTGTGCAAGAGCTGAGATGGGCAGAGAGCTCCTAGCCCCACAGCCCGCCTGGAGATTCAGCAGGGTGCCCCATGATGGAACTTCTGAGTTTCTTCCCATTGTTTAAAAAATTCAGCGCAAAGAGAAGCCGGGTATGTTGCTGTGGTTGCAGAACTCAAGTGCTTTACATATTAGGTAATGCTACCTTAAGGTTGCCTTTGTTGCCAGAATCTCAGCATCTGAAAAGCAGTGATAGAAGTCCTATCTAATAGAGAGTATTGTGAGGATTAATTGGGTGTGCTTTGAAAAGTGCTACATGGTTTTATCGTGTGTTTCTATTTATTTAACTTCTGACTCAAAAATCACAGAAATAAATTGGTGTGTTCCAAATAAGAAAAATATAGGAAACATTATCTTCTTTCTTCTAAAGCCGTACTACAAGCTATTGAGGAAATAAAAAAGAAAGAAAAAAAAAGGCACATGAAAGCATGTTTTGTTTTTTCATGTGAATGAATTTTGGTTTTCCTATGTTGAAAAAATGGAACACTGCATGCAAATATTGGGTCCCTGGCTTGGCTATTTGTTTGAAGACTAATCTGCATTTAGTTTTCCTAACTTCAAAGTGGTATTCTAAGAAGTGTTTATTGACAAGAGCAATAGGCAATCCACACTTTTTCGTTTCACATATTAAAAAAGTAAGTATAGAGAAAGATGAGACAAAAATGTGCCTTTTTGTCTCTTTTCTAAATGAGTGGGGAAAAATCACCATGATATAGGGGCGGTTAAAAGCCATCATTCTCAGAGCTGTTAATTTGTCAGTCTGGTAGATACTGCATTTTATGAAAGCAGCAGGTAAATGCATCTCAGCATCTTTGCCATTTTTAGGTCATTACCATTTATATTCTAGTTGCAGAAGTTTTGTTAGCTTTATAGTTGGCTAGCGTTGTCCATGTGAGTTGGTCTGCATGCACACTCCCTTTTGGGTTTTACATTTACATATTATCAATGCCTATTGCAAACAGTGGAGCCAAGGCACTGCTCTCTCTTAACTGGGAAATTTCTGACACTTCTGTATATAAGAGATCAAAATCCAGTAGAGCCCAAATTTGCCAGGGTTTTTTTTTTGTTTGTTTGGTTTTTTATTTTATTTTATTTTAACCAGCTGTTACTTTTTTATATTCTTCTTGGTGACGGTGAAGGAAGAAAGAAGAGGATGAATCTGTACAGAATAGATCTCAGGTATATAAAAGTGAATGTGATATTCACATTCTTTCTCCCCAAAAAAGAGAGAGCCTTACTTCTTTATGTGTGGTGTGGCTGCAAGGAAAAAGGACAGTTTTGCCTTCTCAAGTACAAAACATTTCTGAAAACTGCTTAAATCCCAGGGAAGTGTATGAAATGTAACATCTGACCCCTCTGGACCAGTCTAATGGTTCATAATCCTACCAGTAATGGTGACACCTGAGCCTGCTCAAAAAATGCTCATCAAAAATCCTGCCCTGCTTCTGCATTTAGTCAAACCTGAAACAGTGAGCTAAGCACTTAAAGGAAGCCAGATTTCAGGTATGAAATGCATAATAACTTATTCATCATTTAGGTACAGGTAATTAGTCTGCTCTTTAAAATTATGTGTAATATTTAGAGGAAGCCACCTTTTGTATAGTGGCTGAGAAATTAGAGCTTATTTGCAGACCCAGGAGTCCTGAGCTCAGCATCCTTCTCAATTCTTTTCATCCCTCCAAGCAGTGCCTTCCCCACCAGGAAGGCACTATGCCTGGGCTCCACCTCAAGCTCCAGCACATGGTGCACCATGGTGCATAGGGCTGCAGCTAGTTCCGTACCAAGTTCCCCCTTTGCCAAGACAGCTCTACCCTTGGACTCCCATCAGAGCAGCTTGTGAGTTTTGCATTAGGGAGTAGCTGGAAAGGAGCAGGTCTGGAAGCCTCCGAGGACAGCACTTCTCTGAAAGAGAACTGAGTCATACAACCCTGTCTGTTTGCTATCTCTGTAGCCCTATGGATTGTGTGTTTCTTTCCACAGAGTGGCACAGCTTCAGCTACAACTCCCACTGTAGTTTTGCTTTGAGCCTCGTTGCTAGGAGATGGCAGCTCTGAGTTCAGATCCCCTCCACCACAGCTAGCAAAGACCTGGCATCCCAAATTTTCTGCCTCTTCACAGTGCATTGCAAAAAGGAGCCAGAACTCAAGTCTCTCACTCATTGGCCGTTCGCTCTGGCACAAGGGCTGGTACACGCCAAGGTGCACCAAGTGCCCTTGCTATGCCCTCTGGACAGGCTCTGCTTGCTAGAAGCTCAGTGCATCAGCTCTGCAAGGAACTCACTGTTAGCTCTTCAGTGCACTGACTCTGGAGGACATGTAAATTCAGGGACAGCAAATTTGTGGGTTCCAGGCAGTCCAGGTAAGGAGACAGGCCCCCTGAGATACTCTGCTCAGCCATAAAAGTTAGTCCTGTTTGCACTGCACTCCTTGAGCACAGTCCAGTCCTCAATAAATTTGCAGAAAATCCCTTATGCTCTTTGTGAGAATGAGGCTCTGAGTGAGTCTATAGCAGGAAGTATCATCTAGTTTTAGGCATACGGATACAGAATGCGTCAGCCTTCAGAATGTTAAAGTTTTGGACAATGAGTTAAGCTTTGCTGCCAAGATAGATCTTTACTGTATAGCTTATGAATATTTTCTCAAAGAGTATAATACGTTTTCTCTTATAAGAAGAGACAGCAATGGCCTTTGGAGGTAGAAGGTGAATTACATTAAAGTTGAACCCCTGACAAAAATACATTGCAATTTTGGCTCTTTGTTTAAGCCTATTATTACTTGAGAAAATGCATAGGAGACCAGTGTAGCCAGCTTTTTTAACAATACAAAGCTTTGCCTCAGCTCATATTAATGCCCAGGAGGCTCCATTCTCATTGTTTATGGAATTAATTATCTGATGGTTCAGTGTTCTGTATTAAATATTAAAATATCTGTTAATAATATATATACCTTCTCCTGGGTCTTCTCAGTTGTGCCCAATTCTCTTTCACCAATACATATCTACAAGGCAGGGATGTCTTAATCTCAGAAGCTGGTAGTGTCTTATTTGAGAGGTAGAATTGGCAACTGCTTCTAATACAAACAGGAAAGCTACTTTAGTACCCTTTTGGCTTCAACACAGAGACTGGACACTGTTTGAACTATTTGATTGCTGTGTGCTGTTATACACATTCTTATTTTTAAGTAAGCATTGTAAAAAAGGGTTGGAGATATTTTAGAGCATTCTTAATAAGTTTGGTATATTTAGCAACCATAAAAAGATTGTGCAGGGGAGAGAGGCATGAAATGGACAAAGTCTTACATAAAGGGGGGATAATTCTGAGAGGCCATTTTTCAGTTAACTACTCTGAAAATGTCGGCAAACATTCTCACCTCTATTTTTCAAATACTGATCTTCTGTAGATCCATTTGAAACCACTGAAATATGTTTTCCTTAGTTAAGAGTATAAAATCAGGCCCATGAAAAGGCCCCAGCTTAAAGAAAACATTCAAGTATATTTGCAGACTAAATCAGAAGTTCTGGCACTCAGGTCCCTATGGTGGGTGGAGCAGTCACATGCTGATCATTTTCCTCATTTCCAACTACTAAAACACATTAAATCTTATATTAATGCTTTTCTTTTCACCTGTGTCATTACTAAAGTTGCTACAGGGGCATTCTCTGATGATATGTGGAGGTGAGGTGCTCTAAGCAGTAGCAGTATTAAGTGTAGAAGGGGAAAAAAATACACCTAAATCATGATCTTCTTTAGGGGAAAATTGGAGGGCTGTTGTGCTAAATCCTGTTAAATATTGTGCATACATCTCAGAGGCAAACAGGGAGCACTGAAGGCAACTCATGGTATACAATCAGCAGCTGCTCATACACACATAACCAATGCTTTCAAGTCACATTTGTAGACACCTGCTTACCACTTGGCCCATGTATGGATGGACATTGACTCAGCCCTCTGCAAATATAGGAAATGCTGCTTTATTCCATTCCTCTATTTCTTCTGTCATTTCTGAGGCTGGTGCATCAAAAGAAGTGATTAGTGCATTCTCTATTGGTTTGTCTTATCAGGAAAGATGTGATTTGCTGGCTCGGAAGAATTATTCTTGTACTCAGAAAATAATGGCTTTTTTCCATCCTTTCCATGCTATTTCTGGACATAGTCAGGTTTTGCAGGAGACTGTGACCTCTTCAGGGTGAGAGGATGCATCTTCTCCTTTGAGAAAGAGTGTGGTTGGCTTGTGGAACACAAATGAATATTCTCAGATTTGTAGGAAACCAAATATTCTTGTTTATTTCTTTCTGAAAAGAAATAATGGTCAATCAAAAACTCATCTGTGCTTGTTTAATGTGCTTGTTTTATACTCTTCTGAAAGTAATAAATGTGGAGTCTTAACCATGGAAAAGACCCTCTAGTGCAAGGATAAATGTAACAATAATTCAAAACCTTTCCTTGTTTTTGCAGGATGAGGCTGCTCCGGCTGACAAGCAGTACAAACAGGAACCAGCCCAGGTCACTTACTCAACATCAGCTGTTTCCAGCACACAGGAGGTGTTGTACATCAATGGCAATGGGACCTACAGTTACCATAGTTACAGAGGGCTCGGAGGTGGGCTGCTAAATCTCAACGATGCTTCTGGCAGTGGTGAGTTTCCTTACAAAATGTGCCTGTGTGTATATGTGCTCATGTGTACGTTTCCCCCTGCTGCCCAGAAAGCTAGTCAAAGGCGTTCAATATCCATAGGCTATTATCACATAATGAGCAGGAACACAATCCCACAAACAGCTACTGCTGAGCAAAATACTTGCTCACTGCATGCTAGTCTCCTTTAAGTTTCAAGGGACTAATTCACAATAGGGCAAGACTGAGCATGCAGTCTCAAACAAAGCTGAATAAAAAAATGCCAGGTTAAATCTTCAGTCGATTCACACAACTTTATGAGGAACTACCCTGTCATTATTGTCTTCACCTATACTGATCACACACTGAGGCCATTATTGTCTTTGTAGTTGGAGTTTGTAAACACTGAACTCTGTATTTTGTAACATAAATGAATTGACCAAGATTTCTCACATGATCTCCCTAGCTACTTTAATTTACTGCAGATAAGGATCTGCCATACCAAGTGTTAAATGAGAAACCAGCATCGAATCATAGAATCATAGAATCATAGAATAGTTAGGGTTGGAAAGGACCTTGAGATCATCTAGTTCCAAACCCTCTGCCATGGGCAGGGACACCTTACGCTAAAACATATCACCCAAGGCCTCGTCCAACCTGGTCTTGAACACTGCCAAGGATGGAGCATTCACAACCTCCCTGGGCAACCCATTCCAGTGCCTCACCCCCCAACAGGGAAGAATTTCCTCCTTATAGCCAATCTAAACTTCCCCTGTTTAAGTTTTAACCCGTTACCCCTTGTCCTATCACTACAGTTCTTAATGAAGAGTCCCTCTCCAGCATCCCTATAGGCCTCCTTCAGATACTGGAAGGCTGCCATGAGGTCTCCACGCAGCCTTCTCTTCTCCAGGCTGAACAACCCCAACTTCCTCAGTCTGTCTTCATACGGGAGGTGCTTCAGTCCCCTGATCATCCTCGTGGCCCTTCTCTGGACTTGTTCCAACAGTTCCATGTCCTTTTTATGTTGAGGACACCAGAACTGCACACAATACTCCAGGTGAGGTCTCACAAGCGATCACAAGGGGCAGGATCACCTCCTTCGACCTGCTGGTCATGCTGCTTTTGATGCAGCCCAGGATACGGTTGGCTTTCTGGGCTGCAGGCGCACGCTGCTGGCTCATGTTCATTTTCTCATTGACCAGCACCCCCAAGTCCTTCTCTGCAGGGCTGCTCTGAATCTCTTCTCTGCCCAACCTGTAGCTGTGCCTGGGATTGCTCCGACCCAGGTGTAGGACCTTGCACTTGGCATGGTTAAACTTCATGAGGTTGGCATCAGCCCACCTCACAAGTGTGTCAAGGTCCCTCTGGATGGCATTCCTTCCCCCCAGGGTATCAACCGAACCACACAGCTTGGTGTCATCGGCAAACTTGCTGAGGGCGCACTCAATCCCACTGTCCATGTCACCAACAAAGAGGTTGAACAAGACCGGTCCAAGCACCGATCCCTGAGGGACACCACTCGTTACTGGTCTCCAGCTGGACATTGAGCCATTGACCACAACTCTTTGTGTGTGGCCATCCAGCCAGTTCTTTATCCACTGAGTGGTCCATCCATCAAATTGATGTCTCTCCAATTTAGAGAGAAGGATGTCGTGTGGGACAGTGTCGAACGCTTTACACAAGTCCAGGTAGATGACATCAACTGCTTTACCCCTGTCCATCAGTTCTGTAGCCCCATCATAGAAGGCCACCAAATTGGTCAGGCAGGATTTCCCCTTAGTGAAGCCATGCTGGCTGTCACCAAGCACCTTGTTGATTTTCATGTGCCTTAGCAAGCCTTCCAGGAGAATCTGCTCCAAGATTTTGCCAGGCACAGAGCTGACACTGACTGGTCTGTAATTCCCTGGGTCATCCATTTTCCCCTTCTTGAAAATGGGGGTTATATTTCCCTTTTTCCGGTCATCAGGAACTTCACCTGACTGCCATGATTTCTCAAATATGATGGCCAGTGGCTTAGCAACTTCATTCGCCAGCTCCTTCAGGACCCACAGATGGATCTCATCAGGACCCACAGACTTGTGCACATTCAGACTTTTAAGGTGGTCTCGAACCAGTTCCTCTCCTACAGTGGGCCCAAGGTCTTCATTCTCACAGTCCCTGCATCTGCCTTCCAAGACTTGGGTGGTTTGGTCAGAGCCTTTGCCAGTGAAGACCGAGGCAAAGAAGTCATTCAGAACCTCAGCCTTCTCCAAATCCTGTGTAGCCAGTTCTCCTGAGAGCTTTCTGAGGAGGACTATGTTCTCCCTAGTCTGTTTTTTATTTGCTATGTACCTGTAGAATCCCTTCCTGTTGTCTTTAATACCTCTAGCTAAGTTTAATTCTAACTGGGCCCTAGCTTTCCTAACCTGGTTCCTAATTTCCTGGACAACATCCCTGTACTCTTCCCATGCCACCTGTCCTTGCTTCCACTTATTATAAGCCTCTTTTTTCAACTGAATTTTCCTCAGGAGCTCCTTATCCATCCAAGGAGGCCTCCTGGCCCTCCTGCTGCACTTCCTTCTGGTTGGGATGCAACACTCCTGAGCTTGTAGCAGGTGATCCTTGAATATCAACCAACAGTCTTGGGCCCCCCTGCCCTCTAGGGCTGTATCCCATGGAACCTTACTAAGCAGGTTCCTGAAGAGGCCAAAGTCTGCTCTTTTGAAGTCCAGGGCAGTGAGCTTGCTGCACGCTCTTCTCACTGTCCTGAGGATCTCAAATTCGAGCATCTCATGATCGCTGCATCCAAGTTGCCCTGGAACGTCACATTTCCAATCAGCCCTTCCGTGTTGGTGAGCATGAGGTCAAGCAAGGCACCTCTCCTTGTCGGCTCCTCTATCACTTGCAGAAGGAAGTTGTCTTCCACACAATCGAGGAACCTCCTGGATTGCTTGTGCCAGGCCGTACCATCCTTCCAACAGATGTCAGGGTGGTTGAAGTCCCCCATGAGAACAAGGGCCTGTGAGGCTTTTCCTATCTGTCTATGGAGTGCTTCATCTGCCGGTTCTCCTTGGTCAGGCGGTCTGTAACAGATCCCCACAGTAATGTCTCCCATAGCTATATTCCCTTTAACCCTGACCCACAAACTCTCTGTTCACTGCTCACCTGTCCCCAGACAAGAGTTCCATACTCTCCAGCCCATCCCTAACATAAAGGGCAATTCCCCCTCCCCGCCTGCCAGGCCTGTCTTTTCTAAAGAGCCTGTAACCTTCCATTCCAACACTTCAGTCATAGGAGCCATCCCACCATGTTTCTGTGATGCCTATTATATCATACCCCCATAAACTTGCACACATCTCTAATTCTCTTGTCTGTTCCCCATGCTGCAGGCATTTGTATAGAGGCATCTGAGCCGAGCTCCAACTGAACCCGGCTCATTGGCTGGAGAGGCTGGAATATCTCTACATCACTCCGAGCATTTATTATAGGTGCTGGCAACTGACTGGGTGTGTTGGGATGGAATGATGCCCCCCTCCCCCAACACATCTAGTTTAAAGCCTCCTTGACCAGCCTGGCAAGCCTCCTACCAAAACTGCTCTTTCCCTTCGTTATCCATCTATAATCTAAACTGAAAATGGTGCAGGTAATTATGTGTCACCGCAAGGCTGTATGACCCTCTGAAACAAACCCAGCGGTGTCATTGATTTAGATAACATTCCTTTCTTTTTACATTCACAAGAATTTGTAATGAACAAATGTAAATGAATTGTATTATTTGTATGAAATAGTCCCCCACATTGATTTCATACAAATTCAGAGCAAAGGACAAGGTTTGCCCATTCTGATAACAAAGGTATTGTCTGTCTGTCAGCAAAAGGTGATTACTCTGGAAGCCTGATGTTCTCTTGCTTCCAAGAACCATACTTAAAATATGTCTCAGAGGACAGGGAAATCCCTGGGGGTTTGTCCTGGCTGATCCCTCTCTGGCTGAGGAGAGTGCTGTTTCAGTACATGGGCTAACATAGGCAAGATGGTAATTGTTCAGCTACGGCCTCTATATTCAACATGCTAAGCAATTTTCAAAACATGATCAGAGCTGCAGCCTGTGAGGAGTTATTGGTATGTGGTGTCCTGATGACCTTCAGTTGTGTCTGCTTCCTCACGTCCCCCCACATCCCAAAACCCTCAAAGATATGTGAATAATTTGCATTAAGTTTTCAAAAGGCTTTAAAAAGATAATATTTTAGTTGTCAAAAGTCTTTGACTTAAAGAGTGAATGACTATTACAATGGTTTCCATATGCATGAAAAACACATGAGGTACTGAATATGATCTCTGGTCAAATATTTTCATAAGAGTAAGACAGGCTGTGGAAATCTGATTTCTTGCAAAAATGAACAAGAACTTTAAAATTGTCTTTTACATTGTGTCAGAGAAGATCTGAGCCAGTTCCCACTGCAAACAGTTGATATTAGCTCTTTTACCCAAGTAAGAGTAGCATTAAACTCCCCATGTGTTGTCAGCAGAAACCATCGGATTTGTCCTGTTTTACATAATCTTAAACTGTGAGGAATCACAACTGTTTTGTGTATTTGTTCTTCCCTTCAACCCTGTTGTAATAGGATACAGTTCCGTAACTCCCATTTTTCAGTGAATTGGGGGGTTTAGGCAAAAGTATTCTATGTCACCTCAGCATGCAATTTAAAAAAAAAATAAGGTACAAATTAAACATCGTAAATTAGTGTTGCTTTCTGATTTAGAAGCAACATTTTCTCTGTACCTTTACCATGGAGGACTTCAGTGGTTTTTCACAATTAAAGCTCAAGATGGGTTTTGCAGGACAAACAGTGATTATTCAGGAACTGCCAGACGCTGCACAGCTAATGCAGCCAGGGAACTGTGCAGGACACTGCATTTCCCTGGGTAGCATCGTTGGGGACCAATGGATGCTTACAGTTTGCATACTGACATAGGCTCAAATATTTCTTCTTGCTTGCCTTTTCCTACTTGCACTAGAAAATTTCATTGCCCTCTTGACAGACCTCACAGGACAGTTGTTTGCAGTTGTTACACTGTTTCAGGGACTCTTGTTCCAAGCATATAGTAGCCTGTCTGGAGCCCGGATCAGGGATATCACCAGGGCGCTCCCCAGCCTGGTGCACCTGACAGACTGCTACCCGCTGCTGGTCTTCCAGACAGGTGAGGGGGAAGCTGCTTCCCGCAGTCTGAGGGGGATTAAGAAAGACTACAGGGCCTTGGGGCGGATGGTGAAAGAGTCTGGGGCTCAAGTGATCTTCTCCTCACTCCTTCCATCTTCCACTGGTGATGTGAGGCAGAATGGGAAAATTCAGTCCATAAACGATTGGCTTCGAGACTGGTGCTACAGGCAGGGCTTTGGATTCTTTGATAACGGCTGGTTTTATAGGGCACCAGTCTGGACAGCGGCATGTGGGAAAGGTTTGTCTCACAGGGGCAAAAGGATGCTGGGGCACGAATTAGCAGGGCTCATTTGGAGAGCTTTAAACTGGATTCGAAGGGGGATGGGGTTGTAGCTGGGCTTGCCCCAGTGGGGCAGCACTCCAGAACTGATGAAGACTGGGAGGCCTCCTATAATCCTAGGGTGAAATCGGTGTGCTCAGCTCGCTCCCTGAAATGTCTGTACACCAATGCGCGCAGCATGGGAATAAGCAGGAGGAGTTGGAAACCTGTGTTAAGTCAGGAGACTATGATCTGGTGGCAATTACAGAGACGTGGTGGGACAGCTCACATGACTGGAATATAGTCATGGAGGGCTATGTCCTTTTCAGGAGAGACAGGCCAGCCAGGTGGGGTGGTGGGGTTGCTCTTTATGTGCGAGAGCAGCTACAACGCACCGAGTTCTGTCCAGGGACAGATGACGAGCGAGTTGAGAGTCTGTGGGTGAGAATTAAGGGGCAGGCTGGCAGGGGGGATACTGCTGTGGGTGTCTGTTACAGACCACCAGATCAGGGTGAGGAAGTTGACGAGGCCTTCTACAGGCAGCTGAGAGCGGCCTCACAGTCACAGGCTGTGGTCGTTGTGGGGGATTTTAACTTCCCTGATGTTTGCTGGAGGGACCACTCAGCAACCCAGCCACAGTCCAGGAGGTTCCTCCAGTGTGTGGATGATAACTTCCTCCTGCAAATGGTGGATGAGCCAACCAGGAGAGGAGCGCTGCTGGATCTCATCCTCACTAACAAGGAGGGTCTGGTCGAAGCAGTAAGGGTTGAGGGCTGCCTTGGTTGCAGCGACCACGAGATGGTGGAATTCAGGATCTTGTGTGGTAGGACCAGTAGAATAGCAAGTAGAATTGCAACCCTGGACTTTAGCAGGGCAAACTTTGGCCTTTTCAAGCAATTGCTAAGGGAAATCCCATGGGCAAGGCTGTTTGAAGGTAAAGGGGCCCAAGACAGTTGGTTGGCATTCAAGGATTGCTTTTTCCGAGCTCAAGATCAGAGCATCTTGACACGTAGGAAGTCAAGGAAGAGGGCCAGGAGACCTGCGTGGCTAAATAGGGAATTGCTGGGTATGCTCAAGTGGAAGAGGAGAGTTTACAGGTCATGGAAGGAGGGGCTGGCCACTTGGGAGGAATATAAGGCTGCTGCTAGAGGATGTAGGAAGGCAGCTAGGAGGACTAAGGCCTCCTTAGAATTAAATCTGGCGAGAAGGGTCAAGGACAGCAAAAAGAGCTTTTTCAAATACATGGCAGGCAAAACTAACACCAGAGGCAATGTAGGCCCACTGATGAACGGGATGGGTGCCCTGGTGACAGAAGATGCAGAGATGGCAGAGTTACTGAATGCCTTCTTTGTCTCTGTCTACTCTGCCGGAGGCAGTCGTGAAGAGCCCTGTACCCCGAGACCTTAGATGAAGTCAGGTCAACGGAGCGGTTTGCCTTAGTCGATGTGGAATGGGTTAGAGACCAGTTGAGCAATCTGGACATCCATAAATCCATGGGTCCAGATGGGATGCACCCGCGGGTGCTGAGGGAACTGGCGGAAGTCATTGCTAGACCACTCTCCATCATCTTTACCAAGTCTTGGGAAACGGGAGAGGTGCCTGAGGACTGGAGGAAAGCAAATGTCACTCCAGTCTTCAAAAAGGGCAAGAAGGAGGACCCGGGTAAATATAGACCGGTCAGCCTCACCTCCATCCCTGGGAAAGTGATGGAACACCTTATCCTTGGTGCCATCTTAAGGCATATCAAGGATAAGAGGGTTATGAGGGGCAGTCAACATGGCTTCACCAAGGGGAAATCATGTTTGACCAATCTCATAGCCTTTTATGAGGAAATAACACGGTGGATGGATGATGGCAGAGCGGTGGATGTGGTCTACCTTGACTTCAGCAAAGCATTTGACACAGTCTCCCACAGCATCCTCACAGCTAAATTGAGGAAGTGTGGTCTGGATGATCAGGTAGTGAGGTGGACTGTGAACTGACTGAAGGAGAGAAGCCAGAGAGTTGTAGTCTATGGGGCGGAGTCTAGTTGGAGGCCTGTATCTAGTGGAGTGCCTCAAGGGTCAGTACTGGGACCAGTATTATTTAATATATTCATCAACGATTTAGATGAGGGAATTGAGTGTACTATCAGCAAGTTTGCTGATGACACTAAGCTGGGAGGAGTGGCTGACACGCCAGAAGGCTGTGCTGCCATCCAGCGAGACCTGGACAGGCTGGAGAGTTGGGCAGGGAATAACTTGATGAAATATAACAAGGGAAAGTGTAGAGTCCTGCATCTGGGCAGGAACAACCCCAGGTTCCAGTATAGGCTGGGAAAAGACCTGTTAGAGAGCAGTGTAGGGGAGAGGGACCTGGGGGTCCTAGTGGACGACAGGATGACCATGAGCCAACACTGTGCCCTTGTGGCCAAGAAGGCCAATGGCATCCTGGGGTATATTAGAAGGGGGGTGGTTAGTAGGTCGAGAGAGGTCCTCCTTCCCCTCTACTCTGCCCTGGTGAGACCACATCTGGAATATTGTGTCCAGTTGTGGGCCCCTCAGTTCAAGAAGGACAGGGACCTGCTGGAGAGAGTCCAGCGCAGGGCAGCGAAGATGATTAAGGGAGTGGAGCATCTCCCTTATGAGGAAAGACTGAGGGAGCTGGGTCTCTAGGGAAGAGGAGACTGAGAGGTGACCTTATTAGTGTATATAAATATATAAAGGGGGAGTGTCACGAGGATGGAGCCAGGCTCTACTCAGTAGCAAACAATGATAGGACAAGGGGTAATGGGTACAAACTGGAACACAAGAGGTTCCACTTAAACTTGAGAAGAAACTTCTTCTCAGTGAGGGTGACAGAACACTGGAACAGGCTGCCCAGGGAGGTTGTGGAGTCTCCTTCCCTGGAGACATTCAAAACTCCCCTGGACACATTCCTGTGTAACATTATCTAGGTGTTCCTGCTCCATCAGGGGGATTGGACTAGATGATCTTTTGAGGTCCCTTCCAATCTCTAGCATACTGTGTGATATGCAAGGCTGTTATGATGGTTAATAAGTTCCTTTTCTGGAGGATAGGATATGTGCTTGTGAATTTTTTCGGGACCTAAGAAAAAAAAAATTAAGAATGAATTTCCTTTTCAATTTAGTAACCCATGAAAGGTTCTTGTCATGTTTGCAAATGTTCTAGAGTAAAAACAAATATACACCTCAGGCCGGATGTGTGTATAAACAAATACGGCCTGGTTTTGTGTATCTGCTAAAGCAGAAAAAAAAGGAAAAGTTGCAAAAGATAGCTAAAACTCAATGCTTGAATGTCTTTTTCTGGACCTTCCCTCAAAGTAATATAATGACTGTGTCTAGTTAGCTCTCCTATTTAGTACTCCAACTGATGCGTGTATTTTTTGTACTGTGACTCAATTAATTTGGTTATTTCCTCCCCCCATAAAGTTCATCCCTACTCTGATCCCACCTTAGCTATCTGCTTGCCCAGCTGTTCTGGTGTCTCTGGCTCTGGGACCTCTCTGTGCCTGCTGTTGCAGTGTTTCTCTCCTCAGCATGTCCTTTCACATGGCTAATTATAGAACCATAATTAGCTCCTTACACAACTGTATGGGGCAAGCCTTCATGCAACTGCTCAATATGAGCAAGCAGAATGCAACAGCTTGTACGGTGACCCCTCCTTTATTGTAGACAGGAAAAAAAAGCACAGCAGGAAAAGGCTTGGGCTTATAGCACCAAGGTCTCTTTTTTCCCCTGCTGTTAAACCCTTTAGGCCAAGCCAGCTTGGCTGGAAACCTTTACCCCATCACCAAGAAATCTGTGGGTTGGGGAGAAGCCTGTGGGTACATTGTCCTTGATTCTTATAAATCTTAGAAGAGGGCTGTTCTTTGAGAAGGGTGGATTTCCATGGCTCTCTTTTTAAGGCTAATGCAGTTCCTGCTACAGAACTGAATGGAGAATCTACAAGGTGGGGTAGCCCAGCGGGTACAAACAAAACTTGCTTGCCAGCTTGTAGCCAGCCACCAAGGCTTCAGCTGGACCTGCTCCATCACACCTGGACCAAGCTTGGAGGGATGGCCCAGCTTGAGGGCAGGAGGGTGAGGATTAGAGGCAGTCTGTTCTGTTAGGAGCAAAATCTCTTGCTGTTGCCAGAAGCTGTTGAAGTCCCTGCATGCTGTCTAAGCATCTCCTGACAGCGTGGGATCACCCCACCTCCCCATGTGTTTCTCTCCAGTGGGTTGCCATCCACCCTCTCCTGCTGACTGTCAGCTGTCAGCACTCTGAAGTCAGGGCAGGCTTGTCAGAGCCTTGCTCTCCATAGCTACTTTTCCTGAAGTCTGTTTTCCCTAAGAGGTGTGGACAGGATTTGTGATGTGAAGTTGTTTCTTCATCATTACCTGGTTTTCTAGGTGGAAATGTCAATTTCCCTTTGTGTGTGTAAAAAGAGAGGATGTTTCAGACTCAGTGGCTGATCGGCCATGCAAAACCTGCCTTCATGTCATGGTAAGAGGAAGCAGCTGTTGTGTCTCTGTTTCTCTACACAGATCTGCAGCCTACCTCCACCACAGCTGCAACTCAGCACTGCATCCCAGGCACCACAAACGTCCAGTCCCCTTCCAGCTCAGGTGAGTCCTCCCACCGAATCTGAATATGTTCATACCACAAGCAAATCAGCCTTCCTGGTCCTTCTGCCTCCTGAACCTTCATGTGGCACAGCCCTGCTGAAGACGAGCTGGGGGAAGCTCCTGGAGCTGATGCTGCTGAGTGGTGCTTCTTCACTTTTGTATGTGACAGTAAAGAGGATGCTTCATTTCTGCAGCCTCAGATTTGGTGAGGTTGTAACCTTCTGTAAAATGTTGGTGTTTGCATGATCAGTAGAGGCTTCTTGGCAATAAACTAGGAAAAAAAAAAGAAGTCCAGCTGAGCATATACAGTATAAAGCTAATTCTTAAAGTGCTGACTGGGTTACCAGTGCAGCAGCATGGCTAGCTGCAATGTAGGGGTTGACAGTTTTTTGCTGTGGTTGATCTCTCCAGCTCTTTTTTATACCTCTACTGTTGCACAGCCTCCTGTCTTCTCAGTCCTACCCTAATGGCATCAAAGTAGAAAGAGATGAGACAAAACAGCTAGGCTCCAACACAGCTGGAGCCTGGGGCATGAAGGAATGCAGAACAGGGGTGATAGAGTTAGGAACCTGGGAGAGTGCATTTAGTCCCATTTTAAAAAGGCAAAATGTGGGCTTGGGAGATGCTAAATCATTTGACCGGTGTTGTGGCAAAGATGGGAATTTCTTGCTGGGAAATGCTGGCTGAATTCTATAATAGACTCATCCTTACATTCCTCATCACCTTCCCTCCTCCTCTTCAAATTATTAGACACATGGTATATGCAAGTATTAATCTGCTCCCACCGTAGGAATGGAGATGGAATGTCTGTGGATATATTGGGCAGTATCCTACTTTTCTAGCTTTGTTCATAGTTCAGGATACAGCCATTATGACAAGGCAGGTATATGCCACCTAATTAATCTCCTATGGTGGAGAGGAAACATTAGTGTTTCTGTACATAATCATTTCATCACAAACCAGTGTGCTTGATGATTGTTGAAAATTCATGATAATTTCTGTGTTTTCAGACATTTCTGTGTTTTCATATCTCTTTCCTCAGGCAACGCAGCAGTTTTTTCTGCTATCTAATTTAGCTGAAGGTGTGTTTCCCAGAGGGAAAGGTGTAGAAGGGAGAAGGAAACTTGAAAGATCCAATTCATTAGTCCCTGTTTTCTTGATCTGAGCTCTGGCACTTCAAACAATAGTGTTACTCACATCTGCTCTGTATTTGAAGGCAGGAGGCAAAGAAACATCGACAGATGCATAATGTCACAATAAAACATTCTTGCAATAATAAATACATCTGATTTGGAAAAAGTAGCATACTTTGATAGCTGTTTCTATTTATTTTTATTGGAGTATGTGAGAATCTAGTGCATACTTTTAGAACCACTCATGGTAAAAAAGGGGAGAGGTGCAACAGAAAAGATGGGCAAGAAAGATTTCAAGGCATGGGCAAATGTATTTTTCTATAGTGAAGTGCCACTGCTTTTTACATCTTCACTGATGAAAAAGGTTGCTCACCTATTAATGAGAATGTAGAAGCATGGCTGCTTAAGCACATCTAACTTTTAAAAATTATTTTTGTTATTCTAAATTAATATCTGCAATATTTATAACCATTTTGAGAGTCACTGACACATTTATTATTCTCAGTAGCTGTTAATTATAAGATTGGTAGCTACCGAGTGACAACACACAATTCTTAAGGGATTTTTGCTGAGACAGTTGATACTGTCTAAGCAATCAGTAACAGCACGTCCACATCTGACCCATATTTTGGAATTTGACATAAATCTTGTTGCTGATGTGTAATGCATGAGGCAATAACTAGTTCCACTTAAGTCTTGTAATTTACAGAAAAGACATTTGTCCTGCAGTGTATTTAATTTTAGGTATTCCAAGCAGCTAATTTGATAAATGATTGTCTAGCACATTAAGAGTAGGTTTTCAGAGTTCTCATATTCAGCTTGATGTTGTTCCAAAAAGAACAGTTTCATTTCACAAGGGCAATCAGGTCTATGTAACTGGACTGAGGTGGCAAATTGAAAATATTACCATGTTGAAGTGTCAATCAGGTGGCCTTCCAAGAGGCAAAGAACAATGCTTCAGTTTTCTGAAAAAATATAAAAGAAAGGATCTGTCTCAGTAGTTTGTTAAACCTACTGCTTAAGAGAATGTTGTGCTCTCATAAAAACGTGGGAGGTGACAATCATCAGTTATAATAGTATGCACTAAGAGAAATAAATAAAGTATCCTCTCTTCATCTCTATGATATGTGCTGAATCTCTGCTTGAACACAGACACTGTGGAACCTGACAATGTTTGCAGTCATGATTTTTAATTGTCCTGAAGTACTCCAGGTTAGGAAGCTGTATGCTAAAATGTGCAGTGTCACCTTGAAGGAGCCTAACACTGCAAAATTCATTGGAAAAGTACAGTTTTCCCTCTGTACGAGGATACACTTCCTTGTTCCTGTGAAGACTGGCAGCTTACTAAATAATGTCAAATAAAGTAAGGGAATAGTTCTATTAAAAGTGGGGATGGTTATTAAAAGAAATGATGACAAAGCTGTTCAGTTTTCTCCAGATTTAGTCATCCATAGTGATGGCTTCTGGAGATAGAGGTACATAGGTACATGAAGTGTCTACTTTAACCAGCTATTTGAAGACTTCAGAATATCCAGAATCAGCTGGATTTATTTGTCTAGGTAAAGAAATGTGGTAGATATTTCTGAGTAATATTTAGGTTCCCACTTTTCAATAGCTGATTTGCATAAAATTACACAGGAAAAATCTACACTCTAAGCATAAGATGTATTTATTCGTTATTTTCTGAATGACCAGGTATGACTGATGAAGCTACAGATAACTGATAGCATTTTTAGCATATAGCTGCCTGGACAGCAATTAAGAATCAACAGCACTGTGAGTGAGTGTCTAGCACAGCAATTAAAAGATGAGACCAGTGTAATACATCCAGGGGCTAGCCTGTGACTTAGAGTATTCTTCCAGAAATAAAGCTTGAGTTGTCATAGACAAGCTTTGGAAGTGAGGTGTAGGGGGTCGCATAACATAATTAAAATAACTAAAATCCTTATCCTTACATCGAACATGGTTTGTTCTCTTTCTGTTCAGCTTTCTGCCAGCATATGTAGCTTTCTTTCCTGAAAAGGCATGAGTGTACTGACTGTCCTGAAACCATAGCCATGAACACTCTTCTCTGTGTGTGGATTTCTTTGCTTTTTTTGCTCAGAAGGCTTTTATTTGAGGGGAAGGAGGACAGCACTGTGACTTTTTAAATACAAGACAGGAGCTGGGGAGTAAAGTAACATCCTATTTTCATAGTATATAGAAAGAAAACAGATATCAAGTAGCTTGAAGGAGCTGGGGTAAGTTAAAATCCAAGATTTCTTATTTCCTTTGTGTATAAGAAAACTGTATAAGAAAGAAGTCTTCCAGACCAACAGGAATCCTGAGTCCTGATGGTTCCTTGTGTATGCAGACTGCAGATTTGCGCTTCCTCAATCTTTGTTTCCAGTATCTTCAGGGATTTGAAGATACATATTCAGAACAGTTAAAAAACTTCTCTCATGATAGTTAATCCAGACATCTAGGAATATAGAGCCGGATCTTCTGTTTGTGTAAACCACTGTGATCCTATGGACTTGTGAGGAGTTATGCTGATTTATGTGTGCTGGACATCTGGTCTTCTCCTAGTTTTCTTTTCAGAGTGGTGCTTTTACTTTGTGTCATCAATTTTTGTAAGGAAAACCTCAGAAGTGTAAACAAACACATTTCTATGTATTTTCCTCTTATGAGCGAAATAATATTATAAAATTTATTCAATCACTTAAAAATCTGGATTACCAATGAGAAAAGCCTTTCAGTTTTGTCTCAGAAAAAGACATGCCTTGCTGCAGGAGCTCTGTTCTGCCATATATTGTTTGTGTGGTTTTGGCTGTGACATGAATGAGAGTCAAGGAAAGAACATAAAAGTTAAAGTAGGTTCATATGGAGCACAATGCCCTCAATATGTCAGTGGTAGATTTTTCACTACCACCTCAATAAATATAGAAGTCTTTAATGGCTTCTTACAACCATTCAATCCAGCTGGCTTTATGATTTGTATACCCTTCTCTGTGCTGAGTTAAGATTTTACTTGGAAATATCCTCTGAGCTTCTTTACACTGTGATTGTTTCCCTGCAGCATGAGGTCACAGTGAAACAAATTCACTGAACTAATTGTCCTTTTATTTATGCTTTGTACACTGGAAGTCATTTAAAAGTCAGTTCATTTATGCCTGTTTAAAACTGGGTAATACAGTTGTAAGGCTAAGTGCTGTTCACGCTAGTTGCATAGTAGGAAATAAGATCTAATAGGACCCTGTCTGTTTGAGAATTTTCTCTTCATAGTCCCAGCCCTGCTTTCATTCACTCAAGAGGAGATTTTCATTAACTTTGGTGAGTGTGGGGATATGGCAATCTCTACATTCTTTGTCATCTGCGCCATCTCTGCATAAGCATAAAAGACAGAAAAAGGTTTATGACCAGATCTTCAGCTTCTGG
Source organism: Pezoporus occidentalis (assembly GCF_034315485.1). Lineage (NCBI taxonomy): Eukaryota > Metazoa > Chordata > Aves > Psittaciformes > Psittacidae > Pezoporus > Pezoporus occidentalis. The sequence goes on from NW_026915724.1 coordinate 13,225,710, forward strand.
AAATCAGTACATCTCTTTCCATTAGTGCTTAAGCTAGTGAGTCTGGTTTTGAATCTTGTGGTTTTGGTGTGGTTATTTAGGAGAACCTCTACAGTATGAATTGGTGTGTTCTGTATTCTGCAGTCGAAGATGCTAAATTTTAAGATTATTACAGTCTTCTTAGGAAGCAAGGTCCATCCGGTGAGCCAGTGCTGAGAAATCCTTGGCATTGACATACATTATCAGGTGAAATTGAACAGTGACATTTTTCTCATTGGAAAGCAAGATACATTGCTTTGGATAACTTGATCCCAATTTCTAGGAGAGTATTAAGATGAAGATCAGGCTAGTCTGATCTTCTGCATGCCAAAAGTATAGATCTGCTACACTGTCAAAATGAACGAGTCATATTTTTAATCATTTGCTCATTCTAAGCTGCTTGATAGGCACACTTGCCACCTGTATCCTTCTATGTTTAAAAAAGTCCTCAGTCCAATTCTACCTGTCCAAATTTACACTCCAGGAAGTAAAAAATGTATTATGTTAAGTGGAAAATGGAAGCATCTCATCAAAGCGTGATATATCTTAGCTGATTATTAACTATAGTCAAACAGGGAAATTCCACACAAAGCCAAACTGCATAATGGCAGACGTTTTTGCCCATCACAGTAACCTGCAGACTGCTCTCAGGAGTGCTGTCTTCTGCAGCATGCATGCTCTTGTGAATATTCTTTGATGAAATGATCTAAGTATATTGGTATAAGCTGCCAATGCAACACGGTGATTGCTGCAGATTCTCTTGTCAGTGATCAGGCCTTACACGATTCTTGCAACATATTGCCAGTTGTATGCAGCCCCCGCAGGTTGATAGTGTACCCCTCACTGAGGCAGCCAGATTGTCGCCAGCCTAATCTCATTCATGTCCAGCTATTTATATAAGCAATCACATGGTGTCAGGGCTAGTCAAGTGAATGACCATTTATCTGCATCTGTAAGGGATTCACAGTCTGGCTGCATGCTGATTGAAGCACAAAATGTGAGAATAGATAATTGGGAGAACATAAGTTTTGTATTCTGTGATAAAAAACTGCAAGTGTGCAGCTTGCCGTGAAGGCTACAATGGCAGCTGGAGCTGGGGGAGGCACAGGAGGTGAACCTTCTGCCTGCTCACCAGCGTCAGATCCCAGGGCTGTGTTGGGTTGCAAGTGGCTTACTCTGTTGGGATACCCCCAAGGGGATAATTTTCTGTGGACCGTGGACTTGGCCCTCATATTATGTAAGTAGAACTTAAAGGGTTTTTGTCTTATATAATTATAAATTGCTGTGATTTCTGTCAAGGCAACAAGGCAGTTTTTGCTTGTTTCTGCTACTTCTCACTGGCACCCAGCAGAGAGCAGATTTTGCTACTCTGCATTCGTAGCGACAAACCTGTGAAACATCTCTGGCAGCAGATCTGAAGCTTCTTTTCTTTTCCTTTGTTATCTGCAGGTCCAACAGATCTCAGTATGAAGAGGCAGTTAGCAACCAGCTCTGGATCCTCCAGTAGTTCAAGCTCTAGACCCCAGCTGAGTCCGACTGAAATAAATGCAGTGAGGCAGCTTGTGGCAGGGTATCGAGAATCAGCCGCATTTTTATTGCGTTCTGCAGATGAACTGGAAAACCTTATTTTGCAGCAGAACTGAGTCATGTGACCTTCACACTGGCCTGGTCTTATCTCAGAGTTTCCACTAATGACATTTTGATTTCCCAGAGCACACACTTCAGTTACTGCACAGTCTTTTAGGAGAGTTAATTACCATAATGCCACACTGTTCTTGATCCATAAAGTGATGTGTTAAGGTGCTTCAAGTGAACTTCGACCTCTGGTACTGCCGAGGTACTTTACTGTGTCCAGCCTATTGCTTTTGTTTTAGTGTGTCAGCATAAATATCGAAAAAGTGGCTAGAAATTAACTCGTTCTAACAAGTGGAGGAAACAGAAGATGCTGTGATGGTTTAAAAATATATGGTTCAAGATCCAAGTGCAATATTAGTGGAATGTGATACTGACTCATTGGACTTAAAGCTGCAGTATATGGCAAAACGTTGCCAAATGTCCTGTTGCTACAGGGCACAATTGCAATTAAAAGGATCTTGTATTTTAAAAAAATGTAATTTTTATAAAAAACAAAATGAGAGATTTTTGTTTTCATTCAAGATTTTTCATTTTTACTTTGGTAAACTTTTTCACTGGTCCTGAAAATGTTTTGAGGAGCTATTTTAAGTCCCCCCTTCCTCTCTTGAACCCCTGACTGTGCCCTTCTCCCCAGCTTCATATTCTTTCTACAACAAGTAACTCTTGATGCTGGATAATTCTTCCCCCGTGTACTGTAAATTCTCATCTATGGAATACCTTCCAAAGGAAGCATGCATTTCCTGCATTCATACCATTCTCAACTCCATTCTGTAATATATTGCAGCTTTATTAGCAATTAATAAAGAGTTGAGGGTTTTTTTAAAAAAAGACATATCATTGAGAAATAAAAAAAGAGAAACTGATTTCTTACGGTGAGCTCATCTAACTCCATGATCACTGCTGCTGTCCTATACAAGTCCCTCTAGTTGTGATTGGATGTAGATGATGAATGTTAAGAGGTTGCAAGTGACAATCTGAAAATTTGCACTCTGTGTGTATTTATTTTCTTTTCCTTAATTTAAACGAAATTCTTACCAAGGAAGTTCATTGACACTTCTGGTATGATTTGTATAATTCCCAGGCCTAGCTAAAACATGTACAAAACTGTAAATGGATGCAGCTGCAACTATAATAAAACTCTTCTCTCCCCTTCCCCACTCTTCCCAACCCCTCTATTTCTTATTTTATAATATTGATTACACATTAATGGTGTTTTCTTTGTGCACTACGGCAGGCTTATTTTTAAGTATATAGAAAAAAGTACTTTAGTTTATGCTTACTGTACTATCTGTTCTGTTGTTTAGCTTTTGTTGAATAACAAGTTTCTTGTGCATTCCTAAATTTGCCTTATTTCATGTACAAAATTTTATGTAATTCCATTTTTGACAATGAGTTTAAGGCATCAGTGATATTTTATATCTACTTGTTACATATAGTTTTCCAAGTAATGACTGTGATTGTGACCAAGTAATGTGCACTTTTTCTTGTAACTGTGGACATTGCTATGCTTTTTTTTCTCTAGTGTTTCTAGAATTACTGTTGCTTACAGTTATGTAAAAGAAAAAGAACTTTTGTGATACTGTTGGTGAATATTAATGTGAAAAAGCCTATGAAATATGAGTATTTTGGAGGTACATAGATACACAAACATCTCTAAGTTGTGGACTGATGTTCACATATTTAAATGAGAATTCAAAACCTGAGGGCTGGAATCATTTCCTCTGTTTTGTTTGGGTAAATAAACAGATTTCTGTGTTTAAATACATGATTGTGAAACATTATAACATTTAACTTGACGTAGCATTTAAAGCTCTAAATGTTATTGTCTTTAAGCAGGAAGAAGGGCCTTCCAGCCCAATCCATGCAGACACCCAAACTTCATTTCTTAAAATTATTGAGTAAATCCAGTAGCCTGATCTAGCTGCAACTTTACATTAATGAAGAATTTGATCAGTAGGAGCCAGAAGTAAGTGGTCAATAAATCATGAGATCCGAGTCACTAGCATTTTATAATTGGAGGCAAAACCTTTTTGCCACTCTCCATTTATTCTTAAAAATCTAGTGGATGTCTTTTTAAAGGCACTTATTCTTGGATATGAGAATATTGTTGTGAATTCTTACTAGTTGCTGCCTATCACTTGAGAGATCTCTTCTCACCATCTTCTCACTCTTGTGAAATCCTGTATCTTCTCTCTGCTATAGATGTGTAGTTGTCTCAGCTTTTGTGTCACAAGGCACTCAAAAGCCTGTTAGGAGCTAAGTGCCTTTTTTCTCCCATCCATTTTCAAGTATCTACAGCTTCTTCTATTTCTTGCATGCCAGGTCACTTGTGCCAGGTCACAGTGACTTGTGCCAGGTCACTATCTGGGCCTCATCCAAAGAAAAGCTCTGGCATGCATCTTCCACAGAGAAGAATGGTAACTGTGCCTAGGTTTCAAAGTTTCGTTAGTGCTGTTGTTCAGGGCAGTGTGCCTCAAATTGCCAGCTAAGCAGCAACCAGCAGTTTGTGTAAGAGGCTATTCAGCCAGCCAGGCATGACAGCCAGCCAGCTGGGCAGATGCACTGTCTTGCTAAATTCAGGTAAGAACAAAAGGCTAGAGGATGTTAAAAAGATTTACTTCAGCGTTCTACCCTCTGGCTCCTCTTTGATCTTCCCCAATTACTCCTTTTGAGGAAGAAGTAGGAAAGTTGAGGGTCACCATATGATCTTCAAGGCCTATGGCTAGTCTCCTGGTTTTACTGCTCCACCCCCAGCCTACTTTGATAGTTCTCCAAGTCTGTCTTCTATGGCACAAATATCCTCTTCTGGCTGCCTTCTCTGAAACACTTAGGGCCTTATTCAATTATAGGAGCAACAGACCTCCTTCTCTGAAGGCTCATGCAGATGCTTAGCTTTGAGTCCTCAAGTAGTTTATGTATTCCGAATACCAGCATACTGATGGGGTTTTTACTCTATAGTTGTTTCCACTGGACTTATTAATCTATTCTTTGGAATGGATCATAGACTGAACTACAGTTTTAACTTCCCTTTTTTTCTAAGAGGGTACTGAAGTTCTGACTTACCAGTGAAGGAAAGACTGTAAATCTCAGTCTACCTTTATGTGTGCAAATGTAGAGCTAAGCCTCACAAATAAATTTGCCCTCTTAGATGCTGCATAGGTCTCAGAGCCACCTACTTTCTGCCTGCTTTGGACATGCTAGGGTAGTACAGGCACAGGTGGAGAAGATCTTGCAACAGCTGTAGACTGAGTCAGGCCCAGAAGTAACTTCAAACTTATTTCTTTCTCTTGTCCACATCTTCAGTAATGACTGCCTGGTCACCTCAGCCTACATATTGCTGTTTTAAGGCTGAGTATGACTGCTAAAGGCTGCCTACAGAAAATCATTATCCTTATATTCAATATCTTTATCCAGTTCGTACTTCAGGTTGATGGATGTCTCCTACAGAACCTTGTCAGTGCAGACTGGCAGGTGTTGGTCTTCCTTGAGATAGCCTCAAGTCTCCAATGATCCTGGAGTTTCCTTGAGAGTGGCCCTAGAAGACCTTCAGATTTCAGTGAGTTTCTGGAAAGAGAGGGATGGTGGGGGAGTGTCATATAATGTCCCTACATTCCCACCCAGACTGAAGTACCAAACTTGACCATTTTCTCAGTGAGTTGTGTCTCTTTAGGCTTGCATCCACACTGGGAAGAGGAGTCATTTACCCATTCTTCTCTCCATGATTTCCAGGGTAGATGTCATTGTTAGGGCAAGGAACTTTGGGTAATATCTTTAAACGGAACCTTGGGCTGTGGGAGTGGAAATTCCAGCCAGTGTAGCAACTAACAAAATACGTTCACTGCTTTTGATGCCAGCTGGGAAACTGGAGTCAGAACATGTAAAAAGAGATTTGGAGTCAAAAGGTTTTATTCATATTGGCAACTTGCTGCCTGTCATCGAAGGAGAGCACCACTGTGTCGGCCACGATGAGGATTTAAAGCTACAGAAGGACAATGCATAGGTTAGCAAGTATTTGACACTTCAAAAGCTATCTGGAGCTGTATGGAGAATGAATTTTCTGACTGAGGAGAAGCAGATGAACATGTACATGACCACAGCTATAAAACTAATTGGAAACCAGATTTCTACCAAAGGGGTTGGATATTTTTTGCTGTAATGACCTGATTCCCTGCTGAATACAGTTTAAGTGCAGGTAAGTTTTTTTGGTAAAACTCCATTGAAATGAGGAACAATTTGATTTCTCTCAAGTTCCTAGCACTGTGTTAAAAACTTCCCATACATTTGTTAAAACTTCTCTGAATTTGGCTTTGAATGGCTTGTAAGGCATTCATAAGGAAGACATATGTTTTTCTATATAAAGAAAAGCTGATCTCAGTTGATCCTGGAATCAGGATTTGGCCCTGACTCCAACCGCTATTGAAAAACAGTTACCAGCGTATGAGAAAGAATTGTGAAATAACAGCAGAAATCAAGCAATAGTGCACAGGTGGTGACTGGAGTAAGTTTTAGTAATGTAAGAATATGAAATGGCTCTACTGGACAAGACCAATTGTTCACAGCCTCTTAGTCTGTCTCTGATAATAAATAAAAGTTAAAGAGGTATCAGGTATAGCAGACCAGAAGAATAGAACAGGCATATAGCAATGCTCTCTAAATGCGCATCCAGGACCTACAACCATTTGAGGCTGTGATGGGTTGTCCCTGACTGGCAGGTAACACCCACCCTGTCACTTACTCCCCACAGTGGCATAGGGGAAGGACTGGAAGGACAAAAGTGAGGAAAAGTTTAATAAGTGAAGAATGAACAAAGAAGTGCCCTGCCCCAGTAAAGTGCACTCCAGGTGTGCCAAAACCAAGGTTCTCTTTTTCTGCTAAGCTGTCCTAAGGACTGGATCAAATGGTGGTGCAGAAATGGCTTTTTACTCTAACCCAAATAACTTGCTTCAATCTCTTTTCACCACTGGAAAAAGGAGCACAAAGGGGCTGTAAAGGCTGTAAAATTAACAACTGCTTTATGAATAGAAACTTTGTGTTGTGCCACCTAATTCAGTTCATTTCTCCGAGCGTGGAGAAAAATATTTTCTGCAAAGTGTTTTGTTCTCTTTCCTGATAACGTGTGGAAACACGATGGAAAAGCATTCTAATTATTGTGACTATATGTATATAATTTGTTTTTGTAAGTACACCTTTGCTGCAGTAAGCCAGCTATAAAATCACGGTATAAGGAGAGCTGGGAGAAGGATCCAGTCTACCAATTGCACGTAGATAGGATTGTCCTTGTTTTCCCTCAGAGGCAAGACAACTGTTGACTCAGCAGCGGGGTAGACCACAGGTACCAATTAGAAATAAATGGTGGTTCCATGTTTTCAAGGTTTTCTAGAAAATAATTTTAATCTAATTTTTCCCTAATGCTCCCCTGGAAGCTTAAATCAGACCATTTTTTCCTGCAAGGCTGCTGCTTTGTTGTTGTAGGGTTACTAATCACTTCTTGGTGTTGGTTTGGGTTTTTACACTCAGTCACAATACAGCAAAGAACTCATAGCAGGAAAAGCACTAGGGGAAAGTGGAAAAACGAGAAAGGGTGAGTATTATTAGTTTTTCAGACATGTCTCTGTTCAACTGTTTTAAATTAATTTATTTGCAGATGCACACTCAGAGTGCTTCAGCACCACAAGCTTGACCTATTTATTTCTTCTCGTATTCTGTAGCAGGGCGGGAAAGATTTGCTGTGCGGAGAAATAGCTTCTAGCTGAGAAAAGCTCTTACTGCCCTAGCCAGCAGGAAGCCTTATCAGCGTTCATTTGCTACCACTGATACTTGAAAATTACAAGCTACAGGCATGCTTCACTTGCAGATCTGTTCTCTAACAATTAAAGGCACAGGGTATTATTTTTTTTTAATGTCTTTTTTGAGTCTTATTCTTGTCTTTTCACATTAAACCACAAAGAAAAAGCAAGCAAAAACCTATAGATTTAATATAAATCTTTAATATCCAACAAACTGTCGCGGTCCACATTTGGAAAACTTTAGTAGTCTCACTGTACAAAATCATAGGATTGCTCCTTTTCAAGAACTTACTAATAGTGTTTGTTTACAGCATATGGAGTCCAGATTTCCTCTGCTATGTGTGGAAATTTCCATAGTGGAAATCCACCCCCTTCTTTGGACTAATGTATCAAAGAAGGCAGCACACCCTGTGTATTCTCCCTACCAATTTCTTTGTTACCTTAAAATGCTGCTGCTGAAGAGTTTGAAATCAAACTCAATTAGAAAAAAAAAGAAAATCCCACATGATTAAAACCACAGTTTAGTGGTTCAAACACCAAAGCACTTAGATCCTGGTAGAATCCTAGAGTCAAAGAATGTTTTGGGTTGGAAGGGACCCTAAAATCATCTAGTTCCAGGGACACCTTCCACTAGACCAGGTTGCTCAAAGCCCTGTCCAGCCTGGCCTCAGACAATGCCAGGGATGGGGTAGCCACAGCTTCTCTAGGCAACCTGTGCCAGTGCCTCAGCCACTGTATTGTAAAAAATTTCTGCCTTATATCCTACCAAAATTTACTCTCTTTCAGTTTAAACCCACTGCCCCATGTCCTGTCACTAAGGGCCTTCGTAAAATGTTGCTTTCTGTCTTATATCTTGAAAGGCTGCATTGAAGTCTCTCCAAAATCTTTTCAGACTTTACAACTGCAGCTCTCTCAGCCTGTGCTCATAGGAGAAGTGCTCCAATCCTCTGATCATCTTCACAGCCTTCCTCTGGACCTGGCTGAGCAGGTCCACATCCCTCTTATGTTGGAGGCCCCAGAACTGCAGGTTGGGGTCTCACAAGAGTGGAGTAGAGGGGAAGAGTTACCTCCCTTGACCTGCTGGTCACGCTCCTTTTTCTGATGCAGTCCAAGATGTGGTTGGCTTTCTGGACTGCAAGTTCATATTGCTGGCTCGTGTTCAGTTTCTCATTCACTGGTGCCTTCAAGTTCTTCTCCACCCTCACTCCATTCATGCCCCAGTCTGTACCGATGTTGGGGATTGTCTGGCCCACCTGCAGGACATTGCACATACCTCGCTGAACTTCATGAAGTGCACACCGGTCCACTCCTCAAGCCTGCCAAGGTCCCTCTGAATGGCATCCCAGAGTTATCAAAGTCTTGATCAATTACTACATCATGCATAGGAGTGGGATGTTATGATTACCATATCATGCTATAGAAAAGTTCTCATTCCTGGTGGCCTTTTGGCTGGGCATTGCACTCCCAATATTTTTGGGCTGGAGAGTTTGTGGAAAATCTCTGAAATGCTATAGCTCAGGTACTGTGGGCAGTTTGGGAGTGTTTCAGTAGTAGTTTAGAAAACCTTCCAGTGGCAGCTTCTTGTATCACTGCCACTGGGAGTTCAGGGTAGTATTTTAGAACTTCAAAGAGAAATCCATTGTCAAGAAATTGAGAGAGAAATGTGATTATTAGCTGTCACTCTGTACATCATGCTAGCTGCTACTTTTCATGAGGTAAAGAAGTGAAAATTAATCTTCTTTCTTAAGGCCATCTGCCCATCCCAGTCACTATACAAGGCCATTTTATTATCTTTTTTATTTCTGTAGGGGAGAATAAGAATACTAACAGGGATACTGATTTTTCATTGGCCTTCTATTGCTCCTCACCAATAAGAGGATGTCATTGTTATGTTAATACAGTGTGAATGACACCATACAAGGAAAGAAATCAGTAAGGCATTAGGTGCCCTGATGAGCACCAAGGAAAGGACTGAAAGGACTCTGCAAGTCCAGATCTATTTGTTTTGAGTTACTGGAGTCAAGACTTGACACATTTTGTGTGGGCACTGTTTACTTGTTGAGATTTGGTCATTATATTTATGTTAGTGAACTATTAGAAAGACTTACCTAGAGTTCAAAAGTTGCAGATTCTCTCCCAGGCTGTGAATAGCAGCTGTCAATCAGAGCTGCTCTTGAATGGGGAAAGGGATGGCACTTGTTGAACAGCAGGGCTCAGGCTAACAGCTTAGAAAACCTTCATAAAAAATGAGAAACATTCATCTAAGCCACAGCTTTACCTGGTTCAGGCTTTGGCAGACCTCATGAACAGGAAGCCCTTGACAAGGTGCAATTTCAGCTGTAACTACAACAAAAACATTAAGAAAGATATTCAGCTAAAAGAATCCCATCATATTCCTGGATGAAGTGCAGAGTGATGTGGTGTAGTGTGAGATGAAAAGACCTCGACCAGTGCTTAGCAAAAACTAAAACATCAGTGTGTTGCCAACATTATTCTCATCCCAAATCCAAAACTATATAAGCTACTGGAAGCTCTATCCCAGCCAAAATCAGGACGACTGATCAGGCATCTCTCATTATCATAGTTCTTCTAGTGATCACAACTGAACTAGGAGGCCTCTACTGAATGTTCAGACTATGTGTTGCTGTTTAGAAAGCTCACAGGTCTAAGATGAAGCTCTTTCATTACTGACTGATCTCTTCCAATTCAAAAAAGGGTAAGCATTTGGTTTGGATTTGTTCATCCCCTGAAACCTGCTAGATCATTTGCTAATGTTCACCTGTAATAGTTGCTCAGTAGTAGACTCAGCGTGAGCACTGATAAATGTTAAACCTTTCTGAAGTGGTTATTGTTTGTGACAAGAAGGTAGCTGCTTCTCATGAATATTTGATTGTTCAATTCAACAGAGACCGGACTTCTTCACAAAGTATTTTGAGATAACAAAATAAGGTAGTGATCTTGTCTCACTTCCTTCAGGAGTGATGGTATGACATGGTGGAGGTGCGCTGTGTAAAACCCACACTTGTCAAACTAAGGAAGTTTTATTAACAATTAAGCAGTTTTGATTCTGTTCTGCAGATGGCAGTGCTTATTGCAGTGTTGTGTTACATCCAACAGTCAAGTGAGACCTGGGTGATCGGCCCCTCTAAATCAGAGGTGCAGAAGAGTTTCTATGTGGCAGTTGGTGAGTCTGAGCTAAAGAGCTCTGTCAAGTCTTACCTGACTAGAGATCTGTTGACATGGGAGTCACGGACAATGCAGAGACGATCAATGTGATCAAGCGATTGCCAAACTTATTCACACACATCACCAGCTTTTATAGTTTATAGGACCAGCTGATGTAACCAATATAGATTCTGATTGGCTCAAAAGTGCTGTCCACACATTTTCGAAGTAGACAATATGTTAGCTGAAAGCTTGTCCATTTGTTACTTTTTGCACACATCTTACAGTTTTCCCATCCCGCTTCCACATCTTGTTAACCTTGAGCAAACGCCAAGTTCCTTGTTCTGCTGCACATAGCTGCCCTTTAGTAACCTAAGGTTAGGCCTTGCTGCCTGGGTAACTTGAGTTCAGGCCTTACAACTTAACTCAGAGTTTGGCTAAGACCAAACAGCTGGGATGGCTCACATGTCCATTGTTCAGCTGTATTCTTCATAGCCACCATCTCCTAAGGCTAAGACGTCTGGGTTGGTCACGAAATGTCCACGGTTCCTTAGCCAATCCACAGAGATCACTCACGGACTTCTCATGGTTAACCCTGTACACTCCCATAGTTCTTTGTTAACCTCATGCTGGGTTTGTTCTTATGCTTTTGTTTGGCTTCTTTACTGGGTTTGTAGGGTTGGGGTTTTCAGTTTATTCTTAAATTGCAACATTGTCTGTACAGGCAAAGGCTTGAAAACTAGATACCCTAACTGGTACTTGTATCCTCAGCTTGCATGGACACCTGTGAGAGCAGAGTGTGCCTGCTGCTCTGCAGGCTTGGTATGGGGAAGGTGAAAGAAAGCTCATGTCACGCTATAGTTTGCAGCAGCCTGTGAACGCAGGTTTGCCTATGATAAAATATTTCCCCCACTCTTTGGTCATTTACCCTGCTCTGGCATGTGGATATCAATATGACATTCTTTCACACTTATTTATTGCATTTTTCTGTTTCCTAGCAGGAGGGAAGAGCACGCGAAAAGTGCGACATGGAGTCACAGTCATACTTTGCTATGATGTTTTTACATTTAGAACTTAAACTTTAGTTGGGCACAGCAACATTATTGAACGGGGATGATCTTAGTTAGCCCAGGCTCCTGTTGGACTACCTGACATATTACCTTCACTTTTAATTAATCTCTCACACTAGACAGGTTTTAGGTTTATTTTCTTTTCACAGAAGGATTAAGACCAGGATCATCACAAGAATGTCCATGTGCTTTGATGCATGGCAAAAACATCTAAGCATACTGCTCTCAGATGTAGCAAATGCGTGTGGCATTCATTTTGAATTTCTTCCTTCAAAGGAGAGGTTATCAATTTCTTCAGAGGATGTCACTCCTCAGCCCCTTACCCACCCTATTACTAGTGTCTCCCACTGAAGGGAAGGTACTGTTCCTGGAACAAACTAAATGGGTACATCACACAGGCACCGAAAAGAACATTCTGGGGCAGTGATGGAGGTTTTACAAAACAAGGAGAAAATATCTGGGTGGAAGCATCTAGCAAAATGAACCACCCTTTTAGCCACTGACATCCAATAATTGAAATTAAATTCTGTAATTATTAGTGTTTATTTAACCACTTTATCTCCTGCTACACCAAGAATTTTCACAGGTTGCTGTATCATGACACCTACTGGTAGAGATAACCAAAATAAATAGATGCAGCTCTTTCTGAATGATGAAATAGATGTTTCTGTCTATGTTGGGATTTTTGTTTCGTGGTGAAGTGGTTACTGGTGTATGTACATTCACATGGGCAGCATAGTCACTGTGGCTTGGAAGGGGATGAGGAGGAAAGGGAGGTGGTGTGTGGAAACACACAGGTGTCTGGAAGGAGTAGGTACACCCCAGATTGGTGTGACCCAGGTAAGTATTGCATACGCAGCTCCTGTGCCCCAGAGTCCAGACAGACTGCTTCATTTGGGGTTGTAGCTTTCAGCTGAAGCTATAATTCATTTCTGTTTTTTCCTAGTTAGGAAAGCACCATCCCTACCTGAAAAGTTTGGCTGCTGGTTGAGCCTAGTTTTTTGGAAAACAATAGCTCATCCCTGAGAAGCAGCTTTAACAGACATAGCCCACATGGGCAGCTGTAGGTAAGCTTGAATTTCTTCCAATTGAGGTAATGTAGCAGTTGATTTTGTAATTATTCTTGAGACACTTGGGATTGAAGGTGCTGGTAAGAGAAGCAGTAAAACCGAGCTTTATACCCTTCAGTGTGGTTGTCAACACTGGTGGTATTTTTTCACTTACAGACCGTCCCACCTTATATCATCTGTCCTTTGCTGGGGCAAAAATACCCATCTGAACAAACACAGGAGACAGATTTGTGTGAACTATAACCAGCCACTGGTGGGTTGAAATTAAAACACTGTATTTTACTGTACCCCTCCATCAATGGGTCAGAATTTACCAAAATGTTTCTAAACCAAGCCACTTTCTGACATGTTCACAAAAACAGAGCATTTTTCCATTATTCCTGAGTGATAACTCCATTGGTCTCTGACCCTTCCAACCATTTTATACCAACTCAGACCCACACTCATACTACTTGAAAGCCACCAGCCTGCCTAATGTATCTTGTTTCATTTGTGAATTGAATTTCCTGATTTGACAGCACACTAGCAGCACTTTCATTCCTCAGGATATGGTTTACCCGTGAGGTATTATCTATGTCTACTCCAGCTTTTGAGATCTGGTCTAGGTTTTCTCCTCTTATTAAATTACTGTAACAATGTCAGTTATCAAATTGTCATCCCTGTTAAGTTCTTCCACTGTGCATAAATCCATTTTCACACTGCAGCACAAAGCAGAATCAAGCAGCTTTTCCATCAGTTTATAAGTGATGTGTCTGGCCAGTACTTCAGCTGCATAAATCATCTTATGTCACACAAATATGAATGGGAGCTTAGGTACATGTACAGAGAGAGAAGTAAAAGACAGTACGCCAGCATTTCTCACTTGTTTGGTCTTTCCTTCTAGTAAGAAGGAGCACACCAAAAAGAACTTTGTCCTTTTGCAGCTTCCAAAGCAGTAAAACAGATGGCAGAGTTTCCCAGTGGGAAAAGTATCTTTTGCCTCAATCATTTTTGAAAATTCCAGTTTGAGATGTCAAAATCTTTTCTCCCAGATGACCATCCCTTTAAATGCTGTGATTGTATCTTGGCTGCACTGAGTTGGATTTCACCAGGAACAACTTCTCAGTGTTTGTTTTCCTATTAGCTAGAGAGGTTCCTCAGCAGACACGCTGCAGTTTAGTCAGGGAGGACAGTCCAGATTTGAACGCTGTGGTTAGATCCCTTTTTACTGCAGCCATGTTGCTTCACTGGTTTGTGTATGACAAAAAGATAACCCACTTTCTCCGTTGTGTTTTCGTTTTGCAAATGAGGACTTGTTCTTGGATGTTCCTTTCAACAGCAAATTACCTCTCACTTGAGAGAAGGTAGTGGAAGGAGCTTTCTTGTTAGACCAACCTCCCCTGAGACCTTTAACTGATGTATTTACTGTGCATTGTGGCCAACAGAGGCTGAGCCAGGAAATTCGTCTTCTAAATCTTTACAGAAAGAGACTGGGATTTTTTTCATTCATTTACAGCAGATAAGGTGATATTTAAGACATGTTTTTCCTTGAAAAAAGCTCAGTTGGGTAATTATAGCTGCAACACCACTTCCACTGTCATCTTTCTTCCTGGTTAAGATTTTGTGCCAATTCACACAGACAAGTTACTTAAAAGGGAGTACTCTCCAAGAACCAGCTTTTTATCTATTTTGCAGTTATAAAGAACCCTTTCCCAACACCATCCCTTATAGTAGTGCTATTTGCAGGCTCAAAGGATGGCTTGCAAATTCAGTGAACTGACCATCAGCATCCTATGCACTGGCATTGCATCTCTAAGCCTCAGCAAAAAGGGCAGCTGCCACTGGATCTCCTGAAGGTCTTCTGAGCAAGAAGCAAAGCACCTGCCTGGACTTGGGGGTGGAAACAGATCTAGGAATTAGCAACCACTATATTAAAAACAAAACAAAACAAAATAGGACAAATTCTGTATGCCCATATACACTTAACTCTGTAAAGAGTATAAAGACTTCAGGCTATTAGATTCACTAATTCTCCTTCTTGGTTTTCCCTTTAGAAGGTTGGTGACTTAGTGGCCCAAATCCAAGCAGATACATGCTATTACTGTGCTCCCATTCCCCACCCTTTCTGAGGCAAGAGAGAAAGGAACAGACCTTAGGAAGGATGCTCAGTTCTGGGCTTGCAAACTCAGAGCACTCCCACCTGCTTTTGGTAGGCATGCAGAAACTGTCCTTAAAGATCCCAGGCTCCTGGTACAGCAACCAATTTTTCACCTCTGTTCAGGCAATCAAAATATTAAGCTTATCCTGAACACACAAAATCTGGCATTTCTTTTCTTCGTATGCCATTGTGTGTGTAAGAGGAAAGAGTGTGGATCAACAGCTGCCTTTAGTCAACACAGTCAATCGGCTTAAGAATGTAATCATCTAGAAAAAGGAAGGGAGGCTAAACTGCTGTCACTTGCTTCTAATAAAAGTTACAGCATTAAGCACCAGCGGGAGACAGGCTTTTGTTCACTCAAAGTGAGCATTTGGCTCTCTGCGTGCCTTACACTGTGGCAACGCTCTACACTGAGAAGGGCTCTTACAATGGAGCAAACTTGTAGGAGACGTTTATTCAACATGCTACTTACTCTGCCATTCATTTCCAGTGTCCCTGCTAGTTTGGTGAACATTAGCGCTTGCATAAAGCTTCCCTGTCTTCCACCACCTAATTCTTCATTGTTAGGCACAATCCAGTGGTTTTGTTTCTTGGATTTTGGGGGGTTTCTTTTTTAAACAGCAGCTGGTTGGGCTTGGCACAGTGATTACTGTTGTGTCATAAATTCAGCACAATGGCTGCGCTGCAGGACCAAGCAGACAGGCTGTGAGGCAGCAAGGCCTCGCTTAAACAAAAGAGAGCTTTGGTAAATGGTGATGTTGGCCAGGAAAACTATTAGAAAATGCAACAAAGTATGGGCTCATATCACTGGATTTTAACATGCCCTTCCCTTTAAATATAGACTTAGCTGCTTTGGGATCCTGTTTTTTTCAGTGGGTTAGCTGAGTTTACTTCTCACATAGCAAGCATTAGGAAGGATCCTAGAGTCCTGTTCACCCACAGAAGAGAGGAACATTAATTCAGATTTCCCCATTGCCCAATGGGAATAAGGACTGATATGGGAAATAGGGCACATTGGAGTTAGTGCTTACCAGATAATTCAGGTCTTTGTGTCCTTTCTGAGACCATCAGGGAGTTTATCAGCAACTGTGGTGTCCGCTGTAAAGTGCAAGAAGAGAGTAAAATCACTTGGACAGATAAACACTGAATAGTTAACTGAAAGTTATTCTTTTTCAGTATTGCTAAGGCACTGGGATGAAGCAAGAAAACCAAGACTAGGACAACTGATCAGGCCATGACAAGAAATGTTTGATATCCAAGTCCAAGACGAAAGCCAATAAACAAAACCAAAAAGTATTCATAACTAAACCAACAATTCTGGCTGATCTACTGGCTGTTGTTTCTAGGAGGAATCCTGAATCTGATGAGTTTTCTACATACTTTACAAACTAAGTAAATATGAAAATAGTGTTATAGCTGTCCACATTGTAGCAATGATGGCGAACTGGAAGAAAAAGGCTACCCTTTCTATACAGGATGTAAAAAAAGGACTATTTTAGCCTCTCAGTGGACAAAGCAAGACTCCTAGACTTCATTTTATCATTTCTTCTTTCTCTTATGCTACTGTTTGTAACATCATCAATATTTGGGGAGCTTGGGATGACAACCTATTAAGATTCAGTTAAGCATCTGCTTTGCTGCTTCTCTGAACCAGCTCTTGCACTCCACTTCATATACAGATCACTTGGAATTATTAAAAGCATTTAACAAGTGTTTAATGTACGGCAACATTGAGCATATCCAAGATGCTGGGATCAGCCCTTGAGAGAAAGCTAAGTGAGGTATTTCTGGTAATGTCCGATGCTAATACACACAGAATTTAACTGTACTCAGTGGGTAAACACAGACTTTAACTGTAACTAACCGCAGTTTGCTGCCCTTTGTGGTGAGAAACTCTTGTCTGTGCAGGTCAGAAGCCACAGTATGCCTTGGATACCCAAAGAGAGTTTTCTCACCTGAGCAGTATGCTGCCAAAGTCTTGCTGCGTAAGGTATAAGTTAAGGGGTTCAGTGGCAGTCATGGGTAAGGTGTTGTTCAGCCCAGAAGTTCGACACTGAAATTCGAGCGACAGCCTGAGCCCACCAAGCCATTCAGGGAAGGCAAGAAGAGCAGCCTTTAAGCCTGACAGTTCTGCACCTCCCTGGTACAGTAATACCAGAAACATGTCATAGGAAGATTTAAATAGAAAGTGTTCCATTTAATGGGATTTTGGTCACAGTACTGTGGATCTCTTTAGCAGCATAAAGTGTACATTTGAAGCACTGCCCTTTTGCCTTAAACTTCTGGCTCGTTTTATTTTGCTAGTGCCTTAATGGTGGGCACCCATTTTTTTTCCCAAAGGGAAAAATGATCTGCAGCACATAGACAATTTGATGACTTAACATGCTGCACTGATGACTCCTGAAGGCAAAACACCAGCCACTGCCTCTGCACCTTATCTATGTGCTAATATTATGGGATTAATTATGGGATTGTACAGGTAATTTCATTGAACAAGAACCTTACACAACACAATTAACATGGCATTGCTTCAATTGAAGATTTTGCCTTCGGCTTCTTCAAAATCCTTGTTACTCCAACTCCTTTTTACTACACTGAAGAAGCTCAGGGTTTGTGTGTGGGACCTGAGATGTGGACAGTAGTGGGGGTAAAACAGATGACAATAACTGGCAAAGAAGACAGGGAGGGAGGCTGATGAGAGGGGAAGAAGTAAAAGAGTGAAAGTATGTCTCTACCTTTTTCGTCACAGCATCCTTTGCTATCATGTGCCTCAGTTCCAAGTATAAAATGTCATGATGCATGGAGGAGCTGCCCAGTCCCACCTGAGATAATCATATTTCTTCCATTCAACAACCTGCTCTCTTTCCTAAGGCAGACAGTAACCCCAAGAGTGGGTACTGCTTTTAGCAGTACTGCAACATTCAAACAGAAATCAATTTTAATAAATTCAGGATACACGATTCTCCTACCACCAGGAATACACGGTTCTTGATCAAGTCCCACCTATTATCTAGAGCTCCTTGGAGGCCCTTCTGTGCCCTAGGTCCAGTGGTGCACTCCCTCCCCACACAGAAATTGATGACAGCGTATTCATTTCCAGTCTTCGGGCTGGTCACCATCCTTGTAAGCAGAAATATATCTTCATTACCCTACTCCACTCCCTGGTTCCCCATCAGGGATTTAATGGTGTTTTTATAGAAGCCAGTAGCTAATAAATGTTCAATATTTGCTTATGGCTATAACATATCTGAAATTTTTAAATGCAAGAGGAGAAACTAAGGGGGATTGGTAACATGAAGTAATATAATGCAAACGTGATATGCAAATCACACTCTCATTATAAAAACTATGGAATTGCCCCATAGATAATACTTTGCACAAGCACAGGCGTTTGAGGGCAACAGTGAGGATGGGCCATTCTGTAAAATCAGAGTTGTCCTTTTATAGGCACAGGCCTCCACATGGCATAGAACTATATTGCTAAATAACTGAAATAAACATTAGTACTTTAGGTTGAAATAAAGTTAGGTCCTCTGTATTCTGCTCACTAAGCAAGTAATTGTGCACTAACAACCTCAGTGCAGGCATATTTGCAGCACCTCCCACTGATGTGCTGATAACCCTCTTATTTTCCCATCCTTTTGATCATAGAATCATAGAATAGTTAGGGTTGAAAAGGACCTTAAGATCATCTAGTTCTAACCCCCCTGGTGTGGGCAGGGACACCTCACACTAAACCATGCCACCCAAGGCTTTGTCCAACCTGGCCTTGAACACCACCAGGGATGGAGCATTCACAACCTCCCTGGGCAACCCATTCCAGTGCTTCACCACCCTCACAGGAAAGAACTTCTTCCTTATATCCAGTCTAGACTTTCCCTGTTTAAGTTTTAACCCATTACCCCTTGTCCTATCACTACAGTCCCTAATGAAGAGTCCCTCCCCAGCATCCCTATAGCCCCCCTTCAGATACTGGAAGGCTGCTATGAGGTCTCCAAGCAGCCTTCTCTTCTCCAGACTGAACAGCCCCAACTTTCTCAGCCTACCATCTTCGTATGGGAGGTGCTCCATTCCCCTGACCATCCTCGTGGCCCTTCTCTGGACTTGTTCCAACAGTTCCATGTCCTTTTTATGTTGAGGACACCAGGACTGTACACAATACAGTGATGTTTGTCTCTCCAAGCCACTGCACAAGACCGTACACCAAAACATTTCACACGCTTGCAATGAGCTGCCTTAGGTACCTTCTTATCTCCCCACTGGCGCCCCACCACCCTCTGCCAATGGCACGTCTGGAAAAGGGGGTTCCCATGGGCCATGCACAGCTAAGCTGCTTGTGCTTTGTGTTGGCAACAGTTTTCCAGCTCTTCTTTGTGCCCAGGAAAGCCCCAGCAGGTGACACTTCCTGTTTCCAGTGGTGACGCTGCCAAGCCTCTTTGTAGACCCAGCTTTGCACTGTTGAAATCCTTGTACTCACTTTAGCGGAAGGAGTTTTGGCCATCAGAAGAGGCATGACTACACCAGGTGCTTTTAAAGATTCAAAGACTTCCTTCTCAGCACATGTAGTTCACCCTTCAACAGCTTTCACTTGAGACCTCCTCTGAATACTTTTTCTGTTCTACTTTAATCTTCTTCCTCCTCAACCTCTTATTTGCTTTGATACATCACCTACTTCCAAAGTTTCTCTGTCCTGTTACCTGTTCCATTTTTGCCTTTTATCTTATGCCAGCAGCAGCATTTCCTTGGCCTTTACGCAGACGTTCACCTGATGGCTCTGTTTCAGAATTCCACTTTGAGCTTTTAAGAAAAATAATTAAAATAAAAAATAAAAGTCACAATTCATAGCATTTGCTAACAGCTACTACTATGTGGTACCGAAAGTAACATTTTCTCCCCTTAAGAAGAGCAACCAGCAATGGACCAGAGCATCCTATTGAGTTATTCACTTTTTATAGGCTAGCTTTTTTGATCCATCTTAATTTATGTGTGCCCCACCTTTCAGTTGAAATCTTGTCTTATTGCTCATCTCCTGCTACAACAAACGAAGAGCTCGTGTGCTAAAGAACAATTATTAGCATGACTTTTCTTGATTAAAAATGAAAAAGTGATTCAAAAAGACTTTTTTGTTATTTTAAGGGCTTCTTTGAGCTCCCGAAATCTGAATTTCATGGATGAATGACAGGGCAGTACTTCTGAAGTGTAGTAATACGCACATTATCCTGTGGTGGTCCTGTAAGAGCTACCCTAATCACAAATGGTGCATATTAATAAAGGTACTCACCAGATGAAAGAGAATGCTAAAAAACAGGTGAAGCTTGATGGAATTAATACAACCAACTTTGAGTCGTGCTCAGATTGAGTCAAACAGCTTCCAGGTTCACTTCTGCAAGAGGGGGAGGAGGAAATCCTGAGATGACAGATGATGTGCACAGCAAAGCGCTCTCTGAAGAAAGAAATAAATCATTTATGTACAGTATTCACTAAAAACTGCAGGGGGCAAAAGACTGCAGGTTTTCCTTTCAGTAAGGAAGAAAAATGCATGTGTAATAACTGCAGCTGCAAACATACACAGTACACAGAAAGTCAGTCTGGTTAAGAGTCAGTCCCTTCCCCATGCAGGAATGTGGCTAAGTTACTCCTGGGATACTCCTGTACTAATAGTATTGGGATGGACTTGCTGCAAAACAAAAGGAATTTCTACCTTTCTCTTTTAAACTTGTGGATTTCTATTAACAGTCCAAATTCCACAATTACCCACACTAACAGGCATGTGCACACAGTCCATCTCCTTAAACATGGGAAACAGCCACAGAGCATACACAGAGCAGCAGACAGAACCGGTTGGATGGGATTTGGAGGAAGGGGGTGGGTAGCCCTGCTGCAGTGCTCTCACTGTTGTTGGACTC
Organism: Pezoporus occidentalis; assembly: GCF_034315485.1. Lineage (NCBI taxonomy): Eukaryota > Metazoa > Chordata > Aves > Psittaciformes > Psittacidae > Pezoporus > Pezoporus occidentalis. The sequence goes on from NW_026915724.1 coordinate 13,246,497, forward strand.
ATTAGTTCAGCAATGTCAGTGATTTAAGCAGCTGTTGAAACAACCATGTTCTGGGTAAGTTTTTTGCTTTTCCTTGCAAGACAAAACACAGTTCAGAACTGCAATCCTCTGACTGTCAAACCTCATAAAGCAGACACCCGTTTATGTGTTTAAGCACACAGGAAAAACAAACTGCTATGGTCTAATGTTGGATGGCCAAGGCCAGCTTGGATGGGGCTTTGAGCAACCTGGTTTAGTGGAAGTTGTCCCTGCCCTTGGCAGGGAGGGGGGGTTTGTAACTGAATGAACTTTAAGACCCTTTCTAACCCAAACCATTCTACGATTCTATGAATGAATGGCAATGGATTGAAAAGCATTCTATGTGTTGGTTCCCCCTCCTCATGTTTTGATTGTTATTGCTTGTACTTCTGTAATCTGCAGGACCCTCTCCCCAGCCAGAGAAACCTCCAAGTGCAGGGGCTTCCCTGCAGCCCTGGGGCTCAGCGCTGCCAGTGCCTATCCCTCCTTCTTGCTCCTCCAACATCGATCCTGCACTGAGGCAGGAGGGCAGGGACCACATGGCTGCCATGATCCAGCCATTTCTGGCTGGTGTATGGTCCCTTGATCGTTATTAGCCCTGATAGAGGAGCTCTGAGAGACCACTACTGATCTCTGGCTGAGTCACCTCAAAGAAGGAACGGCCTGTAGCTCTTTTTGGCCTCTTTCCCTGAGTTATGGTCCCAGGGGTCAACTGCAGCAGAGTACCTGGATGTCTCATACACCAAAGTAACAGAAACACTATGCATCATATGCATTCTTAGAAGTGCATTAATCATTGTTAAGATATGCTTTTATACATTTGAAAGATCTGATTTTTTCAGTAGTAGCATCTGTTCTTTTCAGTGGGAAGTTTGTGACTAATGTATTTGCACCAATCACAGTTAACAGAGCGGAGACCATAAACACACTTGCAAGTCAATGTAGTGACTAATGTATAAGCCTGCCTGCTATGTACATGGAGGCAAGAAAACCCACCCAAAACCCAGGTTTCCAGGGGAAAAATGACCCCATAATGAAACATGAGGACATGGTTTTCAACAGCAGGTGCTGTGCCTGATAGAGCTTGGCAACGTAGCTTTCTCCTGCTGTCAGCAGTACAGCACCAGTTTACCCCACTTAGGCACTGGGCCCTGTGTGTCTGAGAGGGTAAAGTCTCACATGGTTGTCGGTGTTCCTCAAATACCCTGGCCTTGCATCTGCTGGAGGCAAGGAAACAGTGGCATATCTTATCTCTTGGAGCCCTTGCTGCGATAGCTGGAGCGCACATGTTGCTGTCAGCTAAACCCACAAATGGCTTAATGGCAGGTACATAATAGCCCGTTAGTAGAGGTTTGCCTGGGATGCTGGCAGGTGTTCACATGAAATTTTGCCCTGCTTGCCACAGCATAGGACAGCCAGCACCTGGCAACCTCCTGCCGAGCAGCACGGTCTTTAATTGCTCCGCAGCGGCAGCAGCAGCTGTCACCAACCTTGTTAAATAAACAACAGGTTCTGCACCTGCCTGAGCAGGATCCCAGCCCTGCTCCCAGCCAGCCGGCGGGCACACAGGTAACCCTGCCTTCCCCACAACACAGCCTCGGGGGTTAGTAGGAGTCTATCCATACTGATTTGTCCTTCAGCGGCAGAGGTTTGCCCTGTGCTTCTCAGGAGTATTTCATGGAGCCAGGAGACGTGAAAATCTCCTTAATTAGATTTGTGGTTTATGGATGGTTCTTGTCTCTATATGCATACACACACGTACACGCACATACACACGCAGATACACATATACGTATGCATACGCATGCACATGCACATACACATACATAGACGCCAGATGTACAGGCACAATGGTAATGAAAGAAAATATCTATGGCACCATAGCCAAGTGCCAGTGCCTTGTAGAGTGCTTTGGCACAGTGCAGAACAATTCCGAGTAGCTTGTGAGGATCCAAAGCCCTGGTGTAGGACAGGACTTTTTATTCTCCAAGGAGCGTAGCTGTGCAAAAAGCCTGATTTTTGTTAGGTATAGCCACCAAAGACAAGAGATTGTATCCTGACTTGTAACACAGGAGCTTATGCTCTCAAAGTCATAAATGATTGTTTTATCATTCTCCTTTCTATCAGGTTTAATCAAGTCTTGGTGTCTTGTTAGAGGCTACCGTAAATACACCTGCCTGGATCCACAGACTTAGCAAATCAGGAGCAACAGTGAAGAGGAGGAGAAGAAGCTACTTACCCTCTGCCAGGATACTTCCCATCAGGTTATTTCCCCCCCCTCTTTCATGCTGCTGAAGAAGACATGCTCTGATGGACACCATAGTTCTCTTCTGGCTTCCAGCCAGTGGCTGGTGCCTGAAGAGGCTGCATATGAAGCACAAGTGAGTAAAAATGAATAAAGGCAAAGGTCCTTGTGATTCACGCATAAAGACAAAGCCACTGAAGGAGACAAAGTGTAAGACAATGGAATTCCAGGTGAATGCTTGAAAAAAATGCAAATAAAATACACCATCCCAAACAGGTGACAAAATATCAAGATGGGCCACTTAACAGCAGTATGGAACTTAGCTTGAGCAGCACTCCAAGATCAGGGCACCATGTTAAATGGGCTCCCTTCTTTTGATCCATAGAGTAAGATTTCCTCCATTTACATGTTTTCTTGAAAATTAAAAGGCAGAAAATACTTAGTGGCAGCTCTTACACCGATTTCTAACACAGAGACACAGAAAAGACCATCTGTTGGGTCTCTCAGCTACAAGAGAGCTGAAAAGAAAAAGGTGAAACAGGAGCACTGCATCTATTTTGTAGCTGTATATCCATCCAGACATATGGCTATAATAACTATGCTTTGGGAGCATTAAATTCCTGACAGGTACAAGTTATTTACTACTAATGGTTCACAAAAGCAAGCTGGCACAGCAAATCCCCTTCACACAGTCATACAGAGCTTCAGGTCTAAGAAACCAGTAATGATCATCAAGAGACTATTATTTGCATTTAATTATTTTCCAATAAATTGACATCAGCCTGCTTTGCAAACATAGCTGGTTATAAATACAGTAGCTGCTGTTGAAGCAGGATACTGAAAGGCCTGTGTGCCAGCAGTGACCACAGACTCTTTTCATGCCCTGCCTTTCAAATTCCATGGTGCAGCAATCACTGCCCAAGTAAAATGCTGTATTTTTAATAGATCCCCTATTAATTACACATACAAGTGACAAAAGTGATTTTATTGAGCAGAAGTGCAGGTTTCAGCTTAAGTAACACGGAGGGAATACTACCCCTGGCTGTTTGTGGGATCACGTTGCCTTCTAGTGGCTGGCCCCAGCTCCCTCGTACCAGAAAGGTTTCAGGATTGTCTTTCATAAGCTCGTCTAGACAGCAGGATATTTTCTTAATTACTTCTAGGGGAGAATCAACTATCCAGCAAGACTCATGCTCTGTATTGCTTAGGAGGCAAGAAAGAGCAGACAGAAGGAAAATCCCTTTTATTTTGACACGTTACGGTTTGAGTGTCTTCCAGGAGAAATTTTGAATATCTCTCCAAAACCTGCAGCAAGCCAAAGAAATGGAAGTTTATCAGCTCATGGTGCTGAAGAGGCCTGGGTCTCCTGCAGGAGCACTCACAGGGAAGGAAAAATTTAAAAAATCAAGAAAAGTGAAGTAAATTTTTCCAAAACACTGATTGCACAACACCCATGAGAACCGGAGCTGAAGGAGAGCTCCACGGCCAGGTTTGCTTACTGGACACAAAACCATCTTAGTAAGTGGCGAAAAAACAGGTATTGTTGAGAATCAGAAATAGATTGGTAAATATTTAAGTCAATAGATTCAGGATATGGAAAGCAGGAGAAAAAGAGAGATGACAAAGCCAGATGGGGCAGTCTGCCTTCTCAGATATCCTGAAGGAACAATTCACTACTGAGGCAGTTAACCAAAGCTCTTTTTATCTGCATTATTCTTTACCTGAAGTGGCTACACGTCAAATGCAATGCTCCATCAAAATACTTCGTATGGGCTTCATGTTGATAGTACCTGTTACCTTCAGGATCATCTGCAGGGCTGGGTTCTACAATGCTTATATGCAAATACAAGAAGAATATAAGAAAATACAAGAAAAGCCATTAGAAGAAGAGAGATTAGGAATGACTGCAAGAAAACAGTGACTAAGGTACATCACTGAAAGGGAAAGACTCATGAAAATGGCCAAGGCCATGGACCATTTGAAAAAACAGAAATATGGAAGTAAATGTTTTTCCTCCTTCAATATTCAAAACTAAGGCTGGGATTAAAATAGAGGTTGGACACAAAGAACAGGAGGAGAAGAAACAGAATTACAGCTGAAAATTAGAAGCAGAAGTCAAATCATCGGGGAACAAAGACTGGATCATAAACTCAGAGGGTGAAAGAAAATGCAACAGTAAGTAAAATGTAAGGGGCCTGTTACAAGAGAGCTGAAGAAAATGAAAAGAAAATGTCAAGAAATTTGAAAGAAAGACTTTCAATTGCACAGGCTGCAAGGAGCAAGTGGTCAAGGACAGATGCATGAGCCTGGAGAAGAATCCAGTCAGTGATTCAGCACTCCACTACCACTCTCCTGCTTCAACAAATAAAGAGTTTATCATTTCGGGAGAAATAAGGCCTTTGGTATTTATGAGCATTGATTAACATAGCTAAGGAAATGAATGTTTAAATCAAAATGGGTTGTTTCCCTTCAAGCTATTTTATTCATGTATGGAACAGCATTATATAATAAATCAGATTAGACTGTTGCATAGTCCTCCCTGTTGGCTTCATAATCTATGAATATACTTGCAACACATGGCTGTGTCATTCCCACCTGCTCTACAAAACTCTGCTCATGCACACATTGCATACATAATATTGAAAAAAGTAACGCATACGTGAGCAGCAACTGCCTTCAATGCAATCTGCACCAGATAAACGTGACAGAGACGAGTTATACACATGAATACACCATGAAAAATCCAAGTCTGTTTCTTCTGTTCAGAGATCTGAATACTGACCCTTGGGGATCTGCCAGTTTGAAGAATGTAGCTCATCTTCCTTGAATATCCAAGCAGCAGGATTGGTGGAAATATAGGTTTCCTGTCCTCCAAGGTGTTTATTACATAACTGAAACTCTGAAACTCCTGCAAAGTATGGGACATTAATTGGTAGACATTGGTATACCTTTGTTTTTGAACTCAGTAATACAAAATTGGAGGCTCCTAACTGGATTTATGCATAGTAAGATCGCATGACTTACTATGATCCCTTTCCCAAAAAGATTGCCATCAAGTAAGTGACGTGCTTTGTAGAATATTCCTTTCCATTCGTCCAGTGAAGGAACAGATGCATACAAGACTGAATTTCACCTACTAATTGCTATTTCTTTTACCCCAGAGGCCATTGGTCAGCTTTTTTCCCTTGTTAGGTTCTTGGGTGACATCTTACTGCATGATAATTGCAGAATGACTTGAAACACACAAATACAGTCTTCCAAATTGTCACCTGAAAACTCAGGTCACAGAGAAAGTTGTGGCTCAAAAGTTAACAGCATTTTCTAAGGAAGTGTCACCTAAAGTGTTCAGAGGTCTACCTCCTGGAAAGAGAAAATACCCCAGACTTCTATAATCACTCTGAGCTAGCTAATGGGATGATCTTGAATGCAATATAGAATCATAGAATCATAGAATTGATGTCTCTCCAATTTAGAGAGAAGGATGTCCTGTGGGACAGTGTCGAACGCCAGGTAGATGACATCAACTGCTTTACCCCTGTCCATCAGTTCTGTAGCCCCATCATAGAAGGCCACCAAATTGGTCAGGCAGGATTTCCCCTTAGTGAAGCCATGCTGGCTGTCACCAAGCACCTTGTTGATTTTCATGTGCCTTAGCATGCCTTCCAGGAGAATCTGCTCCAAGATTTTGCCAGGCACAGAGGTGACACTGACTGGTCTGTAATTCCCTGGGTCATCCATTTTCCCCTTCTTGAAAATGGGGGTTATATTTCCCTTTTTCCAGTCATCAGGAACTTCACCTGACTGCCATGATTTCTCAAATATGATGGCCAGTGGCTTAGCAACTTCATTCGCCAGCTCCTTCAGGACCTGCGGATGGATTTCATCAGGACCCATGGACTTGTGCACGTTCAGATTTTTAAGATGGTCTCGAACCAGATCCTCTCCTACAGTGGGCCCAAGGTCTTCATTCTCACAGTCCCTGCATCTGCCTTCCAAGACTTGGGTGGTTTGGTCAGAGCCTTTGCCAGTGAAGACCGAGGCAAAGAAGTCATTCAGAAACTCAGCCTTCTCCAAATCCCGTGTAGCCAGTTCTCCTGAGAGCTTTCTGAGGAGGACTATGTTCTCCCTAGTCTGTTTTTTATTTGCTATGTACTTGTAGAATCCCTTCCTGTTGTCTTTAATACCTCTAGCTAAGTTTAATTCTAACTGGGCCTTAGCTTTCCTAACCTGGTTCCTAATTTCCTGGACAACATCCCTGTACTCTTCCCATGCCACCTGTCCTTGCTTCCACTTATTATAAGCCTCTTTTTTCATTTGAATTTTCCTCAGCAGCTCCTTATCCATCCCTGGAGGTCTCCTGGCCCTCCTGCTGCACTTCCTTCTGGTTGGGATGCAACACTCCTGAGCTTGTAGCAGGTGATCCTTGAATATCAACCAACAGTCTTGGGCCCCTCTGCCCTCTAGGGCTGTATCCCATGGAACCTTCCGAAGCAGGTTCCTGAAGAGGCCAAAGTCTGCTCTTTTGAAGTCCAGGGCAGTGAGCTTGCTGCACGCTCTTCTCACTGTCCTGAGGATCTCAAATTCGAGCATCTCATCATCGCTGCATCCAAGTTGCCCTGGAACGTCACATTTCCAACGAGCCCTTCCCTGTTGGTGAGCATGAGGTCAAGCATGGCACCTCTCCTTGTCGGCTCCTCTATCACTTGCAGAAGGAAGTTGTCTTCTACACAATGGAGGAACCTCCTGGATTGCTTGTGCTGGGCTGTACCGTCCCTCCAACAGATGTCAGGGTGGTTGAAGTCACCTATGAGAACAAGGGCCTGTGAGCGTGAGGCTTTTCCTATCTGTCTATGGAGTGCTTCATTCCCAGAGACGTCTTGATCAGGTGGTCTGTAACAGATCCCCATAGTAATGTCTCTCATTGCTGTTCTTCCTTTAACCCTGACCCACAAACTGTCTGTTAACTGCTCACCTGTCCCCAGACAGAGTTCCATACTCTCCAGCCTATCCCTAACAAAGGGCAATTCCCCCTCCCCGCCTGCCAGGCCTGTCTTTTCTAAAGAGCCTGTAACCTTCCATTCCAACACTCCAGTCATAGGAGCCATCCCACCATGTTTCTGTGATGCCTATTATATCATACCCCCATAAACTTGCACACATCTCTAATTCCTCTTGTTTGTTCCCCATGCTACGGGTGTTTGTATAGAGGCATCTGAGCCGAGCTCCAAATGAAGCCAGCTCATTGACTGGAGAGGCTGGAATATCTCTACATCACTCCTAGCATTTATTATAGGTGCTGGCAACTGACTGGGTGTGTTGGGATGGAATGATGCCCCCCCTCCCCCAACACATCTAGTTTAAAGCCTCCTTGATCAGTTTGGCAAGACTCCTAGCAAAAACCAGCTCCACCAGCCCCCAGTAGACCTGGCCTACAAACTTGGGTCCCATGTTCAAGACACTGAAACCCCTGACTATGACACCACCCTTTTAACCATTTATTAACCTGACCAACCCTCCTAGCTTTTTTTAGGTCCTCCCCTGTACCCTGGATAATTGATGAAAAGACCACCTGAGCTCCAGAGGCCCTAACCACCTCTCCCAGGGCTCTGTAGTCCTTCTTTATGTTCCCCAGGCTACCACTATCTATATCCCTAGCACCCACATGTATCACCAGGAGTGAGTAGTAGTCCGTGGGACTTACTAGAGCAGGCAGACTCTCTGCCACATCCCTGATCCATGCCCCTGGTAGGCAACGCACCTCCCTTGAGACCAGGTCAGGCTGACAGAGCAGTGCTTCTGTCCCTTTCAGTGTAGTCCCCTACTACTACTACGACCCGCCGCTCTTTCCTGGCACCATCAACATCAAGCCTGTATGAAGAATTTTGTTGAAGAAGTCAATATTTTTTAAGTGTAGCCACATTAGATGAATCTGTTTTTACATGCAGATAAAAAGAGTTTGGCTGCGGTAAACAAAAGAATGCATTTGGTATACAGTAATTAATCAGTTTGCCACTAACTGGAATAGCACCTCTAAAAACAATAAACTTACCCCTAAACTTGAGAAAACTATCCAACTTTAAAAACTGCAATGTGTTTTTCTCCAAGGAAGATGAAAAACTCCCCTTCCAATATGTTGATAAACCCGATAAGGCAAAGGAATTTATATTTAATAATTCTACAATATGATCTTTCCAGAAAGTCATAGCATAGGTCAAATGAGCTGTAGTTGTGAGACTGAAAGCAGAAAAGAAAGTGGAGTTCGGGTTTTAAATATAAAATCATTGGAATTCTGTTAGATGAAGTAGTGCCAGGGGAGAATTCAAAATGTCTTCAATATTTTTCAGGTTTATCATAGCACATTGAATAAAAATCAAAATGGCTGTTCCTTAATCTTCCAGAAAGCATTAATAACCAAGGTAGGCAATGTGGAACAATATTACTGTTCATGTCTATGAATTTAGACATTCACACCACCATTCTGCTTTTCTAACTTCATTTATTTAATGAGAGACAAAAATAAAGGCTGGTAGCCCTTGTGTCAGCATCCCCAGCTGTGCTTCACAGGAGCAAGGTTCTGTCCCCTTGTGGCAAAAGCGTTTTCTTCCCAAGCAGGTTGTTCTTATTTTCTAGTGTAAACTGAGCTGCAGCACTATGTAGCTCACTGTGTATATAGCAATTCATTATTATTCTTCTCATATTGCCATCAAGGCAAAAAAAAAGAAAATCAGTCCCCTGGTACCCTGTCCCTGGCACCATATTAGCCTCTCTATTTGCAGTCAATGGGAAGTTCATCTCAAAGTGGTAAAACTCCATCTTGGACTCAGAAAAAATGACAGTATGTGGATGGCTGATTTCATATGAGGAATCCTAAAATATAAACCAAGCAGCTTTTCTAGGAGGAATCCCACTCTAAACAAGAGAGAGTTGATTCATCAGTTTGCTTCCTTTTAACTTGATCACTCACTCTCAAAATGAAGTGTTAAAAGAACATCATGTTTTTTAAAACCATGAGGAACTCAGTGATGTCTACATGCCATTCACTGTAGTCATTATGTTTTTCTGCTCACACTTGAAGTTAGCTAGAAGCAAGTGAGCTCTGAATGAATGCTCGATAGCTGTGCTTGTATAAAGCTGGGCCCAAGCTAATAAGCCTTGCTAAGAATCAATATTTTGTTGTTCTGTATGTTGGAGACACATTAACATGGCTATGTAGCTCCAGCAAGGCTCTAGCATCAGTGAAGTGAGCTCATGTCTGCTTGGGGTATGTGTGTATAAATTCAGAGGCTGAGGGAATAAGAGAAGCAAAGCAGAAGGTTTTACGTGCTACAAACAATAGACAATGCCTGTGCTGCAGTCATCCCCAGCACCTCAGTCAGCACAGTCAATCTGCTGTTAGTGAGGAGGCACCAACTAATCCTTCTGCATCACGTCTCAGGGAGCATACAGCCATATGACAGATTCCAGAGTCACAGCTTCATCTCTGGTCTGCTCTCGAGACAGCCCAGCTGTACCCCACGACTGCTGCAGGGGCCAGGTTATAAAGCCAACAATTGGCTTATTGTCAGTCTTAGTTTTCAGCCACAGATTTGGTCTCTTCTTTTACAAATATTATAATTAAGGTGATGTGAATGCTTAGTAATCCTGATTTACAATAATGACATATTATCCATTCCTAATTGTTATTCAATATGAATTGTCTCCTTGGAACACCTGATAAGAACAAGTCTTAAAAGCAAGAACCAGGACAACTACGTAGGATCTCAGACCACTGAGGACAGGAAAAGAGAATGTCCACCGGAGTCAGAGGAGGTAGCAGTGCAAGCCAGTAGAAGAGAGGCTCCACTGTGCCTCTACTTCTTCATGGAAACTCCATAGCTGTAACACCAGCTCTGCATCTGATGCATCACTCTGGAGTGTGAGACACCACATGTCAGAAGTGTGCTGTGAAACATATGTTCATGTTTTCCCTTTAAGACAGAGTATTTCACATTTCATTTTTTACATATACTTTAGATTACAGATGAATCTATTGTACCAAAATATTGGCAGCTGCTTTCCAACATGGGAGACTGCCTCCCATGTTCAGCAAACTCTCCAGGCTTTTGACTATAAAACATTTCAGCAGGGTCTTGTATATTGATATTCATCACCTGTACAGTTTGCATAACAGGCATGCGAACAGCCCAATCTATAATATCAGCTCATATTGACTAGCTATTTCTACCCTGAAGTAGGAATGTCAAGCTTCAATTGATTCATATTCACCTGCTTGTGTAAACATAATTCAAAAATAACATGTACAAGATAAAGCACATACATACATACATACATTCCTATGTGGAGTAACCCAGGGATGCACCATAGCACAAAACTGGTGTACCAGACAGAACTAGTCAATAAAATGCAAGGTATAACTTGCCATCTGAATACCCCATAAACTCCAACAGCCCCTGGCTGCTAAAAAGCTATAGGCCAGTAGCTCCCTGCAAGCCACTGGAAGGCCAGTGAGAAAGAGTACAAAATATGGCTGACTAAGTTGGGGCTGCCTGGGAGGAGGAGGAATCTAAGAAAGGACGGTGACTGGGACAAAGGGATGCTCTGCGTACCAAAATTACCAAAATACCTCTCTCTTTCCTCTAGATCAGACTGAAGAAAAGGACTCCCACCTACCTTGCACAACCGATTAGAAAAGGAAACTTAATTTGCATGACACAGTCTAAATATTTCATAGAATCATAGAATATCTCAAGTTGGAAGGGACCCGTAAGGATCATTGATCTCAACATCCTGCTCCTTGCAGGACTATCTAAACCATATGTCTAAAAGCACCATCCAGATGCTCCTTGAACTCTGACAGGCTTGATGCCATGACCATTTTTCCTGGGGAGCCTGTTCCAGTGACTGACTGCCTTTTCAGTGAAGAAGTTTTTCCTAGTGTCCAACACGAGTTTCCTTTGCTGCAGCTTCATTCCTATCACTGGTCACCAGAGAAAGAAGATCAACACCTCCCTCTCTGCTCCCCACCTTGGGAAGTTGTAGACTGCAATGAGGTCACCCCTTGGCCTTTTCTTCTCCAAACTGGACAAACCCATGGACCTCAGCTACTTCTCACAAGTCTTGCCCTTGAGTTCTTTCACCATCTTGGTCGCCCTCCTCTGTACACAGTCTAATACTTTGATATCCTTACGCTGTGGTGCCCAAACTGCACACGGTACTTGAAACACATTGTGAATCACAGGACAGATGCTTAATGCTGTAGGAAGAATAGCTTTTACCTTAGTCCTGGGGAATAATGACAACAAAAAAATAATTAAAAACACAGGACAGTATTCATAAACTTGACTACATTTTTCTGCCTTTCTTTTGGTACCACCACAAAACCACTGACAAGGTTTTCCAGCTATTTTCTTACTTTGCTTTGCTTTCTTTTTAACTAAGTAAACCTCATTAAATCCAAAATCAAGTGGCTCAACACAAACATTGCCATTATAATGACAGTCTGAATGAAAAGAATGAAAAAGGTCATAGAGCTAAGTAGTTTGTTTTACAAAAGAGAAAAGAGTTCCTTGGGCAGAAGAGAAAAAGGCACTTCAGCTGTTGTCTTGTCAAGTCAGGCCTAGACCCTCATCCTCCATTTCCACAAACAATTCTCACTGACACTCTCCGCTGGTGATAAGAGGGACCATATTTTATCCACCAGCACCCTGATGCTGTAAGATCCGTGTGCCCCACATTTTTATCTATTGAGGTCTCATCATCTAATGTTTTCAAGGAAAAAAAAAGAAGCTCGATGAGAAGAAAAAGATATCGTAGAGCAGCTGCAGCTGTAATTGGCTGAAGGGCTAACAAATGACCTAATATTCTACTAGCGAGGATTTATCCAGCTGCTCACTGCTCTGATTAAATAGGACTAATCCATCAGGTGAAAATTGCTTTGCTGGCTCAAGAAATAAACTTACCTGTTTCTTAATTTTTCTTTAATTGCATTATGGGAAGATAAAGGTGCACTTCTCTAAACCTAATGTTTGCTCTAAATTATTAATGGATAATTTTGTAAATTAACACTTAAACCTACTCTCATGAAGCTCTCATGATGTTGCTCTTTCTGATCTTTATTTAAAACTGTGAATTAAAACAAAGCACTAGAAGTCACAGACTTCTGATCACTGAATATATTTCATACCAGCTGCAGAGCCTTTTCCAGTATCTGACCTCTGAAATAGGAAGCTACCACAGCTATAATTAGCATTTGATTGATCACAGTATATGCATATCATTGTTCCACTACCGATAAATGCTTTGCATTGTAAGATAAATATGCCCAATTAAATTGTAATCAATATGATTTTTGAAGTAATTTGGGCCCCATCATCAAAAATAATGTAAAAGGAATGTTAAAAATGATGGAACCTTTGACAGTTCTTGCCTTATTTCTGTTCTTTCTCCTGGCTCAGCATCTCAGAATCCTGCCCTTAAATCCTGGCTGGCACACAGGTTCCCTTTTCCCCTGACCACCTCAGTGTGTATGTGCCAGCCACAGACAGCTATTCTTCAGGATTCTGCTACTGGAACTGATGGAGCATTTTCCACCTCATCACCATCTTTGCCTTAGTCTTCCTCATACTGAGAAGTGTGATTCAAAGCCTCGAGTGTACTGCTATCAAAAGAACTAGAACTTCTAGTATCAGATAGTGTATTGCAGTATATTATACACCTTTAGCTAATTTCACAGTGCTTCAGCAAACAATATGGGTCTAGTGCTAGTAAGAATCACTTGATCTGATACTAATTCCTGCCAGCATATATAAAAACAACAGCAACAACAACAACCAACCAACCAAGCAAAAAAATCTAAAAAAAAGGAGAGAGAAAGGAAGAAAGCAGGAAAACTGAACAGTCCAGGAGCTTCCACTTGGAAGAGGCACTTGTTACAAATCCATTTAATGAGCAGAATGTTCCTTTTCCGGTGACATTTGTAAAAGCCAATTTCCAAAGCAGCATGTCTTTTTGCTCTGAAATATGTGACAAAGCTTCCCTATAAAGAGCTTAGCATCCATGCAAACAAACAAAAAATAGTCACTGTGGCAGCATTTTCTTTCCCCCATTGCTCAGGTGACCTCCATCAATATCATGTTTTATTTCTGTTCCATATGGCTGAAGTCATGTTTCAGGATCTTGCTCCTGGAGATTGCTATGGCTTTGGTTCTGGGACAGCTTCACTACTGAACCCATGAAACATAATGGAAATGCTGGAAGGTCCTTCAGGCGTGTTTGCTGGAATGGACCCTTAAAAGAAATAGAAGACCAGAGACCGAAGAGTTTATGAACGTAAGATCCAGCTTCCAAGTCTCTCTTAATTTTCAATACTCAATGTATTTTAACCACCAGAGAAATGGAACAGCAACCAAAGCTGTAACTTGACCTGTATTTCCCCAGATGGCAATATCAGAAACAGCCTTTACAAGATCTAACTGGCCAAATAAAAGGTCAGATTTTGGTGAATCGCACTGTTTCCTGGATCAGACAGAGTACCTCTGACAAGATGTCAGCATTAGAAGAGTTCACAGTTTTACCCTGTTCAAATCAATAATTGCAAGCCTACTACAAACTGTAAGTATACGATGAATCAAAAGAACCAGAGTATCAAAATGATTAATATTTACTCTTAATTTTAATTTACATTTCTGTTAATGAATCAAAAGTGTGCTTTTTAGAGGAAAAATCTGCAACCTTGCTTAGTCTGATTTCCCATCTGCTCAAAATGAAGGCAAAAATAGAAGAAAGCATTACCAAAAAGTGCTATTTATGTTAAGTGCAAGTGAATATTATTACTGAAAGAACTGTGTATAGATCTGGTCCTTCAGCAAGAAACTTTGACTTGAGCCAACCTACTGTCTTGCCCAAGGGACCCAATCACCAGCCATGGGCTCATTTCAGCGTTCCTGACATTTGGTCCTTAACTTTCTCTGACATCTGTGGGCCCCTTGGGACCAAGCTCTCCTGGCAGAACAGGAGAGATGGCAGCAGTTCCAGGGAATTGGTTTCTTGTGGGGAGAGCGAGTATTTTCTACTGCTAAAATTGGTGGTAGCCAGCTCCCTGCTATGATCTCTCCCCACATCTCATCTTCATCTTGAAGCTTACATGAAACCTGTGCTCTGTGTAAGCTCTGAAAAGCTGATCTAAAAGACATGTCAAGGCTTTTACTGTCATAAGAAACAGAGGCTCATAAAATTGTGATTGTTAAGCCTCTTCAGCCAAGTGAAGCAGGGGAAAAAATGTCTGTCTAAAGGTTTTAGTAAACACATCTGAATTTGCCATCTTGGATAACTGAGTACTGCAATAAAATGCCAAGGAGAGACTAATACATACTTACAGGCTACTAATTTCCCAGTTTCAATAAATTCGATATAATAAAATTGACAGATGCTGTTTTACCTACTCAAGTGATTCATGAAGGGCCTGAAACTGTGATGCTGCAACAAGATATGCCATCTGTGCTAGGTTTTGGGGTTTTATTTAAGTAAAAAGAACTGGCTGGCCAAAAACTGATGACAACACATGATTTGCCTAGCACAAAATGAGAAACTTGCCACCTTTGCTTATAGAAGTAAGACAATTGCTGCACTTGCTTATTATTTTGCTATTCATTGTCTACCCAGACTGTTATTTTCAAATGCTGAAAAGAAAGAAAAATAAATCCAAGAACAAATTGAAATTTAAACCAAAATCAGATATTTTTTCCTGTCTCTTTTTAAAATTATGTTAATTGGCATGCATTTTTAATGACAACATTAGCAGCAAGTAATAAAAAGTCAGCAGGATCTACACATGGATAAATAACAACACACTAATGATAATTACATAAACCTTCTGTGTAGTGACATGTGGGTCAGGAATTGAATTTGCACTCTCAAATTAAATCATCTATCAGGTCCCCATATCATCAGTAACAAATGTCACTGGTAGGTTTCATTCTCCCATATCCAGATTGCTCTCATAGCTCTGTTTGTTGACACCCACTAAAAGATTAGGTTTCAAGGCCAAATCTTGGCACCTAAAGGTACTCAATAGGAGCATTGATTGCAAGAGGGTAGCAACATTTGTGTTTCAGAAAAGAGCTTATTTCAGAAACTTGGAGAATGAAATTTCTGATTTATATGTAGGTATTTAGACAACCATTTCTGATAAAAAAGGTTCAACTTAAATACATGTGTTTACAGTTATGTACTGGCATAACTGCCTTGATGAAATAGGACCATTTTTCAAGTGGGTGACTAACAGCGAAGATTTAAAGACTAAGCAACGAGTTCTGAATTACTGAGATCAAGCAAATAGGGAATGATTGAAGGAAAGGTTGCCTTTAGTTTCAGAGAAAATACACATTTTTACCTCTTTTTTTTTTTTTTGACATAATGGGGTATACTTTCTTGTCATTATAGAGCAAGCTGGCAAAGCAGTTGAAAATAATTGTCATAAGATCAGCAGAACATGGGGCTTCCAAATAGGACTTTATTCTGCGGTACCAGGAAGCATTTGACAGAATAGTCCCATGAAATGGGCTGTTTGGGAGCTCTGAAAATGTCGTCTGCTCTGCCTTGCTTTAGGCACAGGTAGGAATATGGTTTGCTTACAAAGCCTATAGTCCTGGGCTACACTGACATATGAAAAATAAAAGCTAATTTAATACCTGTTGTACTGAGCATAACTGGCAGCATTTGCATAGCTGGGGGCTGCATGGGAGAAGGTCATGAGTTATCCAGGGCAGGTAACAGCTTTGAAACTGACGTGAGCTACTCATTGCCTGCCAAAACTTCAACATCAAAAGAGCACGTGGTGACTCTGTTCAAATGCATTTCAGGGAAAAACGGCAAATGCAAAGGGCAGGGGACACATGGGGAGATGCTTTCAGGCAGGTGCATGGAGGAGCCACAGGAAAGGATATGTTTTGGAGAATAGAGGTGACCCATGTCAGTATGAGGACAATCTCAAGGGACTGCAGCCAGAGGTGACCCATGCCATGGCAGGGGCACCCCTCAGGGACCATGGCTGTGGGTGGCCCTCACTGGAGCAGGGGAGAAATGAGGAAGGAGCAGCAGAAAGAAACTGCCAGGCACAGGACCTGCCTATGGGCTCAGTGAGGAGGGAACTGAGTATAATCCACAGCAAAAACAAGGTGAGATGACACTAATAAGAAGAGAGCAGAGATGTTTGCCTTAAGATAAGCCTGGGAAAGGAGAAGAAAAGTGGGTTACTTAAGTGTTTGTTTTCTCATTTATGTCACCCACCCCCAGCACCTGAAACAGAAGACGGTGTTAATTGGCAGTAAGTAAATCAAGTAAAAATTCTACCAGTTGAGACTGTTTCACCCATAACATCTGTGTCTTTTCAGCTGCCGTTGTTGAAATAGAAAAGGTCTAGTGAAATGTTCTGTCAGGCTTGACTTACAAATTTACAACGGATGATGGAGAATCCACCACAACTCTTGACGCTTCAGGACTTCTCTACCATTTATCAGCTTCCTGTCATTGTTTGAAACATATATTTTAAGTTGCTCAGTTTAGCTTCCAACCAGTAGATTCTGTTATACCTTCAACAAACAGAGTGAGCTATTAATAATCCATGTTCAAGTCACTTCTTTAACTACCTTCAATATTTAGATACTGTGAACCTTTAGAGTCTTTTATCTTCAGCTTTTCTAGTGTTTAAATCATTCTGCAGTTACTTGGCCATTTCTTAGTAGGTTTTCAGTGTTATACATTTGTTACAGGTACCTGAATTGGTGGGGTTTAGCAGCAGATGCACAGAAGTCAAACAAAGCAGTAATATTATGTCTACATTTCAATATAAATCTAAACAGCATTATCTATTGCCAAAAGTTACACTAATTTGTTAAAGTCAGTCTATTCAACTTGGTGATTACACATTGAAGGGTAACATACATTTAATACAGCCTTTCTGTCTGAGAACTTTACCTTGGGCCAATATTTGTTTTCTTAATTTGATATAGACTCATAGAACAGTTAGGGTTGGAAAGGACCTTAAAATCATCAAGTTCCAGCCCCCTGCCATAGGCAGGGACACCTCCCACTAAACCATGTCACCCAAGGCTCTGTCCAGCCTGGCCTTGAGCACCGCCAGGGATGGAGCATTCACAGCTTCCCCGGGCAACTCATTCCAGTGCCCCACTGTCACTCAGTTTTCATGGAGAAAACACCCATTTCTTTTCACAAACAGTGGGGAAGCCGTAGTTTCCTGAAAGTCCAGTTATACTTTTCAAAGTTCAGTCTGATTCTCAGAAAGGATAAACTAAAAATGGGGTTAATTATGTAGCAAAGTACAATACGCATTAAAAGTTGAGTATTGGGAAAATGTAGCCAGATAAATATTTCAAATAAAATGTAGAGAATAGCATTTTCTTCCCAGATTAACCTGTCCACTTTTTTTTCTTAAACTACCTGTATTAACTATGTATACAACATTAATAGAATGAAAAAGAATGCATAAAACATAATAGCCTGTCAGATCACCTCTCACCTTTTGAATATTTCCTGCCAATGTCAGAACTCCATCAAGAGTAACTTCTGATTTCAAGAAGTTATTTTTATCTAGAAATCCTAATTCCAAAAGTCTTAATAGACTTGGTGCAAGACAAAGCTGCATTCCTTGACGTGGACTAGAGAAAAACAGGTGATTAGCCCAGACAGAAGGTTGCTTTATATATCTGCACATCCACTTAAATAACTTCCTGGAGTGCAGTCACTTTTCCCAAAGCAATGACAAGACAAAAGGAGCGGTAAGTCACTGAGGGCACTTGCCTCATTCAGCGCTGTTTCAGGAGAGGCAGATATAGACTTATTTAAAATTGCATCTGCATGGCTAAAGGAATTTTAATTTAAATTCATTCAGTCTTAAAGTTCTGTGCCCATTTGCTACTTTGGAACAAGTATCATTGGGATTTACAGATCCATGAACTTTGGAGTGATTTTCACTTTTACCAGTGAAATGCTATGCAAACACATTTTTTACAAGCATTGTTCAGGCTTACTTCTCTTGGATATAGCACAAACTGTTTTCAAAAGAACCATTTTTGTCAGAAATGTTACCTGGGCTCTACCAAAAATTACTTCTTAAACATACCAAAATACCTTAGAATCTGGCTCATCAAATATCCTCATCAGGTGCTTTCAGAGGCCAAAGTGATGGGTTTGACTCTTTTGCAAGCCAATATTTGTTTTCAATGAAAAATTACAGGTGAGGCTGATGCATGACTCTAGTATGGAATCGGAATGTTCTCAGAGTATGCCTTCAGCAGCACTGGAACCAATATTTTAGATGTAAATCTTGGTCATGAAGATGGAGTGCTCATTTAATACCTAGGACAGCATCTCCTTCGCCATATATAACTTGAATAAGAGTACTGAGGAAAGCCAGAGATGGTATGAACAGGATGTTCATCAAGGGAATTTTCCTTTTTTGCTCTTCATTGAATGTTCTTTCAGCAGGAAGTGGTGGGATTGTGCTTCAGACAGATCACATAAGGCAAGAATGAGAAGTATTGTGTTGGGAACTGTGAGACTACATAAACAGGTTTTTGGGGTTTTCACTGTGATTGAAAGCAAGCAGAAGATGTTTTTGTTTTACAAGAGCACATAGTGACAGAGGAATGTCACTACACAAGGGGGAATGGCTTTAAGCTGAAAGAGGGGAGATCTAAATTAGACATTAGGAAAAAATTCTTCCCTGTGAGGGTGTTGAGACACTGGCACAGGTTGCCCAGAGAAGCTGCGGCTGCCCCATCCCTGTCAGTGTCCAAGGCCAGGTTGGATGGGGCTTTGAGGAACCTGGTCTAGTGGAAGGTATCCTTGTCTGTGGCAGCAAAGTCAGAACTAGATGATCTTTAAGGTCTCTTGCAATCCAAAGAATTCTATGATCCTATGATACTCAATAGCTAAATAGTGGAATACAGAAGAAGAAAACAATAATAATTAATAAGTAACATTATTACTGCTTGTAAGTACTAAACATTAATAACTAATAACTACTACTATACTCTTGTATATTATACTATATTCTTTTTAATATATCAAGAAACACCTATTTTCTTTATTGTAATAAAGTTTTTGTTTAGTGTTAGAAGGAATTTTTTTCCCCAAATTTTTCTAAGTATTTTTCCTTTTTCCATTTTCCTGACAGCTCTGCAGACACAAAATTGCAGAAACAGAAACCGCACAGAGCTGGTACATGGTTTTGATGTACTGTCAAATACTGAGGAGTCCTATTGAGAGATCAGAATACAGTGAAAAATCCAAAATAAACAAGAGAAAATGGTAGTCCTCGTGTTAGAAAGATGAAATTGGAAAAAAAACCAGATAAGACCCTGTCCCTGTTGACAGATAGAGGAGCTACTTGTTCATCCATGCAGACCTCCTGCTGGACGACCATTCTTGAGCTCAGTCATCCTTGATAAACAGCCAGTTCACCTGGACCCCTCTTTTCTCCAAGGTTGTTATCCCATGAGATTCTCCCAGGCAGATCCTTGGACTTGCGGATGTATGAAATAACCACTCTTCATCTGAAGCACATTAAGCGGGGCCTCTGTTATCCTGTTTAGATGAAAACAGTAGGAAAATGAGGACCTTTCTTAAAGACCAAACACCGCCTGGTTCTCTCAAAATGTCAGCAGCCAACAAATGTTGAGCAATTAAACTCTGAGGAATAAAAAGAATTAAAGGAAAGGCAGCAGATGCAGGAGACACAGCAGTACCGGACAAGTTAGAGCAGTAAAACTGGAATGAAAGTAGACATGGAGGAGATCGAACCAGAGTATTAGAAGAGGAACTGGAGAAAGGTTACATTGAGGAGGCAGAGGAGACATAATGCAAAAGTGAGAGTGTTTACACTATGAATGTTCTTACCGGGTGAAAAATCCAATATCGAGATTTTGCAGAAGACAATGAAAACTTCCAAACTGAAGAAATTAATTCTTTTATTTATTAAAGATCTCCATTCTCCTTTCTATCTTCTGAGAAAAAAAATTCTGGCTTTCAGAAGTACAGTTGACTAACACAGCATGTTCAGAGAGAATGAAAGAACCAAATTATACTGGAATAAAGTTTAGGTGAGGTGTCCCTGGCCATGGCAGGGGCGGTGGAACTAGATGATCTTAAGGTCCTTTCCAACCCTATTCTATGATACTTTGATTCTATGTGGAATGCTAAGGCCAACAGTACAAGCAAGCCACATCTGTGATTCCTTCTTGAGAACCTAAGTGTGCTAAGCAGCTGAATGAGAAAAACTACTGGGAAACACAATAAGGAGATCATGAATAAAATTTGCAACTATATTAATCTTATGCTTATAGCTTCTCCATAAAACACTGTAGCAAATGATAGAAGGAAGGGTATGTCCTTAAGATCAAAAGGCTAAAATAATTCTTTGCAGACTCAGCCCCATTCTTAAGCTTACCATATTATTGCCTGAGATTTTTAGGCTAAAAGTGTGTCTATAGCACACATGCAGCAAGTCTGATATGCACAGAATCCATCAAATTTACTTATGACCAAGGTATGCCAATAAAATTAATGCTTCTCAAGTCCTTGTACACTTTATGCTTGTGCCTTCACACATCACCTATGCAACTCACATACGGGAAATAAAGCCTATATATATATATCTTGATGTACACGTTGGCTGCACCTGTGATTGTAAGCTAAGAAGAGTCCAGGACCTCTGCCAGCGTTTATACATGATCATGCCTACTAATAGGTTAAAGGAATATCCTCTGCTGAGGTTCTGACCTCTGCCAAGAAACACCATTCCAGGAAAGTCCTGATGATGGATCTGCCAGCTGGCGCCGGAGCTCACAAGCATTTCCAAGCACAGGTAACTCCATAGTTTATACAGAGCCAGCATGGCCTGCTGATCAGCAAAAAATCTGGGGCAACGTCCTCCTATCTACTAGGGTAATCCTTCTCAACAGAAAAAGACTTTGGCATATATGCTCTGCAACTAGGATGTAACTTACATGCATAGCATACCCCAATGCATACGTACTGTTTAACAAGTAATGGTGAGAAACATAACCCACATACTTTGGGACAGTTTATGTGCTTATGCTGGATAATGCAGCTGCATTCCCAGTTCCTTCAGTATGAATACTGTAGATTCATGCACCTTCTAGTGGGAGGATGAGAGTATAAATTATGTTAATAATTCTGAGGGTATAAGGAGGCAGGCAATTATATGCCAATAATTTCAATATTATAAAATATTAATGTGTAAAACCAAGTACTTTATTAATAAAACACTAATGTTTCATCAGTAATAACCTACTTCTCCATGTCATCAATCTTCAGTATAAGAAAATCCATGTGTATAAGCCCCATACTCTTCGACAGCATTTAGCAACAAGCAGCAGAAGGATTAATTTTGAGGCACAGATAAGAAGCATTTAGTTTTCTAAATGTCTGATTTACATTTATTTCTTTTCCACTCCTGCATCCACTGAAGCTGAGACCTGTCCTGCTTGGTAGAATGATAAAGCATTTATTTTCTGCACAGCTCCTTGGCGAAGTGACAGGGGCATCACTGCACCAGGCTGATAGCAGCAGCTGCAGTGTGCCTTTTGCTGCACTTTGCCTGGATGCTCAAATCTGGGGTCCTTCTGCGTATGCATGTCAGTTCCAAACTAACCTCAATCTATCCTAAGCAAAAAACATCAAAACATAAATAATGCCAGTGAGTTTCTTTCTTTTCTGTGTATGCGCTTTGAATATGACTATCCCTGAAACAAGAGTTTTTACTTCATGCACTTGGAATCCTTCTGAATAAGGAGGCATAAAAGCATGTAGTAATGTTAGAGATAACTAGTTTTGTGCTCATCGACAAGTGACAGAGATCTTTATGCAGGTAAAACAAACGTTAAATTCATCTCAAATCCTATAATTGTGAACTAGTACACATTTATTCTTTCTAACACTGGAGCAAATAACTACAAGCTGCATAGCCACAGAAGAGCAGACAAAAAAATACTAAATTCTGCAAAATGTGTCGTTAAGGAAGAAAATGCAGCTAATTTTAATCCACTCCTTATGGCAGATGAATTAGTCCTTCAAAATATATTTTTGTACAGTATCTGAAGGGCATTTAATCTCTAAGGCTTTCCAGTTTTTAGATTGTACAGACACAATGCTCATTATTACTGCATTGTTTCACTCTCGTTAGTATTTCAGTTCATTTTCTGCTGTTCAGTATGCACCCCTCTTTTTGTTTCAGGGCTAGCTTTAGCTTGATAAAAACGTGCTGCATCAAAGTACTGTTTTCTTCATAACTTGTCTTTATAATCTTAATGTCATAGTTCATCTCTTGTATATTGTATATTATTAATCTTGAAGATCTTTAAATCCATTTGATCTTTGATTTTTTTTTTAGTGATAAGCATAGCTAGAGGACAACTTCTACTAATGCTGCTTCTTCATGAGCACTTCTTTCCTTGAGGAAAGATAGTACATATAAAGCAGCAAACTATAGTACAAGCATGGAAGACTGAAATCATAAAGGCTAAGCACAAAATTAAGCCTGACCAGTGAATGACATTAAAAACAACAAAAAAAGTCACTCTTGAAACACAGAGATCAGCAGGAAGAGGAACACCAAGATGTCAGCTGATCAGCCACTTAATGGAGAGGGAAAGCCATCCCTAAAAACGTCTACTATAAACAGATAATTAGCACAATTGGTACTAGAGACAAAAGGGTACTAATTCAGTATGAACAGATTAGAAATGATTTGTATGAGTGGTATGCTTTAAAATTACATGGGCCTTCACTGGTTAGCACTTGAAGGGGTGGCTGATTCAGTCATGGGGCCATCGGGAGTTATCTTCTGGAACTGGTGAAAATGAGTGAAGCAAGGAAGACTGGGGAAGGATGAACATCACAACCATTTGGATTTCAAAACAGGAAGAGCTAGGGAATTAGTACCACCAGCTTCATTTCACTCTCTGGAAAAATGCTAGCACAAGTTAATGGTTTATAGTCGCAGTCACAGATGAAGTAAATCAGTTAAGGTCAACATGAATTTGTCAAGAAGATGCTGGGTCAACCTGGTCTAACCTTCTTCTGTGACAGAGTAACAGGCACCGGAGACTGAGGAGCAGTAGATTTCACATCTTGGTTTGGTAAAGCTTCCAGCACTACTTCAATGACATTTTCATAAGTAAGCTGAAAAAACATGGTCTAGACAAAACTGTTACCCACTTAGACAGAAGTGGGTGGAAAATCGTTCTCACACAGTTGTAGTGGCAACCAAAGCAGAGTCAGTTTTGGCACAGCTCCAGTTCCTTACAGCATTTTAGTTAATGGGATGGGTGATGGGACAGCAAGTTGTGAACAGGAGTATGGGCTCAATGACATTTTGAGGCCCCTTCCAACAGGAATTATCCTGTGATACTGTGGTCCTGATTCTCTGATTATACCTACTTGGGAAATACTGTCAGCTTACTGACAGATAAGACTGGAATTTAAGATGACCTGGACAAGTTCAAGTTATGATTGAAAAGCTTAGGGTAACACTAAGCACTAATAAATACACTATTTTACACTTAGAAATAATTATTCAAATACAGGGTGGGGAAGAAGCAGCTAGAAGCAGTTTTACTGGGAAGGATGCAGGGGTTATTAGGACCAACGTGAACCAGAATCACAGAATCATAGAATAGTTAGGGTTGGAAAGGACCTTAAGATCATCTAGCTCCAACCTCACTGCCATGGGCAGGGACACCTCACACTAAACCATGCCACCCAAGGCTGTGTCCAACCTGGCCTTGAACACTGCCAGGGTTGGAGCATTCACAACCTCCCTGGCAACCCATTCCAGTGCCTCACCACCCTCACAGTAAAGAACTTCTTCCTCATATCCAATCTAAACTTCCCCTGTTTAAGTTTGAACCCATTATCCCTTGTCCTATCACTTAAGTCCCTAATGAAGACTCCCTCCCCAGCATCCTTAATAAGCCCCATTCTGGGACGCAGGAGCACAGTTTTAGGCTCTAAGGTATGCAAAACTGTCCTACATCTCTGCTCACACTCAGCTGAGATAATTATTCACTCTCGGGAACTGAACAGCAAAAAAGATTTGAACTAACTGGAGAGAGTCTGTAGAAGATCAATGAAAATTATAAGAGATTGGAAAACATGACCTATAAAGAAAGCTGGATATTAGGATTGTTTAGCTTAAACACTGGGAAACCAAGAGAGACAAATTAACAGCGTAACTATCTAATAGGCTTCTGGAAAGAGGAAAGGAAAAAGTTATTTTCAGAGCCTGTGAAGCGTAGATAAGACTGAATGGTCTTAAACAGCAACAAGGAAGATTTGGGTTAAATATTAGGATAAGCTCTGTAATTCTAAGAACAGTGAAGCACTGGAACAAACTGCCTTGGTTAGTGGAGGCCCTGCAGGGTGGGTGAGGCAGACCACTGTCAGCAGGACTGCAAGTCTACAGAGGACAGCGGGGACAAGCTGGCCTTGATTTCTGGTAATCCTATTTTTCAGATTCTATAATCTATTAATAAAATCAGCCTTCTTTTTGCAGCACTAGAGATACCCTAATATTTAATCCCGATTTAAGCATACTTCATAGCCCAATTTCCTAACTCTCCTTTGGTAGTCCTTAAATATATATACTATTTTATATGTAATATATATAAATGATTTATATATATTATATATATATTTAAGCATATCACAATCATCAGATGCCAGAGAGAAGAATCCCTTGTGACTGACACATCACGTGTATTTCTTTCTATTCCTCCCAAGCACTATTACATTTTGTGCCCGTCTATAAATCCTTTTATATTAAATACTGAAATATCATTGGCACTGGTGTACATATCACTCCTCCTTACTGTCACCTGCACACTTCATGAAGATCTTGATAATATTTCTCTGAAAATTTAGGAGATGCAGAATGCAGAAGGTCTGTTCCTCAGTTCCAGTAATACTGTACAAAGTCCCTTGAATCATGTGCCTATTTTCACTGCCCTTTGATTTTAAAGGAACCAGAAAGACAAATGCAGATTTCCGCTACCCAGATGACTAAATTCTAGGTAGTGCTGACATATTTAACTGAAATAGGTGACACTGAATGTATTTCTAGATTACTTTTTGAACTGTCCTATACAGCAAAGAACATAAATCAGACTTGCCTGGCTATAAAAGCAAAGACTTCTAGACCCAGGAAACTAAAGCAAGGATCTGAGATTCCAATTTTTGAAAACTAAAGCAAAGAACCTTAATTTGAAAAATGGTGAGCATCCAGTAACTTTTAAATTTGCTAACCACAAATACTGTAAAGTGCCTTCAAACGGCTATTTTTAAGAACCAGCCAGCAAATTTTGTAGTTGTTTTGTTTTGTTTTGTTTTATACAAATGCATGTAGCATGGGGAATAAACAAGAGGAATAAGAGATGTGTGCACACCTATGGGGGTATGATATCATTGGCATCACAGAAACATGATGGGATGGCTCCTATGACTGGAGGGTTAGATAAAAAATTGGCTGGACGGCCACATGTAAAGAGTTGTGGTCAACAGCTCAATGTCCAATTGGAGACCGGCAACCAAGTGGTGTCCCTCAGGAGTTAGTGTGGGGACTGATCCTGTTCAACATCATTGTAGGCTACATGGACAAAGGGATTGAGTGTGCCCTCCGCAAGTTTGCCGATGACACCAAGCTGTGTGGTTCGGTTGATACCCTGGAGGGAAGGAATGCCATCCAGAGGGACCTTGACACACTTGAGATGTAGCCAATGGCCACCTCATGAAGGCCAAGTGCAAGGTTCTACACCTGGGTTGGAGCAATCCCAGGCACAGCTACAGGTTGGGCAGAGAAGAGATTCAGAGCAGCCCTGCAGAGAAGGACTTGGGGGTGTTGGTTGATGAGAAAATGAACATGAGCCATCTTCAGTGTGCACTCGCAGCCCAGAAAGCCAACCGTATTCACTTGGAGTATTGTGTGCAGTTCTGGTGTCCTCAACATAAAAAGGACATGGAACAAGTCCAGAGAAGGGCCACAAGGATGATCAGGGAACTGGAGCACCTCCTGTATGAAGACAGGCTGAAGAAAGAAGGCTGAGACAATGAACAATGAAGACAGGCTGAGAAAGATGGGGCTGTCCATCCTGGAGAAGAGAAGGCTATGTGCAGACCCCATAGCATCCTTCCAGTATCTGAAGGGAGCCTACAAGGATGCTGGAGAGGGACTCTCCATAAGGGACTGTAGCAACAGGACAAGGGGTAATGAGTTAAAACTTAAACAGGGGAAGTCTAGACTGGATATAAGGAGGAAGTTCTTTACTGTAAGGGTGGTGAGGCACTGGAATGGGTTGCCCAGGGAGGTTGTGAATGCTCCATCCCTGGCAGTGTTCAAGGCCAGGTTGGCCAGAGCCTTGGGTGGCATGGTTTAGTGTGAGGTGTCCCTGCCCATGGCAGGGGGGTTGGAACTAGATGATACCAAGGTCCTTTCCAACCCTAACTATTCTTTGATTCTATAACTTTATACTACCAACTAGCTGTGGATCTTTTTTTTTATTACATATTGACATTTCTCTCCCGATTTAGAGATACCAAAGTTTTCTCTATATTTGCGATTCTATGCAGATGCTGAAATTAAACAAAAATAAGATGGCAGGATCACTTGTTCCAAAACCATAATTAAACTTCTTTTTCACTAGTCTTATGCTGACTGCTTCCTTATCAATGCTCCTTTTCAAGACTATCTGTGTTGGCTTACACTCTGAGGACATTTATTTGGACTTGCTGAACTGTAAATGCTCTACTGTTGGATGCATTCCAGGACTATGGTCTATTCTGGCTGCTATGGGTCAGCTTCTGCTCACACTCATTAAAAATTTGGAGGTTTGGACTATTCCATTCAATAACCAAAAGGCAGTCAAGGAATGTATGTTACTATTATTGGATTTTCATAGCTAATTTAATTCTTTTCCCCAAAGACTCCATCCCTTTCTGCACAATGCGTAAGTCAACGAGTGAAGGGTGAGACACTGTACACCATCACTCCACCAATCACCCAGATTCCTTTAAAAGCCAAAAATGTACGCAGCAATAGCAAAGATTCTGCACAATAGATGTTGGACTGAGAGTTCATGATCAGAGGACATGAAAAAGTGATTTGCAGGATAAATCTGAGCAGTTGGGAAAGAATCAGAAGCAAATAAAGACTCTTTACCAAGGCCCACTACAAAAAAAAAAAACTCAAATCCAAACAACAGGTATCTCTTCCTTTATACAAATATCAACAGTCATTTTACTTTGAGCAACCTTGTCTAGTAGAAGGTGTCTCTGCCCATGGCAGGTGGCTGGAACTGGATGATTTTTAAGGTCCCTTCCAACCCAAACAATTCTATGATTCTATGATTTATTTACTCAATATAGCTCAATATTTACTCAAAATATGATTTCTTATTTATAGAAGTCACTTGTCCAATATATTCAGCTTATTTTCAGGTGTGCTTTTTCTATGTAGGATTCTAAACCACTCTCTGCTCTGGTGATACACGCATGAGGATGCTCAGAGATATCGGATGAAAGCTCTCAGGTTTGTGTTGTCGGAAAGACGTGGAGATAAAGACTCTGAAGGTTGAACTAAGCTCTACAAGACCAGGCCAAAGGCACAGATTGGAAGGGCTTTAGAAAGGTGATCTGTACACAGACCTTCACATTTATCCAGGGTGTCATCAGCTTCCTAAAAGTACAATCCAGGTATTTTCCCCCATGGATATATGAAACAATTGTCAAGCTCATCATTTCTGTTGAGGCAGCAGGCACCTCCCAGGCTCAGAGCACAGACTTTCAGTACTTATAAGTAAATGGCTGCCATTTAAGTGAGATATAACAAACTCCTTTCATGAATGTCTGCTATGTGTTTGTAAAGTGCCAGTGTCCAGATGTCTGAATTATCTCCACAAGCGTTGCTTTATTTCTGTGTCTAGCTTGATTTCCATAAAGTTGTACTGATGAGGTACAGTCTCCACAAGCAGGTACCATCAGATACCAGTGCCTGTCTGCCTTCCTTATCACAGAAAGCTGTCTCCAAGGTGGTGGTGCTCAAAGGTATTTGGTGGTCCTTCAGCTGGAAGCCATGTCATCCAACAAAGTCCATGCTTGATGACACCCTCTGCACACCAAGCAGTGATAATACCTTTGTATTTGTGAAGTGCCTCAATGCAAAGAGCTGTATTGCTGTCTCTCTTCATCTATGAGTGGCAAAGGAAACAGTATGAAAAAGAAAAAATGCCCTCATTCTAGCCTGGGGATGAATTTTTTTCCAGTGTATCAGTACTTCAATTCCAGACTGCACAACTCAGACAGTGCCAGCTACAGGAAAGAATGATGTGAGTTCCAGGGCACCATTTGTATTGAAAGCCAACTTCCACAGCTGGGGGAGAAGGAGGGCTTCTTTTCACTACAACTAAAGCTACACAGTGAAGACAAATAAACCCAGACACTCTGTGTATTAGCACCTGGCTTTCTCCCTGCTGTGTGCTTTTGCTGAGGGACAAGGGAACTCCAGAGACCACAGCAGTGTCTTTTCTCTTGATGCCATCTGCTGGCTCAATGCTACACAAAGTCTGGGCAGACCTAAAGAGAGCACACAGACTTAAAAGCAATCACAAGGCTTAACTTACTAATGCTTATAAGGTCCTGAGCAAACATCAGAGAAGAGCTAAATAATTATATTTTAAGATTGTGTAAAAATGTGCAGAAATATTTCCTGGTTTTAAAACCAAAAAAAACAATGAAAGGGAAAAAACTGAATATTTAGCTAGTACAGATTTAACACGGATTTGCATCACATTGCTCAGATTAAAAAAATGCAAAATAAAAGCTGCTACTGTCAGAAGCAGAGCTGGTCCCTGATTTTGCACAGCCCCATGCAAAAAAAAAATATCTAAGCAGAATGTTAAATAAATCTGCATGACAGCCTTAGTGGAGGGAGTTTGCTCGGTGGGTATTGGATATGAATAAAAGGTCATAGATTATAAACTACAAAGGTTGGTGCTGTCTTCTTTGAGCATTTGGACAGGTTTTGGCAAAAAGGGCTGCCATTTGTTGCTAACAAGACTCTCCAATAGTATCACATCTGAAATAATGATCACAGGAGGCTGGGCAAAAGACGGTGTTTGGGATGTCCTACACTTGTATTTCTGAGCAGGCTTACGGAAAAGCGATTTGTTGCCCACCCTCTACGACTTGCACCCTAACCACTAGTACTCAAAGCTCTTTTTGCAGTGTAACATGATAAAAACCATTGTTTTCAATTTTTAATACAATGGCCACTGAATTTTTCACTTCACGAAGGCCTTCCAGACTTCAAAAGATAACCGGTTGGGGAATATAACTTGTACCGGTTACCTTTCATGTACCATGTACATTTAAATTCTTCTGCTGTGGGGATGAGAAATAATGGAGGCATGTGCCTGGACTGTTGGTAAGCATGCTCTGGACAGGGCTGCAAACAGAGGCAAAGTACTAAAATGCACCCAACATTAACTACCCAAAACAATATATCACTTTCATCCACAAACTATTCTACTTACAACAACTTAATATACAACACCTAGTTTTATTTTACTAGTATAAGATGATTAATACTTGAGTTACATCAGAAGTCATTCAAACTATGTCTCACATCATCGTAATTGAAATATCCTTTACAAAGGACCGATTTTTCTCTCACATTTCTATTTCATATACCTGTACATACAATGGATGTGCACAAGCAGGATATCCTGCCTAAGGCACTGAACATAAAATAAATAAGCAACTGACAAGTATCAGTTCATCTTTTTATTTTTTTTTCAGAATATTTTAATATCGAAGCTCAAGTTGTTATTTTCAAGGGATAAGGAAGGGGAAAAGGAAAGGGAGAAGTTATGAAGACAGATTATTTTATTTCACTTCTGGTTTTGTGAATGGTCATTTCTGTAGGCAACAAAAGGTTGTTTTCTTAAAAAAAAACCAAAAAACAAAGAGCACCATTAAAGAAAGCATGATCCCTGAATTCTAAACAAAACACTGCCTGAACCAAAAAAATTGCTAAAATGCTTGTTTCACCCAGTCAAATCCGGTGGGGTAACAAAGCAAAGCATAACAGCATTGAACTGTAGCAACCCCGCTGAAACCAACTACACCCCCTTCTGAAGATTCAGAGAACCACTTTCTGAGCTTGTCCTGTGGGAATAATATTTTCTTTGGTAGAGGACTGAAGGAGGGTACTTACTTCACTGAATGCAGATAGAAAAAATATCTATGCATGTTAGGGATCTCCCCAGTAAATCTGTATTTCTCATGCATGTTAGGTATGAGCGGATTTCACATTGCTGTTATACTGCAGGAGTAACACTGCCCTAAAAAGGCATAGAATGGCTAATGTTGAACAGATGTAAACATTCAGAATACTGACAAAAAAAAAAATACACACAAAAAACCCTGTACTGAAAACGTGAATTAAGTTTCCATAAAGCAGGAAAAATATTTTACAGCAGTACAAGAGAATTATGGCAACAAAGTAAAGCACTTTTCTTGTAACATTCATGAACAGTACAAATACAACAAAGTTATTCTACGGACTAAATTATTCTTTAACTATCAAATATAGTACAAAGCGAAATATTATGTGCTATAAAAGAAGCAGCTCCTTAAATTAGACTAAAAAACCGCTTTTTTTTTCTTTTCGTTGGTTTTACAGTGACAAAGCATGATGACTGAAGACAACAGGATTTCATAGATTCAGAAACATTTAGCTACACAGGTCCATGGTAAAGCCACTGAATATATTATTACTTCCCTTTCCCCCCGTGTTCTGCAGAGCCACAGAAGAACTGCTGAGCTGCTGCCAGGAGACTGCAGAAGTCACTCAGTGTTCGGAGCAGGGCCCTTCACGTGTGTCAGCTAAAATGATCCCTTTCAGTGATGTTTCTCAGCTCATCTTGAGCGTTTATCCTGGTACTTCACCACACCTTGGAGAAACTGCTCAACCAGAGGCTACAATAACAATTCTGAAATTGTGCGTGTGTTTATAAGGGGAAGGGGGTGCAGCATAAGGTGATTTTACTTCAGAAATTGCATTATAAAGCACCATATGCACCAGCTTAAAAACTGTGCAAGGAATTGCAGGGTCCTGGAAAACCATCTGCATATTCTGTAGCTTACCCTGACAATATGCACCACCCTCAAGAAGAAAGTCTCTAGTACAGGGAATATACCTTTTGCTTTATGGCTCAACCTTTATTTTTGTCTTTTAAATGCTATTTCACATACTAGACCTCAGCAGATAAATAAAATGCAAACAGGGAGCATCCAGTTCACCATTTCTTAATTTTTTTTTTTTTGTTAAACATTATTTCAAAGGGAGTTTCTGCTTGGAAAATTAGTTCAGAACAGAAACACACAAACACACACACTGCAAATGCCCTAACGTTATCTGCATATCTCACAGGTATGCAATTAAAACAATAACGAGGAAGGAAAGAAAAGAAGAGTGTTTCTCCCTCTCACCCAAAAGTGCTGCTCCAGGGGTAGGAGTGGGGGAAGAATTTTGGAGATTTAAAACAAAAAAAGTAAAGGTAAATTATACACGCTGGACATTGGGACACATACGTACGTACACGCAAACACAGAGCAGTGTGTTCTTAAGCAATTCTTTCACCACTTTTCAGTGCATAAACTATTAACACCCCATGGTGCAAACTGCGGGGTCATTAGAAAATAAAATGACATTGGGCCTGGAACCTGGACAATTAAACAAACAGAAAAAAGAAGTAATTTGAAATTAACTTCTAAATGTGATTATGTTCTTAATGAAGACCAAGGGTCACTCTCCCTGAAGCATTTGTGTGATACCAGAATCCAAGTAAGGTTTTCAGTCACACTAGGATTCAGTCAGGCTCCTATATCACCGCAGCTGCATTTGAGTATTTTAATATCCTAAAACTAACCTGCAACAACATTTCATGACTGTTGCTAACTAATTGGTCAAATTTATTCCTGGTGCAACTCCAGTGACTCAAGAAAGAAAGGAGTGGAACTACACTACGGAAGAGTTTGGTCAGTTGTGTAATACATAACATAGCACCATCCAGTCTAATGCCATTTTAAATAACATTTTATCACGACCTCACACATGCAGGTTGCAATCCTGATACAAAAATAACAACATGACATGAACGAGTTATCTACCACATTAGTACACTCTTATCCTTCAAAGTAAAACTATTTTGTGGCTGGAATTTACGTCTGTATTATGTCAGTCAATACAAGAAGTATTTCAAGATGCAAGTACAAACGAATATTGACTTATGTGCTGTGGACAGGAAAACCTGAGCTAGAAATAAGGATTCCCAGCAGGCTTATATAAACATAGGTTATTAGAAGTCTAAGACTGGTTGCTCTCTTTATTTTAAATAGAAGTATCCTACCTCTACCAAGTATAAATACAACGCAATACAATACCGATACAAAGGCTCCTCAAATATGAATTTGATATACATTAACTGACTACACTGATGCTTAATGATGAGTATTTTCCAGTCACTGTTTTGAAAGAAACTGGCGTAACACTGGATGCTGATTTCCATGTGGTGACTTCTACCTTTTTGCTTGGTTGGCTTATTTTCCTACCAGAAGACCTGAAAGTGCTGAGAAACCATTTCTTAACTCACATGTCATATTAAGGAGCACTTTTGTATAGAAAAAAAAAAAAATATTGTATCAGCAACAAATTTGTTAGTGTAATTATAAATGGCCTTTGTACCACACAGTGTCAAAAATAATCTTGATATGTTGCTAGTTACAATAAAAGAGAACATCAAGGTGCACCATAGAGCTTCCTATTACAGGAATGTATGTTGTAGATATTCCAACTCACTTTTAAGACAATAAATGGCATTTATCATGTTTGTGAAAATGGTCCCACAAGAAAATAAATGTGGTTCCTCCATTCAGTAGAACCTCACTGATATGCACCCATGGCAGGGAGACCAGTTACAGCTTATGAATAAGTATGCAACCAAAGGTCATATAAAAAAAAAGTGTAGTGTAAAATGTAGCATACTTTTTTATTTACTAAATGTAGTTCTATCATTCACATTAATACCTCTGAATGCAACACTTAAATGCATCACGAAATCCAAGCAGTATTACATCTCACAGATTCTTATTACCATGCTCTCTGGAAACTGTGGAAGGAAAATCAGTTTTCTTGAACAGACTGTAAGGTCTCGGGATTAGTGAGGTTCTACAGCAATGGGAAAAAAAAACATTTTTTTCTGATGCTGACATTTGGGCAGACCCAACCACATATTGACAGATGGATGACTTGCACTCCATGTTTTGTGTTCTTGAAGTGGGAGTAAAAAAAGGTATTTTCATCTCCCCAGCAACCGCATGTGCTTTATCCCTTTATAATATTTTCCTTTTAGGTGAATAGGGCCCCAAATCATTGTTTTTCTTCTCTGCTGTTATGGTGGCTAGCACATCTGGAATGCAGCTATAGTCCTGAATGTAAATACAGTACAGAATAAATACTGAAGGTTACTTTAAAGATGCAGTATCCCTTTTAAAAATGCCTTTTGCTTCCAAATTTCTAAAAGGTAGGTTAAGGGGTCTGAATTCCTTTGAGAAAACAAAACAAAACAAAACAAGTCAGTGCTGTAAGTAATTCTAAGAATTACTTTAAATAGTAAAACTTTGAGATGTTATTTAAATAGACTCACAAAAGAGGGAAAACAACTGATAAACTAATACTCAACCAATATGCAATTAGACTCTTTTCTTATTCATTCACCATAAGAATGCATCATTTTTAGGCCATAGAAAGGCTAGAACATCCAGAATGTATTACATAAATTTGACCCTATATATAATACATATATTTGGGACTGACAAACCAAGTGGACAGATGAAGAGACAAATACAAATAAAGAATATTTGAGTGGGAAACAGGAAGAGAAGACAGCTTTGTAATCCCCAGTAGAGAAGTTACTTTCTCCAAACTCTACTGAAGCCAGTGTGATTCTAGCATTGGTCCCACTAACCCATCACATACACAAATCCTTCCCAAGGAATCAACAAGAAGAGCTGATGAGTAAGGTGTGAGTTCCGTAGCCCCTGGCAGGCACGTAAGGAAACTCCTCTAACAATGTAAACTGCTTTTTTTTTTCTCCAGGTGAAGTGGCTATATTTTAGCCCTAGATAGTGAAAGTCAGTAGAAGAAAGCAACCCTATCAGCAGAAAACCTGCAAACAGAACTTAGAAGCTACAATGGCCGATACCCCATACCTTGCCACTATCCCCCCTCAGAACAGTCATTATTCAGTGTGTTATTCATTCTGCATAGTTACTCCACTTCTTACAGTTAGTCTTCCACTGATTTTTAAGCTGCAGCTTGTATCAACTATCAAAAAAGTGGAGAAAAAATGTGCTGCACTTTGTGCAAATAAATAGAAGCTACGAATGACATGCGTTAATGCCTTTTTTTTTTCCTTTAGCACAGCAAAATAGCTCATTGACGCTTCAGTAACAAGGATATCTTTTTTTCTTAAACAACCACTACAGGTTTCCTCTTCTTCCCCAAAAATGGCACTCAGGCAGGAAAAACTAAATTCTGAAAGCACCATGTTGAAGAAAAAGAAATTAAAAATAATAAAAATAAATCAATTGACTAATTGCAAACCATTAGTGGCCTCAACTGTTCCAATCTCTGCATTCCTTTGTCCTGCTTTCCCACACTGATAAGGGATACTGCATCTTTGATTCAGTTCCTACCGTACAACCAGACAAGCTACGCACAGTTTGGAAGGCCCTATGCAGTCATCGTGACAGAAGGCTCCGCAGCCTTTGCACACGATCATGGCTTTCAGCCTGCAAGAGCATTTCAGTTCCAGTTCATCGGCATTGCTACTGTCAGCAAATTTTTGAACCGGGATCTGTGCGTTCTGGTTAGACAGGCCTGTGGCAGCGTTGGAGCTACTTCCTAAAATCCCAATCGATTTCTCAATTGCAGATGCTGTCCTTTTGAAGCTTGCGCTACCGAAGTGGATTGTTGGGTAATTTCCACAGAGCTGCTGCTGCTGCTGCTGCTGCTGCTGCTGCTGTGGGTGCTGCATCTGTATTTTCTGAGCAGCAACTTGGGTAAAAGGCTTCTGTGGCTCAGAAAGTAAATAGGAAGAGAAATCTGCATTCTTTAATGCAAACGCTTTCAACTGTTCTTTCACTTCATTCTGATCATAGGAAGCTTGTTTCATGCCCATTTCGCAGCTGCTGCTTAAACCTTCCTCAAAAGAAATAGGTTCAGATTTTATATTGCTACAGATGCTTGCTGGCTGAGGCCAACTAAGTCTTTTAGTGGTTTCCATAGTAACTGTCGGTTGTTTTTGATCAGAGGGGACTTCTGCGTTTGGGTGAGGAGGGGGAGGAGGTGGCAGGGGTGGAGGGGGAGGAGGGGGGTGCACTAATGTTTTACTCTGCAGAGTTTGAGAGGCACTGGCAATGTCATCACCTTCCTTGATCTGAATATTAGGGGAAAACACACTTCCTAGCCTCAGCTGGTGCGCTGCTGTAGAAATATTCACGTCTCCCAAGCCCTTCTGTTCCAGGTGCCTGCTAAAAGCAAATGCGTTGCAGCCAGGTGGGCCTTTTGAAGTAGTTTGCAACAAAGCTGCCGTGGGAACGGGGCCTCTCGCAGCCATGGACATTTGGTAAAAATGCTGTCTATGTGAGGTACTAGCTTCTGCGTGAAAGCTGCCGTTTTTATCAATGTGAAACAGGCTCTGCTGGAAACTGCATGAAGGCAAAGGCCTCTTCTGCTGCTTGATCTCTGGGCTGTGAGCAATTCGGCTCTGAATGGCATGTTTGTTCAGCCACTCCTGCTTAAACGGCTGACCATGCCCTAGCTGATTCATGCTGGAACTAATCACACAAGGAGCCACTTTAACATCTGTATCCATTGACACCTTCCCAGGCTCACATTTAATTTGAGCATGTTCCCCTACAGTCCTGGCCATCCTCTTTTTCGGATGGTTTTCACGCTTTCTGATTTGCAGTGGGGCTATGCTGCCTGCTGCAAAGCCTTTACCATCTGGATTAGGAGAGTTGGAAGGATGTTCAACACTATTTCTCTCGGACACTGCTGTTTTACATACTGAGGTAGTTTGCAAAGGCAAGGGAAGCCTGTTAATTTCTAGTTTGGCTCCTGATCTGGGCTGCGGCAGCACTTTCTCTAAAGGCAGATTGCCTTGCAGTAACTGTGTCACTAAAGGATTGTTGGCCTCCACTGACGATAAGCGACAGCTTGTGCTCCCAGCGCTGGTAACTCTCTTTAGGGTTTCTGTTGTCAGGGGCAGGGAGTCTTCCATGGAGTCCGCAATGGATGTCTTGGAGGTCTGAGGCGGCTGTGCACTTGTGGATATTTCTGCAGTCTGGGCAGACATTTCAGATCCTGTAAAATCCTCAGTGTCCATCCTGAAGCACTTGTCAGACTCATTAGTTTCCGATTTAACAGGAACAGCAATGCTCGTCAAAAGACTCCTGGATTGCAGTTCTGACATTTGCGTGTAACTGGAAGGTTCAGTTTTGACATTTTTTAAGCAGTTTTGCTCTGAGTATTCCTTATGCTTACTGGGGTTGAGGTGGCTGACCACTGGCTGGTCTGTATTCATTGCTTCTTCATCATGCCAACAAATTCTATTGTTAGTGTTATACTGACTGGCACAGGCAGCATCTGCTTCATTTTTCAAAGCTGAAGGACCTCTTAATTGCTCAGGAAAACCTTGGCTGGGAGTAACCACCTCAATTAATTTATCTTGAGGAGAAAGAGGCACTTCTCGAAGACTTGAACAACCTGCCTGTAAGTTTTTGCTGTCTTGCTTTGTTGTAATGGTGACAAAGCTGGAGCTGTGCTCAAGGCTTTCATTAGACACCACTTCAGGCCTACTTATGACAGACACCTGAGGACAGGCTATACTTTGTAAGGCAGCTTCTGTCCTTATAGGTCTGCTCTGCAGGTCAATGCTGTTCTCTGCATTTTCAACAGAAGAAGAAAGTGACAGACTGGAATTCAGAGTTGTAGTGTGGTCGACAATGACCTTGCAAGGTATAGATCTGTTCATGGCAGTTTGTGTAAAGGTCACGGGCTGAGATTTACCAGAGAGATCCATTCGGTTTCGTGCTCCAGAGCTTTTATCTAAGAGATCAGCATTTAATTTAATAGCATTATCATAAGAGTTTATTGTCACCATGTTACCAGTAAACATTGACATGGGTGGCCTTGCAACAGGATCGGCTACTGCAAGGGCCTCACTGCAACTTAAAGCTGACCTAACGGTAGCGTGAATGGAGACAGTGCTTTGCTCATTACACCCAGTTATGGCTATCTTATCAGAAGAAAATCTGTTGGTAGTCCCCACTGGGGGAATCAGTACAGAACTACCAGGGAGATGATTTGGCAAGTTATTTGCAATAGATGAAGCTGGCACAGTGGCATAATGAGTGGAGACTGTGTTATTCACATTGCTACTCGGTATCGGCAACCGCTTGTCATCAATGGCGTTTGATAAGACCGTATTGTCTATGGGGACTGGTACATTACTGTTATCAATACATTTTGGTCCAATGGTTATGCATGGAGTATCAGCCCCTTGGATGGTTTTCAGCATATTTATATTACAAGCTGAAACTGCTGTGTTTGCGCTGTCAACAGACATTAAAACAGAGGATTTATCAACAGAACTTGCAAAAGAAAGTTCTTTAATTGCTCCAGACATAGCAGTGCTGCAAACACACACAGAGACTGAACTTTTATTATAAAGCACTGGCACACTGTTACTTTCAGTAGAGGTAGATGAAATAATTTTCTCACACAATTGTGGCATAGGTATATTTTCATCAGAACTGTGCACAGGTATCTCAGTAGCAGTTTCTGGTAATGTAGCTGTGCTAAGTGACTGCTGCAATAAAGTGGTTGTCTCACGGTGATGAGCAGACTTGTTGCTAGGGGACCTGCAGTTAGGATTAACTATAATGACACCAGTAGAACCCTCAATTTTTGTGTCAGTAGATGTTGGTATCTCCAGAGATGAGGTACTTTCCTTTGAGCTGAACTGCGACTTTGATTCTTTATTGGTCTGGAGTAAATGAGCTCTGGCTTGATGCTTTGCAAATAGCTTGGCCTTTGTTTGCTCCTTGATGTGCGCCAGAGTTCTTGTCTTCCCACCTTCGCACGGGGTCCCCATTGCTCCAGAGACTATGCTCGCAGCTGCTGCCACGGCTGCTGCAGCTGCAGCTTCTCTTTGGGCTCTTGCTTGCTGAGCTCTTGCTTTAATATCTGCAAGAGTTCTAGCACCAGTGTTTCTCCCGCTGCTGACCGATGTACTTGGGGAAACTCGAGGTTCTGGTTTAGAAACAGGTTGGCTCTTGATGATAAAAGGTGGTCCAATTTTTGAAAGCTGAATCTAAAGGAAGAAAAAAACCCAATAATTTTAATGAGAACATGGACTTGCTAAAACTGCTGTTTCTTAAGGGATCAGAGAAATGCAATGAAGGGTATTACTGTTCAGTGCAGCTGACCAGAAAAATGCTAACATTTGATCATATTTACACTTCGGTATTTTATCATCCACTGCCATGAGAAACTGACGTCTGTATTAGCCTACTTACATTGATCCGACTCACAGGAATACAGATTGAAGTGGATGACAAGATGACGCTTATCTGATACAATTTGTCAGACCTGTTTTATACGCGGTGTATCTAACTGAGAAGATCAACAAGCCTAGTGCAGTGACACTGGAAAAAAGCAAATGCGTGGAAAAAATAATGACCATGTAGTGCTTTCCCTCCTTGGTCTCCAAAGATTAAGACATTAGGAACTGCCTGCCTTTCTCTCACATACCAGACAACAAATCTTGCCTTTAGATAGGATGAAGTAGTGTCTCCACTGAGCCTGTTTCTCATGTTGCACCACAGAGCACTTTAGAATAGTGGTATAAAAGAAGTGAATCACCAAAGGATACACTTTTCCCTTTCTCATTCGCAATTTTAAGAGACTTACTTTAGTCCATCCCTGGGATACCTCCTATACTACTGCATATCAAAAATGAAATCCTCAAACCTACAGTTATTAAAAATGCAAATATTAAAGTTTTAAATACCTAAAACTTTAAGCAAAATAATAACCTGTAAAATCACCGGCATTTTTAGTATGCTTACAGTTAGTCGTATCTGTTTTCAGGATTAGAGGTTAAAGTCCTGGGACCACTTTATAACTTAAACACTCTCTCAGAACACCCAAAGGTTGGCAAAAAAAAAAAAAAAAAGTATTTCTTAAAAGGAACCTATGTTTACTGGCTGGCCACAGTAAGAGGAGTTGGTGGTCAACGCTGTGACTTCTCTTCTGAAAAGAACTAAGAAAAGACCTAGGTAATATCTGTAGAAAAAGTAGTTATAAGATATGATGGGAAGTGACAGTTGTATAGCAGAATGACTTATGAGACCTGGGGTTCCTCTTCCTCTTTTTATTACCAAGGATAGTTTTTTTTTGGTGAGATAACCCAAAAGCCAAGTGTTTGTTACACAAAAAGCCATACTAGAATTGATTGTACAAAATTATTTTTCAAAATGCTTGCCAATCTTTCAGTATTCTCATTCACTGGCTGGAGGCTTCAGGGAGATTCAGCTCTTAAGACTGCGCAAGACTAACACCATCTGATTTTCCATGAGAGATCAGTGGAAATCAATATTAAAATGGCATTGTAATATATAACCATTTATATAACCATATATAACCATATAACCCTATGCTGGTCTGGAGGGCTGGATGACTTCACTTTTTCTAGCAGTTAAATTTTTTGGTTTATAAATAAACAGTCATGTCTAATATTGTGAGTCTTTAACATTTATATGAACATCGAGTAACACAAACTCATAATCACTTCAAAACATTTTGCTTTCTGTTTCAGTAACATCTTTTTTTCAGTTTCTGCTTTGCATGAACAGAACTGCTAAAGCTTTAAGTGCTTGATTATTTTTATTATTATAGTCATGACCTTTTTTATTCCCTAGCGATCTAGTTTCCTTTGTGCTTAGAGAGTGATTAGAATTTATTAGGCTAGTCAGAGACCTTCCAAATATGAAAGAATATCACTAAACTCAGAATGGACTAACTTGCAATTGCATCACCGCTCGTAAAAATAAATTAGTTGAGATATGCTTCTGCACTAGTGATTAAAACAGTTAGCCTGTTTGCCCTCCCAGCCATATTAACGATGTTCAGGGACTACAGCAGTTAAATATAAATGCAGAAAAGGGCATTTCTGAATAATCAGGAAGTCATATTGCAAAGTCAATAGCCTAAGTTCAGCAAATTGGATCTAAACCTTGGCTGATGTCATCATGTACAAAATTAAAAGGGCCAAAATGCTGAGCCTATATATAACTAAATCTATAGTTTTCTCTGTTAGGAAAAAATAAAAAAGCTTTCAACTGGAATCCACTTTCTTACACAGCAGAATGATACACATAAAAATGTTTGCTTAGTTGGTGTGTCTTTTTCACCTTTTGCTTTGCCATTAACAAAGATATGTATACATATATCAATTAGACACTTCCGCGTGATAGCCAGGTCTACAGTGAAATCTTCTACTTCAGTCTACCCCAAACCTTGGGCTTGCAAAGGGATCTCCAACTATTCTGACTATAGGTTCTCTTGGTGGATGAAGGCGCTGGTGTTTTTCTTGGTATTGGTTATGGTAACATTTGTTATTCATGCTTGCTGGAGAAGTCATATGCAGGAGAACAAGTGGATGATATAGTTGGGCAATAAAAAAACCAAATAGCACTGTGTAAAAGATGGGGAAGCTCTTGAATTAGGTTGAACCATAGGTCCTGGAAAACTTCCCCTCACACAAAAGCAGTTCTGCAGTAAAGACCGTGATGGAACAACTATAGGTATGTTTACATCAAAAGTAGTTTGGCATGGTAGGAATGTAATAGTAAAGTGAAACGATCAAAACTAACACCCCTCATACCTCCACAGAAAATATACCATGCACTGTGTCTGCATGCTGTCAGTAGGAGCAAGATAATAAACTTTTAGTTTCTAAGCCAGCCTGTTTATTCATTACTTTACCTTAAGGGGTGGAACTCGGGGTTCTTCCCTGGGTGGCTGCTCTTTCTCAGATGGACTCGTTGATGAAGCACTTCGGTTAGGCTGATCATCATCTATTCTAGCTCTCTTCTCTTTGCAGATTCCAAAACTGTGCTGTTCTGCTGTTTTCCTCTTTGGGATTTCTGGGTCTCTACTTTCATTCCTCACTTCAGGTGATTTTGTGGGTTCTAATGACTTGGAAGAATGTGAATTCTCCAGACGGCTTTGGGTGCTGCCTGTTAGCTTGTGAGATTTACTTCTGCATGCTTCAGAGAATGTAGCTTTCTCTAGAGATGAGGTATATAGTTTATCATGTGGCTTTGATGGAAGCAATTCAATATTTTTGCCAACTGGTACTTCGACAGCTACCTCTGATGGCAAGAGTGTACCCTTCTTGTCACCTCTTTGTTGAACACTGTGATTTTTATTTTTCATCACCTCTGGAGGACAGTGTTCTGGGATGGGTGCAATGTAGGATTTATCTATTTCAGAATGTGACTTACATGGCTGATCACTGAGAGTTTTGTTTTGGGGCTCTTCCAATACTGAAGTATCAGGTATAATTGTTAGTGGACCAACTTTCATATTTTCAGGGACACACTGAAGTTGCTTTGGCTGAAGAACAAGATTTTCTTCTTGAAGCACCTTAGGAATGGCAGAGCTTTCTTCTTTCACAGTGGGAAGGGAGTTTTCTGACAAACATGGTGATTTCCTTTGCTGCAGAATAAGTCTTTCATTGCTCGGGGAATTGGAAACTGGAGATGTCTCTGATGGAAGAGGCAAACTGTTTGCCATGGATGTTTCCGAAGTTAGAAGAACAGAAGATACTGAAGATGTCTCTGATGTTAAAGGCAAATCGGACATAGGAGATGTTTCTGATGTTAATGGTAAATTAGAAGCTGGTGATGCCTCAGATGTTAAAGGTAGATTTGACATCAGAGATGCTTCTGAGGTTACAGGTGAGGTGGACATTGGAGAGATTTCTGACATTAGAGGTATGGGCAAGTTTTCATCATTGGCCTTTTGCTGAATATCACCTTCAATGTTTTCAGTACTGGACACTTCGGATGAGCAAGCTGTTTCAAGAGATGCTGGAGTACAGGGTTCCTCTGAAGTTGACTGAGTGTCTCCTCCAGGAGAAGCAATACAAACACAGGGTCCTTCTGGACTTCCAGAGGAAAAGGAAGTTTCAGAAATACAAGCATTCTCAGATGACTGCTCCTCAGGGTCACTTTGAAGCTCCATATCTACTGCAATGCCTCCACCAGTGAACAAGGACCCTTCCACAGCAGTATTTTGCATTTCTGGTGCAACTAGCTCTTTTGCAGACTCAGAGTCCTTCTCTGCTGTATCACTGACAGAGTTTGTGGATGAAGCTGATTGTGCTGGTGATACGCAATCCTCCAGCTGATCTATCACAACAGACATCTCTTCCTGAGGGCATTCTGACTTCAACTCCACTTTAATTTCAATGTGAGATACAGTATCAGTTACCTCATTCATTGTGACACAGGACTCAGTGCTGTCTGTAAGCTGTACTGCTTCTGCTTCTTCACTTGTGCCAGCTGGACTAACTGACTCTTCAGAAAACTCATGTTCTGTTTTGTGGTTCTCCTCTTGGCATTCACAAATACTAGTCTCAACCTCTTCAGCAATCTCCTCCTGAATGATTGATTCTTCAGGTATCAGTATATCCTCTGAGTCTGCCGTTAGATCCTTGGCAGGAACCTGTTCCATACCAGGAAGAGATGGACAATAATCTCTCTCTGGTAAGGGTGGAATTTTAGCACCTTTCTCTTCTTGGTCCTCAGAGGTTCCTTGCTTAGAAGGACCAGGTGTGACAGAAGATCCACACAGAGAACTGCTTTCATCTTCATCATTGTTTTGCACCGCAGTGAGTTTCACTGATTCCCCTCGTGATAACCCCAGCCTAAAACACACAAATAAAAAGGTCAACACAGACATGATAAAGGAACAGGATCATCTTTCTTGCCAACATATTTTATTTTAAAGTAATTAAGTGGTGTCTGACTGATTTCTACATGATTTTATATATTTTGGAAACCTAACTACACAGATTTTCTTACCGTTTTCAAAAAAACTTAAGTGTTTTAAAAATAAGTAATCTGTTATTCAAGTATTTGGCACTTCAATGAAACAAAAAAATAAGGTAGACAGGTTCACCACTACTCACTCATACTATGTTTAATTTTATTTTTCCAAATACCAGCACAACACTGTAGTACTACTACAGCATGCATTGCAGGGGAAATGCACAACTCTATCTTCATCAGTAACAGTTCTAAAGGAAATCCATTTTTTTCCTCTTACATCTGAATTAAGGGTCAACTCAGCCAGCACTATGGCTTGAATGCTGCATCTGAAATTAATAATGGAAAGCATGCATTTTGGTTTTGTAATTTGACAGTAATTTATTTTTTTTTATGAAAATCAAAATAACTCCACTTCAGCTTTATTTTACAAGTCAAGAGTCAATTATAAACATCTTGGATAACAGCTTGTGTCGTTTTGCTCCTTTCTGTCAGCAAGCAAAATGCTTTATTAAGATAAAAACTATTTCTAAATAAACATATTGATGTAGATACTATTAATTTGATTTCATTATAATTTAGAAGTTTAACATTCTTAAGAAGCTAAAAAGACACATATTTATAATCTATGAATTCATTCTCAGAGATGAAGAGTAAAGGAACTGTTTCTATGTATACTTCTCTTCTAAAGATCTTTTTTACCTTCGGTCCTGAAGATAATGCTTTTAAAAAAAAAGTTTTATTACTTCAGTAGAATTAAAAAAAAAACCAACAAACCAAAACAAACCAAATTTCGAGGGCTG
This sequence comes from Pezoporus occidentalis, assembly GCF_034315485.1. NCBI lineage: Eukaryota > Metazoa > Chordata > Aves > Psittaciformes > Psittacidae > Pezoporus > Pezoporus occidentalis. The sequence goes on from NW_026915724.1 coordinate 13,290,840, forward strand.
AAAAAAATGGCTATTAAAAAAAAGTATGCACTCTGACACCCTCATTTTTTTTCTATGGACTGTGGGAGTAGAGGTGTTCAGCAACTTTAGTAAGATTTTCCAAACTTTGTGCATCAGCAGTTCCATAACACTTTCACACAAAGCTTGGTTGGAGACCTTAAAAGAATTTTCATGGTCTTAAGGATCTTCAAATCTAATTAACAGAAGTTTGATCTCTGTTCTTATTTTAATCAGAAAAGAAAGAATAATACAGAAATAAATGAGCATAAAAGATATACAGATATAATAGAAGCAAGATAACTTGTCAATGTACAACCAGAGGATACAGAGATCACAAAGCCCATGTTTATGGAAATACAGAATAAACTTATAACAAATACAAACCTGTGGTTGTGCATTTAAAAAATACTGAACAGATGCATTACAGACATAGCTATAAGTGAAATACCCACTTTGTACCCCAAAAAGCACTTTTAGGGTAACTGTTAGTATTACCTACTACTACTCACCTAACATGCATTAAATCTCCCTACCCTGTGACATCAATATGCTGAGGAAAGATCCTCTAGAGAGCAATTCAGGAAAGCAAATTTACATCTCCTACATTGACTGTATTTCAGAAGCTGTGTCTTTCTTCTATATAGGCTATAGGTTCCTTATATAGTGGAAGTTTAGGTTATAGGTTTAGGTGAGTAAAATTTAATTTACCTAGGTGTAAGTGAGTAACTTACTTCCTCTATAATTCCTTGTGTAAACAAGCAAAAGTTATCTCAAAAAAATGAGGAGGGAGAAGAAAAGAAATCCAGTGCATTACTGAAAACTGAATCAGTGGTTTATTTTCTCTAGGTGGCTTACATCACAAAAAGATATTGCCTGATAGTTATCTTTTGGAATGAGAATCAGCAAAGAAATAAAGGATGGGATAACGGGTAAAGCTGAATGCAACTGTCACATGGACACTGCACAAATACGTGCATTCCGGTAGCACCCTGAAGAGGAAGAAGAATTAAAAAAAAATATGATTATGTAGGATTAAGGCCAGAAAAACATGTACTGAATCTCAATCGTTTTTTACAATATTGGAAATACTACCATCTTGAAGAAGACACTGCAGTGAAGAGAAAGGCTTTCAAAGAAGATTCGAGATCAGCATGCTTAAAGCAATCTCAGATTGCAAGATGAACAGCTGATCTTTCTTCCTTAGACAAAAAGACACCCAAAGTTCACAAAATAGCACAAAAACAGGACAGCAGTAGAGAGCCACCAGTGAAAGTGCTAAGGACAAGATTCAGCTGGTAAAGAAAGGGCAGTCAGTCATCAAACCAAAAAACCCCAAATAGCTACTCAATGACATATGGATGCTGATATTCTAGTGGTATGAAAAGTAATACTAGAAAAAATAATAATAATTAAAAAAAGAAAAAAAAAGAAAAAAAAAGGATGGATTAAATCAGCAATAAAATTTAGAGGAGGTCTATCCAAAATTAAAACTTTGATTTTGTGAGCTGACAGTACTATTCTGACATTTAACTCTCTCAAGACTGGGAAAAGAAATTATATATTGAGACAACAGACTATAACATTTGCTATCCTGGGGCAACAAGCCAGAAGAATGTGGATTTCTGGCAATTTGCATTAGCTGATCCTAGATAAATGACAGCAGAATGAAGTTTTTGTTATTTAAAGAAAGTCAGAAAGAGGACAAATAAACAACCATAAGGAAATGGAAAGAGAACATAAATGGATGGAAGTAAACTACAACTGACAGTCCCATCATAAACAGCCTGGGTACAGATAAGAGCAAATACAAGAAACGTAATGTACAGAGCCAGCATGGAAGAAGCACTCTAAAGTCTTTGAATGCCATGAACTGAGGAGTGTGTAAAAATGTTTACGAAGATTCTGCATCTATTAATGGTCCTTCTCTAAATATAAGGTGAAACTTGAATTTACATATGGAGTATTAAAAGATCAAATTAGCTAAAGTCAGAGCAAAAATACCACACTGACTGTAAAGTAAGCAATTCTGACTGAAGGAGAAAGCCATTTTGCAGGCATGGCATGTGAGAAATAGCTCGGGAAGCTTTCAAAATCTGCAGCTTCAGTCAATCTACATAGCTGAAAAGAGACAAAGTTTAAGCGAACTCAAAAACCAAAGTGAGAAGAGGTGAGAGAACTCAAACAAGGTGGAAACTATAGCAAAAGCTAACTTTCAGTCAGTACATGAGAAAAAATACTTAAATCTGCCCAAGCAGCAAAATAGAAGGATCTGACCACATAACAGCCAGGAAGAAGAATGCAAGGGAAACAACACAAGCTGGGGAAAGGGCAGGGCAGCCCAGATTCAATACTGTAGTCAAAATGGAAATTATGTGTAATATGACATTTTGCATAACAATGTTGATGTCAGGAACCTATCAACTCAAATGACATGTATCACTGCAGACTAAATAATTATCTGCCAACCATTACAGTGCCCAGCACTCAGCTAGCACGGCAGGACTGCTGGCTTGGTAAAATTATGAGTATCATTCTCTGTACATGTGACAGCAATTTGTGACTGACGAAGAGGCTTCAGCTAGAGTGAAGTACTCATGCTTTGCTGGTACTAAACTTATTCTTCTCTTGACATGCATAGTGAAAAGCCGCTATATTCCTTATTTAAAAACCTAATTAATATTTTTTCATGCTAAAGGGATCAACACCTAGACTACATACATTGAGGTCTCAAAGCTGTTAAATAAGAAATTAAGCACTTGACTATAAAAGAGTCTGTCCATTTGCTGACTTATTTTCAATACATTTCCCAGTGGTCCAAGGCAGTAAACTGTGAGAAGTAGCATTGTTACTACAGAAACACTTGAGCTAATGTCTTAATTTTTAAGTTAATCACTTATATGAAGAGTTCCCTGTGACCTGGATTTCCGAAGTAAAAAATATTTATGAACAAAACTAAGACATCTTGTGATGATGGTTCCCATGGCACAGTTTTGTCTCCTAAGTATTATGCATAAATTCCATTAAAACATAACAGAAAATTTAAAAAAAAATCTAACTTTTAAATAATTAGCTTATAATTTGTAATAATTAATACTTTAAATACTTAATATTAAAAAAAGAGAGATGTAATTCTAGGTATTGATGGATTAACCTTTTAAAGCAATTTTATAAGGAAGGCTCTTGAATTTAAACCAAGATGTGAATCTCCTTAAATTCTGATTTTAAGAAAACCGTGACTATAAGAACTGAATCTTCAGGTGCTGCAGAATGCTAACTTTGTATCATCGTCAATGAAATTGTGCTGACTTACCCCAGTTATGCACCTGCAGTAATACTACCCCATTAATTTTAGTCAGTTAAGGGTATTTATCTATTCTTTGCATTGCACTTCTAAAATTAGACTGGTCATTGTCACTTTCATTTGTCTCTAGTTGATGTTTACCCTATGTCACATATTCCACTCCAGCAAAGGGAATCAGTCAAAAAATAAAACAATAAAAAAAAATCTATTTGATTTTAGAAACTTTGCAAGTAGCTTAGAAAAAAATAAAATAAATAAAAACACACCACAGAAATATCTCCACTGGTCTTCTAGGCTGTAGTCTCTGTATTTATGTTTTGCAGGAGGGGGCAATTTGTATTTATATTTTGCAGGAGGGGACAATTGATCTAATGCTCTCTTTTAAAAGCTAATTAAAAATACTCACATGCTTAGGCCTTGTGTCTTAAGCTCTCCTTGGAATGAATTTTTATGGATGAGTTATGAACCTTTAAAAATGCAATTGCAATGCAAGTGCAGACACACAGCTATAATTCTATCCACAACTTCATACACTGGGCAATGACTGCCTTTGATAACTGCTTTATTAAGTTTTACAGCATATGACTGCGCTATGTGAAGCAGAGAATTATATTTTCATTTCCTCCTAAAAGAAAATAATAAAAAAAGTGCTTTTATTTGCTACAATACTTACTTTTCACCATAAAACCTTTCAAAGAATTTTTCTTTCCAAGGTTCTGTTTTCTTTTCCTTTTCAATCTCTTGCCTGATACGTAGCTGCATTTCTGGTGTAAATTCGCCTAAAAAACAAATACTAACATATTGAATAAAAGCTGTCAAGGATTAGCTTAATATGGGCAATTACAAATTACAGATAGAAAGATGACACACAGTGATTTCTGCTATAGTCATCCAACAAATAAAAATAATGAAAACCAAAAGTGCATGTGACATAGAAATATTTAATTTACTTGTCATGGTTTAAGCTGAAACTGAAAAGCCCTTGATTGAAGTAAGCATTACTTAGCAAAAACTAAAAGCACTGGTGTGTTGTCAGCATTGTTCTCAGACTAAAGCCAAAACACAGCACTGAATCAGCTACTAAGAAGGAGAAATAAAACTGTTGCAGCTGAACCCAGGACATTACTATATGAGATCAGTATTTTAGAAGTATATTGGTGGGATTTAGTTGCATGCGTTCATGTTTCCAAGGCTGGCGGTGATGAAAAAGCTTTGTTTCTTTTTAAACTGTCAGAATAAGCTGCCACAGCAAGCTGTAAAAGCATACACTAAGTTAAAAATGGAATCAGCAATTTTGCTGAATTATTGGTGTAGTAATTTCTATTCAAGGAGTATTTCTCAAATGTAGAAACAGGGATGTCATTCATAAAAACAATTAACCTTTGGTAAATCTGAGAACAAGTAGACAGTTACCTTCTGCCAATCGCTGTTTCCACCCTTGTGCTGCATATGCGAAGAATTCATTATTTAGAGCGGAACTACTGAGGCGCAGAACTCCATCACTTCCCATCTAGAAAATAAGCCGATGGAAGCAGAAGATAGTGTCAGAAATAGTGCCAGCTAAGATTACATAAAAAATGAGAGTTCCAACTAAGGGAAATGGGGAGGGTTAGGGAGTGGGAATAACAAAGAAATACCCTACTGCTACTAAAACAGAATTTTCATTATAGTGGTTACTGTAAATGCAAGTAGGCTAATCCAGCAGCAGCATGTTCTCTTTAGTCATCAGTATCACTGAATATAACTCAGTTTACAGCTGATTGATGTGTTTTAATCACAGCCGTCTGTCTTGAGCCTATGTCTAGAGCTGTTGTACACAATCAAAAATCAAGATCATTATTGTACTTGTGCATCTGCCTGGAATACGGTACAAAACAAATTAATTAGATGTAATAAAGACAGCAACTTTGCTCTTTCTAAACAAACATAACGCTCATGTCAGCTAATATGCTGTACTGGCAGAAGAGTGGATAACAGGAAACCTTAACAAAATAACTGATGTAAATTCAGCATTAAAACTAAAACCATCTATACACATAATTTTATAGACATCAACAGTTAAAACTGTGGAAGAACATTATAATTATTTTTACCTTCTACATCTGTCAGACATTCAATGCTAAAGAACCATTAAAAGTCTTAATCACAGTGTTTTCTACAATAACTTTTAAAGATATCCAACTGTTGAGCTTCCTTTTACCATAACATTTAATGATTATTTTCAGGTTGTGATGATATGCCTCACTATTGAAAGAATCCCAGTAAATGTAAAATGTAATTATATAAAAAAAATTAGCAGCGGGTATCGCCTCTGGCATGATAAATAAACAGACAATAAAAACAACCTAAAAAATAGAGAAAGAGAAGAAGCAGGAGAGGAGGCAACATTGCTAGAACAAACACATTATTTTACGTCCTTTAAGGTAACTAAGAGATAAATATTTGACAACACCATTTGTGATCTAGCATAAAACCCAGCACATTTTCCAGCATATTAACACGTTTCAACTGCATAATATCCCCTGATCCTCAGTGCTTGTTTCTAACAGGAGCCAGAAAGAAGCAGACATGTTAGCAATATTAAATGATATTTAGCTGTATCTCCCTTGCTGAGCTCTATATTTCACTGACAATACTGGCCCTGCTTTCAGAACAGTCTTTGCTAATTTGCTCACTGCCCAGCTGACATCTTGTCCCACAATCATCTCATAGGAGTAAACCAGAAAGATGTGAAGTAGTAAAAAAAGAAATAGAGTGATAAGCATGGACTCTGAAAAACAAGCAATCCTAAAGGCATTCTGTTACAGCAAGAGAACACTATGTGCATAGTACCAGGGTCCTTCAGCAGGATATGAACCTACATAGTGCTGCTTGTGATTTCCTGCTATATGGCATTTTTTTGCCAACAAATCATAGGATTTGCATTGGAGTAGGGTGGATATATAATTCTATATTCTTTATGTTATGCATTGTGGAACACATGCATACTAATTACAGTTAGGTTATGACTAATGCTGAAACTGGAGAAAAGCTGGAAAGAGACAGTGAAACGTGAAGAAGAAGCAGCAAGAAAATAAAATCAGCGAGACAAGACAAAGGCCATAAAGAAAATGTACTTATTGCATAAATCAAATTGGTATGACCCATTAGCTTCTTTCTGCACAAACTTTTCCAGAAATATTTAAATTCCAGAATTAATATATTAAAGCAAGCTTCTTAGACAGCAGTGTCTCTTGCTTCTGAATACACAAATCAGTATATGGTTGAAGATGGCACTTACACAATTTCCAAAAAAGGTAAGAAAAGAAGTTACAAAGAGTCACAAGTTACTAAATAAGCAATTCTTTGCTCTCAAAGAAAGGTGCTGAAGCTACCTTCAGTTTCAACATAAAAGAAGATGAAACACCCACACATGTCAGCATAGGGTTTACTTCTAACTTCAGTAAATTCAAGGTTTTATATCTAAGCCTGACAGTGTGTTGCTGGAAAGAGTAATACAGACATGAAATTGTTATTATTATATTTAACCTTATTTAACTGTAAGCTGCCTCTGAAAGGCACAGTCCTCCTGAAACTTCATTGCTTAGCTGATGCCAAACAGTCTAGCTGTGTCAACAGCAAGATCAACAAATCTCATAGGAAATTTGTGGACAATAATTTTCTGTTAAATCAGCAAGATGATCAACTTATCCTAAGTCATATAATTATTAGATCTTATGCAGAGTTGAAGTGTACCACAAGAGGTGAAAAGAGAATGCCACTTTTCAGCAGCAATCCACTTTCAGATTGCATTAAATATCACATGAAACTGTAGCCAAGTGTGATTGAGCTATTTCACTATGCTGCATAAATCAAGACCGTTACGAAGACTGCCAAGTGATATTACCATGTGAATACAAGAAGAACTATATTAACTTTGTTGTAACCCTGTTGTTGTAAGGACATGAGAAAAGTGAGCTCTGTAGGAAAAGTTACTGCATCTTTTATTTCATTGGCTAATATGTTTGGAAGAAAGTGCCAAGTTTCTGGGTGCACAATTTCTTACAAGGTGTGAAAAAGAAACTGCAAACTCCAAGCTAAATGCTAGAAAGAGGTTCAACCAAATTTAAATGGTAAGTAGTCCACTTGAGAGAGAATCACAGGACAGAACCTCAGAACAGAAAGCAAATGTTAGGAAGGTCATAGGTAAAGTTCATTAGTTCTTGTGGACCAGAAAAAATACTAAGTAATATGTAACTGTGGAAGAAAAGGGGGGTGGGAAGGTAGGGGGCAGAGAGGGAACAAAAGGAGAACAGAAGCAGATAAGGACAATGAGAAGATTGCAGTAGGTTATCTAAGAAGAAAAATTAGTATAGGTCAGCTAGCAATAGAACAGGAAATCATTTGTGGACTGTATCGGAAAACAGATGCACATTGCATTTGAGCACTTTAGGTATTAACTGTAACAGTTTACAAGTATTAGGGAACTATGTTGACAAGATTGAAAATACAACGCTAAATATGCTTAGGTTAAGAAAAGCAAGAAGTGCAAACTCAAGAAGTCACCTGAGTCACTCAAGTGACTTGATGATAGTCACTGCCTTTGATGAAGTGGCAGAGGAGGGAGGGTCTTTCCCGAGACCTGTATTCATGAGACCACACAACTCATGGAAGATTTAAGTAGCTGGAACAGCTGAAACCTAGACAGAAGAGCATAGAATGACACAGAAGATGGAAACGCACTAAATAATTAGAGAAGCATCCATTTATTTTGACCTGATATGAAAGATTCATTTCAGGTTGAAACACTATGAAGGGAAGTCATCATCATCTAGACTTAATCCATATAATTTAAGGGAAGAGATATCAATGGAAAAATGCAGGAAATAAAGAAATGGCTAGTCTCAGTGACTTTGCCCAACTTGCTCAGAAAATCTGAGATCAAAGAAAACTTATGCTGGGAATGGAAGAGGGAGAATTTATTCACTCAGTTAAAGCTAAAAGAGAAAAGTACAAGGACAAAAAAGCTAAAGGAACTCGTAATTGCCAAAGATCTAAAGTGAATGAGGCAGAAATTTTCAAAATGGTCAATTTTGAAATACTAAGCAGAAAGCAGATACACTACCAAATGAGGAAAACAACCCAAACTAAACTAACAAGAAATTCAATCGCTTAGCTATTTTTTATTCTAAACAGGGAAAAAATGTTTGAACAAGTTAGAACAGACACAAAATGAGCAATTTTACATCTAGTTATTTTGAAAGAGTCTATCGCAAACAGCAACTCTAACCAAAGGTGTTTTAGTCATTTTCTCAGTACTCTAGTCATGTGAAATCAGGCTGACATTTTTTTTGCTCTGTTAAATTTGGAAGGACTAAGAGCTAGCATATTAGCTAACAACCTCTACTGAAATCTTCCTTTCTTGCCTCACCCAGAGAATGCATTTTCACCTAAGACAAAAAATTAAAGTGGAAATCGAAAATTTTGAAGCCAAAGGGTGTATCTATTCACTAAGCTCTGATGATAGAGACAGCACAATTAACCACTAGGTCTAAATTAGGATTTGAAGAAACATGACAATAAACCAGTTCTTAAATACACTATTAATTTTTATGGTGTTTAAAAAATGCTGTCCAACAGAGACAGTGTGTTAATGAGCTGGAACAAAAACACATTTCTTGGAAAGTTTATGCTTTATTCTGTTGAGCTTTAAATTTCTGTTTTCTGATTATACACAGTAGTAGAATTATATATTCTAATTAATGCTTCTGTGCAGAATTCACAATGGCTTTTAGAAGTTCCTCTTTTTATGGAAAGCAAACAAAAAAACCACCCAACTGCAAAACACATCCGCTAAAATCCAACATGTGTTTGCATTACAAAGCAAATGTCAAAGCTCTTATGAAAAGAAACTGAGTAATCTTTCTATGAACAACTACTCCAATTATTTTCCTCCAAGTTCCACTGAAAATTCTCTTCTGACAATAAGGCAGAGATTACTTTTGCAGCTCAACTGTAGCACAGAGGTGGTTTAGTAGGAATACAGCAAGTACTGCATAGGGGTGTACTGTAGTTTACCTGATCTTGGCTAGAATGTTTGAAGAAAAGGAATTAGCAAATCTATTATTTCTATCTCTCCTTCAAATGATTCAAAAGTCTCCTAACGTATTTATAAAACTACTAATGATCTACAATATATAGTTCCTGTGTAGTATAACATATTTCCTACGTGAAAGCTTATGTGTGAACTTAACACCATTTGACCATAATACCTCACCATACAAAACCAAAAAATTAGGGAGAGAAGATTCATTCAAATTAAGTGTTCAGTACCACTCAAGTAATTATACACTTTCTACAAACTGCTGCTAATTCGCTTTTATAATTTTATATTTTATCTCAGAGGAAGAACAGTTCTATAACTCACGGACTTCCCCAAAGGTATGTGAAAAGAATTATGTTCAAAGGATGAAAGGTATGAGAAAATAAATCTTGACTCTTTTTCATTAAAGCCTCCAAATATTAAAACTGAAAAATTTAGCAGCATTTACATCACACAGAAAAAAACCTACGTTTTATTTATGCATGTAGAGAGACTCCACTGTTGTGTTGTATCATAGATGAAATGCTGTTCTCCAGTAATGTGTACCAGCATCAAACTGACCCGTGATGAAGGTACAGTGCAAATGTAGCATCTGAAGATGCAGCAACCTTAGCAACTGACTTTCTGAAGGCAAACACTTTGAAAAGTTGGCTAGACAGCATGCTGGGCCTGGCTCATTTTACTCTTGACAATCATAGAGCAGAAGTTCACAGGTGACAAAGAAGACCTGTATCTGTATTTCCGCCCCTCTCCTCTTCCTTCTCCCCTGCCCCCTTCCCCCCAGATCTCTGATGTTAAGGGGAACTCTCTCCAAGAAGCAGAATTGTTTGATTCCAAGTACACGGAAATAAAGATTTAATTTACATACTCTGTATCAGCACTCTGGAAGAGCCAACTATGTCCACATTCATGTTTGTCGATCCTATAAATTTCCACCACTTTTCTACTGGTGATCATGAAGTCTGATGCATTAATTATTCCTTCCTGCCACAGAGTCTTTCTCAAAAAACATATCTCACTGTGCTTAATACCAAGCTTGGTGATTCATGTTGTAACAGGAGTGAACTGCCTTCTCATTGAATGTTCCCATTTTTTAAAATAGGCTACCTGCTCAGATCACTTTAGCTACCCAAATACAGATGTAAGCAATAACTATTTACAGATATCAACTATTTTAATGGAAAACACTGACCATAGGTGTGAGCTGTATGTGTGATGTTATTTATATACATGGCCTAATAGTATTGGTAAATAATAAAACAGAACAACACAAAACAAGATGAAATAAATAAAATAAAATAAAATATACTGTTCTTGGACCACGCCAAAACAAGTTTATTTACAAAAGGACATGTTAAAGAAGAGGCCACTGTGATGACAGTGGTGCATTTATCTCAGTCTTTGATGGTTGAACACTAGTGCAAGAACTACAAATGGTACGTAGGAGGACTGGGAAGAATTAGTTGACAACATTTTGACTTAATTGGCAAAATGGATATCTGATAATTCATACGAGTGATAGTAATACAAAAGACAAAAGCTTGTTTGGGGATAAAAAAGAAGGAGAAATGGCAACAGAATAGAAAAAAAAAGGTTTTAAGTAGTAATACTTTCATAAATGCAGAATTAGTTGGGAGGACCCCCAGGAACATGATGCTTGGGAAAAAGGAGTTAAAGAAACCTCTCTGTACTTTAAATAAACAATACTGACCACACCGAGTGCAAAGCCTCCTGCAAAGAAATAATGGGGAGTGTACAATGCAACCACATTGTCTTAGTTAGAACCTCACTGCTCTCACAGCATGCAGGGAATGGAAATAGGGTCAACTTACTAAGCAAAAAATACCATAGCAGAACACGATATAATGGGCCAAACCCAGACACAGTTGGCAAGGGGCACATCTAACTCCAGAAGAAATAATTCCTTAAGTACATTAGGAGCAAGACAATGAAGGAAAAAGTCTACTGTGAGACACAGCGGTAATAACAGAGGGATATGGAGACAAAATTTATGTTCATACTTCCTTTTTTGCATCCATTTTCATCACAAATCTGCTGCATTGGGATACCAGCAACAAAATGGTGCATACCAGCAACAAAAGGCAAAAGGGTAAGATTTCATCCTTGCACAAGCAAGAATAAATATTACTTAACTGCATTCAAATCATCTGAGCTTGACAGACTTGCCTGTTTAACATCAAGTTATAAATCTGTTTTAGAAATGTTAAAAGACAGATTTCAGCGCAGTGAATAAGTACAAATGTGCTAGCTATAGGCATACAGCACACGTGTATCAACTATGCCCAAAGAAGGGGTTAACTAGAGCTAAGGACTTCCAGACTAAGTCAGCCTCAGAACAACTCTATGGTCTACACACAGACAACCAATTGTTTTTTGAGATGCCTTAGGGTGCCCTAAGATACTCATATGGACACATTCTGGGCAGATGCAACCCAGAACCTACAGGGGACCTATAACCTTTTGAACTGAAATCCAGAATTCTCTTGATGGATTTGAGAATTACTTTGGGAACAATAGGGATAAGTAGAGCATTGCAGTAGTGGCAAATGTCGAGTTTTGGACTCTTTTAGAGTAGAGAAATACAAAATGAAAAAACTAAGTGGCTTTGCAATGTTTCTGAAAAGCATTTGTGGCTTACGAGCACATGGGCTGATCACAAACTGAATGTAAATCAACCTTGCTACAAAATTGCAAAGAAAGTGAGCACAACCCTGGAAGTGATAAATGGGAGTACTGTGTAAAAACACAGAAATCAGTTCAGCTCTCCTTGGTGTTACTTACCACTTGAGATGGAGTGATACATTCAATTTTGATTGCTGCAACTCAGAACTTGTATAAAACTCTTAAGTAGAGAAATGAGGCTGAGCACAGATTTAAGACTGCATTAATAATGCCTGCTTCTCAAGACAAAGAAACAGGGAGATGAGGAGTGGGTTACTGGCTTCATGTTTGAAGGCTATTGTAAAATTAATCCAGTAATCTCCATGCTCTCCACGTAGATGTCGAACTGAGCAATGAATAATAGTCAGAATTGCAGTAAGACAGATTCAGATTAGACACTGCAGAGAAAACTTGGAGAAGCTGTGAATTCTCCAACACTGAACATCAAAAATCCTTTTAGATAGCATCTATCAAAAAACCCAGACATTGTTGATTCTGCCTTAGTGTAGAGAAGACTAGATAAATTGCCCTTTCTTTGCATATGTCCTATGTCAAGATATAAAAGATGCCAAAGGAATTTAAAAATAAATTAGTAGAGTGTTTCACCATTTTCAAAGCTAAAGGGAAGTATATCAAATCACCATCTATTACACCATTATTAAAAATAAAACTAAAAGTGCTCTTGCACACATTTCTCTTCTAACCAATTGCCAATCTTTTTTTTTAAAAGAAAGGGGCTTAAGTCAGTCCTTGTATTCTGTCTTCAATGCCTCTAGCCTCTTAATGTCCTCCCAATGGAGTCACTTTATGCAATCTAGTGCAACTGACCACAGCTCACGCTTCATATCTGAAACAACCACTCATTTGGACAGAATGACCTTCAGAAACACTGCAATTTCATAAGATAAGGGCTTAGATTTGTTTACATGCAATTTAAACCTTAGATTGTAATCAGTGCCAAAATATCTTAAATGGATGTCATAGCATGGAGCATTGCACTGCCTTCTGGATCTGCATGTATTGAGGAGACACTCTCTATTTCTGGAATCGTCTTTCTCAAACACAAAACTATTGTATTAGCCACCACAATTATTCTCCATGGCTGGAAGGAGCCTTACTCCTCTGTTAGCAGTTGATAGCTTGAGACATATTAAAAGCCAAGTTAGATACTCTCTGTTCTTGAGGCTAAGTTTAGCATCACACCAGAGCAGGCTTCTCATTAAGCCAAACAGCCAGAAATCCTCATTGGAAAATTCAGAATGGCTGCAGAGAGTAGTATTAAAAGCCACATACTTTGCCCTTACTAATGCTTTCTAAAAAAAATATTACCATTGCAAAATGGACAACACACTAAAAAGGGGAACAGAAGTTACTACTTCATGTGGTCTTGTCAGCCTCTGGACTGTTTAATTTTTGACTGACACATTCTTCAGAAACTAACAATATCTGCTTGCACTAATGTATGACTAAATTCTATGTAATAATGCAAAACAATGATTCTCCTGTTCAACACTTTGCCTAACGATCTGGGAACTGATTATGTCAGAAGTTCTCTACAGCTAGAGCTCTCCCTGTAAAATAACAGCTGACAATTATAAAACTTAGCTTTTACCCATCTAAAAAACACTTTTACATGAAATTGCACGTATCTCTAGTATGAAAATCAATGAGGAAGTTTCTCCATTTCATACAGATACTGCTGACTGTTCAAGTATTCCATTACCTATCTACAAATAATTTTTCCACTTATCCAACTACCATTCAGAGATTGTGATAAATGGGACCAAACTGAAAGGATGTTCTAACAGTTGGCAAGTCTATAACAGAAAATGACTGTGAATGCACTTGGGTAAGAAAAGGAAAAGCAGCTGTAGTTGTCACAAAAAAATCTGTAAGTTCTGTTAAACAATGGCTGGATTTCTGATGATGGTGTTTCTGCTACACAACTCAATGTTAAGCAAAGATACTATATTTTTCAGCAGTCAAGACATATGTAAGTGGAACCATATGGTAACAATATCAGATAAAATCAGAGGCTGAACTAACCCTTGATATTTACAAGGAACAGATCATGTGAATACGGCTTGTGAAAGATCACATAATAGCCAATTAGTAGGAAAGTTGTTAAATAAAAGATGCCTGTTTCTAGTTAGTTTAGCTGGCAGAAGACTGAAAAGGGGGATTTTTATTTCTCATAAATATTGCAGTCTATTTCATATAACTCTGGCTACTACTCCTATATATGCATCCACCATCTTCTATTTGTATCAGCTAAACTTTGCCAGCCATTAGTTCTAACTATTAGTACGCAAATGACTTCCATGGGTTAGTTGCCTGTTGTATGAAATAAAGCACTTGTTTGTTATTAAAGTTGCTGCTCTTCATGTTTAATTTAGTTCTGGTAGACTAAGAAGCCCCAATCCAGTAATTTTTCTTTAGATTTTTTTTTTTTTCTTTTTATGGTTCATGTAAATTTTGGTGCCCTTCTCTAGATTCTTTCCACAGCTTCTGAGGTAAACTGGCCATGCCTAATATTCAAGATGATGACTCAATACTATTTGTTTAATAAGTTTAGGCTAAGTCTGAGCTCTCAAAGGCCTTTCTTCATATGAAAGATGCTCCAGTCCCTTAATCCTCTCAGTGACCCTGCAGTCTCCAGTAGCTCCATCTCTCTGCTGGGGAGCCCAGAACTGGACAAGGTACTCTAGGTGTGGCTTTACCAGTGATGAGTTACACTGGATGGTCTAGCAACTCCCACCACGATGACATCCACTTGCCTCTTCTCTGACCATCATCCCTAAGACCTGAAACAAACTGTAATCCACCCTATAAAAGAGCTCCATACCCATATGCTGCTCCCTTTGAGGGAGCACTTCCCTTCTCAAGTGAAGCAAATTTTTGTCAATGGTTTTGGCATACATAAAAAAGAGAAAGAAAAACATGTGCAGAGAAAGGCACAGTATAATATTGGAGAGGATAAAAAAAGGGAGGGGAATGAATAGCAAAGAAGTTGGTAATTACCAAGTTTAATACAAAATGTTGATTTCAGGTCTTGAGAACACAGATGGTAGGAGTGTGGAAGAAGTAATACAGTTGGAAGCTACAGAACATTAAAAAAAAAACCAGGGCTTGCAAAACACCACAGAGACAAAAGGATAGCAACTGCTTCTTTGCCTGATGGTAAGGAACTTAAAGGCTTCTCTCAAACACAAAAAAATGCACACATTTGCATAACAGTACTATGACTGTGAAGAAAAACTTATCATTTCTTAAAGAGTTTCCATGTATATAAAGCCATGGAAAGCAGTTCTGAGTTTAAAGTAGGTAAGCTTCCAACAACACACAATCATTAGTACTTTTGTGCTTTTGTGACCACAAACCAGTTAAAACAGAGAAGTACACGAATGATAACACAGATACATGCATCACAAAGGAATACAGTAAACAGCAATACATGTATCTGACTTAAGATCTGCTCCCAGAACTACAAACTTAGCCACCCCAACTTCACTTTTTAGGTAGGTGACATGGTAAAATACCAGCTTACACTATGTCTCTCACAGCAATTCTGATGCAATACAACTTGAGTGCTAATGTTGACTCTCTCCTTTCCATGGGTCTCACCCTCTTGCAGTAGAGTATAACCTGACACAGAAAATATGGCTGTTTTATTTAGTCCTAAATTATGAATCCTTGTAAGAAAAAAATCTTGTCATTCTCAAGTGATCACTGACATAACATAAACAGTTCATCCTCGAATACAAAACAAAAAGACAGATTCTGGAAACAGATGGTGAAAGTAATTCTGAGTATTACTTTAGTTCTTTAAAAAATAACCAGATTAAACTTAGAAGTAAAACATAAAATGACAGAAAACACCTACTACTAGAGGAATAATTGCTTCACGAAAGAGGAGAAAACTAATAAGATTCTTTAAAGGAAAGAAACAAAGACCTTTTCCATCTTCACTAAAGTGGGAAATATGCCAAGTAAGACTGAAGAATTGCATACATATGTTTTCAAAATGAAATATGACTTGTTAATTTTGACCTTGTCTAAATCAAGAAGACAAGTGGGATAGCTATATTCATTCCAGTACACTGTAGTGTCAAAAAAGACAATAGAATCCAATCTGGTTGAGCTCAGATGCACGAAATTAAATGAAGAATTTAAGGAGAATAATAAATGTAGCAAAACTAAAAGATAAAGCGTGTTTTAAAATGAAGCAAAACCCAAGTAAAATAGAAGGAAAACCAGAATGAAGCAAACAATACTTTCTAACTATATTCAAATTGTAGAAATTACAATTAGTACTTATTTTTCTATGACATCCTTTACACAACTACCAAACCCAAGTATATGAGACCACATAACAAAGAGCAAGCATTTTTAAAGGTACTAGAAGATGCATATAAGCCTGGAAAAAGAAAGGAGAAATAGAAAAACATACATAGATGGTGACTGAGGCAAGCATGGATGAAACTTATTTAAAAAGAAGATAGTTGGAGACTTTGAGAAACTAAAACATTACATTAGTCAACAATGCTCACGTTGGGCAAGGTAGAGAAAAAAAAAAGATGCAAACAGCCAGGGTCTATACATCTAGCTATTGATAAAAATAAGATACATATGCCATTGACCCCAAGAAGCAGAAAGTGAAGGGATGTTACATGTCAACATCTAAAATAAGTCTGTAATTTCTGAGGAGTGTCATAAATGAAAGCCCTACACCAAATCCCTTTTCTCTAGGCATTAGAAGACATTGCTCTCCCATGCAAAATCAGCTGCTATGCCCTTAACACAAGAGAGAACAAGCTAAAGAAAAACTGAATTTAAATAATTCAAATACCAAAGTTATGAAATAACTACAAAAAAGACCGTCAACATCTTTTCCCCTTTTTTATTTAAGCAAAACAAAGTGTGTGGGGGATAGAAGAGAAAGAAAGGGTTGAGAGAGAGAGAGACTGCAGCAGAAGTACAGATGGTTCAGTTCTGCTTGCTCTTCTTTTCGCTGCACCTGCATCCAACATCCTGTTTCTTTAAGTCTTTAGCTGTCTTCAGATTCAGAACTGTAAGGAATGTTCTGTTCTCAACCCAGTTCCAGTGGCAACACTGGTGGAACTACAGACCAATTCATATAACTAAATTACTAGCACTTTTCAAGGAAGAAACAGTTGAAACACTATACACTGCAGTAGTGCATCGTTATCAGACACATAACCTGAAGCATCTCAGACCGTTGCGCCCATATATATGTTACCATTTATGTTCACATATAAATTATTCTCTCACAGTTCCTAGCATAGTCTTTCAAAAGGACACTTGCGCAAATACTTTCCCATTGGAAAGGAGGTGTTTTATAAGTTCCTGTCTCTTTTTCAAGTACTAATAATTTTGTTAAATGTAAATTGTTGGAAGGGAGGAGATGGGAACAAAGCTTCACTAGTTCGCATCAGAACGAGAACCTCAAGCACTGCACTCCTCACACACCAGAAGGACTTATGGAAAAGGTTGATGCAGAAAGTGCTGTGACTCTTGTATTTTCAGCTTTCACTGGGCACGGCACAATGTCTTGCAAGATGCTCTGAGTTGAGCCTTGCTACAGACAAAAGCAATGACAGTAGTTCCACTAACAGCTCCACAAAGCTTGCTCATAAAGGTGAGACATGCTTGAAGTGTGATGAGAGCTTGTAGATAGGGCTTTAGAAATAAAACAAGAACTTCCACAACATGGATGCAGCATAGTGGAAAACACTGATTCATACTTCTGAAATACAATGATGAAGCCTGCAAATATACAAAAAACATGTCATCTAATAAAAAATGTAAATCTTCCTGTTCATATACGCAGAAGTACTGAGAAGGACCTCTAAGGATTATTGTAAAAGAGGAAACAAGAATTCCATTACCACACCAATCAGAGCAGTGAAATTGCAATGCAACTGCGGTGAGCCTTACTGGATTCCACTAGGGAAGCTACAAGAATATTCCTGTAGCTAAAGCCAACAAGGATTTTGAAGTAAAATTTTTCAGCTTTCAACTCATGTAAAGCAAAACTGATGTTTGTTGTTAATACACGACTGTGAAATGTGCAGATACACCATCCATACATCTGCATTGGGTAAAAGATGTATTAATTTGCCACACAAGGACAAAGGGGCCAGACGGGGCTAGGAATCTCTCTGAACACCCCTGGATAGCTGAGGTCAGGAATCAGAGCTCCAGATTCTTATTGAAAAGGCAGCTTAAATGCTTTGGAATTTCTTCATCCATCTAGTATGCAATATACTTATATTAAAACTACCCTAATAAAGCTGTACACATAAAGCACATTACAACAGTGCCATGCTATTCACATTAACCAATAAATCAAAGAAAAAATATCAGTTAAAGGAAGAAATGCGAAATAAAATGACCTTCAATTACTACACACACAGGGGTGCCAATTTTACAGCTTTTTAAATATGTTTAGGTGTATAAGCCATCTTACATTTAACCTTCTATTGCAAATGTTCTCCTCTGAACTAAGTCCTTTTGTCATAACCCGACAACTATTTTGGTGTAAAAAAAAACATTTACAGGAACATAATAATAAATATTTGAAAGCTACTGGTGATAAAGAATTGAAAAGGACAGCTAAAAGGTTGCAGTATTAGCAGAAAAGAGAGCTAAGTAATATAAGGGTACCATTTAACTCCTACTACACATAATTCCATGGAGAGAAATGTAAAACAAACCTGGGAGAAAATAATACAAACAGGATTAATTTCTGCAGTTTGATGTTTTATAAAGAAAATGCTGAAATTCCAATGGCAAATATAATCTCAAGTACTGATAAAGTTAAGAAAGCAAACAAGATGTTTACACTGCTACAAGGAAGGAACTGTGAAAATAAAACTTTGCTTACTCTTTTTTAATATAAAACTAATATAAAGTAAGATAGATACTAAACAGTATTTCTATTATTCTTTTGATTACAAAGAATCAAATAAATACTAAGTGTCAGAATGGCAGACACCAGACCTCTCTCCTTGTCTTTACATGCCTAACAATTTTGTGTACTGCTCCTTACCCACTCCACTGCAGAACTTTAACTGATGTGCCCGGGAGTAGGAGTAATTTGTGCACAATGAAAACAATGGTTACCTCTTGTTATCACTGCTCAAATAGTATGAACAGAAATTAAGCTGATTCATACTACATGAAAACAAAGAGGTTCTTAAATAGAAATCTGTAGACAACCTCCTCACAATTACTTCTAACTACCTTAAACAGAACTGAGAAAATCACTAACTGACAGCAACCTGTGCCCTTTTCCAACATGAGGTGAGAGGGAATCCTTTCAAGGTGATATAGTTAACCTGGAAGTGCTAGCATCTATGTAAATAGAACAGACCAAGACATAAACACAGAACCTACTCTGACCTTGAAGTGACAAGTTGCTGTAATGTTGTTACATAGCAATAATACTGGCACTGACCCAAGAAACAGTTATTATTTTGGAATTCACTGATTTAGAAATTAAAAGAAAGAGATTAAGGTGGGTTTTGACCCATTTTAGAGTTTTTTGATTTGTAAGTCATGGCTTTCTTTGTAGCAGATTGGTTTACTATAAGCATGAAATATTCACAGGCACTTCTGCAATACTACATGGCTTAAGTATTTCCATAAGAGTTTTTAAGTTTTGAATTTTGAATTTAAGTAACTACCTCAACTATCTATAAAATGTAGATTGTTTCAGAGAATAAAATAAAGGATTGCTAAATTTACTTCATTAAACAAGTAAAGCTAAGAACTGATAATTTTTACTAGGATATCTTCTACTGTTTTAAATGCTCTTCATGAGTAGGTTCTGTCAGACAAAATAACATTGCAACCTAATACACAGGTCTGAGGAGCCTCTGAGATCCTTCATGGGTGTTTTTGCAGAAGGAAATTCTCATCCTATGTGAAAGGGCAGGGCAGGTGCAAACCAGAAGAGGCTCAGAAGAACCCAGCATTATCAGAAGAGAAAATACAGAACAAGGGGTTAAATCCTCAAAGATCAGAAAGTTGTTAAGCATTTCTAGAGTCTGTGAAGACATTTTGTTTTCAGAGCATTCAGGAAAGAACATTTTGTTTAGCTCTCTAAGCATAAGTAAAATCACTTAAGCTTTCTGCTACTGTTCAGATGAGGCAGCACTTCTTGGAAGCTTACTAACTACACGGATGTATTTCCCTTCCTTTTGCTTATACCCCAGTGTTAACAGCAGGAATTTGACTCCCTAGTAATAACAAGGAAAGCTGGTATAAACAAGTATCAGCTGCCATTCCTTTTCAGGATCCTGTCATACAGACGTGTTACTCATCCTTGCACAACAGAAGTTGTGTAATTAATATTTAAAGAGACACTGATGCAGTATAGCAATCTAGGTACACTGAAAAACTTCCTGCTTTGAAGATGAGTATTTGCTGAGAGGTGGTCAGGAAGGCTTCTGTTACATGTAATTATCAGCTTGATGTATTAATATTAGAAGCAGGTATTCTTTGATGAAAATTCAATTGTTCTTCAGCTGTAGAATGTTCTAATTAGAGCTGAAAAGAAAAATACTTTGTTGGGATTTGTGACAACTGAAATCTTTTGTGCAGAGAGTTTGCTTTCTATATAATTTCTATATCTACATGCTTTCTTATTGCCAGCTCAGTCATCTAGGTCTTGTGGGGGATCACCCAACAGGCTTCTGTATCAGCTGAGCTTCAAAGTTTGTAAGCATTTGATTCCCTATAGATTAACAAAGAGCTGAAAATCTGGATGTTCAAATTTCAGATACAAAATTCTCAGTATCCAGGGACGCAGTGTTTTGGAGCAGCATGCTAAGCAGACCTGTCTGGACATGGCTGCTTCTTTGAACAATGTCCACATACTATTTTGCTGTGAACCCAAATGAAAGCAAATCACTGATAAAACATATCTACCATAACTGCCAACTTGCTCCAATTTCTTTCGTAAGCATTCTGAATATAGAAAATTACACACTGACCTCATTATTAGTGAAATAAAGTTAAAACTAATATAAAAGCTGAAATCAATTTCAAGTGTGAAAAACTGATGATACAACTTACCTTTTCCTAAGGAAAAAAAAAAGTAATGATCCTGCACTTCTCTTTTGACAAAAATCTAGCTGGAGTAAGAAAAAGGACAGCATCAACAACAGAGCTGTTCTCAATCTATTCTGGGACATCTTTCTTACGGCCCTTTGTTCCATAAGCGACTCTCATGGCTCCTGTTCCATAAGGGGCTCCCATGGCTGCCTAATAACCACCATAAAATTTGAACACTATCCCATATGCCAAGAAAAAAAAAAAAAAAAAATCCTAAAACATATTCCATGAGGCTTCTGACTTGGCCCTGAACTTTTTAAAAACATATTAGACTAGCCAGCGTTGAGAGGGAAATAACTTATTTATAATAAACACTTGCACACACACACACAAAGAAGGAAGACCTCAACTTCCTTCACTAATGGTTTCTAAAAATGCTTATTCAAAGCGGCATATGCATGACAAGTTTCAGCTCAGTACGATTTAAGGAGGAGGAGTTATACCACCCAGGAAAACGGTGTTTATGACAGAAATGACAAAGAATCATTCATCATAGGGTTTTCCTATGTGGAGCAGTAATAAAGCCTAAATGAGACTGCACTTCGTTAGTAATTTATTTCACAGATCACTTTATATATACAAATAGCATAACTCTATTACATTTTTATAGTGCCATTTATTACAGTGCTTCACATACTATATCCACATGACAACACAGACATACAGTTTTCTCTGGGGAAGACAGCAGCAGACAACCGCAGAGCAGCACACAGGTAGGAAACACTTTGGAGCCAGAAGAGCAGGAGTAGGAATTCTCAGGCAAAACAAGAAAAGGCCAATATAAAAAAACCTTAACCCTTAGAGATGGGCAGCTAAATCAAAGAATAGTTTTACACCATTTTTGCTTGTCTGTTAATTTAGAAAGTAGAAATAAAAGAGGAACGCTGAACAACATTGTTTTGCCCAGTTGGAGTGACCAACACAAGAGACTCCCTGGCTGGAATTCTCTCTCCCTCTCACTTGATCCTCGAGCACTACACTGGCATTTTCCACTTGCCACATGAAGGAAGAGTATCAGTTCAATTTTTTTCCATCAGCCTGTATCAGGGATGCTACCCTTTAGGCATAGCAAAGAACATATTCTCAGATATCAAGAAAGGGATGCAATTCTTTCTCTACTGAGACTTCCACAAAGTGAGTATTCAAGACTATTTCACTCCCAATATAAAACAACCCCCAAACTATCACACTTAGAGCCCAAACATTTCCATTAACCTTCCAGAAATGGAGACTCCTGCCTTCCAAACACACATTAAAATATTGTATGGTATCCACCCCCACAGAACGCTGTGAGAAGATGACAAGACATAAGGACACCTGTAAATGTCTCATAGCACATGCTCTTTTGCGACTAGTTTATTTATGAAGTAAATGTACAAATATGTAGTGTTTGGCATTTGAAATAATACCTGCAATTTATGCGTTGTGCGAGTGCTTTCTGAAATAAATATTAAAAAGAAATGCATTGCTTTTAACTACTGAGGTGTGATTAAATTCAACAAATATTCTCTTGATTTCTTTGCCAAAAACTCTGCTGTAGGGACCCTGATAAGAAGTTAAATGAATTGACAGTTCCAGAACTTCCATTTCTAAAAATAAATTTTAAAGTGTGAAACTTCTTAATAAGGCCCTGCCCCTGAAATATAATTCATGAACACTGGGATCTTCAGTGGTTGGAGAGAAAACATAATTTTACCTCACAGATTTTATTTTTTTAATCTCTTCTGGTCAATTAGCTGGAAATAAAAAGAAAAATCAAAACACTTGCTGGGCACTAAGTTGAACTCTGTTTTACAGTAGGGAAAAGGTTTCTTTTAAAATTTGTAAATACCGAATCTGACTGCCTTGTGGGAGCCTGAGAACAAATAAATTTACATTGCTTCTCCTTATGGCTGTGGCTTAATGCTCTTTTACAAATGTTCCATTACCAAAGTGCGTAATTTTAGTCCACAACATAGTGTCTAATTTGATAGGAGGCTGAGTACATCAATACATTTTTTCTTTCTCTTTTTTGTCTCATATTGCTTTCCCTTGTGTTACTGTGGTAGACACTAACTACTAACCGTTTAAGAAATGAAACCATGGCATTTAACGTAATGATTTAAGATGAAGGTTTTAATCAGTCATTTCAATGACTATTAAAGCTATTTAAGTTATTATAGAAGAAGAGGGATACTGACCATCTGCAAAAAAAAAAAAAAAGTGAAGTTTATTTGGGTCACTTAATGTGTCAGAATTCAGTACATGAGTATTCCCCATTGAAATTGGTAAGATTGTTTAAATCTGGAAGTCAGGCACGTGAGTAAATGATATTGGTCTGGGCTCTTTTTGCTATTTTAACTGCTAAACATGATGGAAGGATTTTTTTCTTGCTCTAAGATGCCTGCAATCTGGCCAACAAATGCAGAAGGAATCAGACATTGTAGGAAACAACATGAAATTGAACTTTTATTTTCCACGCAGTTACTCCCCAAATCATTCTCCTCAACAGAACTGATTAACAAGTCTTACAAGCCTGCAGCTGCGATGTCTGAACAAGAACTTCCTTACAAAAGGTGTGAATGAATGGATTCAGTGCACTGGAGCCAAGCAGATGCATACATAGGCACGTGTAAAATCTGAGGGGAGAAGAAACTAACAGAACTAATATTGACCTGGACACTGCTGGCAGAATGCCCAGGAAGATTGCAGATGAAAAGAGAATCAACGTAAATAAAGTCTTGAAGATGAGAAGTTTACCTTCAAAAACATAGGTAGGAAAGCTGATTAAGAGATTTGGCAAGTTCAAAAGATCTGCTGGCTAGTTTCCATTTAGACAAATCAGGAACTTGCAGTTTCCAGAAAGAAAGGAAGCAGGAGCTGGTTGACACTTAGATAAAAAATGTAGTCATCCCACATCTAACAGTTCTACCTCAGAAAGTATGGAAAACTTCTTTCCTGTAACAATTCCTTGTCAATCAGATCAGCCTATGCATATACACTGTAAAAAAAATCTCATTAAAGGAAAAAATATTGCATTATGCTACTTACCTGCCTGTCTACTTCTGGAAGCAAAAGCAGGAGGTATTGTTGAAAATGCTGAGGTAAAGAAGCAAAGGTGTGTTTATTTATTAAAGCCCTCAGGTTAGTGTTCACTAGAATAGATCCTGGTGTTTCTATGTCAATATCCTCAGCTTTGGTCCATTTCAAATGTCCTGGAGTAAATAAACAGAAATAACTTTAAACATAAAAAAAAAAAAAGAAGAGAATAAGAACAAGTCTTCTTTCTATGTTTTTAGTTTTATTTTATAATACAGTAAGCTCCAGAGAAACAGTACTGTGAAAAGGGTAGCACAGCCTTTTCTAGGTGTATTACCAGCTTCTATTTTCCCTGTATTTGTCTCTTAAGCTCTAACAGGACCCATGTTCCAGTCAATATCACAGATGACATGTTCTTACTTCCAGCTCAAGACACCAACTCAACTCAGAAGCAGCAGAAAATTTCCATCATGATATCAAGCAATTATAAACATCTACTTCCAAGTAAAAGGCTGCTTGATGAGTTTCATGTGAATCAGTCATTACAGAAAGCTTCTCTTTTGCCATGCAGTGCACTATGGCCTATGTAACTTGTCCAACAGTGTTGGCTAAAAACTACAGTGTTGGCTAAAACTAAAAGCCAACAGTGTTGGCTAAAACTAAAATAGTGATTATAGAGATGAGATTATTTAATGTGTTAAATGAGTACCTGAAAACATGAATTTTTCAGAATTATCTTAAGAACCTATGATCTCAAATGATCAGCACACAGAAGGCAGCAGCAGGAATTATCAGAGGTTTAGAAAACAAGGTTGTGAGGAAAAATGAAAACCTGGGAATAAGTAAGATAAAGACTCAGCAGAGAGAAGGGGAAATACATAAATGGTTGATGCAAAATGGTAAGGGACACTGTCTTCTTACTGTCCACACCAAATAGCAACCTAACTCTTGCACAGTAAGAAATATTTCTGAAGATACTGGGAAAAGACAGCTTTCAACCACCAAAGACAAAGAGACACTGGATTAGATGCATAGGAGGGCAATACAGTCTCCATCAGTGGAAATCTTCAAGAATATGTTAGACAAATACCTCTCGGGAATGACTGATGTATGACTGATTGCCCTATGACTGATGAAAGAAACAGATGACCACTGGAGGCTCCTTGTGGTCTCATTTTGCTATTGTTTCTAGGATAAAATTTAAAAGGTACCTTTTAAAGGTCCTTAAAGTGCAGTTACTGCTACCTGCTTCAGGGTATATACCTACTGCTATAATTCTATTTTCCTCTCAGTCTTAACATATTATGATACTCAATATGTAAATGGAAGAAGTGGGCAGCTCAGATGGCTCGACAAACTCAAAGCTTCTAACCTTTCCCAGGAAACTTCTCCAGATTTTGTACTTTCAAAAATTTTAAAGATGCTACGAAAGGGGTGACATTATTTTATAACTAAGTAATACACAAACTCCATCTGAATCTCTAAAAAAAGCAATTGAAAAGATTATTCCAATGCTATGAGCAATGATGGCATTTTGCATTTACATAGGACCTCTCCACAAGCATTGCAACTGACATGTTAAAAAGAAAAAACATATTTTACAAATGGATGAATTTTGGCAAAATGATTATTAGGAACTTCTCAAATGCTACAAACTACTTAACAGTAACACCAATAAAATTCATGCAATTATGCATTAGCTTTCTTGCAAGGCCTACAATAGGCTCCCCAGAAAGACTCTAACATCACCCACAAAACGTACAAAGGTAAGAAAATGCAGATTTGTAAATTCCAAAAGCTTCCCTTCAGCCACAGCCTCCCACAAACATTCTTGCAATTTCCTTTTACTTTACAGCAGACAATACTAACTGAATAAGACAAGGATTACGTTGCACTCAGCACAAGATAACCTTTTCCAACACATATTTCCAGCATACTGTACTTCAGTACAGCAAAGACTCCATTACAAACAAATGAATGCCCTGGTTTAAAGGACATTTGTATGGAAGAAGTGCTCATTTTCATGAATGCATCACAATAAACTGTCCTTACCATCTGTTCCACCCACTAAATATAAATGCAAAAAGAAAACAGTTCCCCAAGCGTAACACAAGTAGTATGATGTATCTGATTTTAATGTCTGTATGTATATGCTTTTCTTTAATCAATACAGAATGCACATCCCCATCTCCTAAGTGACTTAAAACTGGAGTAACATTTTCCCCAGCTAATGTTTCATATCCTAGGGAAAGACATACACATACAGATGATCCAAACTAAAACAAGACAAATGACTACAAAATCAGTAATGTCCTTCAGTGGCAGATATTTTAATAGTGTAAAAAGCCAAGACAGTATCAGAAAGTCAAACCCAATTCTGTGTGACTGGGTCACATATTTTCTGATTTATATAAAATACTACTGCTCACAGGCTGCTATGGGGGTTTTATCAACTTTTGGAAGAAATATGTGTCTTATTCCTAGCATGATAGGCCAGTAACGAACCGTGGATGCCCAGGATAGGCATACTTCAAAAAATAACCCAAAACTGTTCAGAAGAACCACAAATTCTCCCCCCTCACCCTTGCTATGGCTAGTTTAGGACCTTTAATGAAGCCCTCAAGTTTGTACTCAGGTTTAGCGAAGTATTTTGGAGTAGCATGGAAAGCAGTATTTCTGTGGAATACAAGAATATGCCACTACTTCAAAGCTAGTAACTCTGGGAGAAGTTTATGACAAAACATATGACAATGGGTTTTACATCATTTTCCACAAACACATTTTGAATCCTTATAGAGCTGCAAACCAGAGTTTGGGAGGATCACTGCCCAGATCAGAAATAGAACCTCAAAGATGAGAGAGAAACTCAAGCTTACAGCTTCTTGGAAGAGATTAGTCTCCAGCACAGAGAATTAACTATGAAAAGGTTGGAAGCACTATGGTTCTACACTGAAGTATAAAAAGCAAAATAGGAAAAGGATAGAAATCACATAGTTGGCAGAATCAGTTAACTAAACGGGGGAAAAAATCATCATATTTAATGGGAGCTCAGAAAGTCTACCAGTCACAACATACAGTGAATATCGGGCAGATCAGCAGTTTCAGACAATCAAACAGTGTCTGGAACTGAATTGTGCATTATATAGGACACTGAACCTATTCTCAAAAATGTTCAACAACTGTTGTATTAGTATCCCAAGAAATATGTGTCATAAGAGAAACATTTCAGTAGGTATGAGAACAGAAACCATTAAAATTGATACACAGTTCCTCACATTCCAAGCATGGTGTCCCAGAAGGCCAGAGGATTTTTTCTGAAGTCTACAAAACAATTTAATAAATTCACTCTCCATTTGGTACCATCAGATAAAAATTGATGAAATATCTGAGGCTGGGGAGGAACGTATACATCAAATTACATATTTTAGCCTTCATTAAGTTCATTAAGGTACAGGAAATCATCTGAAATTGAACATATCTTTGTATAGCAAAAGTTGTAACACTGAAGGAGTATTTTTGGGTTTGAATAATGCCATTGGGTGAACATGAAGGACTAGCTATCCCTCTAAGAGACTGATCAATAATCTGCAGAGAGAACATACAGGAAACCAAAATGCACTTTCATGGAAGGCTGTGATCCAATAATGATTGCAGGATACGGTTCACCAGGAACTGCCAATAGCATATTTAACAACCAAGCTATGCCATTTATGAAGTAAAATACTTTCAAGGTATTTTACAGGATAGTTACACATAAAAATAGAACAAGGTCTGATCATTAATAAAGAAGAACAATCTTATCACCATGAAGACAGATGGATGGATGATCCAGCCACTATAAAAAGCTTGTTTGCTAACTTTTCCAATATGGCCATGTTGCAAAATGCTCCTGTAAATGATTCAGTAGTCTGCTGAATGCAAGCAGTCCTTTGTAAAGATAAAGAAACAGTTATGCAATTATTCTACTTTACTTTAGCTGAGACAAGAGTCTTAGTGAACACTACATTATCTTCTCCTTAGGGAACATTTCCAATTATATTTCCTGCAGAGCGGGAAAATCTGCCTATCACATGAAGCTACTGAGAATTTACTCTTATCATCTCTTCAGAGAAAATTCTTCATTAATTACAGATCATCATCCATGAATCTTGCTAAAAAACACAGAAAATAAACCCAGAAACTCTATCTACCACTTCAAGAGATGTAGTTTCAAAATAATTAAGGATCCAACCGAAGAAACAAAGGAAGAGAATCAACCAAAAATTATATGTCAAATCTCTATATGTCATGGAGTAACAGAAATGAAGAAAAGAAGGTAAACTTCTAATAGGGCAGGTATGTGAGCAAATATGCTATTGACTTTGGGAATAAATACATATTAGGCTGCAAGCAAATTTAACAGGAAGAAAGAGTACATGTGCCCCCATCCCCCAGAAAATCCTGATGCAGCAATCAGAAGCTAATCGCTAAATGTCCTCTCTGTCTGCAGTTGCTTAGGTCTGCCAACCTTTAAGAAGCAACTATAGAAAAGCATTCTGGGGTGGGGGGGAGAAAAATTGCCCATGGATCTTCCAGGCAGCCAGAAAGATGATTTCTTGAGAAAGGGTCAGCTGCACAGATAAACCAGAAAAATAAAACTTCTAGGGAAAACACAGTGTTTAGAAAAATGTCAGCATTACAATAACAAGCAAGGTAATTATTTCACTCCTACTCACCTAAACCAGATTTTTTTAACCTCTTTAAGTGCTGGCTGGTTTGTTTTCCTGTTGGAGACTTCTGCCCATGTTTCATCTCTTTATCAGAACCATCTGCTTCACCATTTTTAGATTCAGATCCTTAGGAAAAAATAAAACCCGCCAAATGTGATACTGATGCACGTGTACCAACAATCCCCCCAGCACCCCCTAAGAAAATAGGATTTTAAAAAAATCGACATCTATTTGCTGAAAGGCAATACACTTTTTTCTGGTTACAGTATGAATCCTCATCATCAGAGGAAATGGAAGTAAAAGCTCAATAAATCAATTAAGTGCTGAAAACTAAAGTTTACTGAACACTGCAGACAATAAAAATGTTCATTTATCTAATAAAAATAAAATTTTCCTATAATGCCTAAGGGATATCTTTAAAAATATTTTAACCACAATTTATGGGGCAGTGAAGTAATATAAAGGTGGAAAAAGGTCATTTCTTTGTGAAGAAACATTTATAGAAGAATATACCTGGATATATAGATATACCTGGAAATAAAATTGTCAATTTGTGTTAAACATAGCCATAGAAATCTCTTAAAATGAAGCAACTTAACCACCAGAACTAAAGGTCAAGGTTATGCTGCAGTGATAAGCATACTACCAGAAGAAAAGCTAACAAAAGGATCTGAGTATTGCAATGCAGAATTGAGACACAAATTCATATTCACAGAGAAGCTTGTCTTTTTTCCCCACCTCCCCTTTTTGAGACACTGAATACCAGCATGTGGTGCTCCATCAGAGTTCCAGTGCCAAACAAAATGTTACTTTGCATTACTTTACAGCTGCTATTATCAATTGTCATTTAATTGCATGCCTTACATTCTGTATTAAAGCAAAATCTCTACCCTTCAGACACCAGATTTGATGAGGAAATATAGACGTTAAATAAAGCCACCAAGTGGAAACATTATTTCAGCAGATCCAAATTCTGTGCGCTACACAGCTGATTCAGAGGAATGCTGTGTACCTCCAGCTGATCTTGCAAAAGGTCCTTTAGCTATTTACCTGAAGGAGAATCCGACTGCTCGTCAGACACCTTTAATGGTGTCAAAACAACACGAGGAACAGTCTTGTTTACCATCATTGAGACTCCATTTCTTCTTTTCTGCTGTTGTCTTAAAGCCTACAAAAATGATAACAAAATGTAAAATGTAACAAAAAATAATGCTTATAAGCGAATAACATGAGACATTTCTATACCATTAAACTGAATCTCTTACAATAAGCACGATTTACATAGCTACTGACTTGCCAGAATTCATACTTGTTCCCTTTATGTCATTTTCCTTTTAAATATAAAATCAGGCTTTTTTTTTTTTTTATAAAGAGAAAGAAGATGCACCTTATTTTCCAATCATTTTGACAATAAAGAAGCACATATAACTATTTGCTCTACCTTAGCAGTACAACATGATAACCCATGGAATGTGAAACTAAGGCTTCTAAGTAAAGAAAATGTAAAATAAATGTTTCAAAACCAGAATAAAAATATATATGTCTGCACATCTCTCGCAGGTGCATCCTCTCAGTATACTGCTCAGTCAATCAAGTTAACACAGAGTGTCATCAGTATGTACAGCATGTAAGGACTACAGTATTGATGCACTCACTCAGCCGTGAGTAGTGCTGCACAAAATCACTGAACATGGCAGGAATCATTTATTTTCGTGAAGGGAATCAGTCCTAATCTTGGAAACCTTGCAGCACTTGGCTTCTGTCTGCTTGACTTTGGGCATTAACCTTCAGAACACGAACATGATGGTGTTCTGGCAAATCTGGGGAAAAATGATACAAGAATAAATCTCTACAAATGGAAGTGCTTTGTGTTTCATAAATGGATCAAATACAGGGTTGATAATGTAATGCCAAATATTTAAAGATTAGAAATAGCAAATACCTGTCAGGCTGTTTTATACAAAAAATGTTATCTGATTCCAAAGATTTTAAAACGTACAGATATGAACACCTGCCAATTAATAGCTCTCCAAGCATTACAATTCTGGAATTAATCAGAATGGGCTGGGCTTAATACAGATCTCTCCTACCCTTCTGTCTGCTTTTCTTCAATATTACAGTGCACACTCTTTTTGTAACTGTGATTTGTATTATGATCTAGAGAAGGATTTATTAAAGTAATACTATAGCAACAAGGGACATATTTTATATGAATTATCCCTGTAGGTTTATGAACACGAATGACTGATGCCTTGTAAGGTTTAGGTCTGTAACTTCAATTAATCTGTAATATCTTGCCAAAATGTTCACATAGCTAAATAATAAAAAAAAACTCTCTGAAAATAAAATCGATGTCACTCTATTGCTCTAAATAACACACTACACAACATAAAATACACAAAGCCACACAAAAGCTATTTCATTGATTGACCTTTTTTATAGCACACTTCTTAAAAGACACATAAGCGCGCTGCAATAAAAAGCAAATTAGAACACTTGAAATTGAACAAAGAGAGGAAGCTGGTCAAATCTGCACTGAACCAAGGAAACAAGCAGAAAGCCACAAAGAACAGCATGTATGAAACAGAAAATTTCTACTGGTATTGAGCAAGTACAGCCAGACTTGTGGACAGAAAATACAAAAATTTCTCAAAAATTCCCCAAAATGCCAAAAATGACCCTCAGTGCACAGCCCTGCCAAGCCAACCAAGTGGTCCTTATTAATATAGTAACACAACTTAGACAGTAACAGATAGTCCAGTAAAAATTAACTGAAAAGACAGCCAACTTCTGTGCCAACAGCATACCAGTATAACCACAACCCAAACTTTGTATTATTGTGCCCCACAGCCTCATTTGCCTGATGAGCAAAGAGAAGAAATATCCATCCTCAGTGTCATACCCTAGACAAGGAGGAAGAGCCCAAACGATGTCCCATCTTTTCCTCTAGCCTGCTCTTGCCGTTTCAAGACAATTTACACCTCTTTACAACCATAGCCTTGTTGCCAGCATCCATAAGGAAATACCATTTTAATGATTTATACAGCCACTGTGACAAAGGTAGATTCATAGTTGATTTTCAATGCTTTAGATACAACTCCCACACATGACAGAAAGTAAGCAGCAGTGTATCCTCCATCAGTGACAGGTAGGAAGCATTTGTACACCTTAGGTGACACGTCAGTGTGTCAGAGTGAGAGCAGCCATACCCAGTCTTTGTCAGGCACACCACTTACCTTCTTTCATGACCTTCAAGGACGGCCACTTGTGGACCTTAAGCATACATTTTTGCAATTAATTTGGCACTTCCAAGAAGCACAGGCCACCCCATGCTCACAGAGCGTTACTGCAAGACAGCACAGTTCATCCCAGCACTGCCTTGACACTCAGAACCACAAGCAGCAGGGAATGCAGCTGGGAGCATGCAAGTGTTGCTACCAGAACTACTTACTTTTAGGCATAGTCCACTTCTGAGCTCCGGTAAGCACCCAAACATGTGAGGACCAAGCACAGATCTTACATACACCATTTCCCTTTGACACACATTTGCTTTTCAGGGTTTCCTTTCTCCTAACAGCCATTGTTTCACTGACAGTCCCTCCCCTATCTCCACCAGTTTCACAATGGAAGGAACTGATCACCATACAGGACACATAATTAACTTGGAAATCTGTATGGGATAACTCAAACTGACAGTAAAGCTACACACATGGACACCTGAAGGACAGGTTGTAGAATGAAAAAAAAAACCCAACCCAACCCAAAACCAAACAAAACCATGTGGAAATAAAAATCTAAATCAAAGTTTTAACACGGAGTGCCAATGAATTATACTGAGCCCAGAGAAGAAATTAATGATGTTCCCTATGCCTTTCTATCATAGAATCAGAATGGTTTTGATTGGAAGGGACCTTTGAGATCATGTAGTTCCAACTCTCCTGCCACAGGCAGGGACACCTTCCACTAGACCAGGTTCCTCAAAGGCCCATCTAACCTGGCCTTGAACCCTTCAGGGATGGAGGATACAAAAGTATCAAGTAAATAATCTAACATTTGATTTGCAGGGTAAAGAAATAGCTGAGATTTTGCTCAGTCATCCTGTTTACTGGGACTTAGTATTCCCAGCTACTCACAATGATTTAGTGTTAAATTCCTCTTTGAATTTAAGCTTCAAGATCTGAAATTTTGGATAGACAAGTCTTTGCAAGATAACACTAGAACCAGCCCAGCAGAGGGAAAAATTGCCGACTGACACCTAGGTACCAGTAAAGCCAACCACCAGAACAAGTTAAGTATAAACCAAGGGCACCCTGAGCAGCCCCTGCTAAGGATGAACGTATAACTTCTCTACACTTGGCCTGAGGGATATTAATTTTAAGAAACAAGACTACTGCAGGATAAGACAAGAATTTTGTATCCAAAGATTAATTCTACTTAGCTGGGAAATCAATGGGATTACTCAAAGTGAAACATGCACCAAAGGTTTTGCTATATTGAGCTCTTAGTGCATCAAGTTAATTTAGTGTTTTCCTAGCCATTATGACCAAATAAATCTCTAGGTTTGGCTCTTATGTTGAAGGGAATAAACACAAAGTAGATGAGTCAAATTTGTAACTGAGGAAAATGAGGAATTTTGTAACACATTCCAAAGAAAAATTGTTCCAAATCTCACTGCAGATACAGAAACAGTAACTAACACGAACTACATTGGCATCTTTTACCAACACAGCCTTTTGCATCTCATCCATTTTTAGAGATACACAATCTGCTAGCTGGGCTTCCTACAGATCTGCAAGAAAGAGCTGATGATTTTACCAAATGGTAAGATGTCATTTTTACTATGGAAAGCAAGAGAGAAACACATATAGCACATATAATGGCTTGCATAATGTATACTTTTCTTTAACAAGACACTATGTTTACATTTCAAATGTATTCAGTCACTTTGCACTAAATGCTTCAGTTAAAAAAGCTGCAAGTTGTAAATTCCTAGAACTGATCACTGTCGAAATATTCTGTAAAACATTACTACCATCCTATCTGTGCAGCACATAAATAAATAAAGAAAGAAAATTAAAGTTCACATGGGACACAAGTTAAACATTAAAAGCTCTCTTAAAATCACCACCAAAATATAGTACTTACATCCAGCCTTTCACAAG
Source organism: Pezoporus occidentalis (assembly GCF_034315485.1). Classification (NCBI taxonomy): domain Eukaryota; kingdom Metazoa; phylum Chordata; class Aves; order Psittaciformes; family Psittacidae; genus Pezoporus; species Pezoporus occidentalis. The sequence continues at coordinate 13,324,935 of NW_026915724.1, forward strand.
CAGGTTTGCAAAGGACATCTGTGAATCTCTCACACATAACGAGTATGGAGAATTCCCAATATTCTCATTCATAAAAATGAACCAGTGACCATCTGTTGAATAACACTGCTATGGTCATTATAAAGAGTTTGGCATAATTAATTTGTTTAATGAAATTATTTTTCTTGCCAAAATCTTTAAGTAACCTATCAATCCATTTTCATCCAAGAACCCAAAATAACATAAAAAATTGAGTACTGAACATACACAAACTCTGAACATAAATGGCAAAAGAAAAACACCACACAATTAACAGCAATCTTCTAATTCCAAGCAGTTTTTTATAAGGAGGTGACAAGAGCAAGTCTCCTCCTCTTTTTTGGGGAGTTTATGCTCCTGCTGGAGGAGAGCAGTGTGTTGGAGGTTTCATGAATGCCATTATCTGTTCTTAGGAATAATCATTTCATATTTAGTTGATCTTAACACAGGAAAGACTTCTTCACCAATGTGACAAAAGGGTTGACTCTCTTTACTAAAAACTAATAAAGTTGTCTTTGAAGTAGGAATCAAAGGAAATAATACCAACTAAAAGTTAACTGGAGAGAGGGGAAAAATGCATCCCCGAAAGAGCACCAAAAGCAAATTGTCAAGCTCTATGCTCTGGTTTTACTGGTACTTGGGATATGCTTTCATTATTTTTCTTTCCCACATCTTTTCAATTCAGAATGAAAATATGCAGCATAGAGATAAATCATTAATGCAGAAAACCATTTTCATTTGAGCTTAAATGCATGACATGCTGAGAATGTTAAAAATTAAGTTATTAACAACAAAGATATGTAACACTTGGTTGCATTAAGCGACATTGTCCCAGATTTCTGTTTGTTCCATAAATGTCAACTCTACATTCTGAAACTCCTATCATGAAAATAACCTTTAAAATTTCACACGTTATGGATCAGAAATGTAAAGCTATGGAATTCTTCTGTTCTGCCATGTGAAAAACACAAGCTATGATACACTGAGAAAACTCTATTGCACAAATTAAATAACTCTACATCATCGTCATGGCTCCCAAATTGGCAAAGATGAAACAGATTTATAGTTTATCACTGACTCACTTAACATTACCATAAAATACAGTCTTTGTCCTCTCTCTCACCCTCATTTTATTAGTAAAATTAAGACAGCCTTTAATTCCCATGTCTCTATTAAATTAAAATTTCTCAGTGGCAACCTTTTTCATGAATACACAGAGCAGTTAAAATAAAACAGTAAGCACCACAAATCATGAAGAATAAACACATTATTATTTCCAGGATGCCACTACTTCTTATATTAAACATATATTAAAGGCATGCAAACATAAGATTAAAACAGTAACAAAGATGTATTATGTAAACAGTTACAAAGCACGAAGTGCCATTTCCAAAGCATAGAGCAAATCAATTTACTTCCAACCAGACTTGTACATCAAACATAACAGTAATGGTGCCAAGTGTTCACAACCTCTCATTTGGAGATGAAGAGTAGTGGTAGAACACCAGGCTGGAAGTTTGGAGAACTAGGGCTTATTTCCAAACTCTGCTAATATCCCCACATATATTCTTGTTCCATGTCATCTTCTACCCTGTGACACATATCTGTATTTGGAACAAAAATAATTTCTTGCTGCTTATTTGTTCTTTAGGTCCCCATAGTGGTTTGGGTCTTTCTGCACAACTACAGTATACATTAATAACTGGACATTTATCTGTACATTGACCAACATTGAATTAAAATGCTTGGACATCTGTGGTGCAGAGACAGAGAGATGTGTGTATTCATGTAAAGTATCTGTACACCTGCAAGCCAGCACTATCTCCTATAGCATTACAATAATGCATTCACAGCTACAGTTGCTGCAGATCATGACAGACTGCAAAATAAACATTTTTATTGCTTTCCCAATCACAGAAACAAGAGAAGGACAAAAAAACGTGATGCATTCAACGTCTGTTCTGCCTTGCATGGGACTGGGAATGACAGTGGCATATGCATTAACTCAGTAACACTTCTTTCCAAAGAGTGTTTGTTGGTTTCTTTTTGTTTGTGCTTATTTTATTTTTGTATTGTTTTGGTTTCTTTTTTTTTTTTTTTTTTTAAGTATTAAATTAGTAATACCTATAATCTGAAAAGTGCTTTAAAGAGAAATCTGTTTCTTGGAACAACAAAACACATGAAGGTAAGGAAACAGTTTGTAGAAAACAGTTTAAAACCCAACAAAAATAAAGGTAGCAACAAAACAAAGATCACAAATAAAGAATACAAACCCCTTAGAGCAGTAATCAACATTTTCCATTAGGTCAAATTTGCAAAAATACTCTGCACAGGGTCCAAAGCACACAGTGGGGGCTTCAGGGCTGGACTGCCATTCTCCAGTTAAAAAAATCTTGTCATATTACCTCTCCGAGAATTTAAACTGCACCAGAGTAAGCAGTTAGAGTGTAATGCCTTTCTGCCAGACATCCTGTTTCAGCTTGGGTTCTACCACATGCCCACACACCCTGAGCTCACAGCCTTCTGGAGACCTACCCAACAGCTCCTGGAACAGCATTTGTAGATAGCTGCTTGTCAGCGTTTTGTAGGAGGCTTCCTAGAGCTGTTCCAACTCCTGCCTTTCCCTGAAAAAGCCAACCATTTCTAGGATGCACTTCAAAATCAAGACATGATTCATTTTCACCTGGGTATAATTTCCTGTTATAAACTATTCAAATCAAAAGCTGTTATTTTCATTTGGCCCAGAAGAAGATACTCAGACATCCACTGCCACTATATGGAAAAATTATGTAACATCAGTGGAAAAGCTTGAGTGGAGCTCCCATCTCCATGATGATATTTGTCATGAATAGAATAGCAATGACCAATTCACATTAAAGAGTTCCCCAGGTTACTTAAATAAAAACATTATCAGACAAGTGCAGTGCTTAGAACTAGGCCACTATCATCAGCTTGAATGTCTTAGACTTGGGACAAGTCTGTAGATGCAACCGCATCTACAGAAAAGAACAAAGAGCACTTTTGACCTATATTTGGGAAGGAGATTCCACCACATAGCAGTGGTAGGTTTAACCAAAGGTAATTTCTTGCGATGACATATTTTAAGTGAGGACACTATAGACAGGCAACTATACTTCAACACAGTACTGCTCTAATGTTGCTTTAAAATTCTTTTTGATTATTTCTCAGAGTAAGAAAATCTGGAAAATACATTTATTAAAACAGAAAACATGCAGGATCACTGCAAAAAGCATGCTATGCCAACAACCCCAAGGGAAAACCAAACAAGCAGAATGCCCCAGCAACTGGGAGCTAGTTGTTAAAAAGTGGTACAAAAAGAATACAGGGACTGTGTGGATTCTTATCCCTTTTTTTCCATCACAGATAAGGGCCGAGGACCATAGGGATGACCCAGAAGAAAGTCTCATAAACACTGCCTTGTGTCTTACCAAAGCACTGTGTTGAGCAGCTGGTACATGCTGCCCGTGCATAGGGACCTTTAGAGGGACATACCGTGCAGCCTGCCTTCGGGCAATGCATGTACTCCCTGAAGAGCTCCTGCTGGAACTCTTGCTCTTCCAGCTTCTTTTCCCCATTATGCAGTCTCCCTGCCATAGTTTCTCTGTCCTCTTCCCTAGACTTGTCTTGGCAATCAGAAAATCAGTTTAGATTATCATCTTCGAACTTCCATTTTCTTGAATGCATTTTGTAAATTCCACTGTCCCTTCCCATGTCTCTCTAGAAGTCAAAATGCAACATGTTTTCCTTGCTTTCCATTTGTTGACAGGAAAATTTGTCAAGAATCATCACTTATGTTGCCAGACATCTGAACAAATGCTTCAGCTAGGGAGCCAGAATTCTCCAACTGTGGCCTTGGTAAATTTGTAGCATCTGAAATGAAACATAGGAAAATGGTTAGCAGAGACACTAAGAAACTGCAGTAAACTCTCTACACCAAGGAATTCAGTAGAGAAAAATATCTCTCAGTTCACAGTGGATTTTCAGAGTCTTTCAGGAAGACACCCTGTGCTCAAATTCTAAGTGATAAGGACATAATCATAACAATCTTCTCTGTCACCTTTGGTTCTTTGGGGGTGAGGAAGGACGAGGAGGACAGGCAAATATATCAGGCTTGTATAAGAATATGTGAGTAGTTGCTCAAATAAGTCAAAGTATAGACACCACAGACAGACTCTGGATTACCTCCTATGGACAGCAAAATGCTTCAAGATAACCCATATCTGGCTGTAGTCGAGAAAAGAAGTCTTAACAGAATGAGTGCGGAGGGAGCAACACTGGTGAGTTTGCTCTTGTTCTTCTCTCAAAGCAAGATAAGCAGTGTGCCTGAGCTGAAGACAGGAAAGCAAATCCACACCAGCATCAAGGCAGATCAGGATTTTACCTTCAATGCCAACCTAGGCACTTGGACACCTGTGTCCTTAAAAAAAAAAAAAAAAAAACAACAAAAAAAAACAACCCAAAAACCCAAAGCAAAAACCCCAAAGAATTCTTGATAAGCTAGTCCTGTGAATTTGGGTAAATCGGGGCTGACTTACACTGCTCACCATTCTGCTCTGAAATTTAGTCCCGTTTCAGGTTGTGGGTTGGTGTCTAATAATAACTACAGTAGTGCTAGAAAAGTCAGACCGAAATGTTATTTGGAGCTGTACAGGTCTAATGTCCTAAAATTTAGAAGCAATGCATGAGCCAAACCATAATTTCCCACAGCTCTCTTACTGCTTGGGGCCTGATAGCATCCACTGGAAAAAAGGGGTGTGGAGTTTCCACTTCCACTATAAACCAAATCATATGCATGGGTGCCATCCTTCTCCATAAAAACTGCATCTACCCACTTTATGAATAAAATAGTGGCACATATATGAACCCAGCCACCAAGCATGCAGACAAAGCCCAAAGTTAAAAAAAAACAAAACAAAACAAACCATGGCAATAACATACCTTGTGTAGACTCCCTTATTTCCTGAGCTTCTCTCATCCCAAACCCACTTGGCTGCTGTCTCTGGAGTTTCTGTCTCTACAAAGAGATCTGGATGCCCAGCACAGTCTCAGACATGTCCTGGTCTGTATTCAGATCCTGAGTCTGAATGGAGTATCCTCTCTTCTCCCAACAGAAAATTTATGGGTACCCTTCTTGTTGCTGATTCCAAAGTGCCATAAGTGAGGCAGGATTTTCTTCCATGTCTGGGAGGTCTACTATTATCCCAGACATTGTTATAGTGCATCTTCAAGTTCTTTATCCTCTCTTGGTACTGCCCCAGGAAACAACTGGTACACTGATTGACAAGGTGCTCTTATATTTGGCTATCAGAGTCCAACAGACACTAATACCACCTCAATGTCCTGGATATTCACACATGCTCAGTATTACCTACATGAGGCCAGTTTGCAGGTGTGATCGTTCTTCTTAGAAATGTTCCAAGAACCTCTTGATAGATACAGACAAATCTGTATATAGCGAAGACTTCCAAAAAAAAATATCAACTCAAGTCAAAGGAACAGAAACTGGACCAGAGAGGAGTATGGTAGGTACTATGCCATGAATTGATGTCCATACGTGAGTTAGCCTTGTCCAGAGAAAGAATAATTCACACAGTAGTGTGACCGTGTACCACTGCTAGCAGATGCAGATGTAGTTCAGTACTTTCCAAGGAAGAGGTCCTTACATGGGTTTGCATGCCAAAACTCTCGAGTGTGAAAATGAGGTAAATCAGCATGGAACTGATCAGTACTGATAAGGACTCAGCATGTGACAGCATGCCATTAACCTTCGTGTCAAAGGTGCTAGATCACCAACAGCTGGGTACACACACCCACGCACTTCCAAAAGAAAAAGGAAACAGAAATCTGTAAAATCTGCCATCAGAAAGCCAAGCATAAAAGGCAGCTCTATACACCACAGACCCTTTTGTCTAAACCCTCACGAATGGGAACTATTTTGTTGGACATTACACTCAGATACTACACAAGAGCAAAACTGAAACTCCCTCAAAAATGAAAAAGGAGCATGAAATACGCTCAGTGGTAAAACACTCAAAACCTTTCTCCCAATAAGGACACTATAGAAAGCAGTGAACCCAGGAAGTTTCCAGACCAAAATGGCAGCCCAGCCTTTGAAAGGTGAGGGCATAAGGTCTGACTTGTGCCACAGACGTTTTGAGAGCCTACTGCAACTGTGAACCTTCTTAGCCCTTGCAAAATACCCCAGATCCACTGTTACCTGAGAGAAATCAGGACCAAGAGCCAGGGCTCAGAAAATGCCCTTTCCTCTAAGCTCCTAGTGCATCTCAAGAGATGCCGTGTTGTGACTAATTTGACTCATGAGAGCATCCTAAAATGCAGGCTGTTACAAGGAAATGTGAGATTGCTGTTTGCAATCTAAACCCAAGAATAGGCCTCTAGAACTCATTACAAATCAAATCATACATACATACAGCATATAATATTTTAAAGAGAATTAAAAATTACTAGAAAGGTTAATAAGTAGACAAAAAGTGGAGAAAATCTTCTAATTCGAGCTCACATCTTTAAGCAGTACTTTACCTTACCAACTTCCCTCTCACTTTTAATGGATTGCAAAACAAAAACGCACAAGGTCAAGTTAATGTGAAGAACCCACTGTTTTTAAAGAAATTGAGTAGGAAACTGTTTTAAAGACTGCCTTGCAGGTTTTCAATTCTCTGACGACTGCTTAGCAATAAAAAAGCAATAGCTAGACCCCATTACAACATACATACAGTATATATATGTCTATACAGATTAAGCACTTTCCAAGAGCATGATGATGGCTCATCTTCTGTTACTGTAGCATGGTACCAGTAAGTTAGTATGTGGGAGGAGTGTTTCATAAAGTCACCTAAAAGTTTCTTGTGTATTCAAAGGTACTACAGGTTCTTCTTTCTACAAATTTTAGGTATTCTGTACCCATAAAAGCAATAGAAAGATTTGAAAGTGAAAGAATAAATTTCCAACTGCAATTTTATAAATAAAAATGCTCTTAAGATTTATCCACCGCTGCTACAATAACAAATTAAATCAAATCTACAGCATGTATATGGCAGTAGCCAACACCTGAAACTAGGGAAAACAAAGCAAAAATCCACTACTATTCCACAATACAAAAGCCCATTTGTCTAACACTGTGCATAGAGAAAACATTTTACTGATAGCTGTAATAACACTCTCATACTCTGAAGTATAGGACCTAATTGCCATTAACTTAATTAAAACTAATTTATTTTTATTGATTACTTAACTTTCTGATGTTGCTCTAACCCTGCTGCCTTAGGGGATGTTTTCAAAGCTTTCCATCAATGTTCTGACTTTTTATATTAATTAAGCTATTCTGACAGGTTTGCCCTTTGAAAAATTCTTGATGCTATACATCTGCTAAATGACAAACGGTAGAGCTTAAATAGTTACACAAGTTCAAACATTTGTGGCTTTGCTCTTTTTTGCCCCCTCCTTTCCCTTTACCTGCTCCCTCCAGCCCTAAGAAAGTTCATATATTGCAAAAGATCTGTACAGAAGAGTTTACAAAAAGAGTGTCTTTTTCACAATTATCCACACAGACAGAAGCTGTTATGTGCCCACTGCTTAATTTTCCTGACCAAACAGATGTGAGACCCCAATCCAACAATCTTTTCCAGTCCTCAAAGCCTTTAAGTAAAAGATCGTCTTATGTGAATGATAAAGGTCTATTAACTTTAGTGGATTTAAACTCAAACCGCATGAAAAGCTAAGCACAAACACTGAAGTGTTTCAAAGAGATATGGACAGGCTTTGTTTAACTTAAGCCTAAATCAACAACCCAGCAACAATCTACCCCACGAAATACTAGGCCTCTATTAACTGTAACTAAGAGAGCAGTTATGAGAAAACAATAAAACAACATCATCTCATTATGCTAAAACTTTAGAAAAGTTGTATTTTATTTTTGATTGTCTTTACAAGACTAAAACTATTTCTACATACTCAGAATTAAAAAAAAGAATCATTTTCTCCTCTTAATTTTAATATTTTAGCTTTTCTATTTGCCCAGCTGCAAAGTGAACACGTTTGGCACTGTTTGGAAAATAATTTTCACATTATTATGCTTTTCATTAACATCTGACTTTCAATAATCAGCTACTTTTGCCAGGCTTTACTACTTATTGCGACCTAAATCATCCAAATCATAAGTTATTAAAAAAAAAACAAATCTACCCCACTTTTATACACTGCCGTGACATATACAATATGAAACAGAAATTACTTAACAGACCATAAAGAAAAACTGAACAGTGAGTATACCCAGATTCTTACCTATCTCCAGAACTTCTTTCAAAATGTTTTTTTAAGCCTCACATAAAAATTCCCACACAAACACTTATGTAGGAAAAAGCAGGGGTGTGATAACGTAATCAATTCTGCTTATGTGAAAAGTGCTTAAAAAACATTAAACTCACAATAGACAGCAGGACTGTATCATTGGAAAAAAAACCCCAACAAACAGACACCACCAAACAAAGTACTAAAAATCCTCAGAAATGCCTTGAAATTCTGCTGAGATGTTATTTGTCTAAGACTGACACATATGCTAAAGGGAAGCCAATTGACTATCAGTCAATACAAGCTTACCTGCTTAAGTGCTTTCTTTGTGTGCTGCTGGAAGGAAGATACTAGCTTGCTTTGCACTGGTGCATTAGTAAGGCTCGAATCACGATTGGAAGACATTTCTTCAGATGTCTGCTTTGGGCAAACTTTATAAAAAGAGAAAGAAAAAAAAATCAGAATACTGTTCTAAGGGTTATCTTTCCTGTATCTTAGAAAGGTGCCTGGAAAACAAAAATGTCACTCTAAGAAATTCAACTAATCCTGAGGTCCAGATGAGCTGAAAATCTGGCCATATTCTAAATAAATGCATTGCTTCACAAATATTTGTACCACATCACACCCTTTCTATGCAATTCTGCAGACCTGCATATTTTCACGCCCTGAAAGGTAACTGAAATAATTTTACTGTAGTTTTCACACATTAGACAAAAATTATCTTCCTCGCTAAGACATTTTTAATGGATTATTACGTGTCTAAGTGTGTATTTATACAAGAGACACTGATGACCCTGTCTTCTAGAAATACTTATAAATATGTAACATCACGCAAGATTGTAATGGCTTTTTAGGAGCCAGAATCATCTATTTTATAAGTACTTCTTGGTAAAGCTAAGAACACACACTTTCCTGTTTAACGGGTAGACTGGAATGATATTCTGCAAAGAGGAATTCTGGTTTCTCAGGTAATACACACTGCTACTTGTCAGCCTTTCCCTCTTAATGCCTTGCATTACTATTACTCTCACCAGTGTCCTAAGACAGCCGAGCTAAAACAGCGTTAGTATGGATCCAGAAATTAAGCAGCTTTTTTTCCTTTCTCCTCTGCTGACTCAGTTCAAACCTCTCTCTTCCAGCACTGCACAAAGCTGGTTTGCATGTTGACATACCTTCTTTATAATCTCTGCAGCTGTATATGGTTTGGATTGCCACAGTTCACACATCTACCAGAACAGTTCAATGACACTCAAAGCAGTTGCAGATATGAGCCAGAAACAATTTTAGTCCAATGTTTCTCTTTGCCTATGATTTTTTTCCTCCCATCCTTCAGTGGGACAAGCAGATACTTGAAACACCATTCTTAACTCCCTTGCTTTTAGCAATGTTTCATAGGAGAAATATTGTAATGATTTTTTTTTTGTGTTTGTAAGGAAAAAAAAGACACAATTTAGTTATCGGTAATTGAGGGCCACCATAAGATGCATGTGATATAAAACATTAGTTTTCACACTGAAATTAAAAATAATTAATACTTGCCTCGCAAACAGAGAATACACTCTTTTATGGCATTGGAATTATGCCAAGATGATTTTCACATTAGCTTAAAGAATTTCATTAGCAGATAAAACTAATCCTATTTTGTCACAAGATTTTTAACTGATATTTGTCGCCTTTTTCCCTTACACATGAAGGATTTGTCAAAATATACAAAGAAGCTGCAACACAAAACAGATTCTGAGTTTACAGCATCACCTGGTTTAGATCTTTTTTTTCCACATGATGAGCAAAGCTCCTATCAAAAAAGACAACTTAAAGGAGAAGCAAAGTGTCAGCAGAAAACAAACAATAGCTGGTTTATATAACCTAAATCACTGCAATAGATAAGTTCCCGAGACAATAAACACCTACACCAAAATAAAAACCTGACATTTCAAATTACCCAGCTTTTGTCTTTTCCCTCAAAGAGACTTTTTTTACCGGCAAAGTCTGAGTGTCAAAGAACTGAAGAAAAAACAGAAATAGTGTGAATACACAAACCCCAGAGCTTAGGATTGGAGAACAAATTTTAAAATTCCTAAGGAATGGAAACTGCTACATAACTGGCCCTCCTAAGAGTGGATATAACATGACCTGTCATGAAAAACTTAATCCTGTTCTCTGGGATGACTGCACCTCCTATCACCTTCTTGTTCAAATGGGAAACTCTGATTTTCATTACTCTGATCTAGGACATTATCCAAGAGTCTGTCCTATTTATTTTGGTGGTAAAGTTCATCCTGGAGAGGTCTGGCAACACTAACTGATGATGCTTAACACCACAATAATTAATATCAAAGTCATGATACAGCACACCATCAATAAAAATAAACATAGTTCTAGATTAATTCTGTGCTTTCATTCATTTTTCTTTTAACAATAAGCTGTGAAATTGTGACAGGGTCTATTACCTCTTATTTCTATCAGTACTTCAATTTTATATAAAAATATTATCAGTGTATGGGTTTCTTTAAAGCTTTGACAACAAAGTTAAATCAAGCAATAGGGATTGTTTTAGTGGGTGAAGCAACTGGAAATGAAACACATTCTTTAAGTACAGAAGGAATACCTCACTGGTTCAGGCTGGTTCAGTTTAGAACAACCCAAACCTAGTTCTTTCAGAGTTTTGAAAAACAAACTTTTTTTCTGCAGTCTATGATTAAAGAAATATACATGAGGCTGAAATCTGCTACTCAGAAATTTTAAAATTACATTGTGACTAAAGAAAGTCAAATTCATTTATTAACAAGAAATGACACTTCCTTTCTAAAATATATTTTGGATATTCTAAATACTTTCCTTTATATAACGATTACCTTAAAATAGTAAGAATCTATTTTAACTATTGTTTTCCATGTTTTAATTAAATTTACTTTTCCATTTCAAACCAGCTTGATATAAATTATGGATATAAAACTAACCATCTAGTAAATAAGAGATGTCACTGCCTATTTTCCAAAAGTAGAAGATAGAAACATTAAAAATCTAAATACATTATGTTAATCTATATAATTGCTTAATAACTTATACAGTCTATTAACTTCATTAGCAAACAATAATGCTACATAATATTTAATACTTAGGATTTATTTAGAGGATAACCAAGATACTAATTGTTTACAAAACAATATGAGTTGACTTTCCTGTAGGAAATTAAATACAATATGAGAAGATGAATAAATTCATTCTCTAAAACATGTTCTGCAACTTCGTAATTTAAATCAATCTGTGCTAAACTACAATGCCTGTGACCACAGAATATTGTATTTATTTATTTGTTCATTTATACAGGTAACATCCGACTGATTTTCTCTGAATGGATCAGAAGAAAAAAGAGAAAAATATGACAGGAAAACATGTAAGTGTTTGAAATAAACATCAACAAGAGCAGGCATTTCTGCTATGGAAACCAAAGAACACAGTAACCTCAAAACAAACTCAAGAAGAGCCAGTGGTCTTTGTACAAACATAGAACACTGGAAATCTGCAACTACTTTATCCATAAGCACTGAAGAGGTATGAATTTTATCAGATCCATGTTTGCTTGAAAAGTTTTACCAGAAAAGAATGCTAAAAATAAACTGGACATGGGCAGAAAAAAAAGAACCCTGAAAGAATGTGACAGACGAAGGAAAAATATTTGGGTAGCAGATAAAGAGGATTCACCATTACTGCTACAACAGAAAAAGCGAACAAGAGCAGTTTTAAACCTACGGGAAGCATTTCCATTTAGTGGAGAATAATTAGGCTCCATTCTTTAAATTGGCTTCTTGTAGGGCCAGGACTGAGAGAAGGAATAAAGCAAAAAGAACTATTAAGCCATAAGCTGTTAGGTTATGAGCTGGAAGAGCAGCTGGGTTTCTGAAGATAAGACCTCCTTAGTGAGTGTTCAGAGAGTGTTAACTGGAAGGATAGAATTAGAATTACTTAGCAAAAAGAGCATATTGAAAATGTTTTCAACAACCTCCATTTAAAATAACTTTCTCTCTTTCATTTCTCCAAGACCAGTTTTGGCAATTACTATAAAAGGCTATCCTTTATAAAAAACAGCAATGTTATCTTTTAATTTCTGTAATGAAAAGATTGCATCTCTGTAATTTTCTATTACCTTTTACCTTTCCCACACAAGAAATACAACACCTACACAAAAAAAAAAATGTTAGAAGATGTGTTTCCTCAAAGAAACAACTTGTAAAGGAATACAACTCAAAATTATTCTGTTTCACTGCCACTGAAAGTTTTTAGAAATAATTATAAACAGATTTATGAAACTAGATGGACAGAAGAATTCCTGGAGTGCTTTAAAGGTCTGATTTTCCCAAAATATATAGCACAATTAATTCTGATTTCAGACAGACCATACTGATTTAAAATCAAACCAGCAAAATCAACAGCAGTTCACTCCCTTCTTTGTTACAGAAACCACAGCATATGAAAAGGATTGTTTACTAATGGCCACATTACAAAACACAAATTAATATTGCTACCATATGCTAAAGAATAGATTCTACCTCAAGCATAAGATGCATGCACACACTCTAGAGATAGGAAACTTCAGATAGAACTCCCTCAGGAAAACATACACATAAAGTCTCTCTCTAAAATATCCATAAAATTCAGTATTTTCTTTGGGTGACACAGATCTATACTTGTATTGACATAAACCGTTACACTTTGCCAACACAGAGGTATGAAGTAATTCACCTCCATCATTCTTTGACCTCTAGAGCCCAACTTGCAAAATCTGAACAATTCAGAACCCAACTGTTGTTATCAGTTCTTGAAAATGAAAACCAGTTTGGGAGTTAGTTAACTGTACAAGCTCACCAAAGCAAGCAAAACCAGATGCATATAGCAAGGGCACTACTGTGACTGTAATATTCTTTTTGAAAAGCAATACTAGTACTGTAAAATGAGAAATAATATTGAATAGTCTTTTTTGGAAAAATACATCAAATACCACATCAGTTTGGTAGCTTCCACTGAATTGCATTATATTGTCGGCATGCTTTGGAGCCCAGACTTTTCACAAAGCTTTGAAAACTGTGAATCCATATTCCAAAGGAAGTCAACATTTTCCACTATAAATATACAGTCTGTCATCACTAAGCCACCGATTTCTTAGGTCTCATTAACTCTACTGTACAGCAAAAAAAAAACCCTCAAAAACAGATGAGAAAGATCTCTCCCTCAAGCTCCACAGTATCTTCTCTCATTCTTATGGCTCCCCTCCAGTGGCAATGAAACAAATAGAAGTTAAACTTGATCCTGGGTAAGGTATTTTTATTTTATAGTACTTGCAGAGAGATGAAAAAAACCCAAGCTACCAAACATACAAACAAAAATTGAAAAACTATCTCTTTCTGAAGTGTCATCATAAACTCTTTATGTTCAAGCTGCTATTCTGTTACTGTCCTTCTGCTTTTAGAAAAGCCTATCCCACATGCAGATGTTGCCATGTACAACAGATATTCAGCAGAATCATTCAGCATTATTCCCCAAAACCAAGATGCTAATGATAACAGGTTGCCCTGAATTGCCAGAAGTTCCATTCCACAAAGGAACGGAACATCTAAATGTGGACTCAGGTGTAAAAAAATTATGAATATGCATTCCTCACTACAGGAGTTATCCTAGTGTCTTTCTAATCCAGAAGGCACAAGATGTTAAAAGCAGAGTAGCTACAAAGAAAAAAAAAAATCAGGATTCAGCATGAATCTGATTATCGATCATCTACCATTTCATCTACTATGTCTAAGAAATCTAAGAAATTAATTCTGCCATTTCATGTCTGCAACTGAAGAACTTAAGAGTTTTACGAAGCCCTGAAAACCAAAGTGTCTCAAGAGTGTCCTGGGTTCAGCAAGTAGACATATGTTCCTCACATTTGGGCAAACATCAGAACCTATGGTTGGATTAGGGTAGGGAGGGAAGTCACTCTACCATAGGAACTGCTACATCATTGTTACGCATTCCTGTGTAACATTATCTATCTAGGTGTTCCTGCTCCGGCAGGGGGATTGGACTAGATGATCTTTCAAGGTCCCTTCCAATCTCTAGCATACGGTGATACTGTGTTGTGCATTCCATTGGCTTCCATGAAGACAATTTTTAATCAACAGCGTTCCGTGGCTGATGGATTAGCCCTAGCTTCAGAAACCCTAGAGACAAATGCCTTTTGAGAACAGAACATTCTACTGATGGGCAAAAGGATATTATAGTCATCATTTTCTCAGGCAATAGTAATTGGGATTTTTATTCTGTAACTGACTGCATCTTTACATGCTGCCCCTGGATTTGAGGGAAATGGACTTTATGAAAAAGATATGAGACTGCTAGAGAGCTTCTATAGAAATCTCATTCCAAACACAAACCAATTGTAGTTTAAAGAGTTTCCTTAACATAAGCCTTTGGAGAAGGTGGGGGAAGAAAGGTTTCTCCACAGCATCTGAAAACTCCTGTTGTGTGTTACCATTCCAGTTGTCAGTTTAGCAACACTGAGGTGGAGTATCAGCTTTTGCAAAGTCACGTGTTTATAAGTGTGAGGAATTTTTATTTTACTATGCTAATAAAATTGTTCAGTAGCCTGTATTTATACTGGGAAAAATGTGCCTGCTGGGGAATAATGTGATTCTTCTTGGTTGAGTGTCAGCTGGTACTTTTTACACTGAAAGTTGAAGACTATCATCTAAAAGCCACAAATGGACTGAGGCTGTTGCTTAGGGTTTCATCCTCTGCTTTCAGCTAACTTTAAAGTTGTACTTTTAAAACTCTTTCTAAACAATTCCTGATCACTCTGCCAGAACTGGGGCCTCTGGACTCTATCACAGTGGAAACAAGAGCAAATAAAAATGCAATCAATTGGGCAATTAAGAATACAAAGTGCAAGGAATGTCCATCGTCATATGTATCACAGATATTAAGGCTGAAAGGAGGCACTGTAGCTATTGACCTTTTTTAGAAGACAAGTCAGAGAATTGAATAAAGTGCTTTTTTTGTACCGAATGAAATGTTATTTTTATGGCACAGAATAGTTTCCTGGAAAGCAAAAAATTCAGGCTTTAGTGTACAAAGCTTAACTGATAGACATCTTGTTAGATTTGGTCTGCTAGACCAAATATTTTCTACAGATAAATTTCCTCAAATATTTACAAACCAATCAAGTCACCACCTCTCTTTGATAAAATAACTAGACAGCCCCTATTAAATTTCCCAGAGCAAAAGAGGTATTTCTTCACGCAGGAGTTCATGCATGCCTTTTCTAAATCCTTCCCTATTTTGCTTCTTACAGCTACAATGAATGCAATACATACACTACTAATCATTTAACTAGTGCTATACCCAAAGGAAACACTGTGTCTATATTCTTTAATCAGTACTACCACATTTATAGACCAAGAACTGCATTGGACTAATTAGCAAAAGCATCTCATTCACGTTCAGTTCATTTTCTGTTATGATCCTCAAATGCTTTGCAGATTTACTGGTTTACTGAATACATGTTTTCACTGCATAAATGTGACCTTTTTCATCACTTTAAACTCTAAAAAAATTCAGGCTGTTGAAATGTAATCATTTACAAGACAATCAAGAGGGGCCTCAACATTATTATATGTTATCAATATATTTAATCAAGAAGGCTTTTCTACTTTTCAAAAAGTATTGACAAAGATAATAAATGAAGAGTGGTCAACACATCCTTAAGAGAACAGCAACAATACCTACTGTGATGGCGATTCCTACGCCTTTGCCGATCTCACAATTTGTAATTTTCAATCCACTTAAGACTGGCTGCACTTCCTAGGCATGGTCTTGTTTTTAAGCCAAGCATTCTATACTGTAAATGATACCACTCATAGAATTACACATATATCTCAATAGATACCTTTAACAACAAAGCTTCTAGTCTCAAGAGAAGTGATTATCAAACATGTTTGACAAAATTATGTTCTGTATCAGTGGACTGATACAAGATCTGCTGTCTACAATTCCTTATTAACCACACCTAGCATCAGCCTTTCTATATGTCATACAGACTCACTACTGCTATCCAATTTACTCTTTTTTAATATATCTACCACATGACAGAAAAAAAAGTCTTGCTTGCAAAAAGTTAAATATATTGCTGTTTTCCTAGATTTTTTAAAGATGAAACATGAAGGAAAGTTCTCAGCTTTTTTTTTTTTTTAATTACACAATCTAGGTGTAATTTACTGCTCTAACCCAAATATTTTTAAATGTTTAATTTTAGCAGCTGCTCCTTTATGTTACCAAAAGTGCTAGAATTATTTTTATTGCTGTAAACTGTGAAGTTACTATGCAGCCTCCTCCCAGTCAAAACCCAGCAATTTTCTACTTCTGGCATTCTGGCCCCCTTATTTGCATCCTGCCACTCCTAAATAATTGCCAGGTTTTTGCCCCTATTTTTATTTGCTTATAACAAATAACATCAATGTTTGCTTTCGTATCTGTACACTTACACTGCTTTTCACCTCTGTATTCTTCCTGTGACTTAGGGAAGTATACATCAACAAACTGTGCATCAGATGGGAAGTGTTCAAGAACTACAAATATGTATGTTCACTTATACAGGCAGTGATTGTAAGCATAAATCCATCATAAGCATAAAACCACTGCACATGCAGATTCCATTGAATTAAAAACATATCAAAGAAAATGAAGAAACAGAGCCAATTAAGAAGACTTGACTTTTGTTTTTTTCTACTGAACTTCAAAACTTCACCACCAAATTCACAACTTTAGTCTTAGGTAGTTCTCTTACTCCTGTTACTAAGCAGTTTATGATTTTTTCAATGCTGCTAGCAAGCAATACTGAAACAGCAGCACTAGTCCTGTATAGGTGCAGCATGGAAACCAAGATCAAAAGGGATGTCTGTAGGAGAACAACAAGGTGAGCTGAGCCTTTTCATGTTCTAGTTGTAGACAGGACACCCTCTCACCAGATACAAAGTGAGTCAAAACAGCAGGCTGCAGTCCAGCAGTGGAACAGGTTGTGAGAGGACAGCAGAAGAGGAGATCAAGGAAATGTTAATATCAGAGGTCCTGCGAACCTTGCTTTTTACAAAGCATTCACTTTATAAGCATTACATGAGTGCAGTTTTAATAAGAATACTAATTTCTATTACTTGCAAGTAACTGTAGGTGACTGAAGAACTGTGTTTTCTTTATGAGCAATTATTACCTCTCAAAAAGGAAAGATATTACTAAGGTTGTCATTTTTAAGTTCTTGCAATGTTTCAGTTTGCCATTATCTCAGAAAAAAAACCCAACAAATGCACAGGATTTGATACTTCAACATGTCTTTATGTCAACATGGCACCCAGGAGAATCTCAGCCTGAAGCAAAAGAATACAAACCTTTGTCCTGTGCCCAGAACTCTACTGAGGGACCAATGCCTACACTGAAAGGAATGAGGTGTCTACCTGATTATGGCAAGTCTGAAGCCTGGTAAGGCAAATTACTGTTGAGGACTAGAAAACAGCTGTGGGCACTAGAACAAAATAATTGTAAGCCAAAAAATTATCTACACAAAACACACCCAACAGCACTGATTGTATTTTACAGATCTAAGTCAAAAAAAGGCACTTGGTGTTCGTGATTTCTTTATAAGGCCAAAAAAGAGAGGGAGTCACTCAAAAATAGTTCCGCTAATTAAAAAACATTACTTATACTGTTTAGAAAATGCACCATCAAAATCTTAAGCAAACAATACTTATTCTTTTCCCACCCTGTTATACTGAAATTAAAACACCTACCACCATTTTCTTCTCCATTGTTATTGTTTGTCTCAGCCATTTCAGTGCCATCTAATTCAGATTCACATCCTAAATCCAATGTTCCATCAGTAGGGCATGATGATTCTTCTTTCTACAAGTAAAAAAGAAAAAAAAAAATAAAATTGACAAGAAAAAAAATCAACCATGATTCTGCTGCATCTCTGAAAATAGATTCCTGCAGGGTGCTCTCATGCTTACATTTCAAAACACAGAATAAAATAAATATGCTTGATATGCTTGTGAGATACTTCAGAGAAAGACATAAAAACAGACCTCCATGAAACAATCTGCAAAGCAAAAAAGCTATTTTGTAAAGTCATAACACACACTTAAGAAAAAAAATGCAAGAACTTCCACTTTTTTTAACAAAAGCAGACTTGTTTGGCTGTTAATATCCTAGTTTTCCAGTTGAGTGTCCACAACGCTGCAGCAAAACACAAATCCTTTAATGTTTCTTTTCTGCCTTTGCCTGTTTCCTGAATTCAAATAACTGAAGCAACCTGGAGCTCACAAGCATGGGAGTGATTGTGAATACCTGGATTTGTGCCAAGAATATCTCCCAATTTAAAGAAAAACAACAGCATTTGGTTTAGTAACTTAGGAAAGAGAGCTCCTGAAAACTATTAATTCAATCTCAGATACAGAATTTTTACTGATCTGGAGCAGTCAAAGCTGAGTTTTTTTTTATTTTTTAAACCCTTGCATCAAATAAATCTGCCATAAATTACAAAAGATTCTTCCCTTCAGCCTAAAATTGTAATTGACTGTATTTAGATTGCAAACATAATCTCACTCCCTTGTTCCTCACCTCTGCCTCACATTCCTGCACTCCTGTTGTGAAGCCACTCTAAGTTTGATCATGTACAGCAACAAAAAATTTCCACCCAGAGAAACCATCAGATACATACCAGGAAAAGAAAAATAAAAAGGAGAGATATAGAAACAGTATAAAGCCAAAATTCTATCACTTTAATTACACTTGTTCTCAAAAGCAATGCTGTGACCTGTAAACTAAAAGCTGATTTATATTAGACTTCAAAACAATTTTGCACTAGTTGAAAATCAAACATTAATACAATTATTTAATGAGAAAGTCAGTGATCCTTTTGAGCTCACTGCCCATAAAACAAAGGCCTTTCTGTGAACTCTGAAAAAGCAGCATTTTAGCTAAACTGTGTGTTTTTTATACCATATGCCAAATTCAAGAACATGTCTATGCTTTCTAGGATGAAACATTCAGTGTTTACTTTCATTATAAATCCTTTTAAAAGACATCTGAAAGCAGTTACAAGGACTATCAGGTCATTTCCTCTTCAAAGACTCTAATCTGTTTACCTTTATATCTATTGAGACATTCATAAAACTGATTAATAGCGCTATGTACTTTCCATATACAAAATTTAAACTTACTTTGAGAGCATAGAGTCCCGACTTCCCAGGGATTTTGAAGAATGTTCCATCACCGACACGAGTGTTAGTATGAAGCATTGCATTCAGGCAAGCTAATGGAGAGGTTCCACTGAAAAATAAAATTGTGCAGTCCAAGATTGAGTGCCTCTTGTAAAACTATTCCCTCGTTCTATTTTTTTTAAATTCATGCTTGCCTGGCTTCTTTTTTTTTTTTTTTTTTTTTTTTTTTTTTGGGCCCCCCTCCCTTTTTTGCTTAATTCTCTCAACCCTGAAAACATCTACATTACAATAACAGGCCAGTTTCAAACTTAATCATATGCATCTGTCCCTTAGGCTCCAGGCAAAAAGTCTGTGAATTATAATTAGGCTTTTCTCCACATTCTAAGAGAACCAAAGTCCAAATATTTATGTGAAATTACTTTGTAAATAACACCATGAAGCCTCATTTTTAAAATGTTACAGACAATGTGGCTGCTGCACATGAATGATCAAAACAGCACCAAGTTCAAGGGCAGCTGCATCCCATAGGATGAAAGGCAACAAAAGAATAATAAAGAGCCAAAGAAGAACACATTTAAAATTAAAAGTGATATATAGTTAAGCCTTCTTTCTTAACATGGTCAGCCTGCATTACTACACATAAATACAAGCACATTTCTGCTTTCTATGAATCACTGTCTTTTCTAATTAGAGTTGTTTTAGAGATTAAGAGATTGACCTACTCAAGGTAGTAATTGTAATACCACTGTGGAATGCATGTTAAGGGACTACTTAAAAAAAAACACAACACATTAAGGAAAAAAAAAAAAAGAGTACATGTACAGAGGTGTCTTTGTAACATATGCATGTTTACATCAGGAAAAGAAAGCAGATGTTTCTACCTTTGCGACACTTACACTATTCTGAAAAGTTGATCCAAAAAATTATGGGGAAAAAATATCTTATTTCATTTTAACTTAATTAAAGTACAAGGTTTATAGTTGTGCTATCACATCTTTATCCCCATTTACTGACTCATGTACACAGTGTACTCAGGGACTGAATCTGAAACTGTGCTTCCTCCCTGGGGTCCCTAGCCTGCACGCACACTTATCTTTAGCCACGTAAATATATTCCACTTAGTTAAGTGGAACAATGCTTGTGCATTAAAGTAAGTGTGTTGCTAAGTATTTCAGGATTAATTATATACTCAACTATAAACCAGGAACATGACTTCAAACGTCTGTCAGAAACTACCATTTTTTATTATGCAATACTATGAGACAACATCCAATCTTTGTTGAAAATTGCATGAGTGATCTTTTTTTATAAATGCAACTGGACTGAAATTATACGAAATTCTATGAAATTGCCATCTTTCACATGGTAACACTTCCTGTTGATTTGCGTGGCTCTGTTACAACAAAATTCTTCCTTACTCTACATGTGTTAATTTCATGGAAAGATGGAGGGCGTGATAATTGCACTTCCAGTAAAAATTAAAACTATAAAGTGTCTTCAGGACAGGAAGTCCTGTCCAATATAATTTATTTACTATTTGTCACCTAATGTATCTCATCACTACATCTAAAATCAAATAAAAATGCTGCTTGTCAATAAAAGCATCAGATATTTAACAGAGATCTATATTACAATGTATTCTAAATAAAATCATGCAATATGAAAACTCTGGTGAGTTTTTGTTGTTTCTTTTCCCCCATGCAAATAAAACTAATTCCACATCTGGTTTTGATATAATACTAGAGCAGAATACAAAAGTAAATAGAGTAGAAATATAATGATACTGCTAGCAGTAGCACATAAAACATTAAGAGACTTCATTGAGTTTAACGATTACTTAAAACAGTTTTGGAATAAGCAGGATACTTCTCTTTACACGTTTCCCTTATTGTATTAATGTTTGACAAGCAACGACACAAAGCATTTAAACCAGCAGTTCTGGCTGCGTAATTTCTTCCATATGTTAACAAACATAACGTGAAGCAATTTCAACTCTCACAGTCTTGGATCTTTTTAGTGAAACATTATCATGGACTAAGACTTTCTCTGCGAGATAGAAAGAACTTGCTGACTCTGCAGTGGAAGAGAAATGTAATATATCAACAAGAAACAAAACCGTGTGTGCATGTATGAACAATTTGTATCCTTCTTCTTTTGAATGTAGATATTCTGGACACCATACTTATTTTTACATATCATTAACCAATTAAAATGATACAAGATGAATGAACCTAAAATAGAGGATTTGGCAATCTCTTATGACCACTACTGTGCTCACAGCAGATATCTTAATCTTCAAAGTCTAGCCAACTGGCAAGTGGACAATAGAAAATACTCTCTGATTTACAAAGAAATCTGTAGCAGCTACTGAGCCAAGAAGTACTTTCAACTACTGTTATGCTTGTTTCATAGAGATATCTGAAGTTCCTAAATAATTTGGTATGCAAAGGGCCATATCCGTCCTTCTTGAAAATTGCCCTTGGGTATGACTAGCATACTTAACAAAGCTGCAAACAAACTAATAATCTGAACACTGTGGGGTGGGATATATTTTGAGCTAGCAGCTCAAACTGGAATTCCATGGTGTCCTTCACCACTGCTGTTAACCAGTGATTTGTATACTCTGACAGCACAGGGATCCTTAAAACACTGTATTAAAATTCCCAAATGTTACCCACAAGAGATGCTGGAAATGCTCACAATATATGCTATCAAAACACATGTGACTACAATTAGAAAAGCCAGCAAGCAAAGAACCCATGATGCAGTCTTATATCTGAATCAGAGAAGTTTCTGAGGGATCCAGACTATTTATTGCATGTTTTCTAACTTCTCCCACAACCTAAGGACATACTCGTTCAGCTGAGTGCTGCTGGCATATATTAATACAGCAGCCAAAGACTGACAGATATAAAGCTAAATATCTTTGGATGTCAAAAATAGCACAGAACCTAAGTTCTTGAAACACTTCAAGTCAGTTCAACATTGATTCAGTTAAATCAAATTGGATGTAATAATATTCTACTTTGTAACTTGGTATCTATGAACTTCTAAAGCCATAACAATATCCTGCAAGTTTTGTTGCCATAGTCTACACACAAGGAAT
Organism: Pezoporus occidentalis; assembly: GCF_034315485.1. Lineage (NCBI taxonomy): Eukaryota > Metazoa > Chordata > Aves > Psittaciformes > Psittacidae > Pezoporus > Pezoporus occidentalis. Next base: position 13,347,633 of record NW_026915724.1, read on the forward strand.
ATGTTTACCATTTACATTATTAAGATACGGAACTTTCATACTATTTATTCTCTTTTAAGTGAGATTGCTTTAAACCACTGTTGTATTCTAAAAGTCACTCAAACATGGGAGTCACCCTCTGTAGAAGTATGACTTTAAGATTGCTCTAATTTATAGAATCATCAATTCATAGAATAGTTTTGTTTGAAGGGACCTTAAAGATCATCTAGTTCCAACACCCCTGCCATGGGCAGGGACACCTTCCACTAGACCAGGTTGCTGGTCATATGTTTATTTTATATACCTATAAATCTATATATACACACAAGCAGTATACTCACACCCACCCACTTTAAAGCAGACTTAAAAAATGGAAAGTTACTTACTTTCTGTAAAGGTGATACGAAGTTACAACAACCAGCAATATAGGAAAAAGAAAAGAAATAAATAATTAGCCTTCTAATAGAATTTTTTTAAATACAATTTGATCAAAGATGTCAGGCATTTCAATGTGTAATAAACGCTCTTTCCCAGAACCACTATAATTTGGTAGCACTTGACACATCCTTCCAAGTCTAATCTTGAAATTCCTGTACATCACCAAAGCAAGCTTCTCACCCCAGCTCCCCCAGTCAAAAATATCTCCAATATTTTGTGACTCTGGGCTCCCTCTTCTGGTCATGCAGCCCATATTACCTAAAAGCAAATGCCGCACTACACAGGCTACACAAAAAGCTCTGCAAAACCATGTACATGAAGTACAGATTTCAGTCTTTCTCTCCCTTGCCACCCTCCCCAACACCCTACAAAAATCTCTAAAAACACCAGTAGAAACACTACTAATTTTTATGCTGGAAACTTCTTAAACACACAGTTTTGTCAGAACCCCCCTTAAACGTCTATGGTTATACTTCAAATTCTAATGGTCTTTGCTAGACTGCTTGCCAAGAGAAAGAGATTATGATATTGGAAAAAAAAAAGAAGTTTTAAATATGGAAAATAAATGGACTAAAGCCAACCAATAGAGTGTGGCAGACACTGAAAGTTGCCTGACTATGCAGACAAGGCACCTTGGGTCCTGCAGCAGGCAGCATTTCGGCTGCTCAGCCCCCCTGCACATGGCATAGCCCCCCCCCCCCAGAGCTTAAGATATTTTCCCAAATCAAACAACTACTGTTGTAAGAGCAGCACTCAGCTATTGTAAATGTGCTCAGTATTTATTTGTTTGAAATCATCTGCTCATTTCATACAGATCCATAAATAGTCACACGGGAGCAACAATTTTTACTCACTGCTGGAAACAAAGTAAAATCAAAAGGCTTCAGGACTAATTTCTAGACTCGATATGAAGTCACTCAGAATAAAATATGTTTACAATACATGTAAGTTACACCAGGTTTGGAGTACACAAGAGTAATACCAGATAAAGAAAGTAAAACTTATGAGGGAAGGCTGTAGAAAACACATTTGTGTGGTCCAGAAAAGTTAAAGATGTAATTGTAATTTTTCAGAAAAATGTAAAAAGCTGTTAAAGTCAATGGAGATAAATGTTCTTCACAATCACTGGGGGAAGAAAAAGAAAGTTCGCAGATCACCTAAAAGTGTGAATGTAGCTGTTGATGTTTTAATCAACACCAGAACAGAGCATGGAAGTTTGTAAAACGACCTTCATTAGAAGATCAAATACACACCAGTCTTGGCTGGTACATATACTGGAACCTGTCCCAGTGTTAGCATTTGTGTTGCATGATCTTTTCAGCATACATCCAGCACTGTATCATAGGATTCTTCATCTCAAATAAATCTAAATTTTGGTTAAGGCTGTGGTTAATGATATACCCTAAGTATATTTTTTCCAATGTATACAGCATCCAGAAATGCTGAAGAATTGAGTAATGTCTACATGTGCTCTGCTCACTGAAGTGTTTCATGGAATAATGCTTGCAGTACTGGATGCCCATGGTGATGAAGCCAAATGAGATTTTTCCCAGTCTTCAAAGAGCTGCATGTCCATGGTCTTGCCAGCAAAATGTCTGAACTTGCTGTAGCTGTGATCTAAATTGGGACAGACACACAAAACCACCAGGAACCTAAGCACCAACACCAAGACAAGAAGATAGGCAAACTGCCACTGACCACTCTAGAGCCACTTGCTCTCCCTGCAGCAGCCATTCAAGCTGGGGCTGAGGCAAGTTCTTCCATCCCAGGCTCAGAATGAAGAACCGGGAGAGGTCCATAGAACAGAAGACTGAAAAAAAACCCCAGACATTTTACTGTATTCAAATGATAAAGGCACAGGATCCTTCCTTAGCACAGAGGGAAGTAGAGAGCACAGAGTAAATGGCTGAAACCATTGATTACTGCAAGATTTGCTGCCAACCGTCTACAAACTTTTAGGCAATAAAACCTCCGAGTTAATCGAAACAAGTCAAATGACATGATGATGAAGACTCCACTGTCTTCTCTGGTTATTTTGTAGATCTGTACAGAGTGTGGTGGGCTGGATGCCAGGTGCCTATGAAAGATGCTCTATCACTTCCCCTCCTCAACTGGACAGGGAAGAGAAAATACAGCAAAAGGCTCATGGGTCAAGATAAAGACAGAGAGATCAGTCACCAATTATTGTCACAGGCAAAAGAGGCCTATCTTAGGGAAATTAGTTTGTTACCAATCAAATCAGAGTAGGATAATGAGAAATAAAAGTAAATCTTAAAACACCTTCCCCCCACCTCTCCCTTCTTCCTGGGCTCAGCTTTACTCCCAATTTCCTCTACCTCCTCCATGACAGTGGCACACAGGGATGAGGAATGGGGGCTGTGGCCAGTTCATCACATACTGTCTCTGCTGTTCCTTCCTCCTCAGGGAAAGACTTCTCACACTCTTCCCCTGCTCCAGCGTGGGTCCCTACTATGGGGTGCAGTCCTTCAGGAACAGACTGCTCCAACAGGGCCCCCAATAGGGTTAGCAGTCCTGCAGCAAACCTGCTCCAGCATGGACTTCTCTCTCCATGGGGACACAGGTCCTGCTAGGAGCCTGCCCCAGCACGGGCTTCTGACAGGGCCACAGCCTCCTTTGGACATCCCCCTGCTCTGGTGTGGGGTCCTCCATGGGCTGCAAATGGATATCTGCTCCACAATGGACCTCCATGGGCTGCAGGGGCACAGCTGCCTCACCATGGTCTGCACCATGGGCTGCGAGGGAATATCTGCTCTGGTGCCTGGAACACCTCCTGCCCCTCCTTCTGCACTGATCTTGGTGCTTGCGAGAGCTGTTGCACTCACATGTTCTCACTCCTCCCTCCAGCTGCAATTGCCAGTGGACTGGGATTTTTTTCCCCTCTTCTTAAATCTGTTATCCCAGAGGCACTAACGCCATAACTGATGGGCTCAGCTTTGGCCTGTGGCAAGCCTGTCTTGGAGCCAGCTGGCATTGCCTCTGTTAGACACAGGGGAAACTTCTAGCAGCTTCTCACGGAAATCACCCCTCATATCAAGCCCACCCCCCCCAAAAAAAAAACCTTCCCACACAAACCCATTACACAGAGGAACACCAGCAGCAGTACATTTGCTTTCTGATCCAACGTTAAATACAGACTACACAGTCCAGGTAAAATTTCATTCAGTGTCATCCTTTCAATTGACTAAACATGCTAATCCAAAATAAACCAATTTAAATTATCAAACAGAAAACTTGATTGGAACAATCAATTTAAATCTTGCTTTTGAATTTTTTCCATTTATTTTCCTATTCCAAGGTTAATTAATTCACTGCTTGAAATAATTAAAATACCTCCATCAGCAAATACATAGAGCTTTAATGCAGTATTACTTTTTGCTGATCAGGAGACTGTAAATGCATTCATCAATTATCTACTTTAACTTACAAAAATTAATCTAAGTCATATTTTCCGATGTTTGAAATAGCAATGACATCTTATTTACTAAATCATTACAAGTGTACTTCTTTCTGTTAAGTCATTTTTAGAAAGAAACTAAAATTTGATTAAAAGATTGTTTTTTAAATGTTGAATGAAAAAAAACACTAGATGTGTATTACTATAAATATACTAGATGCGGCACAGCTATAGGTTGGGCAGAGAAGAGATTCAGAGCAGCCCTGTGGAGGACTTGGGGGTGTTGCTCTATAAAAAAATGAACATGAGGGTCTTCAGTGTGTGTTCGCAGCCCAGAAAGCCAACCGTAGCCGGGGCTGCATCAAAAGCAGCGTGACCAGCAGGTCGAAGGAGGTGATCCTGCCCCTCTACTCTGCTCTCGTGAGACCTCACCTGGAGTATTGTGTGCAGTTCTGGTGTCCTCAACATAAAAAGGACATGGAACTGTTGGAACAAGTCCAGAGAAGGGCCACGAGGATGATCAGGGGACTGGAGCACCTCCCATACGAAGATGGTAGGCTGAGCAAGTTGGGGCTGTTCAGCCTGGAGAAGAGAAGGCTGCGTGGAGACCTCATAGCAGCCTTCCAGTATCTGAAGGGGGCCTATAGGGATGCTGGGGAGGGACTCTTCATTACAGACTGTAGAGACAGGACAAGGGGTAATGGGTTCAAACTTAAACAGGGGAAGTTTTGATTGGATATAAGGAAGAAGTTCTTTACTGTGAGGGTGGTGAGGCACTGGAATGGGTTGCCCAGGGAGGTTGTGAATGCTCCAACCCTGGCAAGTGTTCAAGGCCAGGTTGGCCAGAGCCTTGGGTGGCATGGTTTAGTGTGAGGTGTCCCTGCCCATGGCAGCGCGGTTGGAACTAGATGATCTTAAGGCCCTTTCCAACCCTAACTATTCTATGATTCTATGTGTTGCATATAAAAAGACAAAAAGAGATGCTTTTCAAAATGTTACATATCGAACATAATTTATTAAACAATAAAAACATCGTCTTTTTGTTAGTGGGTAGAAAATAGCTAGGGATCCATCTACTATGTTTATATATACACTGCTGAAATGGTAGAGGTGGTAGATCTCAGCCTCTTACACAAAGTTTTTATTCATAAATTGGAAAAAGAAAAAAGCATTTCCTTTTTGAACTGTCAACTGGCTTCTTAATTTTTATAGGGATTACTAATGAGAGCTACATAAAATACTCTTGATACCTACAGTAGGTGTGACTGTCAAAATTATTTATGTTCTGAAGTCTTAACCACTTAAATAATACATAAAGTCATAATAAAAGTCTTAAGCCTGAAGTTGCTTGCTAAAGCTTCATAGGAATTGAGCCGCATACAGATTAAATACTATTTATACTGTTTGAATAAATTATACTTAAGGTTTATTCCTAATATAAGCTCTCCCAGTTGGATCTTAAAATAGATTTTAATGGATTAAAAGACATGTCTTAAAAGGAATACGTGTACTTTAAAAGGTTATTTATAATCAATTTTATCCATGTTAGCCAAAATTAACATCAGTTTTGTTCTCATATGGGCAGCAGCCTAAAGAAAATTTTTATATCTCTGGTCCTACTTATGCTTCACATGTGGCCTTCAGCCTTCAAATACCACAAACACAGCACTATTCTTGAGCAGAGCAAGTAAACCATAAAGCTCACAGCTATCAGGCAACAAGACAGATGATTTGACCATTGTCTCACAGACTACAAACCAAACCCCAGAATCTGATAGGAAATTACGTTACTAGTGTAAGTAATGTATAATAATGTATAATAATACATTACTACTGACATCACTTCATACTCAGCACTCACGTAGATTTCTTGTTTTTCTGAACCAGATGAAGAGAGTGGCAAGAATATTATTAGTATGACAGAAAATACAAGGAGAGCTACAGACACACTAAAATGTAACACACCCATTACAGATACCTTGCATCTGCCTCACAAGCTAGCAGAACTCACCATCAGCTTCCACTGAAGTTATCCCAAGTAGTGAATCCCAAATGTCTAAAGCGCAAGAACAGAGCAATGAACTTGAACTCTGCCCTTTGTAGCTTATGAGGGAGTTACAAGCAGCCAGAATCACAGTTGTCTAAAATATCGGCAAGAAACTGAACCTTTTCATTGCCCTGCAAATGTGAAACAGTCTGGAGCAGTATACTGAAGAGAAATTCAACATGGATACCAAATTCAAGCCAGCTATCATGAGAGAGTATTTTCATTCCTTTTTTTTTTTTGCATTCCTTAGCAGGAAATCTTGTTTACAAACTCACTTATTCTGGTTTTACATTTTGAATTCACCAGACCTGGTCTAGACCTTCCAGGTAACTCCCTCCACTATACTGGGCATGGCCTCTGCTTCCTCCCAGCTTCTCGTGCCCCTCCTCACTGGCAGAGCATGAGACAATGAATGGAAAGTCCTTTCTCAGGGTAAGCATTACTTAGCAACAACTAAAAACATCGGTGTGTTATCAGCTCTCTCAGACTAGAGCTGAAAAGACAGCACTGCACCAACTACTAACAAGGAGAAAAATAAGTTACAGCTGAACCCAGGACAATGACGACCCATATGTTTTTGTTCTAATTCCTTCTCAGTAGCCATGAGTTTGGCTCACTTTTGCAACCCACAAACTTGGGGTTTTTACACTTAGCTGTACTGCAGCACTATGGTATACCTGATCTTTCTCTTTTTTCCTCAGACCTAAAGACTACTGAAAAAACATCAGATCTGCCCTCTGTGCTGTTCAATGGCCTTTGATAGACATTGCAATCAAGTTCAGCATTTCCACCTTTACCTTTAGCGCACTCTCTGGTCTGAGGCCAGAGTGTATAAAGCTGTGGTACCCTGCAACACTGCTAATGAATCTTTTTGATATCTAGAGCAAAGTAGATTGTATTTCCTGGTGCTGGCAGCCTGGGAAAATGTCAGATGGTGTCAAACCTGGTGACAACAGCCACAGTAATATTCCAGACAAATAAAAAGCAAATGGAGTTCATCTGTAGTAAAGCCAGGGCTTTATTATGACTCGGTAAAAACAATAAAATGAAAAGCCCCGGGAATGAAAGCTCATTGCAAATCTCCGTACTCCTTAAGCCAAGTGAAGCTTTTATTTTTTAAAAACCATTTTCTCTCACAAGAAAACCTTTACATACACAGGTTCCAGAACCTGTATAAAAATTAAAAGTGTTCCTTAGTAGAATTTTACAGAGTTATTGCTGTGGATTTTCCCTGAAAACATCATTCTTCACAAAAATGTTTTTGAAGGAAAAATATCCTATGGAGATACAAATTCGCTATGGATTTACAGTGCATTTGAAAATAAGATGCTAGCAATACGAGAAGAAAAAATAAAAAGCATACAAACATATCATAACAATGCCACATTATACACTGCAGACAGAAAGATACAAACATGCTTTCCTAAAATGTAAATACCCCTTCCCATTATTTTTGCTGATTTCCCTTGTCCTTCATCAGCCAAGCCTCTGAGTAGGTCTTCATGAATATCCTGAATGTTCTGGAAAGTACGCTTGAAACACTATGCCACCTCTTAAATGATATTCACATATGGCAACAAGCATTCCTCAACCAGAAAGGAAATGAGAATACAAGTTTTATAGAGAATGTTTACACTTTTCTGTGTTCCCTAACACCTGGAAAAAACCTAAGTTTTTCTGCTTTGTGCATAAAATTCTCATAGTCAATAATAGTAAATGCACCTCTGTGCTCTGAATCTATGCCATTTTTTTAGATGCAGTACAAATAATACAAGAAAAAGCAATACTAACCAAAAAAACGTGGTTTTGAAAGACACATGCAAAGATTAAAAAGGATCTTTTGAAATTATCCTAAAAGAAAAATGTTTCAGGAAGAAAATTATCTCAAAAGAACAAGAGACCAGCATGCGTCAGAGATGGTCACAACAGCGAAGGTGTTCTCTGGACTGAAAACACCCTCCCCATTCAACATCACTTGAAAGAAACTATTTGATTTCTTTGTGCAACAAATTCTTATACAAGTCAAACAATACAGGTCTCTCTGACAGCTACTTCCTATTCAAGAATATGAGTTTTTTCTGTTCTCTTTTAATAAAATATTTCCTTTTAGCAGCTTTAACTGATTTCATTAAAAAGCAGTTGTACATTTTACTTTTTTTACTCTAATATGAATGATCACCGTGAAGGACAAAATTATAAAGAAAGAAAAATATGAATTCCTGCCACATGAAAGAAACTGGAGCAGAGGTTAAAAAACGGATTTCTTAAAGAAACCATGGTTTTGATATATATGATGTCTTATTTTAGTATCAGATTTCATAGGCCCTTGTGGGTTTTAAATACATATGTTTAGAAAAATGAAGTAATGACTGCTACAATCAAAAATGTACTAAACCCAAGAAAAACATTGCCACAAAATGTGCAATGTATAAAATGGAAAAAAGCCACCCCACCCTTCCAAATATTCTTGGCTTCAAGTTGGATGAAGCTTACTCTTAAAAAAAAAAAATTTAAGGTGGAAAGTAAAGTGGCTATGCTGAACAAGACATAGTCAGCAATCACTGAATGTCTTTTGGCCTCTAAAATTTAATTATCCTACACAAGGGACCTCTATGAAGTTATCCCAAGTTTTCTTGTTTAATTTGGCTTTTTAATTGGCCAGTCTCCATGATTTTCTCTGTAGTGCTTTAAGAATATCGTGAGCGTTATTGAGATATAACTTGTTAGTCAAATACAAAATAAAAAATACCCCCCACTCCCTCCAAAAAAAGTTACAGCTATTTTTAAGAACAACATTCAGCTCCACTAAGGTTTGCATACTCATATAATTGTAGCCTAATTTATACTGGAAGGAACTTTCAGAAGACACCTAGTCCAACCTCCTGCTCAAAGCACAGCCGCTTGGATGTGGGCCTTGTCCAGTCAAGTTTTGTGCAATCTCCAAGAATGGAGACTTCACGGCCTCTCTGGACAACCTCCTCAGTGCTTAACTGCTCTCACTGGGAAAATATTTTTCTCAGTATCAAATCAGAATTTTACATATTCCAGTTTGTGTCTTTTGCCTCTCATTCTTTGCTTCTCATGCTGTCACTGTACAACCTCCAAGAAAAGCCTGTCTCCATTTTCCCTACACCCTCCCATCAGTGAGCTGTGGACTGCCATGAAATCCTCCTGAGCCTTCTCTTCCGTGTGAACAAGCCTGGCTCTCTCAGCCTTTCCCCATATATCATTTGCTCTAGCCTCCAGCCATCTTGATGAACCTCCACTGGACTCACTCAATTTTTTTCCTGTACTGTAGAGGACCCAAAACGGGACAAATGTGGTCTCGTAAGTGCTGAACAGAGGGGAAGGATCAGTTCACTTGACCTGCTGGCCATGCTCCTTCTAACACAGCCCAATATGGGCTTCTTTGCTGCAAGGGCACATTGCTGGACTAACGTCTGGCTTGTAACCATCCCAGGTAATTTTCTGAAAAGCTGATTTCTAGCCTGTTAGCCCCCAGCCTGTACTGCTGCATGGGTTACAATTTCCCAGATGAAGGAGTGTGCTCTTGCCTTTGTTGAATGCAGTTAGCACATTTTTCAGCTGTCTTAATCCCTCTGAACAGCAGCCCAGTCTTCCAATGTCCCAACTGCTCCTTTCAGCTGGGGATCACCTCCACACTTGCTGAATGTGCACTCTGTCCCATTGGCCAGGTGCTTAACAGCAACGTTCAACAATGACAGCCTCAGAATCAATGCCTCAGCAAGACCGCTTAGTAACTGGTCACCAATTGCAGTTAACACCTTTGATCAAAACACTTCGGGCCCTGCAGTCCAGGTGAATTTCTATCCACCTTACTGTCCACTCATTGAGTTCCTATCTCATCAATGTGTCTGTGAAGATACTATTAGAAATGCTGCCAAAGGTTTTACTAAAGTTGATGTAAACAACATCCACTGCTCTCCTCTCATGCACTGAACTAGTCATCTGATCACAGAAGGCAGAAAGGCAGGCCAGGCATGATTTGCCCTTGTTCATTCATATTGGCTTTCTCCCACAATTACTTGACTTTCTATGCATTGAAATTGGCCATCTTCATTCACCAAGGAAGATAAAACAGCCTTCCTGGGCCCTTTTGTCCTAACAAGAAGTAAACCTCCAGCTACAGCAAATACATGAGGCTGGCTGATGGGTGCCTGTCAGAATATGGTCTCAAACAATTATCACCCTCTATTTCTTCCTCATTTACATGTTTGGCTGAAATGCAGCAGGCTCTGATGTCTCACTGATAATCTTGCTCACCCCCTTCCAAGGCACTACACCTGTCCTTCTGTGCAGGCAGAGAATCTTCCTTCTATTGACAGACAGAAATTTCCAGCTTCCCAATATCAGCAGTCTCTCATTTGAATATAATCCCTAGCTGCCTCTACTTCACATTGCAGTGCTTGGGTTCTTGCCTCTGCAAAGATCCTGCTGATATCCTGTTTTTCCCTTCTCAGGTTGCAGTCTATTCATCTCCTTCCAGACTTCCTTCACCTGGCAACTCAGCACCTTGACCAGAGTGCACTTCCCAGGGGTATGCTACAGCACTCCCCCGTGCCATTCCTAGACCCAGGAGTGCAGCCCTGGAGTTCTCTCTGAGCTAAGACCTCTGTTGTGCCAGGAACAATTGCTGACGACCATGCTCTACAGCACATCAATACCACCACTGCACAGTCTTCAGGAGTCCCACATTGTCCTGAGCTAATTTTCTGCACCCCATTGTGTCACGCTTGTACTAAATGCTGTGATAACTGCTAGGTCTCTTAGCTCCTCATTTCCTGGGCTCTGGGAGCTGTACCCTTGCCTGCCAGCTATCCAGCTACTCCTCAAGCATTCATCAAACAGGTGCTTGACACCACTTGGTCAAGTTAGCTGAAGACAAAATACAGAGGTAGCCCACAACCATCAAGTAGCCAAAAAAAACCCCAAGATCTGACAGAAGCAAAATGCCTCCATGGGCTACCCTTGACCTACAGCAGCAAGCCTCTGAAGTTCCCAGAAGCAGGAGCTCCCAGAAGATTTTCCCTGAAGCTTCCTGAAGAAGCCTGGAAACCTGTGCAACTGCTATGTCTCTGATTAGCTGCCTCTGCTGGAGATCTGCAACGGACTGATAAAATACGCTGGAAAAGAACAAGACTTCTGAGCTGCTGCACCACCCACAGAGGAAGCCCATGCAATATCCAACAGTAGCTTCATTAGCTCTGTTGCATAGTGAAAAAGGGAATCGTCAAAACAAAGTGTTGCCAGAAAACCAGTGTGGGCTAGGTCTAGTTCAGAAGGCTGAGTAGGACTCCTACTTTATCATGGTACACCAGGAACACAATCCCAATGCAGCCACAGCTTCCAGGCACACTCTTCCCTTGACTGATTAGAAGAATCTCCAGCCTTTCCTATCATTCACAACAGGGGCTTTTGTTACCGAAGCTGTGCCCATGACAAGATTCAACCCTGCAGGTATGCCAGTGATGGTGCATCTCTGTACCTGTACATAAAGCAATGGAGCACTTTCTGCTTTCAACAAGGTTCACACCAAGTTTAATACTGGGCTCATGTCTCTTTCAGCCAACTCTGCCACTCAAAACAACTGGAGTGGCTTCCCCCTAAGGCAGACCACATTTCTCCCTCTGTGATATGTTCTCTGTCCCCCCTTCTCCCCACTCCCACCCGCCAAGGTTTTTCTTTAAAGTTTGATTATTTCCCCAACAGCCATGTGAATGCTTGTGCCAGCACCCATGGTGGTGGGCAGCCCAGAACAGGAAAAGCAACTTGGAGAGAGTGGGATTATTCTTTCAGCTGCAATATTAGTTTACCGTAACTGGAGAAGGATGGCCTCAGACTGACACAACCGGTTCCCATTTCAGACTCCTCAGAGCAATGCCTGTATTTCACCTTTTGTCAGTAACACAACATGCTCCCTCCAGCCACTCCCAACCCTACATGCCAGATGCAGCTGGCTCGCCTGAGCTGTAACCCCTTGGGTTGCTACATCTGGCAGAAGATGCAGAGGAGGGTAGAAGCATCAGTACCACCCTGCTGAGAGAAAGCAGAATAACCAAGCTTGAAAGAGCTCCACTCCCACCCACATTCTTCCACTCGAGCCCAATGGCTTGTCCCTGCTCTCTCACATGATTTCAATGCAGTTTTCCAGTCGTTGCTATTAAAACCAATTGCAACTAGGTTCATAAAATCAGAATAGATGCTTACATACAGACATTTTCTTCCACTTTCTCCTAGTAATAAAATGAAAACACAAGAAGCAAACCATAACAGCAATAAGACCTATTATAATTAAATATTAAAAAGTAAGCATATTTCAGAGAAAAGGCTTAAACTGTGGCAATATTTAACCATTTAAACCAAGTAATCAAAAAGTATTGCTGAGCAAAGTTCACTAACTACAGTCTAAAACTCTTGTTTATATTTTATGAGAATTACAGATTTTTTCACTTCAGAAATCTTTAAATCTTGGATGTTACTCAGCATTGAGCTACCAGCCTTTAATATGAGTGCAGTAGGAGATTACTTTATTAAGTAATATTTCTCCCTGATAGAATGGACAGCATTAAATCAAATTGCTATATAGACCTTAAAAGTGATTTATTTTTCTTTCTTTATCCTCAGTAGCAAAAATCTTATTGAGTTTGAGTTATCCTAATTAAATTGTTTTAATAAGTTTGCCCATTCTTAAAAACTGACACATGTCAACATGCTGGCCTGCAGGCATTTGTTAGGTGGTGCCATTTCAGCCCCATCACCCATCTGCTTATGTAATCAGTTTTCCAAATCAGTAAGAAAGACTTTAATGCTTATAACCATTTCTCTGGAAATTTTTACCTGGAAAGAAGTTATCTATTCATTGACTAGTAATGCTGAAACCACTAAAGCTGAATTATTTAAACATAAGGATTTTACAGTTTTTACTTGATGGAAAGTAATTTCCGGGGTCTTGGTTACCACATACCAGTACCACATACAAGCTCTTCCAGACAGTAAAAAAATTTTAATTTCACTGCTAACGGCATACAGTTACATATTCTTCACCCACAGTGGACTTGCTTGGACTTGTTTCTTTTTGTCCTTTCTTTTCTCTCATTTTGATTTCTGTCTTCTGTTCTTTCCTTTCACTTTCTTTTCCTTCTCTCTCGTCTCTCTTCTTTCTTCTTTCTTTTCCTCTTTTTTAAATTTTCTTCCTCTTTTCTCTCTCATGTCTTTAATTTCTCTTTGGCTTTCTCTCCCCTTTTCCTCTCTTTTTATTTTCTCTCCCTGCCTCCTCCTCCTCTCCCTTCTCTCATGCTCTCTCTGTTCTTTCCTTTCTGCTTTCTTCTCTTAGTTGTCATTGTCTTCTCTCTGTTCTTTCCCTGTATTTTCTCTTTTTTTCTTTTCCTCTCTTTTTTGTCTTCCCCCTTATTTCTTTTTCCCCTATTTTCTTTTCCTTCTCCTTTTTTTTTCCTCTTTTTCTTCTCTTTTTCTTACCTTACCTTTTTTTTTTTCCTTCTTCTCTCTGTCTTCCTTGCTTTCTCTTTCTTTCCTCTTCGAGTGGGTTAGCTTTGGTCAGCAGCCAAAAAACCCACCCAGCCACTCATTCACTCCTCGTAAGGAAACAGGGAGAAAAAGATCTCATGGGTTGAGATAAAGGAAGATTGCTTACCAGTTACCGTAAGAGGCAAAACAGACTTGACATGGGGAAAATTAATTTATTAAAATTTATTTGTGTAGACAGAAACAAAGACAAAAAAAAAAACCTCTATAATAATCAAACAACAGCTCCCCACTTCCAGGCTCAACTTTCCTCCTTCACTCCTGATTCCAAGTCTACCTTCCCATTCCTGAGCAGTAGATAGGGGTGTTACAATTGGTCCATAACACCTCCTTTCTGCCTCTGCTTCCTCTTGATATTTTTTGTCTGCTCCAGTTTGGGCCCTCTATGGGCTGCAGTTCCTGCAAGGAGCCTGCTCCAGCCTGAGCTCTCCATGAGCAACAGCTCCTTCAGGAAATATCAATATATTTCAGAGTAGGGTCTGCATGGGCTGCAGTGCAGATACTTGCTCAGGCATGGTCCTTCATGGGCTGCAAGGGAATCTCTGCTCTGGTGCCTCGGGCACCTTCTCCACTCCTTCTCTGACCTTGGGGTTGACACTGCTGTTTCACACTCTTTTTTAACCTCCTCGTGCTAGTTTTGCCCTATCAAACATACTACTGCAGAGACACCACAATCTTGGCTAAGGGACTCACCAGTGCCCTGCAGTGGGTCCAATGGAGTTGGCTGGAATTGTCTGTGTCTGCCTGGGGCAGCCCCATCCTCAACTCATAGGGGCGGCTCCTGCAGCTTCCCAGTGCCTTGTCATATACAACTCTTTCCTTTTTTTTCTCTCTCTCCCTTTTCCTTCTCCCTTTTCCTCTTTTCTTTCATTTCCTGTCCCTTTCTCTTTTATCTTTCTACTTCTCCATCATCTCTACATCTTGTTCCCTCTCTCTTATTCTCTTTTCCTCTTCTCCTTTTCTTGGTCTTCTCTTTCTTGCTCTCCCCGCTCTCTTATCGCCCTTTATTACTGCATCCTGCAATGTCCTATTCTGATAAAAAAACACAGGACTGAAATCAATACATTTAATTTAATTTTTGTTCAATTCCATTCAAAACAAAGAAAGTGCATCATATTACAGTCCTTCCCACTCACAAAAATTCAGGGGAATCTCCACAGCTTTCTTCTTTGCTTCTTCTCTCTAGTTCTCAATTAAGGCATGACTTATAACTGAAGGAATTTAGAATTTTAAAAATGAATGTCAAATTCTGGGATAATTGTGCAAAAATTTTAGCATTCAAAACACTGTATCCAACCCCAAAAGAGTAAAGGGTAAAACATGAGAATGACCTATTTGTACATCTTCAGTTCACACACAAAAAAAAAACAAAAAACAAAACAAAAAACTATTGTATCACATGGAAGAAAGAATGAATGAAAAGAAACACTCCCTTACAAAATATTTTTCTCAATATTCTTGTATTTAAAGAGTAATTCAGCACTTGGGAATATTTTTCTCAACCACCAACACAGGCATAAAAGTCAAACTGATTCAAAAAGATTAGATCCAAAAGCAAATTACTGTTTGTTAGTAATATTTATTCCTACAAAATACTTCTCTAAGCAAGATGATACTTTGAAACTTTACATTAAAATAAAGGCAACTTACTACAACTGAGTTATATATGTTAATTATGTCCTTCAATTATTTTTGTTAAGGGCTTTTAGCTTGTCTTAAAGAAAGCCTGAAAATATATACAGAACAGCAGTCACATACATCCTGTACCTTTAAAATTATAGCAACATATGATTTATTGTACTGCATCTAATTAAAATATTTGGGTGGATGTGAAATATTCAAGTTTTATTCATTGTACATAAGGGAGTTTAACTTGGCAAAACGGCATAGCAAAAGGTCTTTCCTTCCCCCAAAGGACTGAGCAGATACTTTTATGTGTTTTAACTTAATCCAGCTGTTACAATTCCTGCTTTTAGATGATCTTATTCTTTTTTTACTTACAACAGCTAATTAAGTTAGGAACTGAAAGACTTAAGTTTCTATTCAACTTATAACTAAAAGTCAGTCTAATTTCAAAATATCATACACTATGTTTTAAAATTATAACAATAGTAACTATCAAATAATTGGTAAAAGCACAGCACTGATAAGTAAAGTAAAAGTTTTAGACTGGCCATTACCAATAGCCACATCATTCCATTTGAAAGAAAGCCTGATTATGATGAAGTCATTAATAAAGTCCCTTTGGATGTAGGGACTGAGACACAGACACATACAAAGAAAGAGCCAAAGAAATGTAACGTATTGTGGCATCACAAACAAAATTCAGTCTTCTGATCACTATGTCTAAATATTTTTTTAAATAATTAAATGGTAAATATAATATTAAACCAACTGATAGTACCAATCATGTAATGAATTCCTGGATTGTAAACCTGGGCACAAATAATCTTGTATCACTAGAATCATAGAATATGAGGTTGGAAGGGACCTCAAGGATCATCTGGTCCAACCTTTCCAGGTGAAGCATGACTGAGACAGAATGTCCCAGCACCCCATCCAGCTGAATCTTACAAGTGTCCAGGGTTGGGGAATTCACGACTTTTCTGGAGGGATTAATCCAATGGCTGATTGTTCTCATTGTGACAAATTTTCCTCGTGTTCACTTGTAACCTCATCAGGAGTAATTTGTGTCCATCACCCCTCATCTTTTCCATGTGACTCCTTGTAAAAAGGGAGTCTCCATCTAGTTTGCATACTTTAAATACTGAATATGGTGATAAGGTCTCCCCTGAGCCTTCTTTTCTCAAGGCTGAAGAGACCCACTTTTTTTCCCCATACAGCAGTCTTTTTCCTCATACAGACCTCAGCCTTTCCTCATACAGCAGGCTTCACAGTCCTTTTATCATCTTTGTGGCCCTTCTCTGGACCCTCACCAGCTTGTCCATATCTTTTTTTTATATAGCAGGGACCAACTGCTATACAAAACTGAACACAGCATTCCAGGGGTGGCCTGACAAGCACTGAGTGGAGTGAGATGACAACATCTTTATCTCTGCTAATGATGTCCTTGTTGATGTAACCCAGCACCCTATTGGCTTTCTTTACTGAAGCTGCACACTCTTCCCTCATGTTGAGCTTCTTGTTCACCAGGACCTCCTGATCCTTTTCCATAGAGCTGCTTCCAACCTGGGTAGATCCCAGTCTGTTCTGCTACTACTATGTTGTTTTATACAGTTCAGTACATCTTCTGACTGAATAATAGAATCATAGAATAGTTAGGGTTGGAAAGGACCTCAAGATCATCTAGTTCCAAACCCCCCTGCCATGGGCAGGGACACCTAACGCTAAATCATATCACCCAAGGCCTCCTCCAACCTGGTCTTGAACACTGTCAGGGATGGAGCATTCACAACCTCCCTGGGCACCCCATTCCAGTGCCTCACCACCCTAACAGGAAAGAATGTCCTCCTTATATCAAATCTAAACTTCCCCTCTTTAAGTTTGAACCCGTTACCCCTTGTCCTATCACTACAGTCTGTAATGAAGAGTCCCTCCCCAGCATCCCTATAGGCCCCCTTCAGATACTGGAAGGCTGCTATGAGGTCTTCACGCAGCCTTCTCTTCTCCAGGAACACAACCTGGTGTCATGGGCAAACTTTGATGTAACTGTTTACATTAATAACCTTAAGCTACTACTACAAACAGAGTAAGGTTAACAGTTGGATTTGGTTTAGTAGTGTTGATTTTGGATGAAGGGGACAGACAGTTAAGAGTATACATACAGTTTGAAATTGCCTAATTTTCACTGGCTATGATAAGATGCCCTGTCTCAAAGCAAGAAGTCTTTAAAAAAGCAAAATAACTTCCTGCTTGTCATATATTCTTAAAGATATCTTCTCAGAAAGTTTCTTACTGTCCTTTATAGGTCTTTTTTTTTTCCTTTGTGATGACTGTTGGGGACACATTACTTTTGACATGATTGCATATTTGATAATGGCTACCTAAAGTATTTCAGTCCAGGTGTATTGGTAACATAAGAAAAAGAAAGAAAGCAGTAACAAGTAATGGGGGCCATTTGCAAGGGAAAAAAAAAAATTGTCTAGATCCTACCCTTATTTTATTTTATTTGTAAATGAAATATAAAGGCACACAAGTTAAGCTCTTTTAGGGGGAAAAAAAGGTACAGAATGGTGTACCTTGATAGATTTCTGACAGCAGATAAACATACCTTAAAGAAGTTTATTGAAACATAGAAAAGATACAGCAGTAGCTATGGATGCCATAAGATGCTAAATAGGGTGAAGCAGTTAGGTATTTGTGCTTGGTTTTGTTTTAGTAACTACTACCTTCCAGGAAAAGTCATACTAAATCCCATTTCCCTTTTTCTCATATTATAAATAAAATGAAAACTGAAAGAAATTAGGTAGAGGGAGAGGAGGCAGGAGAGGGGGGAGGCGAATATCAATTTGTACTCTCTTTTTATCTGCTGAGGGCAAACAGCAAAACAGTTTTTAGGATTTTGTTGAGCTCCCTCCCATCATCTTTGCTATTGCAACAACTGAACAAAAGCTGTATTTGAGCATAATTTTGTAGTTTACAACTTTATATGCATATAAGTGCATGGGTATGCATACAAAGGTGACTTTGTGGGTGTATCTGTACACTCAAGCACATGAACACAGTTTCATACATACAACATTTAAGTTCTTCTATTTATACTTCAATTTGATATATATGTTTTGGTTCTCAGCTCTCTGTTGCTACTGCAAATATTTGCCAGCCACATCATTACTGCTTCTAGCATACAGCTATCATTAAACAGCCTCACTGACAAAGGCAGAGTTTATGTGGTTTACTAGCAGAAGATGCGATCTTTCTATGCCACTGAAGGAAAATCAGATCTTCCATAAAACATGTTTTTCCTTCACATAGTAGTATGTAAGCTAGCAAAACATATTTAGGCACTTTTAAAATCTGTTTTGAAACAAAGAGTGTGCATGTAGTTTACTTTTACAATAATTAAGATGACTACTTATGAGATCAAAAATAAATAAAATGGAATGGCTATCAGCTAGCCTTAGGAAAAAAAAAATCATATAAATGTAATAAAATTTTATTCACAGTTATACCTGTACTTTTTCATAGTACTTAGTGAAGTTCTGAGGCTTTTTTAGGCCTTGATTCTATAAAAACATACTTCAAAATTTTAAATTAATATACCAGTGCATGACTATAAGAGAGCCACTAAAGTTTTCAGCTCACGCAATATGAAGAATATGAGAAATTTTTTTTCCTATTTTATTCCCTTTCAGTTAAGAAATGGTTTAATTACAGTTATACTGAAACACATACCTGGATCTTTATAGAAAGATAAAAGACACCCACAGCAAACTGTTCCAGAAAATAAATTATTACTAGAAAATGATGCTTTCATAGAAAGCCTGACAATGTTTTCTTCTTCACATTCAAGTAAAACACATTTAATTCAGTCTGCCAAAAACAGCTATGCTTCTGCTCTGTGAAAAATATGCTAATGATGAAAATAAGGACTTGACAATTTACTGAATACTAAGCGGAAAATTTGTAATGCATTGCCTGTGTTGTAGTGTTACTTCAGGCTTTTTTTTTTCCCAGTTGCTATGGAATACCAGAAATAGCATTAAAAGAAAAAGATTACACCATTTTGTGGGATGCTGTGCATGTCCCTTAAGACACAGTCTTTAAAAATAAAGACAAAAGTCAGCTGTGTGATAAATGAAATTCAAAGCAGTAATAACCAATAGGTTTAAAGACTATCTTTTCAATGCAAAAGAGAAATACAGACAACAAAACTGAAATGGAGAAAAAAAAATCCAATCCCAACAAATAAATCTCTATCAGCAACTAGCAAGTTAAAACCTAGAATAATTCATTTCACACCTGCAAGAAAAAGCAGCTTCTTAGGTTACTCAGATGTTGCAACAAAAGCTCATCAATCCATTAAACCAGGCATGCTTTCAAGTTCCCAGCCAGACTTCAATTTTCACTACAGGTTTTAAGTCTTCAACAGCATAAAACTCTTTTCCTAAGAATATTTTACCAGAGCGCTCCTTCAAAAGGTGACTCCTTTTAGCTAAAGTCTCCATATCATACTGTGTTTGAAAGTTTGATATATATGGCTGCTCCCGACAGGCTTATATGATGAATTGCATTTGCCAAGTACTTCTGAAAGAAAATACAGTAGATTATTCTTGCCTTTTCTAAGCACAAGAAGGTTGAACAGGGCTGCTGGCTACTCAGCAACAGCTCTTGCACTTTGCCCCTGAGTAGCATACACTGATACTAAGCTCACTTGAAGACCTTGTTTCTGACTTGTATTTTAATAAGTAGTTTATTACTTGTGTAACTTAATGTATGTGAGAGATCTTCACATCAGAGCAATGACATAAAGAAGAACACATTCTATCAAATCTCTGTTTCTGAAAGATATTTTTGAAGGTTTTGGTAACAAAGAAAAATGGAATTTTTCTTATTACAGCTAAATAAATTAGCTTTTAAAATTTTCACATTCCCACTGAATTATTATAACTTGGCTACCTAATGGTCATATGCACCACTCTCCTTTACCAGTGAAGCATCAAACACTAAAAAAGCTTTCTACACTGCACTAACATGATGTTCCTTGAGAAAATACAGGTTGGGCAGGGGTGTGAGGAGCAGAAACCTAAGGAGCTGCACAGGTAAAATAAAATATATAAAAATAATTATATATATATATATATATGTGCATATATATACATATAATACATATAAAAATAAAGATATTTTGATAGTACAAAGCAAGCAAGTATGTTACACAGGCTGGATTCCTCCTTTCCCAATCCCCAATGCAGACACGTTTTGCAGAGCTGCTCATAGATTTAAAGCAAACAACTTCATGGCAGATATTTTTCAAAAATAAAAAAATTAAAAAAAAAAAAAACAAGCCCAAGCAGCACTATTTCCTATTATTTTCATGGCAAGTGGAAAGATTGTTACAATATATGTTTTAGCACACAGAGAACTATTCTACCAAATGGAAAACTGAAGTACTGAACACTGTAAGTGCAAAAATGTTTATGGAAAAATAACAGTAACATCATAATCCTTCAAAAAAGAAAACAGAGGATCAGCTGTTCTGAAATCTCATTTTACCTGCACATTCAGGAACAGACAAACAGGGCGAAGTACAAAACAGGAAGGCATATGAACTTTTCTAAACAGTTATAAAATACCTATTGAAGGTCCCATACATGATAAAATTATGGAGTTGTGGTTTTATTTCCTTATGATTAGTCCTGAAACCAAACTAAAGAAGAAAGCTTGGTTGGTTCTGAGCCAGAAGGTGAAATAAATACTGAAATCTGGTTGTATTACTTAAGAAAATTTCAGGCATATACAATGGTCAAACAGATTGAGTTTGAGTTCCCATGTATGCAAAGGGAAAAAGGATGACATTGGATTAGGGTAATTAGAGACCATGGGATGGGGACTCAGTTTGACAAGATGGAAGATTAATGCTGACTTAATACCATAGTAGTTTTAGGGCTACATCACCATCAAAACCTGAAATAATTATCACAAAGGTGTTACGGGTGTCATGATCCAAGTTACTGTTCCAGTGCTGGAATGCAATAATGTAGGAAAACCCATCAGGTTTTACCAGTTAGACTGCACTATGGCATAACAATGCTGGGAATGCCTAGGCAAAAAGGAGCAGGCCTGAGATTTTCAGCTGGTAAATTGCTGCTATTACAACTGCCTACCAAATTAGGCAGTTTGCTGTCATACTGGGAAAAACAGACTTTCAAAGAGGTGTCTGAAGTGAATTTATGCAGAAAGACAGGTTGTACTAAAAGTTTGTTTCTTTCACTGCTTTAGAGCCAAAAGCCACATCTGTAGAGGCATAAAAATCAACCTAATAATGCCAGGATAAAGAACATAAAAAACTTGCTCTCCCTTTTCCCATCAAGGCTTTCTTTCAGTCCATTGCAGGGAATAATTACCTTCAAGACAAAACAATGCACTCCAGCTGAAGAGGCTCCCCAGTAAATTCTATCAGACATATGCAACCACAGAAGCCTCTTAACTATCTGTACTCTTCCATAAACAATCAGAGCCTTAAGACAAAAACTGTGGTTCTTTCAGTGAAATTTTTAAGAGCTTTTTGGTTTTTGGTAGGCATTTGCCTTTTTATTTTCCTTTATTTTCCCCCCTTTTTTGTTCCTTTTTTCTTTTTTTTTTTTGTGTGTAAGTGAAAAAAACTAAAATTAGTTAATAATTATGAACCACAACAGTATCTTGGAATTACTTTACAGGAAAGGAAGTAAAAATTCCTCTGTCTACATGCATACAGAATAAAGGAACTTAAAAATGATAACAACGGGAGACAGTTGCCAGCTCATTTAGCCTATTTACAGAAACAGCAGCATTCAGAAGGGGTTTTATTTTTAAGTCAATAGCTCTAAGTGTGCAAAAGCTTAAACAGACAGTGTCAAAAAGATCAAAGGATTCAGAAGTGAAGGTAATATTTGCAGGAGTACCATCTTACTTCAAAGCTTATGACATACCCTGCACGGATCATGTGTTGTATTTCATTGATGACTCTACTCAGAAGTTCAAAGTGGGTTTAATTCTAGCTAACCCACTAGTTTAGTATTTCTGCACAAAGAGTGTAAAATCTAGTAAGAGTAACTTGAAATTTATTAGGGTCATACTTTGCAGCTTTCCTAGACTCAAAAGACATACTATGTTATGATATCATTCATGATAGATATTATCAACACGGTAGAGTACAGAAAAACAGTGCTACTGCCAGAGCCAGTGGCAAGCATCTCAGTCTTCTGAAAGACTACTATCACAACAATATCAATAGGTAGCTTAATCTTGTAGCAAAAGACAAAATATGCAGAGAGAAAAAGGAGGAGGAGGAAGAGTTCGGACTGATGCCACGATTTTCATAGTTGAAATTAAGATCAACAAAGAAACGTCAAAAGAAAGAAGAGTAAGACTCCCGATGAAAAATTAAAAACAGAATGTGATGAAAGGATTTTTTTAACCTCTTTTATGAATTGCCTGAAGAGAATAGTCAGTCATTTGGCAATACAGAGGTCGGTGACTCTAGCTGAACAGCAAAAATACTATAAAATTATCCCATTCCAGGGTTCACAATCCTGAGTGTAATGGAGGAGAAAAGTACATAGCTAACAGCTGCAGGCTAAAGTTGCACTCCAAAAAATTAAACTTTGCTTGTCCCATTTTGAAAGTTTATTGGCTTTTAACTTGTACTGAGAATCTGTGGCTTTATTCTTACCCAGACAAGTCAATTTCTCAGCCTCACCAAGCAAAGGAGAAAGGGAACTACTGAAAGCCAAGACATAATCTGGAGTTATTAGCATCAAACATTTATCAGAATTTGGCTGGATATTCTCCCGTAGGATTCAAGCAACATGTATGGCCCAAGTACTGCAAGCTGACCTAAAAAAATCCATAGAAAAATATGGATCAAGGGATATGCTAGTTCATTGTCCTAGTTTAAGACAGGATCAACCAAATCTACGTAACTCCTGACACACATCTAAATTGTTACTAGAGAGATTTAGAGATCTTTCACATCTCCCCTACAGTCCATGACAGAAACCAATTATACCTGCTAGAAGAAAAAAAGGAACTTTGTATTACCTAATTGGAATCTTTTCTTGCTACAATTTAAAGGCCTAATTTCTTATCCTATCCATATCAGACATGCAGGGTAACTTTTTCCCCTTACTTTTTTTCCTATGTTTTACATACTGGAAGACTTATGTAAACTAAATCTTCCCTTCCTTAACCCAAACACCTAAATCATACCAACTTATTTTTATCTCCCCGATAATCTTAAACAGCCTTCAAATGGTCCTATGCCTCATGAAGGTGCAGTGCCCCAAACAGAAGGGAATAAATAGGTTATTCCTGGTAGCCCTGCAGGCAATTTTCCGTTAATCATGAAAGAGGGCAAAACCAAGAATGTTACTAGGGTCAGAGTTAAATACAGCAATAAACCAGGAAAATTAGAGATTTTTTTTTTTTTTCCTGTAAGAATCAGCAAAAATTTTAACACACATGACCTACTTAAATATCCCCACTATGACCATGTAGGCACCTCTTGGAGAAAGACAGACACAGGGACAAAGAAGAATCTGGAAAGTTCCTGGAACTGTGTTAGGAACAAAAATCCTTGAACAGAAGACGTAAAATGCAGTTAGGATGGAAGGCATTACTTAGGTTTGATGTGACCCAGTGGGGAAGAAGCAGCTGAACACATTGAGTGTTCATGAAGGGATGAGTCTTAATTTTTTGGAAAATAAAGGAGAAACAAAAATAAGAAAACAGGTTTCAGGAAACTAAATTTCAGCAATCTTACCCACCCACCCACCATGCACAACGACACCTCTGTAAGCACACACAAACAGGAAACTGGCCTGTTCTTCTGAGAAGGGGTGGCACTGAGCTCTTGCACCAAACGTACAGGAGTGGTAGTGCTTTTTCTTTGTTGACACCTAATTAGAAAGCTGTCTGTGATTAGACAGCTACTAAAACCAACACAAGGAACAAACACAGAAAAAAAATATTAAAAGATAGTTAAATTAGATGTTCTCAAATCAGTTAAACCTGTTGAAATTCACCATAAGGTATTTACAGCTGACTAGACCAGTCTCCAGATTATCAATTGTCATTTTTGACAACTTGTAGAGGATAGCAGTGGTTCTTAAAGACTGGGTAACATCTAATGACTAGCTTAAAAAAAAAAAAAAAAAAAGGCAGGACCAAGAAAGTGGAGATGCAGCAAAACTGAATTACTGAATTTCAGTTCCCCCAAATTACAGAATAAAAAATATTTAGAAGAATTTAGCAGATAAGAAGTTGAGTGATACATAGATCTGTCAAGTTACTTCAGATCTATCAAAACTTTCTTTATCACACAGTAGCAGACCCTGTAGTTAGAGAAGCAGCAATAGGTATCATATAGCCCAACTGAATGAGTCTTTGGACATAGTTTTTCATACAATTTTCATAAGCAGATAAATACAATGCTGCAAAAGGAAGCAAGCTCTGATAAGCAGATGACACTAAACTTAGAAGGGTTGCAAGCATGCTAAAAGACAAGACTACATGTTACAGTAATCTTAAATTTGAGAAATGGTCTGCAGAAGACCTGAGTACAATTCATAAAGTGAATATTAGACCTTAACAGGAATAAGTAACAGCAGAAATATAAGATGGAGAACAATTAACAAGGCAGCAGCACAGTGGAAAAGGAGCACTAAGGCTAAAGTGGATCATACTCTGACTAGCAGTCTCTGTCACACTAGCAAAACCGCAAAATCCTGTGCTAGGAGAGTCCAGTAGGTTCCAAGTCTAGGAAAATTACAGTGGGACAGGGAATTGTTTTCAAAAGACTAGGTCAGTGGATGCTAGGAAGGAAAATCCAAGGCACTGTGCACTAGAGTAAATTGCTGCCTATCTTCTTTGTAAAGAGATTTCAGCGTACAGGTGTGTTGGCCTTTCACTGTTCACTAAAAGCACAAGCATGAATGTAAAACAAATACTTCTAACACCTTCCCTCATACCCCCTAGAAGAAAACCATATATTTTCTACATCCCAAAAAGGTTTGTCTTAAAAGTTTCTACTCTTTCTAATTAGCAGGTAAACTGTCTGCCTGCTGACCATTTTACAACTGATCATCAAAACAGGAAAGATACTTAAAAAACAAAATTAAGATGCAAGAATCTGGTGTATAACCTCTCACAGGACATGTCAGTAAGTTTTCATTTAAATTTCTAACATATATCTGCTTTGTAAATCTGGAATTTTCCTTATTGTATTTAATTGTTTGAGTAATAAAAAAAAAACAAATGTGCAACTTGATGTCTTTATTGCAAACAAAGAAAAGAAGCTGAATAGTCTGACAGTCTCTTTTATAAGATTACACATAATGACAATGAGATTGCTAAAAAACCATATGTTATTCATTCAGATTTACTACCACAGCAAAAAGCTTTAGATTAATTAGTGCTGCAATATATTTGAAAAATGACTTAGCCAATTAATCTCATTCATCTCTAAATGGAACAGTAGAGAGGAGAATTTTTTTAAGAACTCCATTTAGGATTGCCAAGGTTCTACCAACAATGATAATCAGTATAAAGTAATAAGTAAAGTATATTAAAGTAGTAACATATTGCTGGTACAAGTTCATACTTGTACACAAATCAATACAGAACACACAAATCAATAAAGAATAAAATATGATAGAGCCGTTCTACTGCTTATGACCAGATGACTGTACATCATAAATTTACATCTCTTGCTCATCTTAGCTGGCTGAAGCATAGAGACCAGGAAAAATCATCTTTAGTAATGACAAAGGTACTATACTGGCAGAAAGGTACTGCAAGTAAGTGCAGAGCTGGATGACGTAAATGGAAGACTAAATTCAAGAACGGTGCAAACAGAATATTACTTACGCACTGAGGCCCAATCAGCAAACATGCACAATCAGAAGTTAAATGAGAATCCAAATACTTTAGAAAAATAAATACAGAATCAACAGGTTTTGGTTCTGCAATTGCAGAAGTTAGAAATTTGAGGCTAATCGGTTTAGGATGACTTAGCCTATAATGTAGGTACAATGTTTGAAGTAAGGAGTAAAGAACACTGAATTTTAACCTTACCAGTTACATAGATAATCATGACCATATATGGCATCCTGCAATCTACTATACATTCACACACACCTGCATGTACATAGAATCATAGAGTGGTTAGAGTTGGAAAGGACCTTATGATCATCTAGTTCCAAACCCCATGCGATAGGCAGAGAATGCCTCACACTAGACCATGTTGCCCAAGGCTCTGTCCAACCTGGCCTTGAACACTGCCAGGGATGGAGCATTTATCATCTCTTTGGGCAACCTGTTTCAGTGCCCCACCACAATACCATGAATGAAAATCAGAATGAATCTGAATCTCCTTTCCCTGCAACTCTCAGATTCTTAGTAACTAAAGAAATTAAAGAATATCTAGCTTTGAACCTCTTTACATGAATCCTCATATTATTCATTCTGTAGCAATTGAAAAGGGCTTTCACATTTTATGTATTCAAATCAGAAAAACACTGCCTTCACTACCTCCCATAGATTTTCCACACAAAAATTTGTTAATGTACTGTTCACAGAAGCAAGAATTTTTAAGATTACAAAGAAATGCTATTATCAGGCTTGTGAGCCTCTCGCATGCAGTTCTCATATTACAAGACATAAGAAGAAAGCAATCCATTCAGTGCTGTGAAAAGCAGAGTTTTAATAAAAATGGGTTTTCAAAGTTGGGTTTTCTTGATTTTTGTTGTTGCATGCAAATCGTTGCAGCATAACACACATTTGAATATTCGTTTTCAAAAGTTTTAATGCCCTTGTTTCCATGGTATCATTACTAAATATACTCAATGTACTATTTCTTGACTGGCACTAAAGCATTTTATATCTGCAAAAGGTGCAATTTTACCAAAATGCAGCTATTATAAACGTGTTATGAGGCTACCAACAAAGCAGTGCACGATTATGCAGTGCAAATGATCATGCAGAGCGTTCTGGTTTTTAAGAACAATGAATTCAGTAAAAATATGTCCCATGATTACTTCTGGTTCACCAGAATAAACTCAGATGTAATAGACATAATGTGTTACTACTACTCAGCACAGGCTTTGAAGTTATCTTGCCCTAGATTTTTAGGTTCCACACTAAAAGAAAGTAAATAAAAGTGAATGCCTCCCTTTGCTTTGAGACAGCAACAAGTATTAAAACAACTCATTAGAATAGAGAATTTCTACTATAACATTTGGAGAAAAGGAAACTGCATTTTGTAGGAGGCCCCCAACAACCAAACAGTTTTTCCTTAACTTATTTTACTTCCTGTCAAGTTTCCATCTGGAGGTCAATCAACTAAGCTGTCAGTCAACTTGAGCTGCACGCCAATATCAGCCAGGCATCAATAGAAGACAACTGTTTATTTCCACAGTCTCTGGATAACCCACCTATCCTCTAACAGCTTAATGATCACAGTTGAAATCTGCATCCAAGGTATGCCAAGTTGTATCCAGCCTCTGCAGCCACACAGACTAGCTCCCAATGTTCAAAGACCCCTCTCCCTCAAATCCCAATTCTTTATCAGCACAACCCCTGTCACCAGCATGTCTTAACAGTGATTTAAGTGCCAGACCACAAACCCAAGTGAGAAAAGGAGGGTGTCTAGCTCCATCTCATGTCTGGTTCATGCATATGGTGGCAGAAGCAACCCAGTTGTCAAGCTTTGGACCTTAAGCAAAAATGAGATGTAGCATTGGACTGCCTAAGCAGATAACATTGTCTTTCTAAAGAAAGGCCATTAGACTGGAGCTGGCCCACAGATCCCTTTTAAGAGGCAAAAAGTTAAGCCAGCACTAACCATTTTAAAAGCTGTGAACTAACAAACAAAACCCATCAGCTATATTTCCCACTTTGGTAGCGAAAATCAATTCAGCCATTAGCCAGCACTTTCTGTTTTGTAAAGATAATGTACCATTCCTAGATGGCTTTCAAAGAGATAGCAAAAATACAGATCATATAAACACTGACCTTGTTTCTTTTAACCCTTCTTTCTGAATGACTTCCAGTATTTGTTTTGCAGTCATTGGTGAGTTGGGGTACTTTTCCAATGCCTGAAAAGAAATAATACATGTGTAAGTGACAAGACACAGCTGTCCTGTGAATCTGAAAGGTTATGTGATCATGCAGTTTTTATGTAGGTATTTGTGAAAGGCAGGGAACAGCAGCATTGAGACTGAAGTCCTCTGTCTGTTGGAAGGCCAGATACAATCCAGGAAACTGCAGCAAGGATAAGATTTACTTGCTGATTTTGTGCATCATCTGCTACATCTGCCTGGGAAAAAATCTCACCAGGTTCCAAATAAAAGAGTTGAAATATGCAACTGATTTTATGATACAGCAACAGAGTTCCTTTCAGGCAGGAGGGAAGAAAAAAAAAAAAGAAGAAGAAGAAGAGGCGGCTAATCTTTTGTTTTGTTTTTAGAAGTATTTGAGGTCATTTGAATATTTTATACTTAGGTTTTGTCATGACCTCTGGAACAAAACTGGCTAAAACCTTCCATCTGTAAAGCAGGAGCTACTGTGAGAATTGGCACAGATAGGTTTCAATTTTAAAATGCTTCTTGTTTTAAAAAAAAAAAAAAAAAATAAAAATTAAGCAGCCAGAACACTCACAGCACACAAGATGCTACATGACAGAGTGCAGTATATTTTTCCAGTTCAGCTCAGTTTTCCACTCCTTTGCCTTTTCCAATTGAGCCCAAAGTAACCCACTCCGCTCTCCAGATACAACCATCTCGTACAGATTTTTCTGGTTTTCCACTTCCTTTTTGTCCCCATCAGTTTTAAGCTGTTAAACAAGCAGCCGCTCTTTTGTTCATGTAAAGTGCCAGACTGACAGCCCTGGAAAATGAAATCTTTCAATCAGCAGTAAAAGGTGCAGCACAGGCCACAGCAATCAAGCTTCCTAGAGAATTTTGCCAACATATCTCAGCCAGAACTTACATTTCTACCCTGGGTAAGAAAGAAATCAGTTTGGTCTCCAAATTCGTCTGATCCTGAGCTTCTCTCTAGTAGTTAGCAAACGATGACAACTGTGAAGGTAGCTACTGCTGTGTAGATACCTGCCCACTAGAAACTAGAGACACCATCACATCATATCAAGCAAGTCATCAAACTGTGAAGGGTGCTAATCAGGGCTATAATTCAAGCAGCTCACCTAAATCTAAAGCCTCTCTACTCCCTGCAACTTGACCAGCTCAGCCCTCTCCTGCCATTTTACAGTTCTGATTTACTGCCTGTTCTCCCCTTTTGCAGCCAAAGCACAGTTTACCAAATTCTTCAGTTTTTGTTACAGATGAGCTTTGTAGCCTTTACCTTTCAGTTACAGAAAGGAAAATGCAGAAGTGAGGGCTGCACTAGAAAGGTCTGGGAGCTGAACTGAGCTTATCTCATGTACATCAGTAGGATTCAAAAGGGACTCGTCAGGAAAGGAAAACCGAAAGGTGATTTGAAAGGAGAAAGAAGAGTGGGTAGGAAAGAGTATGGCAATGAGTACAGATGGAAGGAACTGCACAGGGCTGGGAAAAAGGCCATTGCACAGCAAGGGAAGAGAAACGATACGATGTGTTAGTGACAGAACCACAATGACACATTGGAAAAATGACAATGTGTATAAAGATTAAGACTAGGATGAGGAAGGATTAATGACGTGAAGAGACAAAAATGGAAACTTTAACCTTCAGAACGAAGACAAAGGACAAGGTAAAATGAGAATACACCAAAATAAAGGCAAAAGAACTGAACTGGGAACATTCCAGAGGGCAAGCTGGAAAGGAGACAGAAGAGGAAACTACACTGTACTGGACACGGCTATGAAGGAAACTGTGTGCGCTTGAAAGTGGGGTTACTCACTGTGGAGGATTCCCTGTTTCTCTTCCTGAGTACAGGCCCCTCAGCACACCTGGGCAGCTCCTCCCTGCAATTGAGAAAATTTGGGTAGCCCTGTCCCCTTCTCTACGACATCACATCCTACTCTATAAAGTCAGTAAAAGTGTCAAGTATTACCATGTGAGTTTGACAATAACAGGAAGGAAACAATAAAGCTATACAAGCATCAGAAGTCACTGTGCTCTGGACAATGGAGAAGGGAGAGCAGTTTGTGCTGAGGAAGCTGCACTGAACTGGTTGTGGAAGCAATGGCCAGACATACAGATGCAGAGGATCATCTTCACCAAACAACAATGGAACCAACAAGTAGGATGTACAGCACCACTACAAAAGTTTAATCAAACCCACAAGGCAGATTTCAAATACCACAGTATGAAGTGAACACAGTCAGGATAGAATGACAAACTGAAATGCACAGTATGTTAGACAGGCTGAAAATGCTGAAGCAAACAATTGCCCATTGTATGGACTTGTTTTATGCCGGACATGTAGCGTGGGCTGCAGTTCATATACCCCATGAATTTAAGTCTGTTCATCCAACCCTCTTAAGGCTGTTATTTAAAGAACTATTCATACCCTAACTGAAAATCATTAATTCTCCAATTCAAACACCGCTTAAGTTGCAAATCTTATTTTTGTGTACCTGATCAAGTTTTCTTTATCAGAACAAAGATTAATTTAACAGAGAACCTTAGTAAAGATGTTTATTTCTGCCCCTCCTTCCATGCTGTCATGTCATGTGTGTTCCATCCCCATTTTTAACCTACCCGTTAATCACACTAAGAAAGTAAAAATAATTACTTGTAAAAACATTTTAATGATGATCTCATTTTCTTCCCCCAGTTATGGAAAACAGCATCAGAGTATTATTTAACAGTCTGTGAGCTAATGAATAAACTGAACTGATAATTGCACTGGTGTCTCTTGCTTCTGTATCTCACTGTTAACACTGCTAAAAGCCCGCAATCCCTTTTGCATTTCTAATATTCTAATATTCAAACTGAATTACTGTGCCTTAAGGCAAATGAAATGCTAAAATGCAGTAGCACAGTTAAGTCACAGACTTCTTGGTCAGAAAAAGTAATAGGCAACAGGGGAGGAAGCCTTTATCTGTTTTAACTATCTTTCTCCTTCCTCCCACTCAATCCACCAACACTCATATGGGCAGGACTAATAACTCTGAAATTAAAACATGCCAAAGTACTGTCATAAAGAATATGATTGCTTCGATGTATTTTGTGTAAGAAGGACAATGGCAGAAGAATGGTTTGCACTGACTGCAACCTCTATCACAGAGGATCAAATATGCTCTATTTATTCCTGCCATTCAACAACAGGCTTAAAAAGAGACAGCCACTAAATAACTGGGACAAATAATTTGATAACCATCATGACAGTCTGGATGAGAAAAGAAGTAGACATTGCACTGAACACATTCTTGGTGGTCATTCAAACCCTGGTAAATGGTTGAAAGAAAAGAGAACTCAGATCCTACCACACACAGTGGAAATCAAACCTCCCAGAAAATGGTAACAGCCTGACAAATTGTTATATTTGTTAACACCTACATGTACCAACCCATAACTTCAGTGATATTAAATAATTACACAGATGCTACAAACACATACAGTCCCAATTTCATCAGAAAAGTCATGTCAGTTATATGGGACAAGAAGAAGTCCAAATTCCTTTTCTCACCATAGCATCTATTACCTTCTGTGAATTGACAACCGCTCAGAAAACTCAGTTGCCACACTGGGGAAAAAAACACTTTCTAGTGAACTGTTGACAAGAAGACTCCAGAGCAAAGACTCTCAGCTTTGCACAAAGAGAGAAATCCTGAATGCTCAGCTTGCCTACAAAACCAGAAGATAACCTCCATATAGTTAATGGAATGATTAGTTTAATCTATATACACACAGGTACTTGTGACTATGTGAACCAGATCTACTCAATCGTTTGCACTTCAGCCACTAGAGGGGACACAAGCAGAGGGACAGCACGAAAAAAGGAGAATTATGAAGTCGGCCTTCTTGCCACCCATAAATATTCTTGCAGAAAGTGGGAAGGGCTGCCAGAGAAGCAGCCACTACTGACAGAAAATGACTCTTCTAAACCAGAACCAAGTGTGGTCTGATGCTGTGCTATGGTCCAAAAGCAGCAGGCAGAACAGTCCAGTGGGCTTGTTGATGCTGACTGTGCAACCCAAATACAGTTAGCTGGAACCAGGCAGAACGTCTTCTATTTCTGGAAGCTGCCTGCAGAAATCTCAAGGTCAGGTAGCTGACAAAAATACAGATCATTTTATCATGTCTGCTTGGTCAAATTATAGGCTGAGCCACTACTCACAAACTGAAGCAATTCTCTTTAGAACATTATTTAAAGAAGTTGGGAGGAGAAAGGAACAGTACAGTTATTGCCAGTGCTCCCACACAACAGCTAAAATACAAGGCAGGCTGAACTGGACAACTGACAACCTTTACTGCTGAAAGACAGCAAGATAAGAGAACAGAAAAATAACTCTCCTTCTTCTAAGCATAAAATGCATTTTCTAGCCACTCATTACTAAACTGATGAATTGAAAGATGGAGTCACAACCAGGGTACAAGAACAGCATCCTGGAAAAAATCCAGCATTGTCTTTTCCAGCTGCTTGTGTGAGGTTAACAGGAGGACTGACTTCTATTGTGGGAAATGCCCCACTCAAACCTTTTGTATTCGTTTTTGATTAACGGCTTTAGTCATTGGGGAATTATCAGCAGCCTGGTAAAAGTTCAAAGCCCTTTGTGTGAAGACAGAGGGTAAATGGTTAGGAGAGAAGGGTAGGGCAGGGTACAGAGTGGGGGAAGAAAGGAAGGGTATAGAGATGGATGAAGGGGAGAAAAGAGTAAGAAGACTGAGAAAAGAGAGGGTGCATGATACATGAAAAAGAGAATAGAGGGATGAAAATAAGAAGGGAAAATGCAATACAACATATTTTAACATAAATTCTCAAACAGATGCTCATGGAACTCTTGCTGATGTTGATTCAAAAAAAAGGTAAAAAGTAGTTTCCCAGTATTAAAATATTAAAAGAAGCTAACAGGAGTAATAATTCTTGTAGGGCTTTTGACTTTGAGTAGTTGCAGCTACAATAAGGAAGCTGTAAAATCTGAGTAGAATAAGGTGCATTTCACAAGACATTTTTCCCTATATACTCCATACTATGAATTTGTCTCTGTAATCCATGCATCACTACACATAAAAGTACCATCAAGAAAGGAAAGGAACAAAAACCTAAGATGAACAAGAAAACAACACGTAAAAATACCTAAACCTGCTGAAATATATTCAGTTTTAACATCAGTTATGTGCATGCATGCTAGTCCACACTTTTTTTAGGTTCAGAGATAATGCTGTTGACCTGTAGAGCTCAAATGGTTTAAAGTACACCCAAACCCCATTTTTCCCCAGTCCTCTTTCAGTTAAAAGCACTTTACAGTTCCTTTAGCATGAGCTACAGGGAACATGTGGAAGTTTCCTGCATGAGAATTTCTGCTACAGAATGTTTGCAAGTCAGTCTGAAGCCACCTAGGCTTTTCTAACCCTACAGCGTTATCATCTCCTAAAATACTGAATGAAAGGAAAGAGCAAGAAAGAAGCTGAATGATTTGTTTGTTGATTCCATTGCTTTGACTGGCTGGTTTGAAGCTTGTTCTGAGATGTCTGGACCCTTTTATTGTTCTTTTCTTAATTTATTTATAATGTCATATTTTAAACTGATAGAAAGGCAGCAACAGTGCTTTGAAATTCCAGATAAAATTGCATGCCTGACATTTTGAATTCAAAAGAAATTGGATTACAATTCAGTTAAAATTAAACATACAATTGTGTTACTCTGTTAAAAGGCACAAAAGCTCTAGCAGCAATGATATCTTGCCATGGCTAGCGGCCTCATTCATCACCAGAAAACACAGGGTAAAGTTTTCAACCCTAAACAACTGACTTATAATAACTTATTGATCTGGTCTGACATACTGAACAAAACGAAACCTTCGTATTTCTCTCAACTAATGCAATCAGCCTGTCCAAGCAACCAGGAACTTTCACTTAAAGGCTCTGTCAGCAAAGATCCATAAATACCTCAGTGGCTGTAACAGGATGAACCCAGTGTGCACACAGAATCCTATCAGACTTCTGTAAGATCAGGATCAAAGATACATACCCCTTTGAGCAGGATGTCAAACTTGCTACCCTTGTATGGGTACCATTATTAGCAGCAGGATTACTAGTGATGACTACAGTTCAAGTGATGGACCATCCAGATTCTCAGAATGAAATGACTGTTCAATTCTGACAGTGCAGTCCAGCCTTCAGCTTGGCCATGTAAGCCATACCCCTTCCTGCTATCACAGTACCCCATAGCCTCTGACTGATCAGGCTTTCTCTGCACTCAAAGTAACATTCTCATCTTTTGAAGTGTTGCAATACCCTGTCTCCTATATCTTCCACCTTTCTGAATCCCTACTGAAATACCTTTCTTCAGCTGTCCCTACTACAGTACACTCCCACAGTACATTCTTGTGTCTTTTACCTCCTGCAACATTAGCACATTCATAGAGATGCAGCTCATTGCCATGGGTTCCCCAAAATCCAGACACAGGTACACAAGTGCTGCCTAGGCAGTTGATACTGAATAGCTAGGCAGCAGCACACTGTAGCTCTTAGGTGCTGACAGGTAAAATTGTACTGTGAACTTCCTGTGGCTTGTAGACCATATTCTCTACTTATTTACTTTAGAGTAGAAGTTTCAATTACTATTTCAGTGCACCCAGCTGAAAAACATGGGCAAAGCTGTTTACAACTATGAATAATTATTGCATAAAAGGCGCCAGGAGCAAAACACAGCTCTGCCACCCAACAACCTCACTGAAATCTGCACTCATTTGGTGCTCACACAGGCCACAATCCTGAAATGCCTCCAATTCCAGAAGGGATAAAAATTCCAGTTTTGCACCTACCCCTGTAAAAAATGAAGAGAGGCCATGTTTAGGTGACTGGAACTAATGGCACAGAATGGATATGAGTGCCCTGTCAGCTGCCTTTACATTACAGATAACAGAGGAAAGAACTACTACCAGTGTGAACACATTAATCGCTACTAAGGAAATAAGGGAAAAAAAAAAAAACAAACTAAGAAGCACCAAACCCCAATCATATTCACTTCCATACATGCTGTTTTCTTGATTGAAAGCTGAAAGAGTTGTTTAATTTCTTTTTCCTGAGACATTAAAAGGTTTGCTGTATAACTTAATTTCAGAACAGAAAAATAATTAAAAAAAAATATGAAGAGTAAAACTTCCCAGAAAAATCAACAGAGAATGAATATGTGTTTGTTTTAAAAGCCTTCATCACTTAATTTACTCAGGCAAATGTAATGTGTAAGGGTTACTTTTAATGTGAGAAATAAAATTCCTACTGGCTACTCTCTGAATGCACCAAATTTAACAGGAAG
Organism: Pezoporus occidentalis; assembly: GCF_034315485.1. Lineage (NCBI taxonomy): Eukaryota > Metazoa > Chordata > Aves > Psittaciformes > Psittacidae > Pezoporus > Pezoporus occidentalis. The sequence goes on from NW_026915724.1 coordinate 13,383,161, forward strand.
TGACAGTTATGCCGGTTTTCTTGCCATTGCTTTACAATCAGAACTTATCTTGTTAGACAGTGTCCTAAAGATACAGACCTAAGATTTCCAGAAGGAAAAAAGAAAGTAAAAAAAAACGAAAAGTGGGGAAGGGGGGAGGGAGAATAGCAGAATACAAATAAAATATTAAAACTATGCACTCTAAATAATAGTCTTATGCATTAGTTTAGGCCATTTTAAGGATTACATCAGGTAAAACTCACCCACTAAAAGGGTAAGTTTCATGCTGCAAATGACATTGACTCCGTTAATGTACTACAAACATATTTAAACTACCAAAAAGCACTTCTGTAAAACTGTAAAAATCAAACTTCCATTTTAATTCTGTCAGATATAAGGCATGAAACTACCTCATGAAATTTACAGCACATTTTGATGTTCACGTGAAAAGCCAGCATAAGTCACACCAATTCTCTTAACCTCAGAAGAGAACTCCATAAACTTCACAACTCGGTTGTTTGCTCACTTCCCCGCAGACTGATACACAGTATCACACCCTTCAAATTAACTGGCAGGTAGAGATGCAGAAAAAGCACTAAGAATCTTTCTTAGAAATTTTATCCCAGAAAGAAAGACCAGAATGTGTCGAATGCATGGAAAACTGGGAAAGAAATTCCTCAGAGGTGTACAAGTGATAAAGCTAGAAAAATTAAAAGTCCCTTGCAACCACAGACACAACAAAAAGCCACTTTCAGTTCATTGCACCTACCTGCTCGAGTACTGGAGAAAAAATGGAAAACCAAATCTCCACAAAATGAAAGTTTTGGGCTTGGTTTTGGTTTGGAGCTTTGGGGTTGGTTTTTTGGTTGGTTGTTTTTTTTTGTTGTTGTTGTTGCTATTGTTGTTTGGGGTTTTGCTCGTTTATGTGGTTTTGTTTTGGGAGATATAAAGGGAGGCGTTGGCTTTTTTGTGGGAGGTGGTTTTGTTTTGGTTGGGGGGAGTGCTGCTGCTTGCCTGTTTATTTTAAATAGGTGACTTATTCTTTCTCATCAGGATGAACAATACAAAAGAGTAGTCTTAAGCGTCCTTGGGTGTAATGCAGTTTTTTCCTTCCAGAGCTTGCACAATTATTTCATTTCAGTTCTCATTAGTCTGAATCATTACATCATTGTGTACAGAACAGAGTTCACTGGCACAATACAGATCTACTGCTTAAATTGCTCTGAGAGCAGATACGGTAAGTCATGTTTTTGAACTAAAGAAATACAGCCTTCTCATAGAACATGTAAAGAAAGAATTCTTTTGTTAGCTGTCAGTGGGATTTTGCTATCTCTGTTAAATATATAATGGCTAGTGTCATAACAAAGATCAGCCATCGTGTTATGGCATTTATCTTCATGAGTGAAGAGAGGAAGGGCTACTGTGATTTATTCTGTCTCTCCTCATGAGACGATTAATGTCATAAGAGATTAGTCTTCACTACTGACTTGTACACAGAATAAAATAGAGGGCTGGAGTGGGATGTTAGGCAGTTTTAATTGCCACAAGTCTGGAAGCCCATATTACTTACAGATGGTACAGTTGACAATTACTCATCTGAGATTTTCAAAAATAGGAGAATATTTTGCTGTTCACTAACTCATATCCATTTTGCATCATTTATTTGTTCAGTCCTTCTTACCAGTTTTTCCACATCGTCTTTTCCCCCATCTCATCACCTAAGTCCACCCACACTTAGTGGACTTAAATCTACAATTTATTGCAGAACTGAAGTCCAGATGGGTGGTTTATATTTGGTATCATCTTCTTAATGGTTTGGAAAATACACTATTTAACCACTATTACTAAGGCACGTTTGTCAGAATACAGGCATATTAAAAACAACATATAATAGCTCTGTATCTGTGCTTGTATTCATATATAAATACATAGAAGGAGCAGCTTTCCTCAGGTTCTAAGAAAAGTTACATGTTCACTTCTTCCCAGAGGCCTTGTGAAATAATCTGACCTTTCTAAACTTAATAGTTTTTCAAAAGCCTATCACTTCGGAGAAACACACACAGAATATTTTGTTTACATGCTCCCCGCTACTTCTTATGAATGAAAGCAATTCAGATCATACTGTGGTGGAAAAAAAAAAAAAACACAAACCCGATAAGCAAAAATTTTGTTAAAGAGGGAAGAATTATTTTGTCTCCAAAAAGGAACATGAATTGTCTGTATCTTTTTAAAATCTCCTTTTCTGGATACTGCTAAAATCATGCCAAGCTTGGTAAACTTTAATCTCTGATATGAAAGGGTTTTTTTCCATTAAAACCAGCAAGTCTTTACTATTGATTTACATCAAATAGAACACATAATTAAAAAGCTCTCACTGTAAGGCATTATCTTTATCTATACTTCTCAAGTATTGACTTAAACATTTTTATCAGGCTGTTAATCTCATCCACATATAATGTGATCAGCAACTGAGACCAGCCCTGACACTGAGACCAGCCAGGTAACAGGGCAACATTATGGCAGGGAAGAAGTATCGTGAAAGCTAAGGACATTTCTTATTGATGATAAGTGGATAGGGAAAAAAAAAATAAAAATAAAAAAATCAATGGGTCCTCATCAGTACAACTGTCTACCAGCTGGATGCTGATTTCCCGTAGAGATTTAAACCGCCAGGAACAATCACTTGGCGTTGGTAAACAAATTCAACAGGACCTCCAGCCTGTAAAGAAAAAAGGTGAACTACGACTTTAAAACTAGAGCCCTTAAGGAGACAAAAGGCTGAGTGTTAAACCAACAGTTTTTAATCAAATCTCAAACCAAAATACAGAACATGTCTTCCTCTATGGGAGGAAAATCTGAAAATGTTCAGGATGATCCACAATTGTTGTGGATGCTTCAAACTCCTGACCCTGCTTGAAGGCATTGTTCTGAGACTGGCTGACCCCTTACAGTCAAGCTGGACAAGCACTGACTAGGTTACAGTGAGAAATGGCTATCAGCCATACACATCATGCAACTACTGTCACCAAACTCCAGAATCACAACAAGTTATCAAGAGAGGAACCACAGAGGATTTTATAAAAGAATATAAATACAGAGACTTTTCTTAATGCTAGGCTTTCTGTTCAAGACAAGCTTCTATTTTTAAGGGTCCTTAATATCACAGTGTGTTTCTTATCCTAAAAACCCTCCCTGTACATTGAACAAGATTCAGCTGTTATCTGTCAGGACAGTAACTGTAACACAAGAAAAGCAAACCAAGAGAGAATAAAACATGACTGTTATACAGTATATTCAGTCACGGGTTTTATTCTTCAAAATCACCAACATACATATACATGAGTATCCAAGTTTTCCTAATGTCACATCTTCTCAGCAAATGCAGCAGTAAAAATCGCCAACTCCTATGAAATGCCACTGGCAAATAAATTCCATGTCTATGGGGTCTAGGCACATCTTTTAGATTTAATATTTCATAAGTTGATAATACATGCTTTAGCTGTATCTTCCATTTGCCAAAAAAAAAAAAAATAGCTAGCAGTAAGTGAACAATAAAACTCTTTTATGGAAAAATGACACTGCAAGATCTTGGTCATCCAGTGTAACTACTGAATTCCTACCATACCTCCAAAACAGTGAGTAATAAGATTAGCTTTACAGTTCAGATCCAGGAATGCAATCTTCCTTTAACTGTGCCAGAGAATCTCATCCAAAGATGTAAGATTATACTTAGGAGATTTACATGCTATGCTCTCTGAGGTGAAAACAAAAATAAACCAAGGTATCCAGAATCAGAAGAAAATTACCACTCTCTTACATTCAAGCATCACACCAGACAGACTTTTGGACATGGGAGATTCTATGAAATTTCTGTTCTAGAAATAACTTGGGCAAGATAATTTGAGACTAACTCCAAAAATTCCAATAGGATAAAATTCCAAATGGATGAGATAATATTTCAGAAGACAAACTGGTCTTTTCAATTCTTTCAAAGGGATTACTTAAAATTTCAGCAATACTCCTTTGGCTAAGATAGCCCATAACATAAGTTGTTTTAAAATGAAATAGAATGAAACATAATCAAAGCAAAAGTATTTAATTTCCAAAACAAAGGTACTGACTTTTATACAGGACAGAACACAGATTTTTCTTTTTTTTCACCTTGATGTTTCACTGTTTCACTTATACTCCCAAAGTTTACGAAGAATCCAGACTTTAAAGACAAAGGTTTGGGGATTTTAGCTGGTGAAATGGTAACAAAATAAATAAATAAAACAATGAAATGTAATTTTATCCTAGAATTCAGAAGGGGGTTTTTCCTTCAATTCTTTCATCGTCAGTCACAGGTAAATTTTTTTTCCTCCCTTCAGTATATTTGCTATTCTACTTCTCATTGCTACAAGAACATCTTCATCCCTTCTTCACTGCTTCCCAGTGCGGCACTATCATTTTTCTCCCCAGGGTTACATCGGTATCACCCAGGCACACTTTTTTCACCACATGACATGCCAACAGACATAAACCCAGTTTCATTTTCTTCTATTAACCCCAGAAAATGTATGCAAGTACTAAAAGTAATAAGCTTCAGAACTATTATTATGCATGTATGTAGCACTTAAAACCTGATTTTTTCAGAACATTAATCCTCAGAAGGCTTTCCCTAGATCCCTTACCTCCCCCTCCACACCCATATTTTTCTATAAAATTAACTCCAGCATTTCACAGCCTTTAACTAACACATGAAACAAACAAGTGCACTGACTTTTTAATTGTTTTAAACCTCTCATTCTCTTTGCAGCTCTTTCAGAAGCATTTCCGAACCACCATGCATACATACCAAACCTCAGTTATCTAGGCAGCCACTTTGTAGATCTGCTCAGAATGAAGATCGGAGATTATTTTATTTTATTTAATATTACTTTAAATAGCTTGAAGCATTCTCAGCTCAGACACTAATATAATGAGTGCATGAAAATTACAGTATGAAACGTAGTCAGTCCTCATTAAAATTGACTACATAGACATTTTGGTTTCTAAGTTGTTTTTTAATTTAATAGAAGTGTTAAAGATTGAGAATGGTAGTAAGAGGATGTTTTGATATTGTATCAAACAGTCTATCTCCAAGCAAAGTATGCAACCCTACACATTAATGGAGACAGAAGCCCTTTCTCTTTTATAAAAATTATTTCCTACAAAAAAATTCTGACAGGTCCCCGAAGGAAAAAAAAAAAATAAAAATCCCACTTAGGCCAAACTAATTTGACAGATTAAGATATCTTAGATATATTTTGGTTGGTTGTTCTCTTCTAAGCAGATTAAAAGACAATCAGACAATGCTTTTCTGATCTAATTTCCCAAATTCATACAAAACATTCCTGATCAACTGCTTTGACTCTATTACTCCACGTTTTTCTAGTTTCTCATCTTCAGTTGAAGTTTTCAATCTGTAGTTCACAGATCAGCTGAAAGACTACCATTTTGCAGTCCACGAAACACAACAGCTGAAATGATTGCTCATATCCTAACTTCATCCTCAAGGCCTTTCACTCTGCCCAGTCCTCTTACTGCTCATCTCTTGAACTGTATCCTGCACCCTTTCAGTTAGTCAAGCGTCTGTTTACTTCTCCCACAGTTATGACCTTTTTCATTGGAAAACTCCCCAGACACCCCCATATGAGTTCTGCAGTCTCCTTCTCAAGTGCCACAGCTGCTGTGGGCCTGAAGGCTAAATTAACAACCCACAATGGTTACTGTGAATATCAAACACTTACTGTGAAGGGCTAATCATTGCACAGGTTCTAAGAAGCTCCCTCGGACGTGCTTAGTAAATGTAACAATCAGCAGTGCATGTATACAGCATGCAGTAACTTGCATGGCCAGACTGATAAAAATCTACAAATTTACCTTGTGAATCCACAGCCTTCTACTTCCGCTTCTACAAATATGCCAAAAAAGATCATATTTTAACAACACAACCACTTAATGGGGCTCATCGTCACTGGAACAGTGTATCACGGGGAGCCAGAAAGATCCTTCTTCATAAGGTAACTGCAGTGTTCAAGCTTAAAGCAGTAATTCTATTTTCATTCAGGCTTTTGCTCTTTTGGGTCAATCCCATGGTCCAGAAACCACAGTATTTGTTAACAGACTTTTACTAAGGAAAAAGGCACTAGTCAAGGCAAAGACACAGGGTTGGTTATCACTGACAAGTTCCACTTAGATGGGTAGCTCTCACTCCAAAAGCAATAGGCAAAATTGTCAATGAGTCAGCTGATCCTTGAACACTGGCTGGAGAAACAGCATTTTAGCATGAAGAGTTTGATTTGCAAGATGAAACAACCACATAACTGGACCAGTCCAAGAGCTGGAGCAGTGTCCATTTCGTGTTATTGCTAACTGTCTATCCAAAATGATGCTGGGGCTCATTAGGGGCAGACAAAACGCCTCAAGCACATCACCCAATCAGACTCACAGGGCTGTAACAATACTTTGACATTATATATGTGTGTGTGTGTGTGTGTGCGTGCGTGTGCGTATGTACAGAAGATTCAGGCTGATAAATCAGGAATTTGAGCCATCACATCAAAACACGCAATCCTTATTCTGTTCTCCCATCAAATATTTCCTATTGGGATACCTGACAAAAAGCGCTTAATCTATTGCCCAGGAGGCTGCTGTTGCAGTATGATCTATATTCAAAGTCTCCAGCTGCACAGATGTAGTGGGCAGGGTGAAGTAAATCATCACAAGATTCTCCATCATTATTTTAAAAGATTAGTAGCCTTACAAAAGACAGCTCAAACTCTATACTACCACTCCCCTTTCTTTTCTGCAATGTGGCCTGATGGACCCAAGCACTTGGTGTGAACTGCCCAGGCCATTCTGCTGACCTGTGTTTAACTGACAGGAGATGTTTAATAATGCAACACAACTTGACAGCACAGGGAACAGAACAAAAGGAAGACAAACAGCCTGTTTGACAAGGATTGCCAATGTAGCAAAATTGGCTACACAAATTTTTCTTACTTTTGGAAAAAAAAAGAAAACAACAAACAAACAAAGAACAACAACAACCAAAAAAAAACCAACAACAAAAAAAACAACAACACATAACAGTTTCCAATCAAAAGATCTCAGTACAAGAACAATCCAGGCAAATGCTTAGCAGTCCCTGCCATCTCCAGGAAGGTAAACACTTGTGGAGCCATGCAACAACTTGAAATCAATGACAAAAAGGTATTAACATATCTTCAGTAGTAACTCATTTGAAAATGTCTTCAGCAGTGATTTACTGAGCTTATTCACAGCTAGACAGTGAGCCCCACTAAGTTATTCTACTTTGGATTTTTTTAAACAAGAGTGCTTGCAAGATGTCTCAAAACCCTGCATTATGAATGAAACAAATTATGAAACAGATTAGAATGCATTAAGCACTACTGCTCTAAGAACAAACCCGCTGCAGCATTGCTACATCAAACTGCCAAAAAAATCCAGATACGAAGGCAAAAAAAGCCACAAAAAAGCAGAGAATGTGAATGAGCACCACTAAATGGATACAAAATTCTCAATCTGTACAAGAAAATTGATGTTTTCTCTCTAGTCACTGTCAGAGGAAAAAAAAAAAGAAAAAGAAATAACGATGCATTCGAATTCTAAATCACGCCTGTCAGACAACTTTTCATTATCATTTTATTCTCCTCCTTCTCCCATTTTTTAAGAGACCAGATTCCATCAAAGGCCAGAGAATTCCCAACTCCTATGAGTAATGAAAGTTACCAAGTGATTTTAGAGATTTCACAAAACTAATTTGGGGTGTGTGACTTATTTTCAAGTCTGAATAGACAAGGTGACCTTGAGGCGCTTTCATTTTTTATTATTACTGAAATAATGCACTAATTAAGATGCTCTTTCAGCTCTAAACACTGAATTCCAAAGAAGTTCTCATTGGTCTTACCTGTCTAGAATTTCTAAATGACAGAAATGGCAAATGAGATGAGAAAAGCTGGTGTGATAAGCAAGCTTCATAATTTGGAGATAGCTGCCCTAATCTTGGTCCAGAAGAATGACAGCACGCTGCAACCAATAAGAGTCTGTTTTCTCTCATTACCTTTGCTAGGAAATATTAGCAGATAGGCGTAGTAACATGGAGTGTTACATGCTTCTCTGATACAGCAATGCCAATAGATACCCTAGCAGCTGGTAGATAACTGGGAATTTTAAGGTATAAAAAGAATTAGCATTTATCCAAAAATAGACACCAGTAGATGTATTAAAACATCTGGATGTGGAATTTGGTCAGTCAAAACTCTTGAAATTGAAATAAAAATAAACGCTTAGTGACAGATGAAGTTAAGTACTTCGGCAATACAATCGTAGTCGTAGAGCCTCTTGTACAAAGAAGGTTTAATTCACAAAGGCAAGAACAAATCACACGACACATGAAGATTGACTGTGACTTACTAGAGTCTGCAGACATTTCACAAAGGCATCTCACCAACAATAGTAAACCACAACACACAGGCAGGTTCTCCAGGCTGCTAAGAGCAAGATGAAATGGATGATTTTGACCTTCAAATGGTTGATGCGTACTTTGGTTAAGGCGCTTTCCCCTTCCCAGACATCAAGTTAAACGGGAAGCTAACCAGGATAAAGCAATATAAACCCTGACTAGAATGACTGCTTCACTAAATTCCTGATCCTGTCTATTCTTAACCAAGATCACAATAAGAAAGAGAGGAAATAGTTTTGACATTAAGTTCTCCAAACTAAATCAAGAGCTCAAGACACTTGTCCGTCAAGGAACACTTCTGAAGTTGTAAATGTTTAAAAAGCATTGCTATCTCTAAGTTGGACTGTACAGGATGCAATTATCATCCATAAGATAATAACCTCTAGAGCTGAGCCTCTACAAGCAATGAGGAGATTCTCATCACCACAGATTTAGCTACACCAATCTATGTATATAAAAGGACAAGTTTTAAAACAAAGTGTGTAATGTGTGCCTTCTAAATAAATTATTCCAAAATCACAGACAATCTAGGACATGACCTAGAATGTCTTCTACAGAGGAATATAGTCCAGTCCTCTTACTTAGTCTGTGAATACCCAGAGCAACAAACCGAACTGTGGTTGCTGATCCTGGTAAATGTTGTCAGACAGAAATTAAACTCAAGGCTACACTACAAAACAAGTCTCCTCAGACACCGGAGGTACAGGATGCCATATCTAACTCAGAACCTGCAATGTAACAGCTGAATCCCATATGTTGAAACGTCATCATGTCAGTGTCCACATAGACTGTGCCCTGCTGAGCTCAAACGATCAAGGTGAGCTGAAGTCTTCACATTCAAAGCATGAAAACATTAGACCACCTCCACCAGTTTCTTGTTCCAGTGTCAGAAACAGCAGACCTTGCTTAGACTGAAGTGAATGATGCTGCTCTAGATCCCTCCAGCACTTAACTACAGTTCCCAGCCCCAGTCAGTACTGACACCAAAGGGTATCTAGGACGAAGGCATGCACTGCCAGATGGCTTAACTGTCTCCTGATAGACATGACATCTGTGTTAATGTACTATAGTCGTAAGTAAATTTAGGTAGTGGTCTGCTTAAGGTATGGTATTTAGCAAAACATAGATCATCTCTTCAAACCAAGATTAGCTGCAAGCAAGCCATTAGCTGCTGAAGGCACATCTATACCCTTTTCACATTCCCAGCAGGTATATCTCCTCCCAAGACAATAACTCCAGCAATAGAAAACTGTCTAGCAGGGCTTCGCAAAGACAGAGCAGACTCAGAGGTACCTCAATGATTTGGGTTTCTCTGGGGGGGGGGGGGGTTACTGTCATTCAAAATTTATAAGAGATTAAATGGGCCACCTATGGCAAATGCTGTGCTTGAGCAGCATGTGGATTTGCTACCTGAATTAACAGAATAAGCAAATAGGCTGTACCAGGAAGTACTGCTTAGAGCATGCACTGTTCCAGGTTGTTGTTCTGCCTTTGCATTACAAGCTGACTGTTCCAGAGGGAAGGCTAAGATAGTTAATTCCTTCAGTCTGTAAATTCCTCAAAAGAAGGATTTTGTCAGTTTCAGCTAGAACCTGTGGAATCACAATTTCCACTACTCACATCTTCTCCAAGGTCTTCATAGCAGAAAAGGAGAACACTATTTAGTTATTGCTATTTACAGAGAAGGTCAAGATTATCAACATCATACCCAGGGAAAGGGAAAATATTTTGAAGCTTACAACTTCTAAAAAAACCCTGTATTACTCCAAACCCAAGAGGTCAAGTTTAGCAAATGACTTTCCAAGTAATGTAATCTGCTGGTCACAGTATAAAGAACAAAGAAAGCCTGAAGCAGGAAGTACAATGAGTTTGGCTTTTCACCTTGAAGACAGCATACTACCTGGTCCAGACTAGGATGCTGCAATGACATGGTCTGATCCAGGGAACTGATGAGCTGGACTAGCAAATCTAAACCAAACTAGCTGTAAAGGATGGGTGGGGCCTTGGGTGTCATTAGTGGAAACTATTTCACTGTGATTCCACTGTTTTCACATGCAACTGACCAAATCTTGTTTGTGAGAAACTTGTCAACTGCTGGAACAAATAAAAACAGGTCAGTTATTTCAACAGAAACATGCAGTATGACAGGAAAATATTGGTTCTTCTATAGAGAAAGGTAAGCCAGGAGCCACTGAAAGCATTCTCTGTAAGTGAGCATTAAATCAAACCTTAAGGCACTGAAAACAGCTTCACATTGTTAAGAAATGCTCATATTTAGATTCCTGTAAGGGTTTCTCCTATGTTATTCTGCTTTGATAGAAGTAAGGTCATATTACTGAGGACAGGTCCCATTCCTAGGCTGGGTCTGTGGTGCCAAAGGTTAAAGGTCTGTCTTGAGGTAAGTTAGAAACTTATTCCTCTCAATCTGCCCTAGAAGAATGCATAAAGTAAGATAAAATAGAATAAATTTATATTTTAATGTAGATCACTTTTTAAAATAAAAAATATTAACACACTAATTTCTGCATTATGTCATACTAACAAAATAAAATACTGACAGTTAAAACACAACCACAGAAGGTATAAGAAAAAAAAGTGCACATTCAACCTTGTCTAAAAAATGCAAAACTTACTTTGAATAAAACAAATGTGAGGAAACCCTAGAGCAAACCAAAATAAAATACAGCTCTTCAAAGCATCATCGATTTGCGATCAAAAGGAAAGGCCATCAAAACTTCCCAAACCACAATGCTCCTGCATGTCTGAAAAAGAATTAACTCAGAACAAGCATGGAAATAATAGTAGGTTTTTGTTAAACCAACGACAAAGAAATCCTTAATACCATAAAACAAAGTTAGGTCAAATCTACCATTTTTAAAGATACATGAAGCTCCTTCCACACAATGCTTTAAAATGCTATTTATAGTAACAAAAGCAAAGACTTAACATAAAAGTCAAAGGGATTATCATCAATGGTTTAACTATGCAGAAGTTACTCTTTTAATTTTCTGTTTCATTTGCGGTCTTTATATTTGAAGATGCAATGCAAAAATATTTCTATACAGCAACACAATCTGTTTCAACTCCACTATCTTAGAAGACCAGACGAAGCAGCAATCAGCTTTTGGACAGCCAGCCACTTTAAACAGTAACATGCAAGCTAACAATTCCAACAGACTTGTGTGCTTTTCATGTTTGGTTTGGTTATTTGTGGGTTGGGTTTTTTTCAGCACCAGTTTTCTTAATTAATTCATATAAAGTTTACAGGAGCAAGAAAACAACTCTTAATTCAGAGCTGGATCTGGTCAGGAGACTAGTGCAAGTAATACAAGAACTAAGGTATGAATATCACTCCCCCAATATGCACAAATCACCTGAACCATGAGGACTCTCCATAGCACTGTGAAGTGCATATTCTTCGGTAACACAAGAAAACCTTTCTTTCAGAATGCAGGTTGGAGAAGGAGCAAAAATACTGGAGAGGAGGTCCAACACATGAATAACCCAACCCTACTGTTAGTCCCGATTTTCTTCTGTTTTATTGTCAACTAGTGATAAAGACTTAACTGAACTGTGTTTCAAAACACCACTTACAGGAAAGAGGGCAATAATAAGGGCAAGCTTTCATAAAAAATCCTTTTAAAATATTACCGTAAACTGTCACCCTTCATGGGCAGATGTTCTGTGCTTTATACATACACTGAGCTCTGCATTCCTGAAGTGAGAAGCCTCCATTCCTTTTGTTCAGGCCTCTTTCACCTTTCTGTACCACAAGTAACAAAGGATCGTGTCTAGCAGTCAAGTGATAAAAAGCTGGATCACTCCTACCTACTTAAAATTGCTATCAGCTCTTGTGTGGCAGAGTATCCTTGGACACATTTTGTTCTCAGTAATTTTTGTTTCAGTATTTTTTATGCAGTATCTTATCGCACGAAATTATTAAGAGGCAGAATTTGCTATTTTGTCACTTTCAGTGAGTTTAAGAGCAGCTGAAACTAAACCAATACAAGTTTTTTCAACTGAAAGGAATCATTACAAATTGCTTACATTACTCGTGTTTTACCTTTCTATTTAATTTTTATGAGTTCCATGTATGACCAGAAAACTACAATATGGTTTCATCAAATGAGAATCAACTGAAAGACAGAGGAAAGACAGGATGTTTCCCCTCCTTCCTTTTAAGATTTTCTTTTGTTCTCACTTTTTAAGTGTATCTCATTGTACTTAAGTGTATTTCTATCTTTGTCTATCAGACAGAGAAAGAAGAAAAATGGCATGGAGATAATGCCCAGGTCATATGTAAGCATTGCTCTAGTATGATACAAAGTAAAAAATGAGTTGACATATCGAGTCCACATCAAAGATATGCCCTTTGGCAGGTTGTAAAAACAGGTTGCAATTTTGTCCATAAAAATGTGTGTTCTACAAAATGGGTTCTGTAACATGAACTATTAGTGGTATGCCACCATTCCATTGATCCTGCACGTGTTCATCTCTCAGGAATGCTTGTAAGCTGGGCTATGCCTTTCCCTAAGATAAGTAGGCTTGCATGAGGGGAAAAAGCAGTGCATTGCAGACAGAAAGATTCAACTCTGCAGGAGACGTCTTCCACAAAATGCAGGTTTCAATACAGGACATGCCAGTGGCTCCTGTTTTACTGCCTGTATCACATACATGGTATTTAGAGAGAGCTGAATATATATGGGAGTCCTTTCCTACTTATGTTTTAAAAATTTAGGGAACAGCTTGAAAAAAACACTGCCTTGCAGGAACTTAAGTTTTCAAAGACCCTTTAATCAAATACCACAACACAGTAAAGGTACTGCAGACTGTCAGTTTGGAGCCTCGCCACTTAGTCTTACACATTATAATATATTTTAAGACTGTCATGTAATATATTTTTCTAAAGTACTTCTGCTTCTTTCATTGTGAATGTGGGAAATGGAGAGCTGTGTAATGATTTCAGGCTCGAGTCCAGTTTTTGTACTCCTTTTTATCTGTAACTATTACATGGTGCATTATGAGTTTCAATATAGACTGAATATAGAGACATGACCATATTCATTTCTTTCATAATTACTGTGAGAGAAATAGAGAGTGAATGAGGCAAAAGTGTAGCCACAAAGATGATTTTATGACTATGAAACAGAACAACTATGAAGATGCTGCTGTACCATAACTGCCTCTCCCACAGATTTCCTGAACAGCTTTGAGTAAGGTACTTAATCTTTCCATGCCTCAACTCTGCATGGGTAAAGCAGAGGTCAAAATACTTAGCTTCACAGGCATGTTATAACTATAGAAACATTTGCATTTGGGAAGCTACTGGGTGTTACTAATAATAGCTATGTATGTACAACTGAAGCATAAAAGAAAAATAAATTTTTGCACTGAGTTTGAAAGGTGTATAGAAAATTAAGTACCACACATCAAACAAAGAAAACGGAATGAAAAATCAGCAGCTCTGGTGAATGAACTTAGAGTACTTGGGGAAATTAGCATGCATGTCTGTAATTTAAAGGCTAGATTGCAATATATAGACTTGCATACCAGAGTGAAAAAGCTAGCAATGTTACCTCTGTCATTTCTTACTTTTTAGCACTTCACTTTTAAAGCCCAGTATTGTTGTAATGTAAGGGCTTTTGTAGAAAATTTAACACATAAATATCCACACATTTAGTGTGTTATTCATTCAACTTCCCATTCCTAAAAGTAATTCAGCAGCATACAATTTTACAACATATTGATTTAGGTAACTCGTGAGTCTTTTTTTTTTTTTTTTTTTTTGTGAGTAAATATCAATCACTTCATTGTTTACTTGCCTTTGGAAAGAAATTGATTTAATCAGACCTTGCAGAAATACATTATTGATGTATCCCAAGAAAACGAAGTCATAATGAACCATCAGGGTCCTAACATAAAACACTGTAAGGAGTGGCAATTCTGGCTTCAATCTTTCACTGTGATTTGCAAACATATGCCACTATACATGTAAAGCCTGGTGCAAGACTGTAGTTGGTCTGAACAGCACTATGTATCACTCACCTAATGGACAACCTGGGACAAGTTCTCCACAACTTGGCAACCCCAGGAGGGTGGACAAAACCAGTGTGGACCTTGCATATCCCCACCACTTGTATACAGCAGTGTATAATTTTTACTCAATTTTAGCAAATCATGACCCTTCTGGGGGGAGCATTATGTGATACAACATCATGGTAAGAGTCCCAGCCCTTCTCCTCAGCATTGGCTCAGCCTTGTTCTCCAGAGGCTTTCAACTTTCCCATATATTGGATCACATGGGAATAGCAATTTTACTTGATACACAATAAAGTTCCTTCATGCACATCTCTCAAACAAAATATATAGTGGCAACTGCAGTAGCAGCTTGAAAGAGTAAATTTAGAACAGCATTTGATGTATTTTATAGACTCTTGAATACATGTTGCCAGTTTAAAGCACAGAGAAAGTAGTACTGTAGCAACACTCACTGACAAAATTATTACGGCAAACGTGACAGTTAAACTTCTGTTACAATTGTAAGAAATGAGGGGACAGTAGCGACACTGTATCAGAACATCGTTGCAAAAGCTGCAGTGTTACAAAACGCTGTAGGATGTACAACGAGCCATATCAGAATTTAGCACTGACCAAGCATATGAGAACACCTCAGTATAGCTTGCAGAGACATCTATAGGTAGTGTCCGTCTAATACCTTATAATTATTTACATAGGGGAGAGAGAGAGAGAGAGGCTGAACTTCCTATGCAGGAACAAGGTGAAATTTCACACAAGGTGAAAACATTTTTACAAAAAATATGCTTCACTACTAAACAAGTAATAGGAATAAGAGATGAATATCCATTACCAAAACCAGATGCACAGACATGCCACTTAAGCAATTAAGTCTGTATCAACAAGAGATAACAGATAAAGTTGGTGTAGACACAAAAAGCAATATAATCAACAGCCTATCTTTCCATCTTTGCCATCTTTCTACACACCCAGCTGAAGCTGAACCAGACCCAACTTTGCAGAAGACACACATACAAATGTGTACAACCATATACGATGCACTGTGTGTAAGTATTTGTTGTAAAAATCCTAGGATGGAGTGAACCTGTACATACTTCAAAAATGAAAAACAACATAAACAATGCGTGCTATCACACTTAGCAAACAATAATACAGAATCATGAAAACAGATACAGTAGTGTAAGGGAGACAGTTTCTTAATGAAGTGGGAATGGGCTAGGTCTCCAGAGCCACGGAGCCTTTGCAGGAGTGGGTCCGACTGCCCTGGATATTTCCCTGCACAGTGGGGGAAGCAGAGGGGGTGAAGGGAAATCCCAGGACAAAGTTCTCTCTAAAGTCCTCGCCCCTCACCCCGGTCCTCCTGTCCGCACTCAAGGGATGATAAAAGGCAATTCGCGGATTATCTCACTTTTCCCTAGCATTAAAAGGAGGGATTTTCGTGGGATGTCTGATGCGTGAACTTGGAGAGATAGAAACAACCCCTGGCTATCTACACACAGTCATGCAAAAGAAGAAAAGAATATAGGCATTTCCTCACACATACACCGCGGAAGGGACGTAGCTATTTCTCCTCTCCAGGCGGGGACGGGAGCGGGACAGAGGGCTGCCGGTACCGCCAGCCCGGGCTCAACGGCACTGCGAGCCGGCTGCCCCGGCACCGCTGGGGCGAGTGGGGGGACCCTCTCACCAACACCACACACGGGCTCGGGCTCGCACTCGCACCCTCACCCTAGGGCACCCCGGCCTCTCCCTTCACACACACACACACACACACACACACACACACACACACACACACACACACGAACTCGCACGAGCTCCGCCGAGCCTTCACACCCGCTCCTGCACAGGCGCTCCCTCACACGCAGGGGCACTCCCTTACACACGGGCTCCTTCGCGCTCCCTCACATACACACACACACGCTCTCTCCGCTCATTCTCCCTCTCACACAGTTCCCTCTCGCGCACACGCGCACACACACACACACACACACTCTCCCTCAGACTCCCTCTCACACTCTCTCTCGTCCTCTCTCTCCTCCCTCCTTCCCTCACACGCACGCTCGCCCCAACGGCCCCAACCGCCGGCAACAAAGCGGCGGGCAGCGCGCCGGGCTGGCGGCGCACGCACACTTACACACACTCACTCACTCACTTATACACACACAATGCTGCCGCGGCACCTACCAGGCGGGCAGCCTCGGCCCAGGTGCGGTCCTTCTTCTTCCTCTTGTCTTTCATGTTTGCATCTCATTGAGGTGGTTCGGGGGGGGGGGGGGGGCGGGGGGGGGGGGAGGGGGGGGGGGGGGGGGGCGGGGAGAAGGCGGACCGGGAAACTGACGGGCGGGAGGGGGTGGCCCGGAGGGGTTCCGCACGGACAATGATACGGTGACACCGAGCGCTGGAGCCCCCGGGGCGGGAGGGGCGGGAGAAGAGGAGGAGAAGGAGGGGAGTGGGGGCCGGGCCGGCTCGGCTCCCCGCAGCGGCGGCGGCACAGCTGACAGCTTGAGGGATGCTCCGCTACGCTCACAACAATGCACTATGACGTCACGCGGGGGAATGGCGCCCGCACCAAACATCCCCGCGGCGGAGCAGCCCGCCCGAGAACGCTCCCGACGCCAAGCCTCGCGAGAGTGGCCGCGGCGCCGCTGTGCCCCGGGCCGGGGGGCGGTGGCGGGCGGGGGGAGCTCAGAGAGGCGGGCGGTGGTGCCGGACTACAGCTCCCGTGGTGCTGCGCGGCAGGCAGGCGCGCGGGGGGGCGGCTCCCCGGGGACGCGGCGCTGAGGGCGCTGGCGGGGCGGCGGTCGGGCCCTTCCTCGACCCCAGTCACCCGCCGTTCTCCCCGTTTTACGGTGAAACCCTTTACTTACGGCTGGGGCAGCCCGCGGGCTCGGCGGGGTCGGGTCGTGTCGTGCTGGGCCGCGACGAGCGAGGTGCCGTGGGGCTGGTGTCGTGCTTGTCGCCTCTGCGGTTCCCCCCTTGCTTCGCTCGGAGCGGCGTGCCGAAGTCTGACAGACCGACCACTGACCGAAGAGGTGCCGGCTCGGAGAGATCCCACGTTAGCGTTTCGGCTCCTTCTGTTGCCGGAGCGGGAAAGAACATCTTCGTGTGCCAGTGTAAACAAAGGAGTTGATGTGCTGCGCTCGTAAAACTGACGAGGGATGTGTTCTCTTCTTGGATGATTTCGGATTAAGATACACACGAAATGCGAATCAAAAGATTTAGCACACCTTCCTGAGTTGCAGGATACTGTGGGTTCTTCCTCTCCCCTAAATATTAAAGTATATTTGCAATACTATTGAAATATGTTTGGCATTCGTTGTTCAGACTGAAATGAGTTACAAATTATTCAAGCTTTTGTGTATCCATCTGTTCAGCTCCTGTTGCCTCCTTCGTCCCTCTCCCAGCAGCACCCCTGTTCTGCCTTGCTGCCATGCCCTTTGTAACTTAAACCTTACTTGCACACAAAGGTGCGATTTAATGGGTTGAAAAATAAAAAAAAAAAATAATAAAAAAAAATCACTCCCAACAACCACAATGCACAGGCTGGTTTATCTAGAAAAGAACCAGGCAGCCCCGAAGGAAGCAAAAGTGGTGACTTGATAGTATTCCTAAAACAGTCTTGAGTGCTCATCTGGTGTAGTGTTACTGCTGCAGGTTCATTGTGCTCTTCCTCCTCACAGTTCTGTTCCCATGGGAAATGGTACGTGGAAGATAGTTCTTCACCATGACGTCTTTCCAGATTTCCTAAGTCATTTCCCCTTAAAATAAAAACAAGAATGAAACAAAATCATGTTAAAACAGCTGCTTCTAAATTTAGTTTGGATTCCAGAGTATATAGTTTTGATCAGAGGGCTTGAGTATGCCTTGGAAATTGTCTTGAAAAAATATGTCGTTGCCAGTTGGAATGTTTTAGGTTCAAGAGTTAGGTTGTGTAAAAATTTTTACAATCATCCAGTTGTTGAAACAGCTATATATTCGTTTGTGACTTGCTGCATGCCATCTTTGTCACCTTAGTAACATTTTGAAAGGAAATGATTGCTACTAGTATTACTTATTTGTCTGTGTTTCTTCGACTCCTACTGCCTTTTTCTCCCTTTTGCACTTCCTCACCTTTAGTAACTGTCTAGCACTCCACTATACAGGCTTCATTCACATCTCACACCCCAAGCTAAAAGCCTACATCTGCACTAATTAAGTATCTCATTAAAACTGCCTGACACACCTTCATTGTTTTCAGTATTGGAAGGACAACAAAAAAAGTGTAGGCAGGTTTGTCAGTAACTCCCATCATAAGTGGCTAGTTTAGTACTGAAAAATGTTCTGCATCAGTTCCCCATCTGTTCACAGGTAGATGATGATCCAATTGCTTCATGTACATAACATGAACTGAACTTCCATTACTCAGGAGAGCTCTGATGTTGTGGTATCGATGCTGGACAGAGGACATTTGTCAGGTAAAAGAAATTCCAGGACTTTGTAAAATAATCTGACTTTGTGATTTTATTTTTCTTATTGTTGTTGGTTTGGTTGTTTTCTACTATTGCCTGTTGCAGTCAGTATGAGACTTTCATTTAGTATTTCTATGAAATAGAAATCTCAGCCTGGAATAATCTTTTTAGTATTACATTCTTTCTATTCACCTAGTGGAGTGTCTGTGCTGTCATTTTATTCTCTTGCATAATTCCTACAAAGTCCAGGTGCTCCCAGGTTCCTTCTGTTCACTTGCAAAGGGTTGGAAAACCTATACCCACAGTTAATGGTACTGACTTTGCTGGAGAAGGCAAACCAAAAGAAAGCGACAGAGAGATGGTGTGCATTCTCCATGCTTTCATGGTGGAAAAAAAAAAAAAGAAGAATATGCTCCTGAAATTAAGTATTTCTTACTGCAATTAATGTCATGGCTGAATCCAATAAGTACTACCAGCATACACAGAAACCAAGTGACTCAACAGAACATCACACTGCTGCTTTAAGGGAGTTAAAAATCAAGTGCAAGTCTAGAGGCACAGCAGGAAAAGGTCAAGTTTAGCTTATGGAAGAAAGCTTTTCCTATTGATTATAGATAGTACTTACCTCCTGAATTGGACCTGACATTACAAGAGATTGTACCCATTGCTTCTCTAACTGAATTGGCAATAGGAAAATTGATAAATGGTGAACTGCATTCAAACTGCACCCACTAGAACGATGCATACTACATCATACATTAACACATGTATGTGTGTGTATATGTCTGTGTGTAAATATACTACTGCCGTCTCCACAGCACTTTGTAATCCGTATTGGATAACCTGTAAATGCTGCAGCAAGATGTTATATTAAAACATATAATGAATTTCTACCTAAGCAATATTTATGTGGCATTACAGTGTCAAATGTACAGTTTTGACCATGGATGAAAGCAGTTATTTATTAGGGATGAATTTTTCTTGCATCATAACAGTCATATGTTACTAAAATAACACTGTTTTCTGAGCTTCAGTACTCTGAATGCATTTGCCTGCAATGCTACAGAAGTTTGACACTTGATGTTATACAGTGAGCTACATGAAGAGCACTGTTCTTGTTTCCTGCATAGAAAACTCACTTTTGATACATACTGATAGGGGTTTGGGTTTTTTTTTGGTGGTTTTTTGTTGTTGTTGTTTGGTTTTGTTTTTTGTTTGTTTTTTTTTATGTAATCCTGTTAAGCAGAAATCTGGGAACTGCACTACATACGCAAGTGTGCGTGTGTGTATTTATGTGGATTGCTTCAATATAACAAAACCCCACTGCAATACAAACTCCGGTTTCAGCTCTTACAAAATAAATAGTATCAGCTATTACATGGAAATGTTTACTCATAGCACGATAATTTGATCTAAAGTGCCAGGTTTTGCAGTGAAGATTATATTCTCTACAACTGAATGAGAGATGCTGTTACAAGATAATTAAAAAAAAAAATTAGCCCAAAATTGTACGGATGGAAACACTGCGTTTTCTGAATTAGTTTCAGCACACTGTTGACAAAATGCAAACCAGAATACTTGGTTTTGTGTAGACTTAGGGAAGCCAGACAAAGCCACTGAGATTGACAGTTAACCATTTACAGATACTGATGTCATTGTTGCAGAATATGTTTTCTACTCTTGATTTAAAGAATGCATATTGCCAAGTGTCCAGACAGCTTGAGTTTCACAGCATTTATTACACTTAATGGAACTTTTCTCTTTTGATCGTAAGCCATATGGACCTGAATCAACACCCAGAGCTTTTCAAATATGTTAATAATTCTTAATAACAAGCCTGGAATCTAGCATTATCTGGATGATGTTAGTGTATTTGGAAAAACTCCTGAAGCTGGCAGAAAAGAAAAACCCTACAGGCTGTATTTCAACATGTCAATACAGGAGGGCTGAAGCTGAGTTTTGCTGAATACTGAATCAGATGCAGAAAGTAGTCTTTTCTTGAGCAGGTCATCTCTCCACTGGGGTCAAAAAAGGTCATAGAACATGTAGAAGAGCTCACCCTTCCCAGAAAAAAAAATAAAAATAATTACAAACATATTTTTCAGGTCTCAAATCAAAGTGTACATTGTCTATTCCTTCCTATGCAATGCTCGCAGAACTATTAAGAACAACACATTGTAAAATCTAAAATTTACCCAACATAGCGAATTTTCAGACAATGAAAGCTTTGACTTCAGTGTTCACCACAATTGTCATTACTTTTGTCTCAGAACAGGAATGGTCAAATGCTGTAAATGCAGAGCTACTTCCTTTACTCCCTCCCAGCCCTCTGGAAGCCAAACACTCAGGTCTTTATTATGGCATTGCAGTTGACCTAATAAACCTGATTGCAGCTGACTTGAGGCCCACTCTGCCTTCCCAACAGCTGTTGGAAAGATCTTGGGTGGTACTCCCAGTGTGGAGAGCTTACCAGGCAGTTGCCTTTGAGTCAAGCTACATCCAGGCAGCACTCCCTCGACCATGCTGGCCATCACTTTTTCATGATAGGAATCTGGAGCCACTTTTCCCCAAATCCATGGGACAGTCTCTATGAGGAGACCATTGTGTTTGAACCCTGAACAGTTAGTTTATAAGATACAGTAAAACTGTTGGAAAGAAAACATTTCATTGTGCATATACTACAGAAGAGTAGGGAACCTGTCTCTGAGGCATTATACTCCAACTGCTTACAGATCACACCTCTTGGCAGTTGTGTTAACGACAGGAAGACTCAGAGGAGCAGGAACTGTCTGCAGATGGCTAGCAAGATTACTTTCATTTGTACATGACACAGTTTAGTCAAACTAAAACCACAGCAGCTCATAGTTTATCTCGTCTGCACTTTTTTAGATGCTTATCTACCTGATTATATGGAAGTTGCTGTATGGATTATAAATATGTTTGCTACAATTACAGGAGAAATATTTAAAGTTACTTGCTTGTAATGTCTGATTTAACAGAAATAACATATCTTCCTGTCTAGAAGGTGATTCAGGAATTCCAAATGCATGGATGCTATTCCAATACCACATTTCAGCCTACAGAATGAACTTCACCCACAAGGTAGATATGTAATGAAATGTCACTTCACATTATATGGAATTTTAGGGAATTTTAAAATGTGACCAGCAGGTCAAGGAAGGTGATTGTTCTCTCCTCTGCTCTTGTGAGGCCCCATCTGGAGTGCTGCATTCAGCTCTGGGGCCCTCAGTACATGAAGGACTTGGACCTGCTGCAATGACTCCAGAGGGATGCTATGAAGGTGATCAGGGGCTGGAGCACCTCTGCCGTGAAGACAGGCTGAGAGCTGGTCTTGTTCAGCCTGGAGAAGAGAAGGCTCCAGGGAGACTTTATAGCAGCCTTCCAATACCTAAAGGGGGGTATGAGAAATTTGGAGAGGGACTTTTTACAAGGGCCTGTAGTGACAGAACAACAGGGAATGGCTTTAGAGTAGAAGAAGGTAGATTTAGATTAGATATAAGGAAAAAGTTCTTCACTGTAAGCATGACTAGGACAGGTTGCCCAGAGAAGCTGTGGCTGCCCCATCCCTGGCAGTGTTCAAGGGCCAGGTTGGATGGGGCTTTGAGCAACCTGGTCTAGTGGAAGGTGTCCCTGCCCCTGTCAGGGGGTTGGAACTAGATGAGGTTTTAGGTCCTTTCTAACCCAAACCATTCCATGATTCTGTGATTCTACGAATTGTGAAGGTGTCACAGAGGAATTACTTCATACATCATGTTCATGGTATGTTTGAAGTTGTCACAACAAACCAGCAATTACAGAACAAGTACTGGTGGCCAGAACTCATTATGAAGAACCGAAGCTTAACACTAGAATCACTTACCACAATTAAGACAAGTGACTTATGCAGTACCATTACAGCCTACCCCTTACAATGTTTTTCTCCATGAATGACTGACATTACAGCCCCTTTGGGCAGTTACTCTAGCTATCCAGCTATCTTTCTGTGATAGATGGCATCATAAAATGACCGAACGGAGCATTTACATTGTATGACATCTGCTGCTATAATCACTTTCTTGTCTGTTTTCAGCCAAGAATGAAAGCTGTAAGAATTGGTACGATTTAACTTCTTACAATGTTCATTTTATTTTTTTTTTCCTTGGGAATATATATAAAAGGTTATCAAGTTTCCTTAAAGGTGACGAAGAACTAGAATGTTAAGGAGCATTTTGAAAGAGACGTCACAGCTAATGTGAAAAACAACCCCAAAAACCTTGGAAGACCTTCTGAGTGGACTAATTACAAATTTAAGGAGTAACATACCATGTAATCACATAAATCATTTCCTGAAGTAATGCCTGGAGAGCTACACACAATGAGTTGAATGTTGCTAGGTTCAGGATCTATAAACCTGTCATAGTAGCACAGTCACAAAACACACAGTCCAACACCATGAAAACTAATAAAGATCATTGTTGCAGTACAGATCTGCAATTCAAATTTGGCTATGTAAGTGCAAAGCCCTGGAATCTCCTGAAAAGGGAAGTTGGTTTATGTTTTCTCTCAAGCTTTTTTGGGGAAAAGGACTACGTACATATAAACTGCCTTTGGGATAAGTACACACCTGCTTGCACCTGCTTGCCTTGGGCAGCTTAGAAATATTTCAAATTGTTTCTGCATAGTATATTGCTTTCCCTTACCTTCTCCGCCTTACAAGACAAATGAACAAGATAGTTTGGTCAGCTGCCTGCTAGCTGCAGATAACTGTCTGCACACCTCAGAAAATTTTAGACAGTAACTAAATATAGCACAGAGATGAAATGTTAGGTTATTAACACCATAGACTCCCTAAAAAGACTATAGCCAATGCAGTATGGGTGAAAAAGAGCAGAGGGCATTTTTCAGGTGCGTTGATGTGAAAAAGCAAATTCAGTATGGGGGACTCTCTTTGTGTGTTTAGGCTCTTCCTGCAGACATGGTGGTGGCTTTTCTCCTTTGCTGCTCCTTTATGGCTATAGAAGCAATCAGCAGTTATATCACACAACATATGATATGTTGGCACAGGTCAATAAACAGCTCTGGTTCAGGTGTATTATATTACATTTCTCTATTTGAGCTGTGCTGACTGCAGGAACAATGACCATCTTCTTTCCAGAAGTTAGCAGAGGAATCTACATATGCTTGGGGCAACTCTGCTGATTAAAGCCCTGTCTCTGCAAGAGACCTGGGTCACACCAATACTTGTAGCATTAGTGCCATTTTACATAATGACTTGTATTCACTATTTAAATTTAAATATTATAAAAGACAAATAAAGACCAAATAACATAGTTATGAAAAAACTGTAATATTTTCTTATTATCAGTAAAAATGTATGTGTTATAATCTGGGACAGGGACTGATCTTTGTGAATGTGATTGTAGTGTGGTAACTACAACAAGCACTGGTCTCTAGGCATTACGACAGCAACAATATATATGCCTAAGTTAAAATTATGCACATTCAACTGATATACTCTTTTAAAACTCTTAAAACTGTTAAGACCTTAGGCCTGCTGTAGGAGAGGATCAGGTTCGACATCATCTTAGGAGCCTGAATGTGCGCAAGTGCATGGGACCTGATGCAATCTTTCCGTGGATCCTGAGGGAGCTGGTGAATGAAGTTGCTCACCCACTGTTCATCATATTTGAAAAATCATGGCAGTCAGGTGAAGTTCCCAACGACTGGAAAAAGGGAAATACTGGAAAGGGGACTGAAACTAGATGAGGTCCCTTCCAACCCAAATAATTTTATTTTTGTAATTTTATGTATGTTTTATTTTATGTATGGTTCTATGAAATAATAAGTTTAAAAGTTCTATGAATGTCACTCAAGAAACCCAGAGTCTTAATTAAAAATATACTAGTCAGGACAATGAGGTTAAAAAAATTAATATCAGAGTGTTTGGTGCTTGATTGCTTCAATAGCTCTTCTGTCTTGTCCTCAGCTACCTTCTGCTATATATCTCAGATAAACTTATGCCTACACTAGGACAATTCTATTCCTACAAGCCATCCATTCTCTATACTCCAGCCATGCAACCACAGATCACTTAGACCTTTAAGAAATAAAGAAAAATAGTATTTGATACCACCTTTTACATTTTGTAAGAAAGATCTTCCCACAATAGCTAAGAAGTAAAACTTTCTATTCATATATACAGCTCATTGTGCTCATTACAGGCTACAAAACTAAATTAAAATATAATATCAATACTGATGTCATATGACATGAGCATATGACCCATCACAGTTTAGTTGGCATGTATTGGCCCAATGGTATTTCAAAATTTAAAGCAAAATGAAGTCTAAAGCCCTTACGATTCCCAGAACTATGCCTTTTTCAGTCTAAAATATGTGAGTAGCCCATTGAAGTTCCTGAGACTAGTTGTGTTAAGGAAATATTTAAACATTAGTAGACCCAGGTGTCCAGCATGGCAGCAGGTGTACTGGAAACTATTTGGCTGGGTTGCTAAGGGCACATGGAGGAGACATATACCTTTTTTAGCAGAGCCTGTTGCGACAGGATGAATGGTAATGGTTTTAAACTAAAAGAGGGGACATTCAGCCTGGATTTTAGGAAAAAATTCTTTACAGTGAAGGTGGTAAAATACTGGAACAGGTAGCCCAGAGAGGTGGTAAATGTCTCACTATTGGAGACGTTCAAGGCCAGGTGGATGTGGTTCTGGGCAACCTAGATGATCTAAATAAAGACGACCCTGCTCATTGCAGGGGGGTTGGACTAGATGACCTTTGAAGGTCACTTCTAATACGAACTATTCTATGATTCTACATCTGGATCTGCTGCTTTTTTTGTAAGTTAAGTTATTAAAAATGAAAAGTGAGTGTGACACTTTTCTAGTATGCCTAACAGATCTTGTAATAACATACAGGGATAACTTAAAGAAATTAATTTTTGAATTCTTTAATCTCCAGCTATTTTTGAAACACATCCTTTAAAAAAATATGAGTCTATAAAGTTAATCCTGGCTTAACAGAGTTATTTTTAAATAACAATTTAAAAATAAATTAAACACATACTCAGCTGATTTTGTTTGTTCTTCTAGAAGAATTATCACCTATGGATGTTCATTGTCAGTACTGCAAGTTACCTGCATAACTACACTGGGTTTTATGTGCTTATTGTGAAGTTTATGGATTGGAAACACTTTCACCAAATTATGACAAGTTGCAGGAAGGCTAATTTGGAAAATTTAAGGATTTGCATGGCAGATGACTCCTGTTTTTAGAGCCTGAGGTTAGGGCAGGGACAGGAAGTAAACGTTACAGGGCAGATTATAGGTACGTGTGCAATTCATAATAAACGTTTGTGGACTGTGAGTTTTTTAGATCAATCATTTCAAATAGCTGTCTTTTAGGGTATACTCAACAATAATAAGGAAATTGTTTGGGGAAATGAATTTATCTAACACATGATATTAACAGGACAATATGACTTCTGATCAACTGCTTTTATAGCTGAGTTGGTCTCCTCAATTTGCATTTAAGAGAGGATTAAAATAGTCTTAGAATTTTCTGCAAACATCTTGCTAAAATTTATGAAAAAGGAAAGAAAATAATTATGCATAATTACTGAAAATGGCTGCAAGAGAATGATATGCTGCATGCACAGCATCTATCCTGCCTTTATGAAGGCCAGCTATTTACATACACGTAGGAGAAATAACTAGAAATAAGACTTTCTATATAAAAAGAAGAAATTGCCTTATTTTTTTAATATAAAAAAATCTTAATTGGTTATTTACAAAAACCAAAGCGATGTGTACAAGGACTGCATTATAAGCAGTTTTTCAGAGCATATGATAATGTTCTATATTAATGTCCTAGTTTTAGCTGGGGTAGAGTTAATTTTTCTTCCTAGTAGCTGGTGAAGTGCTGTGTTTTGGTTTCAGTCTGAGAATAATACTGATAACACACCAATGTTTTAGTTGTTGCTAAGTAATGCTTACCTTGATCAAGGACTTTCCATTCTCTCATGCTCTGCCAGGGAGGAGGGGCACAAGAAGCCAGAAGGAAGCAGAGAAAGGACACCTGACCCAAACTAGCCAAAGGGGTATCCCATACCACAGCACGTCACATAAACTGGGGGGAGCTGGCCAGGAGGGACTGACTGCTACTCAGGGCATCGATCAGCATGTGGTTATCAGTTGTACTGAGAATCACTTGTCATTCTTGGGGCTTTATTCCTCTCTCTATTTATTTCCTCTCATTGTTATTATTCTGTTGTTGTTATATTTTAATTTATTTGAATTATGAAACTGTTCTTATCTCAAACCATGGGAATTTACCTTTTTTTCCAATTCTCTTCCCAGTCCCACTGGAGCTGGGAGGGGAGTGAGCAAGTTGCTGGCTGGGGTTAAATCACAACAATTAATAAGCATTGTGAGAATGAAAGCATCACTTACACTGATCCAGATATAATGATATTTCAGGTAGGTAAATTTGAGTGTTACAGTTTAGCAGCAAAAGGCATACTGTAAAACTTCCTTAAACAGAGCACTACATATACTACATACTTAATGTTGTAGTTACACTTTTAAAAAGAGCGAATAAGCTAGCTGGAATAAACAGATTTTCTTTCATAAGATCGAGTTTCACTCAAAGTTACTCTAGCTTTACTCTTGTGGTTCCCCATTCGATATTGAAACATCTTTTTTCTCTTGGCATTTCCTCTGTGGGGAAGAGACTGGAACAAGAGTTTCAAGTTCCAAAATAAATGGAGGATGGTTATTCTGGTCTGAACAAGAAAAACTGCGGTTGCTGTAGTCAGGATCGCAAACCAGATTTGGTTTAAAAAAGAAAAAAAGTCATATGTGAAATCCCACAAGGCACAAAAGAAGGATAATGTTCAAATTGAGATGCTGCACTATTGCAGAAATTGTACACTTAGATCCTGGCTCTGTTCCCTTCTTTGAATCCCTGGAAGTCAGTTGTTTTTTCTCTAGTGCAGTTCTCTGTTTCTAACTAGAGATATGAATATTTCATTTCTGTCTCCATTTGTCTTCCTGGCTTATTCAAATTGAAAGCTTGTCAGAACAGGGACTGAAAATCTCTTGGTATGTATACATCATGAAATAAAGTGGAAACCTGATCTTGGTTTGGTCTCAGGCTACCATATGAAAGAATTTATATATATTTCTATAGATATTAAGGCAAATAGCAGTTGTGTGATATTTGAAAAATACAATTTTCCTTATAGAATTATTACCTCACCTTTTTTTCCATATAGATATCTAGGGTAAGCCCAATGTTGAAATGTGGCATGTGTGAACAGTCCACTCTGACAGACTGAGTGGGAGAAAATTGTCAGCTGGCCAATGACAGCAGCTTTCTGCATATTTTGCACAACTGGAGCATCAGAAAGCTATGAACCAGCAATAATTTTATCAGACTACAAAACTGACTGCATTTGGCAATTCTGTACAAGGGAGTTCTCTGCACAAATGCAAACATAAGAGTATTGTGCTAGTAGCTGTATATTTCTAAGGAGAATTCTCTTCCTCTGTTTTTAAATAAGAAATTTTAAATGTATGGCTGGGTTTTTTTTTTCTTTTGTAATAATCTCATTTCTGAAGAGTTCAAGACTCTGAGATCAGTGAGGTGAATTGTCATACCTCTGTTCAGTTTCAAAGGGCCCCTTAAGCTCAGATCTCAGCTGTCACAATTTTGTCACTGAAAGCTGCTAAACAAAACACTGGTAAATACAGACAAAAGTTTTAAATTCAGGTGAAGCTGGTCAGATTTAACTTGAAGAAAATTACTTTTCAGAAAGTTACTCTTTACTGATTAAAATATGAAATACTAGAGAGGCATTCAGACATAGATTTAGTCATACAAGACTGTGGAGCCAACATGATTTGCCTTACTTATGTAACTGCTGTACCTCTGCTTTCCAATAGTGAGACTGAGCAACCTGATTTCAAGGAATAGATCTACATTATTTTTCATGTCATTTCAGGGAGAGCTACACAACACTGTGCATACTTTGTCCCCAAAAAATACATACACTTTTACTATGCAAAGAGGTGAGGTTTTTTCATTATGAGTGAGAGACAAAAGGTAAGGTGACACTTGCCAGATTAAGTATTTCTTTGTGATCAAAAAAAGAGGCATAAAAAATTGTACATATAAAAAGTGATGTATTGACTTTTAGTTGCCATTGTTCCATTTTTCTGAGATTGTTGTTCTTTTAAAATTCAAACTTCCAGCATTCTTTAAACAATTGCAATAGTGTTCTATCTTCTACAGTTAGATATTTCAGCTTTCAGAATATTACCCCACTTGGAACTTACAGGTTTTGACCTTCTTCCCTAAATGCTAAATTTCAATAGCTTCTTGTGTTCAGTAATCAACATGTTGTATTTTCTTCCATAGTAGCAGTCTCAGTGTGTTCTGTAATAGATTGATTTAAAATGTAAAAATATTGAAATGCAGAACAGTTTGTATTTATGCACCTATATTTATAATTGAGGTGGGTTGACCCTGACTGGGGGCCAGGTGCCCACCAAAGCTGACCTATCACTCCCCTCCTCACTGGACACGGGAGAGGTCCTGCCAGGAGGCTGCTCCAGCAGAGGTTTCCCATGGGGTCACAGCCTCCTTCAGGCATCCTCCTTCTCAGTTGTGGGCCCCACCCTGGGCTGCAGGAGGATATCTGCTCCACTGTGGACCTCCGTGGGCTGCAGGAGCACAGCCTGCCTCACCATGGTCTGCACCACGGGCTGTAGGGGAATCTCCATTCCAGCACCTGCAGCATCTCCTCCCCTCCTTCTGCACTTATCTTGGTGTCTGCAAGGATGTTGCTCTCATGTGTTCCCACTCCTCTCTCCAGCTGCAATCGCTCCTGCACAGTAACTTTCTCCCCTTCTTAAATTTGTTATCCCAGAGGCACTACCACAACTGCTAATGGGCTCAGCCTCGGCCAGCGGGTCCAACTTGCAGCAGGCTATTATTGCTTCTGTTGGACACAAGGGAAACTTCTGGTAGCTTCTTACAGAAGCCAGTCCTGTAGGCCCCCCCGCTATCAAAACCTTGCCATGCAAACACAATAAAGTACTTCAAATAGTTCACTGACGTTTTATTTGGAAACTGAGGTTTCTTCTTCCGAATAAATAATTCAGATAATGTATTACATTTTCGTAACTCAGGAATGAAAGTCAGTACTATTCATAGTGCTGTTGACATGCCTTCTAGTAATTTATGGAATAATTATGACCATATTTGGGATACATCTCTTCCCTACATTTCTGATTTGTCCTCCTTCAATACATCGTGACAATGTTGTTGTAATTCATGTATATTGTACAGACTGAATATATTTAAAGGCAGGCAATTTGTTCCAGACAAATACATTAAAAATAGAACACAGCTGTTTGGGCCTCACTTTCTCCATGGGACCTTTAGTACAGACATTGGGTTAGTAATGAAGGAATTTTTCAATTCTACCCTTTATTCTTAGTCCATGAGACCACGAATGATAATTTGTAGTGAATCATTATCAAAATCTTTTTAAGCCTCCAAAGAATTCAGAGGATACATATATCAAGTGCTTTATTTCAGGAAGTGGGCGGTTGGCAGCATTATATATATGTATATATATATATATATATATATATATATGGAAATAATTCTTCAATAGCTTAGCCAAACTTTATACAAACATCTAGCCTTACTTACCATAATTTTCTCAGATCTTGTTTGTCTCAGTTAAAAGAACTACACAAAGGTATAAACTTATTTCCTCTGCAGTGTTTTTAATAATTCTTCTCATGATTGTATGTTACAAGTGGTTTAGTCTCTTAAGAAGTGTCATTCATTTTGAGAAAGAAACAATATTTCAAAGAACAACAGAGAACTTTCAACTGACATTAATGCAAATTTAAAAATGGGAAAACAGACTCAAAGAAAAAAAAAAATCAGCCGGAATTTTGCCATTCTCTTCATGAGGCCAGGATTTTTTTCAGCCCCCACAATATAACCTGGGAATGTTGATTTCATACATCTTGTTTAAATTCATGCTTCTGTAGTTCATAGTTCATGCCTACCATTCCATAAGCCTTTGAATTTGTGAGGACAGCAATACTAACAAGTAAAAACACAACTAATGCTTGTCAACACATGTAACATTTTATAAACCTACATGCATGTTGACTCATTATCATCTAAAAGCAGATTTCCATTAGAAGTGACATGGCTATTCACTTTACAAAAACAGCTTGTTTTAAAAATTTCATTAGAAAGTAACAGATTTGTAGTGTTCTCTGAACTGAGTCACTGAAAATGTAATTAATATATCATTATTAGATTTACTGAAAGTAATAAACTTAATTAGCAGACTCCCTTTTGTTTAAATTGACAGTTTTCTTTAGAAGACCATTGATAATTTATTTAAACCAATTCCTCATGAAAATTAAGTATTAATTATGAAGTTAGTATTTCATAATGGTACCATAAAAATACAGATCAGATGCAGATAAAGACTGGCATGTTTAATTGTTTTTGTCTGCTACTAATTTTCTTTCATCATAAGTGAATAATGGATTACTGTCATTGATTAACAAGAATATCCCAATAATGTCAGAACATTTAGAAATGTTGACTACTGCTTAAACGCATCTTGTCACAGTTACCTGGTGATGCACAGAATTAAGAGAATATTTAGTCTCTGAATGCTGTTCAAAAACTCAGCCCAGAGAAAACATGTAGAAAAGAATCAGAGGTAGACTAGTGTCATAATTACATACCCTTTGGTAAGTAGAATTGTTATTAAATCTAGAGTGGCCGAATAGGGAGGTTTGACTAATTTTATTTTAATTATTTAGCATATTTTTTATGTGGTAAGAATTGCTTATATTTCTTTTTCTCTTTGGTCAGAACCTTTTCTTATGGAAAGCCATAGGAGAGAGTCTCTGACTTGGGAAGATGTTCATTATTTAAATGTAACAGAAACATAAACAGTACAGAAATACATATGAGCTCCATGCATCAAATATATAAATATATAAACATCCTGTACCAGTGAATGTTTTAGATTATTTCAATATATGTAACAGCTCTAAAAGTTACCAGGGACAGTGTTATTATGGGAACATGAGTCTTTCTGAGAAACAAACTGCAAAACAAATATGACTAACAAATTGTGAGACCTACAAATGAAGATGCAAAAGGTAATGTGTTTCTGAATGCTCACATAACCAATAGAGCATTACTTTGTGTAGATTTTGGTTTTGTAGGCTGTGAAGTCATTACAGAAAAGCTATTCAGAGAAATGAAAAATAAAATTGGAACGGAGTATTTTTGGTTTTTGAAAACATCATTTTGGTGTTGAAGCAAAGGAGGGCTACATCATCAAAGGAAATAACTGACTTTATTAAAGGAAAAGGTTTCAATTTGATACATACTTTTAAATACCATGTTGCTGAAAATATGATCACTACATTCTGATTTAGAATGACACTCCCTCCCCCTCTAATTTACATTTTATTTGAAATAAAAATTTCAGATTCACACTGCATCTACTTGCACATTTTATTTCACGTAACCCCTTCATCAGCCAAACACCTCTTCCTGAGACTTTGCTGTGCTTCCTGTAGACTGAATTTCCAGGATTCCTTTGGGTTCTCACTTGTGCTCCAACAAAGTAGGTAAAAATCCAGATGATAAAAATGGAAAATTCTAGCTAGACCACTACAGCATTTCTGGAAAAAAATATTTCCACTGTTAGCACTTTCTGAAAACTTCTACTATTGTATCAGTTGATTCTATTTTACTCAATCTGTGACAGCTTTTATTTAAACTGTATGTGCTGCAGTCCTAGGCAAGTTCTAGAACATTCATGAGCATAACAGTAAAAATAAAGAAAATTCTGCCACTGTTTCTCCACAATGAAACAACCACCTTTTCTCAAAATCTGTTATATACATATGACTTAGTTTTACATTTTCACAAGATTCTGTGCAATGAAAATATACTGGAAATAGAAAACTAATTTTATTGTTCAGTAATATCCATGGTGATAATGATGTGAAATCAGAATGCCAGTTTCTCCAGCTAAAACAAACCTTATATGCAATGTTCACTAGACTAAAAATCATTACACTCATTGCAGAGATTTCTGAAATTCAGAAAAAAAAAAATCTCTTTCATTATTGGATTCCTTCAAACTTTTCCTATGAGGACTATTTTAATAAGTGTTCGAACTACAGAGTATAATTAAGGGTATAAGAGCATCACTGCTGTGAGTACCTGGGCTAAAGTCAGTACAAAAGATTTAAGTCATTGCATCAGCGAGGAAACATGCCAATAGATAGAAGACACATTGCTTTCTCACAAGTCACAAAAGCGTGAGATTTTGAATCTGCTTTCTCCTTGAAAACCAATCAAAACTATGCAATTTTGTGATCTTAGACCTTTTGTGACAGAAGTTGTGAATGGCATCTAAGTCAGGGGAAATGTGTATTTCAGTATATCAGTTGCAGTCTGAAGAAAGTGAAGAATGTGATGAAAACAGTTTTGCTTTTTATCTATCTTCAAGTATTTGCCTGAAGTTTCATTTAATCTATATAATAAATAATTAAAAATATTATCGCTTGCCATATGTGAGAGAGAAGATGAAATTACTGGCAAAACTTCAGCTTTTAGACAGCTTCCAAGTTACTAAACACTTTTTGTTGCCAGGAGCACACTTTAGAAGGTATTTATTTTGGCTGTTTCTCTTCTTGTTCAGTTCATTGTAAATTCTAGTAAAAAAAACAACTGAAAAAGCATCTCAAGTTTGCACCACTGCTTTCTGCTGCTGTTATTATTATTATACTGTGTATAAATATTGTTGTGGTTTAGCCCCAGCCAACAACTAAATACTGTGCAGCCGCTCGCTGCTCACTATGGCCATCTAAGATATTTTCAGAACCTGTCCTTGTTCAGTACCATCTCACAGGATTGCTTAGGTAAGGAAGGGATCTTAGGGAATACAAATGGAAAGAATACATATATTTTTCTGTATTAGTAAAAAGTCTTCTAGCTTAAAAATTTGTTTAAAGGATAGGTGTCCTTTTTATGTGTGAAGGTGTGTATAAATTAATTCACACTTAAGTCTCAACTAGAGCCTGTGGAAGGTTTGTCTTGTGGGTTTTGTATGCCTTTTGGGATAAAGATTCATGATACTACATTGTTTCAAAGTAAGAATTTTAAAAGGGAAGTAATGACACTGAATCAATGCAATAGCAACTGGTAGTGGTTTTGCTAATGGGTAATTTCTAGTTGGAGTGCTGACAATCATGTATTAATGTACATATTTCTGGATTCTGTAGAAACACAGATCCATATTTTAATATTTCTTATACACAGATTTATTTATTGGGAAAAAACAAAGATCCAAGTCCTCAGCTGGTTTAAATCAATACTTTGCTTTGCTTATTTTCCTAAAATTAGTTTTTATGTTATTTTTAAGTTGTAATTTCAGAATTTTCCAATCCATAACTTACCTTTAAATGAATATTAAGTCAACCATAGTTTTACAAACAGAATTATGTCCTTCCACACAGTGATGCATTTACATATCTATTATTTATGCCTTGGTTGCTACTGTCTGTTTTAAATTACTTTGTGTATATTATGCCTGTAGCCTGTATTTGTGTGTGTTATCTTCACATGCCTCATCTTGTTTTCCTGCTCTGATCTGAGTGAGGAACTTTCCTGTTTAAATTCACAGCAGCAGCTTCTGAGTTATTAACAACTCTGTCACAAGAATTTGCATCTCCCACCTCATAATGGTTGGAAGACAACGTCTATCTCCCTGGACCATGTATTTTGATACCAGATATGATCTTTATCAGTTGTTCAATGCAAACTAATTTGACTCAAGTGAGAAACTCTATTCTTGCAGTGACAGTTTCTTTTAGACTTACAGGAATCAACAAAAATTGGTTAACTAGAAAGTGGAACATGAGTGTCATGCAGAATTCCCATTACAGTCAGAGAACCCAACAGAAGGCATACATAGAAAAGCTAACCCTGTAAAAAAGTTTCTGTTAATCACAGAACCTGCATTTCAACATGAGAAGTTACAGTTTTGTGAGAGGCCATAACTGTCATGTGAAAGGGTATTAGTTTAGGCAGCAAGACACATTTTTCTAAGCATAATATTTGGCTTTCCAGCATTGTCATAACCGCAGTCTGTTCTAAAGAGAGTTGCATGAATAATTGAATATTTGCCTTCTCAGGCAAAGTGAAAAATATATGTGGTGGGAATGAGTCATAAAGAACCAAATTTGTGGCTTTTCACACTAGGAAAAAAAAAAAGTTTTACACTAAATTAAACATTTTGTTTGTTCTGTTACACAATTTTTATTTTCAGGCACTTGAAATAAAAGCAAAGCGTGTAGACATCCACCAAACTGCTTCTATTTTGTAACCTCATTATGAAGCAGCCAACCCAGATGCAGGAAACCCATATCTAGGGTTTCTTTCTACTTTGGGGAAACCTAACTCTCATTTGCAGTCCAATGAGGTATTAAAACTATGCCTCACCAAATCTGATTCAAATACTTCAGCATTTCAAACAGCATCAGAGAATAGTTGAGGTTGGAAGGGACCTCTAGAGGTCATCTAATCCACCCCCCCCTGCTTAAGCAGGTCTAAATAGAGCATTTTTGAGGCCATAATAATAAATGTGAGATTTGTAACTTGCTGGAAAATCTTCTCCCTCCAGTTTTCATATGAAGCTCGTCAGCATTGCTAGAATAGCTATCATCTGAAGTGGCTTGTTTTGATTGCATTTGACTAGTATTTTTCCATTATTAATGTACTATTAATACTATTATTAATGTAGATAATATATTAATACTACTATTAATGTAGATAATCACAGCACACCATTATATAATTGACAAATACATTAATAGAATAGACTACAAAATTCAATAAAAAATCCTTAAAAACATATTTCTCTTTAGATCCTTCCATGAACTTTTACAGAATGGTCCTGCTGCTAAGTGTTCCTTCCAATGATACAGATGTTTTGGGGTGTTATTTATACCTAGCCCTTGAATGTAATTGAAAAAACGGGATGAGACAGCAGTAGTATATGCTGCAGAACACTTCATTTTCCCCAGCCTATGTATTACACAATGAGCTATAGGTGTGATACAGGAAGAACTTCCCTCCATCACGTTAGGAGTTTCTTGAAGCTGCAGATTGGACAACTCATTATGCTAAATGTAATTAATTTTGCATTACTTGATTCATAGAAGGCACACATTTTGAAGTGAATCTGGGACACAGATTCTGTTTTCCCACATATGACAATACTGTAGTACTGAAATTTTGCATAAAGGCTGAAAATACAAAATCTCTTCAAAAGGCAGCTTCAGGGTCTGGTTTCTGTTCTGAAAATGTATTTTATGAAAATGGTGTCCTGCTAAACAAGTAAATTTTCTCTTTGAATCTTCTGAAACATTTGTAATGAATTTAACAAGCAATTGGGAGGGGTTGCATGTGTCAGCTTTATATATTCCTATCAGCATTGCAGGGTGAGTAGGACTATCTTGCTGCTTACACATTGCCAAAATTTATGTTAAGCTATAGTCACACTTCACACATGTAATTAAAGACACAACTTGGACATCTAGCAATTTATTAGTGATGAAGTGTGAAAAGGAATTTAAAAAGAAGGGAAAAAAGCTGGTTTATATTACCAACATTTTGGTTCAAGGCAGTTTCAGCCGCTTACACAAATCAGACTGGACAACTCCATTCCATTTCTTGACATGCAGCTCAGAGAGGTAGCACAGGAGAAGGGAGGTTGTTCAGTGTAAACTTGTGTGCTGTGGTTTTGAGTTGTAGATGATTTTAGGCACCTTATTCTAAATGAAAGTATTTGTTAAATTCCTAATTACAGTTAGGTGTAGAAATACTGATGTAGATCCTGGCCTGGTGCCTCTTTTGATGTGGTTTAACATCTCTCCTATGTTAGTTCTTTCATCTTCTCCATTAGTGGAGAAGGTACATAATGCTGTGTTTGCTTTTGTAATTTTTTGTCATTCATGTACAAATTTCTCTTACATCGCAGAAGGGAAGATTAAGTACTGAATTTCAGTATTGCAGTTGAGCATTCAGTCCTAAGAGCCTGGTGTCTTACAGCTTCTGAATGCCCTGGTGCAGTGCATGTAGGCTGGAAGAAAGGGCACAATTGGTTCCAGACTAAGATTTTCCTGTTCTGCAACCCACACCGTGCAGACCATCTGCCCTTCCTTTATGCATTGATCTTGCATGTTTTACTGACAGTAACAGAAGAAAAAATCAGCAGTTTTGTGCAATATTCTCTATTCTGTTATTTTACATAGAATCATAGAGTCAACTAGGTTAGAAAAGACCTTTGAGATCAAGCCCAACCATTTCCCCGGGACTACCAAAACCACCACTAAACCATGTCACTAAGGGCTTCATCTACACATTTTTTAAACACTTCCAGGGGCAGCGATTCCACTCCTTCACTGGATTCCTCTGGATTATAAAATAAATCGGTGAAAAATATCACAAAACAGTGTCATACAGTACGTCTTCAGGATTTTTCTTATTCTGTTCAGGTCCTAACTAGTCTTTAATGAGGGTGAAAGCTTGTAAGAGGGCTTTTAAGAGATGTTCACTGCAAATACTTTCTTGGTATTATATGAACAGCTGATCTCCATGTTTTTTTTTCCCATTTTATTTATGCCTGAATTCCATAATCATAAAACTTTAAAATGTTTCTTAATATAACTACACGAGTAAAACATCATGTACTTAGTCCTGCTTCTTTTGAGCAATTCTTAGTCTTAACTTTTAAAGCATTTAACTGTAAGAATAATTTTTTTGCTATTCTAAGAAAAAAAATGTACCAGGCAATGCTTTCTATGAGATTAATGAATATATTAATACACTCTTGAAGCTTTATTCCCACTTATGAATAAATTATACAGCTAACTACAAAGGCACTCAACTTTTGGGTAAATCTAACTAACACCATCTAAATGTTTCAATGTATCAGATAGCTGGCAGCTATTTAGATTATTTTTTTCTTAATTTGTTTAAGAAATCTATAACTGAGGATGACCACAGTACTCGTATGATAGCAAACAGAAGATTGGACATGTCCTTTGTTTTACAATAGTTACCAAGATCAATAACTACTCCACAAGATCAAACACAGTAACAGTGAATCTTGTCATACATTTGTGATTCAAAACAGCTCCTTTTATTGCTGCATTTTCCTTTTCCCTCGAAGAAGCCTAGAAGAAGGCAGAAATGTGTATTGCCAAATAAGTAGTGATAAATCAAAATACCAGAAATATGTGCAACAGCTTGAGGATCTGAAGCCCTGGAAAAGTAAAAGCGCAGTATCTATCACCTTGCCTTATCTCCTTTCTTCAGTCTTGGTAAAGATAATTATCTCAAGATTAAAATTGTCATTTCAAAGCCTATAAAATACCTGAGAACATGGTATTTCTTCTCCTGATAACTGCTGCCCCACAGCTTTCCTGTGTACCAAAGGGTATTTTTTCATTATCTGTAAAAGGGTATTTTGAAATATTTATCTCAGTGCAATATCATTAGAGACATAAGGGCGGCTTTGAACTCCACAGAGTGCCAATGCTACTCATTCCCCTCATTGCATGAATCACAGCATCACAGAATGGTTGAGGTTGGAAAGGGTGTCTGGAGGTTAGCTGGTCCAATCTGCTCAACACAGAGCCAGGTGCCCAGGACTGTTTCCAAACAGTTTTTGAGTATGTCCAAGGATGGAGATTCACAACCTCCCTAAGCAATTTGTGCCAGTGCTCAGTCAACCTCACAGTAAAGAAGTGTTTACTGATGGTCAGAAGGAACCTCCTGTGTTTTGGGTTTTTCTGCCTGTTGCCTCTGGTCCTGTTGGTGGGTACCACTGAGAAGAGCTTGGCTCCATCCACTTTTCACCCTCTCTTCAAGTACTTATACACATTATTAGGATCCTCCCTGACCCTTCTCCAAGCTGAACAGTCCCAGTTGTCTCAGCCTTTCCTCAAATGAGAGATACTCCTGTTCCTTCATTGTGTTCATGGTCTCCAGTATGCCCATGTCTGTCTTGTACTGGGGAGCCCAGAACTGGACAGGTATGGCCTCACCAGTGCTGAGTAGAGGAGAAGGATCATCTCCATCAACCTGCTGGCAACACTCCTCCTAAGGCAGCCCAGTAAACCATTGTTCTCTTTAGAGGCAAAGGCACATTGCTTTTTCCTGGTCCAGATTTACTAAAATAAAAAACTACTTACATCTTGTCTTCACTAAGATTATTTTGAGGAAGTAAGGTGAGGCAAGGTAAACTCTGCATCACCCCTGTTTCTTTTCTCATTAAAACCAAATAGACTGAAGTTGAACATACGAGAGTAAACATAAAGACTACACAAAGATGTGATGAGGACACATAACACAGAGGTAATTGATTTTTGGGTTGCGTCCTTTCTCTGGGGTGTCAAGAAAAGGAAAGAGGGCAACCCAGGAACAAATATGAGCAAGACACCCTTTGCCTATTTCTCTAACTTAATTTTAACCTCCCACCTTTAAAATAAGTATAGAAGGCTGAGCGTATACTTCTCATGAGGGAAACCTAAGTTTAATTAAGTCCCACACTGAGCCCTCTATGAGTCCTAGAGGACTCATATCCTAGAGAGTATGCGTCTGTAAGTCCTCTTCTTAAATCGGAGTCAAATGGCTTTTCACATCATTATACAATCATGCAAGAATTTCTAGGAATGGATTTTAATGATCAGGACGGGCAGCCAGGTTGGTTAGCAGCTAATAATTTCTATAGGGAATTAAACGGGCAAGGTCTGGCTTTATTCGTCAAGGTAGCAGTTACCAGATTTCGGACCGTGGCGCACTGCTGACCATTACACATTTTCATTGCGCCATCAACCTCAGCAGTGAAGTCTTAAGTGGAGAGAATACAGAATTCCCTGCGCGGGACAGCGTGTGGACAGCCTCGCTCCCAGCTTGTTTAGCTCCATCAAGAAGCCGCAGAGGTGCGAGGCCGGGGTGAGGGGCCCCTGGCACCCCGTCGGACCCCTCGGGGGTCTCCCCGCTTCCACCCTGGGAGAACGTGGAACGGCCTCGGCAGGCCCCACCGGGCGTCACCGGCCCCCGCCGCCCGTTAGACCCGCGCGCTGCCGCCGTTGCCAGGGAAACGGGCTGGCGGATGCCGGGCAGGACGCGGCGGCTGGCAGCCTGCCCTGGCCGCCCGCCCGATTCCCCCGCCCGGCGGCAGCGGCGGGCGCCCCGCCGGAGCCGTGAGTACCGGGAGGCGGGGCTGGGGCTGCCAGCCAGCTGTGCTGTCGGCGGCTGGCGCGCAGGGGAGGGTGACAGCTCCTCGGCCTGGCCCGCTTGGTGCCCGGGTTAGCGGCGGGAGGGGGCCACGCCGTTGCCGCCTCCCGCTCAGTGGGGCTCCGAGCGGTCCTAGTGCTGGAGAAGTGCCCACGGGCCTCGGCGGTGGTGGTGGTTGGGCCCGGGGCGGGGCGGAGCGCGGAGCCGCGGGGAGTACAGGGGTCCGGCCCCACTGAGGCTGCCTCGCGTCCTCAGCGCCGCTCGCGAGTGCCGTGTCGGGGCGGTGTTAGCTTACACGAGGCGGTGTTTGGCACGTCCGGCTGCTCCTCATTCACCGTGTTGTGGCAGAATAGCACGGTTAGGGTTGGAAGGGACCTTAAATAGTCCACCCCTCATGCCACGGGCAGGGACACTTTCCACTAGACCAAGTTGCTCAAAGCCCCTTCCAACCTGGCCTTGAGCCACTGTTACATTCCCTTTCAGACTTCTAAACGCTTGCCAAAAATGCACAACTTTGCAACCCTTTGTTAACAGGCACTGAAGCTGTTCCAGTGTGGACCACATCATCTATCTATGTAAAAATCTAGACTGACCTGCTGCTTCTTTGAGAGAAGGATCAGGATACATTCATTTGGAAACACTGGTAAGCACTGGGTGGGACGTGATATACACACCAAATGCTGTGTATATATACAAATGCTGTATATATATATAAACTTCATGAAGTTGGCATCAGACCACCTCACAAGCGTGTCAAGGTCCCTCTGGATGGCATTCTTTCCCTCCAGTGTATCAACCGAACCACACAGCTTGGTGTCATCGGCAACCTTTCTGAGGGTGCACTCAATCTCACTGTCCATGTCAGCGACAAAGATGTTGAACAAGACCGGTCCCAACACCGATCCCTGAAGGACACCACTCATTACTGGTCTCCAGCTGGACACTGAGCCATTGACCACAACCCTTTGTGTGTGGCCATCCAGCCAGCTCTTTATCCACTGAGTGGTCCATCCATCAAATTGATGTCTCTCCAATTTTGAGACAAGGATGTCTTGTGGGACAGTGTCGAATGCTTTGCACAAGTCCAGGTAGATGACATCAGCTGCTCTACCTCTGTCCATCAGTTCTGTAGCCCCATCATAGAAGGCCACCAAATTGGTCAGGCAGGATTTCCCCTTAGTGAAGCCATGCTGGCTGTCACCAAGCACCTTGTTGATTTTCATGTGCCTTAGCATGCCTTCCAGGAGAATCTGCTCCAAGATTTTGCCAGGCACAGAGGTGAGACTGACTGGTCTGTAATTCCCTGGGTCATCCATTTTCCCCTTCTTGAAAATGGGGGTTATATTTCCCTTTTTCCAGTCACCGGGAACTTTACCTGACTGCCATGGTTTCTCAAATATAATGTCCAGTGGCTTAGCAACTTCATTCGCCAGCTCCTTCAGGATCTGTGGATGGATTTCATCAGGTCCCATGGACTTGTGCACGTTCTGGTTTTTAAGATGGTCTCTAACCATATCAGAGGAAATAGGGCAAAAAAAATATAAAGCACTATAAGCTTGACTGTTGTGCTGCAGCAGAATACACCCCAAGCAGCAATCCCTTCTTGTTTTTCTGAACTGATCATATTGAGACATGAATTGGAAGCTGAGGGGTTGGCTGTGATCATAGAATTATAGAATATTTAGGGTTGGAAAGGACTTTAAGGTCGTAACGTTACAACCCCCCTTCCATGGGCAGGGACACCTCACACTAAACCATGTCACCCAAGGCTTTGTCCAACCTGACCTTGACTACTGCCAGAGATGGAGCATTCACAACTTGCCTGGGCAACCCATTCCAGTGCCTCACCACCCTAACAGTAAAGAACTTCTTCCTTATATCCAATCTAAACTTCTCCTGTTTAAGTTTGAACCCATTACCCCTTGTCCTGTCACTACAGTCCCTAATGAAGAGTTCCTCCCCAGCATCCCTATAGGCCCCCTTCAGATACTGGAAGGCTGCTATGAGGTCTCTATGCAGCCTTCTCGTCTCCAGGCTGATCCAAATGAAAATCCAGTATGTTCTCATTTTGGGACTGGTTATGTTATTTCAAATTGCCGTGACTGGAAAATTGAATACATTTGCTAACACAATGAGATCCTTTATGAATATGTTTTTGGGAAATCAGAGATTTTTCATAGTTTTGGAGATGTTTGATTTGCAATTTTTTATGATTGTTCCTTCCCAATGGAGTTGAAGTGTGGCTATATCTAGTGAAATAATGCCACTATTATCTACGAAAATTGATACGTGTGTCTTGAGCCTTCTTCTCTACTTAGGGGCTTTACATTTCTGTAAATGCTCTCATCTATTCATAGTTTACAGACTGTGTGAGATTAGAGTTTATCTGACTGTAATATCTTGTATTAAGATGTAGTTATGATGGTCTGTGTTATGAATTGCCTTTTGTAAGCCTTTTTGTAAAGAGCTTTCAGATGGAGTTAAGTAGAAAGGGGACAGTAGATGTAAGAGTAACAGC
Organism: Pezoporus occidentalis; assembly: GCF_034315485.1. Classification (NCBI taxonomy): domain Eukaryota; kingdom Metazoa; phylum Chordata; class Aves; order Psittaciformes; family Psittacidae; genus Pezoporus; species Pezoporus occidentalis. The sequence goes on from NW_026915724.1 coordinate 13,426,046, forward strand.
ACTCCAGATGATTGTTCCAGGTTTGATACCTTTCATGCTAAGACAGGTGAGTATGAAAATGCTGGCATGAAGACAGAGTGAAGGACAGAGTCTGCTTTTGAAGGGTGATTTTCAATTTGAACATGAGACAGAGAAATTTCCTATTCCTCTTTCAGTACTTGATGCAGTTTTAGATTAAATTATCATTTGAAAGATTATTATCCACACCAACATCAAAAAATTAATACTGCAATAGATGGCCAAAATATTTGCTATCATATTTAAGGTCCAGTAGAAATTCTAATGAAACAAACACTGAGTAAATCTAATGGTCACATTTTCTAGATAAAATGTTGCATGGGTTAGGAAGTCTCACTTTGGAAGGTAGATGGTGAGAAAAAATTAGCTTAAGCAAGCAGCAGTTCCAGTCAGCTTGGAAATACTGTTGATTTCTTAATTATGATAAACTTTTTAGTCTTTGACAGTTGTTCTTTTTTTTTTTCTCCCCATTTTCCTTTGTCTCAGAGCCGTCATCTTCTAAGGCTATTGCAGGACAGGTATGAGAATGTACTCTCAGTATAGCTGTATTGAATTGTATAAGTTAGTCTTCCCTTTAATGTTGAATCCTCATAAAAAAAGCTCTCTGAGACTGTATAATTTAAAAATATTTTTCTAATGATTTTCTTTTTAAAGAAGATTTCTATATAGCATCAAGAATTAATTAGCTGCTAAGATCTGAGCAGTGCTGCAAAATACATCTGAGTCCAACTGAACAAGAATGTGTTTATAGTTACTCAGCTCTCGGTTTGGGATTTGGCAAGATCTTATCTTCAAACTAGAAAACACACAGATGCAATTTCATGTTATTTAGTAGTCTGTTGTGTTCCCTTTTTCATTTTAAATAGATTGCATGATCCTGCCAAATTTTCAACTCATTTTGTTTCTGTAATCTTTGCAACTAAACTATTTATACAATATACATAATGGCTAAAATTACTATTTAACTTCAAGTCCCTCTGAAACATAAAGTAATAAAATACATACAGCTTAAGATGGAAATCAAATAGAGATTGATCAGCATTTATAATGTTTGTTTCTTTCTTTGAAAGCATAGTATTGGCATGTTAGGCACAGACCGTATCTTATGCACAGCACTGTAGAACAATGGAGGTACTCTGTGAGTAATAGTGACAGCAAGGACTTACTTACTACACAAATCTTTCTCAGTTTGGACACAAAGCCTTGCTTGGAAGAGCTTGCCAGCACTCAGGAGGATAGGATCATTTGCAATTTGAATGATCTTGAGAAGTCAGACAGTAGGATGTAAATCAATAAGAGCAAGTACAAAGTACTATCCATAAGCAGAAATAATGTGTACAGAGGATAACAATTATAGGTAATTTAGCAAAAGACCTGTAGGTTGAAGAGCTAAACATGAAACCCACTATAATGCTGTTGTGATAGAAACAAGGGTTGTATCAGGATATGAAACCAAAAGCATTGTGTAAGACTTCTGTTGTTCTCAGTACTGGTGTGGCATCAGCTGGAAGTCTGTGCCATCTTCAGGATCTGGATCTGGAAAGGCATGGACCAACTGGGGAGAAATTGGAGGAGGAGAGTGGAACAGCAGTTGGAAAGCATAATCTCTGGGGCAGGGGTTTGTGTGTAAAAACAAACGGAAGAATTTGATCTGTTTAGTGTAGAGAAGGAAAGAGATGGAAGTTCTCAAATGTTTAAGAAGTTGTTTACAAGATTAAGGCAATCTATTATTTTCTGTGTCCATACAGATACGACAAGGAGATTATACTGTACATTAGGATGGCTAAGTAATGGCAGGGATAGTTGTTTGGTTTAAGTTTGCCTAGACATCTGGTAGAAATTGTCACTAAAAGATTTTAAAACAGATATGACAAGCATCCGTCAGAAATGGTTTAGATTTAGTTGAAACTGCCTTGGATCGTTCAATCCATGGAGACGTTATTTTGTAAATGGAATCTGTTTTTGCGTTCTATTACACTTCTGTCATTGCTAAAGAAAGAATTGTAGTGAAGTGGGGGTCAGTCTCTTCTCCCAGGTAGTAAGTGCTGGGAGAAGAAATAATAGCCTCAAGCTGTGCCGGGTGAGGTTTAGGTTGGATATTAGGAAAAATTTCTTTACGGGGAGAGTAATCAGGCATTGGAACAGGCTGCCTAGGGAAGTGGTGAAATCACCTTCTCTGGAAGTGTTCAGAAACTGTGTAGATGAGGCCCTCAGTGACATGGTTTAGTGGTGGATTTGGCAGTCCTTGGTAATGGTTGGACTTGATGATCTTGAAGGTCTTTTCCAACCTAGCTGATTCTATGATTCTATGAACAGAACTGGCTTAATTATCAATAAGTGAAAAGATAACTTAAACAGTACTTAACTAAATGGTTTAATAAAATGCAGGGAAATATATGCTAATTATCAAAGTGAATAAGTGAATTAAACAAGAATATGTTGTGTTATGTATATAAATACTTGAGCTAATTTTTTGTTTCTTCATTACTCTATTTTTAAAAAATGGAGTTCAAAAGTATCTTCATTTCTAATGCTCAGAATAAGAGATGTGATTTGTATGAACATATGCAGCAATTATGTCAAAACTAAATTTCTTCAGTTCTGTGGTTACCATGGTAACCAATATTCACTGTATTTCATTTAGACATACAACAGAAGATACTAGTTTTAAGATTTAATAATCTTTCCAAAAATATTGTGCTATATAGGACATGATATTTTAATTATGTGTAAGGGGACAGATCAAATAACTAACATGCTTAGTAGCACGAACATTGGTAGTAAGCGTCTTTAAAACATATTTGGATGATTCTTGTGGTAATAGAATTTGGATGCTCATTTCTAACAATTGAACTGAATTAACTTTTTTTGCTTGAGCAGGGAGATTGTTCCTACTACTGTTGGATCTCTTTGACCTTGCAGGAATAAGAAAGAGAATAGTAATTCTCCTATTGTCTTGTTTCTGGCCTTGGAATGTATGAGGAGACACACTGAAATAGTGGATTAGGTAGCATCTTTAGTCAGAGATAGTTATATTTTATGTGAACCCATGTCACAGAATGTGAGCTGCTCTTAATCTTACCTGTTTTCTCAGTACTACTTGGTAGAAGTGTAATTCCTCTTTTCTGATTCATGTGAGAAAGGTGGAACACAAGAATATATATAGAAAGACAAAGTGGATCATTCATGACAATGGCACAGAATATTGGGATTTAATTTCCTTATCTATTACAGATTTCCAGAGTCCTTGTTTTTCATCCTATTTAATTGTGTGTGGGTTTGGGTTTTGGTGATTTTTTTTTTTGTTGTTCGTTTGTTTAAGAGTTCCTGTTTGCAGTAAGGTCTGCAGGAAAAGAGTAGGAGTTAAATTTGAGTTTCAGACTATCTAGCTGGAATGAATGATAAGAATAGTGGAATACTGGAAAAAAAATCAAATTGATTTTGATACAGGACTATTTCAGGGACTTATATGATAGTAGTAAGATCTCAGCTGTAATATTTTTTGGTTTTGCATTCCATTATAAGTTTTTGAGAGTACATCATTTGATCTTAATAACCTTCTTAAAGCTTAAAGTGGCTGGTGTAATGGACTTGTTCTTGGGATCTTGTTCCTGTGAAAGGAATAAAATGCAACAAAGAATGTAAGGAATTTTGCCTATCTTTGGTTGCTTTTAATAAAAATAACAAGAATAATTCAATAATTCTATTTTTATTTTGAGTTGGTGGTTTGTGTTAGTCAGCTTATGAAATTTTACGTGAGGCATTGTTTTCAAGAGTCAGCCCTGGGTACCACTATAACAGATTTTAATGCTGCAAATGTCTGTTTAAATGACACTGGACTATTTTGAAACATGTGCACTAATTGTAGTTTGGGGAACATTAATCCCTTTCTGCACATTCTGAAGTAAACCTGGGCTGCATTTCAGTGGTTAAAAGATTCACTGCGTCATTTGGGGACAGGCAGAGATTGTGCAAGAAACATTAAGACCTTAAAAACAAAAGGTAAAATGCTGTATTTGCAGCAAGTTAACACTTGGAGAGCAGCAAATTATAGAATAAGATGTAGATTGTTTTTGGAATGTTCGATCCTTTTAACTATTAATTAGTTTATAATTTTTATTTATGCTGACCGCATTTTGGGGAAGGAGGAAAATTTCCAACACAAATGACATAGTCGCAGGGAAGCAGGAATCAATGAGAAGATTTTAAGCAAAATTCTTTGATTTGGCCATCTCTATTGTGTTTATGAGATAGATAATCTCAGTTTGCACTTAGTTTACTTGATAGTGAATTAGAGCTTTGGTGAAGAGGTAAGTATGGGAGCTGATCAGAAAAAGGTTCTTGGAGAATAAGCTTTTTGTTAAGCATATTTATGAATATCCCAGGAATCTGCCTGGAGAATGGCATTTATGATGAGAAATAGTAGTAATAGTTCATGTTAGGTAGATAGAAATTCTAACATCTAGATTCTGGGGTTTTTTAATTGCAAAATATTTATTGAGGATTTTACTTTTAACAAAAACTTTGTTAATTTCTTATCCTTCTATTTGATAAATTGGTGTTAGAAAATTATGTTTAGCCAATCAGAAACTATTTGTGTTATAGAAAAGTACCAATAAAGTAATGAAAATACTGTGTGTGTTGACTTTAGCTATAGTCCTATTTAATAATATATGCAATGTACATATGTTTTTATAAATATATACACACATACCTGATGAACAAAATGCCATTTTTCTCTTCTTTATGGAGAAGCATACAATGCCTTTGAAAAGGTATACTGTATGACTAATGTAGTGGTTATCTTTGTTAGAATGAGAAAATTAGTTTGAATTCTGTAAAACAATTTGTGCAGAATAACATTTCCTGAAGGTCATAGTTATATATTACAGAATTGTGAGTGTAACTCACTGGGTTTGATTTATTTTATATGAATAGGACAGTATAAAAGAAATTTTTTAATTTGGATTTTGATAACTACATAACTGTGAAGATAAGGAGTCTAATATTTATATACATTGAGGCTAAGATTTTCAACAGATACTAGATGAGCTATGTGCTAATTTTCTTTCCATGAAATACTGCTTTTGTCACCAACTGACAATTTGTCCAATATATTTTTCCCCCATACATTGTTAGGTACAGTTAAATGCATCTTTGTGTTGTGTATATGATTCCTTATCAGGCAAGTGATGTTCTCAACTTTCTGTTAACTCATGCTTGCATATCACATAATAGTCTGTTCATAACTTGTTCCAGATATATTACTGACTATATAAGCAACAACAAATTGAAACCATTTCTTAAGCTTTTCTTCTGGATTTCATCCTTTTTTTATGCAGTATTTTTCTCATCTTTCCTCCTTTCTCTAGAGCTATTCTGTCTGTCGATACTTATTTTCTTTGAATTCCTATGAGTTTTGTTTTCTTTTGTACTCCTTGTTGGAACTAATGTCGTCCATCTGGTCTGACTGTCAGGATGAGCCTGTTACGAGTAGAATTTCGTTTTGCGGAGTCCAAGAAGCTGACATCCTGGCACAGATAATGCTAAAAATTCCTACTTGCCAAATCAGCTTATTTCTTTGAACAACACTAGATCCCTCCATTGGAAATAATTGTTTCATAAAATTCAAAAAGCCACCAAACTTGAAAAAAATACATGCTAATGTTCAAATGACATGCAAGAATGGCTTATATAATACATTTTCCATACATTTCCTGAGGAGAGTTACATAGCTGAAAATGTGGTGATTTGAAGCTTTATTATATGTATTATGAACTTTATTTAATTCAAAAAAATACCTTCTATAGCTTTAGCTTGAAAGGCTTTGTTGGTATTGTTCAGAGTTTCCAAGTTAATTAGTTTGTTATGGTAACAGAGCACTAGTGGTGGTGACTGCATTGCAGTGCATAGAAGTTCATGGAGATCAGCTGTGGATTCAGCATTTCTTTTGGCAAGCTTGGTACACTTAGATTCATCTAATATTTCTTTGGAACAGGCTTGAGTTTGAGTTTTGTGGATCAATAAATTGAGGCATGGGGAGTGTGAATAGTGTATTTCAGTTTCACTCTCTCTTCTCTGACTGGCTGTCTAGTTGGAATCTTAGGCAACTATTTTCTGTTTCAGACAGCTTGGAATAAACATTTCTCTATTTTGTAATAGTACTACTTAGAAAATATGTGGAATGCTAAAATCTATAGTTTATGCAGTATTTTTTTCTAGTATTTTTTCTTGATGAACACTTAATAGAGGTGTTGGGATTTTTTTGCTTTTTTACTGGACGGTTTTTGTAAGTTGATAATAGCTGGAAACCACAATTTACTGTGGACTTCTCTAACACGCAAATTACACAGTCCAGGAAGTCTCCACCTGGATCTCTGTATGGCAATACATTTATTTGTCAAAAGATGAATTATAAGAGTGAAAAAATATTTTGGTAAATAACCTCAGCTAGATACCCTGGGGCTTAACTATCTAAGTTTTCAGCCAGTATTGGTTTTCTGAATTATGCAAATTACAAATAAATAATGTTAGATTTGTTTATTGTAGTAAACCTGAGTTAGAAGTCTATATGCAAATAAGTAGTTATTTTCTTCTCTTCCATGTCATCTGTCCATTGAGATGACAGTGTTTCAGACTACAGATTTATGGGCTTCCCTTGTGTTGGCAGTTTGTTAATTAAATTTATCTCATAGGTTATGCATTTTGCTTTTCACAATTTTCCAGGTAGTGCTGGTTACTACTGTTATGATAGATTCCAAAATAACCTGTATTTTAAAATTTAAATTGAAAATTTAATTGAAAAAAATTAAAAAGCCAGGTCACATAGGTTGAAAATTGGTTGTCTTGGTTTTCATTAGCTTTCTAACTGTAATTTCCTTACTTAAATAGGATCCACTGTGAGAGCACTGTTTAGCTGCTCCTTTTCCCTTAGTAGGAAAAGTGACAATGGAGTTGCTAACCTTTAAAAATACTGTAGATGTATCGCTGATGGAATACTTTTTTTTTCTGATGAAAATAAGAGTTTTTAAAATGTGCGTGTGTGCATGTATATATGTATTATTATTTTTCTAATCATTAGGCTGAAAAGTGCTACCAGCAAAAATGTCTGAAACATCATCATTTTCATTTTCTTCTGATGTCACTGAGATTATTCTTTTAAAAAAAGCCCAAAACAAAACAGAAAACAAATCTGCATACTGTATGTGAAGGTTGTCTGGTTCTATTTTACAGTTTAATCTCTATTACTGTGATTGTTATTTTTGGTTCATCTCCAAGGAACATTAAAGCAGTTGTATCCCCCTGAACATAATTGGGTTATTGTTTCATGTTTGTAGGACAGCGCCTTAGACTTTTTAATAGCTCTATTGCTAGGTTTCAGTGTCTTGTTCCTGTCACCTTTCATTAGTGACCTGTGCAGTCAGATTCCCATTCTGTGTGTTAATTAAATAGTCAACATTCAATAATGTGCCACAGTATCATTTATTTATGTGATTATATGGCTAAGAGAGTTTAAAGAAAACATAATTCTGAAATCTGCATGTTCTCATAGAACAGTCCATTTATGTCATGTAGCTTGAAATTCCCGGTGTGGGAATTACTGTTCTGGAATTTCATCCCTTCATGAGGTCGAAACAAATATTTGCTGGAACCAAGTATTAGGTACATAAGAGTAGTCTAAGATAGCCTTTAAGGCCCTGTGACTTTTCTGTTTTGCTCTGTGTGTTTCTATATAGAAGCCACCATTGCCCTTTTTAGTTTCTGATATTATTTTTTTCTGTTTGGGCAAAATTCTTGCTTAGGACTAGTGTAAAATCACCAAAATATATTTATTTGGGATTAATTCTGTATAATTAGTTATATATATATATATACAGTTAGACTGTAGCTCTCTTTATGATATGTCATGTCTTTGAAATTATTCCTTCATATTTTTCGAGCATTTTGGAATCTCCTTGTATTTGAGAGATTGTATTTAAAAAGGAGTAACGTTTTGTGCAAAACTGTGCTTAGTAAGAGATATAGCTGTTACATTCTCTTAGTCAATTTCAAGGCAGAAGCTTACCAAGTTCCAAATTTAAGAAGTAAAATCAGGTATGAGAAAATCTGGTTTCATCCCACATGTGAAGTTTATCAGCCTTCTGGATTCTCTTTCCTTTTCCAGACAAGAGTGAATGGATCACCCCAAGGCATCATGGCTCTGCTTTTGTAAATACTCCATTACCTTATATTAACAAAATTATTTGTCACATTCAGGAGTTAGAATTGAAGATGGAGAATCACTTTCAACAGGTACGTTTGTGATTAAAAACGGTCAAGTGCTTTTGATCTTATAGGAACAAGTACATTTCTAAACAGGATTACTATGTTGATTTTTATAAAGATTTAATTTCATGTCATATGTACTATCCAGAATAGTGCCCAGGAGGTGCATGTACAACTCATGTTTTTAATTTACTTAACAGTTTTAGCAAATCAAAGTGTCTTATTAAAGTCAATATACCGTAATATCATAATGTAATATCAATATATCATAAAGATAAGTAAATTCATATATGACAATTCAGATGCACAGAAAGTGAAGTTGCTTCAATAATATCAACTGTCTGCAAAATAGTTTTTGATACAAATCTTGAGTAGATAGTCAAATTGAGCTGTGTGCCATTTTCTGTCATTTATAGTAAGCTATATTTTCTTCCTGATCCGTACTTAACAATTCCTTGTTTCCTTTACTCTCATATTGACAGACATGAATTTGAAAATGCTGTAGTTCTTTCTTTAGCAGCACATGATGTTTCCCTAGCTTATATAGATTTTGTGTAAATAGAAACAAGAATAAAAGAAAGATAAAAAAAATGGGTAGGTAGATTAAGAAAGAAGGCAATATATGCCAATTTAAAGTATAGTAATATCTTCCCATTAACTTATTTGAGAACATAATTAGCATCATTTTAATAATCCACTTTTACTGGAGAAGTGTTTTCCGAATGTTAATAAATTTTGCATGTACCTACACTGCAGTAAGAAGATCTGATCACTGCTTGCACAGACAAGTTATATTTAAATAATTTATCTCCAGTACCGACAATAATGTTGTCATAGCAGCACATCAGAAAAACTATCTTAGATTAGTATTCCGCAAACACTGCTAAATACTCTGCAGGGAGATTTCTGCAATTGCAGCATAGATGCTAGAAGAATCCAAGGTGCATAAACTAAAGTCATATCTTGATTTACAGTCTAGACATTAATTTGATAGGAAATTTTACATTGCATCTTCACCTTTATTTAAAATAATGTGAAACAGTGAAATGTTTTTAATAGGATGATTTTGTCATCAATATACATGATGAATTAGGTGGATAAGCATTAACATGTCCAGATGTTTCTTCATTTTAATGTTAGCTTAAATTATTTCTGTAAATCTTGTGCATATTTTCCACATCTCTTTTAAGGTGTTGTTACTTAATATACAGGGACTCAAAATAGTCTGAGGCCTCTAGATGGTGACATCGTTATAACTATGAAATAAGAGGAGAAAAGGTGAAGTTGCTATAGTATGAGTATTTCATTAATGCTCTTAATCTAAATTAGGCATATATACTGAAATGAATATACTACAAATATATAGAATTTGGATTTCACTTGTCTATATCTGAATTTATTTACTCTGCTAGTAAGTTAAGTATTATCAGCAATGTGTCCAGTTGACATGGAAAACCTCATGTGCATACTCTTAAATTCTTACCTTTCAAAACAGGATAGGCGTTATGTGCACTGCTTCTGAGGAATGGTCTCTGACCCTTTCCAGTTCCTGAATTGTGTTTGGAAATTATTTGGAAATGTGGTAATTTCCTTTTCCACAGGTTGTACCAGTGAGATTTAGTACCAGTTTAATGGTGTAGGTGTTCAAGTTGCTGGGCCCAGAGAACTTCTCAGGCTGTGTTTGATTTACTGGTGTAGGCATAGAAGAAAAAATATGAGAAGTTCAGGCAGAATCTCTGTTGGAGTTTTAAGATTTTAAAAAAGTACAGAGGCTGAGTAAAAATAGAATTAGCAGAGATTTAAAAATTAAAGAGATTAAAATAAATTACAAAATTGAGCAATGTAACACTTATGTACAAAACCTGGGGTTTATTACCAACCTTTTGGAGATACATAGCTTTTAGGAATTCAAAAGCTTTATAATTAGTTTAAAATGTTAAAAAGCTTTGATCTGTATGTACCCTAATTAAATCCTCTTCTGATATAAATGTCAGTGGTCTATTAGGCTTTTTGTCAGAAAATGGAAAAAGTGTGTAACATCTGAGATGTATAATGGAGTTTATGTTTTGCTTTTGCAGTATGATTATGTGTTTAAGGAGGAGAAAACACCATGGTAAGAATCATACATACAAAGTCATACAAAATAATGCATTTAATGTCAGATAGTTATTTGATGAGAATTAGTCTGTTCACATAGCAGACTTTTTACTAAGCTCTTGTGTTACATAGAATGCATCTAATATAAGCATTCCTAGTGTCTGTAGGATCTAGTTACTTCAAAAGACCAAAAGTGTTTATGGGGAATTTCTCATGTCGTTCCTACTCAGTGTTTAATTTTCAAAGATTCAAGATGATCACAGGTTTCAGGACCACCACAGTGATGAATTTCTGTTAATAAAAGTTCAGTTATTCATACTTCTGAAATTGTACCAATTCTACCAATTATCTGAGGTACCTAAATATGGGTAAGGGTATTATTTTAAGCTCTTGTTGCTTGAAGTTTGGAACATGATGTATAAGCATACTGAATGTTTCTGTATACTTACTGTGATCTTTGTGAATTTCTCTAAATATGGTGTATAATTTTCTGAATTTGCATCAAGGGTCAAATTTACTCTCATTTCAGCTTGGCTAGACACAGAGAGACAATAGTCATTAGAAAAGGGAGTAGAAAAAACTCTTGAATGAAGTGGCCATTAATTCATCAAATGCTATAATAAGATGGGGAAAAGATCCCAATGTTTTTTTTTCATTTTTTCTTGCTTGGTTTTCCTATACTTCATACTGTTAAGATACTTATTAAATGAATATTTTTTGTGTTTTCAGTGTAGTTTGACACTTACTTAGGTTTAGTTAAAAAAACTGTATTTAAGTGACAAAATTCCCTTGAACCACCTGTATAGTGTTTGTAACTATGTATCCTTATAGTCAGAGAGCAAGAAAGATTCTTGTTAAAATCAAAACAGAACATACCAACTGCATTAAAAATAATGAGTTGGAGAACTGTGTTTATTTTCTCGATGTTTTCACTGGAAATATCTAGAATATATATAATGAGTTGTTAAAGATGATAAATTTAAAATGTAATTTCAAAACATAAAACTCAAGCTAGTTTTTTTCTAAATTTTACATATTTTCTGCATCTATTTCAAAATACACTAAAGAACTCAGACTAGTACACAATACAATACAATGCATTTCAAAGCCAAGTGCTCAGAAATTACACAGAGTAAGTCTGAATGTGTGACTTCAAATTGTATCATTCATGATGCGGGGTACTTTATGATGTAGTTCTAGTTATAAAGATTAAAAGAGGAGTTTGAAGGGGAGAACATCTCATGCACTGAGCTTGTTGTCCTGACTGTTTTGATTTTGTTTTCCTCCTTATCCAACTCCTGTTTATCAAACTCCTGCTTCTGTATCTAATTTGGTATCTCTTCTGACGCCAGGTCCCAGTTTTCCTGTCCAGTGTCTTACTATTTTCTGTGACTGCTCACAGATTTTTTTTCTATTCCCTGTACTTTAAATGTATTTTCTGTTGATGTAGGAAGGCTACAATAGTATTTCTTTCAGTCTGCTTTTGGCATACTTTTTTTGTCTGGTCCTCCTTATGGAAAAGGAACATTTTTGTGGAGTTCTTTCAAATATATGTGTTCACATTATGCGTATACGTGCAATGTAGTACTGTCACTGCAGATTTCATCTTAGCTGCATCTGAAGAACCTTTATGTGCTCCTTAAACTGCACATGTGGGCATGAACAGGTGGTGGTTATTCTTCTCCTTGTTCTCATCTCCAGTAAGCCAATGAGCCTTTTAAGTTCACATGACAGCTATGATTTGCTTGTGTTCTTCTTTAGCTACTTGTGCTACTTCTTTCCCCCTTTCACTTGCAGGTTAAATTTGTCCTGATCTCATTTTAATGAAGCCTGCCTCATCTCTGCTTTTAAGCCTCTCAGATTTCAAACACTTGTCTCTTAGAAACTGATTAATCCTTATGCCTGGGTTGTTTATCCTTCGTATGTCTAAAAGACATTTTTTCCTCATTGTCGTCCCTCAAGTGACACTCAGAGATACAGTACTAAATGCATCTGCTCTTCGAAGAGTGGAAAGTATAACATATATGTATTCCATATGTGTCTATATAACATATATATGTGTAACATATATATATTCTGTATGTATATAACTTGGAAAGAGTAACAGGTTTTCTGCAACAGTTTCTCTTTGGCAAATCCTTAGGTATAAGAACAAAAATTGAGGATCTGTGTAAGTACAATATGTAAAGAAATCTGTTTCTTGTATTTCTGTAAAGAAATATGAAAAAGCATTTTACATGATTTTCTTTTCATAGAATTAATAATTCTTCTGCATGACTTGAAATTATTTCATTTAACTAGCCAGCACTTCATGTGTAAAATTCAGGAAAGGAAATTTTGACTTAGTGAAAGTAATATTTACTTAACAATGCTAATTTAAATTAAGTCTAAATTTTTTTAGTTACAGTGGCTTTTTTCTATAGGGTAACAAAACAGGCCAGTGCTGACTCTACTGAAGATAGCTGGTTATCATTATCCACCAAGTTGGATTTTAAAGAAGCTGATGTATCTTGTGAAGGTAAAAATATTTAATAATACTCAGACTGAGTTGTAACAGTTACTTATCCTCATTTAATATATGCTTTGCATTTGCAATAATAGGTGCTTGTTGCCTTCTCAAAGTCTTATGTAAATGATGTGAGTATCCTTTGAAATCTGTGCGTATCAGTTGTCAATCATCTGTCAGGCTAAAATGTTATAATAAGTACTATTAAATCATCCTGTTTGCAAGAAGATAATTTACATTTCTGTATTTAGATTCATACTGTATTTTAATCCGTCTAGGTTTTGAACCAACCAAATTATTTATAGCGGTTGTTGGAAATTCTAGATTTTTTTTTCTATTTAGTTTTTGTAAAACAGATAAGTGCTTTGCTGTCACAATGTGTTCCCAACATCGAGTTCTGTTTTTACAGTTTGCATCTTTACTCTGATTATACAATTTTTAATTAAGTTTTAAATATTCATGAAATCGTGGGCAATTTTTTTAAGCCAGTGTGCAACCTTTTAAGTACTACTAGCCTGAGGCAATCCTGTCCACAGTAAATGGTGTAATAAAATTTCTGTTGATCACAGCGAAGCCACAATTTCACTCCCGATTTTAAGTAATTTTTCTTCTTTTTGCAGTTTTTAATCAAAAAAATTAGGGAATTGTTGACTGTGGAATCAAAGTGGAAATGTCTTGGACTCTGTAGTTCACATAATAATTGTTTTTTATAGATCAGGACAATGGATGATGACCTCAAAAAATCTTTTATCAAGACAAATAACTGAGGCATTTTTTGACACCCAGATTTCACAGAATGAAATTATTTCTATCATGAGTAAAACTGTGTTGTTGAGATATTATACTGAATATTCTTAGAACTCCAAAGACTTTAATGAAGGTATTGATACTTAGGAAAATAAAATGTATTCTTCAAAAAGTTGAGAGAATTAGGAACTTGTACTATTATTTAGATGATTACTTACCCAAACAGTGAGGCAAAAATGAAAAATGTGTACTATCTACATGCATACATTTTTATACATTCGGCTTTGGAAATAAGCTAGAGGAAAATGCTATTGGGTGTGAAAGTTTTGTTTGTAACCAGTTGTGCTTGTCTTGATGTGAAGAGGCTAGCTTTATGTTGAGAAAGAAGTAAGAATAAACAGTGTATGTTTAAGCATTCATAAGAAAAAATTGTTATGTAGTTTTTAAAGACATAAATATAACCAATTGTTCTTACTGCTATAGATGTGAACAGACCAACTCTGCGTTGAGAACGAAGCTTGAATAAAGAGCATATGATTAAGCTTTCATAAAAAAATATTTTTAATGTATTTTTAAAGATGGCAAGGCATTAACCTTGAAGAAGGAACCAGAAGCTTTGCTATTGGGTGTTACTCAGCTAATTAAGTGACTGGAGGCTGATAGTGAGGAGGCAGAAAAAGCTTTGGAGCTGGAAAAACAGCTAGGGAAAAAGCTTAGCGTGAAAATGGATTGCTTGTCACTTTGGAGGCTTCAGCAGCTCCCTGCAGCCATGCAAAAAGGTATTGGTATTTAAATAAGAATATTTGTTATTTTTCAGTCAGTTTATTACCAAGAATAAGAATTATGATATGACTATAGTTGTGCTTACTGTAACACAGGTACAGTATTTGCTCTTTTGAATTTGCTTGAATAAACAGCTGGAAAAAAAAGAAAAGGAAAGTACTATGGAATGTTCAGCATTGTTTTTGACGTAGCAGAAGAGCAGACAAGACACTCTTAAGATGATAATAAATCATCTTTGGGGCAAGAAATGACAAGCTGAAACAGAATTATAAAATAATGCATTTGAGTTAAGCCGTAGATTAAAACACAAGTAAAAAAATAAATTTGTTTTGAGAAAAATTAATGTGATAAATTTTAACAAAATGCTTACGTATTTAGTAGGAATCTACAGAGTAGAACTAAAGAAAAAAACAAGTAAAAAGACTCCAAACCAGCTAGTTAGCAGGTGGGTGTTGTTTTCTGACTCATGGTGAGAAGCAGGTACTATCTGAACCTAGACTTCTAGATAAGTTGTGTAATTTATAATAGTGGGTTTCTGGATGTAAAATCACAGTTAGAAATCAAGTCCATATTCTGGTACACATCATCCTGAGATCTTTGTCAAATACCTCACAATCCAGAGTGTAGTGACAGTGCAGGAGTCCTCCATAACTGTTTACTGATGAGTAAACACTAAGTGAAAATCACTGTATAATGGAGGCAAGCCAGGAGCTGTTTGGTCCTAAATGCTTTTTATTTTTTCTCTCTCTCTGCCCTCCATCCATACCCCTCATGGTCCCCCAGAAGGCAAAATGTCGAATAGTGAACATCCCTAGCAATATATGAGGAAAATGTATGTTTGCTTGCTTGTTTATTCTTTAGCCAATGGCTAACTCTTGACTTGGAAACTAGAAACTTGTGCTTAAGGTGTTACCAGTTTGCAGATTGTTTTCCTTGAAAGAAATTGCCTCTGGAGGACGATTGATGATGAAGCAGAGAAGGAGATTGAATAAAGAATCAGAATTAAAATTCATTGATAGGTCAGAAACTGGTTTCAGGAGAAAATCCTGTGGCAATTGAAAGATCAGTTCTCCAGAAGAACTGCAAGTAGAGAAGGTTGATAGTCCAATCATTCTTCAGCACAGTAGTTCAGGATTTGAGCTGCAGAGATGTTACTTTTTGGTGTACTTACCTAGAGTGGTGAAGCTGTAAAAAGTTTTTGCATATTGCTATACATTCCTGTTGCTTTTAGTTTATTGTTTAGCATTCTTTATAAATATAAAAAATTTGGAATACTGAAATATAATTAATACGCTTTCAGTTTTGTTGATATATGCAGTGATACAGTATTTAAAATTAAAAAAAAAGGACAAAAAGCCATCATGAAGTGTGGCTCTGAAAATTAACCAACTATTCTCCCTTATCTATATCAGTATGATGTTGTATCCTTGGAATAAATTCATACTTCTTAGGATTATAACTTTTCATAGTATAATCTATAAGACAAAAGATATGTTAAAATGGAATTTAAGATAAAGGGAAAAGAACTTCAGGGATGTTATAATTATCCCTAATCTAAATACTACAAACCTAGGAGATTCTTAATTAGGAGTTTGCTTGAACCATTCGAAGTAGACACCGACTCCCTATTTCTTCAAACTTCCCTTGATTTCTTCTATTGCTAACTCCTGCTGCATCTGTGTCCTGTAGTATGTTGAGGTAATTGCAGTGACATAGCCTCTCTTCGGAAATTACCTTCTCTGAAATATAACAAAAATCCAGTGAAAACCACATATTATTAATCTCAAAGTTAGGTATCACTTTGTATGATGTCAAAAAGCCACTTAGTCATATAATGTCTTTTTAAATTTTAGTAGCAATAAAATAATTTTGTGAATTTGTGATTTATGTCTTGTTAGCATGGCAAAATTTATCAGCCGTCAAGGGATTGCACTGAGTATTCCATAGCAACTTCTCAGAGCTAGAGAGCCTTTTTTCTGAGTAAAACGCGCTTCTCTCTCTCAAATTTATGACAAATTTATTCCTCTTGAGACATTTTCTGTTGGTTTTGTTTTGTTTTATTTTCACTTTTCTTATCTGAAAGTCTTACTTTACTTTTCCTAGTTTAATACCAGTAATTTTTCCATACAGAACATTATCTTCTGAGAACACCATCTCTCATAAGTTTGTTTTTTTTTTCTAAGCTAAATGAAATATGTGTTGTCATTCACCAATCAGTGATCTACTTACATATTTTAGGGTAAAGACCTATAGGAAATTTATGCAAGGTCAGAAAAGTAAATGCAGCAAAATGAATTAAGACTGACATACTTCTGTGTTGCAACATGAATATGTTTTGTTTGTTGGCTTTGAGTTTGCACCTTTAGTTTAGCTTTCTTGAAGCTATGTTTAATTCAGATAATGTCCCTGAACTGAAAATAGTTGTATTAAGAGGATGTGGGATTTATACTTGCCCTACTCTTCCTCTGTATCCATATGTCTGTTGCTGGAGACTAGGAAGCTCGGTAGAGCTGTTCTTGTTTTATAATGGCCTCCTCAAGATATGCCTTAAGGCTAGATGTTTTAATTTCCTTTGTAAAAACAAGACCACCCCTTGCTTTGAAGATCTGCTTAAATTACCTACTAAGATTATTAAGCATGAATTTAAAAACAGTTCCACTGCTAATGCAATATTTATACTTTTATAGCTGATGTCTTTCATAACCAATGTCCTCTTTTGGCCTTCATAGTGATTTACAGCAAAATTTTGCAAGTATTATGACAATGTTTTTATTAATCTCACTAGGAATTTATGGTGTCACACAGATACTAACATTTTGTTATGCTAATTACCTTTTTAGCAGAGTATGATCTGTGTGCTCAAGATATCTTGGAGCTACAATGGCATCTCTTGTAAAAGACGTCAGCTGCAACAGATACAAAACCAAATACCTCCAATAGAAACAGACAACAGAAAGATTCTGGAGGATACAGACTTGATGAAGAAACACAGCCATCTGCTGGAAGAAAAGCTGAATCTAGAGGGTGAAGCTGTGAAGGATATGTCGCTGGTTTATGAAAAGGTAAATACAAACCTCAAGCAGATGTTTCTTTTAGAATCTTTTCACTACATATATGGAATGTAATTCTAACTTTGTAAGTTGATTTCATGTGGGATTTTTCACAGAAAAGTAGAAGGCACATATCTGGTATCTGCATAGATTCTTCTCAGGTTTCTTACAGACATCAGTGTTCCAGAATACTGAGATGTTAGAGGCTGTCAAAAAATATTTTAAAGATTTAATTTTTTTTAAGCGCTGATGTACATGTTTACTTATTTGTTGATTGTACTTATTGATAATAATGTTGATAATAATTTTTGTTGACAATAAATACCTAATGTGGATAATGTCAGGCTGAGTTATCAAAGTATATCAAAGTTATAAATACCT
Organism: Pezoporus occidentalis; assembly: GCF_034315485.1. Taxonomy (NCBI): domain Eukaryota; kingdom Metazoa; phylum Chordata; class Aves; order Psittaciformes; family Psittacidae; genus Pezoporus; species Pezoporus occidentalis. Next base: position 13,443,893 of record NW_026915724.1, read on the forward strand.
TAAAATTGAGGTCTAAAAAGCAAGAGATACTGTGTTATTTCAAGTACAGATTTTAGTACTAATTATTATGTTTTCTATATATTTTTGTATAGTAACTTCTAAATACAGACCTAGAGATTAGTACCTTTTTCAAGGTAGTTACAGTCTAAAAATGGTCTTTGGTTGTAAGTGATTCTAAATAAGTATTGTTTATTTTACTTTCTTTTATTTTAAACTCATATTTTGAGGCCTCAACAGTCATGTCAAAATACTTCTAAAATTAAAAAGTTAATTGCCTATCACACAAATAGTATGAGAATAACCATAAGTTAGGTGTGACCTATGAAATAGCTAACAATTTTATCAGTGTTAGGAGATATGTTCAAAATACTGGCTAATTATAATCAAGTTGGGGTTTAGGCATTTAATCCTGTACTCTTTTTTCTTGACAGTGTCTCAGAAGATGATGTATGCAGCTAAAATATTAAGGTGTGCTAAAATACAACTTAGAAAGTAGACAAATTTTATTTTTTTTTTTTTATAAAACCTATTTTAAATACTTTTTTTCCCCACAGATTTTTTTTTAATTTTCCTTTCCAAAAGGTGACACTACTTATTGCAAGAAGATAGATTGGTGTTACTGTAACTTATTTATGTAATCCATTTCAACAACATTTTAATATTTCTAACTGTAAATTAAATTATTTATTCCTTTTATTTTGTTCTAATTTCTATGCTGTTTGTTACCAAGGTTTGTTTTTTCCTCCCATGGCCTTAAAAAAGCAGCTGATCATTAATTTTATTTGCAATTAAAACAATTATTTGATTTTGAATCTCTAGCTTTTGATATCCAGAGAGCTAGTTTGAGCAGTGAGGTGATTATAATAAAGATTATAATAAAGATTATAATATTAGATCAATATTAGATTATAATAAAGTTTTTCTGTCATGCTACTATTTAATATATGTAATATTTTTAAAAAGCAGAGACAATAGAGATGTTCATATCTCTATTTGAGAGTTGCTGGGAACTGAGTGTCCCAATACTATTTGTACCACTGAAAATTGCGTTCATTGTCTGCACTGTCTGAAGCCCCTCTTTACATAGGTGACTTCTCTGGGAGCTGTTTAAGTAATGATTTTGTCAGATTACTGAATGAAATCTCAGTGGCTTCTTTCAACATTATTTCTTTCTTTCTGCTCCAGAGGTCACTGTTTTCCTATGGAAGTAGCCACCTTTTCACAGTAACTTCAAAGTTTTGTAACAGAGTGAAAGACCTCTTGCTAATGTTTTCTTATGCTAGGCAATATTACAACACATCCTGTTGTCTTCACCTAGGATTGTCTGTATTGCAGACAATGCAAAATTTGTTGTTAAGTTGCATGACATCACAAAGTACTACTTCAACGTTAAACTTCAATTATCAAAGTGCAAATAATCAGAGAAATCTTGAAATAACTTTTTATTTTAAACATTACAGACAATTTTTATCTAACATCCTTCAGAAAACTTGTTTTATTTTCTTAGGCATCAAAATTATATAGTGATGTTTGTTGTGAACACACGGAAATTTAAAAGACTATGAAAGTAATTGCTGAAGAATCTGAAAAGAAGATAAAATCTATGTCTGTGGAAACTGAATGTGCTGAGATGCTATTGCATCAATACAAGTAAGAGCTGTTAAGTATGATATTATAATATCCTGTTAGTTTTAATGTTAACAAGGAAATGATAGAATATTGCTTTAAGAAGTAATTATAAATTCTGGTTTAATTATTTATATCAATAAAATTATGCATAAAAGAAGTGTTTGCCTTGTTTGTCCTAGCTTCCATGAGCAGAACCATGACAATAAGGAAGGGGTGATGTCCAAAATTACATCCAAATGGAAAATTTGTGAATCGACTCCTTAAGCATACAATTTTACCTTATATTACTTACTTAGGAATTTTTAATCTGACAGAACTTTTTGCTGTCATTCTTATTGACTGCACAAATTACTTTCATTGAACATCAGCACTTATCATGGTACTGTAGTTATGTTGTAACTTAATTTTTAACTTGCATATTAGACAGAACAATTCAAGTCAACAGCACATGCTTTTGAGCTTATCAAGCCAACAGACTTTCTATATCTTTATTGGATTGCAAGGCAGCTTTTGTATGGCAGTGTCTTATGTTGCAGTTTCCTCACTGTAACCTCTTGCCAGATTATTAACCCTTGAATTATCGAGTAGAGTTATAAATAACTGTAAGCCACCACTAATAGCCAGTCACTGATTAAGTCAACTCTCCTTTGCTGAACATAGAGCCCAAGAATCCGCATGAAGGATAACTATGCCAAAGAACAAGAATACCAAGTACTTTCATGTTTGGTAGAAGGTTGTATTCAATTACGGTTAGTTGCCAGGTTTTGTTTGGCAAAGTAGCAAGCAACACAGTGCCTCTTTTCCCCTTGAGATGAGGAAAGTTTACAGGCATAATTAAAAGACATGAGTAAAACTCTGATTTGTTTCTTTTGTCAGCATGTCTGATTTTTTCCTTTTTTTGATTCTAACCTTTACAGTGAATTTCTTTGTCGTATCATTATTGAGTTCACGATAATTTTGTCACTATATTAGAGGTATTTATGCTAGTTATATTTTATTACCCCCAAGATTAAAAATTCACAGTCAACATGCTGAGTTAGCTAAAGCTTAACTTTTTTCATTTCAGAGCCAAGTTCACAATCTAGAAAGAATATTAGTATATGAAAATTAAAATTGTAGTAAAAAATATAGGTAAACCCCAAGTATTATATTATACAAAACCTGAGACCAGAATTCTTTAATACCAACACGTGTCAAAAGTGAAGTGACACCTGGAAATTACCATATGATTCTCCAATTAAAATCACTAGTGTATCTAAATAAAGGGAGAGGCGTGTGAAGAGTAAAAAATAATTCTTGTTTTTGATGGGTATGAGCCTGTGAATGCAAGCTTCACAACGTCTTCACAATGTTTGGAAATTTAATTATGGCTTAAAGATTGATACAGAGGTGATCTGATCAAATGCTCATTAGCTCCTCCATGGTTTCCAGCTGAGAGAAATCAGACAGCATGGACTGAGATTCTGTAATTGGTTAAGTTCATTGCAAACCTCATGTTGATTTTAATTATGGGAAATAACAGGTCTTGAGTAAGAAGTGTTACCAAAAATTCAATGTGATTAATTGCCGTGTATTCAGATACCCTGCAAATCAGTTTAGAATTTCACTGGCCTATTTAGTGTTCTGTCAAGCAGTCTGAATTACTAGCTGCTGGCCAAGAAGTGTTCACAATGGCTGGAGGTGTTTTTTAGTGTGTAATACCAGAATAAATAATGTTAAATTATATTATTTCACTGTTCTTTCTTTATCTTTTACTCTTCCAGCATATGCCTACTATTAGACTTTGTTCCTTATCAATTCATATTTACAAAGTGTAGTCAGCAGCAATTTATTATTGTCCACCTGCAGGCAAATTCCTGTAGTTTGGGAGTCTAACCCTTAACATGTATACAATGATACATATTGCTGTGTATTGTGATCCTCCTTCACTAGCCTGTATTCTCTGTGACTTTGGATTTTCACTTTGTTCTTTCTTTCTGTCTGTTTTCCAAAGCAAAATCCATTATTTTCAATGTGCTTTCAGAAGACATATGTATTTTATGACTCCTTTTCAATTCTGTGATATACTTTTGTGAAATGCATTTAATGGTAATGCAGGCAGTATTCCAAATTAAGCCATGTCAACGATGATAACAGGGATGACTTACTCTTATTTTTTATTCTAATGCTTTGCATCCTATTTTTTACTTAATCCAACATCTTCTCAGCTTCTTTAGCTGCGATAAATGTTGATTAGACTTTCCAAATGTTTGTGGAAATATGTACATGTCTTTCTTGATTTGATGCAGGTAATTCAGAATTTTAAGGTGCACTTAATCTCTCTGACCTTGTACTTCTTTTGAATTCAGACATTAAGTGGTATGTGCTCCTTTGTTCTCCAGTTACTCAGCTTGTCTTGAAATTTTTCTGCAGTTTCTTAGTTCTTTTTGGCCTTACCTGTTGTAATCACATTATATGCAGGCTTTTAATTTTACTGCTCCTTGCCCTTTCAGATAATTTGTAAAGATATCAAAGCAACAGATAGAGGATTTTGAGATACTATGCTGTTGACCTATTTTTTCAATGAATATTGATAGTTTAATCTTACTTCTGCATTTTTTTCGTTAGTATTAGAATTTTTCATCTTGCATTCTGACTACTTCACTTTTTAATAGTCTTTTATGCAGAATAGTCTTTTATGCATCTGCAGGATGCAGCCCAGAAAGCCAACCATATACTGGGCTGCATCAAAAGGAGCATGACCAGCAGGTCGAAGGAGGTGATCCTGCCCCTCTACTCTGCTCTTGTGAGACCTCACCTGGAGTATTGTGTGCAGTTCTGGTGTCCTCAACATAAAAAGGACATGGAACCGTTGGAACAAGTCCAGAGGAGGGCCACGAGGATGATCAGGGGACTGGAGCACCTCCCGTATGAAGACAGACTGAGGAAGTTGGGGCTGTTCAGCCTGGAGAAGAAAAGGCTGCATGGAGACCTCATAGCAGCCTTCCAGTATCTGAAGGGGGCCTATAGGGATGCTGGGGAGGGACTCTTCATTAGGGACTGCAGTGACAGGACAAGGGGTAATGGGTTCAAACTTAAACAGGGGAAGTTTAGATTGGATATAAGAAGGAAATTCTTTCCTGTTAGGGAAACTGGAATGGGTTGCCCAGGGAGGTTGTGAATGCTCCATCCCTGTCAGTGTTCAAGACCAGGTTGGACGAGGCCTTGGGTGATATGATTTAGTGTGAGGTGTCCCTGCCCATGGCAGGGGGGTTGGAGCTAAATGATCTTAAGGTCCTTTCCAACCCTAACTATTCTATGATTGTATGATTCTATGATTTTGTTCAGTTCCCTGTAGAATTCTGACACTGGGTCACAGACAATGACATAATGCTTAGCAGTTGTAGGGCAGTGTGGGCAGTTTTCATGGGTTTTTTTGGTAGTCTTGGTGGAAATCAAGGTTCTTGGGATTGTTTCATATGCAAGAAAGTGGAGTGTTTTCCTGTAACGTGCCTTTGTTTTGAGGTGCATTAAAATTGCTTTAAAGGAACTCTTTGTATTTTTGAAAAAAGGCATACTGTAAAGAATATCCCTGTGATAACAACAATAGGTAACTAATACTGGAAATTCATTATCTATACTGATAGAAATATACAAAGTACATTTTTTTGTTTCACCTAGTTAATTGGTTTCCTATCCATATCACATGACAGTGGTGTGGACTGTTACACGTCTTGTAACCTGTTTTGTTTGTGTAAATGTGAATTAAACTTAAAATGCTAATGATAGTGGTGTTTTTAGGAATAGCAGCCTTTACAGGAAAACACTGAGTAGAAGACTGTTTTTCTGTCCTTCAGCAGGCCTACTGTTTCTTCCCCCTCAGCCATTTGCTAGACTGGTAATAAGTCATACTTACATTACAGAGGATGTAGACACTTCAGCTGCCATCTGAGGAGGACTAGAATAACATGTGGTATTGACAGGAGTGATAAAGACAGATTTGTTATGGCCCAGACTTGAAAGACTGTTCTGCAGTTGATACTCTTTTCTTTATATTCTGTGCCATCCATGAGAAAAAAGATGAAGATTGCATGAAACGTAAAATACTAGGGCTGAGTAAATCACACAACACAGACTGTTAATTTTACACATACTTGCTGTGGCTGGTAGTAATGTATTTTCCATGAGCTTGTGCACAGAAAGTTGTATCTGACAGGTAATATGAGAAAAAAAATTACAGTCTATGCCTGTTACATGTCTGTCATTAGAATAGTTCCAAGTATCTTTTTTTTTTTTTCCCATGTGTGATAGGACCTAAGAAGATTGAAGTCTTCAAAGTCTTAGGTTTCACACTGAAGTTATATACATTCTGTGACATTTGGAATGTGACTTTGCAAGGTAAATCTTTACTACATCACTAAATGAAATCCTGGAAGCAAATAAGGGAAGAATGTCTATCAAATAATCTTGTAGGAGTGGCTCTTGAATTAGTGATGAAGTCTTTTCATTATTGTTTTTGGTTGTCTTACTGTGTTAAGGTATGCAACGGTTGTTCAGGAGGTCTTTTAGGTTATAATGCAATAGATGTCTCTAAAACTCAACTACTGTTGGTCTTAGTTCTGCTGCAGTGGATTTATTTTGCCATTTAAGGCATGCTTTGGAATATGTTACTGACAAAGATAATTCTCTGGGGAGCGTGAAGGAAACTCCTCTTTTCTGCCTGCTGAAACAATAATAAAAATAATGGTAAAGCACCAAGAGTCATTATAAAACCTGGTGCGCCTTTATCTCTTTTGCCTTTCACCAAATCCATGGCTATAACAAGAGGCCTGTTCACAGCCTAGAATGAGGTCTAACAGCGTATTATAGAAGTGTTTTCATGACTACTGTTGTAGTTAATATTATTCCTTTCAGTAATTATGGCCAATTTTCCTTCTCATAATGCTGATAACTCTGTTACTCAGAGTGAAAGTAAAGTCCTTATCCGCTCCTATGACCTTGCTTACTGTCTGCAAGTTCCTTTAACATGAGGAATTGATGTCAGTAAAAAATTTTCTCTACACATGACATTTGTCCACAAAGTGACAGTGCAGTGGATTAAGTGAAGATGACTCTGAAGTAGATTTAACCACCAGCAGAGAAAGAAGTTCGCTGCTATTTTTTCTTTTTATTAGCATGTGAGGTATGAAACAAAGTCTTACGTTTAGCTATACAGATACCTGTTCAGAGGTCAAATTAGAAGCTGTAATATTGGCAGGCATCTTTAAATCCAAGTAAACTGGTAGTGTGAGTAATTTTGATATCTGACTGAGATTGCATGAGTCTGCCAGGCTAGATATTTTGAAATTCTCTCATGCATACCTGTTCAAGAAATGTAGTAGAGAACCAAAATAAATCTTTACTAATTCAGTTCTGCTTTACATTTTCTTTTATGGAAAGGGACTACCTTGGAGTATTTCCAAATAGATGGATTCACTTTGTGTGTATTTCTATTAGGAATGAGTTAAAGCAGTCTGAATTTATTTGGACCGAATACTGTATGAAGTTAAAAGAAACAGAGAAGAAGATTATAAAGGATGAAAAACACCTTGAGGAGTTAGTGAAGCAAAAAGCAGAAATCCAGGAAGATGCAGAATATTGCAACAGCAAAGTGAGTCTTGAATATTTATAAACAAGCAACTAAATGAGTATCTTTTACTGAAAAGTACATGAATGCCTGAATATTTTGTATGTTTAAGAGTTAAGGTCCTTTGTAAAAGTAAAAATACAAATAGAGATTTTAAAATAAGAAGTGGTAGATTCTGCAGAACTCTCATATTCATTATTTTGTTGTAATATTATTTTTCATCTCTAATTATTAAAAATATAATAAACATCTTATATTCTTTTAATTGACCTGAATATTTTTAGGTTTTGGGTTCATATCTGCTTCATATTTCTTATCTTCTTTAATCATCTGGAAGAAAGTGCAGACAGCATAAGTTTCCTCTTGAATTAGTAGATTTTTTGACCTGAGGTGGCACATGATGCACTTTTACAGCATACATAGTGATACCCTATTTAACTTAAAATTCCCCTGTTTACTGCTATATTTGTTTAGCATTCATTTTGAAATCTTTGGCAGGTTAAAATCTGAACTGGAGTTCCTCACTGTGTCTGACTAGGAGTTTTTGTTAATTATTAGCTTCATATGTGGAACCAGGATTTAGATGACCACAACAGAACTTGTTATTTTTTTATATCTATGTGTATATGTGTGTATGTATACAAGTATAAATAAAGTATGACATCCATTCTCTTGTACATGCCCAGTCCTGCTGTGGTTTGAGCATCTAGATAGCTAGGTCCTGCTAAGGATCCAATGGAATCCAGAATATAGATAGAGTATTTTTGAGAAGCTGGATCTACCAAGCATGCCCAGAATTTAACAAGAATTGTGAAGCACACCCCCAACCAAAGTAAAGATACAGTCAGACACCCATGAATGGGCATCTTCTTGCCTTTTGTTTCCAGCTATTACAATTTCCTTCCCGTTACTGATATCTAGAAAACCACTGTTTTCAAATAGACCCAGTACTTACTTTTTTTTTTATGTTTTCTTTCTGGATGTTTCCAGCTGGGTTTGCTGACACAATAAATTTCAGTAAGTTCTACTTATGTATTAAGATGAACACCAGGGAAAGAGAGAAATACGCAACAGGGGTAAGGTGGAGCATGAAACTGCTCCATTCAGTGACCACCTTTGTTTGCTAAAGGTGAGCCAGAGTTAAGTTTAGCATAAAGCTCATCTGTTATTGCCAATTTCCTTCAGAAACAGCTAACTGGGTATATCTTTAGTGATGGATTTTCAGAAATCTCAAAGTGATTCTTTTGATCATCATAGAAATATTACTGGGATAATGGAGTTACTTTGGAAATCAGGAAAACATTGGGATTATTTTCATTGACTTCAGAGGGGTTTGAATTGGATCCAAATTATAACACGACAGTTGTCATGTACATCAACAAGTTTGAAGACAGAATTAATGTTGTAAACTAGTATATTCCTGCATTTTTTCCCCTGGCTTTTTTATTTCTTGTTTTAAATCATGCTGGTTTTTGAACTTCATACAACTTTGTTTCATACAACTTTGGACCCTGTAAGGACAAGTCGAAAAGTATCTTATGAAATCTGCTCTTCATCAGATTCTTGAGGTAGCAGTAGGAAACTACATGCCATTTAAAGTACCTGTGTTCTAATTCTGTCCTGATCTTTCCACATTTGTACTCTAACATCCTTATCAACCCTTATCCTGCTTGGACTTTTTTGTTGTCTGGTCATATTTGAGTTATACCTTTATCTCTATGGCAATTGTATAGGTAAATTGCCAGGATAGCTGTATTGTTTCAGCCTCTGCAGAGGAAGGAAAGGTGAAGGAAACAAAGTTCATTAGTCTCAATGTGAGCAGGTGTTGCCTTTATCTAGCTAAAGCCACTGCAGATATTTTCCTTTTCCTGAAGGTGCTTGCTTCTCTAACATCCAAATTTTCCCTTGAGATCCAGTGATTTATCCTTGAATCTCTGCATGAATCTGTATCAATATCTTGAGACCTAGAGGAACTAAAGGTATTATGTTTGATTATACCACATACATCGTGTATGAATTAGGAGGCTGTGTGTGCTTACAGATACTGTGAAGTCTAAATATTTTGCAAGGGTACATTGCAAATGACAACATGCATATGAATACTAGAGCATTAAGTATCCCTAATACTCTTTAATAGCCTTCCTTTGAAATTTCTTTTTTAAATATATTGTTTAATTATAAATAAGAAATGCAGGAGATATTTGTATTACTTTACGAAATATTTTCTAGATAGAAGATTTGAATAATAAAATGGCTGCCCAAGGAGATGAACTTGTAAAAATATCAGACGCTTCTTCTGAAGTAGTTAAAGCTGTGGAAGAATTAGTAAGTTCATTATTCTTTTTGTATAAATGAGATAACAAGGCTTGCATATTTGTATCTTCTGTGTTGGCCTGAAATAATTTGAACTTGTTTTAAAGATTTCGTAATATTTTCATGTTCATTAGAAATCCACTGAGGAAAGGGATCTACTGGATATAAAGCAAAATGTTCTCAATATTAATGAAGCTTTGGACGGTTTGAAATGTGAAAATGAAGAACTTGAGAGAGAAAAGATAGAGTTATCACAAATAATTGGAAATAAGTAATGCCTGATATATAAATACAGAAAGCAAGCTTTATTTTTTCACTGAAAACATGCTTATGAAAGTGAAACTTTCATTTATTTTAAGTCTATAATTAAGCATTTCAAGGATTTCGAATAACCTCAGGCTGAAATTTATCATCTAACTTTTCTGAATTTCACTTGAAAGAAAATAATTAAAATTCTATAAAAGACAAAATACATACATTGACAATTAAAATAAAACACACCCCCAAAATTCCATACAATAAGTGTGGGGAAAGGGAGGGTGTAAAAAGATGACATGATGACATATTAAAAGTGCTTAATTAGGGAGAACTTCATGTGTCATGAAGTATGTGATTTTTAAGCGTTCTACATGTCAAATTTGCAGTGTTTTAACGGTCCTTTATATTGAAGGACTGTGTAAAACAGTAATTATCTGTGCCGCACTGTGCGCGGAGGGACAGCTCAGGGTGATTTGGTTGCCCTCTTTTCAGGGGTAAGAGCCGGTGGTAAGCACCAGTGGTGTAGTGGTATCATGCAAGATTCCCATTCTTGCGACCCGGGTTCGATTCCCGGCTGGTGCAGGAGTGATTATAGCGGCCTGCTTTTTAAGTTATCAAGTTACTCGGAGGTGCAGCTGATAGACTTTTGCAGACATGATTGCTGTTCTTTCATGTTGAGCTCAGTTTGTTAGTGCTATTACAGGTTTTTGCAATATCTTTGAAAAATAATAGAATCATGCAATAGACCTATTTGCTTATGAATTTAAGGTAAGGTAAATTATGTTTCCTTCATTTAACAAAGACAATTACAGTCTATATTAAAGTAAGGGAAATATTCTGGCCACTGATTCAGCTAAGAAAATGTGTGAACAGTGCCAGCCTGTTGTGGGTTTGCAGATTAATTATCGGAAGCAGTGCTCTATATCCTGTGAAGAACCTTACAGTACCGTTTAGATTTATCATTCCAATTCAGCAGGTACTCAGTGGTAATAATAATTCTTCAGTAATCCCATCCTTCTACAAAGAAAAGTTCCCTTGAAGAATACTGTTTCAATGATACAAAGATTATATTCTGTCAGTCAAAGCAATATCAGTGTTTACCTGTAGGTTTTCTGTATTTGATTCAGTTTGGTTTTTGCTGTGTAATCTAACCAAATTATATTTTGTTTACTTCCATTAAAAGTCTTTTTGTATATAAATAAACTGGTTTATATGATATAAGAATTCCACAAATAGCAAAATACTTAGGAATTATTTTATTCAGCTATATGACTAACCTGTACCACTACACTGATATGAAGTACCCTAGACATTGTCATTTATTATAAAATAGATTAGAAGATCTTTGCCCAATTTCAACACTTACAGATAAAAGGGCTGTTCTTACCACTTTCTTCTCATCCAAAATTGGTAGTTTTATACTGTGTTTTGGAAGGGGGACCCAAGAAAGCTGTTTGGTATTCAAGGATCACCTTCTTCAAGCTCAAGAGCAGTCCATTCCAATGAGTAGGAAGTCAGGAAAAATGCCAGGATGCTTGCATGGATGAACAAGGAGCTACTAGCAAAACTCAGACATAAAAAGGAAGCATAAAGAGGGTGGAAGCAGGGACAGGTAACTTAGGAGGAATACAGAGACACTTAGATGCAGAGATGGAATTAAGAAGGCCAAAGCTCAAATGGAATTGACCTGGCAAGAGATATCAAAAGCAACGAAAAGGGCTTCTGTAAGTCCATCGATCACAAAAGGAAGACTATAGACAATGTGAGCCCGTTGCTGAATAAGGCATAGAACCTGATGACACAGGACATGGAAAAGGATCAAGTACTGAATACCTTCTTTACTTAAGTCTTTATTAGCAAGGGCCAGTCTTCAGGAATCCCAGGTCCCAGGGATGGGGAGGAAAGGCTGGAAGACGGAAGCCATACTGTTTGTGGAAGAGGGTCAGGTCAGGGAATACTTAACCAAACTGGATATACATAAGTCTATGGGCCTTGATGGGATGCAGCCACAGGTACTGAGGGACCTGGCAGATGTCATTGTGAGGTCACTCTCTATAACTGAGTGACTAGGAGAAGTGTCTGAGAACTGGAGGAAAGTAAATGTCACTTCCATGTTCAAGAAGGGCAAGAAGGAGGACCCAAGGAACTGCAGGCTAGTCAGCATCACCTCAGTCCCTGGGAAGGTGATGGAGAAGATAATCCTAGAAACCATTTTCCAGGCACATTTCACAAGGACAAGAAAGTCATTTGGTTTGTCAGCATGGATTCACCAAAGGGACTTCATGCTTGACCTGGCTGATACCTTCTATGGTGAAATGACTGGCCTGATAGGCAAGGGGAGAGCACTGTATATTGTCTACCTGGACTTCAGTAAGACTTATGACACTGTCTACCATTAAGATCCTCATAGATAAGCAGTTGATGTATGGGCTGGATGAGCTGACAGTAGAGTGTAGTGAAAACTGCCTCAATGGCCAAGGCCAAAGGGTGGTGCTCAGTGGCACAAAGTCAAGCTGGAGGCCAGTAACTAGAAGTGTACCCCAGGGATCCAGTCCTGTTTAATTTCATTGATGGTCACTGATCATTCAGATGATGGGGCAGAGTGTACCCGCAGTAAGTTTGCTGATGATACCAAACTGGGAGGAGTGGCTGATACACTGGAGGACCATGCTGCTATCCAGAGAGACCTCAACAGGCTGCAGAAATGGGGTGAAAGGCACCTCATGAAGTTCAACAAGGAGGCGTGCAAAGTTCTGCACCTGGGGAAGAACAACTCCATGCATCAGTACCTGCTGTGAGCCACCCAGCTGGAAAGCAGCTTGTCAGAAAAGGCCTTGGAGGTCCTGGTGGACATCAAGTTGAACATGAGCCAGCAATATGGCACTGCTGCAAAGAAGGCAGATGGCGTCCTAGGTTGCATTAGGAACAATGTTGCCAGCAGGTCAAAAGAGGTGATTCTTCCCCTCTACTCAGTACTGGCGAGGCCACACCTGGAGTACTGGGCTCCCTAGTGCAATAGAAACATGGATGTACTGAAGAGAGTCCAACAAAGGGTGATGAAGATGATGAAGGGACTGGAGCATCTGTCACATGAGGGAAGTCTGAGAGAGCTGTAACTAGTCAGCCTGGAAAATAGAGGGGGCAGGGAAGGTCTTATTAATGTATATAAATTCTATGTATATCTACATTCTGTGATTCTATGACTCTATAAATAGTGAAAGAAAGGTGCAAAGGGGATGGAGCCATGTTCTCTTAAGTGGTGTCCACTAACAGGACCAGAGGCAATAGGCAAACAACAAAACATGGGAGGTTCTGTATGAGCATCAGGAAACACTTTTTCTCTGTGAAGGTGACAGAGCACTGACAAGTTGCTGATGTAGGCTGTAGATTGTTCATCCTTGGAGATACTCAAAAGACATCTGGATATGGTCCTGGGCAACTGTCTGTAGGTGACCTTGCTTGAGCACGGTAGTTGGACCAGATGACCTCCAGAAGTTCCTTCCAACCTCAGCCATTCTGTGACTCTATGATGCAGGTTAACAGTATAGATATACAGCAAAACAAAAAAGTTGTTTAATATATCAGCTGTCTGCCTTAGACTCATGAATAGAGACTAATGTTTTGAGGTAGAACCTGGTGTGTTCAGCATAAAATAGCAGGCTAATAAAATATTGCTTTTGATTTTAAAGTGGTTTAGCTTTACCTATTCAAAAATGGGGTTTAATTTTATTTTAATCAATATACTTTATACAATGAAATGTAATGTTGTCCATTTTGTTTCAACAGTTAAATAAGAAAGAAAGAACAAGTCAAAAATCGAAACTATCTGCAAAAACATAAGAAAGACTGAACAGCAACTAGAAAGACTAAATGAAGGTGTCTCTAATGCTGAATTGTCCTACAGTGAAACAAAAAAAAAGTATAAGGAACTAAAAAAAAAAACAAAATTGCAGAAGAAATCTCTTTCAAGGTATATTTTTAATTAAATTCATTTTTTAGAGTGAAAGAATTGAAATTAACGATCTCTGTATCAGAGAATTATTGGGCAAACAACCTAATATAAAAAAAAAATAATTTATAACATATGATTTTAACTGTGCATTTTAAAACACTTGAGAAGTAATGAATAACAGTATTCTCCAGAATAGAAAACGAATTGCCTAGTAAATGGTCACAGATAATGGCAGGTCACAGGTCACAATAAAGGACAGGGAGTGAGGCAGGGATGTCTCATTCCCAGGAAATTAATTAAGGAGTTGTGCGTACAATACTTTATCATTCAGGAGTCCAGGGAGACTGAATCACCCAGACATCTCTTCTCCACATACTTTTTAAATCCTTCAGAAAACTAATGAATTTTCAAGCACTACTTCCCAGTGATTCTGATTCCTCTCCTATGCATCAAAATTTCCATGTGTCAGCTAAATATTTTTTTCATTATAAATCATATCATGAGTTTGCTTCTTAGCGGCTTGCAGGTTTTATTTGCTTTGGAATTTGGGCTTTTGCCCCCTATCATCCTGTTTTCTAAGTGATTCGTGTTAAGTCTGTCTTTAAGTGTTTCTGATCTTCTGTTGGCTTTACATTGTGTCTAGCAGGCTTCTTATCAGATGTGTTTGGAAAAGGACTTGATTTATGTCCTGTGCAGGATTTTCCAGACCTCTTATTTAGTTTGCCTGATAGTATTTTTAGATTTCAATATGCAAAATTCAGGATCTTTTCTCTCTTGTTTTTTTTTTTAGATATAATTTCAACTTTTTATCTTGATGTTAATAGCTTCTCTTCTGTTTAGTGCTGTTGATTTTCTTTTCGATATTTCCAAAGTATCTGTCAAAACTTGGCTTGCATGTACTTTGTGCCTCCAATATGACACCTGTAAGTAATTTCCCTCTAGCTTGCAAGTGTTTTGGTTTTTTAGCTGTACCTCATAAAGTTTTTAAAAAAATCCTCTCATTTTTATAAAAAATCTTTTTTTTTAATTTGACTACATTTTAAAATTACTACATTTTTACATTTGACTACATACACTTTTTTGTGGCTTTGTTGTTTCTTAAGCTTTCTTCTCAAGTCATAGCTAGTGTTAACATCCCAGGCATGTAGTCAGTCAGAAATGTACCTCAAAGCCATGCATTTATGGTTAGAGATGGAATTTCATTCTGAAGGTATTCTGATTCACTTGTTGGTAGAACTTAACTTCTACATGCAGCCATTACTGGTGGTCCTGTCTTCAAAGATGAAATGATTGCTTTCTAGCACCACTCAAGTTGATTGAGTGCCTTTATTAAGCAATACCTGCATTACTACCACTTCCAAAATAACCATTCTGTCAACAGTTTTAAGTTACCATTGCTATATTGGGTCTTAGTTACCATAAATTAGCAAAAGCATTGCATTTGTAATGATTTAAAGCGTACATACTCACATGAAGACATACACAGGGACTGTGAGCAGGTTCACAGAAGGTAAAATATTTCTCTACCTAAGCAACAGCTGAATACTGATGAATTTTGAATACGATCATATAAATGAAGGTGCAATTTATAGTTGAATGCCTGGTCTTCGCTGATATTCTGTGATTTGCTGATATTTCTGATTTGCTGATATTCTGTGAGAGCAATTACCCCCTGGTGTGTCTGAAAAACATGTCTGTCTGTAGCCACCAGTTAAACTGTACCCTTGGGTTACTGAATAGACTGAAAAATATATTTGTGCAATCTCCAAGTGTTAACATTAGTCATTCAAAATGCTGCTGCATTTTGGAGAGGAGTCCAGATGCCACGGTTTGCCTAATAGACTCAGGATTTGGACTGAGTTACACTATATGCATATGTGGGTAAGGAGATGTGAGGGCGGGGGCAGGGCCATGGACATAAGTCGTTGCTTGGAATTATCCTTGGAGCCAGCGTATAAACTTTTGTTTGAAAAAAAGGCTGTTACTCACTGATTATAGGGTGTCTTTTCCACATGAACATTGATCTCCATTACTTCTATTTCCTTGAAGTTCTTAATAATCTTTGGGATTTGCAGTTTGAGAATATATGGGGATGTCTGGCACCTGTTTTTGTATTTTCTTATGTATGTGGCATCTGGGAGATGTTCATGACCTTGTTATACAGAAACCTCCTCCTCCAAGTGCTGATGGCATATGCATTTCCAAAGATCAGATATGGATGTGAATAAATGTGTTTCGATATTAGCGTTGATTGAGTCAATTTCTTACTTTGTTTTTGGCCATATTGTGCCTAGTTTTGCTTAAATAATTGGTTTTCTGTTCCCTAAATTCAATTAAAAAAGAAAGAGCTCCAATTACAGTTTGAATTAAATTGTAATAAGGTACAGTTATGATGGTCTGCTAATCTGACACACGTTCAGATTATGTGTTTATCAAAAATTTGCAAGTTGCAAACTATAATAATGTAATACATGACTGTTATCCTAGAAGTGAGATGAGCAGGATGGTCATATAAGGAAAGGCTAAAACATCTTCATTTTTCTACTTGAAATTGCAAAAGAAGTCTATCATGTAAAATATAGAAGGCACTAAGATTTTAAAACTTTGGACATTTGATGTTCAATATCCATTCAGGTAAGCCAGGACAGCTTCTCAATGTATTTAATTATTTTACACTACCAAGAATAAATCACATTAAATCTAGAAAAGTAATAAACTTTTACTTTTAAATTATAGTATGGTCTATATTTATTTACCTCGTGTTCCTGAGACTCTTCCTTTTTAAGTATAGTTTTGTACTTGAAAAAAAATCGTAAAGCTATGCTCCTCTTTATTGTGATGTTAGTGTTAAATTTCTATTGCTGTTGTCTATTAACTTGTTTTCTTATGTTTTTTTCCCCTAAGAAATTCAAGCTCAAAAAGGAGTTTGGAAAGCAATCCAGGTAAACATGACTGTAACCATTTTACTTGTCTCAATTCTTCTATCTATTTCTTTCCCTTGCTACCATGAATTAACTTTGAGTACCCTGTGACTAGCTGACGTAGAAGGCTAATGAGTTTTGCTAAGTAACAACCCCTGATGTTTAACAATTAGGAAAATTTAAATACTTATGAAAACATGAAACACTTTATTTGTATCCCAGTTATTCACAATTTTTTTCCAGTTTGCTGTATAAGATAAAAACCCTTTAGTAATAATCAGTATATACTACATTATCATTTGAATTTGTGTTTCTTCAGTTTCTGTAGAAACTGCAATTAGACCCTTACCATATTACCACTGCAATACATTGATAAGTGCATATGTAAAATAGCACTTATTTTCTTCTGATGTGAAACTGCTAAATTCACACGTCACACTTTGGTGTTCCTTTTATGATTGTGAAATGTAGCTCTTCTAGATTTCAGTGATGCTTTTCAGCCATCCTCAGGTAAATGTTGCTATTTCTTCAGCTTCTCTGACTGAAATTCCAAGTTTGGCATCACCAAAACAAATATTCTACCTATATCCATCCTTTGGCAGAAGGATACCATCAGTTGTCTTCTGCAAGATCAGGGATAATAGTCATATTCAAACTGTTGTAATAACTACAAGGTCTTAAAGCCTCAAGCACTGAGTAGAAGATCCAGGACTATTTTCTGAAGAAGTCCGTGATCCCTGCATTCGGTGTCACCAGCTAGACATAGGAGGTCTTTAAGTGAGGTTGTTAGAACCAAACTCTGGCTTCTGTCTATGCAGCAACTTTCTGGATGTTGCTCCTTCAGTCTCAGTGATGCCAGAAAATCAAAGTCAATGTTTCCTTCAAAGTTTCAGTCCAATAACACAGAAACCTTTAACATACAAAAAACCTGGTGTGGTGGGGTTGACCCTGGCTGGATGCCAGGTGCCCACTGAAGCTGCTCTATTATTCCCCTCCTTACCTGGATAGGAGAGAGAAAATACAATGAAAGGCTTATGGGTCAAGATAAGGACAGTGAGAGATCACTTGCCAATTACTGTCACAGGCAAAACAGACTTGACTTGGGGAAATAAGTTTAATTTATTGCCAATCAAATCAGAGTAGGAAAATGAGAAATAAAACCAAATCTTAGAAACACCTTCCTGCCACCCCTCCCTTCTTCTTGGGCTCGACTTTGAATTTTCTCTATCTCCTTCCCATCCCACCGCAGCAGCACAGGGGTATGAGGGACGAGGACTTCAGTCAGTTTATCACACACTGTGTCTGCTGCTCCTTCCTCCTCAAGGGGAGGATATAGCCAGAACTGCAGGGAGGCATTGCAGTCTTTTACTGCAAGTCCTTGAGTCAGAAACCACCTCTGGCTCCTTCTGCAGTGGTCTTAGATAAGAGAGATTTACTCCAAGAGCTGTCAAAGGCTGTTTTTCTTCAGAATTGAATGATCGATTTACTGTGATGACTAGAAGTCCTTCTGAAATTTTTTGCTCCTTTCTGTTTGAGAGAGAATTCTGAACCATTTTTATTTGCTTCACAATCCCCATTTTACTTCCGTTAAGCTTGTTCTCTTCCATTCTGTCACTTTGAGCTGTTCAATAGCAGAATCTAGTATCTACGTACCCCATTTCTAGAAAGACAAGCCTTAAGAGACATCTTGCAGTTCCTGTTCATCCCAGACATTAGCAGAAAGTGTTGAATGTTCCACTTCTAAGCCAGGTGGTGCACAAGTTCTCTATCACATGTATTTGTGGTTGATGCAAAAATTCCCTCTGATTCTCAGGCTTTGCTGCAGAGAAGGCTGGAGGAGCACGGCTGGGCCTGACTCTAGCATGACTGCCACAGCATGATGGGATTGATTTGGTACTTCCAAACCTCTTTGTCCCTATTTGGTATTCAGTACTGATCTTTTTTGATTATTTCTTGAAACTAAAAAGCTTCTTTCTTTGTCTTGTTTCTTGGCAAAGAACTTCAGTGGCACTTCTAACCCACTCTTTTTACAGGCAGAAACAAAAGAACACACAAAAGAACACTAAAGGTAAGTCAATTTTGTGCTCAGAATTGCTTTTTCATTGTAATTCATGTTTTTTTTCAAGATAAGGAGGTTCTTGAACGCACCTTAGACTTCTTTTAAGGTGGTTTTAAAGTTCTGTTTCAACTAAAGCTATTTTTATCATTTTTCTTCCAAAGCCTCATTTCTATGGGTTAGATCACCTTCATATCCTTGCTGTCAAGAGTTTTTTTCTTGACAAAACTTATGATGACGTCAAAGGATGTTTCAAGTGCAAAAGCTATCATTAACTAGCTACTGCCAAAGTGTATAGCAGTTTAGATGAGATTCTGTACTGAGACAGCCAAATGGAATCACCTAATGCCATCTGGGTATAAAGTAACAGAGATCCAGAAATGTTAGTGGTTTTCTGTGAAGCCTGTCCATTCTGCCTACTAACCATAACATCACATGGAACGTTATCTGTAACTTAACCTAATAGTGTGCCATTCTACAGGAATTCAGAAATTATGCTGCATTTCCTATTTGAAATACTCCTGGTAAGGATAACTATTTTTGTAGACTATGATTCAAAACAAGAAAAATGATGTATTTACCACCTAGCATAGTACTTTGAAAAGGGTAATTCACATGTATGTCTTTCCCTCTTCCCCCTAATCTTCATAGCTTATTCCACTCTGTTTCTACAGCTGAAAGGTACTCAAAATGTTGCCATCTGTGTACCACTTCAAATATCCATGGACCTTGTGCATGTGTGTCTCAGTATCAGATATTGTGCATTCTCTTTGCTACACAGATGAATAATTATTTAATTTCAAGTGATGGTGAATTTTGGATGTTAGAAATTGTAAATGTATGTAAGACCTGACCGTTCTGAAGAACACAGCTGATGATAGTGCATGATATTTATCTGTCTTTCTTTATTTCTTTTGGTTGAGGGGAGATGTTTGGACTGGGTGTATGCTGGATCTTGTATTTCCCAACCTTGAAGAGTGTTCATTTGTTTTGCAAAGGTTGTTCTATTTCACTCTTCAGTGTTTCCCTTCTCTTTTTTTCATTCAATTAAAAAAAAAAAAAAGAAACAAATAATTAGGAACATGCCTAAAGTGATTATGTTTCCCATCAGAAAAGATTTTCAATTTTAATATTTGGAATTTTAATTTCTTTTTTATGGGCTTTTTTTCTGCTATTTGTTTAAATAGTACTGTAAATCCATTGTCTGCTTCAATGTCATTTTTTCATTTCCTAATTTTTCTTGCTGATTTCTCTGCTATGTTCATGTTAGCTAGCTATTTGGCATTTTGTATTCATGGGCTTCTGATATATGTCAATTTAATGGTCAGCTTTTCCTTTATTTTGAAGACATTTTTTATCACCTTTAATCAACTTTTGTTCTATTCTTGGGGTTTACTTAAGGGTATAAATGTTCTTTCAGATTTGAATTTTTTCATGTTCTACTTTTGAAATGCTGAAAGCTAATTCTACATGTATTTTAATAAACAGGACAGGATTAAATCGGTATATGATGAGCTAGAGGAAAAGCAAAAAGAGAAACTCAAGAAAATAAAGGAAGATATGAAGAAGATAGAAGAGATTGATGGTCAAGTAGCTGCTGTAGAAGAAAAACAAAAGAAAAAAAGATATATCTGAAGACAAGCATGAGGTAAAGGTAGTAGATTCTGGACCACTCACTAGCATAATTTTTTTCATTATTAGAAAAAAATACAAGAGGAAACAGGAATCCATAGCTCAGAAGAGTTGGATTTTGCAGCTGCGCACTTGTGCTGTGATACCAGATAACAAAAGACAACATAATTCCAGCCTTATTTTGACCTTTCTTACTTCCTGTATTAGAAAAATCTTTCTGTTTCTTTTGACTCCTGTGATCTGTTTTCTTGCAAAAAGGAAGACTGTTTCTTTTATACTTTGCTTACTTATAAGCTTAAGAGAACAACTAGTATATAAACCCCCAGCCATGGCATGGTGGGGACCTTCTTCACTTCCCTACATTGTGGATGTATGGATGATATTGATAAAAAATGTTTTTCCTTTCTGTCATGAAAGGTCTGTTTTGTATAATAAGAAAAAGAAATAGAAGTTTCTTGTGTTAAAAACAGTCCCATAACCTACTTGAACTGACTTAATTAAATACACTCTTCTGAGCCTCTCTTTTGCTGCTAGTAGAGCATTCATGTTGTTACAGTATGACACGTTTTAGTTCTCCCCGGTATCATCTTAAAAGTATGACCAAAAAGCAATTTTCCTCCAGCTGTAAAGTGATGGCTTTGTACCCTATTCCCACATTTACAGGGTATACTAGTGGTGTTAACCTTCCCTGAGTTTGAAACTTTGGGGATTTTTTTTCTGAAAAATAATCTTCTCAAAAGAGTAATAGGAATACAAACTAAACTTGTATGACTGAGAAATATTTCTTTCATTATTAAAGTTTCCTCTTTTAGCTCTGCTGATCTTTGAGGTGTTTGAATGTTTCGCTTATGTGGAGAGCTACAACAGTGGCAATAGAAGACAGAGGGAAAAGTTGACAATATTTCCTAACTAAATTACTGTTTGAAAACAAGGTATTACAATGATAAATGGTTTTGGAATATACCTGGCAGTATGTAGATCAGCTGACTAGTAGTCCTACAAACATGAGACCTTAGGTAGGTAAACAATCATCTCCTTAAGCAATGCCGACAGTTGCATGTCTCTCTAACATGTCAACATCTGTAGAAACAGACCTTATTGTTCTCAAATGATATGGGAATCTTCGAAATCTCAACCATAGTTTAGTGCAAGATGCAATGTCTATCCGCTATACTGAAGCAAAACCCTCAAAGAGAACCATTTCGTCTTTCTTTGCAGAACTCTTTGGGATGTAATTTTTCATGGGTGGGTGTGGGTGTGTGTTTCCTTCTTCTTCTTCTTCTTCTTCTTCTTCTTCTTCTTCTTCTTCTTCTTCTTCTTCTTCTTCTTCTTCTTCTTCTTCTTCTTCTTCTTCTTCTTTCTTCTTCTTTCTTCTTCCTTCTTCTTCCTTCTTCTTTCTTCTTCTTTCTTCTTCTTCTTCTTTCTTTTTCTTTCTTCTTCCTTCTTCTTCCTTCTTCTTCTTCTTCTTCTTCTTCTTCTTCTTCCTTCTTCTTCCTTCTTCTTCCTTCTTCTTTCTTCTTCTTCCTTCTTCTTTCTTCTTCTTTCTTCTTCTTTCTTCTTCTTTCTTCTTCCTTCTTCTTCCTTCTTCTTCCTTCTTCTTCCTTCTTCTTCTTTCTCTTTCTTCTTCTTTCTTCTTCTTCTTTCTTCTTCTTTCTTCTTCTTTCTTCTTTCTTCTTCTTCCTATTATTCTTTAATTAAGAGCATTTCCATACCTTCACTTTATCCTTTTTTGTATGTCTTTTTCTTGAGCAGGTTCTTGTTACTTTTCTTTTTTGGGGAGGAAATGACTCTGAAAATGACTGGAAACCTGGGGAAAATTTAAATTGTTTTCTGTCTTTTATTACAAGTTAAACAGAGTTTGGCTTTCACACTGCTAATTGTCCAACCAGCAACACTGAGACTGGGGCCTGGCCTTCTATCATTACACTTAAATTAAGCCTTGTGTACTGCTCAAAGCCTTTGTTCTCTATTTCACTATGAAATATGTGCAAATCCTGGCAGACAAGTCCTTCCAAATGTGAGCTGCCACACAGTGTATGAATAGGTGGGCATGCATTGTTCACTGATACAAGCAGCTTTACAGTCTGGGGAAGTTTTGAAGCTTCCCTCCTTTTCTGTTTTATGGCAAAGGAAATAAGTATCTTAAGGATGAGGGCTGAAAATACAGTAATCATTGTGAAAGAAGTAATTGTTAAGTGTTTAAAAGAGGAGGGCATTTTTGCTAGACCTTAATGCCAGAAAAGGAAGAGCAAAATGCCTTCATTTTTGTTTCCAAATCAATAGGAAACAAAACTAACTGTTGATGGCTTGTGTCCAGAATTAAGTCAAGGAGTTTTCAATAAGCCATATACTTGTTATGGAACAATTCTTACAATCAAGTAAGATCAACAACTTTGAGCCTATTCAGTTTAGACATAGGATTTTTTATTTTCACTCAAAACCCAGATAAAAGAATTTCTGCTGCCTCAGTGAAAAGAAGTTTTTGTTGCAGAATCAGTCTTTAGGTTCATTGTTCTGCTATTTGACAACTAGTAAGTAGCTTGTCATGGGAGATGATGTCTTCTCCAGTTTTTTAATGCTGGAGAAGGGCTGTATTTTCTGGAGAATGCTGGACTTGAAGGGCTCATGATGTAGTATGCATGTAGCAGTACTTCCCCATTTTTGGAGGAGAGATGGAGGATGTTGAATAAATTGAGTTCAGATAATGGATTATCTGATAGTTTATTTTTGATGCAGGTTTAATACGTCAAAATGAAAAATTAAAAAAAAAAAAAAAGATTCCTCTACCAGCTAATAGTATTTTCAAAACAACACATTAATGGCAGTGACTAATGTTGTTATCCCTTCCCCAACTAAAACTAAGTAGAAACAATGTGACAAAGATCACATCATTAGTTTCCTGGAAATCTAGGGAGGTGTGGTGTAAGTTATACATCATGGCCTATAGCTGTGTATTCACTTCTCTTTTAACAGCTTGGAAACAGAGTTTCCATGAACAGATTCCTGTGTGAATGATATGCAAAAGATATTCTAACTTCAAGGAAGAACTTTCTCATTGATTAAAAGTTTAAATTATACCTTTGGAATGGTAATATTAATGCCTATTTTAATAATCTTTGTTATATAGTGTGACTGGAATTTTAGACTTCGGATAATGTAACTATTATACCATTTATATAAGCATATTTAGTAAAGTTTACCTTGTTACATGTATTAATAATTATTATATAATAATTGGTGCTCACACTAATGATGCAAAAAAAGTTACTGCCATAGTCAAGAACTTTACCTTGAGGTGCTAATTGTTTCTTTCTTCTTCTTCTTCTTGTTATCTGTCCTTAGCTATATTTTTCAGGAGTTAGTGATAATGAGTTATAAACATTTATTTTTCCCTTTATACAAACTCCATGGAAGCTATTCCAAATATGTATTTTGATTTCAGAACTTTATTTGTACCTTCCTTGGCAGAAAGAAAGTAAAGAAACATGGGGAGCAGAGTAAGACTTTTTTTTTTTCTGCTGTATTATGGTAAACATTGTATGAAGTAGCAGAGATATTTTATATTTTACATGTGCATTTTTTCATTCAAAGCAGAGAGTACAGAAACCCACATAACAGAAAAATGGGTATGGAAAGGAAAAGGTAACTGTTTAATATTTAGTAACTAATATATTTTCTTGTTTCTGTAGAATGTGGGACAATAACTTTTGAATACTAGCATGTCTATTTATTCGTAAACTCTCCATAAGCTCTCCTATTTGAATCAGAGAATACAAGAGCTAGATAAGCAGCAGGAGCAAACTGAAAGAAAAAAGAACTATTATGCAGCAACTATTAAGTGATACACAGGTGAATAATTTAATGCTTGTATGGCTTTTTTTAAGTATGTTTAATCTCAAAGGTTAGGCTGTCATTTCTACACAGTTGCCTTGGAACTATGTACATACATATATTGTATGTACTATTTTCTGTCTCTTGCTCAAACTAACCTATGAGGTCCATAGCCTTGAGACAGTGTAAAATACAAAGCAGAATTGATATTGGGGTCATTGAGGAGTCCTTTGCTTTCTTCATTTTCTACACTGATTCAGATTGCTTAAGGGGCTTTAGAAATGCAATGGAGAAAATCAATAAAGGACAAAAAAGGTTCTAGTATAATAGGAAGTGCTTGCTGATTGCATGTTTGCTCAGCAGATGGCATCTTTTTGTAAATGATGGCTTATATATGCTGTATCAGTTACTAAACTCTATAATCCACCAAAGGGAATTACTGAATTTCAATACTGAACCCTGTGCTTTATATAAACATGGTTATAAGCGTTAGAAGAAACAAATATTTTCTTTCTAAGATTCAGTTAATTTTTATTATTCTTTCACTTGCATATTGTATAAACTTAAGCTAGGTATTATGGCATTGAAGATGAGTCATATAGATTAAAAAAATGAAAGAAATGTTTTCATATTGTTCAGAGTAGCTTTTATGAGCCCAGTAATCTCTATTGAGATTTACACATATAACAGAATCTTAAATTAAGCTTTGGGAAACTCATTGATACAGACAGGTTTGGCAGGAAAGACAGTTTTTATATCCCTTTCTCTTAAAGATTGTTCTCTACCAAACTGCAGGTTACCAGTAGATCTTAGAACATGTGAAAATGACTGATGAGTACATCATAATCAGTAATTCTACAGTGTTTTTCAGTGCATTTATTTCCTGTAATTTTCATTATTATTTTAAATGCTACCTTTCCTAGTAACTAAATAACTCTATCCATTAGTTACTTGAGCAATATTTGATTTGGTGTTCTGGAGGAGTACTAGAGGAGTGTTCTGGTTAAGTGAAATAACACAGCATACAAAGCCTATTTTATGAGATACTTAGAGCTCTGAACTGGTAACAACACCTGGATGCATTAAATGCTGTGTTCTTAGAGCTTAATGCAGTTCCTTGATCATAACAATTGACATTTTGTAAAAGGGGGGCTTTATAAAATGGGCTGTCTTATTTTTAATAATTACTCATCTTTTCTAGCTGTGTAAGGTCACACTACATGATTCTGTTAATCATGATTTTTTTTAAGGAGAAGTTATGTAAACTTATATTCAGACATTTTAGTGCTGTCACATGACATTGTGCCCTGGGTTCAGCAATAGCAGTCAATTTTATCCTTCTTGGTATCTGGTGCAGTGCTGTGTTTTGACTTCCAGCCTGGAAACAGTGCTGGTGATACCGATGTTTTCGGTTGTTGCTGAGTGATGTTTACCCTGACCAAGGACTTTGTGAGGCTCATGCTCTGTCAGGGAGGAGGGGAAGCCATGAGGAAGCAGAGACGGGATGCCTGACCCAGGCTAGCCAAGGAAGTATTCCATACCACAGCACATCATGCCCAGGATATAACGGAGAGTTACCCGGAAGGGCTGGTAGACTGCAGGGTTGGAGGAGGTATTGGTCGGTGCCTGGTTGGGCTGGGGGGGGGCGAGTTATCAGTTGGCTGGTGGTGAGGTGATGTATTCTCTTCCCTTGTTATTTCCTTTATCATTATTATCATTGGTGGTAGCAGTAGTGATTTGTGTTATACCTGAGTTACTAAACTGTTCTTATCTCAACCTGTGGGAGTTGCATTCTTTTCGATTCTCCTCTCCATCCCTTCGGGAGTAGGGGGAGGGCAAGAAAGGGGGAGGAAGTGAGTGAACAAGCTGTCTGGCTGGGTTTAAACCACCACACATTGGCTTGTTTAAAGCTTGTCCAGTGAGTAGCTTAAATGATGTCATGGAAAAAATGGCTATTATTCCATAGTATTCTTGATGCAGGAGTAGAGTCTTCAACTTCCAAATGATCAAGCAATTCACCCAGTTCTTCATAGCTTACCTATTTTAGGATCATACACTGGAGGCTACTGCATCTCACTGTTGAAGTCGAAGCGACTTAGTTTAGTCTGCTGACATGTCTAAAAGCTAGATACTTAGATAAAATGGTTTCTATCCCATAATACACCAGTAGTTCTGTTCAGCAACTAAGAAGAATCAATAATAGTGCTCATGTATTGAACAGCTGAATGACCAAGTGCCAAGGGACTCAATCAGCTTAGGCAAGATACTGAACTGTTGTCCAGTACAGCAACCTATAAGGAGCAGATACCCAGTCTATTGATATTTGGATCACAGAATGTAGAGTATCTCACCATCTTTCGTTTGCTTTTGGTTGGATTTGTTTTCCTAAAACCTGATTGCAAATTCTATGTCTTCTATAATAGGTACCAGCTTGCACTGACTCAGTGGCTAGTATTTCATATGCTTGGAAGCCAGCATTTTCAGCTTTTATCTGCCTTGGTTAAAATGACCTAAAGGAAGAGACAAAATTCTTCTTCTTTGGCAGTTTTGTTCTAACATAGCTCATAAATGTGAACCTGATTCTGCATGTTATGACTGTTATGACTTCTTTGTGTATGTTTATGTCTGCCCCTGGTATCTTGATCATCTCAGATTTCATTATTTGTTAAGTTTAAGGCCAAGACAGACCATTCAGACAGCCTGTATATCACAGGCTATCACATTTCTCCAATTTCACCTGGTAGTGAGAACTAAAATTAATACTATTTTTCCTTAGAGGTTTGAGACTCTCTATGGGCCACTCAGTTGCATCAGAATTTGCATTAATTACCTTATATTAATTTTCTTTCTAATGATTCTGTGTTCCTGCAAGAAACCTGAAATTTCATCAATTCTATACAGATACATACTACACTTTTACAAAGTTTGTAGGCCTTAAAAAAGTCATGTTCTTGGGGTACCTTGCACACCTTCATATCTGTGTTAACACCTCTTACAGAAGCTTTGATACCTCGTTTTTGTTATAGCTATCTTTTAGGCACACCTCTAAGAAGCGCTTCTTTCACAAGAGAGAAGACCATTAGATGATGCTTCAAGTTGCTGCCTCAGAAAAATGGGGCAGAATCTAAAGAAGAAATTTTTAAAATACTGTTCTTTATTTATCTATTGTGGTGCATTCTTTGCCTACTGAACTGTGTGGTCTTGTGGTATTTATACATGTGTGCACTTAAATTATGTGTGTATATATGTGTATATATGCATAATCAAAACGTATTTTCCTCCATCTTAATTTAATCCATTTACATAGCTGCTTACAGCCCATTAGTATGGGTTAAAAAATCTAATGCAGCAAGACCACTTTAGAAATACCACCCAAAGAGAAGACTCCCACCCCTTTATTACTATTGAACTGCTACAGTGTTTTATGTTTCTCTTGTTCATTGTCGGGAAGCTGCAGCTTTGTTTACCAGATACTGTTGTTCCTGTAGGTAGAGCTTGCTTGTGTCATGAATCTTTATATTTTTTGGGTCCCATGACTGTCAGTCACAGGTATGAAAAAGACACTGCAATTTAATCTTTATTCTGTAGAATGGGAAGTTTAGTGAAAACCATTTTAATATAAAGGTTTTCAGCAGTTTTTTGAGTTGTGTACTTGTAGCTGAGGAAAGTAGGCAGGTGTTCAGGAGTCATTCTCTGTGTTTTAATCCTCTGCTGTCTGGAGTTCAGGACAACTGTGGTATGAAAAACGTGACATCTAAAAAAGGACAACTCTTTCTGTAGGGAACTAAATGAAAAATGCCAGTTTTTAGACATAACGGGTAAGCCATATTCTACCTGCAGAATTGCAAATAAAAATACTGATTCTTCCTGAAAGTTCAGTTTTTTAGGTATCTGCCTAAACCAGTATTATATTTTGTAAGTACCATTTTTGGTGGTCTAGCAGAAAAAACTTCCAGTTAAGACACTGACTCTGCATACACTGAAATGAATAGGCCTAGACTTAGATCATATGCAAAAATTGTTACTTTTCACTATCATTAATAAAGTTTTTGCTGTGCAAGTCAGTGCTTATTTGCAAGACTTTTATGTATAAAAGCAAAAATAAGAAGATAAATGTATTTTATGAAGTGATGACCTACAAATTTGCATACATCAATAAAAAAAAAGGCAACTGCAAAAATAAAAGTGCCATAAAAAAGCTTGTGGATAAATAGTAGAAGAATTGTGCAGTAAGTTAGAGAACTATAGCTGGATGTGCAACACCATGATCTTACAGAAATGGAATTCTTCCAGTTGCACTAAAAGCTTCTCCTGCCCCCTCTAAAACAAGTTCTCTTTCTTTGGATATAAAAAATTCATGAATTGTTGCTCATAATCAAGTGCTTAAATGTCAGAATTTGGAAATCTAGCCCTGCCTAATTAACATGCTATGTTTGGGGTTTTTTTTTAAATCCTAGGAAAAATTTTCATCTGTATCCAGTCAGATTGCTGAAAATTCTCACACTGGAAAATTTAAAACATGAAATTAAAGGAATACGTGAGTTATGTGATATGAAACAAGTACAGATGGAAAAGGTATAACAATATTTTGCTGATTTGCGGTAAGACCTATCTAGTATATGAATTTTACAGGATAGTTTATTACTTTTACCAAAGTAATTTAGTAATTTGACTTTATTACTATTGCTAAAGATAGTTTTATTATTTTAAAATATTATTTTTAGGAAATGTCATGCACTTTTCATCAATATTTGAAAGTATTTTTGTCTGATCACTGCTTGTAGTTTTAACATATCTGTAGAAGATATTAATGATAAATTGTCTGCCTCCCAAATTGAATTTCGGGCATCAGAATTGCTTTTGGAAATCTGATAACATTCATGGTCAGTTGCATCCTTAATTAATGGAGGATTCCAAGCACTCTTTTTTCTGGTTTAAGAACTGTGGACCTACGCTTACTGTGACTGATGAGTCCTAAAGATAATCTCAAAGGGCTCTATTCAACTGATAATGCAGGCTGCCTTCTAGGCCATGCAAGCCTTGGAGGGCTGTATATGCTGATTGCACAGCAGGCTTACTCTTCAAGGATAAAGGTGAACCCGCTGTGCAATGTCAAGGAGAAAGCAGGTTGGATTTTTGCATTCTAAAGGATGACTAAACAGTGAAAAAGTCATCTTTGCATCATGATACTACAGATCCCTTTCTGTGATCTCATTCAGTTATGTACTGTTGGTGTTGAAAGGTCTTTGAGAGATTACACCATGAAATTCTTGACGGGGGAAAAAATATTTTTTTCAATGTAATTTTTTTATCTGGATACGTGGCACTAGATATGTTGTTTTTTTTTCCTAACTCTCAATTCAAATCGAATGATTTGGAAGGACCCAATGTACAATGGAACTTACTGAATTTCAAATATGAAAGACGTGTTTCCACGACTGAAAATCTTTTCTCATTTTCCACAGCTCTTTAGCCAGTAGTCAGTAGTTTCCTATCAGTGACATGTTATAGTCAAAGAAAAGGATAATATCAACACAAAGTGGTACTGAAAGTTAGTTCCAATAATTCATTGTTTTTACAGCTATGAAGTCCATCTCTTTCAGAAAGGAATTTTCTTGCAAATTGTCCAACTTCTAGACCTAAAACAGACACTAATGAGAACTTTGCATTTGTTTTGAGAACCTGCTGTTAGAGCTTCCACCTAACAGAAAGAACTCTAAAGTCTAAAAATCATCCAGAAAAACCCCTCTTAACTTCCAAAAACAAAATATTACACAAATGGTATGAAGCTCCCACTTCCAGTCCCAATAAATAACAAAATAGTAGTTACCAAATACATCACTGGTTATGGACTAATTCTGTGTCTCAGAATATCATATTCATGTAGATACTTCACATATGTGAGTGAACCAGTCCATTCTTTAGAAAGTTATTTTAGACATGCAAACCATTTTTTAAAAAAGTGAGTATTATGTATTTCAATAGACACATTAGATACGGATTGATAGGCAATGTCTTGAAGTGATCTAAACATTCATGATAAGCTCCATCATATATGTTTTTTATAAAAAGTATTATTATTTGCAAGAAGACACTATTATAAAATTAAAAATGAAACCTGTAAATTAAGACTAAAGCATAATATAGTAGAAGATCTTGATTACTTCATTGAATTCTTTTTTTTTCTTTCAAAGGCAAATGTCAAGTACTGTGGTCATTAAGGAACAAAATGTTCAGATGGTGTTTAATCAAGATAAGCTAGCAGAATATGAGAAAAAGTTAAATCAGGAAGAAAAAACATATGGAGAATTATTACAGATTAGAAAGAAAAAAATGGAAGATTCAGAAGTGAGTATTACCAGAGCTGGGGTTCTCTATGTTAGAAGTGAAACTATTATTTGGTTAGTTCTGGCTCTTTTTAGGTCTTAAAAGGATACCAGTTTTATCAAAAGTTTGAAATAATTAGTGTCTTCATGTCCATGTGCAAGTATTTCCAATTAAATGATATTTTTCTGTAATAGATTTCTTTCTTTCTGTGTATAAAGAAGTCATTCTAGGAAAATTTTAAAATTGTTCATTTGCTTTGACACTTTTCATTTTTCATTCATTTTTTAATTTCTTCTAACTTGAAAATCTTTTTTTTCTATTTCGCCAAGTGCTCAGTAACAAATAAATCTCATATATTTTTTACTTAAGGTTGACATCAATAAATATCCATTCCTCTTTAATCACTTAAGTACAAGAATAGTGCTCGGTGCATGCAACCTTCTTGATAGAGCAGCAGTAAAAGATAGAGTAGTTGGATAGTTGCTCTATGAACTGATGCTTGATAGAGTAGCAGTAAAACTTTAGTCTTTTGGATAAAGCTGTTTCTGAAATGTTTGGCGCTACCTCTTAACAAGACCCTCACCTGGATCTTAGTTGTTGTGGTTGATTCAGCCAGATGGGAGCCAGAGACTGTGTAAATATAACTGAGAAATCAGAGCTATCGGAAATAGAATTATAAAATACACTGTGGTAGTAACCACAAAATCTTCTGAGAAATCACATGTGAATACTTAATTCCTTTTCTGTGTTATCTTAATATTTGAACTTTTCTCCTAAGAAAATGGATTAATTGCCTAATGCTTCATGTATAATTGTGTTTGTTTTCACATGAAAATGATAGCATTAAAGTATTTCTTCACTGGGGAGACATTCCCAGATCAAATTTTTTTCAATTGTAGCTGTGTTAAAAATAATTAATAGATTAACTTTTAATCTTGTGTTCTTTACATCTGTGCCTATCATATACTTTTCTTAGCTCAGAGTAGTTTAGATAAAGGAAGCTACTCAGTTACATTTTCTTTAGCATTCATTTTTACTTCCTATTTTCAATGTGTTAGGTTTTTTTTTTTTGTTTTCATAAAATCTGTACTAATCAGGGTATGAAAGAAAGCAAAATGGCAACAATAAGAACATGGGCTTTTTAAAAATAGAGATATTGACAATTTATTCCTTTTAAATGGATAGTAGTCCTTTCAAAATACTGTATTTGGCTTCTTCGTTATGTTAAATTATTTCTGAGGTAAAAATATTTGCCAGTATGTTGACTCACTTATCTTCACCTTAACTTCAAAAATAGCTGTAGGGATAATTTAGTGAGGTACCTTTCTTATCTCCTTCTTCAGGATATCAAGGTTCATTTTTCTTAATGTGTCCCATTTCATCCTGTCTTGTCTCTGCTTCCATCTCTTTTACATATAGAGTTATGGGTATTGCATGAATTTCAGAGCTCTTAACAGTATTTTTTAAATTATATTTATAAATATTTGAGTTATGAGATTCTGCCAAGCTTTTGGTGGTTAAATGTAAGTAGAAATATTACACTACATGCCTGAGAACCTGTTTGAGATCTTACTGGAACACATTGCTAGTCTCTGTGAGAACAACTCTCCATCTAGACCTATAGCTGGAATGGAGGCACATGCTGTCAACCTTTGAATACTCATGTTGTTATTACCTAGTCATTTTTATGTCATTCTTCATTATTAAGTTAAAAAGTGAAGGGGAATGGAGTTGAAGAATGGTCCCGATGTGGGAGAATCTGCATAAGAAACAGCTTCAGCACAGATCCAGATGGAAAGAAATTTTGTGGGGCAACTCTTGCATTGCTCTGAGGGATAGAAGCTGTCTATAAGTGATCAGGGCAGAATAGGATGCAAAGCTGAAGAATCTTCATGCCCAGTTCTTGAAAGAACAGTCAGCATGTGTGATTTGCAGACCTTCTAGATTCTGTCTTCTCACAGGAGAATGTAACAACACAGATAAATACAAGGTGTGACTTTTGTTTTACTAATGTGCATGCTACTAAATGTGGTGAAATTTACATGTATAATGATGAAGTTAAACCTTATGAGCATATTTTATCACTGCTATTTGTAACTACTCTTATAGTTGCTCATTACCTTATGTTCTACAGAGATGGTACAGTCCCCAAACTATCATATTGCCATTTGGTTCAGTGCTGATATGTGCTGTATTAAACACACAGATAACAATTCTTTGACATAGCAATTTATAGTGAGTGTTGGATCACATTCGGGAGGATTATGTTGTGCCTTGTTTTCTTAACCTCAGAACAAGCACATTTGCTGTTATTTTCTGCTGCTAATGTGATTATTGTACTTTCAATTAAAGTAACTGTAAAAACAATTACTGTGGTTTTGAAGATTGAGCAAGACATTTTGAATGACCACAGCTATCATGAAATCTGAAAATTTGTCCTCATTAGTATTTGTTATTCAACACATCGTAATATATTTCTGAAGTGCAGATGTGCAAATCTTTAAATTCAGAGATCTGTATATACGGACTTGTGCTTTTGCTAAACACTTTATAAGTTATTACTCAAAGAATTAACAGATACGCTAATACTTTGACTTTCTTGTTGCTTTGAAATAGTAGCGATACCATAAATTTCTAATTCTAGTAATTAACATTAGTCTTATCCTAAAAAATCCTTACCTCCCAATACTGTTTCTAGATTTTCTAAGAATTTATTTGACCGTTGCATGATATTGGAAAAAAAGACAGTAATAAACTATATTTCTTTAGCATTTTACTGTAAAATTAAAAAAGTTCAGTAATGTTTCAGGTAAAACTGAATGAGAATTTCTCAGACATATAAAGGGCATTTGATTAAAATAAGCTTTGAATCAGTTATTAAAAGGTTTAGTTTGCAAATATTTTATTAGAATTTTTTTGCCTTGTTTGGAGTTTTTTTGTTTGGTGGTTTGCTTTGTTGTTTTTTATTATTTATTTTTTATTTTAAAGTGAATCAGCATGTTTCTATGAGCACTTTCTTTTTCACAAAACATTTTTCATCTGGGGAATGATGTATCAGAAAACCTATGTCCGATTCTAACAGCT